>NC_079289.1:77711886-78962886 GCF_023638135.1 Falco biarmicus | reverse complement strand
CTGAGATGCTGGCAAAAAAGAAGGACCGGTGGTAACTGTGAGAAGTCTTAAGGGATTCGTAAAGCGCAAGTCAATGCTGTACCAAGCTCTGCAGCTATAACTTCAGAATGTCTCTTCTGAAGATCCTTCTTTTCTGAGGCATGGTATACTGCCAGTTGACTTGAAATTGAGTCTGAAATTTTCTGGAATTATATTAAGTAGCGTAATGATGTGCAGTTTTCTCTTGTATCAGTAACCAGCTCTTATGCATTTACATTAGATGATGCTAAACATAAAAGCTTAAATGATCCTAGAATGTTGTATTACTGGTAGCTGCATACATCTTGCTCAAAGGTCAAGTTTCCTCCTTACTGCTTTCCTTCACAAACCATTCCCAAAGAAAGAGACTGTTGGAATCAGCTTTGTGTTGACCTTCTAACCATTGAAAACAGCCTAGGCCCTGCAGAACCAGAGTGCAGCAAAGTGTGTTTTTGCAAAAACAGCCATAAACCCAAGGAACAGTAGTATACAAAAGTGGCACAGTACAGGCTGTGCCTCTGCTCCTGCTGAGCATCTGCGAGGCAGACGGGAGACTAGTGCTTGGCTCGTAGTATTTCTTCTTCACATGCAGAACAGCGAAGCTGGGCTAGAAAGGGAGGTAAAGACAAAGTAACTGCTGATTCTGCTCTGTCTAGGTGAAAGCAAAGAGCAACTCGAATCTGTTGATGTGTTAATTAGTCCCGGAGAGAGCAAAGGATGGGTGTGGTTATAGGGGAAGGAGGGCAGAAAGGGATTATTAAAAATAAAGGTCAGTATAAGGGATCAGCAAAGAGACAGAAAGGAGGAAAATGAAGAGTAGATGGAAACAAAGAGAAGGGCTGAAAATTAAATTTGGTCTGTCACTATGTACTGTACTTCTGTAATGAATGCCTCCTATCCTGATGCTGGTAACTACGAGGGTTTTCGATTTTTTTTTATTGTGTGTCTGATAGCTTAGTGCCAAGAGCAGGATCGTGAATAGGTTCATGCCCTGACCTTTCTGAATTCCCATTTTCCTGTCTAATGGCATACCATGCGAGAATTTGTCTGGTTTATACATAAAGTGTGACTGCTTAAAAAAGGTAGAAAGGGAGGGAGACGGATAATAACGACTGTGCATGATGGCATATTTAAATCTGCACTGAAAGAATAGCTGCTTTGAGGGAAAGGTGTGTAAGCATGGATGGAATGCGGTTCCCTGAAGGGCTGTGATTGACATGCAGATGACAGCCGATGAGCCTTCCAGCCAGCATACTTTCCATCAGCCAGAAATTAGACACACTGGACCACAGCTTGAGAAGTGTCACTGATGTACAATGACCTACATTTGATGTAATGAATTGCATTATTTATTTACACACAGTTCCTCAAGTCTTGCCTTTAAAAGGCTCAGGGGCTCTTGGATCTCTTACTGCACAAAGGGCTTTTCAGAACTGCTGTGGTTGACTGTAAGCAGTCAATGTTTGCCAGTAGTTATCACGTGGTGGCATCTAAAATACAGCACTGCAGTTTTTGTTTGTGCTGGGGTTTGGAGATTACAGCAGTGGTTCAGTTTACACAGAGCAATCGCTGTTTTTGCAGCCATGAGTACATAGGTGGGGGTGGGGGGAATAGAGCTCTCTTTATGGAGAGTGGTCCTGTGGGCAGAGTCCTGTGTTCAGAATTAGATTATTGCTGATGATCACAGGGATTAAGTCCAGCCATTTGATTGAGGCTGTGTCTAGTAGAGAAGAGCTATGATCTTTCTTGTTCTGGTTTGATGTCAGGGCTTAATCATAGTTGCTAACCAGCAAGCATTCAGCAGGCTCTTAACCTATGCCACTGAATACTCTGGATGCAAGATTTTCTCCACCTCCAGGTGGAGTGGGATGAAAAGTACAATTTTTTTTTTATGCTTAAATATTAGTGACATATATAAGATAAAATTATGAATGTTAACTACCTTCTACCAGAAACATGTGAGATTTAATTCCACTATTGAAAGTCGTGATGGGACACACAAAGTAAAGCAGTGAAACCCCTACATCTGCTAAACTTCCTTGGTGCCCTGGGAAGGTAAATGTGGGTAGTGTTCAGCAATGTTCAGGTCAGGCTGTAGGTTTGCTGTTACAGTAATGTGTTCTCTAAGTTTCTTGAAGACATTTAAAGTGCACTTGCCCATCTCTAAAGACAATATATTGCTTCCTCACTTTCTCTTTCAGCACGGTTATTTTCCTAAGGGACCTGGGAAAGTCATTTACTACATTATTTAAGGAATGTCTAGTTATCTGCATTTTTCTTGAGAGCACTGCTCTTGTAAGAGGAGAGTGTCTTAGAATCCTAGAAAGTGGAGGTGGTAAAAACTTAATGCTTCCTGCTTATGCAAACATTTTTCACACTCTCCTTTGACTCGTAAACTAAAACTCCATCTGAGCAAGGCAACGTACTTAGAACTGCTCATTGGAGGACCTTTCCTCTGGCTACCCAGCAGCCTTATGCTCTGTTTGCTCTCTGTTCTGTTACACTAGAGTATTTTGATCAGGTCAATCATTCTAAAATTTTGGCTGTGGGATCGGTAGGATTGGATGCAGGGATTTCAACAGATTTGCGGGAGGCAGGTGTTTAGAATGACTTGAAAGGATGAAGATGGAAAGCATCTGATCTACATGTCAAAGAATCACATTTTGATAGCACAGAAGAGAGTGAGTGATACAATTGTAGGCAAAGGAGTCGTTTCTGATCATTTAAGCAGCGCAGGGAAGCATGAACGTGCAATGGAGGTGTTAATATTAGAGACACACTTGTTTTCCTGCAGAGGGAACTTACAGATTTTCCTCAGCATGACTGGACATTTTGGCTGATCTGAGGGCATAGAACATTGATGGCTGTGAGGGACGGAGGAGAGAAATGTATTTGACTGGGGTGTCTTGGTGCTTAAAGTGCAGAAAGCCAAAATTTGCTCTGTCTCACTACATGAAGCAATTTTAATACTAACAGGGTTCACAAATAGTAGCAGTGGTTCTGGCATTTCAGTAATGAAGTGTGTCTAGGAGACAAGGGTTTGGTAATTTTTTCTTCCCTCTGTTGCTGTTCTGTTTTGGACAGCCCTCCATTTCCATCAGCTGAAGGGATCCTTTCCCTTTACTCACTTTAAAACCAAACAAAGAAAACCCCAATAACTCCCCAATCCTTTTTTTTATCTTTCTTTTTTTTTATTCCCTCAACACTTTAATTTTTTTTTTCTTTCTACTTACACAGTTAAAATGTGTGGAAAAACCCTTCAGAACTGCTTCTTGCACTCATGAATTAAGAGAGGGACAGAGGTTGTAACTCTACTTTCTGTGTTAAAGCTTCAGATATTTGGATTTTCTTCTAATTTTTTTTAATATATGCCTTCCTCTGTCTTTTTCTCTCTGTATCTATGAGTGCATGTATAAAGAAACATGTATGCAAATATATATACACACACATACATATACATCGTCAGCTATCATGTTTCTCTACGTACATATACATTGGCAGCTATCACGTCTCTCTGTGGACTTGAGGGTCTGTTGGACCATGCATAATGTTATCCAACCTGATGCCCTAACTGTTCTGTTTTACCACCTTGTTATTGATGTTGCCAGTCATGAAGAGGTTTCTTTCGGCATGGCTGAATTCAGTGGCACAGTTAGTCTTTCACTGGAAATATGTGTCACATTATTTTCGTTCCAGATGTACTTGAAATTTTTTTCATTTTCCTGGGGTGAATCCCATTTTGTCATCTGGACAGCTTTTTCTAGTCCCCTCAGTTCCTGTAATATTATTTCTCTGTGGGGTTTGTAAAAGAGTCAGGTAAATATGTCCTGGATTTTAATTAACTTGATGTTTACCAGATATTTATTAAAGGTGAAATAAGCAGGCTGACTGCTAACCTTCATAGGTGGTTTTTCTATTTGGTCCTTGCTCTTTGTTTTATAATTCTTTGGACAGTTTCTGGTTCATGTACTTTTTCTAGAATTGAAAATTTGAACCAATATATTTAATGCTTTGGTTTAATATGCAGGATCTTTGGGGATCGGATTTGTAGATAGCAAGGCTTAGTGCTACCAGATTTGATATCAAAGGACTAGGAGCAGGAACAGACTTTGGTGAATCAGTGTGCTGATTTTAAGTCTGATTCTATTTATTTGCATTTTTACTTTTTGAAATAGTGATTGTAGTATTGTTTTCTTCCTTATAAATCTGCTTTGCTAGTGGCTTGTAATCTTGTCACCTTTCTGAATGTCAGTGGATAAGTAGATGACCACGTTAAGCACTGTATGCTTGAGGTTTCCCATCAAATCTCTGCCTAACCTGAGAAAACAACCAATGAGCTCTGACAGTTTTGATATGAGGGGATGAAATTTATGCATGAGATTAATTTTAATGAGTGTGTGCTTTATTACCCAGAATGCTTTATACCATACAGCTTTTGCCTTTGTACATGGTTTAGCTGTACTGTGAGAGGAGTAGAATGTCAAAACTGCCACCAGCTGTGATTTTTTTTTTTTTTGTTATTTTTAATACATCAAGAAGTTACCTACAGGTGACATCTGAATGAAAAATAAACAGAATTTTCCAGTGTTGTTTGTTGTACCAGGTAACTGATTTCAGTTAAAACATCATTGTGGAGTACAGTGCTATTAAGTAGCTAAACCTGCAAATTTTTTGGGCTGTGGATGGCCATACAGATGCTCATTTGGTTTGTCTTCCCTATCAACAGTCCAGTTTTAACAGAAAGGCTCATTAGAAGAATGACTTATTGGAAAGAATTGGAAGTACCTACCTGGTAGAGCTTTGTTTCACTTGCTGTGACATCAGTGTCATGTCTTGGTTGATTCACCTGGGTTGCTAAACTGTAAAGGCATATTTTAATAGCATATATGTTTTCTCTCTGGAGGAAGGTTGCAACTAGGGCCAGGTGATCTTTCAGTTAGAATCAAGTGAATTTTGAAAGCCTGTGATCTGACGTATGAGCTTAAACTGTGTAACTGCACAGGGGCAGACACTGTCCTTTTGCAGAAGGGTGGCAGATGCAGAGGCTAAATTTCTTGTGTTGTAAGTAGTTGCTGTACCAAAATGCCTTTGGTTTTGCTAGCAAACTTAAGAGCTAGTGAATTTCTTCTAAGAGTAAGAGTACAGAAGAAGAAAAATTAAAGGCTTTAGATGTTCTCTCCCACCATCAAAATTACATTATAATTGCAATTATACATATTTTTCACAACAGGAGTAGCCTACCAGTTTGTTGTTTCATGTTTGCTTGGTTTGAAATAAGCTCTGTATGTTTTTACCATGCACTTGAACACTGTTGGTGTTGAATGAGTAGAAATGTTTACTGCAGGCCACAGAGACCGACATGATGCCATGCTTTCAGCTGGCGAAGGATTGTGATCCACACAGACCTGTCAACAAAAGCAGGTCAGCAGGATTGAACAAGAAAAAAAAAAAATCGATAAATCTTTGAATTAATCATGCAGCTGCCAGAGAGAATTATGGGTGCATGCAATGAAGGATATAGGTATATATCTATGGCAACTTACTCTTTCTTACCTCTTTATGTCCTTTTCTTTTCTACACCTGCGAGTTTTCTTTCCCCTACCATCATCTGAACGGCTCTGTCATTTGGATACCTTCATGGAATACTCACAATTAATTTTAAAGCAGCTAATTTGATACAGGTCACAGAGATCCCTCTCATGTTCTGCACTGCCACTTTCCTCACTGACTGTTGTGCGCACTCAATACGAATTAATACAGGAATTTCATCTCTGCATAAAGCTAAGATTGCACATCTTGTGCAGTGAATTGCACCAAAAGCGACTGCTGCTTCGGTGAACAGAGGAGTTAAAAATTCATGCTGGCGCTGCTGACATCTCAGGTGAGCGGCTGTCCTTGTTGAGCCCTTCTGCAGCAGCATAGCTGGGGGATGAGCCCTGACCTGGATAGCGTTAAACGTCCCCCCTCCAACCTAGGCCAGATCCTCCTTCTCGGGGCTGATTCCCACCTCTGCCTCCAAGGCAGACAGTGGTCAATAAACATCACTACCCAGAGGGGTTGTTTCACACCGGCTCTGTGAAGCTGGACAGCAATCTGGATGCAACCGTGGGGAAGCAGAAGGGCAGCTCAGGAGGGAGTAGTTTGACACTAGAGACATGCTTGAGAGGGCTGTGAGGAATTATGAATTGAGAGATGCGTCCTGTGTATATCTTTGTGGTTTCAGCTCTATGCTTTGGTTTTGTTCTCTCCTCCTCCTCAGAAGGATTTACCCGTTGCTAGGGTGCCCTGGAGGGATTGTTCTGTACAGCTTCCTCGTGCAAAACCTGAGTGTTTTACTGCTGCCCAGATACTGGGTCTGGTAAGAGAGGAAAGATGGTAAAATTAATGCCCCAGTCTTTATAAATTTTCATCTGCTGTGAAGATGATGCAGAAGTCCCTCCTCTGTGCCACCTTAACTCTCCAGCTGCAGAACTTGGTCCTGTACCAGGGCAAGGATGTCTCCTTGGCTCTCTGCACCGGGATCGAGTCTGGCTCTCTTCCAGTTGGGGAACAGCCCAGTACTAGATGCTCACTTTCATTGCACATTCAAATTCATTTTCCTCTTTTATCCATGGCTTTCTTTGCAAAATAGATACTGATATTCATAAAATCCCTGAGAACAATTACCCTGCTACTTGTGGAAAGTCAGGGCAAGCTCTGTTCAGGGATTATGTATTCCAGCAGGGAAAACAGAGCTGACATATAGCACTCTTGTTTTTCAGTTGCATGCCTACAGAATTATTTTTTTTTTATGTTTTCCCCCCTTCTCCATTAAAACAGAGAACCAAATTCCTGACACATTCAGAAAAAAATTTGGGTTCAGCTGTGGAGATTTTTTTTTTAATTTTTGAATTAAAAAAGAGACAAATAGGCTATAATTTCCTAGGGGCAGATAATTTTTTTACTGTCTTCCCTTTGTAAAACATCCTGTCTAACTGCATCTAGTTAAATACCATTGTTTAGAAAATCCACATTTTACTCTCTGAAAAGATATAACCCACACAAAAGTAACATCTTTTTTTTCTCCTGGTATTTTTCTTGCAACTGATCCTCTAGGCAATACCTGAGCAATAATGATGGAAAAAAATATTTTACTGTTTTTCAGCCTTACATTTGTTCTGTGCTTGTAAGAGTGTTTAGTCTGTGCTGAGGACTGAGAATCCTACAGTGTACTCCATTTTCCCTTCTGATTTGTAACTGGTTTTCACACAAGACCGATAAGAAAGGCATTTGTTTAAAAACTAAAGACTATTTCTAA
The DNA here is from genome assembly GCF_023638135.1 of Falco biarmicus. Lineage (NCBI taxonomy): Eukaryota > Metazoa > Chordata > Aves > Falconiformes > Falconidae > Falco > Falco biarmicus. Next base: position 78,955,571 of record NC_079289.1, on the reverse strand, counting down.
GATGAAATAGAAAAAATGGCACCAACTGAAATGCTAAAGATATTTCACTATATGGAAATATACAACTATAGTATAAATAAAACCGATCCTTTAAATGTACAAAATAGTATGTGGATTTACAAAAATTAATAAAAACTATATAGTTATATTCTGTACAGAAAAATACTCAGTGTGTTCTGAGAACAAAACATTTCTGTAAAATAAATTGTTGATAAGAAATTTTGTGAGTGCAAGAGTCTCTACAAGGTTAATGATTTTTCCATGTATGCACATCATAATTTAAAATATTTTGAGCTTATAATATATTTCTCTGAAATCTTTTGCAATTCATTCTGAATTGTAATATACGGAACAGCTGCTGATGTGAGAGGAAAGGTTAAGGAAAAGAAAATAGTGGAAAAAACCAGGAAAGAACAAATACTAACATTGTATTGTATTTCAATGTGGAAATCTTATGGAAGAATCTAGAGAAATAAGGGGATTAATCAATCTACGTAATCCCTTTTGCTCTGTTGAAATGTTTATTGAATTCATAAACATACTGGTTATCTTGAAATTGTTTTTTCTGAAAACAAGAAAATTTGGAAAAATTCAGTTAGAACAACAGAAGCAAAACTGATTTTCTTTTCAGAGTGGATGTTTGTAAGTTGCTGAAAAGCAATTTCAGGGTTGGGAAGCAAAAATGCACCCATAAATAAGAAGTGATAGGATAACGTGTGCTGTGTCACAGCATCCATTTAGCACTTTTACAGAACAAGTGAGAAAAAGAGAACCCCTCTAAATGTCAGTGGCCCAACAAGATTTTGTGAGATGCTGTGTGCATTTTCAAAAGGGATTTAAGAAAAAGAAGTTATTCATTGGATTTTGCTTTCCTTTTCTTTCATATGTCTCCCCTTTCTTGCATGAGCTCTATTTATTTATATATATATTCTTTGTATCCTTATCAATGGCTATTCATAGCAGTTTCTAGAGCTGACTTTTTAAGTGCTAAAGAAATTAGATATCACAAAATCTGTAGAAAATCAGGGAAACCTTTATTTCTGTCTATTTAGACATCTCTTTTTCCCTTAAGTAGAATTATTACCCTTGTCTTACATAGAGGGGAACTGAAAAAAAGCTATGAGATTGTTTCTGTTTCTCATTGAGGCTTCTGCAAACACTCAGGCAGGATCTCCTAATATGTAGTCCTTTACCTGGATCCATGTTTTCTGTTTCTTCTCAAGTGCTGGATTAGGAAAAGGCATAGATTAAGTGTGGAGGAGGTTTAGGAACCCTTGATAATTTGACGGAGATGTTTTATTTCCTTATTATTAAACTCTATACTGCATGTACTCAGTGCTTCAGATTTCTGTTTATGGAGCTCTTGGTGCCTTGGCCTGCAGCTCCCTTTGTGAGGATGAAGGAGGTGAAGCTCAGTGGGAGAGGTGGGTTTGGAAAGCATTACTTTATAATTGTAGTAAGCTAAAAGAAGATTGAAATGTTTTGCCTTTGCTGTGTCACTTTCATTTAGATTTATTTTCTTGCTGCATGTGATACTTAATAATAAATAGTTGGAAGGAAAACACAGGAATGTAGGACCATAAATATGAATGTCCTAAATTTGCTTAAAAACAAAATCAAGCAAAAAAACCACACCAAACTAAACGAAAAAAAGAACAACTTTGTGTGGTTTTAATCAATGAAAATTAATTGTGTTTAAAATCTGAGATCTCTTCCTTCTTTCTGTCTCAAAGATGATTTTTTTTTTTTTCCTCTCTCATGATTGATGCCCTTTGCAGCAGGAGACTTGTGGAACTTAAGGTGTACCTGAGTGAGTTGGGCATTTTTTCTGTCAATTACTTTTTCAGGAAGAATGTGTACTTGCACTGGCCAAAATTTGTCTTCCTATTGAAAAAGTCATATTTCAGCCAAAAAAAAGAAAGAAAGAAGTCTGTAAGGAATGCAGAAAAAGCCAAAACTTTTCCCTTTTAGTATTTTCAGAACTAAATATTTTCCTTTTTTTTTTTTCATATCAAAGTAAAAACTATTTGAAAACTACCCATATATTCTTATAGGTAAAAAAAGTAATAGGGAAAAAAAGCTGCATGATTTTTGGTTAGTTGCTTGGTTTCATTAACAGTCTTAGCAGTGTGTTGTGTTTTTTTAATGTGCTGCTTATTTTTCACTTTCATGAATTCCTGGTTTTGGAAAAAGGGTAGTGAATATTTTGAGTTAATTAACATAAGGGTACTAACACACTACTCCACAAAATCCACATAGGATACTTTCTGTGAAACAAAATTGCCAGATTTCAGAAAAATTTTGAGTGTAGCCATTTAACTGCACAATTAATCTGAGATACTTTTCTTAAATAAAATCAATGCTATTTTTGCATTTCCCTAATGGGAACCTATTAAGCTAAGTACACAGGCATTTTTAACCTCAGACACATCGCAGGGGCAAGTCAGTACTGGATTCAATCCAGTGTTTTAATGAGGAGCATTGAAGTACATGATCCTGTGTCTGGGTGGCTTGGTTACTGCGTTCAGAAGTGCTTCGTTGATGCACTCTGTTATATTGAGGTTCTGATCTAGAGAATAGTTTAAGCCCTTTCCTCCTTAATACTGCACCCGGTATCTCTTTGCCTGCTTGACAGTTATTATGGAGCAACTTTAATGCTTCTGTTCAGAATTCTTGGCTTCCAGAATTCATAGATGCCCATAAAAAATAAACTCTGGGTTGAAACTTGGCTCCAAATTATTTTAATTTGAATGCTGAACCACCTGTTAGGCCATTGAAGATCTACTGGCTTTAAAGTTGATATGGATATGAACTGAAAAGCAGTCTAGGAAAGTCTGGCTGTATGAGCATATACTATGTGAATAGAATGGAGTGGGAAACTAGTAGAAGAGCAGGGGGAGAAAACATGATTTAGAATTATTCTGATTTGGGAAGTGGCTTTTTAGATCAAGGAATAGCGCAAGCAAGCAAAATGTGTAGAAGAGACACAAGCCAATATATTGCCAGCAAAAATAAAGTGACTCTATGCTTCTCACACTGCAGTAGGTATCTCATTAGTTTTCTGTAATGTCACCCTAGAAGCACTGGGAAGACACTGAGGAGAAAGTGATTAGGCCAGGTCTCCGCGTAACCAGCTGCCTCTGACACAGTCCAAATGTGTCCATCTGTTCCCAAAAGAAGAAGGAATGTTTCTCACCACTTACAAAACATCAGGGGAGAGGTCAAACTGTGAGTGTTTGGGGCTCTGAGAAGCAGGGGATTCAAATAGAGTTGTTTTTCAGTTAAAACACTTTCATTGAAAACTTTAATGTTTAACATTTCACATTTTCACACTTTAAAAAAAAACAACATTCCCTAGTTCCTTTTCCTTTCCTCTCCCACAGTGTCATTCACCTTTGTTTGTTTAAATTCAGACTTTTATGCTGAGATATTTGTTGTAACAACACCCACACCCCACACATCCTAACTGAGGAATTTTTAAGAAATTGCATAATGTTTGCAAATGAAAAGAGAGAAGTTGTGAGGGAGAAGGGGTGGGAAGAAGAAACTGCATATGTATTCTGTTGCATTCACTAACTGAAAGCTGGAGGGGAAAGTTGAGACAAAATCATGTTATCCAAATTATCTCCCCCTTTAGGTGTGTGGTTTGGCTGTGGGAGAGAGAGTGGAGAACAACGCTGGATAGGGGCTAAGGAAAGCTTCCTGTGAATTATTTCCTTAACTGAAGTTTTGTAGCCCTGTGCTGTTTCTTGATGGTGTCAGTTTGTGTTTCTGGGTTTAATTAATTTGGAAATCTTTTACTTCCACACCTATGTTAGAATTCCTAGGCAAAGTGATTAGGATGCCATCTCCAATCAGCATGAGATGTAAAAGGAGCTAAACATGAGTTCGTCACATTTGTTTTTTGCAACTTTTCACCCAAAGTGACCAACATGCACCTATTTAACAGTTCCTAAAGTAATAAAATCCAGTTAAATGCTGAAACTAGTACATCCCCTCAAAATAGTGCATTGCTTAAACAGCATAGACTCAAGAAATTATCATGAGCTGTGTTAAAGCACTTAGAAAAGCTGACTCAAAGCTTTGTTACTAGCTGCTCTGTTGATCAACGTATTTCATCAATAGGGGTCAAACTGATAAAGCATACTGGTTTGATCTTCCTCTAGTCATTATGACTCATCACTTGGACGGAGTTGGTAACACTGTTACTGCTATTCATAGGGTTCTAGTTAGCCAGATGTTAGAAATCATCATTAGCATTTAGGATAAAAGGTGTTTAATGTTGTTAAATATAAGAAATGTTCCAGATACTCATGTGAAACTCTACATATTGATCACTGTAAACCAAGAACCAGCAGTGTGATAAAAACAGGTTCGAACTATTGCTCCACCGTGTACATGCTCTACTGGGTGCTCCCAAAAGGTTCAGAAAGGACACAGGAGTGTCTCCACTTGCTCTTCAAAAGGCTCCTGGCAGCTGCAGGTTTGGCCCTTTAGAAATGTTGTGCTCAGGACTCTTGAGCAGAAACCACATGGCTGCAAGGAGTACATAGGACTCAGGCTGTCTGCAGATTTGTTTTCCAATTTGTTTCTTTACTCGGGCAAATTCTGGCTCTTGCAGGCAGGGAGCTGAAGTGACTGCGGAGAACTCACCCTGGGAAAGTTTATGGCCTGCTGTCTCTATAGACGTAGCATGTGATAAAATACAGGCTTTGCATTCCAATTTGCCATCTAGGATGGTGGCTATGTGAGGAGTGTTGAACTTGAATATAGGGGTGATTTATCAATGGCAATATGGCATTTATTCTGCAGTCTTGGGAAGGGTGCAACACCCTTGGAGGAGTGTTTACCTGGGACACAGCCCCTCCAGAGCTCATCTAACAACTATGGGCAGGGCTGGAAAAGGCAGGCACAGCTAGATGCAGTTCAGCATCTGTTGCAACTGGCTACTTGCCTCCTGCTATCCTGCCCTATTACTTTTTCTTACCCCACTGTGAGACAGAGTTATATCTATAAAATACTATGTTGTTTCAAAGGAATCCTTTTCACTGATTTTTTGCTGATGGGTTCAGTTGAAGCCTGCAGCTCTGAACATCTGTCCAAACTTTGGGGAGTACCTCTGTCATATGGACAGCAAAGCAATAGACTAAATTTCAACAAAGAGGTTTACCAGTGCTAATGATAGAAGGTCCAGTTGGCTGAAGAGCCCTGCAATGGACCAGCTGTAGCTCAATAAAGCAACAACTAACACGGCTATGAAGTGGTCTGCATTTGCTAAAACATGAGCTCCATTGCCTGTTTTTCTTGGGCTCTTGTCAAGTTCCAGAGTAACTATGGGGCCACAGACTCTGGTGCTGCTTTCATGTTGAGTGAACTGTCCCAGATGCCTCCACTCTTGGGCTCCTGTGTAATAGCAGTGGGCATGACTGTTTTTCTAAAAATAAGTTCTAAAATTCTAAAATCATTTTACATTTGATCTGCTGCAATTAAATGAGTAGTTGTAAAGTATATCTTAGAATGCTTAAAAAAGATAAAAAGCAGTTGGTCCTCTTCCCCCTCCTTCTTGGGCACCAGTGCAGATAACTCCTTAAATGTATGAAATGTTGAATTTGCAGAAACATGAAAATGTTGTCTTGATAAATCACAAGCGTTTTCAGTGGCTCAAAGGATATTAAAATGTCACAGTGAAGCAAATCTGCATTCTCATTCTTTATTCCTATCTTTGAGGATACACTTTGCAAACTAGAGAGAAAATAGGTAATTATTTCTAGGAATTAGGAGAGTCAGAATATTGCTGTACTGCAGTGAACAATTAATGATATTTATCTCTCACATAAGGCTTTACACTTTTCCTATATAAATCTCTTCTTATGCAGTAAGTAGTAATTCAGTAAGCACTATCTCTGTTTCACGCCTACAGAATCAGATGCCGCACGAGCATGGGGCAGACATCAAATCTGCTTCAAAGCTTTTGCTAGATTTAAAGGTGGGTGTGTAGGCATCATCTAGACCCTTATTGTACAAACTATAGGTCACTTGCAAAATGTTTCTCTCACTAAGTTTGTGTTTTAAGTTCGATACTATGGAGCTCTCCTGATTTTGGCTCTTTTGGAATTTTAGTTTGAATACTTGAAGGCATGAAAAAGTAAGAAAATACCTGTTTTATGTTTCTACTCATTTGCTCCAACCTATGAATTCTTCTAATATTTATCGATCTACCTAAACATTGCAAAATGCAATACAAGCAAAGCAAAGAATTATAAAACAGAAACTTAACTAAGGGGAGGAGGGAGTGGCAAATTAAGGAAAAAATGAAGGTATACTAATCTTCTCATTTGACTTGGAAAATGTCAAACTTAAATCTGCATTTCAAGATTTTCTGAACACTGTAGAAAAATCCTCAGCTCTTTGAGGCAAAGGGTAACTTTTATGTTTTGTCAGGACTGTACTCTTTAAAGATGAAAACCCACTTGTTTCTGATAGCTCTATTTGGCTGTAGCCTAAAACCTGATAGAGCCAGCTTGAAGCCTTCTAAAGTGTTTGAAATTGGGCTTCTGACAGGAAGCTCCTCCTTACACATTTTCAGTATTTTTTTTAAAATACTCAGAGTACCCAAAATAAACAAGAGAGTTGTTGTATCAGAAGACATAAAAGAGTAACTTTCAGTCTAACAAATGACCCTATATATAATTATTTTTTTTTAATCAATGCTGACCTTTTGGATTGATTATCTATGATTTAGAGAAAGAGGACATGTGGAAGACCACAGACACCCATGATTTAAGGGGCTTAAATGACTTGCACTTATGAAAACAAACCCTTTACAATAATAATTGAAAGAGCTGCAGCAGAAGCAGAAAGCTATGATTTACACTTTTTGCAAGTTGGCAAGCATCTAATGTTGATGGATTTTTCTTTATTTTTATAAATGGTGTTTCATATTTCCAGACATTGCAGATGATACAGATAGTGGCATACAGTGTAGCTGAAATTATTAAACTATAAATGCCCGTGCTTTTGGAAAGGCCTTAGTCTGTAAATAAAGACAATGAATCAGATCTTTTTACTAGTCTTCCACCTGGTAAACATCCTGTATAGAGCTATCCTGGCTACAGGCTGATGACCTAGCAGTGCATAGATCAACAAATGGCAATTTTTACTGCTATAGCTGTTTGGTATTGGCCCTCCTATTCTAAATGGATGACACAGCTGCTTGCTTTGGGGTACATGGCTCCTTTTTTTCAGTTTACTTGCCAATCTGAGTAAAAGCAGCATGTGTCTTCAGTGAAGAACAGGGAGCCTTTGGAGGATACTTGTGTAACTGTGGTCAGAATGTGTCACTGTAGACAAGTTCAAGTCCCTTCCTCAAAAATTCCGGTGATGACAGGTGAATTTGACTTCTGTGAAGGGAAATTCTGAAACCTGTCTCATCTCTTTCAAGTGGAAAGCACCTAGGCCAGGAAGGTATGGTGAAGAAAATTGTCTGGTTGAGTTCAACTTTACTCTTTATGTACTTTGTTCTAAGTTGTCTGTCTGGATGATAGTCCTCCCCCAAAAAGGGTTCTGCTTTCTTAGGAAAGAATACTGTTTCCTTACAAAAAAGAAGATGCAGAATAGGAGAGAGAAAGACACATTCAGAAAAATGGGTCTCAACTTAGTGATAGGCAGTTTATTCTTCAAGTAATACCGCCAGTTCATGCACATGGGAAGTCATAAATGGCACTGTGTTTGCTTAACTTTAGGCTTTGTGTTGCCATTGTTTGGCAAAGCTTTTAGAGAAACTCTTCTGATCTCATTTAGGGAACCTGACATCTTTATCTATAGTGTTCCTAATCTAATAGATTTAGTTATCTTGATTTCACACCTAATTTCTGAAAACATCGTGACTAGACAGGATTAAAAAAAGCACTGTAATATACTACCTGTTGACAGAGCTACGAAGACTGAAAACAGAGGAAAGTAAGTGCTCTAGTTATGTGTCAGAGGTCAATGAAAAAGTGTGTTCATGACTGCTGTTGTAAAGCAGCAAGATTCTCTGTTATCTATGGATGTTTTGAAAAGCCAGTTGCTCTTTAATGGAATCCTCTTTTCATTGGACTGTTATCACTGACTGCTCTATTATGTGTTCAGTTATTATACATTTCAAAAATATGATTTGTTCTGAGGAGTGATAGTTAAAAAAAATTCAAATGATGAAAGTTTGGAAAAATGCTGTAGCTGTTGCACAATATGCTAGCTGACTTTCCTATTGTGAACTAAAGCAGTTATTGTAGAGGTACTATTTTATGCAAAGGTATAGTTCTTTTCTTTTGCCTCAAAGGATGGGTAATTTCTATTTTAAAAGGAAAGGATACACTTGACCTCCATAACAATTTTGTGTTGGAAAGACTGAATCACCCAGATTTAGAGCTGCTACTACTTCTGTGTGTGCATTCCTCCCTTTTTACAGTGTGTGCTCTATTTTGTGCACAACCAGACTTCACATTGATAGGAAAATTCACATTAGTTGCATACAAGAGGGGAGAGGAAGGCAGAAAAGAACAATAGGATTACGTATACTGAACCTTGCAGCAGACAAGTACCTGACTTGTCTGGGTGCAATGTCATGCTAATATATAACCTTGGCTATGAACCCCGTGTAGCCCCCTTCTTACTGGAGATGTCAAACATTTTTTCCTGTGTAAAAGTCAGGTTACTTATTTTGGTTTTATTCTATTTCATCTAAAAAGATGTATTATAAAACCTCCTCAGGTGCTTAACATTTGTGTTAAACCCATGGTTATTCATCAGAGTGAAAATGAATAGTGACCTCATTTTTCAAAGCTTCTCAATAATTTTGTTGTGTAATGAAAATAACTTCAGCAGTATTTTCTTCCTGTAGTAAGCATGGGGACATGTATTATTATTCATCACAGTATCCTGATGAGACAAGTTAGTCTCTAGGCTCCAGCAAATGAGGCAACTGCCTAGGGCAGTCTGCCAGAAGGGCCTAAGCGTCCTTGGCCACACTCCCTGTTTTTCCACAGCATAGGTGAGTCTTGGAAGGGGTTAACAACAGTTTTCATTCCACTGTCCTGTCTAGCACCAGGGATCTGCCATGCACGCTTTTGTGTTTTATTGTGCAATGTAACAATGATCACTTGAAATGTGGCTGCATGACAGGATGGTCTGGATCAGGACCATAAAAGACATTTCTGTGGACTCTGCCAAGGTCTCAGGTGTGTTATCTCCTGCAGTTCCTCTAGGAATCCTGTATTCCTTTGTCCTGCCTCTAAGGAGCAAACACAGCATGCTGCTCCATCTCTCAGCTCAACTGCCTGCCCTTCGGGAAGGGAGCTGTTGTATTGCTCTCTACTGAGCAGACCTTGAGAAAAATTACCTAGTGTCCCTTACTAAAGATTGAGTACCATGGGACTGCGACCTGTGCATGCATGTGTGTGTGTGTGTGTATACAGATCTAGGTAAAGGGAAGGTAAAGGAGAGAAAGATGAATGGGGGAGAGTTCCCATTAATTGCTCCTGCTCCTTCTTGCTGAAAAAAAGTCCACTTGCAGAGATGCTTCAGCAATAGGTGACTGCACCAGAATATGAATGGGGACAGTATGGTCTTTATGTTGCCCTTTGTAAATGGATTATTGCCTTCTGGCTGTGGTTTACTGTCACTAGCATGTTCTGCTTGTAAGCAGAAGGTTGTGCCTTCCAAGCAATTGTCTAAAAATGGAAAATCTCTCATGTATCCATATTTAAAAAAGAGATGTTGGCTGTTTTTATGTAGACAGAACATATACAAAGGTGGACGGTGGCTTCGTATAACACAGTTACCTTTGAATTTTGCTTTTAAAAAAAGCAAGCAAAATTTGGAGCATATTTCAATGTGGAGGTCAGAGAAATGTGTGTCTCATCTAATGATAAGCAAAGGACATCTGGTTATACCATCCATCAGTCTGTTGCCTAAAGCAAGAGATATTCAAGTCTGACATGTCTGTTTTGGGAGGGGGAGGGAGGAGAGGAAAGATAGCAGACTGTTTTATCAAAATGCAGGAGCTGAAGTTGCTGGGTTTTTTTCTGGTGGTGATTTGTCCCGTGTGCGTCCCCCTGCCCCCCATCACTTTTAATTGTGTTTACTGTGCACTGTTTGTGGATCCTATCCACAAAGCTGAACCTGTAACACTTCCAAAAGGATAATATTAGAATAATTTGAACATTAAGAGTGTCTGAACATTATTTTAAGTATTATTCTAGCTTCACGTTGCAAAGGATTCTTTAAAGGAAGAAGTTCCTTCTCATTAATATTAAAAAAATACCCTAAAAGATAAAACCCCTTTAAGATAAAAGATAAAACCCACTTAAAGATATTGACAGTGCTCCCCTAGTTTTGAACATGGGTCAGAATAGCAGTCTAGCTTGCTTATGATGTATAGTTGCTACTATATTACTCTTTAATTCACAATAACATCATTTTCCTAATCCCAATGAAAATAAGAATCATTGGGAATGAAAAAATAGTTCATAGTTCTTAAATAGTATTGTGCGTTACTAAAATATATTGTTATCTAGCCTTCTGATATTAGCTATGCAGTCAATTCATACAGATTTCTAAATTTTTTTAAATGGAAAATGGATACTGAATAGTCTTTTTCTTTGTTTGTTTTGTTTGGGGTTTTTTTACCCCCTTTTTATTTTTCCTTAACAAAACATTCAAGTAATGTGCTACATTATGACATTTTTCAGATTGTTAGTTACATGCCTTTTAAAGTTGTCTTTTGACACCAAGCAAGTTGCTTGTTGCCTGGGTTGTGTTTTCTTTTCTCTTCAAATGAGGAAGAGTCTTTCTGGTTTTATATCTAAACCTCTTTGAATGCTCCTGATGTATTTTATGGAGTTGCTTATTGCAGCTTGCTTTGTGTACCTTGTTTGAAAGCAGCCTTCTGGGAAGTGAAAGTGTTTAGTTTATGAAAAGCAGCTGATAACTTACTTTCATCCTTTTTTGATTATAGATTCATACTTGTCTATATGGTCCCTTTGGTGACCATAGAGTTGGTCAAGTTATTGTGGTACAAGTGTAAGTAACTGGAATTTGGATAAATAAAGAGGTGTCTTTATTGTAATATCTAAAGCTTGTCTTATATCACTTTCAAACTCTGATACACGATGAATATATATGAGTGGAGTTCTTAATGTTAAGATTCCAAATTTTGTATTTTTTCAATTATTAAACTTGAAGTATTAAGTTTTATTTCTGTGTATAAAATCTGAAATAAGTCTTTCAGGAAAATTGAGGTAGATTTACTGTTGGGATTAAAGATGTGAGAGAAAGAAAATACATGAGGGGAAGTTATTTTTATGAAGATGAACAGCAGAAAGAAATTGATCCTTCAAAAGAAGAAAATGGGAAGTGGTGGTGTGTAGGTTTTTTTTTTTGCTTTGCTTTTAAGATGACATGAATTATTAATAAAAATAAAATGGTTCTGCCACTGGAGAACCTGCTTGTTATGGATTAGAGTTACAGTAGTTATTCCCAATGGTTAAAACCAAGCTCTGTAGCCCTAACCCTAACATCTGTGAGGGTCAGGACCCAAAAAGACTAGCCACTACCCATCTCAAGGGCAGGAGAAGACTAGAAGAAACAGCCACCACTTTATTTGTGGAGCCACCAGAAAAGAATATGTACCTTGTGCAGAGCTGTGGCTTCAGCACAGCACACTGTTGGGCAGCCATGGTGTTGCGTGCTCCATCGGCAAAAGTTAACCAGCTTCACTCATCCAGCAGCCTTTCTGGTAAGGGGAAGTGAGAGGTCTGTTCAATTCAGAATATTGCCACTGGTCCAGCTCTTGCTATCTTTGTGGATTGAAAGAAAAAGTAGAAACACGTGAAACATTTAATTTTTTGTATTCATTAGGCATTGCTAAAGAGGCATGTGTCATACTGAAACCCAAGAAATTTGCAATTGACACTCTGGAAGAGTTCTGTGCTTTCCATGTTACCGTCCAGAGTGCCTATGCTGTATAGGCAAGGGAGTATCAGAAATCTTTCTCCTGGATATACCAATTGGTACTACTGAAATCAAGAAGAAATTTTTCCTGCATGATGACATATAGTTAGAGATAGCATCAAGTGTGCAGTGTGAGCAGACAGCTTGCGTGTAACTTCTCTGTGGACAGTTCATATCAGGGCAAGGGGCTGCTAGCATGAAAAATCTATTGTGTTCAGTTTTGTAGGAGATTGCATCAGAAATGGATGTCCTTGGTTTTAAGAGAGATTTCATTATTGAATTTTAGCTGTAAGAGCATGTCTGCATATATAAGTGGAAAATTTTCTTCTGAATCTAAAACCTTCAGTGCCAAAACCTGTCTAGCTCATGACAGATGCATTTTTGAAAATCTTGTTTAAAGATAGCTCATTTTTTTAAAGCTACAATTTGTTTTCTGTCTGTGTCTTGGTGGAAAGGGCAAATACAAGTTTTTACTTACAGATTTAATAGAACTGGCTATGGCAATGACTAATTTGGTTCTTCAGTAATAGGTAAAACAAGTCTATAACTAGGGCTTTTATTGCAGCTGCATGAATAATTAGATTTTTGTTCAGTTTGGCTACAAAGACAAATAAACAAATAATACTGGGTTTTTTAACAATATGAATCAAAATTGGCTTTTTCCAATTTTTCCCCTGGCTGGGGGAATAGAAAAGGTAGAATGCTTCCTGTGAGAATCATGAAGTATTTATCACACTGAAGGAAAACCTTTGTTTGCCCTATCAGCATATTTTTAGTTAAAACAATAAACTACAAAGGATTAAAATTGAACACAGCTGGTCGATCTTGGTATCTAAGACACAGAATGTATTACTGTGTATTATGCTCTCCAGAACTGCACTTCTTTTGCCTGAGACCCATTTCGAAACCCAACGCTGTTTTCAGCCATACATCTAGCCTGGTTTCTCTGCACTAGGTGGCAAGCTCCTTGGGCAGATGTCTGTCTTTCTCTCACACACCCACCCCCGTTTTTTATAGCACTGATGGAACAAGTCATACTTTGCCATTTGTGTGGTAGCAAGTATCTAGCACTGTCTGCTATGGGAACAGTTTTATAATCGTAAATATTATGGTCTCCTATTTTGCAGATGTAAAAATTATAAGCAAAGACCAGAGCTAGTCTTTTTTGTTTCTATTCAGCACTTGCTACTGAGACAGGGATTTATAAAATCCCCCCAAAAGATAAGTAACTTAATTTCTGGCCCTTCAGAGCTTAATCGCTGCAGTTTAAATGCAAATGTTATTATTTCTTTTATATTCAAATGAAAATTAGCATTTCAATAACAGGTGTTGCTGCTTGGGAAGCTGGGGTTTCCTTTTTTCCAATGTCTAAAGTTACAAAATTAAATCTTGAAGGTTAGAAAACAGATATTGGAAGCATCCAAAAACTTTACTACTCCATGTAGGTAATGAAGTCATAGGCTTTGTGACTCATATTTTGTGAAAGAAGAATGGTTTTCCTAACACGATGTGTTTCAAAATACATATAGTTCACATTTTTTCACTTTCAGGTTTAAGCTGCTGAAAGTACAGCTTTTGCATTGCTAAGGATGTAACAAAAGTGTTAAAACTTGATGCTGAATTAAATAGAGGAATAAAGGTGTTTGTGGGGTTGTTGATAGGTGGTTTTGGAGGACTTTAAAAAAACAATACATTTATCCATGAGTGAGGATAAAAACCCTCCAGCTGAAAAAAAAAGTAGAAAACATAAAGATATGCCATTGGAGAGGTCATATAATTGTAAATAAAATTTAGCCCCAAGTAATACATCATGGACTAAATTAGATTACTTACAAGCAAAATCCCACTTACTACTTAGAAACCTGCAAATTCTACATCAGTCGTAAGAAAGACATGAGGCTGGACATTAGAAATTGGAGAGCTTTTGAATAAATTAAAAAGATCTCATTTCCAAGGGCAAATATTTTTCTGATTTGTGTTACTTACTTAATCAAAAGTAGTTTGCAAGCTACTAATACCTAGCTACTCTTCTATGAACTAAAAAACTGCAGTATTTAGTGTACTTGTAATAAATATAAAAAAGCTTAGTGGTGCTTCATATTTAAGCTGTGCTGTTATGCTGTTACAAATGCACAACTACTTACCATGACAGTGGCAACTCAGAGTTTTGTTTCAGTAGTAAAAGTAAAAGCTGGAACCTCCAGGACCCAAAAAAAGTCCCTGAACTTCACAAATCTCCTAGCTGTGCGGGTGTATGCTTGGCACGCTGGAGCAGTCCTGGTTCCCTCTGACTAAGGGTAGCATTTGGAGACACTGGATTGCAACAGGTATTAGGTTGGAAGGACTGTCTTTCCTCAAACCATGGATCAGCTTTAGCACTGTGTGAGCACCTGATACCACCTTGCCTTTAGTAAGTCAGTCCAAGTGTTGCAGTTGCAGCCTAGGTTTCAAAAGAAGTGCAAATCATCTCCCTAAACAGACTTTTTGTGTGAACACCTGTGTGTGTCAGACTGAGGAGGAGTCTCTGAAGGACCCATGGAAGCAGGGATTAGGCCAAAAAGGATTGTAAAGCCTGAGGGAGGACAAGACTCTTGCAAAGGTGAGCATGGTGTTTGACTTGAAGGTATATTTTAAGGAAAGAAAGCTGAAGCAGAAAAATTAGCTCCGAGCTTTGAATGAAAGGTGTTGCTGTACCTTGGTCAGAGCAAGGTTGGGTTGGATGCAAGGTGAGAAGGTAACAGGGAGAGTATCTGGGGTGAGGACAGAAAGAGGGGAAACTCCAGCCATGACTGTAAACAATGCATTTGGAGAGCTTTGGGATGAAAGTCTCCAGATGGAGAGACTGAGTTGTAGTTTAGTAAAGTGGTAGGTGGTGTGAAGGGGCTACAAGTAATTAATGATTGTTTTAAAAGGTGAGCTTGTGCTCCCAGACAGAGTGGATGAGCAGAGGGTGGATATTTTAGTGCATTCAACATTAAAAAAAAAAAAAAAAAAAAAAATTAAAAAAAAGAAAAAAGTTTTCATTACCTTCACAGAATTCAATGTTTTCTATGCCTTGTACACCCGTTCTACGTTGCAGCAGTTAAAGGTAATTAGTTGATCCCTCATTTCTGACGTAAGAAATTCTTGCTTCTCTGGTCAGGATTATAGCATTATGGAGTAAATGTACTGCTATGGTAGGATCACCACAGTAAAATAGATGTGAAGAGGTTAATATGCAGCTGGCCTTAAGGCAGGCCTCCTTTTAAAACAAAATGCTGATGCCAAATCATATTAGTTTTGTTTGTTTTAATGGAGAAAGTGGCAAAAAAAAGTGTACAGGTGCAGACACTAAGGAGTGTGCTTACAGACTTAAATTTGACAGACTTTTCTGAGGGTTGTTCCTACAAATTAAAATTGTATCTTCACAAATGTTCATGGAAACAGATATTACTCCTGGCTTATGTTTACTAGTAAGTGCAAACATAAACAAAGCAATATGTGAACACATTTGAACTTTTATACCTCTGAATTTTTAGTGAAGGAAGTGCTTAAGCTCCTTGTGCCACAAAAGCTGTCTGGAGCTAGGGAGTAACTTTTTTTTTTGGTGTGTATGTGTGTAGGAAAGCTGAAAGGAACTACGGTACATTAGGAGAAAAATTCATCATGTACAATAGAAAGCAAGGTTTATGAAAAAGCTCAGTGCTCTGTAGAGGACTGAAGATTGTGATCCCTCATTTTGCCTTGTGGAACCATTATTCCACTCCTGCTAGAGCTAACACTGAGACAAAACCCGTAATTTTCCTCCCTTGCACTGCTACCATTATATTTTAAGAATTACTGATAACATGGTGTGTGTTTTGCCTTTTAAACTTGTAGAATGAATAATCCCCAAGGAAAGATCCATTGTCTTCTGCATTCCCCCCCCGCACTAATCTTCTATTCTCTTGTTCCTGTTGATGTGCTTTTTCATTAGGAGAGTGCAAGGATGAACCTCACAGACACCTTGCCAGCAGCTAAATCTTGCTGGACTTAGTGCCTTCTGAAATTATAGGATTTATGGCTAGTACTTGCAAGTCATGTCTCTGATGTGTAGGCATTTGTTGGGATTTTTTTGTTCATTCAGAGGTGTGATCTGGTATGTAATTTTTTTCTGAAATTGCCTTATCTGTAATAATGTAGGGAATAGTTTGTTAGTTACATTCTAAATGAGAAGGTTTGAGTGATATTCATAGGAATAGAAAAGCAATTCTAAATAGGTTTTGTACAGTCAATCACTTTTTATGTTGATCTGCCTGAAGGATTTGCTTGTGAAGGTGGGTAAAGGCTGGCACGTTTCAGAACAAGTAAGGTGGAAATAGTCCTTTAGGGGAACAACACATTCAGTATGTTAACCAGAGGTTAATGAAATACAGATTCAAATCTTACAGTTCCTGTCCCTTTGTAGGACCTGAAGTGCCTCAAAGAGATAATTTAGATATTTGCGACTTAAAAGCATTTGTTGTCCAGAGAAATATAAGTCATGCAGTTAGGATTGGATATAACATTTTTACTGGTTACAGTTGAGAAATTGAGCCTAAACCTTTTGGACTATGGGCCAGTTGCCAGACCTTGCAGATAACTGTGCATCCTCTCCAAGTGACTTTTCCTTGAAATCGCTTGTATGGTAACAGTGTTCTTCTGCTCCACCTGAGAGAGAGTGCTGCCAGGGGAATACTCTTTCTTGGCAACCTCCTAGGCCATCATCTAGAAGTGGGTCAAAGGAAGAAGCCTCACGGATCTACTCACTCCCTCCTCTGCCCCCTTACCCCTGACTTCTTCCTGCAGCTACTCTTCACAACATTTGGTTATTGTCTGTCTTCATCCATTGAATTTTTCACAGGTTAAATGTAGGTGTTCAAATACTTTTCAATACCACCAATGTTTGACCACCTTTGGTCACACTGATTTAGCTCATGTCACTACTTAGTCTCAGCTATCTGTTTCATTGTGTTATTTACTTCAGATCCTCAATCCTGGACTGAGCTTTCTGCCCATCACAATTGCAGGTTCATATCAGAGTGTGTTACTGTGAAGCTGTTCCCTAGTGAGTCTCCAACCTATGCTTTGCTGCCTTTCCAAGGTCTTCAGTGGCAAATGAATGTCATAAACTGTCTGTTCCCACCTTCCCATAATATATACTGAATGTATCTGCACGCTTGGTTTAATTGTTCTGTCTTCAGACTGAAATGATGCACCCAGCCTGGGACTCTCATATTGTCCCCTTTCATATTCATTTCTATGTCCTGGTTAACTTTGGCAGCATCTGAAGCAGTGGCAAAAACTGATGAATTGCCAGGAATGACATAATATGCACTGTTTGACCACTGTTCTAGAAAATTTGACTTATGAGAAACATATGCCTACTTGCTATTATTCCTGGCAAACACACACATATTCTTTGACACCTAACACTTTGCAGTCTTTCTGTTTTGTGCTTTACTTGGTGTTTTTGTGGTAGCCAGATAACATGCAGTGCAGCTGCTGTAGACCTTTTACGCCATACAGTTATACTATATTTTAAGCTCTTCTAATTCCCCAATGTATGTTAATTTTATCCTCAGCTGCTGCTCTAGTTCTTCCATGTTATAGTATCTGTTGATCTGTCTTATTTGATTTTTGCTTACATTTGTGCCTCTGTACATGTTGTAGAGGCATCTCCTGGGAAACATCTTCTCTTTGTTCATGTTTTAGTATTGAAATCAGTACTTGAATGTAGCTGTATTTTACAGATTGGCTATTTTGCTATAATTAAACTTCATGAATATGAAGATTCGTGTAGTATTCCCACGGTGTCCTACAGTTAGGTTTAGCAATAGGATTTTATCTCATCTCCCTGTAACCCATCATCATGTCACTTTTGCTAAATTGCAATACCATATTGATTCTTAAGAAATGTAGAGTATGTACTTGCTAATTTTTGTTTTTATTCTTAAACCTAGGTAGATGGACTGCAGTGGTGGTTCGCTGGAGAGTTGGGAGACAAGTTTGCTAGGGGAGAAGGGGGAAAAAGGGTTGATGAAAATGTTAGTCATTTTATTTGTGAATTTATCATGAGTTTGGAATTTAATAAAACATGTAATAGTAGATAGTGTAGTTTACTGAACAAAGCCATTGACTGGAAGTTTGGGGACCTGATTGTATTTTTAGGACTATCATTGGCTTTCTGTGTGTTTGTTTTGGGGAGAGGCCCTTTTTGTCTATTTGCCTTTGGCCTTGGTTCTACCTTGCTGTTTCCCCACTTCCCCTCTATTTTTTTTTCTTCTTTTTAAAGAGTGTAAGGTTTTCAGAGCAGGCACCACCTTTTATTACATATGTGTACAGCATACAGTACAAAGGACGCCAACCTCAGCTTGCTTTTAAGCAGTAGTGTCATGCGTATACTGATAATAATGGAAAACTTAAAAGTATGTTTGTAAAAATGATTCTGTTTTCGGTGTGGTGCAGTGGTTATTAGTTCATTGACTGCAGCATAAGAATAAGTAGAAATAAATCTAAGCAAACTGGACACAGTACTTAAGGTTGGGTGAAGACCTCTGAGTTCCAACAGTGGTCTTGCTGGACTCCTGATAATGAGAAAATATAGGATTATCATTGTTCTTTGCTCTATTCCTTTACCTTTATAACGGTTTGCTTTGCAATTTACACTCCTTGTAATGTATTAGTGATTATTTAAAGTTCTGACTTGAAAATTAGGGCTTTGCAATACTTGATTCTTTGGAAAATGATCCTTGTGTTAAAGTTGGCTGAAACCTGGACTATGTAATATAAATGGCATTTAAGCTTTTATAAAGCAAATTACTTCTGTGACCAAAGGCCAGTTCTATTTGTTTTACTGAAAGTGAGATTCCTCATTCAGGTCCTGGGACATTTCTGAATATGTTGAGCATAAATTTATCCTCTAAAGAGGAAAGAACCAAACCCCAAGCAAAAATCTGCTTTGGTGTTGTGTTGACATAAGAAAAAAGTTGTTTTCTCTCTACCAAGCTTTCAATGAAAGTGTAGAAAAAAAGAACAAAGAGGTCGAGAAATATTCTCAAAATATTCTATAATGTAAAAGTGAAGGAATATTGTTACATTTTTAAAATCCAGGTATGCATTGCTGTGTATAAATTTCTTTTTATTTTGCTTTTCCAGATAAACTTGGTGACATCAAAATTTCAATTTCAGCAATTGCTTTCAACTCTCCAAGGTTAACTAGAGTACAAATAGGCAACCTTTCCCATGCTTGAGGCAACCTTCTTTTTTTCCCCTTTAATAATAATTCTGTCTGAAAATATTGCTGTAACTAGTTAACAGATAATTATATATAGTTCTGCATAACTTGCTGATCACTTTCATAAATTTCAGCTAGTTTATATTCCAGATGTGGTTCTAACTTTCAGCAAAGTGCAATTGCAGTGTACAATAGAGGTCTCCCACTAATCAGATTTACTTATTCCCTGAAAGTATAGTACGAAATATTAATTTCATGCTATTTCAAAATGTATTAGCCAAGTGTGAATTCCATTCCAAATCACAGAAAGGCTGATCTGGGTTTAAAGAAAACCCCCAAAACCAAACCAAACCGTGAAAGATGGCAACATTATTTTCAGTTTTATGGAAACTAGGTCTCATTGGAAAACTTGATCTTGAGTTTGATTTTCTTTTCCTTTAGTTTTTTACGATTCAAAAATATGCTAGAAAAGGAGTACTGTGATGATGGACTGTAACATTAAGTAATTGATTTACTGCCATATAAGTAATTAAAAACATTTATCAGCATACCGAATCTTCACAGAACTCTTATTAAATAGATTAGAAAACAGCCCACAGGCCACATAACATACTACAAAAGTAATATGTTCTGTGGGTTTCTTCTTGGCTTAGTGCCTGCCAATATTTTTATCTATCACCTAGAAGAAAACATGACATAGTTCTTGGCACATTGCTCAGGCAGCACGAGGGCCTGTGTGCTAGGCAGTGAAGAAGGGAAATCTTGTCCTGACAAGGTGGCACTTGGTAACATAGGACATGCTGTGCACAAGCATTACCCTAAATGAAAGCAAGCACTAGTTCCAAATTAGGATTAACAGGTATTGCAATATTCCTCCATCTGCGAGGACAACCTTAAGGGTCAGCTAGTCAGGGGCAGAACTTAGGTGTCTGATTCCTTCTCCATGTCTTAGGATAGCCCAATGAATGGAAGCTAGTGAGGATTTGCCATGCTACCAGCCATTGAACTGACCATGTTTGGAAGAAAGAACACCAATGGTGATCCAAATTATGTAGAATAACTGAGTTAATTGCAATAAAACAGGCTTCTTTGAATGTTTTGGCTGCTTTAACATAACACAAGATCATGCTGTTAGGAACAAAGGACGTGTGTCAAGCATATAAGCTGGTATGGGGTCTCAGTTGGAAGGTGCTCTGGGGGCGTGGTATGTATGCAGCCTACACTACACTGGTGTGGTGAAACAATTAAGTTGGCATTTGATTAAGTGAATATTAAATGGAACTGAGGAGACTATAATATTTTTGCTTTTAGCTTTGGTGAAACATGTAGATGAATTATGTATTCTGAATGATGAAATGTCAGAGAGAGTTTAGAAAATGGTCCGGGTTCTGGAAAAACTGTCCCAAAAATGAGAGACTGAAGGATCTTACTCTTCAGCTTCCTGCTGATTATCTAGGCAGAACTTAGTTATTCACAGCTGGTACATATTGCCAATGGCTAGAAGGGCTGTGATGACAAAATGCAAAAGCAGAAGCTAGTTACGATGACGGTAGGAATAAATACAAGGTTTTCACAATGAAAACAATTATTTAACAATTTGCATTTATCTCAAGGTAGAATGACTTGCAGAAAGATGTGCTGTAGCACAACCAGAAATGATGAGCTTGATTCATTGGGGTAAAGCTATGAGCTCTGCTGGCACAGATTATTATTTCTGTTCTTCAGAATAATGGTTCTCTCTCTTTAAAACAAAACGAAAAAAAAAAAAAAAAAAAAATTTGGTGTTACGGGTGCGCTGTCCAGGGTACTGAACACTAGAGCCAATTGTGTCACGCAATAGGAAAATGTTCAAAAACCTAAAATACAACGTCAGTTTAATACAGGAGAAACGCACATTTAAAAAGGGAAATAATGATAATTATATCACCCTCCAATGGGTGATTATATTTTCCTCTGTGAACGTTTTGTTTATGGTGAGGCACCCCACACCCCCCTGCCTTGCCATCTTCCTTCATGGGTTGGGTTATTTGCTTTGTGTAACCATTTATCTATTCATTGGCCAAGCATAGAAAGACGCATAAATTGTGAAAAAAATTAATTTCAAAATAATAACCTTATTTCTGTCCTAGAGTGAACAATTTCTCAGGGGCTGTTTTTGATATATTATCTGTGTCAGCTGAAAAGAAAGCTTTCTAGAGAACGGATCATCCAGTCTGTCACGCTATATTAAAAATAGTTCTTTTTCTGATGTGCACTAGTGTTCTGGAAGGGTGGAGCTGAGACTCTTCCACTCATTCTACTCCAAAGGTAAATTCTAAACTGGATTTCAGAAGTACTGCCTACCTGAAGAAAAATAATTTTCAGACAGTAATTTCTGCATGGAAACTGGAACACAGAATGAGCTCTGCAGAATGTTACAGCTTTCTGTAGTACTGCAACTAATTTGCCTTGCCTTCTTGGGAAAGTAATAATTTTGTTCTTTTTAGAAAAAATTGTGAGAAAAAGTTCTTTCGCTGAGCTGTAATCGTACATCAAGCAGATTCAATACTGTTTATATTTGCCTTTTAACTTTTCTACCTCTCTTTGTCTTGGGAAGTCCAATAACTGAGAGTCCAGAGAAGGTCATGCTCTGTTGGTTTGTGAGGCTTGATTGTTATACAGTGCTTCATTCTTGACTTTTCTTTATCCTGAGGATGGAAAGGCAGAAAGACCATATTTAATATCACAATTAGCTTTCCTGAAGCAATCATGCTGAAAGAAAGATACAGGTAATTGATAGTAGTGATATTGTGAAAAAGAACTGTCCTGTTCTCTGAAAGTGTGTGGGAAACTGCAGGAATTGTTCAGGCCATCTTTTTGCACTGAAGTACATAATAATGCAATTTAGTTCAATCTTGTCAGCTTGAGGAGATATTAAAAAAATAACGTACCTGCAGCTTGTCTGACAGCCCAGTGACTGATAGAGCAAGTGACAACAGCTTTTTGCTCCATGCACAGCAGGGAGTGCCTAGAAACTTTGTGAAAATAAAAATGCAGTGATATCAAGTGGGTTGGGGAGCTGAAGGGACTGGTAGTATCACTGGGACATAA
Source organism: Falco biarmicus (assembly GCF_023638135.1). Classification (NCBI taxonomy): domain Eukaryota; kingdom Metazoa; phylum Chordata; class Aves; order Falconiformes; family Falconidae; genus Falco; species Falco biarmicus. The sequence goes on along the minus strand of NC_079289.1, from coordinate 78,933,256 downwards.
ATGGGACAAGTACAATTAAACCTGTGAACAATGAAGGCAGAATAATTCAAACAAAAAATAGCAATGGTTTTTGGTTGCAGATAACTAACAGCATAAGATTTAGACAGTTTTGATAACTGATTTAGACAGTCAGTTGTGGATGCAGTTCAGAACAGGAGTAAAATAAATAGAGAGGCTGACTTCATAGCTGCTGATCTTATGAACCTACAGCTTAATGAAGATATTTTCCATATGTTGCAGATATGTTTTTTTTTTTTTTTTTTTCTGGGTGAGGGTTTAAAGAAAACACCTACTTTACCAGAAAAGAATAGGGAACTAAATTTAAAAATGATGGCTGCAAATTGCACTGCTAGAATTTTGATTAAATTATTTCAAGGGATTTTGTTGTTCAGGCTAACCATTTAGGCCAATGAGCTAATTTAGGTCCAGAGCTTTCCAGCTTTCATGATACTTATTAAACTTTAGCATGCAAATGTGCACTGAGTTCTACTACAGGACTTGATATGTGAATGTGACAGTTTGTGTCACCTCAGGTACGCAAGTGATGTTATTTTCTTTCTTCCTTGGATGGAGAAGGCAAAGTTTAGTCACACAGACCTAAATACATCCATCAAAATGGAAGAGTTGGGTGAGCAGGCTTGATATAGTGTGGAGTCAACTTAGCTTTTCTAAAAATAAGACTTAGGCTGGGTGGGAATACCTCACAGACCAAAAGCAGAACTTATTCTTGTGGAATTTTCCAATGCATTTGAAAGCTATATGGATAGGACTAGAGAGCTTTTATAGACATTTTGCAGTACCTCTGATCAGGCAGCAAAAAGCAGTTTTCCTTTCAGTTCATTCCTGACTGTACCTCCACTCTGACACATTCTCAACACATTGACATGGAGTTTGAAATTGATAATGTTTTGCACTGCTTGGTGTTAGGAATGGATAATTACTCTCTAAAAATCTGCAAAGGCTGCACAGTCTCTAAATAAAATGGATATGGAAATGATAGTTTATATGCGCTATGCCAAGCTGTTTTGTCATTGCATTACCAATTACATGAGGTCACTGAAGTGATACGAGCTTTAGATTTGCTCATAGAACAGCATTTAAACTTTTGTCCCTGAATTGCCTGCATACATTCTCATGTAAGAGCTTAAATACAAGTATAAAACCAAGGCTGGATGTTCAAGTGTGCTGGTAGGGGTTCATCAGCACTTAATTGAGAGGCTTAAATGACAACTCTACCTGTTCTTCAGATGGCCACCACTGCATCCATAACTCTATCTGATGTCTTATGGCATTCTTGGTAATATGTAATGCTGGTAGAAAAGGTCTGATGGTCTTGAAAAAGCTTGCATAAAAGCAATTGCCTGGATAAAATGCCACTGTTTGAAGATGTAGCATCTGCCATGAGGGAGATGAAGAATTTTCAGTATTTATAGTTGCTTTAGGTATACTTTACTTTCCTCAGAGTTTATTATAGGGAATAAATGCCTGCACCCTTCTAGACATATGCTGATGTATGCTGAGCTGTTAATGGTAGTTGAGCTTCCTTAGGTTGGTTCTTTATCATCCAAGACAATGAGCTTTGTCATCGGTGCCAGGGAGAATTGTATTATGCCAAACACCCCGAGCTGGGCCGGGCTGGGGGCAATGGCTCATGGACCACTGAGATGTAGGGCAGTGGTTAGCATATGCTCCCCCCTCTGCTGCTGTTGGGGGACTGGCACTGAGGTGATTCTAAGATGGCAAAGGAGATCCAAGGGAGGTAGGACAGGGGTCTTTGGTACTAGGAGATAGAATGTCCAGATGGGAAGGAGGGTCCTGGGACTGCAGGTGTGCAATGGAAAGGGGATAAGGTGCACTGGGTGAAGAGTGTGGTTTGGAACTCTTGGGAAGAAATGTCAGGATGGTGCAGAGAGACCTGACTCGGATAAAAATTTGGAAGGTCATATAGAGATCGTGGCTTGTCTGTCCCTATATATACACATGTGGTACTAGGTCCTTTCTATTTTTCCTTTCTCTGTGCCTAGGATAACGGTATCACGAATAATTGTCCCTGACGGAATATTAGTGTTAGTAGACTAGTTTAACATATCGCCTATTTGTACTTTGGTATTTCTGGGAAGTCAACGAGATTATCTCTTGCTGAAAAATACTTACATAAATCCACCCATAAATCCACAACACTCTTATTTTTTACCATCAGTCAGTGCACATTATTTACCTGATAGTCGGCCTTCCCCCCCCCTCCCCCCCAGTTAACCTTGTCTGTCTTACTCAACTCTTTCCATATGAAGTATATTTGAAAGCTGATTTATTCAGTACTAGGTAGGGAGTACATGGAGGCTCCAATTCTATGCATCATCCAGATTCTTTTTATTAAATCAGCGATGTACATCAGTAATCAAAAGAAAGACAATTTTCCAATTCTATGGACTGCTCAGCTGAGTCTTCATCTGTATAATCCAGTCTCTGCATTCAATTTCACAGACACCCATTGCCTTTGAAGCTAAGAATCTTTCCCCATTTTTGCATCTTTATCTAGTATTAACCCTTCTGCTTATCCACAGCCCTGTGTAAATTATGGAGTACACTTTGCCTTTTAAAATGGACTTTGTTTAGCTTGGCTATCTATGTTTCTTCATGCATGTATTTGTATTTACCCTGACTAATTAATATGACACCAGCTTATGACCAGACATGCAATATTCACAGGTAAGGCTTTAACATACCAGTTTCCAAACACTGGACAGACAAAGCTAGGAGTCATTCAGAAATATCCGTTAAATAGCTATTGTGTGGCTTTGCTGTCTCAAGAATACCACACTGCTTTCGTTCTTCTTTTAAGGTCTAAAAAAGGTGTGAAATCTCAGTTCTTTTATTTGTTTTAGATCTGGTCTGTGCTACCACACTTTGTTGCCATAAATTATTTTTTCCCCACTGCAACCTTACCAAATCAATTGCAAACAAAAAAACCTATGTAGAAGCATCTTCCCTCTTTTCCTCCTTGCCCTCCAAACAAGCTCTTCTGTGACAGTCGGTCAGTGGTAAGGTGCTTGAATGGCTGAGTTTTGACAACAAGCCTGTGAAGCCAGCCAACAAAAGCATTTCTAATGCATTCTTATTTTGAGGAGGACACTATGAAACCAAAGATTAAATCTTAATTTGAGCATGACTCTGACTTTGCCTTCCAACTCTTTTGCACAGAAAGTGTAAAATTCTGTTTGTACTTGCCAGAGGAAATGTATGTTCATCCATAATTATTCTGTTTTAACCTTGAAGAGCAAATGAGCCAAAAAAATATATATCTTCATGAAAAATTTCCATGAAAAAACATCTGATGATAATTTCTTTTGCTTTTCTGAGACAGGGCTCATAATTCAGTCTTGATAGGCAGCAAGTGAATCAGCAGAAACTTTCTTCAGATCTTCCTGGTATAGGTGCTGCATGTTTGTCAAAGGACCTTATTTGATTTAATGATGCTGGAAATCTCTCTTTTCAGGTTGCTCTTTGTACCTCAGGGCAAAAGTAGCTAGTTGGTTTTCTTTACCTAAGAACACTTCTGCTTATAATCCCACCAGCCCCCTCCCAAAACAACAACAACAACAAAAACCTTTAATACTCAGCTATATTTCATAGCAGTGAATAGTGTGAAATGCTGATCACAGTAAAAACTTACAAAGTCATCATCTGGTTCAGAAGATCTGAGTTCAGTTCCCAACTTTTCCATTGGTCATCTTTATGACCCTTAGGTAGGCAGTTAAATAAATGGGACACAAGTACCTAACTGCCCTCCAGCTATTTTGAAAACCTTGCTGGGTGCCAGCCTGTGTCTTTAGCTGCAAAATAGGGTAATGTTTCTGAAAGTGTTGGCCACCACCATGTGGCTGATTTCTCTCTGGGATTTCTGTCTGTTCCTGTCTTGCATGTGCTAGCTACTAAGTGGAAAGAAAAAATGTTTCTGTTATACATTTAATTCCTACATCTAATTATTTCTTTTTCCTCTTCTGATAGCAGACAGGGTAATGAAATGCTCTTGTGTGTGATGGTGGACTAGTTCATAATGAAGCAAGTTTTTCAAGATACCTCAGATTTTGACAATTTTTCCACAGAATGGCATGTTAAAATGCTACTAGCTGGCTGAAAAGTAAGTACTGTATTTGTCAGAAATTTCTTCAGAAACCTGACAGAACAATGACACAATATGTGACACAGTACAATTAGTAACATCAGTAACTTTATATTAGCTGTTATACTGGTGTCTGGTTTAGAGCAGCTATTACAAGAGTCAGTTGGCAAGGCAGCATCTGTTCAATTTAATGTTCACTTTCATCCAGTTGTCTTGCTGGTAAAATTCTCTTTTTCTTTTGTATTTTTTTAAAGTAATGTTTCTTGCTCCCTGTTCTTTTTGTGTGACACCTATTAGTATAACCTGTACCTGTTTCAAAATTGACATACACACAGTTTTTTCAGGTCATAAAAGCAAACACATTTGCTGCTGTCTTAGCCATTGTTTAGCACCTCTCTGTTCTTTGTCATTACCAAAGCTCTAGGTGGAAGACAAAAAGGGAGAAAATGTTAAAAAAGGCAAGGGAAGCAAGCAGATCAATTCTTTATGAAGGAAAAACCATTAAGTAGTTATACTTGGAGAACATCTGTTTTACATTTGTCAACTCAGACAGAAACTCTTCTCATATTAAAATAATTTGAGTTAAAAAGGCAGCTTTCCTTTTCTAACCTTCCCTCTCCCCCAGTGGTAACATAGTCTCTGTAAAAAATTTTTTGTTGTTTGTTTTTCCCTTGGCTTCATTTCACTCTCTGCATTTCTAAATGTGCATTTTCTAAAGAAGCTGTAGAACAGGCTGGTAAAATTTTCCTTTGTTTCCTGTTGGTAATAAAAACTGAGGCCCACTGATGAGGCTGTGCTAGATAATTGACCTGGACTCAGTATGACTAGTCACACAGCAAGTGAGTGTAAGGAGTTAGAAATATCCTTTCATGCTCTTTCTTCTGCTGGAGTGAAAGTCTGCAATGCTCAAAGGAAGGGACCATGGGAACAGTCAAACCATAGTGTTGCTCTGTGTAGTGTAAGAGAGAAAAATTTTGAGTAGGTATGAGGGAAAAGAAGTTGTATCAGCTCAGTAGGACAAGTGAGTGCCTGTTCTTTCTCAGAGTGGAGATGGAAGCGAGTTCTAAATGTCATTTGACTTCAGTAGGGACATAACTCCATCCTATTTTTGTTAGTTAAACACTGCTATTGATTCACAAGGAGGTCACTTAAACTTGAACCCTAGAAACTCTCTGTGCTGATAGTGCCCTTTGTTTATACATACACTTCAACTGTTGGCTTCCTTGTGGAAAAAAGAAAAAAGATATGTCCACCTGGAGTGGCAAACCGGATTCGGCTCAGTTGTCAATCCACTTCAGCTTCCAGAAAACTGTGTTGCTGATGTTAACCACTCTTTACATACAAGAGATGTACTTGGTTATGTTACTGCAGGAACTGCTGCAGACACATGTACAGCATAGTCTGAACTTCAAGCTGTTGAAAACCTTTACAAACCACCTTCTAAACCACACGTTGAAATATTTAGAGCTAGGGCTTTTATTTAGGATGATCAATAGAATTTGAAAGTTAAGACTAGCAGTAATTGACCCTATTTTGTCTGTAGAGCAAAGCTGAATAGAACTTTGTAGCACTAGCAATTAAGTACAGGTTTGTAGAGGAAAGATCCTTTTTTAATCCCTCAGCATAAAATGGAAGAAACAAATATAAAAGAATGACAGTCTCCTCAACCCATAAATCATACCAGGGCATAATCCAGATCTTTGAGGAGTATATGATTTTTTTCAAAAAGGTTTTCTACACTTCTATCTTGTTGGTAACTAAGAGTTGTTGGTAATAAAGTTGTTGGGTTGGAAGGGAAATTTAAAGATCACGTAGTCCAAACCCCTCTGCCATGGGTAGGGACATCTTTCACTAGATCAGGTTGCTCAAAGCGCCATCCAGCCTGGCCTTGAACACTTCCAGTGATGGGACATCTGTAACTTCTCTGGGCAACCTCAACCTGTTCCAGTGCCTCACCACCCTTATTGTAAAAACATTTTTCTTTATGACCAATCTGTCTACCCTCTTTCATTTAAAAATCATTGCCTCTTGTCCTGTTACTGTAGGCCCTGGTAGGACAGAGGGGGAGAATCGCCTCCCATGACCTGCTGGCCATGCTTCTTTTGTGTAACCCAGGATACATTTTGCTTTCTGGGCTGGAAACGCACATTGCTAACTCATGTCCAATTTTTCATCCACCAGTATCCAAGGTTATGTAAATGAAGCTAAGCAAAACCCACCAACCAGAGTTATCTTGGCACCCAGGAAAGTTGTGAGGGGGAGTTGAGTTTGAATTTAAAAACTTTTGATAGATCCAGTAATAATCACCTTCATTTACTGAATGCACGAGAAACTGTGGGATGATTTCCTCTCATTCACTTAATTTTAATTTTAAGAGGAAAACTTTGAATACAATTTAACTTGAATACCCTTAGGACACAGTCTTCATAGATACTGGTTAATAATTAAAGTTGACAAAGCACATGAATAAACCAAACCATTAATGGTGTTACCTTGGATCAATATTTGAGGGAAGAGAAGTTGGCAGTGAAATGACATTGGTCATCTATCTCTTTAATCACTGGAAAAATTATTTCGCTCAAAGCTGAGTCAGAACTGGGGAAGGGAATATATGCTTTAATATTGAAGCAACAATTTGTTTAGTTTGCTCAGCAAAGAAGTTGGTGTTCTAGCACAGTCAGCAATAAGCAGTTCATAAATGTTTGTTGAGCCCGCTTGAGTTTTGCTTAGAAAAGTAAAGGGAAATTTAACCCTGCTGTGCTTCTGCTGAAGTAAACCTTATTTGTAAATGTTACTTGATTGGTGACCTCCTGTTTTCTCTGGTCCAGCTTTTCTCCTAATAAACTGCTATTTGTTCAAGATTTCATGTTATTTAAAGCACTTTTTCACATATTTGGAGTTGAGATAAGCAGTCACATTTTGATAGGTTGGGTTAGGTTGGCTGGATTTAAGCTTTATAAATGCTGTATCTATAAATGTTTCAATCAGAAAAGGTGAACTAAACTATCTTAAAATGGTCTCTTAAGCAGCTGTCATTAAACACCTAGCAAAGGATCCTATTTTATTGTAAACAAAGTTTTTAACTGTGTATTCTCATTCATAATTTATCCATGCATTAGCTTTGGTTTTGCATTTCTTGTGCTTAAAATAATAATAAAAAACCACCAACACCACCAAAACACCAAACTTGCTTTGCATGATAACCTAAAGTTTCATTTTGTGTGCCATGACTTGCAATCTATTTGCCAAGGAAAAATTTTGATTTCTCAAAAGTTTGACTTATAGCACTGTTTGTAGTGGTGTGGCTATAAACTGCATCTCTAACTTTTGTAATGAAAGTGAGAGGTTTTTCACTTTTGTAAGCTGAAATATATTGTAGGTAGTTGAAATTCTTGTGAAGGAATGGGATTGTAGCTGCTTATTTCCCAGGTAGTTTATTTATCAAATAGATTGTCAGCTGGGCTTGGGTCTCTTTATTTGTACATCTCCCCCTACCCAGCCAGTGGTATTCTGTGACTACTGCTACAGGTTTAGATGGGATGGAAGTAGAACAAAGTAGTTTTAGATACCTTTTTGTTTCAAGACATATATAAAATTGTCTCTGTAAAGACATAGTGTGTTATCTGGTGAACTGCAATACTAGAATGTAAATTTAATTATATCTTATGCAACCCAGATGCAAGAATTGAGCATCACAAATCTCACATAACTCAAAATCCTCACTCTAGAATAAAATTTCAACTTCCTCTTACATGGCCTAGTGCTATTGCTGCACATTCTTTTACTAGGACTGTCTTCTTCTCTTTTCCTTTTGTATAAATCAACTTTTCCATTCTGCTAGTACTACCTTTAAAACAAAAAGACCTCTGGTCAAAACAGGTCACTCCTTATGGGCTTCTAATATTCACGTTTATCCTCTAGGACATAAATGGGATATTCTAAAAACTGCTCTGAAAGCCATTCCGGAATACTACTCAAACGTTATAGCATGTAATTAATAATGCAGGCTCCTGTGCAAACACAATTCTGAGGCTTTGAGCACCTCTGTTGACTAAACTACTACATATTGGAGCAGAATAGAAATTAGAGGGTTATAATCTGAAAACATAGATAAGAGAGGTGCGTTTGGGGTCTGCCAAGTAACAAGAAGTTTCTCATACTTACTTGAGGTTTATTGAGGATTATTGAATGCTATTTTTATATATATAGCATTCAATTATTATAGTAATATTTTATATATATATAAAATATAGAACTATTTTTATTGAACTATCCCTGTGTAGATCAAATAAACAGTGTCTGAAATCTGTGCTTCAGCTTGGAGTCTTGGTGCAAAACCTTAATTAGGGGGAAAAAATAAAAACTTGAAGCAAATGTCACAGGGCACAAAAGTAATTAGAACTCTTTACCACTCTGTGTAATGATATATGTGTTATCAGCATATATTTGTACTGATACAGTACAGCAAAAAATGAAGCCCAGGTATATATGTACAGATGCTTGAGTTTGCTGTACATTAGTACCAAGGTTAAGCAACTCTCAAAGCCCTAGCTTTGAAATTTTCCACGCTTATATGCACGTTAATCATCTGACTAGGAAAATCCTTACGAGCCAAAGATGGAGAGTGCCAGGTGTAATTAAGCGTGTGTAATTAAATATCATTAAGAGCGCAGCTTTACAACTAGACAGAAATTCTTTTCCTTCTGTTACTATGAAGAAAATGCCTTTTTCAAATTGTATTGAAATGAGAAAAGTGAAACTGCTAGCAGTTTTATTTTATTCCTTTTTAGAGCACAGCTGAAGTGAAATATCAACTGCAGTTATTATGAATTTAGTATACAAAAATACAATGCCCGACCTTGGCATTACACCTTGTGGTTGGCAGAAGTGTGCTCCCAAGCGTTCAGGTACTGAATAATATTGCAAGGACAATTTCCAGTTTCTGTTTGCTGGGCAGAAGCTTGACTTGAGTAGTATCTCAGCTCTGTTTGATCACATTGGTTCCACCTGCAGAAATAATGGACAGTTAGCTTCCAGTTCCCCACCTGGTTAAAATAGCTTCCCATCATAAGACTGAATAAATATAACCTTGATGCTACACCTTTCTCCTTTTTTTAGAAAGTTTCCGTAACAGCTGCATGTGTAGCACTTGCCTAATGAACGAAGGTACCAGTGCCTTGCAGTTATGATCTTGCTACATCATTTGAAGTCCTCTGTTATTGCACAGGCTTTGCTCTTTCAGCCATTTTTCATGCTTTCCGTTTCTTCATCATTACTATTTTGTTGCTTTCTCCTGCCGCAGCAAGCTATGGCTCTGCCTTGCTGCTGAAATAATTACAAATTTTGTAGTGTTGGCTTTTTTCCTTACCATCTCTGCCTCTAGGGTTTGGAGAGTCTCTGCTTGGTCTTTCAACTGGCAGTATAGAAGAAGGTAAGTATTGAGTGCTCGTTACTCCGGAGAAGGACTTGATATAATTGATCGGTGCTCAGAAGAGAAAAGACTTTAAAAAGTCATATACATGCAGAGCTAATCTTAATTTTTTGGGGAAAACCTGTAGGTGACTGGTGACTGTATGTTTCAGGCGTTGAAGATGCTGCTTCATGTGATACTGCATGCTCATTTTCATGTTCATTTTATTCCTGTGGCATGATGGAGAACCCATTTACCTCCTCAGCTGCTGAGAAAAACACTGGCTGTAAATTATGAAAAGGAGAGGTAGATACAGTGCCTAGCAGCTTTGTACCAGACAAAAGGGCTGGCAGTAGGAAAACCTTCCCAGCTATGAGGTTGTCCATGCCACCTGGCTAATATGGGATTTACTAGTCATGCTGAAATTGCATTGCTTTAAAGATGGTACCATAAAGAGAGGAAACTTTTCTAAAACATTACCTATCTAAGGTAAATGGGAGGTTGTCCTCTGCTGTTTAATGTAAAGTTAGCAGCCATATTTTATAACAGGACTAGTTCAGATTTTCGTAGGACTTCATCAGTATTGTAATTCTTTTGACTGGTATGGGGTAATATGTGTCAGTACCAGTGAATTTAAATTAATTTATCAGTGATGCACTTCATCCGCATCCACAACATTCAAATCGCATGCTAATCTCTGGGAAATTCATCAGCCTGCTTTCCAGGTTTGCTGCTTTGACCTTCTGTTGTTTTTTTTGGGTTTTTTTGTTTTGTTTTTTTTTTTTTTAAAAAAACAACAACAAAAAGGTTAAAGAAGGAGGGGGTGGTTAGAGGGTTGATGAAGAAAATTGTGCTGGAAATATTTGAAGAGAAACAGAGGCTGTCTTCTTGTAAGTAGTTGTTTGGACCTTGGCCTTTAGACCTATTAAATTACTGAATGCATTCCTGAGGCAAAGCAGGCTTGATCTACTTCATACTCCCTAGTACCTTGTTACAAGATGTATTAAGTCTATAATGTCAGAAGGATATATTGATATGAACATTTGTATTCCCTTTTTTCCTACCTACTGCTCTATAAAACCCCGTCATTATTAGTGATATCCAGGAGAGTCTGGTGGGGGGCAGGTAAGGGCCATGCAAGCATCTCCGTGATGCTGGAACTGTGTGACAAAGCAGGTGAGCTGTGACCTGAACACTTCAGTGTGTGTTTATGTATGTGTTTCAGTTAAATTAGAAAATTTCCTCATAAACAGAATTACAATAGGAAGTTGAAACTTTGCACCAGGGAAAACAATACTTGGAAATCTCTCCAAGTGCCCAATTTCCACATTTTGCAACTCAGATGACACCCACCCACTCCCTTCCCCTACACTGTCCCCAAATGTTGGGAGTAAGGCATGATTTGTGCAATATAAAGGCTCAGAAATGCACAATTAAATAGGAGGGGACAGGGTAGCAAGCTCCAGCAACTTGGCATGCAGAAGGTCTTGCCTCCAGCCTCTTGTGTTTTCCATACCTGCTTAACTGGAGTAACAGCACTGATGGTTCTCTGCAGCTCCTACCCTGTGGGCTGTGATCTGGCTCAGATGCTGCTTTTGACTAAAGCCTAGTAGCTGCAATAAATATCAACCAATTTGCACAATAGCTTAGCAATATGGAGCAGTGCCCACTAGGGAGGCTGACTGTGAGCCGATTGGTGTTTGAGCCAGCCATTCTGGAGAAGGTGGCCTTTCCTGTGTTGTCTTACCTGCTTTCTCACCCAGCTCCACAAGGCGCAGCCTGACTTCAATGAAGGTTTAAAAAGAGGGTATGTTCATCTCAGAGAAACTGGGGGAAGAAATTGTTGTATTGCTTTAAAGATGTAAAAATGAAAAGGCTGTTCATTTCTTTCATACTTTTCCTAGCCTGTAATTATTCCTAATCAAACTACAACAAACAGTAAACACTAAAAATGAAATAAACGCAGTGACAGTTTGCCAATAACGAGCAGAAAATGTTCCATCTGTCTAGCAGTGAGTAAAATGTGTGTAATTACTGCTCATTTTTCTTCTAATTGCTGAGTTATTAGTTTAAAGCTTACACGCAACTGGTGAACAGTGCCGACTAACCATTCTCTAATTACAGCCCCTGCTTTGCTGTGCTTGAAATCAAGAAAAGCAAAAAGCAGAAAATTTGCATTTTAAAAGAGTTGTCTAAATTAACCCCTCTGGTAAGAGCATCTTTTCAGTTTTGGCCTCACAGGTCAGATCCTTGGCTGACAGAAATCAACATCTAGTTATATCAGCTGAAGATATGTGGCTCAGTGGAATTATCACTTCTGTCTTTCCTTTTTTATTTCTCCTTCTTTTTCAAGCCTACATTTTAATTTCTAATTCAGAGAAGATTAAAGAACGCTCTGAAATGGGTGGTAGGTCAAGGGAAGTAATTCCAATGAGGAAGCAAAGGTTACGATAGCCGTGAGTTAGTAATACTTGCTTCACTTTGTGCTTCTTTTTCTTCATCTGATTATCTCAAAGTGTGTCAGATGAGGGTATGTCTATGCTTCAGTCTGCTCTTTAGCACTCAGATAGCTGAGCCATCTTCATTTGCTCTCCCTAGGCTAACTCTGTTAGAGCCAGCCTGTGGTGACAGGGATGTGGCCATACAATCATGTGCCATCTCTGCCTCTGTCAGGTGTCAGAATCCATCCCACCACAGGGCTTTGAAGTCCATGAGGACTGACTTACCCTCTTTGTGGGCAGTTCAGTGTGAGAGGTCAAGGATGGACAACAAACCCAGTTTGTTCATTTCAAAAGCCTGGAGATAACCATTATTAGATGTGAATAATGGTAGAAAATATGGTATGAGAAGAGGAAGACTTAAAGAGATGAACAACAGAGCTGTCAACCTAGCAATTTCTGGGATCACACCTTAGAGGGATCTGAGCAGGACAGCAAAACAAGGCAGACTTACCAGCCAGTAGACTGAGATTCAGAACATTGGATCCACACTTTTTTTTAGGGGCTCACAAATGGGCAAAGATTGAAACTGGTGGGCTAGGCTCTTGTAGCAAACCTTTTAGCCACTTGCTGTCTTGTGTGTTCGTATTGGGTAGCAGGATGAAGCTACACGTGCAAATTATGAAATAAAACACTAGAAAAATCTGATGCAAAGTGTAACAGTAACTTTCATTTCTCTCTGTGAGTTCTGTGATGGTACGGTTTATGTGGGGAAAACTCCCACTTCAGAAGCTCAGCACTCAGTCCTACCAGCAGTGCCTCTGAGTGGACTGCCCATAACTGCAGAGTAGTAAGGATGTCCCTAGCCCTCTTGGACATCAGTGATATCCTAGTTGTGGCAGCAGAGACTTCAGTGCAGATGACAAAATCCCTTTTGGAAGTTGAGTCTGTGTGTAGGCTTCGCATCTGCTTGACCTGATTGCTATTGGCACACAAACCAATAAACTCAGTTTAAAGCATTCTGTTCCAATTTGCACATAAAATAATATTTTTTAAATCTAGTTAGTGTTATTGCTGGTGTACAAGGCACAAGATAAACTTTCTGGGGAATCCAAACAGTATGAAATATGATAAAAATCCAGCCAGCTGTCGTGCCTTAATATGGAATTCCTTGTAGAGTTTTCAGTCCTGAACTTTCAAAACTAGAATTTCCAAAAGAGGGTTTGAAGCGGGGAAGTGCCCACCCACATTCACATTCATTGAGGACTTTTGACAATGGAGTGAAGTACTTAAGTGACACTGCACATCATACAAGTTGTAGTTTGGGCAGTATATTTAAGGGAATGTCCTAGCTATGGTAATAGATTTTGAAATTGATGAATGATGCAAAGTATTAATTGCTTGGGATAAGCAGTCATTGGAAAGTCAGCAGCTTTTTTTTTTTTTGCCTTTTTTTTTTTTCTTTAGCTGTAGCTTCTGGATTTGGAATAACATTTACACGTTTTTTTGTGTGTTGGGAAGGAATAAGGTTGAGAAGAATGAATTACTCTTTTGGATACTAGCAGATGTGAATGCACAGCAGCCTTGTCTTGATGGGTGTTTGTAGCTCTCACAAGTGTCAGTGACAAATGCTTACCTAAGGAGGAGGAAAGAAAAGATTCTCTACATCCATCTAGTTTTAAGAAAAAAAAGCATCCAGAAACCACAAAAAGAACCCCAACGCTTTTCAAGTATGTACTGTTTTGGCAGGGAGCAGGGTGGTTTTGCTGGTGCTTTAACCTTGCCATTAGAAGGGAGGTGCAGATGGCAAGAGTTTGGGATTTGAGGAAAAGGATGGAAGAAAAATAAAAATGTATCTAAGTGTTTTTCTCTGTGGCTAGAGAACCGAAGCTTTCCTACTTCTTTTCAGTTCTGAATAAATGCATTTGCTTCATGGGCTCACGTGCATATTATGCATAATCCTTTAGATATGCTTGCCAGCTGTGTGGTAGAGATAGGGGCTGCTGGGACTTTGCTATGTTAAAAATGGTGGGGATACTTCACTGAAAAAAGAGCAGAAATGAAATAATTGTTTGCATAATCTTTCTAGAGTCACCTAGATTTCTTGAAAGCAGCTTAACATGTTTGGAATAATCTATTAGGGAAATATTAAGGGGAAAAATACCCCCTTTTCCTTCTGACCATATGCATTTTGACTTTCCTCTCTTGGTCTAACAGATTTAAACTGCTTTATACCCATTTCAAGAACATTTTATTTCATAAGAATAGCTCCTATTTTAAATACTGTAGGTTCATTATCCTCCTGCAGAACAACAGGGAAAGATTAAGTTTTTCTGCAAAATGAGCTCATAGCAACTTATTTTACCATAGGTATTATGCTTCCAAATACTGTTTCTTTTCCACTCAGTATATATGACCTTTTGTTCTTTGCTGAACTATTTGTGATTTACCTAGAAAAGAATATCCATGCCTCTGCCAAATCTCAGGAAGAAAGACAGGACTGTGTGAACATTATGCAGATATGTAATCTTCACTATATTTAGATAGTGTACTTTCATAAAGAACTGTTTGTATAAAGGCCTTTATTTTTGCTGTCTCTCTCAAACATCATTCTGTGCTCTTTTGTCTCTCCCCCCCCCCCCCCCCCCCTTGCTCCCAGCAACTGAGATGGAAAATTAAGTCACAGAGGAGCAATATTTTTCTCTGAGATACTCAGATCCCTGTGTAGTTTTGGGTCAGAGCTAGAGAACAGCTGTTCTTCCAGAAAAGAATAAAACCCCAACCACAACACATTTTCTAATATTTAGGGCCTATTTTTGTGCTTGCAATGTAGATATCCAATATTTACAGTATAAATGTCCAGTACTGCAGTATAAATATCCAGTACAAAATCAAAACCTGTGTTGTACTCAGATTTTTTTTTTTTAATAAAAAGGAATTAAAATCCTTTTCTGGTGCATTGATAAGACTGCATTATGGATAAATAAAGACAAAATATTGTGCACAGCTTTCCACAGAACACCTTCACTTTAAACTGTGGTGCTCTTGAACATTATGTTGTGGCATTACATTTGCATATTTCCATGAAAATAAGAATAAAAAAGGCTGGTAGATGCTTTGTAGTCATCTCTGTATGTTCCAAATTAAACAGCTCTTTAATAGCTGTTAAATTCATTGCTTTAAAAAGACTTTTCCAAGTGACTAAAGCTGATTTGGCCATTTATAAAGTATAATTTGCCATCAGAATAGATTTACTTAAAACCGTTGTACTTTCACAAATTAAATGCATTTCATATCTTGTGGCTTTGCAGCCACAAACATTTAAATGGAAAGCTGGAGCTGGTGTAGATGGCATGTGGCATTTGTGCACAGAGGAACAGGTCAGGCATTGCCGAGAAAGTACTTGGAAGCATGAAACAGTTGTCTTATTTATCTCCATTGGAATAGCCCTTTCTTGCTTTCAGGAGCTACATCATAAGCTCTACAGCTTTCTTGCACCCACTTGATTTACCAGGGTTAATCTGTTTATAGGCTACAGTTTTGTTTGCCTAAGAAAGTTGCATTTATCTTAACATTAAGCATCTTTATGCCAATTGTCTTGTCTGATGTTTAAGACCAATTGAAATGTGTCTATTTTTGTTCTAACGAGATGATTCTTGATCACTTTGAAAACAAAATGAATCTGATTTAAACTTGTATGCAACCTCACATTCCTTACATTGATTTAAATAAACCAGTGTGAAATAATAAAAATAAAAATTATAGTATAATTCTATGATGGTATCATCCACTAAGAAGCAAACCTTGAAAACAACTATAGTAGTGCTTCCAGCACTATTGGAGACTGAGGAAGAGTGAGGAATTTAGAGACAATGAATATTTCTTTGCCAATGTAAAGAACTAAAACAAAAATCTAAAAAAAAGAGTTAATTTTAGGCTTTTGAGATGTACAAACCATACAGTACGGAAAACAGTAATAAAACCTATAAAATGTAGCTTTGTGTCCTCATAAAATTCTAAGAAAAATAAATTTGCTGGATAGTTAACGTCCTTTATAATACAAAGATAACTCTGACTTTTATTGTAACTATAACATATGTGAGGATGTTTGTTTAACTCCCCAGTTGTCAGACATGAGGTTGAAACTTTTTAATAGCCTCTGGGTATCGAATCTATATCCTCAGGCTGCTGTTTGTAATTTAATATGAGTAATTTATTACGAAGAGAGAAAAAACAAGAATTGCCCAGTAGCTATGAAAGCACATTTACATTATAATTATTAGGCACATAACAGCTCAAAAATAGATAAAAGGAATTTTAGAGTAGCATTGGCAGCAGCAATAGTATCATCTGCTAAGATAAAGCAGAGAAATATAGCTCTGGAGAAATTACTTGTGAGGGGAGCAGTGGTTATAGTCAAAAGGTCATCCTCATCTCAGCTGCTGACTTGGCTGTAATGTAAACCACTCTTGGGAAGTTGTGTGTAACTTAGAAACAGCATCTTTCCGAGATCTTTGAGGCTGTGTGGTCATAGATGCACATCAGAAAGAGTGGGATTTTCAGGGCACACTACTTTGGCATCAGTAGATCTGCAGGTGATTTTTAAAATTTTGCTTTTCTTTCAAACTTTTCCACTATCAGTAAACTTAATTTCAAAAGCAACTAATATTGTAAAGCATGTAGTGGTCCTCCCTGAAAACTGAATCCTATAAACTAAATTTCCCCGAAGAGCTTAGCACTGAAAAATGCCCACCTGGACCCCATGTAACAAATCACTTTTATTCCAAAGAGTTGGTATTCTTTGCTTTCAGCAGAACAGATGAAAACCTTGTCCATGTTCCACAGTGACGGAATCTCTGTTGCAACTGGTTATTCTCAGAGAGTTATGCTGGCATTTCCATGTCTTCACCACATTTTAGTGTCTCGGTAACTAAGATAAAATCACACAACTAGCCATTTAGGTAGTTAAGAAGTTGTCAAGGGTTTGCTTTCTGTATGCAAGTCAAAGTTACATCATCTATGACATCTTACATAAGCACAGACATGTATGGCAGCCTGAGTTTCTGGGACTGTTCCCTGTGGTGATTTATTCCCCCCCCCCCCCCCCTTTCATGTTTCTTCTAAGAACTGCCATTCATACCTTGTAGTCCTGGGCATGGCCACCAACATGTGCATGTGTCCTCAGAAGAAGTCTGAATGCTTGCTCTCAGGGTCCTCATGCATGATGCTTTGTTGGAGGAGTTATTTGCTGTCTTTCAAAAGTCCTGTGGTACACTTCCACCAGTTGATGTAAGTTGATATTTTTGTTCTTCCTCTGTTCCCCACCCTGGTCACTACAGCAGTTCACTAGTGCCAATCACTGCTATGGGTCCTGCCTTCTGGAGCTAATGTTGATACCCAAGATATAGACAAAATTCAAGGATAGGAATGTGGATCTCCTTTGTAATTGTGAAACAGGGTTCAGGAACCCTTGGCCTGTTTTGCCAGTAATTTTGAAATAGTGTGTCTGTTTTTTCCCCCCTTTCCTTAGAGTGAGAAAAGTGCCACGAGTGGAGGGTAGTTGTGCTCACAGACGTGTGCCTGTCCAATTGTAAGACAGTTATCCCATCCGTGGTGCACTCAGCAGGTAGGCGGTCACGTCCCTTTCCAGGTGTCGTGGTTTAACACCAGCTAGTAACTAAGTACCACGCAGCCGCTCGCTCACTCCCCCCTCACTCAGAGGTGGGTGGGGAGGGGAGTTGGAAAGGAATGTAAAACTCAAGGGTTGAGATAAGAAGAATTTAATAGTTAAAGCAAAAGCCACACACGCAAAGAAAGCCAAATAAGGGATTAATTCACTGCTTCCCATGGGCAGGCAGGTGTTCGGCCATTCCCAGGAAAGCCAGGCTCCATCACGCGTATACAGTTACTCAGGAAGACAAACACCATAATGCTAAATGTCCCCCCCCTTCCTTCTTCCCCTAGCTTATATATCAAGCATGACATCACATGGTATGGAATATCCATTTGGCTAGTTTAGGTCACCTGCCCTGGCTGTGTCCCCTCCCAGTTTCCCATGCCCCTCCAGCCCTCTGGCTGGCAGGGCCCAAGAACTCAAAAAGTCCTTGCCTTAGTATAAACCTTACCTTGCAATGGCTAAAAACATTTGTGTGATTTCAAGCAAATCTCACACCAAATCCAAAGCACAGCACTGTACCAGCTACTAAGAAGAAAATTAACTCCATCCCAGCTGAAACCGGGACACCAGGTCACAGTGCTCTTACAGAGGCACTGCTGACCATCTTGCTAAAATAACTTCTGTGCTAAAACTCCATTTTTTTCTGTCACTATTTTTTTTTTTTTTTTGCATGTACCTGCTCCTGTCAGGATCCTTTAGAGGCAGGCTTGTAAGCTCTCTCAAGCTCCTGTGTGATTTCACGATTTCTCAGAAATGTGGTCCGCAATGGTATGTGGCTATGCATTACCTGGTTACAACAAAAGTAGAGACTACGCCTTACCATGGGGGTTTAAGAAGGAAGGATTGAACCTGTCCTTAGAGAGTTAAAACTAGAAGTATACCTCTTAATTGTAATTTTGCACTTGACCATAGACAAACCATATAATTTTTTTTAGACTGGGAAGAGCTAGAATGTGTCCATTTTATTGCTGCAGTGAATCTGTCCTTGTGCAACAATGATCTGGGGGAAAGCATATAAGGCAGTGAAATGTGCAAGTACACATCTGGGGATGGCAAGGGGACAATAACATTCAAAATTACCAGAATAAAGTAGGAGGCTGTGGCAGAAAGATCATGCATGCAATTCAATTCAGAATAAGTGAGAGCAATGAAACTACAAAGGAAAACCCAGAAGCAAATAAGATTTTTAAAAGATGCATATCACAGAACCCTAATCAAGATAATGGCAGTACTAAGCAAATCCTTAAAATGATTCTCACAGATACTACACACCACTTGTCACATCATTAAATGCAATTTAGAAATGGCTGTCAGGTATACACCAGTATCTGCATTCTCTCTGTCTACACAGAATAGTTATACCTTTCAGTAGAAAAAAAAAAAAAAAAAGTGCAGCTTTTCAAGATGTAGAATCAGATTAAGGGAATCGGCCTTAGCCACTGCAGACCACTAAGTACATGCTTAAATGCCTTTCTGCACTGAAGCATTCATTCTTTATTCACCTTCACTTTTATGAACGATTGTAAATACTTTCATCTACTCTGCATCTTTAATAAGAAACTCTGAGCAGTAAAGCAAGCGTTTTTGTCAAGAATTAAAGAATATTTGCTTCGGTTTATGGTGGTTTAATGTTACTCATGATGAAAATGAACAGCACAGAAGAGTTTTTCTTGATGTTCCTTCTTTTCCCCAAATTTCCAAGGTGTGTCTATCTTAAAATACCGGATCACATTACTATATCATGCTAAACAACTGTACTGTTTCTGCTAATAGAGACATGAACACTGAGTGAGAGTTAGAAGCAAATCAACTTCATGTTGGCTGGATACTTCAATTGCTTAATTCTCATAGTGAAAAAGATAGAATACATACCACAATGCAATTAATGTTTTGAACAATAAACACACCATATACCTTTCTAAACAAGACAAAACGGCAGAGGAGAATAACCATTGCTACCTTTCAGTATCTTCTGTTGTGGAAGTATTGATTTGCATTTTTAGAGGGCTGATTAGCAGAGATTTTGACTATTTAGTTGCACCCTTGACATCCGATTTTAGTGTATGCTGCAATCCCTTTATTTGGGGTACATCTTAATGTTACAGCTGAATTTAAATTGCCTGTTGATGTGCAACAGCCCCATTCCTTCCTTTTACAATGGCAGGAGCATCAAGAACAGGATGTTCATACATACATGTTTAAGGTATTAGGTTGTTTTCTGGTGTCTGGTGGAAAACATGACATTCCCTATTTCCTGTGCTCTGTGGATGCTTGCTGGCCATATCCAACCAGTCCGATGAGTGCTTATTCTGGGTATTTGGTGAATACAGATTGCTACTGGCTTACCTAACAGAAAAAGCTTGAAGAGAGCAGACAAATTTTGAACCAGGCATGTGATGACTGCTGGCAGTATGGAGAGATTCAGCACTGCCTGTGGGGTAAACCTCCAGGTCTGTTTTTTCAGCACTGGTTTCTGAGGGATGCTACACTGCAAAGCCTTCTACCCTCAGCATGGTTCTGGTTCTGCTCTTGGAGTGTGGAGGCCATTGCTTGCACAAGCCAAGCCCTGGTAGTAGGATAACTCTCAACTGCTGTGAGGTTCTGAAACCTCTCCTACACATGGTGCTGCTATTCTGCCTGCTGGAAACCTGCCAGTCCCAGGTTCCCCTGGCTTGGCTGATCATTTGCGGAGCGTAGAGTTTCAAAACCAGAGTGATTTTTTATCTTCAAGTTTTAATACCACGTGGGAACTAATGGGGTTTTGGTGGAAAAGGGTATGTCTTGGGTCCATCCTTCCTGGTGTCCTGAGTTTCTGACTCTTGTGCTGTTGCAGGCAGAGTTTTCCACCTCTGTTTCTATTATGTTCTGAAACTCCCTATACACAGTGTTCAGGAGTTGCTCTGTTCCCTTTGGCCATTTACGTATGTCAGTGCAAAGAGACCCATAAGTACTCATACTAATCTGATACAGGGGACTTTCATAGTGCTTCAGCATCACCACATCAGCTATTGGACTCCTGGATTTTGGTTGTTTGTCTGATGGTGGGAAAACCAACCATGACCTTTTTGTTCATGTGTGCTATGGAAGAGTCTGGAGCCACCGATGAAAGATCTGCTCCATTCAGTGGTGTCTACAGAAAATTTATGTGACCCTGTTATCAGCATAACATAAGACTTTAGTTGGTGGCTTGGACAAAGATTTAAAGATGGGTATTAGCAGTATGTCATGCATAGAATTTGTTTGAGACACCCTGAGATGGAGTGTGCCTGTATCATAAGCGGAGAAAGGTCTTGTGTCATCAGGCTGCTTTAACTTTTGTTGCAATTAAGTTCTAGGTCTGTGAACATCTACTTATATATACAGAAGGTCACTGTATTGTTCTAACTGGACCCTTGTCATATAATGAGCTGCAACTTTTCAGAAATACTGATGTAAAGTCTCTTGTCTGCTATGGCAAGTTTGTTGTTGACAAGTTAACTGTGCGCACAACAAGCTTTACAACGGTAACCTCCATACCACTGGTTTAAGAGTGCTTGAGGTTATTTTGGGGAAAGCACATATGCTTCATTACTAAAAATCAGTTACCAAAAAAGTACCTGGGTACCCAAAACAAAGTTTTAATGAGAATCAAATTGTCTAGGTAGGAGAAACCACTGCAGATATGAGATTTTTTTTTTTTTTTGTAATGTGAATAGCTATGAAAATAATTTACCTGAACTAACCATTATAGGTCTGGATCAAAATGTGAGATATTTTAGAGTATAAAAAAATAGATTAAATTATTAAAAAAGAAGTAATTTGTGTAAGAGCAGCTTGGGACAGAGGAAGTTGACTAATGTAATGCCACAGAATTGCCATTATAGGATGATTGCTCTTAATTTTTTGATTACCCAGTAATAGAACAAGCAGTACAGTGATTAACTGGCTCATAGAAAAATAGAGAGCAGTTAATCTGAAGCAGCGCTGTCATGAAATCCAGAAAAACTCTGAGCTTGATTGCTGCAGATAAGTAGCTGCTGCATATGCTATGTAGGGCATATGAACTAAGGAGCAGCATCCAACAAAATGAGTGTAGGCCCAGCAGGGACCCAGAGCAAAAGAATTAAACGAATAGTGCCAAGCCATTATGGTGTACTGTTGTGTCAGAGGTTTTAAAACAGTTGAGTAATAAGCATCTTTGTACAGTCTTCTATGCCTACTGTTTTAATCAGTCTTTTATTGCAGAGCAGAATTGATGGTATATGCAGAGCTAATCCTTTTGAAAGTCTGCCTGTTAGGCTTTTTTACATACTGATTGGAAGCAGCATGGCAAAATCAGTAATTCCTACCTGACCATAGTTTGAGAAGCCGGTTGGAGGAAGGAAAGAGAAGATGAGTTCTTAGGTTTATTTTTGCTTTCTTTTAGTTTAAGGAAATAATTTACTTGGTATTAAGTGTTTGAACATAAAGTAGATGTTTTACTCTTTCTTCCACCATCGAGCCTTGTTGCTTGTATATGAATTAAATGGCCATACATAGGTTATTGGATCATAGTTGAGAAAACAATAGATCTCTCTGTATGCCAGAGGGGGACCATTCTGTTGACAAGAAAATATTCTTGGTGGCTGCCATTCAGCCCAGCTGGTGGGGAGAGTCACCTGAAATTATAACCTTGCCTGATTTGTGCACCTTGTGCAGTTGTTATTCTGTCATAAGCAGAGGATGTTGCCACCTTCCTCCTCCCCATTGTCATCCTTACTGGAAGAGTGCTGATAAATGGTCCTTTTCTTGTCACACATAATGGGACAATAAGTCATTCTGCCCAAAATTTCTCCAGAATAATGGAGCCACTGTTGAAAACATCTCTGATACACTCACCTAAAAACCCTGAGTTATGGGGATACAGCAGAAATACCGGCCAAGGGTGGCATGGTTACTATGAAATTACAGAACATAATTCTGTGTCTGAATTCCCCCCAGCTCAGCACCATAAAGCTTCAGTACCTAAGGCCCCCAACTGATGGCAGAAACCACTGAATATACAGCTGATGCTTCAGAAGACTTACTTACCTTATCCCATGAGCGGTCTCTTGCTTTGGCAGCTGCAAGCCTGAGGGTAAAGCGTAACATTAAATGAGCATCATATGGTACATAATTCAGAGTCACAGTGATGATGGCAGCTTTAGGTGTTGTCATCTTCAGAGGTGTGTTACATTGGTTGCTTAGGTGAATGTTGAATACTCAAAAAATAGTCTGTTTGTACACCCAAAGTTAGCGCCTGCTGACACCTGCGTGTCTATTTATCAAGCGCTTATGTGTACTGGAGACAGAGTGTACTTGCACAAAACTCATTTAGAAGTAGTGGGGACTGCATATTTACCTTAGGTAATTCATACACTTGGAGGTTAATATTGGAAAAGGGTGTGAGCAGGTGTTGGTGGGAGCAACACCACTCATGCACAAATGAGAGCTTGACTTGGAACAACCTGGAAGCATTTTGAGGTCATGTTTGGTGGTATTTACTTTTTAGAGTCCTAGATGGAATCAAGATTGAATGTCTTTGATTCAGAGAATGTTATTTTTATAGTTTGGCTTCTGTCTAGCACCCTTTGAAATTTCCATGGAGGAGATGATTCATTTGTTGTAGATGAAGCCTCTACTAATTTTTTCTTTGTTCAAATCAGATTTCTAGAAACTTGGAGCATTCATTTTATTTCAAAGTAACACAAAGAATTATGAAATATATACAATACATAAACATGAACCTTTATTAACTGCTTTAACTAGTAAATAAATGGAGAAGAAAATGTTATCTTCTAGCAAACTCTTTACAATATCTGTACTTTGCAACTTTTCTTGTTTATGTTTCTCTAAATCTCTAGGCATCTCTTACTGTTGAAAAACACACTCTCATATTCAGTATTTGTTCTGATTAACTGTAAGTGGTTTCTACCTAGAAACACCTTCAGGGCCTATTTTCTCATTGTTGCTATGTAAAATAGAAAATTATTGTAGTAAAGACCAAATTTCATGTGTTAAGACAAAATGGTATTTTGAAATACCAGTTCTCGATATCACACCCGATTTTTTCTTCTTTTAATGGAAAAACCTAAAATTAGGCAGGGATTTTATGAAGACAGAAGTGTCTTTGTCTTTCTAATTGCAGTCTTGGAACACAGTATGTGAGAGATGGTCTTTCTCTTAACATTCAAATTCTGTATTAATTTTACTGTTGGTCTGAGATTCTGTCAACACTGCAAAATAAAGACGTGATCTCATTATGTATTTCCTCATATTTGTTGGTTTAGTTAGTTACCCCAGGTGCAGCTAGCAGTGGAGCAAGAGAAACACAAGCAGTGTGGTGCAATCTCCCTATATGTATTTTCAGCTGGTGCCAGTGCTCATGCCCCTTAAAAAAGAAAGAAAAAAGTAATGTTGCACTGCACTGCTGTTAAATAAATCATACTAGGCCAGGAGGGCTGACCTGCCTGGATTGCCCAGAGTTCCCCAATAGTTCAGTGTTGCCAGGTGAGCGTTGCTGGAGTCACCTTCCCTTTCTGACCCAAGAGCCACCCAGGAGCTTGGCCCCTTGGAGGAACCACTGACCCACACTTCCTGAGCTCTTCAGGGTCCACGGTCATTCCTGACTTTAACTGTCAAGGAGTCAAAGCCAAGAAATCCCCCACAACCAGGCCGTATTTACACACCTCCAGTGCTCTGCTTTAAGGAGGGCATGTGTCAATGCTGCCTCTGTAGTCCAGGATCAACATGTATCAGAAAGACTGAAATGTGCTTGGGAGTGCCCCCTGCAAACACAAAGGGAAAATTTGACAGTGTTCTGCCCTTTCTCTGCTCTCCTGTGTTTGCTGTGACTGAATTTGATAATACATTGATCATCAGTGTTGCACTATCAACCATCAGATATAATGGTTTTGCCCCCCAGCTGCCTGTGCCAGCTGCATGTGGGATAATAATATAGAAATCACGTGGAGGGTGCATGCAAGCCAATAAGAATTTTAACATGCAGTTTAAATACTTTATTAAGGTAATAAATGGGAAATTAATATAGGATGAAAACGCAGGATAACACAGAAAACTTGGTGGCCTGGCAAATTTATGTTGACTTGACAGAAGAGGTTTTAAAGTAAGAGTTCATTGTGCAGTTTGTATTGAGCCAGTTTGAGGACATTATTTATAAAGCTGGAGGAGAAGATGTATTTTCTACTATGCTGATAATATGTTACCTGTTGAGCTGTGTGTAAACTGACCTTTTTTGTATGGTCATAGCAGCTGGGATGCCATCTGCATAAAGTAAGAAGGCAGGTGATCAGTGAGGGAAGAACAAATACTCTTAGCAACAGGAGCAGCAGCTAGGGCCTTTCAGTTGTGTTTGCTTTACTTTCCCTGATGTTCATCAACAGCAGATGTGCTCTGGACGCTTCAGTCTTGAAAACTTGGACTGGAAGGGAAGACATGAGACTTATTGTGTGACTATTGATTTGTAACATTGAATAAAAAAAAAAGTCCACCTTGCAAAAACCAGCATAGTAGGAGGAAAGCCACACTGAGGACACAGTTTTCTTTATTAATGATCTATTTCTTTCATACTGCTCTTATATTTTTGTTTAGAAGTCAGTCAGTATTTATCACTGACTTGTTTTACCCTTCAAATCATGCAGCTGAATCTGTATATTGAGAATTCTTTAGTATTGTAGATGTTATTGATGTACATTGAATATTTTAACACATTCATATATTTTAGGTTAATAAGACCACAGAAAGCACTAATGCAACCTAAACAAGATATATTAAAATAGACGACTTATGGTTCCAATCCTTGCAAAAATTCTATAAGCTACTATTTTCATCTTAGAGATTCTTTCAGGAAACTTAAAATTTTCCAATTTCCTTATAATTATCATATAAATTAGCTACCCTTTTGGGAAGGGTGGAATTGGAGGGTCAAACTATAAAGGTTTTGGTTATTTCACTCAGTTGTTAACATTTTAACATTAGCTACCATTTGCAGCAGAAAATGAGAGTGTAAATATTCCTGTTGAGGCATATGTAAATGCCGCAGTGACAGGTCAAGAGTAAAAACGTAATAAATATTTAGCCATTGCAAGACCACACTATAAATTACAAAATATTAAAAGGTGCAATCTTCTTTGTAGTGAGGCAAGAGTAGTATGAATGCAATGCGTAAGAGTATGAAATGTGAAAATGAAAAAAAAAGTCTACTTCAGCAGCTCATATTGCAAGCAAGGAGAATAGTAGAAATGTCATCCACTTTATGGAAAAGTTACAAGCTGCGCAGGCTGCAGTGCTTAAATTGCAAGTTTCAGTACTGATGTGTAACCTCATTTAGAATAACTGAACTGGGGTTTTGGGAGGGGGACGTATTTCTCTATCAAAAAGTTCAAAAAAGAAATAAAGTATGGAAGAAAAGTGCAGGGCCTGCATCACCTTAGTGATTGCTCCTCTGCTTGTGAATGCTTTTTGCCTTGTGACCATGGAAAGAATGTTTCTAATTTGCAACAAAACACCTGGTGGCCAAAGGATCTTCCTCTGTTCCTTGTGATCCTCAGCAAACTCCATGCACAATTTGTGACCCCAACATTAATTTTCTGTTATGAGAGTGAGGAAATTTCCAACCACTCACTTGGTTCCTTTGCTTTATTTTTGCAGTAGGCAGCCTTGTGCCTTAGGGACAGCAACAGTATAAAACTGCCACTTTTTTTCTCCTCCCTCTGCCTCTCTCCATATTTTTTTCTACTGCTTTCTTCCTCCAGCATCCTCTGAAACACTTTAAAGCAACTGAAGGCTGCTGGTAAAAAGGAAATGAGAAACAAGAAAAAGGAGTGTGTAAGAAAGTTTTGAAAGGGATGATGAGAAAAAAAATAAACCCATAAGCTGGCCTGCTGTGTCAAATTGTCAATAAAAGCATGAAGGCTAATACTATGAGAGCAGAAAAAGCTATCCAGTTCCTACTGGAAGCTGATGGGAAGTTTCATACAGAGAAGTGTGCATTTGTGCAAACCCAGACACATGCCACATGAAGCAAAAAGCCAGTTTTCAGAGAGACAAGGGAGGAAAAAACCCACAGATTTAAAGAGATTTCTTTTTCCTTCCTGATTTGTGAGTTCCATGAGAAGGGTGCTATTTTCTTTTTGAAACTCTTAGATTCCACAGAGAATTGCATGAGCTGGTGCACAGATGTCACGTCACCAAAATGCAGCAATCTGCAAAGCAGGATACCTCTCTGGGCTGTCAGTGTGGGATTTAGCTCGTCACATACAAACATCTACAGTGTAAATGCCTATCTCTGAGCTAGTCATCTTATCTTCTTATTAAAAGACAAGAGAAACTGACATTTCTAGGGCGTGATTTATCTTTTCAAGAGTTAGACATTCCTGTTTGGTTAGAGAAATCATGCCCTAAAAGCATCTGCTTTTATCCATTTGGTTTCAAACAAGCCTGGACTGAAGAGCTTCAGATATAGACATCAACAGCAAAGACGTGTAATGTTAGAGGAGATTAATCCTATTTTTGCATTTAATTCTGAGGGGTCATGACTACCACATGAAGAAGGGATCTCCTGACTCTCCTTGAAGTGTTGTGAGGGCAGATAAAGGGGCAAGAATTTTTGATTCTCTTTCCGGTCCCTGTGGGAACCCTCCTGTGCACTCATGCCAGTAAGATTTATGTGGTAAACTACATTACTCCAGACAAACAAGGCACTGTGGAAAATAGTCAGCCTCAGCCTGCCTGGTGTTACATCAATAACTTGCTTTATCAGTAGTCCCCTAATGGATGCCGTGGAAAAATATTTTGTCTCCTATACTGCACTCTTGCTTGGAGATGCACAAGGGTAGCCTGATTGCAGAGGTTTCAATAATGGTGATTTTAACTGAAGAGAGTAGAAACAGTGATACTTTGTGAGGCAGCACTTTCCTTTGAAAGTCTAATTTGATTGTGTAATACAAAGACATTTTAAGAATATTGAATTTCCTTGCTACTTCAGTACAAACCGTGGGACGATGTGGGGACCCCTAGCCGCTATCATTACTTTTAAAAAAAATAAATAATCCAATTCCTCCAAGATTTTTAATATGTTGTGTTTATTCAAAACAGCTCTTTGTTTCCTTAACAGTAATTTTTAGGACATGGTTTTATTTGTAAGATAATCTTTTTAGTAAAGGAAGGGCGAAAAGGGATGTTCCGATCTGTCAGTCATTTCTGGGTCAACCAGTTAAACACTACTACAGAAATGAACCACTTTTGCTTCTTACTTCCCTACCAGTTATTGTAAACAAAGCAGCACACAAACAGAAAGTTATGCTAGTACAGTTAGTGTCAACCTGTCAATCTGTGTAATATATGGCTCAGCAGACCTTTGGTAATTCATGCTCTCTGAAGATGTGACCTGCACCTTTTATAGTCTCTTAAAATCTAAACAAAGCCGTTTATTTCAGATTTAACATCTCCTTAATTTGAAAAATATATTCGGCTTTGATACTGTTAGTAAGGGAAACATTCCTCCAAGTGTGAGACCTTTGGAAAACATCAGAAAACCTCTCCGGGGCCAGCTCAAATCCCATTCTGCATTCAGCATATATTTGAATCTGCTAATGCCAGACAGAATACATTTTCCCCCTCTTACCTGTCCCTCAGAGGCAACCATTGATGAGTTACGTTTTTCCTCTTTTAATGAAAAGGTCCTACATTAAAGACCCCCTCTTCTCTGTATTTCCTTGCTTTTAAGCAGCAAACCAATTCAAAGCAAGAGCCCTTGCATGCAGGAAAACATTTGTTTGCAGAGAATAATTCCTCCCCGGTGTTTGCCACATATTTATTTTGTCTCAGCAATATAAAAAAGGGTCTTGCTGCTGACTCAGAAGGAGCTCATTACACAAAGACTTCACCTTTCAGTTGCAAAAGATGTTTCCTTGAAATGATAATGTAATGAGTGTTAGATCAGCCGTATGTAGCCGTTAGGCTATTCTTTTGATCGGTTGGAAATGCATTTGTTAAAAAGCTGCTTTATTGATTTCCTGGCTGGTTTTTGTACTGTTTGGATCATCGGTACACACACACATCACATTTTTACCACTTCAAAGTGGTTAATAAATTCACACTACTCAGGAGATTGAACACGAAATGGAGTGAACGCTTTCTATGGAGAGCTCAGTTGTTCAACCCTTGATACAAAGAGTCTTAGCTGCATGCTGAGTGTCTCCTTTAAAATATTTTAAAAACAATCTGCCACAAAGAGAGCAGCATATGCTAAAGCAAAAGAATATGGCTTCCGGGGATATAAACATAGTGAGGGGTTGTGATTAAGATTTCAGTAAGTCCAGACAAGAAAATATTGCTGAGCTTCCATAGACTCAATGCAGATATTATGTCCCACTAATGTATCCATATTTACTATTTCAATTTTTTTTATTATTTTATGATGTGTTAGCCGTAAGTTTGAGACATTGTAAATATTAGAGTGAAACATGTGCTTCTACATATGAATTACTAGAACTATGCAAAATACCTGTGTAGTTAAAATTAAATGTCATGGACTTTATTGGTTTTGGATCTCTCTTGAATCACAGTTTTAGGAGGAGGCTGTTGCATTGAAGTGTGGATCAAATTTTTGGTTTGGTAAAGTTTTAAGATGGTTTTTTTTCTTTCGTTCTGTTGTTTTTATTGTTTTGTTTTTAGTAACCTGCTAATATCCTTTTGTGATCACAGACCTGAGGAGCCATCCTTGAAATATTTAAATGATCCTTGTGAATGGAAATTCGCAAACAGTTTTAAAGGAACAGTTTTAACTGCTGTGTTGTAATTTGCCTTTGATTCCCTGGCTAAGGACACTCGTAGTTCCTTTCCTCTCTCTGAGTAGAGTTGCTAACCTGTATTTTATATCAATATGATGCTAGTGTTAGTAGCAAGCTTTTACACCCCTGTGGTGCCTAAGAAATATAATCTACTACCTTGACTATGTATTTACCAGGCCATTCAAATGATCATTCTACTTATTTAAGTGCTTGGCTTTGACGTTGTCTAGGGTAGGTTATCAAGTCAGAAGATGCTGTCTTGACATGAATTTTAAGTTTTTTCAGGTTAAATTGAAATGCCCAAACTGAAGCATTCTAGTGTTGTGAAGTTATTGAAGTTATCAGGTATGAAATTATGAAAATGAAATTACCCAGAAAGACTTCAGGATATTTTCAATATTTAGTGCATAAATGTCCACATATATGCAACATCCACGGAGCCTTGAGCATGAGTAATAGAATAGAAGTATTTAACAGAAACCATTTAAATTTCAGTACCTGAGTCCTCTATCTATAAAATAAGGATAATAGACTTTCTTGCCTCTCAAAAGGACTGTGAAGATAAATATATTAAAGATTGCAAAGAACTGGGATATTATGGTAATTGATACCATATGCCCAACTAAGATAGCTGGGAACAATTTCTGAAGAGGCAGGAGTTTTATTCATAGACTTCCAGAATCATTAAAGTTGTAAAGGACCTTTAGAGTTCTGGTCCAACTCCCTGCTCAAAGCAGGGCTGGCAAATCTTTCTTTTCTCAACCTAATTCTATGAATAGTAGGTATCTGACCTTGGAAAAGACGGAGGGTCACTCTTAAAGCTCGTTAAACAAGTGCTTGTTCAATTCTATTTCATTGCAAAATTGAAACAAAGCCAGTTAGAAAATAAAACATTGTTTTCAATTCTTGAAAAGGTATAGCAAGCAACAGAGTTTAATGTTTCATTTCTTTAATCTATAAGATCTTAAAGTCTTTAAGTAATAATGACTCATTAAAATTTTTACACTCTTAAAATTGACTGTTTATTTATTATTTAATTTGAGGAAAATCTAGCCTGATTGATGCAATCCCAGAGCATTTTGATGTAAAAAATCAATATTTGTCACTGGAAAATGACTATATTTCACAGAAGAATATTGCTAGTTTCTGTCCTGTTGTTTATTCTTTTTCTTCTGAAAATAATTAAGGTCTGTTTTCTTCTAGGACACTCCTATAGTTAATTAGATATAAATGTATGAACAGAATAAGGAAAAACGCTGTTGTTTCTGAGGGAGGGTTTTTATTTCTGAACTTCTGGCATCTCTAGATAGTAGAGTTTTCCTTAATTTGACAGCATATAACTTCTTGATCTCAGGAGTTGTATTTTAAAGCATTTACAAAAATTTAGGATTAATCTTTTGAGCTAGTGAATAGCTTTTTGCCAGTCAGCCTTTATAGTTTATCCTCTCAATGATGAGAGGATAGCAGAGAAAAGCATCTTGTTATCTGATTCCAAATCTCTGCAAATGACTGTATTCCGTTCTTGGATGGAATGCAAATTTGACTTTTGAAGTGAGAGCTCTCGCCGCTATATAACTTGCACCTATAGAAAGATGATGCATGTTTGAATGGGTCTGTTTGGCAGACTGGTGGGGTAATGTGCCATGTTTTACCGGACTGCTTTGGCCAATGATTAGCGGGAAATTACCTCCCCAGTATATGGAAAAGGCAATTATTCATCAAATGGACAGACTCAGTCCTGTGTGTTGTGTATAACCTGCACTTCTATTGAAGTACTGGAAGTCTGTACTGGTGATGATTTTGAAATGGAAGGTTTGCTTTCTGTCTTTTCACTGAAGACACTTATTCCTGTGATTAGCTTCATGAGAGATATGTAAAGGAGGCAAAGTGGATATGAGTTTTGTGTGCAAACAATGGTAAGTGCTTTAGACAGCTGCTGTATTTGTCAGTAGGTAAGAGGGAAATGTGAAGGCATCAAATACAAGATAGAAATCACTCAAACCAACCCTACATATGGTTACTAGTAATTTAGTTCTACCAAATTGGTATTGATCTTGAAATAATTATTTAATAATTGTTTATTCCATAATAATTTCCTTAGTATTTTAAGACAGTGGTATCTTTTTTAGATTCTGTTTAACCCTTGGTAGTCACTGAAATGTCTCTCAAAATCTCTGAAATACTTATGCTGAAAACGCTACCTATTCTTTTACGCTGTGGGTAACCATCTATCTAGTCCAACGTATTACTCATCATCTTATGATTAACACAGTTTCTAGGTTAACTCTCATATAAAACCAAACCAAAACAAAAAAAAGCAAACCCCCCCCCCCAAATGAATGTTCAGTTTTAATAACTACTTTCCTGAATATTTATGTCAAACCAGGATAGTTTACCAATTCATCTGATGGGTGTACTTTTAAAAAATACATGGCATAACTATCATGTTTTGAGCTGTTTGTAGAACTGTTTGTACTCTTTCACCTTTCAGAGACTGAAGCATCACTTTCATAATTAATATTTTTTCCCTTTCATCAGCTGTCAAGTCTCATTTCCCTGTATTTCTTTTTAGACCGTTGAGTCCTTTGAATGCTTGGTGGTCTGCATAGAGATTTGGCCCCATGTTGCAAGCTTTTCTCTCTGTTGCTATGTCTCATTAAGCACGTAAAATATAATAATATATTTTAATATATATATTATAATTCTTATGTTATTTTTCCATATAAACAGTTGCTTTTCTTGCAACAGGTGTGTCATGAGTGTAAGGGGAAGTATTTGATCCTGAGATGGGATTAATGACCCAAGAGAAAATCTCTCTCTGTGTTGCATGCACTGGGTAATACCCACACTGGAAAGAAGTTGTGAACCAGCACTTGAAAGCAGAGGGGTTCATTAGCTTTGGAAATCAGCTCATCCAATATACAATGAATGGACCACTGTATTCCAAGGCCAAACAGTGCTCATGATCTAGTTCTTTGTTATTATTTCTTTTTAGATTTTTGTACTACTGCTACTTCATCATGTTTATTCTCTTCACTGTTTGAAATATGCAGGAAATGCTGTGCATTTCCCATTGGAATTAGGGATGGGGTGAGGCCATGTTATCTTGTTTTTGTTTAAACTACTGTCGTTTTTGTTCTGACAACTGAAAATTGTGATGTGTCTGATCAGGTTACAAACACCAAGGAACGTTTATGAATATGTTCTGTGGCCTGGAAATACAATGGGAATGCTAAGTAGAGTTTCAAGTGTGTGTGTTAACCAACAGAGGAAGGGAGGGAGGGTGGGAGGAGGAGTGTAAGGAAAAGTTAGCTGCTCTGACTGCTAAGAAGCTGGAAGGTGGCATGATCAGCAATACACCTGCAGCCCCCAGAAGGCCTGAATGTCACAGGCTGCAAAACTCTGAGTGCTCAGGAGGAGATGAGGAATCAGATGACAGAGTGCATAATGGTGATTTAACAGAGGACTTTTGTTGTCATTCTCAGACTCTGAATCATAGAATCATAGAACGGTTTTAGTTAGAAGGGACCTTTAAAAGTCATCTAGTCCAATGCTGTTGCAACAAGCAGGGACATCTTCAACTAGATCAGATTGCTTAGAGCTCCATTCAACTTGACCTTGAATGTTTCCAGATATGGGGCATCTACAACCTCTCTGAGCAACCTGTCCCAGTGTTTCATCACACTCATTGTAAGAAAAATTTGTGCTTGTATCTGTCTAGTCTGAATCTGCCTTCTTCTAGTTTAAAACCATTACCATTTGTCCTATCACCACAGGCCCTATTAAAAAACTCTGTCCCCATCTTTCTTAAAAGCTGCTTTTAAGTAGGGAAAGGCTGCAAGAAGGTCTGCCTGGAGCCTTCTCTTCTCCAGGCTGAACAACCCAAATTCTCTCAGCCTTTTCTCATAGGGAGAGGTGCTCCATCCTTCTGATCATTTTTGTGGCCCTCCTCTGGACCCATTCCAATGGGTCCATGTCTTTCCTGTACTGAGGACTCCAGAGCTGGATGCAGTACTCCAGGTGAGGTCTCACCAGAGTGGAATAGAGAGGCAGAATTACCTCCCTCAGGGGACTCTGTAAGTCTCTCTACTAATTTATTCTTCAGTAAAAAGGTTTTCTTGATCTATATGATGTCTGCATTTCTGTTGCAAACCTGTAACAGAAGGAACTGCTGTTGTTCTTGGATTGTTCCTAGGTATACCAAACAGCAGTAGTCTACAAGCAGCACTGGTGAGATCATGGCTGAAATTGTGCCTCCTCACTCAGTCTCTATGCTAAAAAGGATGTTGCAAATTATAGCTCAGATAAAATTTCTAAAAAAACCTCCCAAATAAACCGACATCCTGAAAAGCCCCCTTACTGTGAATAATTTGAAGAGCAGCATCTATTTTGCTTATCAAAGACAACGTTTACCTTTCAGGAATGATTTTATCATGATATAAGTATACACTCAGGGGGGAACTCTGCTGATTTCCTGAAAGGGTAATAAAATTTGGAAACTGGACTCGAATGTTAGAGCGTTTACATTTGTTAGATTTTAGAGTATCTCCTAGCTCAAAGGTAGCCTTGGGTGGTATAATCATTTGAACAGATTGTCATGTGTTGTGGTCATTTCCCTACTCTGTTGTCTTCCAGTCCACTCCTTGGCTAGGCTTCTGAAAGGTAAGTTTGGTACAACTAAGAGGTAGTGAAGACACTGCTGAAATCACTGAGGCAAAATTTCTGTGCCCTGTGATAGGAGGGATAAGGTTAGATGTTGATAATGTTCCTGAGAAATGTTCTTGATTAAACTCTTTCTTTAAAAAAGGCTGAGAATGTTTCTTACTCCACCTGGCCTTTCCCCAGTGTGCTTAAAGTAACCAAAACTGCGCTAGAGTGAACAGAATGGTTGTAGCCAACTTAAAGGGTTGTTAGGTAGGGCTCAGTGGCTGCATCTCTACTGATAAATAAAACAAGAGTAGGGAGTCAGCTGGAGTGCCTGTCCAGTCCTGATTGTGCAAACACTGCCTAGCTGTGAGCAGGCTCTTGGCCATGATTTTTGCCAGTGCCAGCCAGATACTATGGCCTGCGGTGCTCAGAGGAGACCATGTACTTCCCAAGCAATAGTATGGACAAGACTGCACCAGGGATGGCTGCTGCCATCTTAACCCTGTCATCACTTGTGTGCGGATGGCATCGGGACTGGTGGACCTCAGGTGCTACTCAGAAGTTACAGGAGAAATCCCATTTTACATGTGTTTCACTGAATCCTATTTGTCATTTATTACCTAAATAGTAATGCAGATTACGGAAAAAGGTTGCTGAAAAAAATTACATAATTCCTGTGTTCTTTTGATAGGAAGCATGTTTTGATATGGCCACCAGGACAGGTGGAACACTGCTGGTGGGCAGCATAGCAGTAGTTTGCTTCGTGAACTTTACCAGCCCGTGTGCT
This sequence comes from Falco biarmicus, assembly GCF_023638135.1. NCBI lineage: Eukaryota > Metazoa > Chordata > Aves > Falconiformes > Falconidae > Falco > Falco biarmicus. Next base: position 78,898,364 of record NC_079289.1, on the reverse strand, counting down.
GCTGACTGAATAAACATACCAGCAGTGCTGAGTTTCTAATACTCGAGCTGTCCAGAGGCTTGAAGGGAGGCAGGCTTTTCCTCTCTTTGTATGTGAATGCTGGATTTCATGTTCTGTCATTTGTCTGTGATTCTGTGCTCAGAATAGATTGTTTTCTAGCCCTCTGGCCAATAGCTGGGGCTGTGACAGAGTGAGGCTTGTGTGTTCTGGCTTATTCCATGATCCTTGGCTCAGTTTGCCCTTCATAGAGTGATTCTTGAAATATCCCTCTGACTGTTACTGGGTGGGTTGTGCACTGGCAGCTGATGATCCTAATGGAGGGGCAAGATTGTGCTGTTGCAGGGAGTGTGTAGTTTGCTTTCTTAAAGGCAGCTTTCCCTCATGCAACTGGACCCTACTACACGTTACCTAGTATGTAACATGTGATACAAGGCTAGCATTTGAGTCCTGCAGGAGCATAGTGTGCTTGGTTGCTCATGCTGCCTGAAAAAGGGCTGTTTATTCCACTTGCCTGAAGCACAGCAGTGATGCAGCTCTGTAAGTGTATTAGTCCAGCACTGTAAAATTCACAGACTTTGCTTTCCTGTTGGTGTTTTGATAGAGATGCCTCTACCAGTTCACAGAGGCAGACAGGCAAATAGCATATTTGTGTTTGTTCAGCATTGTTCTCACTTTATTTCCTCGTGGAGTCATTCCTTGCCAGATAAGAACTAGAGGAAGGATGGAAGTCTAAACAAATATGTCTTTGGGGAGAACAACTTGACTCAAAGGAGTCACCTTTAGTCAGTTTACCATGTTCTTTAGTTGCAACGTGCTGTTGATATCTGTCTTCTAGCAACTTGAATATTTTTCCCTCAGTTTGGGCCTTTTTTCCATCTGAAGTCGCTCTTACAGAAAACAGCACTAAAGCAAAAAGGCAAAATATACCATTTCTGTAAACAGCAGAATTGAGCAACCAATGGAGCACTAAGCAGTGGAGTTGCTGCCCCTTTTTTAGTCACAGAAGTAACTTAACGAAAGTGTGATTATACCTCTGATTAGTCTTTGAAGACATATGAAGTCTTGTCTAAATTCATGGTTTTTGACAAGTAGTGAAGCTCAAATACCTCATTTAAAATGTTAAAAAGGCCCCCAAAGAAATCCCAGAAGAAATAAACTAAAACAGTGAATCAAGGAATCTGATGCAATTTCACTATCCCATGGAGTCTTTTTCTGTTGGGAAAGATGTTCTGTTAATTAACATGTTAAATCCTGGGACAATCCTGATTTTGAACTCTATTTTCACATATTCTTTTCACACACAAATACGTTGTGTGCTTAGTTTACTTCTGCCTTTCAGACTCATAGAAAATACTTATCTGAAATAATAGAGCTCAAGGCCAGAACCCTGTCAGTAGTACAATGAGGAGATATTTTGTATTTCCTAACCCTTTCTGTCTCCAAGGGAAGGTGTTCTCCTCCAAGGTGAAATTTTGGAAGTTGAGTACATGTGCATGTGCACACATATATGCTAATGACAAAGATTCTGTACCAAATTCTGTTGGTTTTTTTCATTATTTTTATTTAACAAGCTGAAGTACACTGGATTAATAGTCAGTGTTCTGCTGCATTTAATCCTTGGCTGGAAAATAGCCACGTGTAAGAATTCACTGACCCAGAAATGGGAGAAACAAAATCAATCAGTGAGTCAGTGACAGCAAATCTGACGGACCTCTGAGCACTGCTAGCATGGATGATGTTCTCTACTCGCAGGTTCAGCCTTAATGATAACACCAGTAGGGAGACAAAATTGGAAGGAGCATGTTGTATCTTTGCCAACTCTTTTCCCATGTTCTGCAGTCACTGGAAACAGATCTGGGTAAACAAAATTCTCAGCGCTAGTTTATCTGGCTGTACAGTCTCAGAAGCTTTGTAAAAGGACAACAGCCTCTCTGCTTAATACCTTGAAGGATCAGTGAAATTAAGTAGCAGCATCCTCAACATCTTACTCCTTTCCTCTTTTTTTCTCATTTTTATGGGGTTTTCCGTGTGGTGTTTTTGCTTTTGTTGGTTTTTCTTGCCATGCAAGTGATTTGGAAGATCATATTGTACATGTATGTATATAGCACATGTGTATATTCAGGGAGTTGCAGAGTGGAAAGACTCCTACATCATATACACAGGCATCTTTTTGAAAAGGTCCCTGTTACAAATAGCCTTTATGTGAGCCATAACTGTGAGAAGTTTGGTGCACCTGTACAGCAAAGCATGGCTAGTGCCAAGAAGTCATCAGATAGTATTGGGGATATTGAGGAACTGCAAGCAGTTAAATGGCAGACTGTAAAAACAGTCCGAATGATAGTACTGTAAGCACAGCACTTAATAGCAAGCAAACACACCAAGTACTTTCTGTGAGAATTGCATTGGCAAATTAACCTGTTAAATGCCAGAAAGATGAGAACATACCTTTGTAAGAAGTTAAATAGGTGTTTTGATGCATATAAACTTCCTAAAGAAAATAATGGTAGTGGCTTATTGGCTACGAGACTGGAAAATGCAACGTATTAACTTCATGCACTTGTGTACGATTTTTTTTTCTCCCAGCGCTTTCTTTTCTTTCTGGCTCCGTATTCTCATAGTTTCCCTATTAGGAGCGAATGAGCAGTTACCTTGCTCTGGTAAATGGCCTATGTACTTCCCACACCTTTTCATTTCTTTCTCTTGGTCTTACTCTTTCTATGGTAAACTTTGAGGAGCCGTGTGCTTTTCCCCATGTTGAGTAGATGCTAACACAAGATAAATAAAGAAATGACTGATGAATTTCACAGCTTCAGTGTTAAACTATTGCTGACTCAAATACTGGCGAAATGGAATTGTTCCTCTTTCTCCCTTTCCCTAGCTTAAAAATGTTGATTCTTTTGAAGAGATGGATACACCTCAGTTTGAATTTTTCAACTTTGAGGAAAAAATTAATTGAATTGAGTGCCAATGTAAATGTTTTCACATGAAACACTGTGTGTGCCTGTGCCAGGAAAATGCATTAAAGTGACAGTACGTGGCTGAATGCATCAAAAGAAATTAGATTTGATGTACAGTGAATTATTATAGCAATGCATTAACTTTTTACATTGTGACTGGAAGGAGAAGAGATCAATCAGTATGCAAATTGACTTCATGCTAAACCAAGCATCTTCTAGTAGGCAAAATTAAGTTGTATGTATGAGGGTTGTGGTCCTATTCAGGTTCAAAGGGTTACTTTGAAGTAGTGTGTATTATATGAATGGAAATTGTAATGGGTGCATAAAGAGCAAACATCTGCTGGTGCCAAGTTGCAGACAAGGTAGGATATGTTGGTATATTTTATTAAGAAGCAAATAAGAGTAATTTCTAAGAAGATAATCAGATGTTGATTAAAAATAGTCTAATATATCTATGAAGTAACTATACCAGGAATGTTGAAAGCTAGAGAGCGTTAGAAAAAGGAGCAGAATTAAGATGAGCAGCAGAGGTAGCACTTTCAGCTTGCGTGGTGGAAGTAGCTCAGTATTCAGAAAGTGCCACATAAACCTGCTGTGGTCATTCAGGCCATGGGAAATCCTAAGTGTCCAGAGGCTTCATGAGCAGAGAATGTGGAGATGGAGTCAGGGATAGGATGGAGAAAACTGTACATTAGAGGAAGCTGCAGCAGAAATAAGCACAGAAGCTTATGCATCACTCTGCCTACCTCTTAAATCACAAAGAAGAAACAGAAATCAAAAAGCTCTTTGGAGCTTTTCTGGACCCGCTGACGCTGAAAGGCAGAGATGATATAGCCTTCTGGAGTCTGACTGTTTCTATTCTGAGAGTACAGAAGTATTTCCTTTCAGTTTAACATTCAGGAAAGCTGGGAAATCTTCCTGTGCTAGAAGCTGACTGGGCACGTGAAATATAGCCCACAGTCACAGACGATAACTCTGTTTAACTCAGTGAAGTTATTTTTGGACCCATCATGGTATCTGTCTCTTGTGCTTTAACGTACCTAGTGACAGCGGAATGGCTACAGAGTGCCCTGTATGCATATGTTTCAGTATGTCAGTATAATGTTCTGTGTGCCTATATGGCAGTGCTATTCACTTGTGTCTTATTTGGAAGCAATATATGAGTGACGCACAATGTGGGTGACATCAGTTTAATACAGTGTTTTGCTGTTTCAGCTGGCCTAGAATACGCTTAATAATTCACTTCGTGTAGAGAAAGGAGGACAGACTCATCCAGTGATTTTTAGAAGATGCCTCTTAAAACGCACAGGATGCTGCAGGGAATGAACTTTCTGCAGCCTCAGTTCTAGGACAGAGCAGAGAGTCGTTATCCCATTTAACTAGCTGTTCTGACAACCAGGCATGCCTCTCTCTTCTGGTAATAACAATTTGTTTTTATGGCACCTGCTCTGGGAGGTATCCAGTTTATTTTCCTGTTGCCAGTTGTAACCTCTGCCTTAGTGTGTGTCACATCCAGGTATGAGATTTTTTTTTCTGGAAAAAAAGGGCAAAGCATTCTGAGATTATAATCAATTTGCAAGCAACAAAAGTGATTAACAGCTAGTAAAGTGCCCCAGCTTCTAGTTATTTCTGGTGTGAACCTGGCTTCATTAAAAAATGCTATAGCTCTGCTAAGTATGATAAGCCCCTTCCTTGCTTTTCTTTCTTTCTTTTTAGAAATGGCTGTATGCCCACTGGTTACAGGATCTGAGTGTCTGGACTTGTGCATCTAATAATTTCACCAACCAGCCACTCGGTGTGTGAATTTAGCAGTGACAACACAGGTTAAATACAACTGGCTTAGTAATTTTTCGTATTACTTGGTCTTGCATTTTAAATGGTACTGACAATGCAGAATATTATCTTCCATATTTGGTGGATTGTATTGCTCAAATGATGTTTTGTGATCCAAGTAGAACTGACAAGAACATAACAATGTACAAATAGAATATAAACCTTCGTTGACCGTGAATTGTGTGTGTTGTATACAATTTTAGAAAGTCTTCTCTCTTGTTACAAATGGTTTGCACATTTCAAATTCTTTCTTTTGCCTAATGAAAAATACCGCATCAAACATGTTTTAGATCTCAGATCAGTGCACATTTAACCGAGAGTTAATTAAGTTAACGGGGTTTAGAAATGAACATAATGCACACTTTGGAATTTTCATTCTGGCATGTTCGAATACATTTGGCTGAAATATCACGTAATTGGCAAGCACCAGGAAGGTGTTCTGCTCTTTTCATGCTGTAAATGAATGTTTACTATGCTCAGGGCTTTGAATGACTTAATTGGCTATTTTTTTCTGGACATCCCTCACACTTGGGTGTGTCCCAAATTAAAAAGGATCCAGCTGTGGAGCCAGTCAGAGTAAGAAAAAAAGAGGTTACTAGGTTAAAAGCCGAGTTTGGGGAATGAAGGGAGGGAAGAGATGCTGCATCTGTGTGCGTTTACTTGCAGAGGGATCAGCGGGAAACTGATACCACATAGGCTAAGCATCCAAACTGTCTCTTTTTGCTAAGTGCCAAAAGATGCATTCTGATTTACTCATTAAATAGAAGCTTTTTACAACCCTTAAATAGACACATAGTGCTGGCAAAAAATGTTTGAAATTACAGACAGTTCTCTTTTCAGTATTTGCCATGTTCCACCACTTTTTACATTTTTCTAGTTCTGTGCAGTAAGCAGACCAATAATGAAACGGTGATGCCCTGCCAAGAACATGATGGACTCTGCTATTACAGATTACAGGAGCATAGCATGTGATACTCACTGTGCTTCTGGGAGAGCTGAGGAAGGCTCTGAAGGCCCATGCTACCTAAGGGAGCAGACCTCTGAGCTGGGATAAGTACTGAGTATTGGCAGCACGTGATGTGGTTAATGTCACTTTGTGTCTGTGATGTACATCAGGGATGCGCAGCTCAACAGAGCAAGTGGCCAAAGAAAATCGAGGTTGTCAGGACAGGTCCCACTTTCCACCTCTTACCAAAGCCAGCTTCCTCATTTCTCTCTTCCTGTAATGTCCTTATGCAAGACCCTGCCACACTGACCTTCACATGATCTGTCTTCTCTCATCCATAACTGTACCAGCTTACTTATGAAGAGGAGAACACCAGCTTTCTTCTGAAGCTTTCTGCTTTTAGAGCTGGTTTTGTTCACTCTTTGGCCAGCTCACCTAGCAGCCAGCCAAGAGTGCCCTTCTCCGATGCGCTGTGAGCCAAACAGTACCTGTACCTTTTCCAGATGGCCTACAGGCACACTGCAAGGGTGTCACTGTCAGTGCAGGAGACTTTTCATCCCTGGGCAAGAGAAAGCCAGCATGTAGGATGGCCCATGCTGATAGCAGACCGCAGAAAATACTTTGTATGTCTGAGTGTTGGCATAGACAGGAGTGACTGCATTGTGCCATTGGTCTACATGTGTGGCTATATTTAAGTTTTTTGGGTGGCTGAGAGCAATTTGAATCTGCTTTCCTCGAATATAGAGTTGCAAAGTTTGGAAAAAAAACCAAAAAACAAACCCAGTTCTGTGTGCAGAAATGCTATTTTTGTGCATGGGTCCTGTGTATTTTGTTGTTTATTGCTTCATGTTCCTCCTTACTCTCTTTATTTCTAGTTTCTTTGTGTGTTTACAGCCTCCCTGGCTTATTAACTGTGCAGTGCCATCTTACTTTGCTGATGATGACAAGCTGTCACACCACTGTAGATTTCCCCGTTACAGAACCCCATTAGTGACAAACACCGACTCGTCACCCGGCACTGGTCCAGAATCACAATAGGAAAAATCAGAAATCCAACCTCTGAAGCTTCCCTCTGAGGACTACCCAAAACTCCTTCAGCTCTTGCCCTCCCCTCTGTCTGTCTCTTCTACTCAGCACCGCTACCAGAACCACCACCCCCAACATGACTGGGTCACAGTCCCTCGGCTGCAGTGAGCACAGCAGGTGAGCGCTCCGGCTCCATGCTATGCCAGAGCAATGTGGCAAGCTGCTGAGGGCTTGGTCAGAGACCCTGCGACAGAGCAGCCATTAAGCAATGTTAATTTCATCTGCCTTTTCCTTTTTCCCAGTGGTACTTAGTGCTTCTTGCGACAAAGCTGGGCTCTCTAGGAATGCCGTGGTTCCCAGTGTGTTATCTGTAAGCCTGTCGGGTACTCGGAGAAGGCTGGAAGAGAGCTGTAGTGGTGCATTTTGCACACCCCTAGGAAGGGTTACAGACAGGGAGATCATGGCTTGGTAGGGTGTGTTACTGTTGTTGATGGTGATAGTAATGCAGCTTATAGCACTGAAAAAATCTGAAAACTTCGTTGCATTCTGTGTCTTTAAAAAAATAAATCATTTGTGTCATTATTTCTTTACTGAAAGTTATGGATGGTGGTCATACTGTAGCAGAAAGTGTTACATCAAGTTGATGGGAAGAACCTAGAGGAGGTGAACAGTGTCACTTGCCAGGGGAACTAATTTTATTTTCCAAAGAGTGAGGAAAAAGGAAGGTCATCCAGTACAAAGGTGGGAAGAGGCAGAAATTGCATTTTGCCACTTAATTAACAACCAGCCAATCTATAGCCTGTAGCTTTCCTGCAGACCCATAATTGGGAGCAAACCCCTTACATTTCAACCTTCGGACCTTCCAACACATGATGTGAGCTATCAGAGTGTGTGACAAATCACCAGTGTAGGACACCTATGCTGTCATGTGTACTACCCCTGGCTGATCAGTTTAATTTCTTAATTAATTATTGATATATTCTGATGCCTCCGTTGCTTTTATTTTTTAAAATTTAATTTTTTAGTTAATTTTTGGTGAAATGAAATGGTTTATTTGAAAAAAAAAAAAGACACATAAAAAGAGCTTTCCTTAATTAAGCCTGTTATTCAGGGTTGGTTTAGGGGTTTTTTTTGAAGCATTTGAATGACTATTTCAGAGGACTTAGTTTTTTTTTTAAAAAAAACAACCACAAAACAGTAGTCATATTATAAAAATGGAAAAAGTGCTGACAAAGAACACTAAGAAAGAGAGGGGAGATGAATATGGAGGGAAAAGCATTTGAACAAATGCCTGTTCTCCTCAGAAGGCCTGCTTCCTAACCTGCATCTGCAAACAGTACTGACTGGAGAAATGAGATGACAGCTTTTCCCTTCCCCCTCTGACTCTGCCCCTGAGGACTTGAAGATGTTTAATTTGATATGCTTTTGAGGCTTCCCTCCCCCCCTCTCAAATCTCCAGGGATTTTTTATCACTCAACACCATTAAAATTTAGATGTTGTTAACCCACTACCTTAGCTGAGCTTGTACTTCACTGCTTTCTTCGTCAAAAGGTAAAGCAAGTAAAGGATTCAAAATATAAACAAGCATAGGTTTTTACAGGCAATCTATAAGCGAATGTAGGTTTTAGTAAGCAAACACTTCTGCAGGCTCCAGATTCTGCTTTTTCATGGATCAGTGGGTTAACTAAAACCTATGAGAAGGCTCTCCATTGTGTGATGGTTGTGACAGGTCTTAAATTGGAGGGAAAAAGAGACAAAAAGAACTATCATTCAAAGTGGCACAAGGTAGGTGCTTACAAAATACAAGAAAAAACCTGAGCTTAGACAGGAAAAGTTACCCACAGTTCGCTACCATTTCACAGCATTGGCAGTAAATCAGTTGGATGCTCGGCTTTTCCTCCTCAGTTTTATTTATTAACGCATTTTTTTTTTAAATATCGATCACTGTCTCCTGAATAAGAAAAAGAAAGAGCTAGAATTAAATCCAACAGAAAAGCCTCTTTGAGTGAATCACAAACACCTCCTGATGTTTTCAGAACAATTGGCAATACCATGAAATTCAGCTTATGGATACCCCTTAATGTTCTTTGATAAGCCAATATTTGGGTGGGCATTTTATTACAGGAGGAGCTGATGGTAAACAGGGGATTGATAAACTATAAAAATCAGCTTAATGAAGTTGGCAGAAAAAGCCCTAGTTTTGAAAAACTGGCAGAAACTGGCCTTGCAGCAATTAAGATCTGCTTGGATGGCAGTGGAATATCAGCCCCATTAGCCATTGTTTTTAATGCTGTTGTATCCTGACAGGAAAGGAGAGAAAACAGTTTCTCTGGCACACCGTGAGCTGGACCTAAGACCTGCATAAACATGTTTGTGTCATGTGGTTTTCAGCTGTGGAATTTTGCCAGCAGTTTGTTTTACTTTAAATAAAATGGAGGGTGGAGGGTAACTGTATAGGAAAATGAGCAGCAGCGTCTTGCGCACAGTCCCATGAGATACCCTGTGTGTTCGGTTCCAGTCTTGGTATTATGATTTCATAATTCCAAGTCTCAACACTCTGATGGTTTGTCTGTTGAGAATGCATAGCTGACTTCTGTAAAACCAAGAGAAAAATCTGGAGATAGGGAAGTTAGGGCTTTCAATAGTGGAGATGACCTGAATAAGCACATTACCTGTGCTTTTGTGAAAACAGGTTATCAGTGATGCTCTAGCAAAGCTCTTTCCTGTTTAGATGTAGCATCTCAGTGAAGTGAATAAATAGTCATATGGCTATTCATATTAATGCAATACAAAGCTGAGAAGACTGAGATTCACATTAGCATACAGACTTCACAATTTTGTGATTTTTTTTTTTTTTGTATTAGCTGCAATGCTGTGGCTTTGTTTCTAAATTCTGCTGTAGTCTCAGAAATGACACTGCCTGAGTTGATATTCACATTTCATTTTTAAGGCTGTGTTCACAGGCTAGAAAATAATTAAATAATGAAGCTTTAGCTTTAGAGACAGTACAGGTGTAGGGGAAAGATTCAGCAACAAATTCTGCAAGTGTGGGGTCAGAACATACAACGTTTTTGAGATCATCCTTAATTTTTAGGAAGCATAGAGGTGTAGAAAGAGATATATAATCCAGAGACGAAAAAGAACTCCTTTATTTGTCTTCCGTACTTCTGTTAGGGGATGAACCTCGGTGTATGCACAGGCGTCTTTTTTTTTTTTTTTCTTTAGTGCTCAAACGTTTAGTGTTTAGTTGAATCAAAAGGTTCTTTTGGAAATGTGTGGTGCACAGGCTGCAACCAGTAACTCTGCTGTGGGGGATGCAAAGAGAAAAAAATGGATTTTAATTCCTCTGACTATAGAGACTGCTCAATGTGAGCTGGTTTGGGTTTTTTTCTTTCCCCTGGAACACTGCAATAAGGAACCTATCTCCTTTTTGATGAGATTGACTTGCAAATGGATTAGTTTGAAGAACTAGGAATAAATGAAATCTGCAAAGGTTTCTCTTTCTTTTAGGGTTAATTCTCTGCCCCCCTTTCATTTTCATGCTGCAATATCAACAAAGACTACACTACACTAAAATCAAAGCAGCTAGGATGGGGGGAATAGAGGAAAACAGACAGAAGTCCGTAGTTGTATTTATTCCTGCACACATTTGGATTTTTTTCTCTCTCCTTATGCTTCCTTTATATGTTTTTAGCAGTTTCCATCAGGTAGTATATTATCTGATGCAGTGTCATTATATTGTAGAAATTGCAGCAGTTCTACAGTTTTCTAGATGTCATCCTGCCAGATATGTGAGCCTACAGCAGTTTGCATTTGTTACCCTTTCTGGTGTGCTCAAAATATCTTCTGGTATTCATGTACAGATATGAAAGATTGCTTCACATAGAGATGAATTGAACCAGCTTGTCATACCTATAAAAATCAATGTATTTTTGGAAAGGGTAGACATATGAGGAATAAACCAGAATCTGGGGATTCTCAGCTTCTTATAGTGCTGTCAAAACTCTGAATTATTACGATAGAAGTCATGGATCTTAAAATGAGTGTATTCAGTATACTCTCCATTTTGGACGAAGGAGATCTCCAATTAGGAAAGGTGGGATTTGTGATTCTACTGATAATGTCTACCTTTCACATAGACATCACACTGTGTGTCTTGTTCCATGACATCTGGCTATGATTAATCTCTGCTTTTCTCATGGCCCAAAAAGAAGTGCAAATGCCTGAAAAATAAAAGGTTTTTTCCTCTACACTTCCTGTGTCTCTTTAGGTCTTTGCAGAACATGTAAGTCTGCATTTTTTGTCAGTACTGTGTTTTCTGTTACTGAATACGGGTAGTGTTTTACAGTGGTAGTAAATGCAGAAACACTGCAAAGCACCTGGGGGAAAAAAAACCCTCACCTGCAGTATGCCTAGCTAGTGCTCCTGCCTAGCATAAAACTAGAGGCAAGATGAGAAAAAGGAAATAAAGAAAATAATGTATTTTACCGGAGAAGGCAGTTTGTTGCAACAGATCTGTCCCATTAGTGCTGTGATGACATTAGATGCCAGGATATTCCATTTTAACTAGATCATAAATTTGACTTTGCCTAAAGGATTTATCATCAGTGATGTCTGTGTCCCAGTAGTTTCTTTATGGTTTGCAATCTCAACTTCGGCCTCCCTCCTAAGACATCTTTTATCTAGAAATTGGAACTTAGTACTCTTGTAAATTAGGATTGGAGTGGAAAGCTGGATTTTTTCTGCCTCCCTCCTGTTGACAAATGTTCTTTCTTTTAATCTAGCTAGCAGACAAGGAAATGAATAAAACATTAGCTGAATTGGTGAGTTAAGTGTTGAAATACTTGCCTTATGAAGGGAAAAAGCATTTTACCTAGCAGGTGTTTAACAGCCATTCGGTTGGTCAAGATTGAAGGCAAATAGAATTATTTTGTTTTATTAAAAATGAAAGAAACCAGCAATTTTTTTTCTTGATCATCTTTTCTGTAGCAATTTTCCCCCTCTCATTCTCCATCTGCAGCACATATAAATGTGATTTTGCACCCTTCAGGGAAAAAAAACAGACAGACAAAGACACAGGAATAACTACTCTAAACTTTGTAATTAATCAATTTAAAGAGAAGTGATATGGCAAAATGTTGGATGCTGGTAGGTTTACCTAAATTTATTTACCTAAATATATTTACCTAAATACTGCTACAGAACTATTGACTTGAGTATTTATCAGAATTTTGATTTATCAAGTGAATCCCATGCTAACACTATTCCTTTAAATGCACATTGGCTTGTATAGCTGCTTATCAAGGTGGAAGTGAGATTTATGATGGGTGTTTTCATCTTGAGTAAGAGGATCTCACAGTACTTCTATAAACCAAATGTTTGAATAATTTCAGCTGACTGATGCTATAAGGTACCCAGTTCACAGTTTTAATATGTATAGGTATGGACAAAGGTAGATGAAATAATCTAAATCATATGTGGCTTCATCTCACACCAAACGCCACCAATTTTCATTGAAAGTTTCCTGTACAGATGAGCTGTAAAAAATTTAGGTGGGTTTTTGGGGTTTTTTTGTTTGTTTGGTTGTTGTTTTTTCTTTTTTAGTATCTTTATAAAAAAGTCTGCAGAAAGGCAAAATCAAAATGATGGGGTTAGAGAGGAAGTTGAAGATGCCATGTTCACAGTTAATACAAAATCCTTTAATTTTGCCATAAGTAGAGCTGAATAGTTTTAGGATTGTAGATACAACATCAAAAAAAAACAACTGCAGTGACCACTTTCACAGTAGGTGTGTACGGGACCCTTCTCTTTTTTTTCCATGTGATGCTTTGCTAGGGAGTTACTAGACCTACTGGCCTGCTCACAGTTTAGTGGGGTTCTTTGTGTTTTGTTTTATTCTCTCATCATTTTGGCAGGTTTGACTCCTTCAGCTTGTGGAAGGCCTTCTGATCTAGGAAATCCCAAGCTGGAAGTTGCACTGGGCTTTGAAGCACAGCCCATCAGCATATGAGGCTGTGTGTATTAATGCTGTGGCACCGCCTTCCAGATGGTATCAGCTCTGCTAGGGCCTATGGCAGTCTTTCTCCCTGCAAGAAAGTGAATCAGTGCCTCACTTCTCTATGGGCATATGTGAAAGGTAGCCTCCAATTAAGATATCAGACAATATTTCAGAGAAAACACTGATGTCTATACATAAGGGAGAGAGCTCTTGGCAGCTGAATAACAATACCTCCTCAGTCCACTGCTTTTTGAAAAGGAAGCACAACTTTCCTTATCCTTATCTGAACTGTGCTTATGAGACAAGAAACATCCTTTCTGCTTTTATTTTCTCATGTACTCAGCATAATCTGATAAAAGTGAAAGAATCAAAATCCATCACCTGATGTGGAGAAGTATCATTTACAGCCTTATTGAACTCTCAGTTTTGCAGCTGCCTAGACGGGCGTTTTCTTAGCAGTTTTTAATTTGAGTCTGGCCAGTCTTTTCCCTCCAGATGAGAGCTGTCCCATACTGTTTGCTGTGTGGTCTGGAGATAGTGCTGTTCTAGCCATTGCTACCTTTATGCACATAGGTTGTATTTAAAAAAAAAAAAAAAAAGTATATATCTTTTCAATCATTCTCCTTGGAATGGGATTGTTTTTAAAACACACTTGGCTGTAATCCTATTCATCCTGTCTCCCAAAACCATCTGGTAGGCTAAGGATTGGGAGAGCCAAGCAAGTATTATGGCTGTGTCCTTCAACGTGTGGCCAGACATGCCAGGTTTATCCTTTTGCATGTGAAAGGCTGATGCATAGTCTTCTACCCCATTCCTCAGGGAACAAGTTTCTTAGGCATGTGACTGACCTCTGGTAAAACAGTCATATACGATCACGCTTTTTACACATACGGCTATTTCCCTCAATGTTTTCTGTTCTATTGATAGATTTTAGGATTGTAGATATAAGAAAACTTTTACTTCTTCCACTTTCTACCAGACTTTTACGCAGTTGGTGTGTTTGAAGACTGTTATTTTTTCTTTCAAAGTATTTTCTTACTCAGACTAAACAACGTTCCCTCCTTCAGGTTTTCTTCCTGTGTCCTGTTTTCTAGACCTGATGTTTTCATTAGTTTCATCCAGAATATCATGTCCTGCTTGATATATCAGTTACTTGTTGATCCAGGTCAGTGCTCTCAGCATTTTGCTGATAAATTTTCATGATACATGCCCAAATTTAGATATGTTCTTCAGGAAAAGATGAAAAAGACCAGTGTACTTATTGATGTCTACACTTGACTCTGGTGCGATTTCCAAACCCTGGCATGAAAGTTTCTGGCTGCTGTTGCTTGTGCTTGCATGTCTCAGCACAGAACTGCTGCTGCTATGCTGCTATACAACCATTTTCTTTCTAGGTTGACGGTAACCAAGCAGGACCTCACGTGGTACCTCCTGCTCTAATCCACCTTTGGTTAGCAGCATTTTGGTCTCTTGGCATGTGCTGTAGACTGTGTCTTCAGTACAGAATTATAAACTCTATGTAAAATACTTTGTCTGGTACTCTTGAGATGTGTGTAAATACGTCGCCTGCCTTTCTTCTGTCATTCCCGCTAGTCCAACAGCTAATACAAGGCATTTTTCATTCTGCTTCTTTGAAATCTCCAACGTTTTGATGTAAGAAGTTTCAAGATAATAGGCACAGCATATTTTACACTAAACTATCAGAGCTGATCAAAATATTGAAGATGTTCATTATATAAGATAGCCCTGCTTGACTCGCACTCTCTCTTCACCCATTTTTCCTGGAGAATGGCTTAGATTCGTGTTGGGGTCTAAGAGGTTAACATGTAACTGCACTGTGAATAACTGTATCTGCTGGTTAAGCAGAGGAAGCTGAAAAGGAAACAATGAAAAAAAACATTCACTGAAGCCTGCTGGGTGATTAGGTGGGCTGTAGACATGAATTAGATTTTAAACTCTTTATTTTTAGAGCTTCGGTGTTTGAGTCAAGCCTGCCATGGAGATAAAACACTTTGTATCTTCAGCAAGACAGATGCTTGCTGTTGACAGAGGGATCATGGCAGTTCAGCAGGGAGTTCTTTGCTAGCCTCTTAGGAGCAGTCAGCATTCACTTCGATGACCAGCAATGTAGCCGATAATCAGAAACAAGCGGGCCAGAAAAGAGAAGATTTTTACTAAGACCGAGTTTTTATTTGATGTGCACTTAAATATTATGGGATTGTGTATAATTTCCAGAATATCTTCACTTAAAATACAAAAATGGCTATTTTCTGCTTCAGTTTGGCTCCTGCATTTGCTGAAGAATTCCCTTCACCATATATTTTTATGCTAATACTTTATTTAATCATCTGCAGAACTTAA
The DNA here is from genome assembly GCF_023638135.1 of Falco biarmicus. Taxonomy (NCBI): domain Eukaryota; kingdom Metazoa; phylum Chordata; class Aves; order Falconiformes; family Falconidae; genus Falco; species Falco biarmicus. The sequence continues at coordinate 78,883,243 of NC_079289.1, read as the reverse complement.
TCGAGCTCTGGAAAATAAATGACAGATGACATTTTGGCTGTTCTCAGATAGAGTGCCTTGCATCTCAAAAAGATGGTAATATTGGAACAAAAAGTGTTTGTTTTTGCTGTAGTTCTGCTATTGATAAATGTTCTGTCTTTTCATCTTGCTTCAGGAAGAAAACATGAATTAAACATTAATTTAACTGTATTGACTGCCAACATGTAGAAATCTTATTGTAGATGTTAGAGAGTGCAGAAGGCTGCAGGGCAGATTGCTGTTTCTCCATTGATTATTTCAGTGGTAAAAAAGACTTGTTGACAGAGTGCTGCTCTTATATGAATGATATTTACTTCCCGTAGTATTCCAACAGAGATAAGAAGTATAGGAAAGACACAGTGTGCAATATATATTCTATGTGGCGCTATGGGGTAGGAAACACTGATCTCTCCTTCAGTTTTTCTTTGGTTCTAACAATATTAAGGTTTTCAGCTTTTCTAAAGAGAAAGATATTGTATAAAATTATATCGTACTAGTGGCTGTGAATTTTCTACCCCCTTTTTTTTTTTTTTTTTTCCGTTTGGTTTGGGGTTTTTTGTTAGTGCTACAAATCTATGTGCCTTTTCTTTCTTGTGCCTCTCCTCTGTGTACAGTAATAGGCTTTCCAGTACCCATAGTAACGCATATTGAAGGTGACGGGCAAAGAATCCCAAAGCTTAGATTCTTGGCCTACATGACGGCACTAGAATTTAAACGAAACATACAGTAGACTCCTGTATAAGAGACCCCTTAAGCACTGAATCAGGGGGATGAATGGAGGATTTTAAAATACGCTGTAACTGGAAGACTTCTATAATGTATCCATAGAAGGGAATCTGACTAAAGTGATGCTTTTGCTTTTGGGGTTGGACAGCCAGCTTTTGCAAACAGCCTGAAAATAAATACGGCTCTGAAAAACTGCTAGTGCTTAGAGCAGGTGGTCATATACTACATGTAAAACACAATGAAACCCCACTCCCAAAATTTGCACAAAAGGGATTTTTGGATGGAAGTTTTGCTTTCTCCTGAGAGGGCTGTAGCCATTAATCCTGTATGACGCAGGAGCATTTTAACATAGTAATGCAGTACAGGCCACTAAATTATCCCTTTTTTCTTGTTATTACTTTCTTTTTAACATAAATATATAACTATTAATACTTGAAATTCAGAAGGAATTTTGGTTTTAGTGGTACTGAGCATTTAACACTTTTTTTTTTGTTGACAAATCCTTTGGAGTCACAGTAGGAACAAATCTTATTTTATTTTTCCATTCAAATTGTGCTCACCAACACCTTACTTAAGATGTAACAGTCAGTAACAAGTGAATAATGCACCTTGTATATCTGTACATGCTTTTCATATTACTGAGGCTGGGTTTTCTTGTTGCTTTCCTCCCTCCCCCACATTTTCTGATTACATTCACTTGTCGAGTTGCTGGAACACAGGCTGCAAACACTTGCTGTTAGTCTCGGGCCAAGGATGATGCATGAATCAGGGTACTTAAATCTCCCTGTATGTTTCATGAAATCAACCCCAAGTATAAGCACACACCAGTAGGTATAAGACAGAAAGATGACTTTCTGCCTCCATGTCTTCATTCAAAGAAGTCCATCTTCCAGGATTGTCTGCCAGTAAGGTGGATCACTGGCAAAATACTGATTTAGAAATTCAGTAGTTTCATATGTCTAAACTGATTTTGCAATAACTCTAACATGCTTACATTTTGTCCAAACTACATGTGCAATAACACTTAGTGATACAAATATATTTCCACTAAGGTGCCCCTTCCACCCCATACTCATCTCAGATTTGCTGTGGTACCTGGTGGAAATAATTTTTCAGTTATTGTGTATGAAAATTAAGTTTTCTTCTGCAAATAAGACTTTTTTTCCTTCTCTCTTATGCTGTCTCATTTCCTTCAGGAATATGAGGATTGAGGCTTTGATAAGCAAGAGCTGCATGAAAGGGCGTTTGTGACACTGGCATTTTTTGCAGGATCTCTTATGCCTCTAGCTGGATACTTCTGGAATCAGGTGCTCAGCACTAGTGTGAAAATGTATTTTTTACTTTTTCTGCATCATTTTTGGACAATAAAATGGATTCATTTGCATAAAATGCCAGAGCTAGTTAATTTTGTTCAGAAAACTATATGCGATAGTTTGAATCTGAATGGCCTGCTGTCTTGTATCTTTCCCTACTAGATGAAAAAGGGGTCATATTACAGGTAAATCCAAGTGTACCTGATAGAGACAACAGATTAACATGTTAGCCTACATCCAGCTCTGCCTAAATTATTGCACAGTCTCCTTCTTAAAAATATAAATCCTTTATTAGGGCTATGTGATGTAGCTTGGATTAAAATAAAATGCATTCCAGCACTACAAATTTGAGAGGTAGAGACCAAATCTGATTTTTTACTACATCACAGCTGCCTTAGCGAAGTGGTGAAACGTTAGTATGAATGTGTATTGCTTTTCAGCTGTGCCCTTACTCCTCCCATCCTCTGAAAGATCAGTCAGTGTTACCAGCCCAGGTGTTTAAGACTGGGGAAGCAGACTGGGGGCTGGCGTTTAGCTAAGGAGTTTTCTGATATATGGGGTTTTAGGGCAAACTGTGGCCCTTGGATGGTTGAAACTGTCTCTGTCTAAAAGAGGTTTTTCCCTGCTGAACCGGGCTATGAGCAAGTCCAAGGTCTGCACGTGCCCAGCAATGCTTGCTGCAAGTCTCCTAGAGAAGTGGCTGCAGTGGGGAATGCTCAGCTCACAGGACATATGGTCTGACTTCTTGATCTCACCACAGTGAAGTATTTTCTAGGCTCATGTGCTTTCCTAACAGGCCCTTTTGATCACATCTGCCAAGTATGGATATATTTTTCTTTATTTGTGGTTTGAGACAATGGACCTTCAGGGGCAGGTAGCGTCTTTGTCTGGATCTAGTGACTCCATCACATACTTCCTACGTAAGATGTGCACAGGTCCAGCCAGAAAAAAAGCTGGTTTGCTGTTGTAACTAGCCCCCTCTCCCGAAGAGCTCTATAGAAAAAAGGTGTTTTGTTCTTGAGATAGATTGATACAAAGTAGGCCTCTGCTATGACAACTATGTGTCATGTTTAACTCTGGCAGATCTGTCTGCCTTCAGAAATTATTTCTGCAAGCCTGTCTTTGGGGAACACATGCTTGGTATGCCTCAGTCATGAAACCAAATTGTCAGCTCTTATTTTTAAGTTTAACCTTTTAGCATTTTCTCTTCTATGTGTTTAATTAAAAGATTTCAGTTCTCAAAGGTGGCACATCAGTGCCATGATTCAAATCCTGGTATTAAGGTCCCAAAATTGTAGTCAGCCTGTTAGATTTTACACCAGAGGCATCATGTTTGTGAAATATAAGCCGAAACCTTGTATACCAACATCCCACATATATCTTGCCGTATACTATTTTAAACCTAAGAATTGAGGGCCAGGCAATAATCTAGGCATCTTGCCAGTTAGCAATACCAAGAGTTTGGTATGGTGGAAGATCAGGTTGGGGAGTGCAGTGTTATTTTTTTCACTGTGTTGTGTGAAGTAGAATGTACTGTTTCCATTTCAGTTCAATTATCATGTTTTGTGTTTGCATTTTTTTACTATATCATGAACCTGATTTTTTTTATTCACTTCCATGGATTTTGTAGCACGGTAAACACAAAGATGTGAACCAGGATCAGTAGCTGGAAAAAAGACCCTTTGATTTTTAATCTGTGCATTTTGAGGCATTTTCTGGATTGTGTTGCAATGGTTTTACTGGATTTCACTTACGCAGGGGAGGAGGTAGCCCCAAGTGTGTATGGGGGAGGTGAGCCGTTCCCTGCACCCCACTCCAGGCAGTGCCACAGGTGTCCTTGCATGGTCTTTTCCTTCTTGCTCCCTGCTCCTGGTGCACTGGTCAAAGGGAGCACAGGGAGGCCAGGGAGCTGTGCTGGGACATGGGGAGAAAACGCCTTTCCCTACAGCCTGGTAGACAGATCTGTGACCCCAGCTTTGTTTCAGCCTTTCAGCCAGTCCCAGGTCTGGCAGGGTCCCGGGAGCACGGCCCAAGAGCTGGCTGTGGGTAGCCGGGCACGGGTGGCAGCTTGGTGGCTGCCCAGGCTTCATGTCCCTGTCAGGCTGGGACGTGTTGCCGTTGGGAACTGTGCTCTGGGTGGCCATGCACTGCTATGCCTCCTGCTACCATCTACTGTGTGTGGCTTTTCCTGTAAAAAGGGAAATTCGATGTGAGCTGAAGATCTCCATGCCACCCTTTGTTACCAGCTACCCACTTGATTTCAGCTTTTGTACTCATGTCCTTGCTGTTATTTAAATTAATGTTTGTCTGATAACTCTAAGTACTTTGCTTACTCTGACTTGTAAAATGCCTTGGTTTGTTCTATCAAACATTAATTCAGTCCTCAAAAGATATTTACATTATGGATTGATTATATAGTTTGCATTAAACTAGCATACTGGTGTAACCCCAACTGCTAGAAGCAGCTGCTTTTAATAGTCTCCAATGGTGACCTGTCAAAAATTGATCCTCATCTTATTCTGAAACCACAGTGACTACTTTCTAATGTAATTACCCAGGTGAGTCCCAGAAAGGAAGATAAATGTACAATAGTAAATTCTAGTATACAGAATCAAGTAATAACCAGTACAAAGTATAACAACCTGAACTCTGCTTCCCACACACACCCCCTCACACACCCCTTTTTGGGTTTTTTTGGTTTTTTTTTTTTTTAATGTTTTTGTGATAGAATAGTGAACTGGATTTTAAGTTCTACAGCAAAGATCACCTTTCCATTTGAATGAGCAATAACATGCTGTGTAACTTTGAAATCTGCAATGTATGATATTGCTTAAATGAAAGTATTAGGGCTTTTGAAAGTTGATTTTGCAATATCAGGAATACAGTTATTACATAGAGATTTTTTTCTGTTAACTGCAAAAACTTCACAAGAGGTTTAGAAAGGATGATTTGAATGCAAGTCACAGGTTTGGCTACATTTTAGGTATGGCATGACTCGCCATTTCTCTGAAGTCAATAGCTGTGTGATAAAGAGCCTGGAAATGATTGTGAATTTTGACAGGTGCTGATTTTTACCTGAAAAACTGTTTTGGGCTGTGGTATTGGACATACTTCTTTCTATTACCCTGAAGTCTGTGGGATGTGCTGTTTTAATTTGAGAAAAGAATTATATACTTTGTTGTGAGGATCTTGCTCTAATTAGTCAAGATACTTACCTGTAGTTAGTGTAAGAAAAGATGGTAAAGAAATTACATATGTATGTCAAGGCTAGAAAGGTTTCTCTTCAACTGCAACCCTGTGTCAGGCCACTTTAAATACATAGAGAAGAATAATTAAGAACCAAATGGTATTTGCTGTCATTTACTAAGCATTGTTAATGATTAATATCCCTACATTTGCATCTCATGGACTAGTCCCCTAAATAAGTGTTTTTCTGCTAAGACCTTTCAGTTGAGTTCTCCAGTCTTCAAAGCCTACAAAGTGCAGAAAATTGCATTCAGGAGGCACTGGACAAAAAAGCACTGAAGTTGGCCATAGTTTTCCTTGCGCAGGGATGAATTCACCTCTACACAGGAATGATTTTTTTAAAAAAAATATTTACTGATTAATTTAATAAGGCTTAAATACCAGTTTGTCAGTATAATGTAATGTATAATTAAATATGAAAAGTGGGAGGCTTAATGTGCCTTTGAAACTCTTGCTGGGTAGAAATTAGTGCTCTTAGCTTATGCTCTTTCTGTAGTCTGCTCTCTGTATATGTATAGTTGCCATTAATGGTTTTTTCATGTGTTAGGAAAGTATAAACCGACACCTTATTGCAAATTCAACATGGACAGAATTCATAGCCCAGTGGAAAACATTTAGCTTCTGTATTGTTGAAAATTTGTTTTCTTAGTGTCACTAATCTTTTAACCTATGTAGCAGTTAGAACATTCCAGAAAGCCATACTGTCTCTGCAAGCAAAATGTCCTTGTGCAAAGTGGATCTGCTTATGATCAATGCTTTCTGGTTGCTTTTTTTTTTTTTTTTTTTTTCCCTTTTTCTTTCTTTTTTTACTGGTAGCCTTAAAAAGGCTAAGTTGTGACTTAGTTTTTCTCTTGTTTTTGCATTTTGCTGCATATTCATTGCAGTACCTCTGTATCATTCCAGTGTTTCTGCAGTTTATTGTCTCATCTTTCTATTTATTTGAAAAAAAAGTATGTGATCTAAACCTGCAGCATTCTTAATTGGCTAAATACATTCAGTTGTTCTGTCCTGAAACACTACTTTTTGCTCTTTAGATCAGATTCATTGCAGGTATCTGCCTCTGCCAGTGACAGTTGAAGATCCCTGATCTTTTTGTGGTTTGGTTTTTTTTTTTTTTTCTCAGCTAGCTAATGGTATTAAAACTGTTTGTTTTTTTTTTTTTTCCGGCAGCTTCAATTTGCAAAGGCTGAGCAGGTCAATCTATTGTCCTTGCTGGCGGCCCAAGATGCTGCTGGCCTGCTGCACAATAGGCAGCCTTTGGGGGTCAAAGCCTGCATGTGGCTGATAACGGTGCTATTCTTGGCTGGAAAACACCATGATTAGTGAGCTTCAGTCTGCCTCAGCATGGGACTGGAGCTCAGTGGCGAATCCTAAAGATGCCACATTCGGGGATCTCTTCTGTCCCTATTTTTTTCTTTAAGAATGGAAGCTGCAAACTCAGAAATAGAAACACCTGGTTGTTTTGGTTTTTTTTTTAATATTTTCCAAATTATTTTAATTGAAACTTATAATAAATAAAAGTGTGTGTGTGTAGGGGGCAAACTTCAGATTCACTGCCTCATCTGTATGCATAGAATCTATACAGTTCTGCTATCTCAAGTAGGAGTGTGCCCTACTGAGTGCTTCCCCATTCCCATACAGCATGAACCCACCTTCCGGGGCACAGGCTGGGGACTGCCTGGCTGGGGGGCAGCTCTGTGGGAAAAACCCTGGGGGCTGGGGCACTGAGCTGGACAGAAGACCACAGCATGTCCTGCTGGCAGGAGGGACCTACAGCAGACCACTTTTAGGTGCACAGCAGGAGGATGAGCGACAACAAGAAATGAGAGCCTCAGCCTAAGTGTGAGGAAAAACTTTTTCCCCATGAGAACAGCTGGGCCCTGGAGTACGTTGCTCAGAGAGGTTGTGCCATCTCTGTCCTTGAAGGTTTTCAAGACTCAGATGGAGTAACCTGCCTCAGAGCTGACCTTGCTTTGAGCATGAGGTTGGACTAGAGACTTGCTGAGGTCCCTTCCTACCTGAAGTATCCTGTGCTCCTCCCATCTTCTTCCTTTAAATGCCTCTTGAAAATAATCACCTTGAGCATAACTAGTGATAGAAGAAAAAAAAATGTGGAAAGTGATATAGATAAAAATGTGGGGAAACATTATTTCTACAGTTTTAAAATTAAAATAGAGTTTCAAGTTCTCAGGTTGGGAGCCATAGAGAACCTTATAATGCATGGCCACTTGCTGGATGTCTTAAATGTGGGAAATTAAATAAAGATCTTCCTTTAGGCTTACAGAGGGATTATAACATGACCCAAACAACAGAGAGTTCAAGCAGAGGGGAGGAACTGTCTTGGACCTGCAAATTATTAATAGAACATTTACTTAAAAATGTAAAATTTTAATGACAGTCACCCTAAGTTTATTAAATGCAATGTGCTAAGCAAGACGGAATACAGTACCACAGCAGCATAGTATATGCTTTCAAGAATTTGAATAGGCAGAGGTGAATGAGTATAGGGAGCATGTGGGATGTAGTGGAAAGAAAGCAAATGTTACAGCAACCTAGGGCACTCTACAGTTTAGTCACTGGTGTTACTACAAAAGAGAAATTCAGAAAACAGTGAGTAATGAAGTGCTGTTGTGAAATAAGAAGATCAAGCAAGCAAGAAATAAAGAGATGTGGTGAAAACAAAACAGAAAGGGATGATTTTGAAGTCTTATGTGGGAAAAAGTATAAAAGAACAACTACTGGTGGGGGAATAAGATCAAAAAGGAAAAAAAAAAGATCAAAGAAAAGTCACCATATTCTAGAAACCTATAAATACAGAAGTATATCCTACAGAATAAAAATCAGTTGCATCATATTAGCAAGCATGCTAGAGCAAAAATAAGGACTAAACTGAAAATAGTTTAATTAACAAATGAAAGAGGTAAAATATTCGTAGTTTTAGATCTTTAAGCTAATTAAGCACTTCAAGAAGTGTCTTCACGTGGAGTAATATGGAATACATACCAGAGTGAATTAAGTGTGTTTAGTGTTTTGTTCTAAGGTTATGCAAAACTGAAAAAGACAATGTCTGTTTTGTGGTAGTGACACATTGCTATTCTCTTCTCCACTTGCTAGGTAAGGTTAGGTAATCCAATGTCCTTGCAGGAACACATTCCCAAGTTCTTCATTGCTTTGACAAAATCTAACTCAGCATTACTAGTACACTGTGAAGCCAGAGAATTAAAACTGTGCCACACTGGTCAAATAAGCAGCAGGGACAATTCCTGTTTGCTGCATTATTACTACTAGGTGCATTGTAACATTAAGATACATGTAGCTTTTCTTTGTGTTACATGCTCAATAAAGCTTCAACAGCATACATTAGATAACAAAAAATGCAGGATTATTGCAGTCTCCTCACATTCAGCAGAGATAGATTGGACATAGCTTAAAAAATGGTAGAGATGCTGAGACCTGTTTAACAATGAATAGAGCTGTAAAAGTAGAATTAAAAAATGTTTGCTTCACAGAACTGCTCTTTTATTAATAACTTTGATACACTTGCTGAACAAATTAATCTTAGGGGATTTAAGTCAGAGTTTAATAGCTGATACTCTCACAGGAGCAATGTACATATGCATCCTTAGACTTTTTTTTAAAATGGTGTGTTTTCTTTTGAATTTTTTATGATGTCTCATTTTCAAAAATACTGATGAGATACAGTTCGGCATGATTTGAAGTTGATAAAAGAATGAGTAAATTAGTTTAGTTACTCTCATGTAATTTTTTTGTTTACTGAATGCTGGTGAACAGACAGGTACTTCAGCATATGGTTATTATTCTAGAAGAATAAATGCAGGGTATTACTCTTGTTAAGGCTTGTCGTTCTATGTATGTGTCAGGGGAAAGTATACTATATAAACCTAAGCTGGTTTTTTGTTAACAAACTTTCAAAGAAGTGTTCCAGGTAGTCAGAGACCTAGCATGAGATATGAGTAATGTGGATAAAGAGGAAAGATGTAGAGATAACAGGGTATTTCATACAAGGAATTTTGGTAGGAGTTAAAAAATTAGTGACTGAACAGTTTTTAAGAAATTGTGCAACCTTAATTAAATAAATCTTAATATAATTTTTGAGCCGTCATTGAAATGGCATAAATTTAAACACTGAGGTATGTTACAACAAATTTTCCATTAATTAGACAGAGGTTTACCACCCTTTCCTATCAAATGAATGGACTCAAGTGATGTTGTTAGCCTTTTTGTCTAATACACAGTTCTGTTCCGACTTTGTTTTATACCTTTACCATCAGGTAGAAGCCAAAGCAAAGCTTGAACTTAAATGTCCTCTGCAATCTACTGTGTGCTAACTTTAAATCTTTAAGTCCTTACAGTTACTGACTGGGTTATTTTCCATCTTGAATAGCAAATCCATTAGAGGTTTAACTGAAGTTTTGCCCTTCTGATGAACTACCGTACAGCGTCAGCTTCCTGGTCAGATTTCATCAGTTTACTTTGTGTTACCTGTCGAGAATCAGCAAGGAATGTAAATCCAATGTTATACATGTCCTCACTATATTCAACCTTTCCATGTTCTTTGTGTTTCCAAAGCAAAATATCTGCTGAAGGGAGAAAAAGTTGTGTAGGAGAACTAGAAATCCTATCACTTGGCATCTTTGGAACTTCCAAGGAAAGTTTTCCTTGAAATCTACAGCAAATTTCCTGTCTGAAGCACTTAACCTGTGATGGATTATTGACTGGAGGAAGAAGGGAAATGTATAATAATATTAATGTTCAACTACGGTCTCATTTAATCAGATAGAAATAGCAGTACTAAGTTAAGAGGCCAGCAGTTAAATGATATCTAAACTCCTGGGAAATAAAGTCTAGGAGGGAAACAGTAATAGCAAGGGAAGAAATTGTAGTACCTCCTATTGGAGCAGAAGGTGTCTGTTTACCTATGATGAGGAGACTTATATAGTAAAATGTATTTGTTGCAAAAAAATCTGAGGAAAATAAATTGTGAGATGGCTTTCTTATGAAAGCTGAAAAAAAAGCAGTCAAGGAATGTTGTCTTGACTGTGTCTAAATAGAATCAGCACAAAATCTGTTTCAAGACCACAACTGAATAATTATGGTATGATTTTTTGGTTTAAAAAACTTCAGGTCTAATAGCAGAAGAACATAAGGCAAAGACCAGATGGCATAATTTATTCTCCCTGATATGTTACTTTTTACACTGGACTAATTTTATTTCTTTCTTTGAAGCTGTTCACAAAGAGCAACAATGAGAAGACGAGGAAGTCCATAAACTTTAAAATACCATCAGATACCTCTTAGTCATATCACAACCTTTCTGCCTGTTGTAAAACACATATTAGATACCCTTGTGGTGGGAGGATTGTGCAGCTGTGATATAAACAACGTTCTCAAATGAAATCTTAGTACCAATGAGACCATAGAAGAGATTTGCGTGGCTGCGTAGATACCTTGAGCATAGTTTTTTCGTAGAGAATTTTCAGAAACACTTAACTGTGTCTTACTCAACTGTATCTTTGATATCTCAATACCTCTACAAATACGGCACTTTCTTCTGCTTCCCTCTGTTGCCAGTTGTTTCCTAAGCACAGACTGTTAGTTTTCAGGTGGATGCGTTGAGCAGACAATAGTGATTTTTCTTCCAAAAAAAAATAATTCTTTTGTATGGTCCTTCAACTGTTCAGAGAAGGGTGAAAAACAGAGCTATATGTGAAGGGAAAGCACTCATTGATAGGACTATGAAACAATTGCCGCAAATCTAATCTTCTCAGAATACGTCTCCACTTTATTGTTCTTGCCCTCAATAAATATTTGGGTTCAAGCTACACTTCAAATTTGCCCACAGTTAGATTCCACCTGACACAAATAATTTCTTTTGAATAGCTGGGTGCTTTAGGAAAAGGAGGCTATTTGCTATGTGATGAAAGGCTGCTCAACAAAGCTAGTAATAAAGAACAGAAAAGCTCCAGGTGACCACAGATCATCAAATGCTAATCCTGCCATCATGCCTGCTAAACAAATCACTTCTTGTTAGTGGAGTGTCATTTTGCAGTGCAGCTGCACTCACTCACTCAGGTCAGCGTAGTTGAGGGCTCTAGTTCACCAGCAAGGGAGTTCCAGCTCTAGGTGTCTACTTGGGTCCCTCTGAGTTTCCTGCCCCACTGCAGGTTGTCTCAGCTGGTTTAGCTCAGTGCATGAGGCTGTGCGTTGTAGCAGGCTACAGCAGAACCACTCTGCAGCGGGATTAACTGTCCAAGCATTGGGCACTGGGGCAGGAACTGGTTCTGCCTTACAAAATCAATTGTCCCTGCTCATTGCAGTTCTTATTCTCATTTTCCATGTAGTTACTAATCCTCCAATGGCAGATCTGGCCAGAGGAGTTTCCCATTCAACCTTCTTCCCACTCTCCCCAAGTGACTTGTTGTTCCTTCTCCCCTCCGCAGGAGATTGTCCACCACTTTGTTTGTCCTGTGTGATTGCTAAGATCTGAATAGTAAAATGACTTAAAATATCTAGAGTGGTACTTCCAGATTGGGTTTCTTCTCTCAGCTGATCACACCTTCCACTTGCAGGAAGATACGGCGAGCTCTGTTGTGCGATCAGCTTTGCATGACAAGACTCTGCATATGAAACGTTCCCTTTTAAGGAATGATATAAAAAAGGCTTGCTTTGGGATATCGTAGTCAGAAGAACCTGTCATGGACATGGCAGGGAGAGCATAAAAATGTCTGATAGAGAGAATCTTCTAAACTGGATCTACCAACAGATGAACTGTAATGTAAAAATGGCACCTGACATGTGTGGGAGGAAGGTGGGAGCAACATTTCAAGCTTCCAGGTCATCTCTTGTTTCTCCCTTATTGCTGAGTGAATTTGTGTTTTTCCTTAAAATCTCCCCAAATCCCTTCTCTTTGTAAAAGTTATTTTGTGGTGAGTCTTCATTGTTATTTTCCTCTCTATTCTTTACAATATTATCATAGAATAATTAAAGGAAAACCCTTGTGACTAAGGTTGTCCATATAGCAATGTGTGCTAGAATTATAATAGTTAAAAGAGTTACTTTAGGTTACATCCATCAGATTCTGATGTCTCAAACCATACCTTTAAGGCAATGGCAAGGTCTGTTAATTGCTACAAGTACACATTGTGGTAGAAAATATTAGTTATCTTTATTAAAACCTGAATAATAACACCTTTGAGACCACCTTCGTTACTCTCAGAAATATGATTGAAGTAATCAAGAAAACTTCTGCAATTCATGCCTCTAAACTTATCTTTAAGTCTTATCTTCACTATCTTAAGTAGGTTTCAATGTTTTTTTCACAGAAAATATTTTTGTTACATTTGCCTTTTTATGAAACATAAAATCTAAATAGTCATTGTTTTTCAGTTATCCCTTACATTCTTAGTCAAGTCAAAGTGAAAACCTACATAAAAGTCACTAAAATCAAGCACCAAACTACAGGCATTCTTCTCTTGTCTAAGGTGTTGGATTGGCTGTCATCTTGAGAAATGTAGTTGTCCTTTAATCCAAATACCATTTTATGCAGACAATAAAAGTGATTTCTACCCATAGTCACATCTAGCCATTGGCTCATAAATTCTCACCAACCCCATCTTGTTGTCCCTGATGAAGGACGTTCCTTTACTTGAAGCCAAGAGCAATCAGGTATTAAAATCACTTCCAGCAGGCACTCACATGGTGAATTATGAAACAAACAACTGTAGGCATCAGAATTAACAAAGAGCTACTGGAACAGTGGCTCTTAAACCAAAGCAGACTCAGCATCTAAGCCTTTGCTGTGATGCCTTCTGAAATAATATTTAAAATTGTGTGTCTGTGCATAGGTATATAAATAAATGTGTGTGTGTGTATGAAAATTCGATGCTTTTCAAAATATTTTAGAAAATATTTTCACCGTGAAAGACAGATGAAAGTCTTTTGGCAATTTTGATAATCTGTCAGCCATTACTAAATGAAGAGTGAAGTCAGGTGACAGTAAATAATAATAATAATCTTGCAGACTGATTACTAGACAACTACTCAATAAACCTGGTTTATTGCAGCAGAGAAACTACTTTCCTGGAGCAGTTATGACTGCTGCTAAATCAGTTTTCTAAGTAATGTGTCAATTCAGATTCCATAAAACTGTATTGCTCCAACTCAGAACACAATGTTTTTTAAGGATGCAGTTAAATTGTGGCCAGATAGGGCTGACTCCCTACAAGTTCATTGTCTTATAGGATTCTTCTCAGTTTAAATTGAGCTTAGAGAGTCCTCAATGTCATTGCCAAGCAACATACAAACTTCTTTTAATGCTTTCTGCAGTGGATCTTCCCACCCTAGATAACCACTTACTGCTTCACTTGGAAACATTGGAAGGCAGGAGTGCTTGCTGTGCCGGGGTAGTGTTTCAGAGCAGGAAGTAGCACACTAGTTGTTGTGGAAGGGAGTCTGTCTTCTCCAGTGATCTAACCAAAACTAGCCTTCTTGGTCTCCTCTGTCCAATGAGCTATAGAGATAGGTGAGTAATTTCACCTCCCTGATCTAAGGCTTTTTCCTTAGAACAGCATACATTTCCCTTTGGAAAGGCTCTACACTCTCTGTTGTTTAGAGGGTACCCAGCTGACCATCTCAAACTGCCAGAGTTGGGCAAGGTGAATCTCATTCTAGATTTGCCTGTTTTGGAGGTGGTTCTCTGGTATCACTGCACGCAGGAATGCAATTGGAACGCTTTGGTCTGAACCACTTCACTGGTGTTTTACAGGTCTGCAATGTGGTCCTAGACTGGCACTGATGAGTCAGCCATTTCCCAGGAATTTTGGCCAGTTGGTCTGGTCTCTTCCTTGGGATGTTCAGCTGGCTCAGTTCCTGTAGTCATTTTTTTGTTGCCCTTGGTCTGCTGGCAGGGTAAGCAAACGGAGTTTCCCATCATTCAGTCTGTGCCCTAGCACTCCTCAGTATTGTGTAGGTCAGTTAAGTAGGCTGCCTCTTCTTCCATTTTGGGTAGAAAAATTAACAATCCCTTTGGTTACTTGAATTCCCCAGCAGGTGGATGGAAAGCAATGGGGAAGAACAGCTATCCCTCTGTTTCCCTACCTCAGTAACAAGCAACTCTTGAGGAGAATGGGTCGACACCAGTCCCCTGCACAGAGGTCTTTATCCTATTTAAACAATATGATGTAATTTGTTTGACAGATGTGACAGGGTCAGGGAGAAACAGAGAGAGTTATTGGGAGCAGAACTGTGAGTGTATGGGGGAGGGAATTCAGTGCCTTGAAAGAAAATGCAGTAATGGGGGGGAGAAAGGAGTGGTGGTAGATGAGTTGAAAAGGAACGGAAAAAGATTATTTGGGAAAAACAGAAAACTGGGAGAACAGAATCTGATGTAAGTAAAATGAGAATGGGCCACTGAGGGAAAGAACAGTTTTAAGGAGGAGAAACACCTTCGGGGAAATGAGAGTTGATAGATAATGCTATCAGTTCCTGAATTAAGGAGAAACTAACCTAAGGGTAAAACATCTCTTGAAACAGGAGGGAAGGCTCACCAAAACACATAATAAATGGAAAGGATAAATGAATGGAATTAAAAGGAGACTTTCTAATTTGATAGAGCAGTTAATGTCAACATTTTACAATAACTTGAAATCTGTATTAACATTGCATGCATTGTAGAATTTTGTCTTGACAAAATGCTATTAAGACTTCCCTAGACAAGAGCCCTAGTGTGGATGTGTCCAATTCTCCTTAGTGCCAGGATGTTAGAGTAGGCAAAGGCAGTCCTCGAGCTTTTGGCGGTCTTTTGGGGATCCTAGTTGCTGATAGTTAAGCAGCTTGAAGTTCAAACTGAACTCTTGTACTTGACACGATATCCAGTAGGGAGCCAATTTAGAGAGCGGGGAACAGGTGCATTATGTCCAGGCTCTAGCTTCCTCCTGGCTGATAGTTTTATGCCGAGGCTGATTGTGTTGTTTTAAACCAGTCAGGAGATAATGATGACACTTATAAATCTGAATCCTTTTTTTTTTTTTTTCTTTCTCCTGTGAGGGCAGAGGTGATAATCAGAAATGAGTCATCACTCATGAGAAAATCCCAGCTAGTAATTAGGGATTGTAAACTCAGATTAGGAGCTAATCACAGCTGCTGGAGGTGGTGTTTACATTGGGATAGCAGTATAACCAAGTAATTGGAACTGTTGTTCTTAAGAATTGTTAAAAAAATGAGTTGTATGTTTCGATGTGCAGTTTACATTGCTTTTCTTGGTGGTGGTGGTGGTTCTGGTGGTGTATGTGTTGTTGTTTCATAATGGTTTCTAGCCATAGAAAGAGACCTCTCATCTTTTAATTTTTATAAAGATCAGCTTGATTGCTCCATTGCATTGAATTCCAGAAACTAAGGGGTAGGGTCAGAAATAATGCAGTATAAGCAAGTTAATCATTAAACAAACATTCATTTTATTATTTTGCTCATAAGCCATATCTGCAAAACCTTCATTATTATGTAATATTACTGCACTGTTTGTATCTCACTTCAGTTTTGTGAGATTTTGCTACTTTTGTTCTGTTGGCTTTCCATGCATAAATAGTGTTTTTATCTACTTGGGCCCACGAGATCAGTCACTTTATGACCTTGAATATCTGTGTGTCTTTGTGTAGCAGAAAACAGAACAGGATCTGGCTGGCATACTTAGTAATTATAAAGGTTATAAGATTATACAA
This sequence comes from Falco biarmicus, assembly GCF_023638135.1. Taxonomy (NCBI): domain Eukaryota; kingdom Metazoa; phylum Chordata; class Aves; order Falconiformes; family Falconidae; genus Falco; species Falco biarmicus. The sequence goes on along the minus strand of NC_079289.1, from coordinate 78,867,204 downwards.
TATTTAGTTATTATAAGATTTGATTGTAATAGGTTAACCCTTTCAAAGTGTCACACCTGTCTTGGTGGACCAGCTTTCCTCTCTGAGTGGCATTTTTTAAAAGGCAGGAAGGAAACACATTGCCATGAGTCAGCATGTCTCGTCCGGTGAGATGTATCCAGGACTGCAGTTCCTGGCTTGGAAGGGAAGTAAAAAGCATGAAAACCCCCGAACTGTCTCAGTACAGCTCAAACGTACCCTGAACAAAGCATTCACTACCTTGCTTTCACAAGCCTAAATATTTCAGTTGGCTTGGGCTTATTTTTTTTGCCGCCTGCCCCCCAACCCCATTGGAAAATTTGAGAAAATCTTTCAAGGAGCTTCAATGAAGAGAGGTTTTTGGGGGGGTTAGGTGTGAAGGTTTTTTTCCCCAGACAGTTTTCTGTTTTGCAGTCTGTGTTACTCTGTAGTCTTTGATAATATGTCAGTGTTTATCTGAATTATAGGGATGTCCAGCAGCCCTAGACTAACTCATCTAGAATAAATGAGAATTTTTCAAAGTAGTCACTGTGGTGAGCTGCTACACTGAATCTGAGAGAGATTTTAGAAGCTGGACATTATCAGTTATTCCTGGAGCTTCTGACGCACTTTAGGTAGTCTAGAAAATTTGGAAGTTCCTTGATTTTAAGTGAAATGAGCAGATGAGTATGTGCAGGATACAAGTTTACTGGTATTTTTAATTGCTTTTCCTCCAGGGCTGAGAGGAATCGCAGCAGTTATGGCTTGGAAGCCAAACTCAGTTTGGCGTTGTGGCTCTCACTTTTTTTCCTTGGTTTTTTTTTCCCTCTACCCTTGTGGGTTGCAACAGTTACATTGACAGAAGTGTGGTATACGCATATGGGAACTATAACATTAGTTTGTATGATCTGTGTAGAACACGCCCTAGCATATGGACAAGAGTGAAGTTGCTGTTTGGGTTTATGTCAGCTGCATATATTTATGAGCTGTGTTTTATTAAACAGATATCTAACTTTTTATTTTTTTTTACACTGAATCATAGAGTCTTTCTCATAATTCCAAATGAAAAAGAAGTGTAAGAAAATTATGAAAAAATATTTTAAGACATTAATAAAAGTCCTTCATTTTGACAAGATCTTCCTTGTCTAAAATTGGTCTGTGAGGTTCAGCTAGAGGTATACAGCAGAACAAATAATCAGCATTGAAAAAATACCTCAATAAAAATTACTTCGTATTACTCACTTTATTCACTGTTTAATTTTGTAATAATGTGTAACAGGTATGAAAAATGAAATTAATTATTAGAAGAAGTGTCCTACAGAACATTAGAAGTTTTGTTTTGTTTCCTAAAGAAACACAATTTTAAAAATATATTTATTGAAAATACTACCAGGTATATAATTTTCATCTTTTATATTAATTGTGGAACAGGATATGGTTTAGAAGTATGAAGATAAAAATTCAGGATTGTGGCCATTTAAAAAAATTAGCAAGATGCTACTGAACTTTCCCATTCAGGAAGCTCTGTCTTTCCCAGGAGGTATGGACACAATGCGCGTTTCTAGAATATCTATACAAATTTGCCTTAAAAAGGTTACTTCTCAGAACAGTTTGGCATGTACATAGGTATAAAAGAACATTAAAAAAATCAAATTAAACATCTTTCTTTGAGACAAAGGTGTTATGAGGCCACAGACATTTGCTGTGGAGGATGTGTTGTTTTATAGGTTTACACATTGACTCTAGCTTTTAAAGTCTAGTCTGAAATCTTATTTGGACGTATGAGTTGGGAAAGCCAGTAAGGAAGTGTGCTTAAGCAGAGTACTGAATCTCAGCACTAATTCTGAAATAATCTCCATCTTAGTACACAGGGAATTATGCTACTATACCTGAAACTTCATCACTGTAACTCTTCCTTTTGTCATCTTTTCAAATTAGAAGTAAAACAGAATTGTATGTAGATTTAAGCTTGTAGAGCTATCTTTGCTTAAAAAAAAAGTTAGAATAAATTGTTCATCTCTGTTCTAGAAACCATTGCTAATTTGTTGAAAGGCATGTAACTAAAATGAAAATTAGTAACAGCTGGGTAATGAAAGTCTTTAAGGAGGAGGAAAAAGCCATTTGCTTAAAGGCTTCTCATCTACCATTTGCGTGAGTATCAAATAAAGCAATGTTAAACATAACTCTTAACTGTGAAAATGTAGAAAGGGTGTTGCTTACTGTCTGTCCCAGATGATATTTGACGTTTTTGACTTAAAAGTAAAAAAACCCAAAAACAAACAAAAAAAAAAAACACGTAAAAGAAAATGTATTAAGACAAAGTTGTATTTTGGACTCAGCCAATAGTATACAGCTTTTCTAAGACTGGAAAAGTATTCAGAGTAGCCTGTAAGCCAGGCAAACAATTATTTACTATTGTGTTAAAAAATACACGTTTATTTTAAGTAGTAGATAATTTAGTTGTAACATCTTACTCATCTTTAAATATTTTACCGGTTATTTTTGAAATTCATTTCATTTACTGCATAGGAGATCCCAGGAGACATGTCAAGTAAAGCTTTTTCAGAGTTTTTGATGTATTTTATAGAATGCTTGAATTTCCTTTTTTCCTAAGAATTTTCTTTTCTTTCCAAAATAATGTTTTTTTGAAATAACTTTGGAGGGTTCTGTAAAGGTCTGGATTGTTGCAGTGCATTTCCTGCTGTCTTCCTCAGTTTTACAGCATTTCTTTTTTATGAAGACAATTACATAAAATATTAAAGAATGGGTGGAGAGAAGGTAAGCAGCAGCGAGGGTTGATAAGTACCATGGTCAGCTGCGGTAGTTGGATCTGAAGAAGGAAGGAGCACTGCTTGTAAAGAGAAAAAACAGAGGTCTGAAAGAATAAAAAAATTAGAAGACAAGATTAAAGACAAGAAGAAAGAGCCCCAAAAGGAAGTTGCTGTTGGCAGATGTATGTTTTTTTTGCTTCCGCAAATGTAGATTTCTGTGGTATATATTCCAAGTCATGTTTTAATGAAGAGTACTGTAGTTGGCATGTGGGCAAATGGCTGACTCTGACTGGTAGCTGCTAGTTATTAATCTTGTGAATTGTTATTTAATTGAATAATATAACTTACTATCCAGTGATTGAATAGAAATAATGGCTAACAAATAGAATAAACTAAAAAGAATGCAGCCATAGCTGAGTGGGCATGACACGAAACATTTTTGGAGCAGCTCAGTGTATTGCAGGTATTCATCAGGAGGAGATTGGCATAATGCCATTCAAGCCGAAGACCCATTTGGTGTCTGGTATCTCCATTTCTCCCTTTCCACCCAGCTGTAACCAAATCTGTGTTCCTTATTGTGCATAAATGAAATTATTTGCTTTGCTATACATGAAGCACGGTATGCAAAATGCCTCCCATCCTACTCTACTGGCCCGGTTTCTCCAGTTCTAGGAGTCAGTGGAGCACTGGAGGTCAGCAGTTGGTCTTGCCCAGCATGAACTTTAGGAGTAAATGTCAGCAAGCTCCTAAGCTAGCAGTTATCATCAAAGTTTAAGACCCTGATAAACCTCTTACTGATGCTGTGGCAATGATCAACTTACTGTATATATTTCCATTTTAGAAGAAAATAAACAGGGACTTGACTCAAATAAAACAAGTACAGAAGAAGTGCTGTGATCTTAGCAGTCTTTAAATTTCTCTAATATAACTGTCCATAAGAAGCTTTGTCCTCTTAATCCTCACTGGTTTTTAGACAATTTGTTGTCTTACAATTAAGTACAGATGGTTTGGAGCTGTAATGCTGATAAAAAAAAAAAAAAAAAAAAAAAAAGATGCTTAGGGTTGCTTCAATTTCCGGGTTGGATTTTAGCAGTAATCCATGTCTGAAACATCAGAAATCTGTTTTCATCTGATCTTTAATGCTTGTTTACAGATAGCTGACATATTTCAGTGATTACAGCATGTATATAAAATAACACCATTACCATATTTAGTGAAGGAGTAAATCTGTAAGAAGGCTGTATAACAGCATCCAGCTCTTCAGTATGTGTCTTTGTGACATAACTTGCTGCTTTCATTTGACTGTGCAGGAAGGGTCTTATAACACAGAGGACGTTAGATTTTACAATTGGAATAACACTGTCAAGGAATTGGGGAACATGTGGGAAACTCTTCAGTATAATTATTTAATGTGGAGAAAATAGCTGAAGACTCCCAGAATGATTTATTTGCTAACATCTTTTTAAGAATTTCTATCTTTCTGTTTTTAAAACATAGATACGAGCAAATGTCTAAGTCTTGAGGCTGGGTAATACTTCTAACTGTATGACAGCTGGATGCAAACTCCTTATAGGTTTGAAATATCACCTTTGCCATGAGTCTCTAGGATAGACATTTTAAGCTGCTAAAAGAAACCCACTCCCTAACTATCTGCTCCTCTAACTGTAGACAGTCCTGTCCCGCTGCACCCTCTTTAAATGAATGCTCTTACCTTGGCCTTTATTGGGAACGAAGCTGGTAGAGGGAGAACAGCATTTTCAGAAGGAAATTACCCCACCTAAGACATGACCTGAAGTTTGGATGTAGCTTTGGTGACTTTTTTGATAATGCTTGCAGGCAGTGATTCCCAATGTTAGGTGTCTAAAATTAGAAGGGAGGAGAAATGGAATAAATGAGGGTCCAACCAGATTCCTAGATTTTTATTCATGTTGGACCTTACCATGCTCTGTGAATATTTAGTTTTTCAGCTGCTAGTTGAACTATTGCTACAATAACATGTAGGAACTTTTAATTAGCAGAATATGCCAGCTTTTTCCTAACAGAAGATTATTCCAGAGTTGAATATTTGGTAGAAGTAGCTTCTGTCCCTGATGAAATAACTATATAAACAGGGAGAATATCATGCCAGATCATTTTAAAAGATATGTGAGTAATCACAGTGTAATTTCTGACTGATGGGGTCATATTTTACAGCAACCATTGACTGTCAGTCACAGCTTCTGTGTTGACCCCTAAGCCCTCTGTAGCTCTTAGCAAGATGAGAGCTTTTGTGTCAGCTGTGTTAGTAAGCCATTGCATACACATTGCATATATGTTCGATGCAACTTCCTTGTACTTTGCTTGGGCCAATGCTAGATTAATTCTCATGTTCAAAAATTTTTTTTCAGTGAAACATATGCTTGCCCTTTAGTAGAGGTGTTAAAGGCTGTCTTTTCTGATGGAGCAAAATTGTGAGGTTTTTTTTTTGCTAAAGGCAGCAAGTTTATTGAAGATACGATTCTTTAATGCTCGAATATCAAAATTTAAGGGACTTTTTGATGAGAATTTACTTGGTTTTATTAACTTGCAGCATTGAAATACAAGGAATTTTGTTAATACTCTTCTAAATTCTTTAAAATCAGTGAGTATATCTGAGTTCAGCATGGCTTGCTGCCAGTGAGATACAAATCAGAGGCTGACTTCTGCAAGCTTCAAAGCCAGGCAGAAAACAAGACACTGCATCTTTAAGAAGTGCTTATTTGGCATTTACTTATTTAGTTAAAGATCATTGCCAGGCAGAACTCCCGTGGGAGGAGTGGATGGCTCATTGGGCCTCATGGGGAGGGCGGTAATTAAACTCTGAAGGCAAGCAATGATGTTAAGCTAAAAGCTCATCTTTAAATAGTAATACACTTGCAATGTAAAGTGGAAGGCCCTCGGGTGCCTGTTGACATAGCGTTAGGAGCTGGCACTTTTTTATATAAAAGCTAAATTGAAGAAACTGTTATGAGCTCATCTGCATAAAGCAATATGATTCTGCCTGAGGGTGTGGGCAACAGGGAGTGATTAGCAAAACGTCTTTTTCCCTGCTACTCTGTTGCTCTGCTAACATGCCACTTGTCACCGAGAAATTTGAGATACCATATGCCAACCTGCATCTACAGAGACCCCCTTGCTGATTGCACATTGAAGAATTCCTCTTCAACACATGAGGAGCTGTCAAAAAGCATTTCTGAGACTGCATGAAACATGCTGGAAAGAAAAATCTCATGTTGCCTTCCTATTTCTTCCTCTTGTGTTGCATCAAGCCCTTCCTAGTCACAACTTTTACAGAGAAAGAACTGGATATTCTTTGCTGACCTTCATAGTCTCATCCCATGTGGGTTGGACTTGCTTATACAAACTAATCTTCAGCAATTCGAGGCTCTAGTTCCCATAGAGGGGTATGAGCCAACTTGATTTCCATGGGGATCTGGATGGGGCTTTCACTTTGCTTAACAGCAGTTTGAATTCCTTATAGCTATGCCTCCTGGGGCAAGGAGGGGGGATGCCCAATGGAATGATATTAATAGCTAAGAGAAAATGAACATCAAGCAATAGTATAATTTCCCGTCATACCAGTTGCAGAGCTCAATTACTTAATATAAATTAAATAAAGAATACCAGTTGCAGAGCTCAATTACTTAATATAAATTAAATAAAGAATACCATAAACATTTGTTCAAGTGGCAGTTTTTTGTTTTGAGGTAAAAATCACTTTTTCTGTCTTAACAAAACCAGCCTGATTTTCTTTCTCAGCATTTTCATATCTGGTGTCGAGTAGAAGATTTAATTAGTATGTGTAGTATGTGCGTGTGAGGACACATCAAACTCTTCAGAAACATATTTCAATGTAACATTTCAATATCCTGGACAAGTGTTCTACTTGTCGTTCAGAAATGGAAAAAAAATGTAGGAGTGCTTACACTTTCAGGTCATTTTGTTTTCCTTTGAATGAATGTACAGATGTGGTAAAACGCAAGGCTTTCTTAAGTCTTCTCTTCATGAAAGATAGCCTAGTGGTTATTCTAGAAATTAGCCTGCAAAGCCACAGAATTACTCAGGATTGTCACCATTATTGTGGAATGTAACCTATCTGTAAGTTATTGTACAGATTTCAGTATAGACCTGAGCTGTCCAAATGGTGGCTTACTAGATGACTGAGTCTAGGCGACACATTATTTTGGATACATCCTAGCAAACTTGAGCCCATGCACATGCTGTGCCTCACTGTGCTTGTCTGCCATGGAAATGCTGAAGTTGGTCACTTGTAGCCTTTGTTACATGGAAAGAGACTGGCTTTATTGCACCGCATACACTGGAGGTAATTTCCTCAAAACAGACCCTTGGACCTTTGAAACACCCTGTTTCAGAATACAAGGAAAACCACTTTTTTATTTGCGTGAACATCCATGCAGCTGAAATACCAAACACAGCCTGACTCAGTAGTTGAACAATGATGCTGATCATTCATCATTAAGTCATTGATTATCGTACAAGACTGGTAGGGAGTAAAACTGTTTCCATCTGTTTAGTACTGGATGAGGATGAGTAATCTAAAATGATCATACAGAGATCCTGTCCATAATGACAGGATGCCTATATCTCAAGTCTACTACATGGCTTCTACTCTTGATGATTGTTCCAGCAATAAACATACACACTGGCAGTGTGCTGATGATAAACTAGGCGTTCATCTGTGGAAGTTTGGTTTAAACATTTAGCACCAATTCAGAGAATTTGGGGCATGAAGTCAATCTGAAAGGAATGCTCAAAAGGATCCCCTCATAAAAAGAACTGGAACGTAACTACAGGTTAGATTTGGAAAGCTGATGTAGCTACCATGCCAATGCTGTTTCTAGTCTATGCATAGAGGGTTTCAGTGCCCTAGGCTGCCTGTATGCTGAGGGTGAGGGGGAAGGCTTGTTTATTCTTCTTCCCCTGTCATGCCACTCATGACAAGAAGAGACATGAAAAGCTGAAAGGGCTAATCAGTTTTTAGGGTCTGACCCATATTTTGAGTTAGCTTAATTATGAAATATAGGAATTCTCATCTTATTATACTCATATAACTGCACCACTTCCACAATTGCTCCAGACTTAATTGTGTGAATGAGAAGTTAGCAGGCACTGTATTTTCGAAAGAAACTGTGGAAAGGAATGAAAATGAAACACAGGCTATAAGGTTGTATTATATTTTGGTGTGGTATTTTGATTTTTTGTATTGTTTTGGGGTTGTTGTTTGGGTTTTTTTTTTAAGCTGTGCCAGGTGCATTGAAGGTAGCAGGGTAAAGGAAGACAAGTGCACAGGTTGGCTGCTGGCACTTCCAAAAGATAAGATCAAGTTGGTTTTGGCATCATGGTAGAACAGACCTGATAACCTGCTTTCCACTCTGAAACATGAGAAACACCTGCATCTCTTGACCTCTAATGCTTTCACTTGTTAGCAACAGTCTGTTTTGCACAGTCACAGCTGGAATAAGCAAGCACACAAAAATACATCTGTTGCAAGTCCCAATGAATGTGACTTCTGCAATAGTAAGATTTCCCGTTTTGTGAATCTATAAAATTCATGTGAATGTAAAAAGTGTGAAGACAGAAAACACACAGCCATGTGGACTCATTCTCTTTCGAAGGTTCTTAACCATACTTTAATCTTTTCCCTGTGATCTGGGTCGTGTGCTGAACAGTCCTGAAGTAGGAACCAGAAGTGCTCTCAAACATGACCAGGAAGTTTCTGCTTCATTTTGTGCTATAGAACTGCTAATTTCTTGTCTGGGAAAACTCTAGGAAGAGGCAGTTTCTGCTGTGGCTTTTCTTTTTGTGCTACTCGACTTGATTTTAGAGCAGATTAAGAAGGGCATCTGCTCATAGCACATGTAAGCTTAAGATATTATATTAAAAGAAAAATACCCTTTAATGTATCATGAGACAAAGCTTAAAAAAATCCTGTTAATGTCAGTGATGGTACTTATTTCTCTTGTCCTCCCTCTCTCTGTTCTTCTTTTGCTGTAGTGGCTTTGACCATTGATGCTAATTAGTACTGAAAAGGACATTTTTGGCAAGGCTTTTAAATACAGCTTTTATCTTCTCTAGCAACAGACAAAGTTGTATTTAATAGTATTTGACATCTAAGAGTGACTGCAAGGTCTTTTTTCTGTTGATTTTTTTTTTTTTTCCTAAAGGAGTTCCTTATTCTTCTGATTTATTAAGAATCAGATGTACTTTTATTCTCAACATACTTCTGTACTTGGCTGAGAACATGCTGTGTTTACATGAGTGTATGATATTAAAAAACTGATGAGAATTGTATCAGTGTTGCACTGAGTGTTCAACATCAGGAGATTTTCTTTTATTGGGTTTACATGGCATATTCTGTTGAGCTACTGCTTTTGATATATGTATCTTTTAAAATCATGAAAAGATATATTTTTTTCTTCTTTTAAAGGTTTTAAAAAAGTTCCTTTCAGCATCATCTATTTATCGGCCTGTATAGTATAGCTGGTGTATACAGTTGCAAGACACTCATGAGAAATAGTTGATCCAAGTGATTACTGTAGGTATTTCCTACTTGCCTGTCTGCAGTGGTATTTTTGCCATACATCACTGTAACTGTTTACTTTAGAGGGGTATTTCTGTGTGGATGTTGATTTTGGCCAGGCAGCATTGCCAGATGTAAATGTGCCAGTGTTATTAGAAGTACTGCCACTGGATAAAATTTCTAGAAACAGTAACAATCAGATTACTACAGCCTTCAGAAACAATGTACTGTCTAAGTATTCCACATGAATCCTACTTACAGACGTTTTATATTTTGTGATAGGTGTGTCACAAATCTAGGCAATCTGCTTCTGCTACCCCAAACCATTAATTTCTCCTACTTTTAATCACTGATATTGTAAACTGCTAACTCAGCTGAACAGGATGCGGAACACAGGGTGGAAAGAGCATCTCCTGGTAAGATACCAGACTTAGAAATATTTTAGATTCAGTTGATGTGTAGGTCTAGACTTGATTGCGGGTTGGCAATCAGTAGTCTATAGAAATAAGTACATTCTCCTTTGGCCATCGTCCTCTTTCATTGTTCCCTGTAATTCTTCAGAATTGCCAGAGCTCACGTTAAGCTGGATTTTGGGAGGCAGGGTAAGTGCTTCGCCTATCTACTAAAGAAGGCAGGTTTGCAACCTAGAACTCCTTCAAGCTACTTTCAAACCTTTCGCCTTCTGTGTCTCTCCAGTCTTTAGATGCCCAAACCAAAAGCATGTGATCTCAGGGCAAACCCTCGTGTGGACTTTCATGACCTTTTGGCTGGGGTTCTTGGCCCTCCAGGGGTTACAGCCGTCTGTCATCAGAGAATGATCTAACTTACACTGGCAAACTAGCCCAAGGAAAGGAAACATAAAGATGAGCTTTCTCTCATTTTTTGCATTTCTCAGCTGCACAGCACGTTCTGCCACAGCCTGGAGGTATGATTATGGCCCTAACTGTTGGACTAAATCATGGATATGGCATGTCAGCAAATCTCAGGATTTCCCCCTGCCCCCCAGTCCTCTGTGTGCAGTTTTGACTTTTGAGGCTGGTTCTACTAAAATAATTTTCAGTTAAATTCTGTTATTTTCTCAGAAATACTGTGTTTTAAAGCAGTTAAATGAAACACAGGTCCCTAGCTCTGCACTGCCTTATTTGAGTTACAGCTTGGATGCTTCCCCATAGGCCAGGCTTGTTCGACAACAGTATTTCTCAGAAGACAGCAGAGATTTGTTTTGGTCAGCTGTCCGGATTACAGCAGATACAGCTGGATTAGAAAACTGCACAGGAAATAATAATGCCATTCACCTCTCAAATTTCAGTTCCCACAAGGCAACATGTGGACCCTGCTAGAACGATAGCTACATTAGCACAGGGAAGTGCAAATCTTCAAGAAATTGGTCTTTAGGTGAGAATGAGGATCCAAACCTCAACTTCCATAATACCTTTTTTTTATTTTTTTGACTGACAGAAAACAAGAGTTGAGTGTCATTTCAAGAACAAAGAAGAAAGTTTGGGGAATACTGAAATGTTTCATTTTGATTAAGACCTTAAAGTGATCCATTTCAAAATCTGGAGCTTTTTTTCCATAATACCTGTTCAATGAAGAATATTGATTGATGCTTCAGCTTTCAGCCCCTATACAACAATAACAGATGCTGAAATGTGATAATTTTTGATGAGCTGGAAGTTCAGTAATTTTCTTTTTGTTAGAAGTGGGCTACTTTCTGTTAATTTCATTTTTGTCATTCTAAATATGTCTTTATTAACTGTGATACATCAGGAGCACATACTAACAGATGTACATGCTAACCAATAATTGGCATGGTGTACATAATTGTTCACATGCTCAATTACATATGAAGTATTTCACACATGAAATGTAATTACTGCGACTCAAAAACCTGTGAAAATAATTGTTTTGCCTTTTTATATATATAGCTTTTCTTTGGGGGTGAGAATAATATAATAATCAGCATTTGTCAGGTGGGACGATCCCTATATTCTAGAGTTGAAGTTTGTAGCAGTTAACATCAACTCAGATGAATATTGGGTTGCTGGTTTGGGGAACAACAGAATTTGGGATAATGCTATTACTAGAGTGAAATTCTGTCTTGAAGGACCTTAAATTAAGCTTTTTGAGTCCAATCCAATAATGTAATAGAGTCACTGAAAAGTCTCCCATCTAGTTAAATAGGTTTTGGGCCATTAGCTTTCAAAGCAGCAGTCCTGCATCGGAGTTTCTCACGGGTGTGGCAACTGAAAACATTTGCTACTATCAGATCATAGAGCCAGCTTTTCATCTAGTTTTCAGCTGGGATCATATTTTTAAATAGTATCTAAAGTATTCCTATTAAATCGGGGTGCAGAAACATTTTATGTGCCCAGTGTAGATGCCTGCGTTTGAAAATTTGGTTCTAAGAGCCATTACTCTTTGATTTGTAATACCTTATATATACCAAATAATTCTCTTGTAGGGTGATTCTCTGCAGGCGGCATTACAGCATCCAGTCAGGAAAACTCAAATAAACAAAAAAGGACAAATATTTTAATGTGTTTTCATTTCCTAGTTTGTACTTTAAAGTCAAATATTCCTTTTTGAATGAAAAGGCAGTAAAAGAAGAGACCTTGACACTTTAGGAAGTAAAACACTCTCTTTCACTTCCAAATATCTGTCATCAGCTTTTTTACTGTAGGTTCTGCTTGGTTTTTTTGAGTTTTTTGGGGGTTTTTTGTTTGCTTGTTTGTTTTTATACAGTAGCAAATATATTCTTTCATCACTTCTGACTTCCTGCCTTTTTTAAAAGCCTGCTATACTAAATCCATAAACTCATTTGATCCCAGGAGGCTATTGAAGGCATGAGACTATATATGCTGTTTTTTCAAATTTCTTTGTGGGTTGATGGAATTCTGCCTGTTTGTATTTCTGACTCTGAGAGATCTGCAACTTGTCATTACCATTTATTTCATGCTTATTTTAAACTCTGTTTGAAAAAGTTTCTCTTTATGTATGAATGACTGCAGATATTGTTATACCTGTATTACAGTAGCCTGATGGACCTTTGACCTTGTCCCTAAACTTCTGCAGTTCTAGATATAATTTGATTCTTGGCATTTCCACACATTACCTGGTAATGGAATTTCAGTACTTGCCACAGCAGCATAGAGGAGACATTCAGGAGCAAAAAGGTCTTCATTGTTCCAAAGGGCTGTTGGAGTACAGTAGTAATCTGATTAGTTCTCAGCTATTTTTTGAGAGGGATTAGGACTTTTCCTGTTAAATTTTCATAGCTTCTTTTTTGGGATTGTTGTTCCTTCTCATTCAGACTAAAGTATTTGACACTCAGAGCGTTTGCCTATATAGTCAACTGGAAAACACATACCTGTTGGTCTTCAAAAAGACTAAATTGTACATACTGATTATTTAAAAGGGTTGGAATTAGAATTTCAAGATCTCTTAGACCGCAACACAAGATAAAATGAAATGCAGTGGATGTTGTCTACCCTGACCTCAGCAAGGCTTTTGACACTGTCCCATAACACCCTCATACATAGGCTCAGGAAGTGTGGGTTAGGTGGGTGGGCAGTGAGGAGGATGGAGAACTGGCAAATGGCAGAGCTCAGAGGGTTCAGTCATCAGCAGTGCAGTCTAGCTGGAGGCCTGTAGCTAGTGGTGTTCCCCAGGGTCACTACTGGGTCCAGTCCTGGCCAACTTATTCATCAGTGACTGGGATGAAAGGACAAGTTTGCTGATGATACAAAACAGGAAGGAGTGGCTGATTCACCAGAAGTCTGCTCTACCATTCAGCAAGACCTGGACAGGCTGGAGAGTTGGGCAGAGAGGAACTTAACCAAGTTCAACAAAGGCAAGTGTAGGGTCCTGCACCTAAGGAGGAATAATCCCATGCACCCCATGCACCAGTACAGGCTGGGGGCTGACCTGCTGAAAAACAGTTCTTCAAAGGACCTTGGAGTCCTGGTGGACAGCAAGCTGGCCACAAGGGCACACTGCTGGCTCGTGGTCAAGAAAGCCAGTGGTATCTGGGGTGCATTAGGAGGAGCACGGGCAGCAAGCTGAGGGAGGTGATCCTCCCCTCTACTCTGCCTTGGTGAGGCTGCATCTGGAGTGCTGTTTCCAGTTCTGGGCTCCCCAGTTCAAGAGAGACAGGAAACTACTGGAGAGGGTCAAGCAGAGCGCTACAAAAGTGATTAAGGGACTGGAGCATCTCCCTTATGAGGAAAGGCTGAGGGAGCTGGGCCTGTTCAGCCTGGAGAAAACTGATAGGGCATCTTATCAATGTCTACAAATATCTTAAGGGTGAGTGTCAAGGGATGGGGCCAGGCTCCTTTTGGTGGTGCCAAGCGACAGGACAAGGGGCGATGAATGGGCACAAATGGAAACACAGGAGGTTCCTCTGAATATGAAGAAAAACTTCTTTACCTTGAGGATGACAGAGCATTGGAACAGGATTCCCAGAGAGGTTGTGGAGTCTTCTTCCCTGGAGACATCCAAAACCCACCTGGACATGATCCTGTGCAACCTGCTGTAGGTGAACCTGCTTTAGCAGGGGGTTGGACCTGATGATTTCCAGAGGTCCCTTACAACCCTGGCCATTCTGTGATGCTGTGATTCTGTCAAATGATAAAAATGTAGAACATTTAAACAACAAACTTAAGTAATAAAGAGTATGGAAAGAGAGCAATACAAAATGTATTTTAAAGGCATTAGAGAATCTTTTGTGATAGCAAAATGTTGTATACAATCTCACATAAGTGTGTATATTGGTTCCTGATTTTCTGGATCTTTGCCAGAGATCACCTGAGTTTTCAGTGAACCCATCAAATAAAAGAGTTCTAGACATGCATTACATATATATGTAAGTTCATATATAAAATAAGAGGGACATGAAATGTGTTTCTGGAAAAAATATTTTCAAATGTTGTTTGTTATTTCATCTTATTGATAATATCTAATAATATTCTTAATAGTAATAAAGTTATTGGCTTTATCTAATATCCAGGACTTCTGCATAAAGATGAGAGTCAACCTGTTTATGCTTCACATTGACAAGACATGGAATACAGCAGAATAATCATTACTATAAGGAATGACTGAACTAGACCGAACAAGCAGTTGCACTGAAATAAAAAACTCGCACCAACTTTTCCCCAGAGCTAGGATATTTGCAGATTTTTTGTTCTCTACAGTGTTACTGTGGTCTTACCTCAGGACTTTTTTAAATGGAGTTCCACTGGTTATAGGAGATAATAAAAAGAAGTACAAAGCTTGAAGACTGCTGTCATATCAATCAGTGCAATTAACACAAAAGAAAAAAAAAGCCCATAGAACATCTTTTTTTTTGCATTTAAATGAGGCATACATTCTCAGGACCCACAGAACAGCTTCTTCCAAATGTGCGATGCCACTAACATCTACAGAAAATAGGAGGTGGTGGAGTGAGATTCATGAATATTACTGAGTATTGAAGAGCTTTTATGGCTCTGCGAAATGTGTTGCCCAGTCATTTCCTGGAAATACCACGGTGTACAGTTCAGTTACCTGTTTATACGGTCTCTGGGAAAATGCTAGTGGGTTGCAAGGTAGCCTAACTTCTGTTTATACTTGTATACAAAGATCTAAGTGTGTTCTGAATATTTGGGATGTCTTCATATTTGTAGCAGGGCAAGGAGATAATGCTGAAATCAGAGAGGATGCTTCTGAAGCCTTAAAGAAAGGCTGCTCAAAATTGGCTGAGCTGTAATCTGTGAAACTTGACATTTGCACTAGATGTTATACTCCACAGAGCTTGTTAGGTCTTTGCTGTTAAGAAACGGAGAACCTTCTGTTAGCACTGAGCATGCCTCAACCACACTAAGCCTTTGCCATGACAGTGCTCTCAGGTGTTTCCCTGCAACCTGTCAGAGGTGTCAGAGCAAATCACTGATATGGTTGTAATAAAGCATGGCCCCAAATTGGCTATAGATTGTCCCCAGTTTTTGCTTTTTCATTATGTCTGGTGTTCCTACAATTTTGGCAACCATCCTTCCAAGACATAATAATACGTGCCCTATTGCTTTTCAGCTAATGCTTCCTAGATCCAGTCATATCTGCTTGCAATCTTGCCTAGAGCTGCTGGTGCCATTCCTGCATGAAAAGGAGATAAAGCAACAGCAGGATGTAAGCACAGCAGCATTTAATGGTGATGAAGAACTTGAAGATGTGAGGAAAAGGGAAAGATTACACCAGCTATTTAATCTGTGGCATTGCCCAATTTCTGGTTGCCTGCTTGCTTTTGTAACCCAAATAAAATATTCATATAAATTTTATAATGCATTTTCATACACATGAAAGAATGCTTAAATAATATCTTTATCATATGCAGCACTTTAGGTTGCGTATGAGTTATCAGTTGGGTTTTGGACAATTAGCTGCACAACAACATTGTCCTTGAAGGACTTCTGCAGGAAAAGCTGGCAGCAAAAGGTTATTTTTCTTTACAGGGCTTCAGCAACTAGCTGGACATTAGGAAAACTCTATATACCAGTGATTTCAGAGAGGAATCCCAAGATACATTCAATTTCAGAGAAAGACCTTTCTGCACCGGTTACAGACCTTTTCCATCCCTGTTTCTTTTCTGGTTTGCTGCATTTTTTCCTTTTTCTTGTTGCTTGTGCCCTTTACATGGTCCACCTGCTATGAGTCCTTCTGTTCTTCAGACCTCTTTAACCAGGTCAGCCGTTTTTCTCTTTACTTCCACATCGCCAGGATGGAAGCAGATAGGACTATGAGTTACACAGATGATGGGGTCTCTATCTGACCTGCTGACACCGGAGGAGCAGTCATATGAATTGCTGTGTTTGCCCCCACATTACAGAACACCAGTACAGAGTGAGTACTGGAGGCTTTTGCCCCTAACTTCTGTTGACCATAGATACCTCTATTTTGGTTTAAGTACAGAATAGCAAACATTTATTTTTGGTGACAAAGGGATAATTGTAAATAATAATCTAGAAGTAACTGTATTGCAAAATATTTTTTGTTTCACTGTGAATTTTCCTATTTAGAGAGAAACTATCGTTGTGTTTCAACATCCTAAAACAATCTTTTTGTTTCCTTGTGGCACTGATGCTACATACTTGTTTGTGTATTGGTAAGGACATATATACTGCACACAGAAAGATTAGAAAAACAACCCACAAGACTGCAGAATATTTGCTTGCTTTCTTGTTGCATATACAAAGATGACCAGTCTTCTTGGGGTTATCTACTCCTTCAGAATTTATGAAAAGAATATGTGAGAGGCATGTATTATCGTGCAGAAATAAGAGAGAGTCAGAGAAGAAGAGAAAATAAGTTGGACCAAATCTTGTGTTCTTCCATTTTAGACTCTTTATTCCTGCATTCTGTTCTTGTTGATGTCATGCTGTTCTAATTTTCTTTGGTTGTCAAAGTAACTATCATTTTGGGCCACCCAGTTGTATTAAATAAATAAGGATGTCAAGTGAAGGAGAGTCAAAGAAACTAGACATGAGGGAGCATTAAAAAAGCAAATGATTCATATCAGTAAATCTGTCATGTAAACTTTGATAATTAATTTGCACCAAGGTTGAGTTTTGCGCCTTGATCTCTAAAACACTTTTATTAGACTCTAAATGGATATCCTTATGCATGTAGTTTAGCTCTGATTTTTGTTCTAAATGTTATATTTTAATGGGAGCCCAAACCAATAGATTTTCCTATAGGCAAAAATGACAACTTTTAGTTTATTCAGTCAAGTGATATCACTTGGATGAAACACTGCCAGAATTGTGGTAAATTGAGAACAACTAAACAACTGAAACACAAAATGTATTCTCCTTCTGACTTGTCTGTAGATAGATCACAATCTCCGAAGATGTTAATAGCTATTCACAGCTTGGTTGTCACTATTATTTGTTTCTCTTTCACTTGTGAATACATATGGTTTCAAAATGTCAAGCTTGTTTTTGAATGCCTTCCAGATATGATGGAATTTTAGGAAAAATGAAGCTTATTCCAGAGGAGGGGAACAATTCCCTTAGATCTGGTCCAAGTAAACGTGGCCAAGGTGAGGGGGAGAAAAAACAAATAGGTCAATTACTTATTTATTCCCTATTCTCCTATTCCGATTTTACTTGAATTTCTGTTCATTTGGTTTAAGTCTTCAAGATAGTTCTATGTTTAAGTCCCTATTAGGAATGCTAATGTTCATAACAACTTTGAAATTTGAACCAGAAGGGTTATTTTTAGTGACATAGTGCATGTATTTTAAATGGGTAGTATTTTATATTCATTTGGAAATGACATTAGAGACGCCAAGTCTTTCCCTCCTTCTCATGTCTCACAAAATCATAAATTATGTTGAAGGGGTCCTCCAGAAGCTAATCCAATTCAGCCCCCTGTTCAGAAAACGTCTAATTCTCAGGGCCATGAGTAGTCAAATCTTGAACACCTCAGAGGACTGAGGTCCCACAACTTCTCTGGGCCTCTGTTCCTGTGTTTAACCATCCTCATGGAAAAACCCTTACCACTGCACATCCAAAAACATGTAGCTCCAGTGCCTTTGTATTCTCTGATCAGAGAGGTCCAGACAGCAGTAAGATCTCCCTCTCACCTCTTCTCGAAGGTGAATGGGCCCACTTCTTTCAGCCTCTTCTCAGCACCATGGTCTCCAGCCCCTTGACCTCCACTGGGCTCACTCCAGTATGTTAGTATCATTCTGGTACTGGGGAGTGCAAAGCTGGGCACAGCTCTAAGGATCTAAGAAGTGCTTATCTAAATGGAGGATTTCCATTTCTGATTTCCTACTATGGAACCTTTCTGCCCTGTTCCCTAACACTCTGGGCACCTCTCTTGACCTTCATTTATCTGGCAAGCGACAAGGTCCTCTGAGAAAAAGAAACTTTAGACACTTGCATTGTATGTTGTGCATGGCTGGGAGCAATAGCTGTTGCCACACAGCAATATGCTTTGTGTGGGTGGAATAAAGATTTCTACCTGCTGGAAAATTTCCATTAAAAGCTTCCAAGCATGTGAGAATTTGCTGCTTTATTGCCATAAACGAATAACATCTCCTCCTCAGCAATACTGATATTAGAATTTTGCATTTAAGTGCAAAGAACTAAATCAAAACTTTACTTCAATTGGGTTTTGAAGAAGCTGATGGCAGACCATGCTTTTCAGTTTTCAAGGGAACTGCCTCCAACTCCCACTTTTCTTTTTTTTTTCTACTCAGCGAGAACTGTAGGTGAGTGGTTCAGAGTTTTGCTGACACACCAACACCTATAAAATAATATGTTGTACTGATGCGTGAAAAGCACTCAGCATTAAGTTCCTGAAATAATCAATTATTTAGCAGCTCATCACATTTGCTGTCCACTGAAGGATCTTTATAGCAATAATGAGGTCACTGCAATCAGATTCTCTGCTTTTGGCATTTCATCTACAAAGCCTGCACACAGCCACAAAAAAACTTAAAAGACTGCAGTTTGGAATCTGGTCTAGTCTCAGCAGGAGATGATTGCTTTATAATTCTCCCTATCTGCATAGTTTCTTGTACAATTAAGTGCTTGCAAAAGAGAGGTGCCTCTGGTCATTAGAAACTGTCTGTGTATTGACTTCACTGAACTTGAATCAGGCCTGTGGAATGGTGATATTCCCTACTAGGTGGGAAAGCTAGTTGGAAAATTGCATTCAAGGAGGTTTGGGAAGAGTCTTTCTGAGTCAAAAAAGGAATACCCTTTAAGTATTGCATGGCATATCCTTCCTAAAGGAAGAAATGCTTTTGGAAGAACAGCAGTTAAGAAATGAGTCCAAAATATTGCCATTTTCACATTTTTTTTCTGAATTTTTTGAGAGTTTTCCCTTTTTTTAAGCAAAAAGGAATAATTTTCAAGGATCTGTGATTCATAAATACTGTCTATTTTGCTATATTTAAGGGGACTGCATCTAGTGTTAGTGAGACTATATGGGATTGGAGAATTATCCTCATGAGGGTGGGTAAAACATTATTTGATATTAACTGCTAGATGAAGGGTATGAAAATCAGTGAAGTTTGGTGAGGGTTTTTGAAATGACAAGGTCATTTGCTGCGTTGCTGTGTCTTTGTGCTTTTCTGACAAGGGAGGTTTATGCACACTGAAGTCCCATTAGCAGAGTATGCAGGTGCAGATGTGCTCACAGCTGTAGGAGTGACTGTCCTTCCTTATGGTTACAGCCTGCTTTTGCAAACCTACCTTCCTTTGTTACTGGTCCAAAGTTTCTAAATGTTTCTTAAGGAGCTAAATAATGGATGTTTGTGTTCTTTTTCCTTCTTCCCCTGGTTCCTTTGCAATATATGAGGGAGATTTGCAACTTGGTTTGCTTTAATCCGAGGCAGCTCTTGTTCTTTTCACAACAGGAGTTGAGGCATTTGACATAGCATGGTTGGTGGATGTAGGTGAACTAACAACAAAATGGTGTGGGAGAATGAGATGGGGAGTTGTTAAACTGAGAAGAAAGAAGAAAAAAAGGTGTAATCGGAGTTACTGTTTGTTTTCAATTTGCATATATTAAATATCAATAGCTAACAGATACTCTAAAGTTTTATTTGTGAAAATTTTCAGAAAGATCCAGAGATTTCCTGCAGAATAAGAAAAGCCCAAGTTTTCTAAGGTTAAAAATGCAAGCAGAAACACATGTATTAGCTTGTAGTCAGACAGACTGATAGGTTGACAAAAAGCATGATGTATGGTTGCGGTGAGAATTCTGCATTGCATGTCAACAGAGAAATATTTATTGGCACTACATTGTATTTATGGATGCAATACCACAGCCTAAATATAGTGCCCTTTTAAAATGCAGTGCTAGAACTCATTAAATACAAGTAGGAAATTTGAAATACAGTTTACTCTTAGAGATTTCTTGCTATTCACTAGTCCTTCATGTTAAAACCGTATTAAAAACAGGAGGCTGGATTCAAGTTCTTCACTATGGAACTCCACTAAAGCTGATGAATTTACCATTCGATTACTTTGGCCCTGAGTCAGTCGAAAGCAACAAGGGGTGTTGATAAATGCCAGCTTGAGTTTACAGGTCACAATTCTAGAACTGAAGCAAAAACATTTATGCTGATCTGGGGAAAGAGTGACCTTGTTGATAAATAATCTGAGATAGTATAGCTCCTGTCAGGGCCTGAAAGAATCTGAATATTACATAGCTGTGATAAATGCAATTTCTTGTTATACACACCATGCTGAAATGGCCCATGATCCTGGAAGTTCTGATTGGCAATAAGTTACAAATATGCCTCCTAGCTTTTCAGAGAGCAAAACCCTTTAGTCGCAGTATTAGATTAGAATAAAAAACACAAACCCAAACTCATAGCTTTAGAAAGATTGTTTCTAACTAGTTCCACATGCAGATAACTTGCATAGATTTGAAACCTAAACTGTGAATAATCATGGCGCTTGTATCTACCAGCATATAACTCCCAGACACACCCACCTCCAGTTCAATAAATAAATTGAATTAAATTAGTGGTACACCTGAGCTGACTTCAGTTACTCAGGGACTAAATGTACAGCTTCATTCTTAAGTATTGCAGGTCTCAGACAGGTTTGTGCATTCTGCTAGGATTTCATGGATGCCAGTGCTCCCAACCAGTCAGGTTACAGCTGTACGAAGGATGCTCAGGCATGCTGCAGTCATGCTTTAGTCTGTGCACATAGTCAATGTGTGTACAGTGTTTTCTTTGTCCCTAATGTGTCTGATAGAAAATTTAGGCCCCATTTGTACATTGGACTGTGGTTTCATTCTCTGCACTGGGAATATAAAACAAAATTATGGAACTCAGCAGGTATGCTCATTTATGGGGAAAAATAAAAGCAACAACCAAAACAGGAATGGAATTCTTGTCCTGCTGGAGGCCATGGCAGTTTTCCTGTTAATTCCAGTGTGACAAGATTTCAATCATGATATAAATGAGTCCATAAGAAAGTTTTCTCAGAGAAATATCCTTTTGCCATCTTTCTTTCAATATTTTCAGACTCCGAGGCTAATAGGCAGTTGTGAAATCTGTCCCATGAAGCAAATCAGGTAAACATGGTTGTGCCTAAATGCATATATGAGCAAAATTATTTTCCCATGGTTTTAAGGTAAGATGTTTCTTCAGATATCTACATTAATCTTTAAGCTAAGGAGAGTGTAAATGGGAAGTGCTAGTGTTCGTAGTTAAATATTTATTAAAGTAGATGTGGAACTAAATAAAGAATAAAGAAAATGTGAAGACCTGGAGGGGCAACAGTGTTTAGATTTATCTATATCTAGAGAATATCTCAGCAACAAGAAAAGCCTCATTTTCTTTGCTTGATCATTCTGTAGCTGTTAAAGTGCTAACAGCCTGTATATTGGAAGATCCTGAAGCCAGTATATTGGAAGATCTCTCCCCTTAGATTTGGGCAGGAGATAAAATTACCACAATAGGAAAAACAGTGGGATATCAACTACACTAAAAAAAAAACCCAACCCAAAAAAAACCAGACTGAAAAAAACCCCAAACAAATCCTATACACTGTGCCACAAAGTGCTTATCAGTTTTTAAGTTCTTAGACGAAGGGCACACAAGCCCTGCTGGCTTCTGCTAAGACTTGTGCTTCTAATCTGTTTAGATGAAAATCCCAACCTGTTGTGGATTTGTCTCTCACCAGCATCCCCACCTCCAGAGAAATGTACATGGGCCATAGTCCTCTTGGTGCAGAAATCATATGGTACCCACGTGTATTTACCACATGCAATTTTAACTTCTTATTGTGGTTTGTCTGTCTGCAATGAGTGTGGTCATACTGTACAGACATGATGAGTTCTTGGCTTTTTGTCAAACTGAGATGAATTCTGAGGTTTACAGCTTCTTTGCTTTTTGCCAGAGTCTTTAAACTAGTACAGGAAATAAACATTACTGACTGGTCAATAATACTTCCCTTTTGTGAAATCCTCCCTCTGTGAAAACATGATTTACAACACTTTCAGTGACTTCATACTTAGACAATTTGAAGAATTCAAGGTTAACATATTGTCTGATAAAACAACAATGATTTTATGACTGGATGGAAAGGTCTCCTTGACTTTTTTTAAAGATGGAGACAGGCTGGGGTGGGGAGGTCTCTCTTGGAACTGCATCATCTTGAGGCACATAAATTTCAGGCTACTGCTGCCATGCAGCTGGAGACTGTCTTTTGCATAGCACTGTAGGTCTGGATGATATGCAAAAGTATGAATTCCTTTATTACAAATTCATAAACCTTATGTGAATTTATTACATACTTTTATAATATATACTGTGTTAAGGAATTCAAGCAGAACTGTCCCCACTACCTTTTGAAAGAGGCACATTTTTGTGAAGTTTGGTCAGTATGAAAAATGCAATGGAAAATATGGCAGTCAACAACAGACAAGCATGAAATGTGGATTTTTATTTTGCACCCACTTCCCATTTAGGAAGAGAAACACAAGTAGTTTGTTCATAAATGACCATTATATGAAATAGATGCAAATAACTTTTGATCTCTTTCCAAGAGGCCTTCTTGTCTTTCACTCAGTTCTTGAAGATTCCTCCCAAACTGACTTCTGTACTAGGGCAAATCCAAATATGAAAAGACAGAACAACAAAAAAAAGTTATTCTATTTCCATGGCAACATCAATTCACATTCTGCAGGTACAACAGCTGCCAGTTAGTCCACTCACTAAATGAAAGCTCCTGAAGGCTCTTTATACTGTTAACATTTGGCCAAAAATAACTTGGCATGCCACAGTTTTCCCACAAACCCACAGAGAGAGTGAGATTAAACTGACTGGCAAGCAGACTGTCAACTCGTTTAGTGTCTTCATGCTAAGAGGAAGAAAACAGTTTTTCTAAACATTTCTGAAGGGGAAAAAAGGGATGTTTATGGTTGGCACGTTATTCATGGTCTAAAAGGTAAAATGTTTGTGGTGTTGAAAGGAATATGAAAGATCTTCTGTCTCGTTCACCCCAAAGGCATCAGGTAATTTATTTTCCAGCAGAAAACTATTATAATTACATACATTCTGATTAAGAATTAATTAGCATTTTTGGAAGTTACAGTGACAAAACTAGGCAGCTACTTGAGCTGAATTCTAATGGAAGTAGATCAGTTTCTCTTTGTCAGACTTGGGCTTTCTAGTGGTATTTTCTGAGTGAGACATAAGATTATTACATTTACAACTGTTTCATGCTGAAGTTCTATCAGTAATCGGATATTACCACATGATACTAAAATTGGTATCACTGTTACCTGTATTGAGCAGATCTCAATGTGAGGTAGGTGGTGTATGAGCACTTCATAGGAGTATTTGACATGAGGCAGTAAGAAAAAAAATTAAGGCTTTTTTTGGCATGTGCATAAGTAGTGTTTAGACCTGTAATTAAAACTGATTAACTTAATTAAAACTGAGACAGACAATCCTGAGCTGTTTTTTTTAGAAACCCGTGCAAATTGGCCATCATCAATATGGAGTTGGTGTGATGTGTTTTTAATGGTAGTCTTGGGAAAGTGACTGCGGTGTACTGAAAATCAACTCCTGCTGGAGAAGTGGGCAGGACCATTTAAACCTAAGCAGAAGTAAAAGGATTCCTGAAGGAAAGTGGTTACACTCTTTCTAATTTAAATTTGTGAAGCAAGTAATTTAAATTAATGGCAGTATTTTCTTGAGAGATTTTTGCCTTCATTTATCTCCAAAGATCTGCAGACCTGCCAGCCAGTTGAGTTTGCTGGTGGCTTAGTGCTTCAGGAGGTAGCTGACCTGCCAGATTACTTAGATTTGGGTAGAAGTTAGATTTAGGCCCACAAAGCAGGCTGATTTACGTTATGTTGGAATCAGGACTTTAAAACCTCTCTGCCCATGTTAGTAGACTTATACATCATCCTGAGCTGCCATTGTAAACTAAGCATGCCCACCATGAGCATGTTCGTGTAGTTAAAAGGCTACATTGAAGCACTGAAATACTCTAGAGCTGCAGGAGAAAAGATTGTTTACACACAAGCATAAAAAATGTAGCTCCATGTTATTTTTCTTTTTTATGTATTCATCACTGCTGGTGGATGATATTACAATATTGTACAGTATATTTAAACCACTACAAGTGATGGTTAGTACAGCAATGTATTCACTGTGTGATTTTCACCTTAACTGTTGAACTGCTCGCTAATTTTTGGTAGTGTCTGATGCTTTTGACAATGTAATTTTTCATACATAATAATGATTAATATATTTTTGTTTACTTCTGGCCAATTTGTTTATATTTTAGCTTTTATCTAGAACACAGCCAACAGTAGGAACCCCACTTTGATGTTTGAAGATGAAATGGCAAATATTGCCACCTAAACATGATCAGATTCTGTGGGGAATCTTCTGTACCTGAATATATTTTGGTTAATGTATTTCTTTGGGAATAGTGCTTTTGAAACTTTTCTCACATATGCCTTGGGAATACATCCAGGAATACTAGTGTGCTTATTTCGTAAGAGCTAATGTGTACAGTGACCATATTTTTTAAAATATTTAATTTAATTTTATTTTATCTGTGGCCTCTGTTGCAGAAGGTGTATGATGTACCCTTTATCTGAACATGAGGTGACTCACAAGCGTGCATAAAACACAGGCTTTCTAGTATGACACCTAGTGGGCAACCACACAGATGGTCCTGGAATGCTCTCCACATTAGGCAAGGACGATTAGCTTTTATCAAATCCACAAACACGGCATGTGAGACTAATATGCAAAGAAGGCATAAACATTTCCAGGGGATCCTTATTGATGGCAGTCTGTGTTACTTCCATGACCTGTAATGCACCACTCTTCTGTCATTTAAAGGAACATCAGGTATTTCCCATCTTGTTCACACCATTAGATGCTACCGTCGGCCATTAGAGCACACATCAGTGCAACCTGGCTGCTTTTAATGGCATCTGTAAATACTGGAGAAAGTCGGAGAAGGCAGTTCACACAGTAATGCACCATTAAAACGCAGAAAGAAGAATAACAGTGAAAACAGTAGGGCCATTCATTCACCTCATTTTCATTAGGAAGGACAATGTGCTGCGCCTCTGGTCATTCTGAGAAAAAACAACCTTGTCAAGTAAAGTGTGGATACCTCAATCATCAAGCAGAAGCAACTTGAATTCTATAGGGTACTCAGAAATATTACAGCCTCCCTTTCGGCTTCTGCAAAACCAGCACCTCCATATTTTTCAACCTGTCTCTTTCCTTTTTTTCCATAGGAATTTTTATATCCTATTTAGCAATAGTATTTTGAGTACTGGTATTTAGCTTTCCAGTGCTCTGAGAAGTAGAGGTGAGCCATAGACTGTGCTGGAGATGATTAATTTTCTTTATAAATATTTGAGCACTGCAAAATGGTAGTCAACTGCTGATGTTAAAATGCATTAAAAAAAGAAAAAAAAAAAAAAAAGAGCACCCTGTATTTACCAGTAATAGGAAATAAATGAAGGGAAAACCAACAGGAAGGAGTTCACATCTGGACTACTTGGAAGTGGGACACCTAATGGAGCTTTAGCCCCTGCAACTATGCCCACACACGTTCTCACACCACCACCTCTTGTCTGGTATTGTGCTTGAGGTCAAGTGAGGATCATCTCCTGCCTCTCCCTCATACGAATACCAAACACAGATTGCGGCTACTACTGAGCAGTTTGCAATCTATAGTGGGAGACTGACCTAGATTTTCTTGTGGATCTTCCTGCATAGCATGGCTTAAAGGCTGTAACCTCATCCTCCCTCCGTAGGCTTCAGATCCCATCATCTTTGAGGCTGAATGTCTGTCTGAATTTCTCTAATCTTTATCTCACAACTTTTCAAAGCCATTTTTCTCTCCTTTCTTCTCTGCCGCTATGCTGTTCTGTCTTGTCCAAATACAGACAAGAAAATAAATATCCCAAATCAGTGTACTCTAAAACATGTAAATTGTTTTAATGGAATTCATAGATTAGAAATGAGACTTAAGTGGTGGGTAATGAGATACATTTAGCAGTAAATGAGAATATAATTTTGTGCCAGGTGATGAGAAGTTAGACATAAGATACACAGAATGGACAGATATAGAAGTAGGAGCTTGCTCCATGAAGAACAACTGCCCCAGCAAAGATGCCATTAACTTAAGAAATAAACCCAAACAGCAAACTTAAATATGTTTGCCTTAATAAACCCAAATAGCAAATTTAAGTACGTTCATCTTAGGATCCACACATATTTGGTGTTCTATAGTCTACTCTCCAGCAACCTTCTTATTTCCCCTCAGAAAACATTTAATTTTGACTGCTATTTCTTTTGAAGTTGAATATTGTTTTGCAGGAATAGCCTAGTTGTTGTGAAACTTACATACCATATTTTTCCCATGGCTTCTAATAAAATAATCATAGCAAAATCATTATGTTGATGCACATTTCCCAAAACAGTCAAGAACACAGTTTAATTTAAACATAGAAAGAATCGTCATAGGAAAGATGAAATAGAACATATTGAACTACAGCATTCACTGTTAACAGAAAGCAAACTTTTTTTAGGTATTGAAAAAGTAATTGTGGTAACATATTGGCTTTATAGGAATAAAACTGTTTCTGTTAGCGATTTAATGTTATGTTTCTATTCAATACACTTTCCGATATCGTCATCATTTTCATAACAGAATGAAATAGTTTCTATTTGGAATCTGTTTTTTCTACTCTTTTTGACTGTGGGAAAAATGAAAAGGTCACTTCTCTAAAATACGTACCTCAGTAATTTGTGACTAAAATAGTGCAGTCTGCCTTTCTTGCACCCAGTTCCACAGATTTCCCAAGTGCTTGGTTTAACAAGTTGGTCACCACATTAGTGTGATGTGGACACACAACCCATATTAAACTTTGCTCTATTATATAACACTCTATGAGATGTTCATAATTTTTGAGCACTGTGAAGCAAGACTGGTTGTGTAGACTGAAACGTTGTGTTCCCTGAAGCTTTCAGTTGCCTGCAGTCCCAAGGTGTTAGCAGAGACAGCACGGGGCGTAAGTGAACTTGCTTTCTATGTAGTTCAGTGTAGCCCATGTAGATGTTTGCCCAGCCCATCCTAAACTTTGACACATCGCTCATGGAGACTAAAACAGACAAGTATGTGATAAGACAATCACAAAAATTCAAAGGCAGTCTGCAAAACTTACCTTTTGCTTTTTGCTGCTTTGCAAAAGCCATCATTTTAGGTGCAAGTTAGTCTGACCTGAGGAGGAATCAAACTAAAAAAACCCAAACAAACAAAAGTCTAAGCATATGAACATGGTCATTAAGCCAAGTTCTCTACAAAGCAATACATTCAAAAGTTAATTACAGCTGAATCTTTCTTGACCTTTGACCTTTTTATCTCATGAAGTTTATGTAGATTTTTTTCTGGCTGAAAGAAACAAGCTAAAGAACTGGTGAAAAGCCCACAGTCACATAAAATCGTTAATTGCTTTTCCTGCAGGTTAAAAATTTGTAGGTTAGCAGTGGGGTTTGGTACTTGCAATGACTCATTAGTGAAACATACAGTCCCGGCTCTTGGAAAATAAGATCAGCTGTCTAAACTGAGTATCTTTAATTACTTGCAATATTCATTCTTTTTCCCTTTGCTCAAGACCAAATGCAACGTTGTTATTACTGTCTCAGTGCCCAAGTGTTGGTGGTAGAGATAAGTCTGTAACAAAGCCCTGACAGTAGTCATTCATCTTTAAGATTAATGGAGCAATTCTATACGTTGGTTATGTATTAATGAAACATGAGCGTGGTACGTTGTAATGAATGTTTCTCCAACAGCCTGTAAAGATGCTTCGTGGCAGCACAAGTCCACTGGGTGTGGTTGTTTCTGCTCATTGTGAGAGACTATCACCAGTACTCTTAATTTATATGATTTTATGTCACCATGCATATGAATGAAATTAAGGTCAAATGTTTATTATTGCCTATCATCATTAATTACAAATATACGTTTATTTCATAGTAGTCAGCAAAGTGTAAGGCTAAAATATTTTTCTTACTGGTCCCTGAAAAACTGCAAATATACTAACAGTGTTTTGGGTTTCTTTAATTAGAAGCACTGTTTGTCACTGTCACTGTGCAGGCCCCAAGTGACCTTATTTTGTGAGTGGAAGTCCCAGGGGAATAGTTTAATTGGAGTACTCGAAACTGAAAGTTACTCTCTGACCACCATCTGTGCTTTAGCCTGGTTGCTTATCAGCGTAGGGTACTCTGATTATTATAAGGAGGTATGAAATGAAGGAAACTCAACCAGGGCAATGCTATTATAGTCAGATTTTACGGTTGTGAATTAGAGCACCAGTAAAAAAAAAGTAGACGTTACCATTGGGAAGACTGCCATATTTCCAAAAGGATGGAAAAGCAATTTAGGTTAAGTCCCTTGTTTCTAAAGATTACGAAGTATTTAGTGTGAAATTCATTAGCAGATTTGGGAAACAGCTACTATTTTTCTCAGCCCAAAGGATTTATGCAAAGTACTGTAACAGTAAGCAACTTTTAAAAATCTAACTTTTGTTCCCAAATTGCCTGATGGAAGAGATGAAATCTCCACAACACAACATGGGAACTTTAATTGCAGTTCAACATTTTCAAAGGTTTCTAAGGGGTTTGACTTGCTGATTGTACTCAAAACCATCTACCTAGTTTTAAAGATACTAAAAACATGCCAGTGAAACAATACTTTTTTGTTCAATGATGATGTGATTTTTCTTCTTTTGAAGAGGTCATTTCAGAAAGGATGCTGAATGATTCAATCACTGCTGTTATATACTCAGATTTGCACTTATCACCAACGAATATCACTCTAAAAGTGTATTGACAAAATAATGAGAACAGGAAAACTGTGGCCTCTTTCCAGATGTCTTAGAGTTGACAGATGATATAAAAATATCCAACCAAGGTTACCACCACATCAGCTCTATCACTAGTAACAATATTCAGGGAATCCCTGTGCATACAGATAGAACTTGTTGCTATTGCATTCATCATGGGCATAACAGAGAAACGGTTCTTCTGTAATATGAAAATGCTTCTAGTTTGTAGCTGGATGAATGAGGCACCTTTTGGAAATTAGGGATGAGGAGATTTGAAAAAGATAGTGAAAAACAGACAGACTATCCCCATAATACTAAAAATAAGTATCTGCCTTTCTTTCCCTTCACTAATTTAGATATTCACCCAAAGTGAGACAAAATCCTTCAATTAGGCTGAAGAAGAGTTTGTTCTTTTAAAGCAGACATCCGTGATGCTATCTACATATGTAAACGTAGGCAAATACAGAGCTACTTCAATGTAGCTGGGCAAAAGTTACTGAGGAAGCTCTTCTGCTAACATTGTTTTTATTTTAATTGTGGTGTCTCAAGCTTTGCAATGTCTTAAGCTTTGATTTGCTTCAGGCTTTAGAGCTGTAAGTAAGGGAGAGGAGGTTCAACCAAAAAAAGTTCCTTGTCCTACAGCTTTCACCTTTTAGGTACCTGCAGCATCCAAATGCTATTTCTGCAAGGTATAGAACATGACAGCATTTTAAGCAGAACTGGAACTTTCTTTGGGAAAGTTTTCTGTTTTAAATTTCATCGTTCTTGTAGGTATGTGACACACTAAGTATCAAAGCTCAGGTGGGTAAGACTGAAGACATGTCAGCTGAATGAGAAAATGAGCACTTGCTTACTTGCTTATTCTAGTTATTGCATGAGAGTGACAAGAGGCAGTATTTTCATGTCAGAAATTTGTTAATAGTTCTCCTTTGGTAATTCAGAATGGTTGATGACTAAAGTAACTGGAATTTGCCTGTCAAAGTTACAGTCCCAGCCAAGGCTGCTACATCTGCAGTAAAGCAGAGGTAGATCAAGTCAAAATAACTTGCTGTAGTAAGTTAGTGATGTTCTGATGTTAAGTCTTTAGGGCCAAAAAAGACAGAGAAAGGAAAAAAAAAAAAAAAAAGAAGAAAAAGCAGTAAGATATTATGATATGTCAGAGAACTGTGTATTTTCAGAAATAGTAAAAGCAGAAAGAATAAATGATAATCTAGTTCAGATAGCATAAACCATGTAATTTAATGCAGATCTCGATAACTACACGGTTAACTCCAGTATTAAAATATGTTTCCTTGACACTATTAATGTTGAGATAATAATTATATTTCCCCTCATATTTCAGTGTAATTAACTTTTAATTTACATTTCCTAAGCTGTGAAATGCAGATATGCAAATATACTGAAATCTAACTTACAGCAATAAATAACAGTCAACTGGAAAAACACTAAAATGAGGAAAATTTTTGGTGTTTCTTCTGTGAAAACTGCTGAAATTATGGCTGAGGAATAGTTGTCTCTTGGCTTGGCTGCAAACTTGAAAATGGGTGAGGAAAAAAAATCCAACAAACTGAGCTCTAATGTAACTGTACTGCCGCAGAGAACTAATTTCATGAAGGGAAATGCAGGGGAGGAAATGTCAGCCTTGACTGGGGCCTGAAGCATGCACAAACAGTGTCCAGAATGCTGGGGACATGGAGGTGCTCCCTTGCAGTGACTGTGTGGCCCTTCCATGTGTTCTTGCAGGAGTGACAGGGGTCAGCATTCACTTTGCATATACCTGATGGCAAAAAGGGACCTCCGAGAAAAATGAGGAAGCACCTTAAGAAAGGGAAATTAAAAGGGTAGCTGAAAGCACAAAACCTTTGCAGGTGTCATGGCCACTGCTGAAAGACCGCATGTTGGAGACAATGTCATCTGTTTAAAAGGCTATGGAAAGATTGTCCAAAAGCCGCCGTGGTCAAACAAGGTGGTAAGAGAGGATAACAGAAGAAAATAACAGAAGGAAGGCATGCTTCAGAAATTTAATGTTATGTCCAAAAGAGGAAAATAGGAAATAATTTAACCTCTGGCAGTTTTTATTGTGTAGAAACGTAACATGTCAAGCTACAAAGACTTTTAGCAGCAACTTCAAAAGGTATTGAGAAAAGAATACATCAACTTAGAGACACAACAGAAACGGAAATTCTGCCAGAGTGTGCAGAGGGCCAATAGATGAGGAATGTGTGAAAGGACTGCTAAGAGAAGATAAGACTGTAGCAAAAGAACCATAAAGGATCAGTTGCCGCAGAGGAGGCCTATGGAACAAAAAGATAAAATGAATGTTAGCAAATTGCTAGTACCATCCACTCACAAGCACTCAAATATCAACCCCCCAACCCCCCAAGGTAACGTAAGAAGTGCCAAAAAAAGCACCAAGGGAAAGCCAAAACTGTTGAGGAAGAAGAGTTCTTCACCTGTATAAAAACTGTGTAAAAAGCGGGTCACAGTTTTAAGACACTTTTTTGGGAAGTCACCAGCATGAGTGTGAAAGGGTGTGAAGGATGAGGTGACAGAGGCTGCTGACAGTATGCAGTTTTTTCCAAGTAACACAAATGAGGGCTGACTGAGAAGTAAATTATCTGTGTGACAAAAAAACAGGCCAGGCAAAGCTCAGTAATATAAATGCAAAGCAGCATATGTACACGCGGTGTAGCAGGCCATGAGCTAATTGTTAACATTCAGTTGTGAGGTCTGAAGTTACGGTAGCTCTCGGGTCAGCATTCTTTCAGGTCAGAAATGAGCTACGTTTTAGGAGCTGAGGAAGGGGCAGGCTCCAAAGCAACTGTTACTACACTGTTCTGTAAATCCACAGTGCATGTGTATATCAATCCATGCTGTACCTGAATGCTGTGGGTTCAATTCCACCCTAGGACAGAGGCAGTGGATTCAGGACAGATTCAGAGAAAGGTGACAGAGTTGGTTGGTATGGATCTTATTGTGCACACAGGACTACTATATGGTGTAAGACTTCAGTCTAGGAATAAGACAGCTGAGGGGGCATATGATAGAAGACTGCAAAATCCCAGGCACCATAAAAGATAATGGTGGTGAATGATTATTCTCTTTCTCTCTCCCCTGCCTCTTCTCTCCCCTCTAAGAACAAGCTATCAGATTGAATTATCTGGTGGTAGCTTTGAATGAGCAACGGGATGTACATCCTCACACTTCACATAATTGTTCTGAGAAACTTATTGCACAGGATGTCGCATTTACTACAAATTTACATGGATTTAAAAAGTGGTTGGACAAATTCAGAAAACATCCCATCGGGGACTATTAAATACAAAGACGTCATCAAAATCTTAGGGAGGTCCCTAAGTTACAAAGTATTCTGCTGATAGATCAGTATATGCTTTCCCTGTTCTTACCGTCTTTGTTAGGCCATCTGCTACAATTTGCCATCAGAGTTTGGATGGTCTGATCCAGTCTGGCTGGCTTTTATTTTTTTAATGAAAAGTCTGTCTTATGATTTATTTTTTTTTCCCAAAATTTTTGAAAAAAGATGCCCCTTTATGCAGTAGATCAGATATAAAACAGAAAGGAGATATGGGTCCAGATCATTCCCTGTCAGAAGGTAATCAAATCCGTATTGTCTACCTGTTTGGGAGGAACACCGTAGTCGTGTACCTATAGATTATTTAGGTACAGAAGAAGGTAAAGTGCATTCTCAGTCTTTCCTGTTGACAGTTTCATGTTATGTAAATAACTTAATGTTCAGCAGTGCAAATTCCAGAACCATTAAACCCTTCTAAATGATTTTTGAAACCATCAGGCCAGAAAATCACTCCCTTCCTCTCCTCCTCTCTGCTTCAATTTAATACTTCTACTTTAATTTTTCAAGACTACTGTAAAGAAAGAGCCACCTTAAAAATAAGCAAACAACAAAACCCAGCAACAATGGATAGGATGCTTATTGTAGATGTGGAAGAATTACCACCTTCATTTAAGCAGTTATGCAAAGTAGAGAAAAAAATTCAAATACACTTAACAGGCTGCTATTCAGGATACTCTCCAAGGAGGGGAAGATTGGCGTTTTGAGCTTCTTCAGTCAGAGAAGAAATTGATCATCTGTGTACTGAAGTGTTCAAACCACTAAACCATAATTTTGTGAAAATCAGCCTTTAACATTTCTTTCACTTAGTTGAAAATCTTTGGTGAATTTCAGCCAAATTTGCAACTACCTTGAGTCTGACTAAATTGTTTTTTTGGTAGGTTGTTTAGTTTGTTTGTTGTTGTTGTTGTTTTGGGTTGGTTTTTTTTTTGGTAGATACACCATTTTCAGGAAATCCTTGCCTAGATCTATTTGGAATTTTCTTATCCAGTGGTTTCAGGAAGAAAGAATCTTACTTATTTCATTAGGATTAGAGAGCGAACTTAAGTTTTACCCATTTCTATCAGGAATTCCAAAACAAATTCTGGTAGAGTTGTAGTAATGACACAGAAAATTTCCCTAGTGTCTAAAACTTTCAAAGTTGTAAACAAGAGGAGTAAGTAATCCTCAGAATTATATGTTACCACTTGTAATACTGATTTCATGGTTTGGATGTCATGAGGTTGTTAAGGGGGTTTTTGGTTGGTTTGTGTATGATCAATGCAAGGTTTTGCAACTTCATTTTCATCAGATTGTGCCTTAGGTTATCAAAATAAAAATGAAAGCAGAATTTGGCTTCAAGTGAATAAATTAAACGTGATTTTTGATTAACAGATCTCAGCATAATCTAGGACAAGGGACATAGCTGCTTGAATCGCCAATGTTAGCCAAAACAAAATCCAGCAGAGTCCAGCATTATTCCCTGCCAAATTAAGTTTAATATTGAATCATACACAAGGATCTACTGAGAAAGGACAGCATTTCTCTGTAATTTTCTGTGTAGCAACCCATAATATTTGGATTTGAAATTATTTTATATGCTCATTAGAAACTTGTAGACTAAAGTGCACACTTAGGTACAGAGCTGGACATTGAAGTGCAAACATCACCTCATGGTAATTCCAAGGGTAGCTCTCAAGCCTTCTTACAAGATGCTTGCTTGTGACAACTAATTTTTAGAATGTAACAGTTGTGATCCTGCGGTGCGATCTGAAAAGCTTTCACTGTTACTCCCTCCGCAGAAGTCAGACCTCAGTGAAATTTACATAGAAATGAGACTAACCTCTACGATGGTGGAGTATGCCACGGCCAAGCACTCTTAGCTTTTGTAGGTGCTTTTTGCGTCTAAACAGTAAAATAAGGTATTTTGTGCCTCTTCATTTTGAAGACTTGGAGAAAGGATGCTCAATTACTGTATGTGCACATACTCCCTATTAGGATAGGGCCCTGGTATTGATGGAGCCTTTCCAGTAATGCAATGTTTCCCTAGCATAGCTGACAATTTGTTCTTCAAGTGATTTGAAAGTACTGTATAAATTACGATTGTTTCTTTTATACCAGTCCAACTTGACAAGGAAGTAAGAGAACCGACTCTTCATGCTATGAGGTCTTTAGGTGAGGAAAGTGCATGTAGGTGAGAATATTAGCATCGTGGGAGTGGAGGAAGTGTTGACATATAAAGGCTGTGCTCAGAGAGAGGAACGTTTTTACTCTCTGCTTCTGAAAAGTAAACACACTGTTCATGTTAATGTAAGGAAAGACCTATGAAAGATGCACAAGTGTTAATTTCCTAAATAATCTCACATTACCACAATGCTTGAAGCCTTTTAAGTAAGGGAAGTCAATAAAAAGGGAAAAGTAAAGCTTTATTTGCACACATGAACAGGCACAAAGCAGGATTTTCAACTCACACTGGAGTGATGAGAGCAGTCCCTGAAGAATGCTTCCTCCAGACCAGTCCTTGAATATTTAATAATGGTGAATTACCAGAACCCTTCAACCATAATGAAGGAATAAGCAGGCAATTAGAGCAAACTGCAAATCCCTCGCCCTAAAAACCCTCCAGCCTTTTAACTCTCTCTGTGCATATACCATTCCCTTCTGATTTCTCCCACTTATTTAAAAATCACAGTGAGAAAAAGCTTTTTTGCTCTCTGAGACATTCTTTTCCATCCCACTACTTCTCACAAAGAAACTGTATTAGTATCGTCTTCTCTTGCAAAATGCAAAGCCGCTACTGCTTACTGAAGTTTACAGTAGTGTCTTGAATTGGTATCACAGCCATTCTCATATGAAATGTATGATATACTTCAGAAACCCACTTTCCTCTGTAGAAAGTGCAGTGTTTAATCCTTGCAGGATATCAGTAAAGCAACTTACTTTGTCAGGAGCACCTGAGGACACGATCAGCCCGTTGTGTTTTGGCCTTCTTTCTGTTAGTAGTTAGTTAGTGTTAGACAAAGCTGGCAAAGCTGAGAGGGAAATGATTTAAGTCTGCAGTGATAGCTACATACTTCAAAAATATCTCTGAAATCCTTAAAAGTGAGGAATAGGCTGAGCAGATGAATGAGTATTCGGACCGAAACTTGCAAGTAAGCCAGAAACGTCATATATATAACATATAAATACACACACAAGCGCACACACACACACGCTACTATCATCTTTTATACCATTTGAAGAAATAATTGTCCAGTGCATAAGATTGAGAATGTTCTTCAGTGGGACCTGACACTCTAGATTGCAGTCTTAAGATCTACTCATACATGGGTGTCAAATGGAAAATAAGCCCTCATGGCTTATGTATGTTACTGAAATGGCAGTTAAAGCAAATCATGAGAAACTGCAACCAGACTGAAGAGGATTTGGATCATTTAGGTAATTGGGTCAACAGATGGCAAATACAGTGTTCTATAGAAATATGTAAAATAATTAGTCTGGGAAAACCCCCAATCATCCAGTACACTGATGAGGAAAGAAGTGTTGATTATTGTAGAGAAGTAATTGGAACAACCAAGACAGCACACAGCAGTAGGGAACATTGCAAACAAGTCATTGGGCTATTTTAGAAAGAGGATTAAGAGAAAACAGGTAATCTAATTTCTGTTTGGAAGACGTGGCTTTTACATATGGTCATAGGATTAAGAAGCAAAATCAATATTTCCTGATAAGCAATACTTAAGATCTTATCTTAATAGAGATGTACTGCAGATATTTGCTACTGAGAAGGTGACATACCTGCATAAGAAATTTTTGGACACCATCTAGTATTTTCTGTGTGGTATTGCTCTATGAATGGTAGGAACAATATTATGGTCTTGGAATGACCATTTAATGGAACAGAGTAGTAAATAATAGAGGATATTCTGCCATACACCAAAGTTACTGTAGCTAAATTTATTTTGTGTGGCTCTAATTAAATACTTTCTGATATTCAGAATCATGGTTGTTGGAAGTACCTTGATTTTCAGGCAGGTTACAAACCCCTCCACAGTCAAAGAAATACAAATTAAGAGTAAGTTTGACAATTCCTAGTATTTACATACACCTAGATGGACTAAATTCTTTGCTGCTGTAAATTCTTGAGCTGTTGAGAAGCTCTGTAGTTTGCCTAGGTTTGGGCACTGTGCCTTTTACCAGCTGCAGAGATGTTTTTTCAAAGCAGTCCTTTGACACAGCTTCATCTTTTAAGTCTGCTTTCCTTTTATATTGAGACTAGATAAAATGCTAGAGATCTGCATTGAAAGTCACTATCAGGTTTTGAAACCAGAACCTTTTGTTTATTTAAGTACATGTTTTTAAATTACATTATTTTCCAACACGTGTCATGTCCTAAGCCAACGCAGTTATGTGAAATGTGTTAACAGATCAGCATAGGAGAGACAGTATAGCTGAGCCCAAAGGCAGGTCTATGGGGGTGAGAGCAAAGGTGAGCTTTTCAGTCTGTGGTCTGAACAGGCTACACACAAGCCAGACCTAAGTCATAAGTTGTGTAACCATGATGGTTTATCTTTATAGCTGGGCAATAAGCTCTATTGAAAGGGAAGACAAATTATTTTCAACATGGTTCTCCACTTAACACAGATAGACGTTCCCCAAACTGTACCTGATTCTGCTCCAGCCTGATGGAAACATGGACATACAGGCTTAGATCTATCCATACCCATCTGAAAAGTTATTTCTCCTGAGAGAGGAAGGTGGGGAAGGGAAAATGAAGGAAAGGAAACAAAGGCACGCAACTGTCACATGCAATGGACTTACACTATAGGAACTTCGGGATGTGTGGCTCCCTCATTGAACATATTTTAGGGGTATCAGCAAGAAACTAATGACCAGCCATATAAAGGGCAATGAACTGAGTACCCTAGTACTAGTCCACAGTTCCAAAGGGGAAAATAACCACCTAAACCCCAAAATGCCTCATTTCCTGGGTTATGGTGGAAGAGTAGGTGTCAAATTAGACATTATGTTTTGCCAGAGGCACATTAGACTTCCAACCCTGTCTTATTAATTGCTGGCCTTGATTTTTATTCCCATATCCATATGCATTATATGTTTGAAATTAACTCCTTTTAACTAGTGATTTTCCAGCACCTTACTCTAATATGTTGATGAAATGGTTACCTCTACCTCTGCATTGCATCTTCAGGGTCTTTGCATTTCTTCATTCAGGGCTGCTGTTCTCTCAAGGAAAAAGGATGTCTCTTTAGAAAACAACAGCTGTTGACTACAACTTCTGGATTATCTGTGATTTACAAATACAACTTTTTATGTGAAAGGACATTTTTGAGTTCTAATTAATTCTTAAAATCATATATAGCAATTGGCTTAAACTGCTGTTTCTGTATCTTAAATAAATGCAAATAATTATGAACATAAATTCTCTTTCTAATATACTGCTTTCTCTTTTCATGCAAAACTGGACTTCACATTGTAGTATGTAGAAAAGAAACATGGTAGATTTGAACTCAGATAGAGAGATGGGATTCTTGAAGCTTTCTCAGAAACTGAAGTGATAATATTTATGATTCAGGTATTCCAAAGCATATGCTACATTTATTATAAATTAATTGTATCAGGCAGAACACTCTTTTCGTTAAGAGCGTGTGTTGTTCATCTTAAACTAACATACATATATGAACCTTATCTATTACCTTCCATAAAATGGTTTTCCCTCCCTGCTCATTCTGTTGATCTGTAACCAAAAAAAATGTTTTTAAAGCTATTGTTGCTGTTATGTATGTGAATCTTTATGTTTGCAGTAATTTTTCCAGACAGCAGATAAAATTCTTTTTCCTTTCTCAATCCATTAATGCTTCCCATGCGTGTATTGCATGGTGTTATCTAAAATCACAGGGCTGACGATTTTGTTTCCTCTTACTTCTATAGACTTTAGTGAACAAATTGTATTTTATAATCCGCACTTCTATCTTTTTCTTTAGATAAATAGTAGAATATTGTAAGCAATTACTTTGAAGTAACTTTTTTATTGTTGTAGCAAAGAATTTCTAGTTCTTTTCCTATTTAATTGTCCTGAATTTGATATCATATTATTGTAGTAATTTCAACACATTTTTGAAATAGTATTTTTTCCAGAAATTACGTTCAATCTTTTTTTCAGGGCTCTGAATCTCTTATTTGATGATTATAATAATAGAACAATAAACAATGTTAATCATTCCTACACCTTGCTTTCATGTTGCATTGCTATCAGCTTTCTTGCAGCATATTGAGATGTTTTGCATACTTCACTGTTTTGACCATTAGGTATTGGAGACAGAAATATTTCCACTACTTTTCCCTTATTCTTACCCTTTCCATTCCTTTGCATCTTTCTTCAGAGCAGTTGTGAATGGAGGTGCAATAAGGAATAAGACGGCCATTAATAAGACTTGGTTAATGTTGACAGCAACTCCAGGAGACTCTTCTTACTTCTTGAAATAAATTAATTTGTAAATCTCAGTACTGGCAGGGTACATTTTAATACCTAGGTGCTTGCTGCTGCTTCTGTTTGCTTGGTAGCTTGTCAAACTGGAGTAATAATACTTAAATTGCAGGAGACCTCCTATCTTCTCTTCCAGTGACTAACCAACCCTATGTTGCTACTGCCAATGCATTTGGAAGTTGACTAGCAGCATGGTTCCATAGATAAAGCTTAAAATATATGGGAATTTTTAGTACTGCTGCCAGTAGTTGCTCCATTGTGTCAACATAGTGACTTTAGACAGCTGTAGTGTGACCTTGGACAAGTTGTCTTCTGTGTAATTCAGTTTTCTCTCCATTTCCCTCTTTGTCTTGTCCATTTAAATTGTCCATTTAAACTTACTGAAGAAGGTTCTGTGATGGACTGTGTATGTATTTATACAACATGGATGGTAACGGTTTCCTGCTTATCTACTGCGATGCCTAGGAGCTATCCTGTTATAAATACTCATTTTCTGTTTTCTTATGGTTTTAGCATTTACTAAAACAAGTGTGAACTGATTTTTTTTTCCCCTGAAAAAATCTGCTACAGTGCAATTGTACTGAACATAGTAAAAATAAGGAGAAAATAAAGTTTTCTTGTGGCCCAAGGTTAATGATGTCGAAGTAGGAGAAGAGAGAAAATGGCATGTGGCAAACCTAAAGGTCATGGCATGCTCTCTTGCATCACTTGATGCATGTGCAGGTATATGAAAGCCTGGGGCTAATAAAG
This sequence comes from Falco biarmicus, assembly GCF_023638135.1. Taxonomy (NCBI): domain Eukaryota; kingdom Metazoa; phylum Chordata; class Aves; order Falconiformes; family Falconidae; genus Falco; species Falco biarmicus. Next base: position 78,827,392 of record NC_079289.1, on the reverse strand, counting down.
CCTCCTAACACCCTATGTAGCATAAAGTTCTGCAGCCTTTTGCATTCTTTTAATTCTTCTTCATAATTTATTCTTATTGTCTAATTGCCAAACAATGAAATCCTGGCTACCTTGGTATAGGTAGCAAACCCCCCTTGCCTAGGTTTCAGTCAAGCTAGGACTGTACTTGTACAACAGCTCAATCTTCAGATGGGATATTTGGAAGAGATAGGAAAGTCAAATGTTTTTTTCAAACAGCAATGACAAAATTGTTGTGCAGAAGGGGTTATTGTCCTTTCTGTTACCACTAGCAAAAAAAATCCCAGTAGTTTTGGCTAGAATATGTGGATATCTCAGACTAACATATCTTTAAAACACTTATAAAGAAAAGGTTATGTTTTCAAAGACATTTGTAGAATGCTTGTCTAAAGGGATGTTCTTGTTAAATTGATATACATGAACCTCAGAGACTCCTTCTTGAAAAGAACATTGCCAGCATATCCTTTTGCAAAGGAAGGGGATGGGAATTGCTCAGCTTTTATTTTCGCGTAAAGATGGGATAAAACAATTTGTTATTCTTACTTCAGTAACAATGGTGAGATAAGCTGCTATATTAATCATTAAGTTTATAACACTGAATAAGCAAAGTGTTGTACAGGTGGTCTAGCTCTGCTGCAGTAATAGCATGTGTATTTGTATTGATTATGACAGTGCTCCAGCCCAGTGACTGATTGGCAAAGCAGCCATGGAAAAGTCTCACTTTGAGAAGTAAAGCTGGAAACTTCAAAACATAAACTATACATTACATTCATACAACATTTCTTACGAGTTCTGCAGTGTTGTACTCTGGGTTGTCCCTTTGCACAAGAAACTTTAGTACTTTGATCAATAGCGTAATGCTGTAGTGTGTAACGTGATTTTCTTATTTACGGTTCTGTAAATCAAGAGTGACTTCCCTGCAGTCAGTGGAGTTGTAGAAGTATAAACGGCTAGAGAACTAGCACTGCAAATGTTGTCTTCATTATCTAAAAGCAAAAATTTATGTTAAAGCTGACAGATCAGCATGTAGGTCCATTAAATTACAGAAAAGGAGAACTTTTATTTCCTTTTCAGGTGAACAGAGCTTTCAAAATGGTATAATGAAGCCAGGGATGGAACACTAATAATAGGAAATAATATACTACAGAAGAAATTTTAAATCCAGTAGTACAAAATGTTACATTAATTTTGTCAGGCTGCAGGCTGCAATATTTATAAAATAACACTGCTTCAATTTTTTGACATGTTTGTTGAACCAAAAAAAAACCCCATAATGGGAGTAGCAAAATATTTTGAGGAAAAAAAATCAGCAAAACATGAGCAGAATCATAGGTAGAAGCAGGTCATACAAAGCAATTACTTCAATTTAAAAATGTTTTAGAGGCTATACTTATGTTTTGTTAATGTAAATGCTCTTGTAGCATGTTTTATTTCCCTTCATTTGGGGAGGTAAAAAGAAGAAAGGCAGAAATTAAAACAAGTGTGAAATATATTTGTCTTTTATGGCTTGCTTCTGATCCATTCAGGGCTCAAAGTGGTTAGCAATACCTCTCAAGAAGTGCTGCTGTTGCTCTCTCTCTCTCTCACACACACACACACACACACACACACACCCACCCCTGGCCATTTTATCTCTCACAGCAAGACTTGAGATCTTCCTTCCATGATCACAAAGAGTTTTTCATTTCACTTATTATTAAGTCAAACTTAAGTAAATTCATGAGTGAAAGACCGCATTTCACATATTTATATCAGACATAATGCCTTTACAGGATCCTGATCATATATAATGAGCAGGGAAATTTATCGTTCATTTTGTTCTGTTTGTCTTTCTAAGTGCAATCTTGTATGGCAATATGGGGATAAATTATACTTCCAAATGACTTCTCTACAAAATGATTCTTAAACGTTGAGATTTTCTATGCCATAAAAGGAAATTGCACAGACCTATAGGAAAACTGAAATTATTTTTATTGTGCTTATCACAAAGAATCCTAAGGATATTTTTCCAAATCTATAAATGGCTGATAATTGAATGTTGGGATTTTATAAACTTCTTGGGCAACCTGGTCCAGTGCTGCATTACTCTGTTATTAAATATTTTTTCATTAATGAGGAGTAACTTCACTGAAGTCAGTGAACTCCTAGTGGTACAAATGAACTGACACTATAAATTTTGTGTCTAAAAGGAAAGAGCTTATGTTAAACCTAATGTTGTATGGTCTAAGTTCATTAAATTACAGAAAATCAGTGAATTCTCTTAGAACACACATCTGGACACAAGAAGTGAGAAGGTCATTGAGAGTGGCCAGCGTGGATTGACACCTGGTCAGTCCAGACTTTCATGGCCAGTCTGATTGCCTTCTGTGATAAAATGGCTAGATTTGTGGGTGAGGAGAGAGTGTTGAACATCATTCACCTTCAACTTTATTAAGGTTTTCAGCAATGTTTGAGAAAATGTTCTTGTATCCAAGTCAGGACATTGTAATCTGGATGCACGCATGCACAACTGCATGGATTGCAACAGGTTGGATGTCTGGGCTCAGGCATAGTTAATTAATGGTTTGTAGTCTAATTGAAGGCTGGTAAAAATGGAGTATCGCAGGAGTCTGTGCTGGGACCTGTCCAGTTTAACATTTTTATCAGTGACCTGGAAGGGGCAATGGAGTGCACTTTCACCCTGACTGCAGATGACACCAAACTGGGATCAAGGGCAGGGCTGCCGTATAAGGAGACATAGACAGGCTGCAGGGATGGGTCATCAGGCACCGTATGAAATTCAACAAGGACCAGTGTGAAGTCCTGCCCCTGCAATGGACCAGCCTTCTGGCAGGGCGCAGGCTGGGGACTACTTGGCTGGGGAGCAGCTCTGCAGGAAGGGCCTTGGAGAAGGGATGAGCAGCAAGCTGGACATGAAGCCACAGTATGCCCTCGCAGCGAAGAGGGCCAGCGGCATCTTGAGTGTATGAGCAGAAGCAGCCAGCAGGCTGAGGGAAGTGACTATTCCTCTCTTCTGAGTGGTTGTTAGACCTCATCTGGGTAACTTTCTGAAGTTAAGGGGTGATCTAATAGCAACATACAGCTTGAAGGGTAGCTACAAAGGTGATAAATTCGCCCCTAGCAAGGGACAAGAGCCACAAGTTTCACCTTGGGAGGTTCAGGTTGGGCACTAGGGAAAAAAGAAGAAAGTTACTAACAGGGTAGTGCAGGGCAACTGTATTGTTTGCAGCAATGACTATGAAAAAACTATGCTGCTGAGTTATTCTTCCAGATGTGGAAATTACTGCAGTTTTTCATGGTTTCGTGTTAGCTGTGCCAAACCCACAGCAGAATAGTCCTGTTAGAGATACAAAGTAATTTAGACCAAAAGATTAGCACAATGAAGCAGAATCCTGAAGTTCAAGCAAATCCTTTTATGGACACTGTTTTCTATTCAGTGTTTGCACAGGGGCTATTAAAGCAGAGTAATGGTACACAACAGTGGCTCTGTACCAGAGTGGCACTACCATTACCAACAATTAGGTTTCTAAATCATCTCCAATAATAATAAATTAATGAAAAGGAAGTATGAAAAAAGTTTAATCCTATATAACTTTTTAACTATGAGGATTTACTGAGGTGGATATAATGAAATGCATTCTTTTGTAACAAAAAACCCTTGAACTCCAAATCAAACTTTGACTATAAATAGTCAGGCAAATACTGAGTTATATTACGAGGAACAAGGCCAGCAAAATGAGGGAAGTTACTGTCCTCCTCTGGCTGGTGGTGGTGAGGTCACATCTGGAACACAGCTGTGGAGATGTATGTGGAGAAACTGGAAACCCTCCAGCGGAAGGCAACCAGGATGGTCAGGAGTCTAGAGCACAGCTGTCTTTAGAGTAATGTAAAGAAGTAATTTCACCTCCTAAAAGTAAGAGTTTGAGTTTCTGGACTTCTAAGAGTGGTTTATAGTTGGCAATAAATTATTTTCTTTCCATTAACTGGATTTAATTCAGTAACATAGAGTGTAGTCACCAGTACATAAAACAACTGTGGAAGAAAATTAGACCTTGTGTAAACTCTTTCTTTAATGCATCTGATATCTTAGTAGGTACATTTTTTTTTTACTTTTGCAGTCTCTGTTCTGACTCTAGTCCTTTAAAAATGTGCAGAAATTAGTACTAGACGCCTGGAATCGAGACTGGTCTGAAGTTTAATTTATTGATAAACTGTGAGAACCATAAATTTTAATTTAATCATATCTTGTGAATAAAAGAGATGATTCACCATAGGGCTGGAAAAAGGAAGAGAAACCTGAAGTATTTGCATTACATACAAGTAAAAGGCCAGTGCACTGTAGACAGCAGTAATTTCATGAGCTATGTCTAACATGGTCCAATTAAACAGTACCCAGCATTCTCCAAGGTGTTTGACAGGAATCCAGATTTGAAATTTGCCTTTGATTGTCCACTTGGCAAAGATCCCAACTGACTCTTAGTCCTGGAGACATAATTGAAAGCTGTGAATGTATGCAAAGATTTCTCTCCTCCATTGCATTTTGTAAACACAATAACAGTGGTTTTACACGAGATCCCTCTAGGGTTACTTTTTGGATCAGAGCATTCTTCCAGGCCCAACGTCAGTTCGTGCATTAAGATTGCAGAGCTCACAAGGAGCAGGATGGTCTGCTATCATAGCAGTGCGACCCCAAGCTGACATTTCCCTACTTGTTTCCTAACACTACATAGCGCTGTTACTTAGCTGTGAGAGATCTCGCATGCACTATCATTGTGGTGACATTTAACGTGGCACAGTATGAATGGAACAAATATGAGTATAGTCACTCATCCACATAAAAATTTGTGGGATCAAGCTATTAACAACTATAGCTGAATAGTGAGGAACAGTAAGACTTTGGATGAAGCCTTGTCCTTTTAAATTTATTGGGAGTTTTGTCATTTATGTCAATGAGGTGTTATTTCTGCCTTGCAAATAGAAGTCATTGCCAGTACAAGCACATCCTGTTTATGTCACTTGTTTTACAGATGAAGAATGCAGTGGAACAAATTTGGTATCACACATAACAAAAGTTGTGTTTGGGCAAGTCATCCTCTGGTAAAACCAAGCAGTTTGCTGCGCTTAACAAAAAAAAAAAAAAAAAAAAAAAAAAAAAAAAAAGAAAAGAAAAAAAAAGAAGGAAAGAAAACTGCAGTTTCTCCGTTAGCTTATTTTGATTCTCTCATTTTCTTTTCTGTGTCCAGATTTATTTCCATCTCCCTAATTCTGTCTTTCCATTTTCTGTGTGAAAGTGTTGCCTGACATGGACAGGATGTCTAGATTTACGGAGAAACTTATTTAAATTGCAACTGAGCCTGAGAGTTGTTTCATCATGCGGTTATCCTATATAGCTGTTCTGCTTTCTTTATTAGCTTTTGGGGTGGGGGGACTTGCAGACTGTATGGAAGTGATTCCTTCCTATCTTTTCCTTGTAACACAACTAGTTACATTTGGAAGAGAGACGTAAAGTGACAGGAATCTTTTTTTCAGTATTCTGAAACAGAAAGTTATTTTTTCATTCTAATTTCTTTCTGAAATTTTAAATTCCATTGTGATTTTACCCAGAAGGAGAAATACTTTTTTAAAAGACATCCTCCTTTTGCAAAAACAAGAGAAGTAAACCCAGGGGTTTTCTAAGAGTTGTCCCTCTGACTTTTGCTTAAGTAAGTCATGACCAACTCTCCTCCTCAACTCCTAAGGGAGAAAAAAAAAAAAAAAAAAAGCCTCCCGTTACAGATATCCTGGAATTTGTGATGCCTTCTGACATCAAATGAGTTGTAAAGTCTTCATGAATCCACATATCCCTTGTGGCTCTGCAGTTTACTAGTGATGTCTTCTGGGAATTTTGATAACTTCCAACATCTTCAACCATATCTTTGATCTGGAAAGAATATGCCTTCTGGTTTTGATCAGCAGAGAAGTACTTAAGAGAAGAAATTGGTATTTAGTTTAAACTACAAAGCACATTCCTTCATCAGCTAAACTACGGGAAAGCAAACAGCTACTTCTCCTTCTCTCCTACCCTGGTACTCCACCTGTGTCAAGTACCCTAGGACAGTGTTAGAGCAAATCTTTGGTATCCCATCTTATGCCAATGACAGAACCACCAGGAAACAGGAACTGCCCTCAGTCCATGTTGTCTAGCTTTTCAAAAGTTTCAGAACATCATAATTCTGCTCATCTTTACTCAACAATTTTCATTCCTTCCTAAACTAGGACATATCAAGCCGGTTTGTCACAGGAAGTTCTTTGTCAATGTTGGTTCCTAATCTTTTGCGCATTCCACAAACAAGTGTGCACTATCAGTTGTGGTGGCATTTAATGTGGCCCAATATGAATGGAACAAATAAGACCATCGCTATAGCTCTAAGGCCACCACAACCAGATTTTTTGCATGACTTTAGTAAGCTAGGAAGAATTGGAATGAGTTTTTTAAAAAGACAGACTTCAGAAGTAAGAACAAGTGAGCTAGAAAGGAGGAAAGCAAGGTGGAGACAGACAGGCTGGGGCAGAATAGATTGAGATTTCATTCAACTTTAGAGTGTACATGTTTAAAAGACACTAAGCAGTGCAAGAGTAAGATTTTTGTAAAACATGAGCAATTAAAGACTCCTTTTTTGTTATTTCTGTTTAATTCAACTATTGCAAACTACTTCTGTAAATAATAAAGAAGACTTTCCATTTTTTCTGAGACTCAGGAAACTTAATCTGTGCAATCTTTTCATGCTTAGGCACAGCCCTTTAGATCATGCTCTCCTTGGAGCTATCTTTTACTGATGCTGATGCTGAAAACAAGATGTCTTAACATAATACAGTGCTAGAATAAATTGGGATGTACAGGTCCTATGTAGAGTGTTGAAAGGGTGAGGAGAATATGTCTAAAAGACAGTGCATGAAATCAGAATAATGTTTGACAAGTTGAAAATGTAGGAAACCTTGGGGGGATGTTCTTTCTAATGTATTGGATCGATTAATCCAAAACCCAGAGTAAACAAACTATCAAAGCGATTTGTTGGGGTGGAATCACTGGACGATCTGGTGGGTAGGGGGAATGAATCCATTGCCTGTAGGCTACCATCTCAAGCCTGTAACTCTAAAGATAGAAAATCACTTCTAAATTATTTGTCTGGCCTATGTGAAATGTTGGGTTTGTCCCTTTCCCTCATTGGCTATAAATATTATGATACTCATAGCATGAAATCTGAACCAAACCTTCTGTAAAATCCAGGATCACAGCTCTATGTTCATTTCTGGTTATTAGCTGGAATGGGAAATGCTAAAATAATGAAGAAAGAAATAACTGTGATTGGAAATAAAAAGAATTAAAATCTCATGTAAAAGGATTAAAATAGACTTTGAATGTCTATACAAATGACCAATAGTTCATATACCATCTGCTGTTAATTTTTGTTATTGCTTTGTACAGGGACAAGGGGAAAGAAACTTTCCCTCCACTGGTGATTTTTCCTTAATTTGAATTAGACAATGATAGAATTTATATTAGCTCTCAAGTAGTTGCATTTGAGACATTTTAGATCAGTCTATCTGAAATGCTTTTGTAAAGCCCTATTTTGTCCTTAAAGCCTTTGAGCCAATGGCAATATTGCAAAGTAAGACAAAGATATCCCTGCCTTACAAAGTGAGTAGCAGGCTTGAGTGTGGGCACAGACACATTGTTCCCGGTGATTCTGCTTTCTTTCCATATTGTGGGCTGCTAGCCCATCTGTAGAGCAACCTCAAGGTAAGCATATAATTTTTAAAAGTATTAAACAGGGAAAAATATTTGGTGGGCTGCACTGAAGTATGTTTGCTTTTCCACCACTAATCTGTCCAGATGACTTGAGATTTTTAGACCTATGATAAGATACTACATAAGAACAATCTTAAACCTGCATTTAATCGACAGTCAAAACACCTATGGCATAAAGGTATTGAAGGGGTTAGACAGGGTGCAAAAATGTGCTCCTTATGAATAAGGAAATCAGTGGAGGGAAAGGAAAGGGTCATGTTAGGACTTCTGAGTCGTGTTACAACAAGTAGATCCTGCACATTTTAATACTTTAAAAAGAGAGATGCTGGCAGAGTTTCTTAGGCATAGCAGTTATTAAGGTCACCGTGAAGTGGAAACCAAGGCAGTAAATGGATATTGGAAAGGGAATAAATAAGAGAAAGTGCAAGTGCTGAAGTAGGCATACAGGACAGCATGTATTGAGGTGACAGCAGATACAAGAAAAATGCTTCATTTGAATTGGCTAGCAATTTTCAAAGCAAAAAAAAATCTGGGGATTGAGGCCAGCCATGTATGTATCCTTCCAAACTCATGCCTTGTATTTGAGCCTCCCAGGGAAGACTGGACATTGGGACTAGACTGAAAGGAGGAACAATGAGGAATTCTTACCATCTATTTACGTTTATAGATCAGGGTTTCTTAAGATAAGATGGGCCCCTGCTCTGAATTATTAACTGAAGGGATTTTCATGGATGGTACAAGGAGTCTAAGCAGATCTGCTTCATACATTAATCTACTGGAATTCGGGATCTGCTGTCTAACACATACTAGCAAATCCCAAATAGCATGTGCTGCTAGTTACAGTTGCAAATATAATTCAGTGGGAAAGAGCTGAAAGCAACTTTAGAGTTGTCACAAGCTACCTAACCTTATAATAAAATATTGTATGTTTTGCAGTTTGTCATTCATCCAGCTTTTTTTGTCATTCATGCAGTCTTGTTTCTAAAAATTTCAGGGACTAAGTGTGTGGCAGAATGGCAAGGACTTCATATATAATGTGCTTCTGAAGCATTTTAGGAATATATTTTTTTTGCTTAGCTCCATTAATATAATCTTAACCCAAAGTAATTAAGTAGATTAAAATATTTATATGACATGCTAGGATCTAGACCTTTTTAAAGGTTTGTATTATATTATTTTGAAACAGCATCTTGATCTGACACAGAAAGCCAGATACTCTCTTAATAATTGCATCAGCATCACAGCAGCTCTGCTTTAATTAAATCCTTACAATTAGACAGGCTTGTTATTGTATGTCATTAGTCTTCTTAATACCATTTTACCTATTATCACCTCATTTTCAAGCACACATCTGTCACAGGGAAGCTACTTTTCCACCTCACTTCATTGCTTACAGATTTACACCTAAAAGGCTTTAGGCAGTTATGTTAACAATTATAAATTGTCTTGGTGAAATTCTAAGGAATGGGAAAAAATGCACCGGTGCATTGAGCTGAATATAAACATGAGACACAGATTATGGAATTCAGTAAGCTTTTTCCTTTTGGGGCTTGCATTTCCATTTGGCTTAATTCTTTCAGAAATGTCCCTTCCAGGAGGTAACTCACTACAAACTCCTCACTCAGCTTGCTTTTTGAACACAAGGGATGCAGTGGAATTGTAACATTCATTGGCTAGAATGGTAGCTGAGCATCAGTGTTTTTCTCAGTTTTACATATCTGAAAAATCAGTTATTTAATAACTGTATAAAAAATTATGGTACTTTGATTTTGAGCATGTCAAACATTATGCAACCCTTCATTTGTCCTAGTATCTGATAATCAGCTTGTGCACAGCTTTAAGATATGTTTGTGGTGTGAAAACCGCACAGTTATTGTTCAGCCTGACCCTACATCTTTTGGGTTTTATGATCTTCCAGTAAAGTTCATTGTAAAACTACAATGCCAGTTATAGAATCACAGAATGGTTTGGAAGGGATCTTCAAGGATTACCTAGTGCAACCCCTCTGCCATGGGCAGGGACATATTTCACTAGACCAGGTTGCTCAAAGCCCCCTCCTTGAACACTTTCAGAGATGGGGCATCCACAGCTTCTCTGGGCAACCAGCTCCAGTGTCTCACCACCCTTATCATAGAACATTTCTTCCCTATGTCCAATCTAAGTGTACCCTCTTTCAGTTTAAAACTTCTACCCCTTGTTCTGTCACTACAGGCCTTAGTAAAAAGTCTCTCCCCATCTTTCTAATAAGCTCCCTTTATATACTGAAAGGCTGCAATAAGGTCTCTCCAGAGCCTTTGCTGCTCCAGGCTGAACAACCCCAACCCTTCTGTGCCTTTCTTCATAGGAGAGGTGCAACTCTGCATTTGTGCTCTTACTTTATTGTCACTGACTGTTCAAAGAATGGAATAATATAACAACCCAGAACCCACTAAGCAAAGTGCTAATAACCACTTTCCCCCTTGAAAATCTGTAGATCTTATTTGCCCTTGTGCAGGAAGAGTTTCTTTGGGTTTATATCTTCTCTTGCGCACCATCTGTGGGTATAGTTAAGTAGCACATTTTTTTCCTGATGGAAAGATTACAATAGTATAATTAAAGTGTTTATGTAACTCTCAAACAACACATCTTGTAGGTAGTAAAGAAGCAAGAATGGCATAGACTTTAGGTAGGATACAGAGAAATTATTGCCATTATGAGAAAAATAAAAATACTAAAGGCATTTTTCATTTTGTATAGTAACTCTTTGGTGATTGCATATTCTAATTGACTTCCAGTCCCAAAGAGCAAGTAGTGAGCCATGGCTACAAGGTTAGTTTCAGTGCTACTAATGTCATCTAAGCTGTTCAAGTCTCTTTATTTGTTAACTCTTCGATAATTCATACATATTCTAAGATAACACATTTTGTATGTCACAGTAAATTGATTGCTGGTTGTAAAAATACTTTGCTGGCAACTCCATAACTTTGAAGCAAATTCCTCTGCAGTCATTACACTTGTCCCATGCTCAAATGTTCACTACAATCAGCAGCAACATAGAGCCTAAGGCATGAGTACCAGCTGCTGAAACTATCCTGACTTACCTTTGTGGATAAGCTGTTACTGTTGTGTCCTGTTTCAGGGTCCAAGTTCATCCTCTCTAATAATGTTAACTGTTCAGAAACTGGAGGTAGCAGATGACCTTGCATATAATAGGTGTTGCTCTAAATAAGAATATAAAAAATGGCCAGTAATTACCACTCCACCCCAACCCCTACTTTTTCCTTAGAGCCAAACTTGACATTTTTTTTTTCCAGATCTGAACACTTAGTTTTTGTTGACTGTGTGGCATTTGCGACCTAAGGGAGTATTCACTTGCTGTATACTCCTATACTGTTAGAGTGGAAGTGTTTCATCTGTCTGTCTTTAAGGGTAGAAGAGAGGCAATATTTGTAAAGAGAAAAAGAGGGGGTTTTTTTGACCAAATGAAAAAAAAATGGCAGACCTGAAGAAGTACCCAAAAGTTTGTCTGTTTCTTCTATTTTTTTCAGCTGATCTAATAAGAGATATTACTTCTCCTTAAAATCCTTGCTTCTCTGACGCTCTGTGCAAACACAGAGCAGCATGAAGGCCACATAAGACAAGGCAGAGCAGACGGTTGCAGGTAAATGGGGGGAACAAGGAAGCAGTGAGATGGTGCTGGTCAGGTAGGTACAGTGTGCAGCAGAAGCTACCTGCTGTTAAGTTTCAAAGGGCATCAGAGAAGAAGGGATCCTTAGGAAGAAGGTTGAAGGAGGCTGGTCTTTGAAGAAGGCTGAGGAAATCCTCCCAGGTGTGAGTCTGCAAGAGGTGCAGCGAGTTGGCACCACAGGGCAAGTGGATACCAAAATCACCCTTCTGAGGTAGAGTCAGAAGTGATGGGGAACATGTGGATGGGAAATAAAGCGCCTTGATGGGTATGACAAGCAACTTCCGTTTGATATGATTGGGAAAGGGGAAGCTGGTGGAAGAGAAAAGCGACACAGCCAAAGCGGCAGACAGGGGAAAGCTTTCTCCCAGTAGCACTCTGGATAGGCATGAGAAAGGCAAACTTATGTTTGCCAAGGCCAAAAAATGTAGTAATTATTATATGAAATTATGGGAACCCAGAATTTGGGAATTTGGGTGAAGAGGAGCATCGTGGGAGGACACACTGAAAAAGAAAATAGAAAGGCTGAAAGTGGAGGAGATCTGGAAGCCATGGAATTGAAGAAAGGCAGCATTACAGGGAGAGGAGTAAGAGTGACTGATTTTGAGAGAGCTGTGGGATCAAGAAGGATGAGCATGTGGCCCTGATTTTGTGGTTAAGATTATCATGTTAGAAGTTAAGAAGTTAGAACAAGGTACTGCAACATCTTGCAGTTCTATGTTGATAGCTAACTTATTTCCTGGCTTTTGGCTTTACTGAAAGTAAGTTGTCTGCAAAGATGGTATTGGATTGTTCCCATTGCCCACTTCATACTGTCCTTTTTTCCCTTGAGCTCCACCATTGATGGGCATAGAGCTATGCACTAGTTTCAGCCCAGCCTGTTTTCTGCTGTCCTGTTAATTAGCAGATCTTTGGCCTTCTCCTTGGTCATGTGAACAGATTGCTTCTGTGGGGTGTAGGACCCACATATATAAGGTGACTCCCAGAACTGGAATGTAATGGTAAAACACACAATACTTCCTGCCACGTGCTAAGGGAATTCATTATCAGCTATTCTCCATCTTTCAAGATCAAGCTGGGAGTATAGATCTGTAGAAGCTCTTTTAATGGCATTAGAAGAGAACAGTGTTTTTCCAGTATTTAGCTTTACAAAATACTTAATGTATGCTTTCATACTACTGAATCTTGGATTTTCTGATGTTTTAGTATATACTACACAGTGTGTCATAGTCCTTCAGAGTGAGTTAACAACTGTGATTATGAAATCTCTGTATGTAATATGACACATGTAGACCTAGTGGAATCAAGAAAGTAATTCAAAGGTCCAGTTCCATAAAGGAAAAAGCCCAGTTCCATACCCTCCCCTCCCCCCCCCCCCCGAAACCAACAAAAAGTCATCCCTTGTCTTTGACTCCAAAAGACTTACCTTTCTATATATTTTTTAAAACTTCCTCCATCTGAACAGTTCTAAATCAAAACAGATTTAAACGACACAGCATTACAGCCTCTGTTAAAAGTTAGAATCTTTTCTACGTGTGTAAAAAACACTTGCCCAGTGCTCTAGAGACATGAGTTTTAACTGTTGTGAAGAAAAGGGTCTTCCAAGAAATCGATACAATTTAAACAGACACATTTTTGCAAGATCTACCTATGCTCTTAAGGAAAGTCCTGATAGATCACCATCTGGAAATGCACATCAATAGCCAACTCAGTAAACAAACACCATCTGTATATGAGTGCTTCATATTGGTAGTCTCTGACTAAAGAGTGATCCACCATATTTACAGAACACCTGAGCTATATTATTAAGCTCCAAAAAAACAGGGGAAAACAAGGAAAAAAAATAGCTTGTTTTTTAATTTTTACAGTATTGATGGAAGCCAGTCTGTGTCTTGTTTCATTCAATTGCAAACTCTCATTTTTCCAAATTCAATCTTTTGGTTTATAAGAGAAGAACATTCGAAACCCGCATTTTTTTGCCTTTCTCTTTTAAGCAGCACTTGGGAGACTGAAAAGACATTTCAGAACCCCAGCAACCTGACTGCATGAAGTATAATAGAACAGGTAGGTAATACACCCATGAGAACAACACTTAAAATTTAAAAAGCTGATAGAACACATACTACAATGATCTGGTAGGTGTCATTGATTAGTACAAGGAAATCAAGAGTATAAACCAGAGTATAAATATGAACCATAGCCCCCTTCCCCCCACCCCCACCCCCCTTTTTAAAAAAAAAAATCATACATTATTAAGCAATGGACCTTATGTAAAAAAAGAAAAAAAAGATGCCATTTTTGCTCTCCAACAAAACTTCATAAGGTTTGCCCTCTGTTCCATCTCCACCATGGGTTTTAGGTGTAGGTTAAGAACTGTGACTTCAGTCTTTATGAATGTCCATCTTTTTTAATTGCTAAAACTTAAAGGGATTTGACTGCTGTGGTATCAGTTAGAGCCTCTGTCATATTAGAATGAACCTGGAGGCTCCCAGCTTATACACAAAAATGCTGATCATTCTTCAAAGGCAAGATCTGGGTCTGTCTTATGTCTCTTTCTTGGATTTCTTCCTCTTTTAAATTTGAAACGTAGTACTAAAAATGCATTTTTTCTTCTATTTCTATCCAATGTAGTAGGAAGGAATAGGGAAATCATTAACACTTTAAATAGAACCCTTAAAAATAAACATAACAAACCTCATTGCAACTAAGAAAATTCTACATGGAAGAAATAAGAAAGCTGGAGATAAGCTGAGGAAGCTCCATAACATTTTAAAGCTCCACAAGGTCATAAATCCAAATACAATGCAAAAAAATTAAAAAAAATTGTTAGTTGCAGACATTGTACAATTTGCCATTCATTTGCCAGTAGTGAAAGATAGGCTGGCATTCTAGTAGTCAGGTTGTCAAAGTGACCTTTTTTAATGTCATATGTCACAGAATTTCATGTCACACTAAGACAACATGACAGGACAGAGTGAAGCTTTTCTAATGTTTTCCCTTCACCTTCTCAAAAGTGTTTGCATTCTAAAGAAGATGAAGGTATAGTATATTCATTGCTTGATAATTCAATGACCACTCTAAAGAGAAGTGTCACGCGGCAAAACAGATTGTGTATTAGAATCTTTTTTAAGAAAGAAACACTATAAAATTGAAATAAATGGGCAAAACTGTTGTGGTGCTTTAACATTAGGTGACAAGTACAAACCTGAAATGTCAGCACTGGTTTGGAATGTCACTCAGATACTTCATGCAGTTATCACTGTACATCTAACAAATGCAAACCAAATGAAAATGCCCCATTCCAGCTCCAGTTTGCAGCTGGTGACCGTAAGAACAGATAAGGACATTGTGTAAATAACAGTTCCATTTTCAGACACACACAGTATGGTTAACTTTATCATAAAATGTGGAAATCAGCTTTCGTATGTCCCACTATTGGCATTGGATAGATTATAGATACACAGAGTGTAAGAATTCCCTTTAATGATTTTTCAGATCTTTTTGTTGTTGTATTTCACACAGTAAGAGTGAAACTATGACATGAAGTGATCTTTGATTTACTACTTAATTTTTCATGTTATTCACCTCAGTGTAAATGTGCAGCAGAACACAGTTTAAATGAGTAAAGTTATAATAGATTTTTCCTGTTCCAAATTTAACAGGCAGATGGTCATTTTTATCCATGATTACAATACCACATTATGACTAGTTCTTTAATTTGTGTAAAAGTATTTCATAACTCATGCACAGATGCGCATTATATTTATGTTGTCAAATGCCTGAATATAAACAGGTACAGAAGAAATAGCATACTTAATATAGTTTGCTACTCTTTTCTAAACTTAACTTGTACTATTAAATTAGTTTTTCTCACCAAGAAGAAAACTTAGCCCAGTCCATGCAAGAAAGAAAGGAATACTTTCAAAGATTAGTTTTCAAAGAAAACAAGAGCTATCTGATCTTGCTGATGGTATTTCCATCTGAGCCAAATTCCTTTTAGCTCTGTCTCCTAGGCCCAGCAGCAGCTTTTGAACCTGTTGACCAATAGAGTCTGCTACATTTGACAAATACAAATTACACCAGGAATGCTATACATCCCTACAAGTTTTGGGGAAAACCAAACCGGGGCAGAAGCCATTCCCAGTGTTTCTTCTGAGGGGAAGAATACACCATGGGTTCAAATCTCATTAGACTCCCAAGGATCTCAGTGGTAGATGGTTGCTATGAAGACCCCAATGGTGAGAAGAGCTTCAGTCAATAGTAATTCTCTCTTATGCAACAGGGAAGCCAACACAAGTAAGAAAATCTGGCAACTCTGGAACAGGGTATATTTTCTACTTCATGTATGACGTACTTTTCTTTTCCTCCATTAAAGCCAGAAAGGCCAGATTCTCAGATAATTTAGATTACTAACAGGAAATTCCTACTGCAAATCTGGACCTTAATCTTTTCTCTGGAAGGTTCAAATTTCTCCTGGTTTCAGCTGGGATAGAGTTAATCTTCCTAGTAGCTGGTACAGTGCTGTGCTTTGGATTTAGTATGAGAACAATGTTGATAACACACTGATGGTTTAGTTGTTGCTCAGTAGTGCTTGTCCTAAGTCTGGGACTGTTCAGTGTCCCATGCTCTGCCAGTGAGGAGGTGCACAAGAAACTGGGAGGGAGCAGAGCCAGGACAGCTGACCTGAACTAGCCGAAGGGATATTCCATACCACAGAACATCATGCTATATAATGGTATATAAGTGTATAAAATGGGAAGAGCTGGCTGGGGACTCCTGATTGCTGCTGAGGAACTGGCTGGGCATCCATCAGTGAGTGGCAAGCAATTGTATTGTGCATCACTTGTTCTTCTTGAGTTTTATTCCTCTCTGTTTTTATTATGTCCCTTTTCATTACTATTGTTGTTGTTCTTATTAGTAGTAGTAGTAGATTTTACTTTATTTCAGTTATTAAACTATTCTTATCTCAACCCATGGGTTTTACCCCCAGTGCCAGCAAGGGAGGGGGAGAGTGAGTGAGCAGCTGTACTTAGTTGGCAGCTGGGGTTAAGCTATGACAGAACTCAAGTCCATATTCCTTAAATGCCTTCAAAAATAATGTCATTAGAATCATAGAATAATAGAGTCTTCTAGGTTGGAAATGACCTTTAAGATCACCAAGTCCACCACTAAACCATGCCCCTAAGCACCACATCTACAGGTCTTAATAGCTTCAGGGATGGTGACCCAATCACTTTGCTGGGCAGCCTTCCCCAGTGCTTGACCACCATTTTGGTGAAAAAATTTTTCCTAATACCAAATCTAAACCTCCCCTGGCACAACTTGAGGCCATTTCCTCTTGTCCTATCACTTGTTCCTTGGGAGAAGAGACCAACACCCACCTCACTACAACCTCCTTTCACATAGTTGTAGAGAGCAATAAGGTCTCCCCCGAGCCTCTTTTTCTGTAGGCTAAACAACCCCAGTTCTCTTAACTGCTCCTCATAAGACTTGCTCTCCAGACCCTTCACCAGCTTCGTTGCCTCCAGCTCCTCAATCGCTTTCTTGTAGCGAGGGGCCCAAAACTGAACACAGTATTTGACTCACAGCTTCACCAGTGCCAAGTACAGGGGGATGTTCCTGTCCTGTTGGCCACACTCTTTTGGATACAAGCGAGGATGCTCTTGGCTTTCTTGACCACCTGGGCACACTGCTGGCTCATATCCAGGCAGCCGTCAACCAACACACCCAGGTCCTTTTCCACTGGGCAGCTTCCCAGCCACTCTTCCCCAAGCCTGCAGCATTGCATGGGGTGGTTGTGACCCACGTGCAGGACCCAGCACTTCTCCTTGTTGAACCTCACAGAACTGGCCTCAGCCCATCAATCCGGCCTGTCCAGATCCCTCTGCAGAGCCTTCCTGCCCTCAAGCAGACCAACACTCCCACCCAGCTTGGTGTCATCTGCAAACTTACTGAGGGTGCACTTGATCCCCTTGTCCAGATCATTGATAAAGATATTAAACAGAACTGGCCCCAGTACTGAGCCCTGAGGAACACAACTTGTGACCAGCCACCAGCTGGATGTAACTCCATTCACCACCGCTCTTTGGGCTCAGCCATCCAGCCAGTTTTTGACCCAGTGAAGAGCACACCTGTCCAACCCATGAGCAGCCAGTTTCTCCAGGAGAACACAGTGGGAAATGGTGTCAAAGGCTTTACTAAAGTCCAGTTAAACAATATCCACAGCCTTTCCCTCATCCACTAAGCGGATCATCTCATCATAGAAGGAGATGCAGTTCATCAAGCAGGACCTGCCTTTCATAAACCCGTGCTCACTGGGCCTGATCTCCTGGTTATCCTGTACATGCTGTGTGATGGCACTCAGGATGATCTGCTCCAGCACCGAGGTCGGGCTGACAGGCCTGTAGCTCCCTGCTATCCTCCTTCCAGTCCTTCCTGTAGATGGGCATCACACTGGCTAACCGCCAGTCAGCTGAGACCCTCCCAGTTAGCCAGGACTGCTGATAGAAGGTTGAAAGTGGCTTCATGAGCACTTCTACCAGCTCCCTCAGCACCCTTTGGGCTGATCCCATCCGGCCCCATAGACTGTGTTTAACTAGTGTAGCAGGTCTGTGACCATTTCCCCTTGGATTGTGGAGGCTTCTTTCTGCTCCTCGTCCCTTTCTTCCAGCTCAGGGACTGTCTTCCAGCTCAGAGAAACACTGTCCTTACTGTTAAAGACTGAGGCAAGGAAGGCATTAAGTGCCTCAGCCTTTTCCTCATCCTTTGTCACTAGGTTTCTCCCTGCATCCAATAAGAGAGCCCTCCTTTTGCTGCTAAGGCATTTATAGAAACATTTTTTGTTGTCTTTTATGGCAGTAGCCAGATTTGCACCTTCTAATTTTCTCCCTGTATAACCTTGCGAGATCCTTGTAGTCCTCCTGAGTTGTCTGCCCCTTCTTCCAAAGGCCATAAACACTGCTTTTTTTCCTGAGTTCTAGACAAAGCTCTCTGTTCAGCCAGGCCAGTCTTCCCCACCGGCTTGTCTTTTGGCACATGGGGAGGGCCGGCTTCTGAGCCTTTAAGATTTCCTTCTTGAAGAACGCACAGCCTACCTGGGCTCCTTTGCCCTCCAGGCCTGCCTCCCAAGAGACTCTTGTCAACCAGTCTCCTCAACAGGCCAAGGTCATCCCTCCAGAAGTCCAAGGCCGCAGTTCTGCTGACCTCCCTCCTTACTTCTCCAAGAATCGAAAACTCCATCATTTCATGATCGCTATGCCCAAGACAGCCTCCAACCATCACTTCACCCAGAAGTCCTTCTCTGTTCACAAAGAACATGTCCAGCGGGGCGCCTTCCCTAGCTGGCTGACTCACCAGCTGTGTCAGTAAGTTTCTCTTCCACACACTCCAGGAACCTCCTAGGCTGTTTCCTCTCCACTGTATTGTATTTCCAGCAGACATCTGGTAAGGTGAAATCTCCCATGAGAACAAGGACT
Source organism: Falco biarmicus (assembly GCF_023638135.1). Taxonomy (NCBI): domain Eukaryota; kingdom Metazoa; phylum Chordata; class Aves; order Falconiformes; family Falconidae; genus Falco; species Falco biarmicus. The sequence goes on along the minus strand of NC_079289.1, from coordinate 78,808,446 downwards.
AGTGATTGTGAGACTTCTCCCAGTTTCTTATAGAATATTACTTGCTGCTTATACAATATTTCATCTGCCTCTTCATCCTGGTTGGGATGGTCTGTAACAGAGGGTGGTCTATAACAGACTGCCACCATGATACCTGCCCTGTTGGCCTTCCTCCTGATTCTTACCCATAAACACTCAGCCCTATCATCACCATCATTAAGCTGTAGACAATCAAAGGAAGGGTTGTAGGAACTGTTCCCTCAGACAGGGTGTTAGGTTCTTTGAGGAGCTGGACGTAGTCTCTGTACCTCAGTGGCCCTGACTGATCCAGTGATGGGGGTAAAATAACAACAAAAATACAGTAATGCTGACATGTAATTTAACTTTTCTTTAATTCTACTTGTTTTGTGTTTTGATTGTTTGAAAAATTCTCTGATGATATATGTCCTAATTAAAACTTGAGGCTCATATGATCTTGATGCTGGAGGAGAAAATTGAAGCTCAGGAACTGTTAATATAAATAGAGAGACAATAACTAGTAAAACACATAGAATTATCACATTCAGTATTAGGTCAATTTATTAATTGTATATAGCATTGGTTTATTTTGAAAATACTGTTGGAATATTTTTTTTTTATCAAAAAACACCCTTTTTGTGAGAAGAGCTGAAGAATGCATTCAGTTTTTAATCTACCAAGTTATGATGACCTACTTATAACCACAGCTAAAAGTGTAAATAGTCAAAAATTTCCACGGATCTCTCTTAAATGTACAGTCATGCCATTTTTATATAGCCATAGAATGGTTTGGGTTGGAAGAAACCTTTAAAGATTATTTAGTCCGACCTCCAACTTCTTTTCACTAGTTCTTTGATTGAAATTGTCATTCTCTGTTTCCTGTATCTGCTATCACTTCCCTTTCCACATAGGATTTTAGTGTTTACTAATGCTTAAACATTGCCAGAGCAGAAGCATGGAAATGTTTTTAAATCATAACAACTGGCTTCCAGCAGATTTGCAAGGAGGGGTGCCTTCCTGCATGTTTATCCTTATTCATCCTGTAATTACAGCAAACTGACTATCGGAGCTTTAATAAAACACCAAAAAAAGAACCCTTTGCACATGCAGTAAATAATTTCCAGGCTTTAAAGGGAGTATGTTTTATGATCTTGATTAGAATCTAAACTTTGGTATGGTAGATTTTAATGAAAAACAGAAATATAGTGAATTTGGGAAGTAATTTGCCTTATTTTAACTAGGCTTGGCTAGATACAGTTTTTAAAACGTGTTTTGTTTTCCTGCATTTTCTTTTTAGTATCTGCATTTCAATATAGGTTTTGTTTATTCTGAAATCAGTGGTACAGTCTGGGGAAACAGAAAAGCCATAGTGTTTTTAAAAATTTGCACCAAATTGAAATTATTCAGCAATGGTGCAGCAAAGAAGTCAGAGAAGGCTGGGTCTGCTTTTAAAGATTTGATTTCATAAATAGATGTTCTGGGATCCTGAAGGCAAATCTCAGTGGACTGATTGATCGCAGTCCATTGGATACTATAGTCTGAGCTGCAGATGAGAAAAGATTGGTGGTAGTGATAGCCAGGAATATCTTCTCAAGGGGATTTTTTTTTTTTTCCTGTGCTGGCAACAGTGAACAGAAAAGCTGGTATGTTTTATTAGTTTGATTGTCCACAGGTATGTTCTCTCTGGTTTATTATGGAATTTCATGCCTCTCAGGATCATCAAGAAACTTTTCCAAGAATTTTTCATCATACTCTTTGCAGATGGCCATGCTCTGAATATGGATATCTGTAGGAGAGATTGCAGAAATACCACTTAAAAATATGTACTTGCATTAGTGCCTGTAATGAGTTCACATGTTCAAACGATGTCTCTTCTTGTTCATTTTCGTCAGGTCCTTAGAGCAGGTGCTGAATAAATCCTGTTTTCCATCACTATGAATTCAGTGAAAATTTGCCCTTGAAAGATGAGCAAACTAAGCACTAAATCAGACAGCCCCAACAGCCATGGCAGCCAGAATCAGTACTGAAAAGGTATTTGCAAACTTCTGTGCAGAAGCCCAACAGCACTTTTGAGTGCTATATTTGCAGGTTCAGTGTTTGATTATAGCCTAGGCTGTTCGTATAAGAACCAGTTGCAGATGCAGCCTGACCAGTGTACTCACACCTACACCTGGTGAGAATGGTCCAACTTTCTCTCCTAACGCAGCTTTTCTGTGCTAATCGAAGTCTCAGCTGCCTCAGGACTTGGATATTGTACTTCGCTTGATCAGGACTTGGGATCTCAAATGGCTGCCAGAGGCAGAGTTTCCTGCTTGCCTGGTGATTTACCAGGTAGGGAAAATGCAGTGACAGGTTTTCCAGTTTTTGTGTCAGTCCCAATCTGTTTCTGGATGGTATGGTTTCTTATGCATCACAGCTTAATCGTTTGTTTCTTGGTGATTTGAGGGGTTACTGCTCCCTCCTGGTAATACCAGTTCAGTTGTGATTTACTGAATTGTGCAAGGCTCTTGAATATGAAGTGATCCAAACGGGTGATGGGATGTTATCAGTGACTACCCCTCAGCTTCCCTCATTGTTTGAACATTAGACTAGTATATTGGCATTGCAAATTATAAAGCTCAGATTTTCCTTGGCAGATTTCTGAATTTGGACAAAGGGAAGCTAGAAAATGAAGGTGAGGTGAGATACCTTACAGCACGTCTGGGATTCTTTACTAGAACAATCTGTGCAGTAGTAAAACTTGTGATGGAAATCAGAATTAAAGAACATAGTATGTCTTTGCATTATGAATCCTGTAAATTCACTTTTTGGCCAATAATAACCTTACCATCTTCTGGGGAATCTGCGTGGATCTATTTTCCTTTAGCCACAAGTGTTAGGCCAATATTTTGACTAGTACCTGACAAAACTCTTTTTCTTACAAATGTTAAAACTTCAGACATGAAAGTGACCTTTTTGGTGCTGCATAAGTAGAGTTTCATGAAATACATATGTATTACTCCATTTCTTGTAATAAAAGCATTTCCCAAATAACAGCGGTATGCAAAGAAGTGATGCACTGATTTCTGCGGTGTTGTTTTGAGTAATGATATCCAGCAATTCCTTGGTGGCTGAGGCTTTGCTTCAGTCTTTTGTAAGGGAGTTTTATGCTTCAAGTTTGAGAATGACAACAAGACTGCTAGACTCCCAGGAAAAAGAGCTCAAAGCAGTCACTCCTTTGTGTATTGGCATAGCTTGGAGGAAGCTTTAGGCATGTCAGTAAAGCAAGCAGATTTGAATTATGCTGCCCTAAAGATGAGGGACGTGAATCACAAGAAGTGACTAGTGGTAGAAGGAAGGGGCAGATGACCTCAGAGTGTCCTGAAACAGGCCTTGCTGCAGCAGGGGAGGAGGCAGGAACAAGGAGGCTCGGTGCACTGCTGTGGTATCCCCGCAAATAGTCTCCTGGCAGATAGTCTCCCTGCATGCCCCAACATGATGATTGGCACCAACCAGCAATTATTCTTTAGCATACATTATGAATAGATAGTACTTTGCAATAATTCTAAAGAGGACCCAAAATATATGAATATTATGGTCTTGGTCCCAAAGACCCTAAAATGTAAACAGACTTTACTAATATTATTGCTCAACCATGAAGCATAGATGAATATGATTCTTATTTTCCATGATACAGAGTCAAATTGTTGGAAACAAATTCATGCTTTGTCACTTTAGTACTTTAGTTCTACAAGTGACATGGAAACAGTTCTCACTCATTATAACATAACTTGCATGTAAGCAATGAAATACTTTTTAGTATAAAATGTGAAATAATTTGGTGATGAAATTACATGATAAATTTTGAACATTGTTATGATTGGCATTTTCCTCCAAAGACATTTGGATTCTTGATTTGGCTTATTGCTACTTTACAGAGGAAAATCAAACTAATATCATATAAATATCTTCCAGTCCCAATTTTTATAAGTGTTTTGGCTAAGGGAGAGTTCAGAGTCAAATAAAAACCCTTCATTTACTGTTTACTTTTTGTACATGCATATGTATGGGAATTTTTACTTAAGCAGCTGAAAGGCTGCACTGTACTTCACGTGCCTTTCCTCTTTCTCAAGTTCTTAGACTTGCAACAATCCAGGAGAGGCAGCATGATGTCATTATAATCACAGAACAACTTTCTTCTTACAGGAAAGAAATACATTGTTCCCCCTCTAATGAAAGAAAATTGAACTTTTCAGTGTTGGAAATAAAATACATTTAAGTTGCTATTTATCCTTAATTACTGTAGGTCTCTGAGAAGCAAGCAAGAGATGTTGCACTTCAAAAGCAAGTATCTTTCCTTAGTCTTTGTTCTATTAAAAACTGGTTTTGTTTTTGTTCCTCCTCACCATCTGCACAAGGGTTGTACTTGTTTGTGTACATGTGTGTAGATTTTTTTGTTGTGATTCAGGCAGCACCAACATAATGCCTGGGGCTGTTTCAAGTAACAGGACTGACTGGTCTGTGAGTGTGTGTCGGTCAGGTAATCTTCATACCTGAAGTACCTAGGTAACTACCTGGGGTGACATGCAGTGTCTCATCAGCATTCAGAGCCCGTGCTGAAGTGGGAAAGGGAAGGGGCGTGGGAGGTATAACATTCAGGAGCAAGACAAAATAAAAGGAGCATGCTGAGAAGAGAAGACAGTTGTTTCCTAACTGAGCTGGGGAGGAAAATGAAATGGCCTGTGACACACTCCCTCTGACCCATACTTCCTCAAAGCAGGACAGTTTTTGCATGCTGTGTACAGTCAGCGCATGAGGTGTGAGGGGTTGCACCTCTCCTTCTCATGGGGTTGGTGAATGTTATGAGGAAAACTGAGAGCTGTTGACATGGTGATGTTGTTTTTACTGTAAATTACCCTGAAGCTAGCTCTGTGATTTCCTAATGGCTATCTGAACCGGAGGTCCAAGTTGAGGGGAACCAGCTGAGACTGAAACGCAGTGGGATCCGTGGTCTCCAATGCAGTCCTTGCTAGAGCAAGTACCTTTCTATCCAGCATGGGCATGTGGGATGTTGTCACCATTCCTTGGCAAAGCACAGCTTTAGCACCTCCCAGCTTATGATATTGTAACTGTACTGTAATGTTTTCTTACAATATTCTCTCCTTGGGCATACATTTATTGTTGGCCACTGAGAGGTTTTCTGCTGCTCTGAAAACCAGTGGCCTGCCTCCTGAGTGAGGCAAGCAGCCTTGACTACGAACTGAACCTCCAAGGTGGTCAGATTTCTTTTCTAGATGGCACTCAAGGAATTATCCAAGAATTTTAGGTGGATAACTGATCTAGAACCTGCTGATTTGATTTGCTGTTCTCCCTTGATCTTAAAAGGAGACTGAAGAGCCGTGCGTAACCTCCTTATTACTAAATTAGCGTAATTATTCATTCTCTGTGAACCTGATTACTTGTTTTCTGGCTGTAAAGAGAGATCACCAATCTGGGAATATGTGTTTCTTTGTGACTGAAATTAATTTCAGCTCCACAAACACAGGACCTAGTTGCTGAACGTGGCAGCTGCTTCCTTACTCCTTTGTTACGGCTTTGTTGTGGCTTTTCTAGGCTGTAGTGAGTGCATGGGCACCTATTGTTATATGGAGCAGATGAAGATTAAAAACTTGCTGCTTGTGCAGCTTAAGAAAGGAGAGCTTTAAACCTGAAAGACAGTGTGCATGAAAGTAGACTGGCTAAAAAGTTATTTCAAAGAAGGAAATAAAGCTTATTGTCTGCAAAAATGAAAACGTCCTGCAGTAAAGACCCAGCAGTTCTGAGCTTACTCTGAAATGCAAAACCTTCAGGAAACGCTGATCAGAGTGCAAAATTAGGACCTCAGTGGAAATAGCTTTCAATCTCTATTCTGAGAGTGACCATATTAATTAAATCTGTAATATGCTTTGTAAGAACCAAAAAGTATCATGCTGTATTTTAGCCAGGACAACAGAGTGACTAGTTTGATATGGAGTATGAAATTTGGTTTAGCGTGTCCAAATTTTACCTCTGGGGAAAATGTGCTGCAATTGCAAGCTAGTAGGGCACAGGTCATCTTGTGTGTATTCATAACTACACCGGGCTGCTGTTCTGAGAATGTAATACAATATGCTCATAGTTTTGTACTTGCTGTGAGATACTACATTTACCAAATGTACAAGGACCTATCTTCAAATCAAATAAATATTTTAGCTTGTCAAAAATGGTAGTGTTGTATAGATGCTGGTGTATAGAATTTATGAGAGCAGAATTCAGATTTATGAAATGCAAGAACATGTAATCTCTTGGACCACATGAATAAAAGACACGTGATATTATTTTGTTTGAATGCAGAAAACAGAGTATGCCTCGATGATTGCATAGCACTGATCTATTTTCATTGTATTGTGTTCAAATTCTGCAAAATTCCTGTGCAATTTAAGGGTCATTTATTCTTGTTTGTAGGAAGTTTTGTGTAGTTAAACAAATGGTTTGCAAAACAATCTATCATGAGATTTTCTTTAGTTCATCACAATGTCTTTAACATTTCTGTGTTACTGAAAATAATATAATGTCTACAAGACAACTGTACAGAATTAGCTGTTTAAATCAGGCTCATGCTTTAACCCCTTAGAACAGGTAAGAATGTAAGGCACAATCAGTCAAGACACAGAAACATAACAACTACATTTCCAATTTAAAAAGACATGAAGTGCTTTGAATTGTATTTTAAGGGGTCTTTGGAAAAGGTAGTTAGATGGCATATATTTTTTCCCCTTCTCTTTTTCTGTTGGACTTACAGCTACAGCCCTTTTCTTGAAACATGGCTAAAACGTAGGAGCTCCACAATTGTCTCCGCCTTACAAACCTCTCTGGTTTTAATCGCATCCAGCATGGTGCATCTGCAATTGCAGCATCACTCCGGGATTTTAGGGTTTTGATTTGTTTTAGGTTTTGAGAGGGGAGAGAGAAGAAAAGGGAATAAACATGCTTTCTGTTACTATTATCTAAACCAGCCTGCAGACCAGGCTTCATTAGGAAGCAAGGAGGTTGAAAAGAGCTGGCTGCAGCAAGTTACTTGTTGCCTAGTGACACCATCAGACCTATAAACTCAGGCTTAACTCCAGTTCTCTTAACCCTCTAGAGTCCAGAATCTCCATTATATTTCTGGGCAATTTGTGTTTTGTCCAGTAAAGAACCTGTATTTTTAACAAAAACAGTACTGTACCACTAGATGCCAGTAAGAATCAGAGAGAGGGATGGACAGCTTGCAAATGATATGTAAAAAATAGTTCTTTAATGTAGGACTGAGATAATTGTTTATGTCCTCTTCCAGCACAACTGAACGTGGAAATGCCATAGAAATGTAACATGTAGATACAAATGTGAGACTGTTTTTGCAAACACCACCTTGTCGATGAAAAGTGAACGGACCATACTCTCCTAGGCTCTGGCTTGACTCCTGATAACTGATAGTACGTGTTTCTCACCTAGTCATGTGTGATAAATTGTTTTCTGTAGTTTTGTTGCTTGGTCATAATGTGCCCATTGTTGATGAGGGTAAAAATTCCTTTTTCTTTCGTAGAAGTTAAAAAACTTACTCAGACCCTACCTAATTAATGAGTGGGTTGTCCATTTGCTGACAATTGCCAGGGAAAGGTTACAAGGTACGGGTGGTGTATCTATGCTTCCTAGAGCCATTATTTAAGAATTACCATTGCTGCTAGTTAGGCTGTGCTTTTATATCAAAATCAGGTTTTGGTATTCCTCCTATTGACTTAGTTTCAGTTTTTCTACCAAGGTGTATTTTGAAAGGTTGTAGAAGCTCATAGCTCAATTGCTGTCTCTCCCCACACAAATATCTTTGAAAGTGATTTTTAGCACTACTAACTGTTACAGCAGTTAGATTTGGAAATTCTTTAAATTTGAAATAAAACCCCACACTTAGTGTGAGGTCTTTCAATCAGTATTGACTAAAGCGATGAGACATAGAAAATATCTCTGTTGGAAGAACACATGCTAGATGCACATAATGAAGTACAAAATTAACAGTCAGAGGTAGAGAAATGTACTGATTTGGATTGCCTTTTACGAGTCTGTTCCTGTTTCATGTAGAATATCTGAGTTATTCTATGACCCTTAGCTTTAAGAGACTTGGCAGTGAGAAGCCCACAGGCCATGTACCCCTGGTACCTTCGAGGTTAACCTCTGCCCTCCACACCTTCCCTGAACCTCCTCGTGCAGGCTTCTTTGCCCTGAAGTGCTTTTTCTTTCTCCAGGGGGACTTTGCTCCCCACATGCCTCTCCACTAATTGCCGTTCTCCACCATTTCTTGCTCAGCACTTAAACAGAAAGAAGGTTTTTGAGCTTGCTAACAGGATGGATGTGCATGAAACGAAAAACCTTTCCAAGGCCTTCTGTGGGCCAGAGGAGCTTTCAGCTGCTCAGATATAATATATATAATCTTCATTTGGGTAGAAATTATTCGCAACTGGGTAGAAAGGACAGGGTTGCTGGTTTTTTTTGTTTGTTTGTTTTACTTTGTTCTCTTGAAAACTCCTTTCCTCTGTAGGATTACTTGGGAAGAGGGGGTTTCGCTGGCTTTCCAAAGAACAGAGAGGTGAATTTCTGATCCCTACCTTACTTCTGGAAATTGCACAGCTGAGTGAGTTGCACTGGTACTGTGCCAGAGCTAAAAAGCCTCTTCACCACACTGGCTCAGTTCTGGGAGATAAGCAGTGGCCCTGACTCGGTGGTGTAGCTGCAATAACAAGCACAGGTTGGACACAGGCAACTTAAACTGAGATTAAGTTTAAAACTTAAAACTGAGTTTTAAACTAAAACTTAAGCTGAGAGCAATAGGGAAGACAAATTTTTGAACCCACCCCAAACCTGATTGGGGGTGTGAAAATCCAAACCTTTGGCCTAGACTCACTGAAAAATGAAATATTTCTCAGATTAATTTTTTATAGAATTACCTGACCCAAGGGCTCTGAGCCTTCTGTAACCTAATGTATTTCACACAGATGCAGGTCAGATAGTAACTAATGGAAGTTAAACATGAAAGAAGAGATAAACTGAAACTTCTGCTTCATGAATTTTATCTTCTGCTTTTGCAGTCTGTTCTTTTTTGGTATCGGCTGGTTAGCAATTAAAATGTGATTAGCATATAATGGTAACTGTTAATGTGGAAGCACTTAAATTCTTTGTCCCTGTGATTGCTTTCTCATTAGTAGCAAGAATTATTGTGTGTTTTAACTGCTAGCCAAAGCTTGGGAACTCTGGAACACTGAAATTTCCTTTGAAGTCATGGAAATTCGTGATTTCTGTGTCACAGGGCTTGGACTTATAGAAGGAGTAAAAGTGCTTTTCAGTGACTAACAGGTAGTCATTAGAGAGGAGAAGCGAAGACAATTTCTAGGCTTCTGATGGGACAAGGCCATTCAACTCCATAAGGGATAATGTTCCAGTAAAAATTGATTTATTTTTTTTAACTCCAGAAATACCGTGACTTCCAGACATCAGATAGCGTAGGTTGCTAGACATCCAGAAAGTCAGTAGAGTATCATCCAAAGCACAGAGAAGCAGAGGTTGTATTTCCAAAAGAGAAATGGAAGCATTAGTATTGTTATGCAAAGCAATGTACAATTTCATTAGGAGTAGTTTTCTGGTCATCAACAGAGATAAATTCACATTGGAATAAGTATAAAGAACGCCTACTGACAGGATTTAGGAATGAAGAAAATCTCTTAGAAAACTGCTAAAAAAAGTGTGGCTGGTTTAATTAACTAGAATAAATATGCCAGGGAAGGGGGAAATACAATTTCCTTCTCTAAGAAGGGTAATGTGAAAACATCAGGGAGGGTGCAAAGCTGTATAAGCTAACATAAATTGATCCCAAACCCCTTTAGCCTGAAAACTGGAAGAAGGCTTCGAGGCATCAGCAGAACCAAAGTTCAGAAACTGCCTTCCAAGAGAAAGCAGTGTAGATGTGAAAGGGATCTGTATGGTGCTTCTTTGGTCTATAAAAAAGATTATATGTTGTGTTTGCCTACTAAATAATCTTTAAAAAGTTATTGTGTGAACTGAATGAAAGTGTACTGTAAGATGATCAAAGGTATTTCAGGTTAAATAACACATTTTCTTCATTTTAACTGCAAGAGAGAACATGATAAATGTTCAAGAGAGAAATTACTAGTTAAAGTAATGGAGTTGGAAACTTGATACGTGTAGATTATATCATTATTTAATAAGTAAACTCTACAGCTATTGCAAATTTAATATCTGACTTTAAATGTTTCCATTTTGAGGTGGCTTTCTAAAGGACTTACTGACATGGATTATGTTAAACTCTCCCCCAAAAATTAATCGGTTAACTCCAATATTTGACTATGATTTTCCAATTAGTTATTTTGCTGTTTGTCATGATTATTTTCCCCCTTTCCTGAGCTACAAGAAACATTAATTTTAAATAGGAAATAATTGTTATGTCCTAGAAAAACTACACTTTAAAGTTTCTTCTCTCATCGTGTAATAAGATACCTCTAGGATACACATCTCAATCTACACTGGGTTGGTTTGGGTGTGTGTCCTCCCACCCCCTCCCACCCCATATTTAAATAAATTACTACAATTATCTTAGATTTTTAAATGAAATAGCATTTTGAAACACAACTTTGTGTTTAAAAATGGGGCATTTGGACAAGTTCAGAACATCTTTTTAAAGGAGGAAAAACAGGTAAAGATTAATCCATATCAAGTTTTCAAAATTTGTTTTACAAATTAGTTTATTCCAGTGAAAATACAATTTCACTGCACTTGCTAACTGGTTGTATATCTACCAGTGAACAACTCATGTTCCTCAAATAGTTCTGCCATTTTTATTGTCTGGACCATCTGCTCTGCTGTGAGCAGCTACTATTTTGAGCCTTTTCCCTTTAAGTACAAGTTTCAGATTAAATTAAGCCTTTGTAAAAGCTGAAATTATTGCCAAAGCATGTTCATAAGTGTTGATGTGCTTTTGTGGTGTTTTTTTTCCTAAAGCCCTTTCAGAAATTTCAGGCAGTAATGATAGCACATCCCTTCTAATGATAGCAGCATGAAGGACAGAATGATGTAATCATTCCTGAACTGTCCCTGAGGATGCATTTTAATCAGTTGGTTACAAATCATGTGTTAAAAAACAATGTTAGCTGAAAATAATAAAACAAATCCTGAAAAATTGTTGTGAAAAGCCTATCAAGGAGTACAGTTATTCATGGCATCAGCACCGTAACAAATAAAAAGCAGAGAAATTAAGGTTGGAGCAGCAATTACCAGGCATATCTAATGGCACCTGGGCATTTGCAGGCTTGCATGCCTTCCCACACAGCTACTAAATCGTCTTTCACAAAGACCTTTGATGGATGTAGTGGATGACACAGGAAGAACACATGGAGTGTGGTACCAGCTCTCTGGATAGTCTGCCACTGGTAAACCTGCTAATATAACAGCTTGTAAGAGGGAGACTACAATTGCACAGTTCAGTGAAGTATGGGGATGGTGAGCTTCTCCAGATACTGGAAGTGTTACAGCCTGCTGAGCTTGTCACTTGGTCGGCACTAATTTACCATCCTTCTTTTGCTCAGTACTCTTTCTAACATCCAGATGACTTCAGGTACATGGCAGAATACTGAGCTGTGCAGACACACTCAGAAAACAGAAAATCTTTTTCACCAGATGTAGAGACCAGGTAAAGGTATGTTTTATAGATGCAGTAACAGATTGACCACAGTGGGTCCATTTAGGCAGAAGAGTGAGTAAGATAAAAGTATTGAGAGAATGCAAACCTCTAATATGAGTCAGTTAAGTTTCAGGTTTGACATCATGCGTTTTAGGTCAAACCTGTAACCTAGTAAGTAGATTCAGTTGTGATAAAGCATCATCATTGCCTAATTCCCACTAGTGTAACTAGACAATTTTTCTTACTTCCAACCCATTTGACTGGACTGGGGTTATTCCAATAAAGTCAGTGACTCCGGTTGAGAACTGGGATCTAAGGTCCCCTGTACCCTTATTTTATCCTATGTCTTAGAGTAGCATAAAATATGAACTTTACTTTTCAGATTTTGTTCCCTAGTTCAGGTGTAGGGCTTAGAAGTCTTGCTTTTTGCTGCTGCTAGTCGTGTAGTCTCTCTGTGGGGTGCTTGAGATAGAGAAGAAGAGCCTCTGCTCTTTCCCCTTCTTTTGCACTTTCCAGTTGCACTTGGAGGCAAAGTGGGAAAACCTGCACACATGTTCCAAATAATGACTGGTGTGGATCTGATAGTGTATATGAAATAGCATGAAGGTTTTAGTATAACTGTTCTAACAGTTTTTGTCTGAGAGGATATATCTGGATATGAATTTGAAAGTCAAATTAGTATTTGCTTTTCATTTTTAGCTAATATTCCTTGTTAAATATGGCATAAGCTGTTGTTCCTAGCTCGAAACTGAGGAAAATGTACTAGTTTGCCTGCTTACCCATGGAAATGTGTGCTAGTGTAGCTATGCAGCACTTGTAAGCAGAAGAAATGCTTATTGTAAATCACACTTATGGTTGATGTCCAACCCGGGAGTAAAATGATGTCAGAAAAATCGTTTTAATGAAAAGTGCTTTTTTTTTTTTTTTCCTGCAAGGGTTTTATTTTACTACAGGTTCCCTTCAGATTTCTTCAGTACTTATATAAGTGTTGATTGTCTTCTATTTGATGCATTAATCTAAAACTCAGAGAAATACTGCTTTTAAATAGAGTATATCCAACAGTTCTTCTCTTACTTGAAAGCTTGAAGATTAAAACTGTGAATTACCTAAACAATATCAACTAATGCTTCTTTTAGCTGTCTATGAGCACTGAAACAGTGTTAATTTATCCCTCACTACTTGAAAACTTAATGCGTTGTGTCTTGGTTTATTTGCCCCATTTGTGAAATTGTCATTGAATGTTTTCCAAATAAGATGCTCTGTCATTGTGATTTCAATAACTTAGCAATGCACAAAAACATAACATAATTTTATCTATTTTCTTGATATATAAGCCAAAAAAAACCCCCAAGTGGACAAAATATACTAACTAATGTGCTACTCAGTATATTTTTATATACGTATGTTAAACTACTTCAGCATTCATCAGTAACACAGGGATTAGTGCATTAAATTCACTAAGCCCTAGAGTGTGGGTTTTTTGCTAGTATCTCAGCTTTGTTAGTGCTGTTGTCTTACTACTCACAACTAGTACTGCTATTGGTACTGTTGTTCCACCTACACCTGCTGTAGCAATACCCACCTGTTTCCTCCAAAAGCCTGCATCTTACCACTTCATCTGCTTCAAAACTTAGGCAGGCGTGGTGCATGTCAGTGCTTGAGCAAGTAGCTGTTGAAGAAAATGCACACTTCTGCTCTAAGTAGAGCAGTTGGGTTTATAGATTACTCTTACATTCTTGTATTTTTAAACTTACACTCTATCTGAATGATGAAACCTCAGAGAGAGCAGCGCCAGCTAAAAGCACAGCTACAAGCTCACCCCATTTTGTCTGGTGTTGTGGGGCTGTAATTGAAAAGATTCACTCATCATCTAATAGCTTTGTGTTTTGTGATTGTCAACTAATTTTTTTTTTATTTTGCATCAATTCCAGGTACTGCAACTTCTTCAAATGCTTCAATATTTAATTTAAAAGGTATCCTGGCAGAAGAAACACTTCTTCCAGGTGATAGCTTGAAAATCATGATAGAATCCATTGGCATTGTTAATGTTATAGATAGTGTAAACTATTAGTAATTATTACCGGGTTCTGGCAAGTTATGTTTTGTCCCATCTAAATGCATCATACTTAGCAAGCAGTGATGGTCTTCAAAACAGGTTATTATGTATTTCCTGTGCATGGTTTTGACTGTGAGACAGGTGGGATAGATATGAATTCTGGGGCTGTACAGCAGAAAGAGGGAGCTCTTTATATTCCCTGTTTCTCATGTGACCTGTTAGTCTCAGGTTTCTTTTCTGTTTGGTTGTTGTTTTTGAGAGATAATAAACAGACGATACCTAAGTAAATAGCAATGAGTGGCCCTTGACAGCTTTATTATGGCTATTATGTTATGGTACATTAAGTTTTTAATGAAATAAAATATGGCAGATTGCCAAATTATGTGATGATAATTTCAGGAAGCTGTAAACAGGTTACTCAGTAGTTTGTAATTGCTGCAGGTAATTTAACATTCAGGAAACTTCCACCCACTGGCAGTAATTAAGATGGTGTTTTGGCTATGTGCATTGATTATGAGTATCTGATCAAGAGAATTTCTCTTTTTCTTTCATGTGGCATTTCACACTTAGTATTTTAGTATGCTGGCAGAAAACCTTGCCTTGTTATTTAACATCATGGAATGCATCAGTGGAAAATATTGTAACAATATGTAATCTACCTATGAATATCCTCACTGCATGTGACTGGAGTTTTACTGTCAGAGAGCTGTGCTTCTGCTTCAAATGAAAATTTCCTTTATGGGGCTGCCTGGTGGAAAGCAGTCACCTGGAAAGGACACCTTTCAGTCTAGTTCGGCTAACAGAAAGCCTTCAGTGCTTCTAAATCTTGCAATAAGGTTGTGTGGCAGAAGGTGGCCAACCCAGCAAGCGTGTAGGGATGCTGTCAAAATAGCCATAAAACACAGGCAGTTCCCCCCTGCCACAAGGCCTGTGTGGAAGCCAGCTGCAAAAGGACTGGTGGCAAGGTACCAGAGCCAGTGTGATCCAGAGAGAGCATCCCCAAGGATGCAGGTTCAAGTTCAGTGATAACAGGCTTGAGGCTGGGGAATGGCACCCCTCAGCTGACCATCACTGTGCAGACCACCATCCCAAACTGAACCCCAGGAATCCCAGTGCTGGTAGTGTCAGGCAATCCTGCATGACCCAAGTTGGGGAAGAGGGTAACTGGGTTACCGTGGTGGAGCATCCTGTGCCTCCCAGACTTGTGTAACTTGCTGGAGTTGAAGCCCATGGCAGGAGAAACAGTGCTGCTGTGTTACCACAGCAACGGCAGGGACCTGTCAACACCTCTTTCCCTAATGGTGACAAATGGTACTTATTACATCAGCACTAATTTCATCCGATCCCTTTCAGATGAAGATACTTAGTCCTTGCTGATCAAATTGTGTCGCTGTAATTACTGAGAACAGACCTTATTAAATGACAGCGCTCCTTACTCATTGCCTTGTCTCATGCTGAAGCTTATCACTTTCCCCATTTCCCTAGTTTTGGTGGTGTGCTTGGCTGCCCTCAGGGCACGCTCCCCATCCCAAAGCTGACATTTAGCTTAGGTCAAAGACAGTGCAGGTGATATGTAGCAAGCTGCATTTGGTTACTGTATTTTACTATATATGAAAAAATTAGAGCCAGACATTCAAAGCACATGAAGCAAAACTGTTAAATGCATGTGAAACTGTACAGTCCTTGCTACAAAAAGTACTTGTTTACGTTTGTGGAAAGTAGCCTAACTGAAAGTTAGCTGCATTTATTGGAGAGTACATGCAGCAGTTATCTTCTTGTCACATTACTTGAAGTTCCAGGTTTAACAAAAGACTTTATACAAGTGCAGCCACATAACTACAGAAAGTCACATAAGGAAGAAAAATTTAGGCTGGAAATCCAGAGGATGCAAGCTACTCCCTGCTGTTGACCTGCAGGACAGCATCATCTGTATGATTTTCCACCATCAGCTTCTAACTGCACAGAGCTCTCCTCAGTCTGCTAAGGACTGGCAAGTCCTAAGCAGTGAAGGCAGTGATTTGCAGGGTGTCAAGAACCTCTACTCACAGATCACACACAAATTTGAAAAGAAGTGCTCTGCCCCTGCAGACTTTTGAATTTAAATTGACATTATGGTTTTCCTGCTCTGTCTAGTGGTATTTGATACAATTGTTTCTTTCTCGCTCACAGGTTTTACTTTTTGATTTTTCCCAAAGTTGGGATAGAAGTTTTTAGTTTCATCCCCTTCTGCTTCAGTAAACAAAGTGCTGAATAGAAGAAGCCTTTAGAAAAGGATGGCCTTTTGTTGTGGGGTAAATAAACTGGGGGCAAAGGGTAGTTAAGTAGCATCCAAGTTAGCAGTCAGATTCTGACACTGTTTTGAAAAAGATGAGTCTGAATAAAGTGTGAGGAGTTACACTGCAAGTGACAGGGCAAAGAGAATTTTAAATAAGGATGTCCATTTCTGTCGTTGTTTTTACAAGGAGAATTACTTCTCTTTTACAGATGTCATATGAAAATATATGTGCAAGTACTATTTTTCACAATGTTATCACCTTGACATTATACAAAAAAATCAAGATTGCTATTAGTATTATTGCTTGGTCATCTCATTAATTCACCCAATCATGCAAGACTTCTATTTCTGTGCTTTCGAGCCTATATAATTCTGAATATCTGCTTAAGGATTAATATTGTTCATTTTGTTGTTATATAATAAATAAATAATAACAAATCCATTCACCTTATCATCAGAAATAGTAGAGAATAATAAGAAGGATGAATAAAAAGGATGAACATAAATCCAAAATCATGGCAACTAGGTTATGTCACAGCTAGCACGAAGTGATAATTGTCAAAAGAACTCCTTCCCAGGGTGTAGATAAGAGCATCTTTGCTCATTTCAACCTTTATCAGAGACCTTTTAGCAAAATTATAGTTTGGGACAATTGGAAAGTGTTTAATTGGCCTCTGAATGATAAATTATCTGTGTCTGATCGCCGTTTAAAGGTTAAAAGGTTATGTTGGTTTTTTTTAAAAATTTGTGTTATGGTTTGGTCATTTCATAGACTTAGAATAGGATCGACTATTTCAGTTGGAAGAGACCTACAAAGATCATCTAGTCCAACTGCCTGACCAGTTCAGGGCTGACCAACAGTTAAAGCATGTTGTTAAGGGCATTGTCCAAGTACTCTTAAAAACTGACAGGTTTGGGGCATCAACCACCTCTCTAAGAAGCCTGTTCCAGTGTTTGACCATCCTCTCGGTAAAGCAATGCTTCCTAATGTACAGTCTAAACCTCCCTTGGTGCAGCTTTGAACCATTCTCATGCATCCTGTCACTGGATACCAGGGAGAAGAGATCAGGATCTTCTTCTCTGCTTCCCCCCCTCAGGAAGCTGTAGAGAGCAATGGGGTTGCCCCTCAGGCTCCTTTTCACCAAGCTAGGCAAGCCCAAAGCCCTTAGCCATTCCCATAGGACATGCCTTCCACCCCTTTCATCAGCTTTGTTACTGTCCTCTGGAAGCATTCAAAGACCTTCACATCATTCTTAAATTGTGGGGTCCAGAGCTGCACACAGTATTCAAAGTGAGGCCGCATCAATGCTGAACACAGGGATAATCGCCTCCCTGACCGGCTGGTTATGCCATGTTTAGGGCACCCCGGGGTGCCGTTTGCCCTCCTGGTGCCGGGGCACGCTGCTGGCTCACCCTGCGCCTGCTGCTGACCAGCACCCCCAGATCCCTCCCTGCAGGGCTGCCCCCAGCCCCTCCCTCCCACCTTGTATTTGTGCCCAGCGTTACTGTCTTAGGTGCAGAATCTGGCATTTGGCCTTCTTAAATTTCATCCCCTAACCACAGCTCGATGTTCCAATTTATCCAGATCCCTCTGCAAAGCTTCTTGTCCTTCAGCAGAGTCAACAGCACCACCCAGTTTGCTATCATCAGCAAACTTGTTAATGGTGCATTCAACTCCTGCATCCAGGTCACTGATAAATACTTTGAACAGAACTGGCCCTAGAACTGAACCCTGAGGAACACCAGTGGTGACCAGTTGCCAGCCAGTTGTAGCCCCATTCACTGCAGCACTTTAAGCTCTGTCCTTCAGTCTGTTCTTCACCCAGCACAGTGTGACCCTGCTTATCCCACGATTGGACAACTTGTCCAGAAGGATGTTGTGAGGGACACTATCAAAAGCCTTACTAAAATCCAGAAAAACTACATCCAGTAGGTGGGTGATCTTATCATACATAGAAAGATATCAAATTAGTTAAACAGGACTTTCCCTTGGTGATCCCATGTTGACTATGCCTGATGACTGCATCATTCTTTAAATGCCGTGAGGCTGGTGTAAATGGAGTAAGGGACAGTACATGATGTTTTCAAATGTCTTGAAGATAGAAGCAGCTGTATTTGGTATTAGGTCAACACTTGCAGAATTTTTATGTAGCTCATTTTCATTCCTGTTAAGGAAATTCTCTTGTAAGTAAGTGTACAAATATTTCAGATTGCTGAATACCATGCACAGATTCCATGTCTACCATGCAATTTTTTTAAATCTTCATTTAATTACTGGAACATAACAGCGGTATTTCAAGGCAATGACATTTGGTCAGTCCTCTGGGAAAATGCAGCCACCAATCATCTCAACATCAAGAGTAGGTCAAACGGTAATAATCAAGTCATATTCATAACTCATTGGAAATAGACTATTCTGAAATTGCTACCTGATATAGAACTAATGCCTCATTAATCAGAAATACATCAACCTAGGAACACTGGTTATGTCAGATAGAATTATGAATGAGATTACAGGGAATGCCATGTACAGTGTAACATTTAAGTAGACACAGTCTTATGTAGCCTTGTACATGCTTAGGGGACTTGTTTTTATCATAGAAATGTGGTATGAATTTAAAAGTTTGTAAAAAATGTGTTATGCAAGAAAGAAAGCTATGCAGCTTTACACACTCAGACAGTATAAATAGCCTAATAAAGCAACCCTCTTTAGGGTATCTTGCAACACAATGAATGACTTAATTTCAAACAAGTGAATCCCAAAGCCCTCTCTCTGGTAGAACTGACACCGGAGAAAAGGCATGCATGTGCACACACACACATGTACATATGTTTGCCTAAACTGGCATGCCTGTAGTCCAGAGTTTGCTTTTCCTGTGCTTTGGGCAGCATGCTATTGAGCTCTTGTATACAAGCTAACCACCTACTGTCTTCATATATGCTGAGTCTAATTTAAAATGCTTAACCATTCAGCATCACTTCATCTCCAGGCTCAGCAAAATTATGCAGCTACTAGTTCAAAGGAAGTCCAGATATCTTAGCATATACATAATACTTTTATGTGCAATGCACTAGGCAGATGGACTGCGAGAATGTTACTCCTGAAATTGTTTAGCTGGCTGCTGTTTCAGACCCAGCTCTGAAACATACCTCTGGTGTCACTTACATGTGAAGCCTGCAACTTATACATCTGTATTTCAAGCCAGAAAGTTGTGGTTTTGTCAAGGCATTAGACAAAATTTAAAAAATGTCCCACCCCCAAACACTTGCCATCCCAATTTTGTTTTAGACATTTTGATGACTAAAAAGAAAGTAGAACAAAATTTCTTTGACTGATTTTGTAGTTACATTACCTGTTCAAGATCCCTAAATTTTCACCCATAAAGTTCTCTAAACATCTAAATTTCATTGTGTACATGTCTAGAGTTACCTCCCATTTCACAGCAGTGAGTCTGGTTCCCATATTTCTCCTGACTCTCAGGATCTTCAGTTAGAGTCTGAGATCTTACGCTTGGTTCAGGCATTTGAACCCTTTACCAAAACATAACAACCAGAGCCACTTTCACACCACCGTACAGCTGTGGACGAATGCTGCTCTTGCCCTTATAGAATCCTTAGAGTCTCTGTGTTTTCCCTTAGAAGACACATACACAGCATGATGCCTTCCCATTACTGCATCTGAGCTCCTGTGAAACTTTTTTCCCCATCACCTCACTTTTTAGGCAGCTCTGGGCTGAACGGTACTGTCTCCACGTATTGGTGGGCTCTGCTATAGGACTGTTCTGTGGATTTATGTTTTATGCATCTCACACATCTCAAATTTTTCTGACATTTCCTTACAATGCCAAAGTTGGGCTTAGAAAGAAAGACTTTTCTTAAGATGGCCAAAGTTTTGAAAGGTAAATGACTGATTAGGTTTATGTAGAAATGAAATGCTTCAGTAGCGTCTTTGAACAGACATCTCATCTGCATTGCACCAAGACTCACAGCCGTGTGCAGGCACAAAGAAGATAGCTCTTCCAGTCTGTGGCTCACACAGGGACTAGTTTATTACAGTGAAATTCAGTTATCTGTATTGTGTGGGCTTTTGAAAACACTCTCAGATTATGTCTAACTGTGTAATGACGTGAGTTTTTCTGAGCTCCTGTGCCCAGGTGCATGCCCTGGTAGCACTAACTCCAAATGAAGGTGATACCCAAGTGCCTGTAATTGTCACCTTCCACTTGCCCCCCAGGGGTCTTTCCTTGGAAAAGAAGCTTGATTAGGGCCTTGAAGTGTAAAATAGCATGCCCCTACCACATCTTCTCAGCATAGCTTGAGGTGTCCTGTGGTATAAAACCTTCTGTATCAAAGAAAATTTTGTTTTAATAACATTTCAGAACTATACTAGTAGTTTGAAGACTCACTATGGAAGAAAGTATCAGCTAACATTTATCAAAATGGTAGAAAAGATGTAAAGTTTTGAAATACTGTAGGCTAAATATATATATATGTGGTTTTAAAACCACAGGAAGATCACTCCAGCTGTTAAGCACTGAAATGGCAAATTCTTCCATTTTCCCATAAATTCTTACACGGATGGAAATATGACATTGCTATGGAGATGTAGTATTAAAACATTATAAATATTGGCTTGATCCTTTTGCAAAATATAATCAATTAACTCATTTATATTTAGTCTCAATAGCAAAATTGGTTGTCTAGTTGTGCCTAGTTAATACTTCAGTCTTCCTACTAATGCAGTGGCTTTAGAAATATTTGTGCCAAAAATTCAGTGTTCTCTAATTAAAATACTAAACTTCCAAAATTCCCACAGTATCACTTTTCGTAGATATTCCTGCTTAACTATTTGCAGTGCTGAGACTGTCATTTTTTTTCTGAGATTTTTTGTCTCTGGCTGCAAGTTAGTTTACTTGGAATAGGATAGTATTTTTGGCAGAAGGACATAAAAGCAAGTCATGCTCCATTTCTTTGGTGCTGCTTTTTGGGATGCAGTCTTTAAAACAGTTGTCAGTCCTTTGATGACACAAAAGTAAGTGATTTTTGGGTCCCAGTTCTAAAAAAATATGGTCCTTGTGTATTTTAATTGTCGTAGCCATGGCTAGTTTATTTATAAACCTGTATCATCTTGCTACCTAGTAACTGAAAAAATTACAGAGGACTAAAAATACAGAAGACCTGCTGGTTTTCCTGTTCTTTTTCCCTTTGGTAGCATATGTCAATTTAATATGTGCCTCATGCATATTCGTTTTATGAACAGTATTTCTGAGGAGAAGACATATCTGGCAAATACGTATTTTGTAAAATTTAGGTAGCTTAGTATATGTAAGTAGAAAAAGGGAAATATTGAGGGTAGATTGAAAAAATGAAAAACCATGTAAGAAAACATTCTGAATATGCTGTTATCTGAATGGACAAGATGGCTGATATGTATGGGTTTGTGCCCTTTATATATATTGCAATATGTAATGAATTTTAAGTCATTTAATATGTATTCTAATAGTGATAGAAAATCAAAATGTTAAAAGTAGTATTTTGTGCCACAGGTATGACTAAAGATATTCTATTGTTGGGGAACTAGAAATATTAATATTGCAACAACTTTTAACACTACTTCACAGAAGAAATTACTGATTAAGCGTTTGCTGAAGGTTCTCAGCCGTTGTCATTTTTTGCTGTGTAACCCTCAAGATAATCTTTGGAGCATAGGATCCTTTTGTTTCAGGCTCTGCATTGCCTGTTTTGTGCTCCATGACACTGTCCAGCTGTGATAACTGCTTACAGAAAGGGCTGTGTTTATATAAGTGAGTTCTTAAATACTGAATTTTAGGATTCCATATTCATACTGCCTTATGCCCCCGCCTAATTCAGGTGTTGTTACTACTAGCATGTAAGTTAATACTGACACTGAGCAGCTGGAAAAAGTTACCAACACATTGCTGGTGAGATGTGGCTCTCTGCACAGTCAGCTGAAGAGGAATAGGTCTCCTGCCTGACTTAGACATCTGTGATATACTGCCCAAATATGACACAATGTCACAATGTCAGAATAGCGGCATAGAACGGCACTCCCTACAGCTGATGTCCATAAGTCCTTCCAAAAGATCCCCAAAGCAATTCATGATTATTTGAAATACTGCATTTTAGGGAAAGGTCTGTGCTGTAGAACAGAACATAAGACACCCCGCTTGTTGGGTGTCTCAGAGGCATTCCTTTGTGCAAGGAAAAGTTCACATGCAGAAGCAATGATTATTCTCAGTGGAAAGAGAATTCTGTAAAGAAGAGGAGCTTCTGGTCAAAACAGATGCAAAAGGCCTCAGTAACACGGAAAATGCCTCTGACATTCAGCGTCATGTTTGAGTGAGATTATTTATTTGAGTGTTGTTAAAAGCTGAGGGTGCGCTAACAGACACCTTTGACCAAGCTGGAAGAAGATTCTGCTGGTAACCCAGAGCTAGGGCTCAGCCAGCCCAGGGGAAGCCATGCCTGGAAGCGAAGGCAGAGATTGCTCTGTAAGTGACCCACTGTGCCCGCAGGTGCATAGCGTCTGCTCTGTGGTAAAGTGTAAACTTCTGAGTAGAGAGGAGAAGAATAAAAGAAGAACTTTAAATTGAGAGACAAATACAGAAGATACCCACTGCTGAATACTTTTACCATGAGTTAGAGATATGTGCTACTTAGCCGATTTGTTTAATATCAGAGTGGAATATATCTTAAATACTTACATAGGATTACTGAAGCATGTAGCTTGGAAAAGTATCCTTAAAAAATAAGTTAAGAGTAATTAAAAATTAAAATTGTGATATGGGTAAGTTTTCAGCATTCTAAAGCTCAGATGAAGTTGCCTAGTTTAAATCAAATTCTACATAATTTTCAAACCTGGTAAAAATCTTTTTGAAAAATAAAGGAGAAGGGAAACCTTTTTATCTTTAAAGGGGAAAAAACATGAATAATTTCAAGTAAAGAGTCAGTTCTAGGACTGTGGGAACTTGCTAATGCATTGTGAGCAGAAAAAAAACAGTGAAATTGGATAAATAAATCATTTGTTATAAATTATTTGGAGGGAATGGTGCATCTTCTAGTTACCTGTCTGTCTTGCTGTCTTGCATTTATAATGATTTCTTCAGCTGTTGTTGCTACAGGACCTCTTCATTTGTAAGGATTTGCTCTGGTTTCTCAATCAGGTGAAGATAAATTATCTTGGCATAATATGTTCCAATTATAAAGTGGAAAACCTCATGAAAGACATTGACCACACAAATAAATGAAAAGTTGGTCATTCGCTCAGTTGTACAATAGGAGGAGATGATAACATGGCTGAGAGCAGGATTTCTATAAGTATATTCGTGAAAAGTTGTTTCCTATGTTTTCAGTCAAAAGGAAACTAAGCAAGTGGGGATTGTTCAGATTTCTACCTCCTGCCCGTTTTGTGAACATTTACAAGTTCACAAGTGGCATTTACAAGCCTGGGTAGCCAAGTCAGGCACCTAAATCCATACTTCTATGACTTTAGAAGCAATGGGCTGAAACAGTTTCCATGGTAATTGTAATACTCCACTCTTCAAAGTCTTGTATTCATATGTCAGCATCTAGATAGCAGCACACAGGTCAAGGTGATGATGCCAAGGATCACCTTTCTGAGCATTGATTGTGGGTACATTGCTCATTGGTCATGTTTGATACAAGATGATGAAGAAACACAAGCTTCTAACAAGCTCGTAAATATGACTGTAAATGATGTGATTAAATGAAATATGCTTTTTGAAGAATAGAGTGTTCTGATTTGCCCTGAAGTGTGCTGACAATGGCCATTTTGATTCCAAAGAACTGTGAGAGGGAGGAGCATAGATGTGGTGTTTCATTACCACTCTTAAAGAGGGAGGACCACATAAAGACAACCTGTCCTTCTCTATTTTTTTTTTCTCCTAGCACACTCAAAATGGTTTGTGATGAGAAATCTCAGCGTGTTGGGGTTGCTTCATAGAATAGTTCAAGTTTTAAAGGACGTCAAAAAATGATCTGGTCTAACATTTTGCAGGAAAGGGAGCCTAGTTGAGATTACATAGGACCCTGTCCAATTGCATCTTGAAAATCCCCAGTGACAGGGATTCTACCATGTCCCTAGTGAGACTGTTCCAGTGAGTAACTCACTTGGTAAGGAAGAAACCAGAAGACACGTTTTATGTTTGGTGCCCAGTCTTAAACACCTCAGCTCAATACTTGTTGATATTCCTGTGTGACTTGTTCATGTTTGCAATTTTGTGTGTTCTTGGAGTGAAGGCTGGGCTGGAAGTAGAGTCAGTGTCTATGTTCAATTATAATTCTGTGCAGAAAATCATACACGTGCCGAGTTTGATTTCCCAGAATCAATGTGTGGCAAATATAATGTGTTTACCCTTCTCTACAAAAAAATTTGTATAACCCTGGATAAATGTTGCTTGGGAGTCATCCACTCCTGGTCAGACAGAAGTGCAAAAGTAGTCACAATATATTCCATAAAAGAAGGACATTTGGTAGATACCGGTAGCACAGTTTGATTCCACTCTAATTCTGCTTTTCCAAGCAACTGCCACTAAATCTCTTTTGCACATACTAGCAGAACAAGTACGTTTGAAATACATAATGGATAGGTGCACATAGAAGAGAGATGTACATGTGAGCTTACTTTTGAAAAAGTTTCCTTAAATAAGGTTGATTTCTGTAAATTTAACAAATTCTGACTTGTCTTGGAGATTTAACACCATAAATGCTATTCAGAAGTGTAATGAATTACCACATAAACACAGAAGCACTGGTATGGTAGATTTACATGCTCTTGGGAAAAAAAAGACACAGCTTTTCGATCAGACTAATGGCTTGGAAGTAGCTTCAGGAAGAGCACTGGTAATCACATTTGACGGTCAGAATTGATGGCTGATGGCTTGTAAAGGGCAATGCACTGGGGTGATTTCAGGGAGCTTTTAATAATGCTTAGCAAATGATCAGGCTGCACAGTCAATCACTTTGTAGATGCCAATATTCTTTTCCCCTCCCAGTAAGTTCAAAGCATTAAAAAAAGTAATAATAATCAAATGAAATCACAGAATTGCATGCTTAGTCAAGACAACCATAATGTCCAGAAGAAAAACAAACAAAAAGTCAGATTTAAGGAATAAGCTTGATACAGAAAAGGAATAATTGTAGTTTTCACTTGAGATTTGGATGCTACTTATGGATTCTTCTTGGATCCAGTTCTTTTTTTAGTTCCATTGAGGTAAGCCTTAAAACCTGCTAAATCCTCATTCATGACCAATATTAAGGAAGATGCAATCAAGACAGTATTACACAGCAGAAGGGTGTTGTGAAATAGATGCCAGTTTCTGTTTCCTGTCTGTGGATGAAAAGTTTGTAAGATTTTTCATGTCCTTCTCCTCTAGGGGCAAGTGGTAGAGCTCGCGGATGGCCATAACCCCTTAACAGTGTGATCCATACCCTCTCTATTCTCTCTCATGAAATCTAGGAAGAGCTTTTTCTCTTTTTCCATTCAGTTACATTCTGAGCAAAACTTACTGGAGTAGCTGAAAAACCAAACCAAACTAGGTCAGTGACTTCTCCAGAAGATCCAAGGTCAAGAATATTTAAAATATTAATGATTTCTGAATGCCTCCACTTCAAGACAACTTGTAACACTCAAAACAAGATTTTCAGAAGTTATAATGCTCAACTGGAGATCAGCTTAATTGTATGCATTATGACTATTTCATGGCATGCTTTGCTTTCACAGTCTTAGTTGGAACTTTCTAAGTTCCCTGTTGCCAAGAGCAAGATTAGAGAGACTTGTAGGCACCTTTAGGGAGTGGTTTGGGGAATCAGTACTGTAAGGCTTTCAGCACAAATGAGCTATGGTATTACATGCAACATGTAATAACATTTTCATTTCTGATGTATAGAAGGTAAAGAATTTTCCAAGTAGTAGTTATAAACAAACTGGAGTTTTGCCATTGAATGAGGTAGTTTACTCACCTGTGAACTATTAAGCCCATTTTCTTCCTTTAAAAATCAGCAGGAGATACCTAGCTTTGTGAGTTGTTATTGTCCCCAACATATTTAGGTGATGGATTGCTGGGACATTACATACTAATTTTGAGTAGCACCTCATAGTATTTAAACCTTTTTATGGTCATCCATTTTGCATAGTTTACAGCTTTATTCTGATGATTCGGAGAGTGGCAGAGTGTCTTCATCCAAAGGAAAGGCCCCAAGTAGATTGCTTTTTTCCTCAAAATCTAAATAGGGAGGGTTCACTGTAGAATTCAGTTTTCAGGAAATTGAATGCGAATTTTTTTTGGAGTGTGAGAAAAAAAAACAATGAATGTTGTCCAAGAATCCCTTAGGAAACTTCAGAATCACCCATGCCAATACTTTGTGTTACTGGTTTGGCTCGATAAATATGCTATTTTACAGTCTTTACACATACCTGATGTCTCTGCAGCTCCAAGAAAACTTGAACAAGCCTCTGCTTTGTTGTATTTGTATTTCCTAAGGTTCGCATTTACATGTTGCTGATGAGATGCATTGATTTCTGCTTCATCTCATGTTCACTTGCATTTCCAGTAGATGCAGTGGCATTAGTTATTACTAAGTAACAGGTGTTAATAGAAGGGTTGTGAATAGACTGAAAATAGGTTTTAACATTCTCTGGTGTTAAAGCTGATTTTTAAAAATCAATACTGGTTTTCTTTTCTGTTATTTTTATTTTTTAATAGCCTGAAGCATAGGGTCTTATGGTCATGAGCAGATTATTGTGGACATTGTGTCAGTGTTTTCTGTTTTCCGTTGAGGTGTTTTATACAGGGAGAACTTTAATGAAAATCAGAGAAGGAAGAACCATTAGAGTTTTCTTGTTGACCAAGCTTGTACAAATAACCATTCACTAAATTATTCCCTGTTACCCTAAAGGCAGATCTTCAGCTCATTTAAGTTGTTCTTACACCATCATATGCCTAAGATCTACACTATATTACACTATGTTATTACTGCCTCCTGGGAATTTAGCTGCTCCCTACTTGCCCAGAATTTCCCTCCTACTCTGTGATACAAAAAAATTTAGTACATTCTTGGTTTTCTGCATTTCTTCATTGTCCCTTACAACAGTAAGCCCTCCATATTCATTTTATGTGACTTTGGTCTTCAAAATTGGGAAATTTACATTAGCTTATTGGTGGTTTTGCTGATGTTGTTACTGGTAGGTATAAAATTACCATTGAAATTTCTATTTTGGGAAAAGTTTGTAGAGCAAATGGTTTTACTTGTCTGTTGATTATATTTCTTAAAGGGCAGTCCTGCATCTTAGTCTCCTTTACATATGCATAACTTGTGTTTAGTATGCTTTATTTGAACTGCTCCTTAAAGGCATCAGGAAATCAAGACAACTGTGCTAAGTACAGTGAGCCTAATATCTGTCCAGTGGGAATATTCCGGTAGCTATTTTTTTTTTCAGTGACACTGTGACAAAAATAGCCACAGCATCCAAGCTGTAAATTGTAAAAGAAAACAAAGGTTTTCACTGTGTACAGGCTCTTTTGGTGGCTTGACAAACCCTGTAGTTTTGGAAAGTGTGACATAGCGCATGGAGAGAGATATTCATTGTAATCCTCCTTGTGCATACACCTCATAGTATCAACTTCATGTGAAGGTCGTATACTTAATTGCAAGAAGTATCAGATGGTTTAATTTTCTGTTTTAAGGGTGCATCAATGTTAACCTACTGCAAATAAATGCAAGAACTACGTCAAATTAGACATTCAGTTTTTCTGTTAGAAAGTGAATCTCCTCAACCAAGTTCTTAAAGGGTTTTCTCCTTGTAATTCCTTGCACAGAACTGGAAAGATGGAAAAAAAACTAACAAGAAAATTGATCTTTTGCTTTATTATCAGCTGTGAAACCTTCCATGGTTAGAAACTCAGCTGAAATGGGGACATAAAAGCAAAAACTAATTGTGGCTTCCATTAGAATTTAGGAAAAGAATGATCTGGGTCATCAAGTTCAGCTCCATGAACATAAATACATAGTATTGAACAGTTCACAGAACATCTGTTCTTAACCTCCCACAAAAAAACACAAACCAAAAAGCGCTCCCTGAAATGATCATACAGCTTCTGGTGTACAGAATCTAAATTTACTAAACAAAACAAATAAACAAAAATCCAACCCAAAACATTATGATACAGTCAAGAGGAGGGATGAAAAAGTGATATCCTGCAACCCTCCAGTGGCAGGGAAAAGTAAAGAGCCCAGAGGACCCTGCCAGTCCTGTTGATATCATAATTCTTTATTTTTCCCAGATTAGGAGACTGTCTTTAATCCTGAGCATGCAAACAACAGATGCCAACTAGGTACTCTAGGTTTTCTAAGTCATTCCCTTTAGAATGTTGTTTTCTGCCCATCACCTTGCTGTGAAGGTGTGTGTTGAGAAGACAATAGATACATCAAAGAGTCTGGGGGAAGAAATCTTCCTGACTCCTACAATTAATGATCAGATCCGAGTCACAGAATCAACCAAATATGAAACGCTATGTGCTGAGAAACATTAACAAATATCAGGGTTTTTGCTTTAATGTAATGCCCAAAGCTTTACTTCACAAGCTTTCCAAACTCCCTTATCATGTTACACAGTCACTTCCATCTCTGTCTCAGGCTTCATCTTGAAACAAGTAGATTTTCCTACTGCTCTGTTTGGGAGGCTCTCCATCTTCCCCAATCTTCTTCTAATCTTCTTCAAATGTCTAGACTAAGTTTTATTAATGGATAATTCAAAACCATTAAATCTCATTCCAATAATGCTCTTTAAATTGAATAATTCTTCTCCCTCTTTCCTGGGTACACCCAAACATATTTTTTTTTAATTACTGTAATATTGTTATTGACACATTTATTACTACCTTTATTTTAGTAGCATAAATAAACCAACTTTTAAAAGTCCCTTCTAAAAAAGTAGGTTCTCTTTTTCCCTAAGCACTTACATAGTTGTCTTTTATTCTTATTTGACATGTCCGTTGTGAACAAAATCAACTTGGATTACAGATGATACCCTAAATGAGCTCTTGCCTGCATCTTATCCAATGGTACTATGGCTTCCCTGTGTCTGCCAAAACTCCTTACCTGTTTAATCTTAGAATCCTATTATGTTCTTTCATGGCTGTGTCTCACTGGTAACTCACAGTTGTCCTATCCATCAATACCTCCATGTTCCTCTTTCTCGATCCCTTTAAATTGATGGAACTCCATCCTATTTCAAAATAATGGTCATTGTAGAGTTATTTACCTGCTCCACTTTCAGCTTTCTCTTTGTTTTCCTCAATAATGTTCTTTTTCTCCTCAAATTGAACAGAACAGCTCTTAAAACCAAGGGGAAGGAACACATACAAGGTGGAGGAGGGTGGGTTCAGGTAGTGTATTCTCCTACCAGCCTTTGTAAGTAAATTTGAGAAAGATAGTAGCCCATTTATGCCTCCCATGTGAGATTATGAGATTTTTATTAAGCAGATACTATGGGCACAACATTGCAGTGTGCATACCTGGCATTATTAATGAGAACTGATCCCATTCCTGGCTTCCCTAGATTTAACAGAAATTACTTCAAGCTCAAAGAGTGCATCTGAATGCCCACATGTTCAGTTCTTAATTTCAGTGTAGTTATAATCTTTGGGAGCATAGAAAAATCCTGGGCTGGACACTGTATTCCAAAATGTTTTCATTCTCAGGTTTATTATACAATAACAAGAATGAAACAGTTTCAAAATAAAGCCTTCCCAGATCCAGGGCCAATGCTAGGAATTAATATTCACAGCAAACATCAAGGATGTTTTTTTGAGAAAAGAAATTAAGCACAAAGTATTTTTTTACTGTGTTTTTGCACAGATTCTTAAAGTGATCTGTGACTACTCCATAAATATGTGGACCAATGTGAAAAAATGAGAGAACTATAGCTTCTATGTTAACATGAAAATTACATCTAAGTTGAAAAAGAGAAGAAAATCTATGCTTTCATAATTCTGAAAGAATGAGTAGTAGGAAGTTATAAGTACCTCTATTAATTTTCTAACATACATTAGGTCTTAATACAGACTGAAACCAGGAATTACAGAAATTAGAAGGAAGACTATGAAGAACATCTGGATCTAAAATTAACATATATTTTTCACCCTCACCGCTCCAAGTCTCAGAAGAAACTTGGCTGATGGCTGGTTCACATTATGCTTGGATCAGGCTATCAGCAACTGTTCAGACCAATTTTTGTTCTGTGCAAGCAACTTTGCCACTGTGTGTATTTTTTGTATTTGCCCTTCATTGCTTGAAAGGTGTTGCTGCTTTCAAGCTCCTACTTCTTTATTTTAGCATAGGTTGTTCTGATACTCCTGTGTGAATGCAATACATTTGATCTGGTCAGGAACCCAGAAGTAACAGTAAAATTAGAGAAACAGTTGCCCATGCATTCTAGGAATTTCTTTACTTGGAGGTTTTTCAGCACAGAAGGGGACAGATGTGTCCAGCAATGTGCAGAGAGGTAATTCCATTATAAAATTTTGATTAATTCACATTAGAAACCTAAGGCAAGCATCTTCAAATTATTGGCTGGCTTCATATGCAGCAGTGGGTGCCTCTGAAGGAAGCCCCCTGTAATGCTGTGCTCCCCAGGCTGCGCAGAGGGAGATGATGGGGACACAGTTCCAGTAGTAGTTCACTGTAGTTCTGTTACAGCAAAGTGTCTTAATTCCTACACATCTGCAAATTCTCATAGGAAAGACAAATGTTCTGTTTTTTTTCTAATCAATCTTTTAAATTGTTTTGACCTTTCATGTTTCTGCCTTGAATTTACCATAGAGTTCCTATACCCACTTTATAATTTCTGCATGAACAGAGATATTTTTTGTGAATGCCCTATTGCTTAAATTTTCCATCTTCTGTCTATTCTCAGTCAATTTAGTTTTCACCTTCTGATAGGGTATGCTGTTATGTCTTGACCTGCTAATTTAAAAGTCTTCCCTCTCATCCCTCAGGCTGTTTTCATGACTCTTTATAAGCTCCTTTCTCATAACCTAAGGTCTATGGCTCTTAAGGCTACCACTGTAAAACTGGGCTTCCAGCTCTTGAATCACTCTTGCAGCTCTTCCCTGAATCCTGCCAAATTTTCAACATTATTCAGTGAAGTGAGATTTATTTTTTTTGATATTTCTTTTTTTCCAGTTGCTTTGACAAAAAATGCTACCATAAACAGAGCAGAGAAAGCTGCACAGTTACAAAATCTTCAGATCTATTTTTTCTGAACTAAGGTTTTAATTGTTCACCACCTCTCTCCAGCAGGTAGTGGGACTTCACTGAATTCTGCCCCCCATCTTCTCGTGTGTGAATGATTTTTCCCGTTGTTAACTTTAGTTCATACATTATACATCTCATCTATAATTTATCCTAAAGAGGGATCTTCTATTATTTATC
Organism: Falco biarmicus; assembly: GCF_023638135.1. NCBI lineage: Eukaryota > Metazoa > Chordata > Aves > Falconiformes > Falconidae > Falco > Falco biarmicus. The sequence continues at coordinate 78,776,925 of NC_079289.1, read as the reverse complement.
ACCTGCATGAGGACATGCATGTGCACACATGCATATATAGGATACATTCTTACATAAAACTAAAGATTAATGTATAAATATTTAACTGAGTCTAAGCAAATATTGCTGCTAAAATTTTTGGAAAATATTTTTTTCAGCAACACTAATATGTAACACAGGGTGCAGTGTGGTAAGAGACAGGTGATGCCTCTCCACAGAATATTATTTTAAATCTGAGGAAGAATTGAGATAATTTAACATCTTATTATCTTACTAAAGGTATGTTCTACTTCTGTGTATTCCAATTTCTTCTTCAAAACTTACTGTCTTTTAAGAGCTAGTATTGGCCTTAAACATAAGTCATATTTTTAAAAAAGACAGGATTTTATTTTTATAATTTAACAACGGAGACTGTATCAATTCTATACAGTATGTGCTGTGGTGCAGCGTTAACCTAGGACCAGAACACAGTGAGGCAGAGTCCTGAACAATCATATATTTCGTGTAAGTGGTGCTATTGTTCAGAAGACAAGCTAACAAACAAACTTTAAAACATGCATCCTTAGTCAGTCAGCATTCCCATACACAGTAAAACGCTGAGAATTTTGTCTGGATGAGGGGAGAGAGAAGCCTGGGTCTCACAGAAAATACTTGTTATACATCACTGGAAAAATCTCAGTTTCCTAAGGTACAATGTAGCAAGTATTTACCAGTTAACGGTAGCAAATCCTCCTTCAAAACAATGAATCAGCATTTAACTACAAATTCACAGACCCTGAGCAGCCTAAAAAAGCAATCTTTCCTTCTCATATTAAAAGATCTATATGAACTTTAGCAACTAGAGATTATAGGCTATCTGCTATTTCTGTCATGCAAATATGGTGAATGTGGTTAAACAAAGGTTTGTTGTGCCACCAGTACTTGAGGCTTGCTGAGGCAGAAAAAGCAGCATCTGAGCTAAGCTGAAGTCATGCATTTTAACATACTATGTGCCTAAAAAAAAATAATAAATCATGCAGATCATGTTTGAAATGGTGTTAATCACATGGCTTGCTTCTGAATGTTCAGGTGTTTGCATCTTCTATTTAAGTGGGAAATCATCCTAGGAAAAGTTAGTTTAAAAGTATATCAGAAATTAAGTGAGAAAGGGTAGCTTTTCATATAAGTTTTTTTTTTAAGGTAGAAAGAAACTAATTAGTGAATAGCTGTTACTTTTGGTAATGCCACTTTCTTTCCACATCCCTGTTGTTTTTGTTGGTTTGTGTTTTGTGGTTTGGGGTTTTTTTGTTTGGTTTTTGTCTTGGTTTGGTTTGGTTTTTTAATGAATGTATCTATATAGTAGAATTTAAAAGTACTTTTTATAGAGACCAGACAGGCTTGCAGTACAGAATCCTAGCCACCCAAGTGAAATCATGTCTCTCCTTTGGCACCTATCATCAACTCTACAGACTATGCCACAGAAGAAGAGCTATCCAGGTAATAGGAAAAAAGTGTAGAAGAGTTTCATCTTTAATATCTCATTTTGAAAGATTAGGTCAAAGCAAATTGCCGCGTTTTAACCCCAGCCAGCAACCAAGTACCACACAGCTTCTCACTCACTGCCCACCCACCCCCACCCACCCCGCCTCCCCAGCAGTGGGATGAGGAGGAGAATTGGAAAAAGGTGAAACCCATGGGTTTATGTAAGAACAGTCTAACAATGGAAATAAAGTAAAATATAATACTACTAGTAGTAACAAAAAGGGAGATAACAAAAAGAGAGGACAAAACCCCAAGAAAAAACAAGTGATGCACAATACAATTGCTCACCACCCACTGATGGATGCCCAGCCAGTCCCCCAGCAGCAACTGACCCCTCCTGGCCAGCTCCTCCCAGTTTATATAATGAGCATGATGTTCTATGGTATGGAATATCCCTTTGGCTAGTTCAGATCAGCCAGGACAGCTGCTCTGACAGCAGGACAGGAGGCTCTGCTCCCTCCCAGCTTGTTGTGCACCTACCCTCTGGCAGAGCAGGAGAGACTGAACAGTCCTTGACTTAACGGTAAGCTCAACTTACCAACAGCTAAACCATCAGTGTGTTATCTACATTATCCTGGTACTATATCCAAAGCACAGCACTGTACCAGCTACTAGGAAGAAAATTAACTCTATCCCAGCTGAAACCAGGACACAAGTCAATGTAACAGGTTGGTCACACACTCAGATCAAATCCACCCATTTACAATTAATTATTCAAACCTTTCTTTGTGCTCTTGTCAATTTGAACAGAAGAGCTGTCAGCTGTTGAGTCTCTATTGAATACCAGCCTTAGATCGTTATTATTGAACTGCTCCTTACTAGACTCTGAGGCCAGTGCTTCTGTCAGAAATAAAAAGAAATGAAACACGGTATATTGACTTTTGGATCTTTTAGATATTATTTATTTAATTTTTATCCTATCTTCTGTGTTCTTCGCTCTGCAATGTGCTGTGCTTTGTAAAATTCTCCCTCTGCTCCAGCAAGAACGTAAAGTCAACAAGGCTTAATTTATAGGGATCGCATATATGTTCCACCTTTTTAATGAAAATGCTCTAGGGAGGGAGATACTGTGGCTCGACTGTGGACATGGTGTAGAATGCAAATGCTAGGGTCAGTGATACAAACTCATGGGGCTCTACCTAAGAGGATTGGAGTAAAAAAAAATTGGCTTTCTTCTGGGAGATAAAGACTGTGAACTATGAAAGCAATAATGTTGACCTAAATAACAGTTGCTCAAGAGATTGAACCAGTGCAGAATTTGCTTAGAATAAATGCCATACAGCTGTCAGATTTTGCTACATTAATTTTCTTTTTATAAGATTCATTTATAGCTGTTCACATCCCTAAGCCATTAGCTGTATAAAAGAGTATACCCAGATTAAAGTTGAATATCAAGAAAAGAGAATTAAAATAGTTTTAGTTCAGAGCTTTTTCTTCATTACTTTTTAGCTGCCTGGTTTTGAAAAACAAGAATAATTATTTTAAAATGTTCTTATCTAAGTGATGCTAGGATTTTTTGAATGCTCACGTAAAATGTCAAGTCCCCAAAACTGCACTGTGTTTTCTGTACATTGAAACAAATCGGGTAAATATCCATACTTTAGATGAACATGTCCAAAAAAGAGTGCTTTTAGACATGCATTTAAAGCACTGTGTACAGAGAGTTACATCTCTTGTCTGGCAACTGTTGTGCACACACAAGAAGAATAGAGCACTAGTACATGATTTTAAATCCAATTTAAGCCATGTTCTGATGGCTTAAATGAGACACACATATATGGTTTACAGGTTTCATAATGCTCCTCTACTTAAAGGTGTGTTTTATTCCCATATGCTAATCCTTTAAAGACAAATTCGATGCATGCAGTTGGCCATTGTTGTTCTGCACTACAGTCGTTCAGGAGGTCATGGATGTGTCTGATATATACTGTGCACTCCATAACAGTTGTACTGCACTGGTCACCAATGCAAAATATGCACTTTAGATTCGGCACGTCTTGGATGAGCTGAATGTGTTGTGTATGTGAAGGCATGTCTGACAGGTCAATCCTGTTTAGACAAATTTACGCTGCTTGCATTTTCTGGGAATGCAAGAAATGTCAATTATATAGATCATCATGTGTAAGTGTTATTAGTATGGTCAAGGCCATCTGAGCTAATGTCATATGATGCTGACAAGCGAGGTCACTCTGTGACCCAGCATGTTCTTTAATGGCTTGCAGAGATAAAGAAAGAGAGAATGACTGCACAGGAAGACTGCCTAGGGTCCAGTGTACACCTGCTTTGACATTTTTATTTTGTTGGGTTTTGTTTTTTAATCTGATGCTATGCTTCTTCAAAAATAAGTTTTAGAAGTGAAAAAAAAAATGTTTTGCATGAATTTCAGCCTGAAGTCTAATATTTAGAATATTAGTTGGCAAGTAGTTCATTCTAAAACACCTCTGTTTTCTTAACATTCATCATTTAAAAGATACAAGAAAACACATTACAGTGGCTCCCTTATCTTAACAAATAGTGCCATGCAACCCTAAAACAGACCTGGAAGGGTTAACAAAACAGAAACTAATTGTATCTTTAAGTGGAGGAAAGGCTCAGGAAAAGCAGAAGAATGTTTAACACAGGCTTGTCTGAAACATTAGTTTGGCCAAAGGCTGTACTTTCAAAATAATTTATTCCAAGGCCTTCATACAAAACGAGCAACAGTGCAAACAAAACAGGTACAGCTGCGTGCGAACATTGACAATTGAAAGAGTAGAATATTAGTAACATTTAGCTCATACACAGAGCTTTACATATTCAAACTGTGTCCTTGTGTACCTACATAAAGGGTTGAATAGTATCGGGCAGGTCTTCAGGCACAGCATGTAAAATGAGGAGTAAGAAAAGATGTTTTTATGCAAAAAGCCCAGGACTGCAATACAGGATTCCCAAATCTGCTACAAACATGCAAGATAAGGTTAGGCAAATCAATTAGCTTTACTGTGCCTTAATTTCCTAATAAAATAAAAATAGGCAAATGATGAAAATTACCTGAGAAATGTATTTGGACATATTTGCATAATGTTCCTTATATCTAGACAGGCTTCCAAGTCATGATTCTCTAAGCAGTTCAGAGAAGACAATAAAAAAATCCTAAAATACTTACACTTATTCTGAAGGAATGATACTTGGTGTGCCTATAATGATATTTTCCTTTGTGCGCCAGGAAAGTAATAGTATAGAATCAAAGTAATCTTTACAAGAAGGTCTGGAACTAGACATCCTTCATAGTTTTATCTAACATATATCTTTGAAATTAACTTGGGTTGAAATATCCCATAATCTTCATGCTTAGTATAAATCACGCTGTGAATTTAATCCATGCTGAAAAGTTGTATTTACTGAACCACTGCTATTGTTAAAAAGTTAGTTTGCCAAAGATGTCAGCAAAGAACCTAATTGACAAAGCACAGGAAATTAATAGCATGATAACCATTCTACTTACAATATTACAATAAAACTCACATTCAAAGTGTTTCTGATTATTGCAATGTTGTAAGAATTGTAAAACTTTGTAACTTACAAAAAAAGTGAGGTCTGCATGCATGCTGTGCTAAATCCCCATATGCTGATGCAATACTGTCTGCAGTCAAATTCTCAGGAATTGCTTACAGTTATTTCAATTTAAAATAAGTGTGGGTTGGGTTTTGGGTTTGTGTTTTTTTTTTTCTTCCAGCAAAGTTGATTATACATGTGACATCTTGTATAATACTTAGTTGCTATTTTTGTAATATTCCTTTATGGGGTAGTTTCATTGGATCAGGGTCCGCAGGAGTTCTTTTGTTTCATTATACAGCACAGAACAGTCATTACATACTTCTGCTCTTACTACTGTCATCCTGATGTTCTGTCTCTTCTGTTCAAAACACTGCTCCATCAATTGTTCTGATGCTGTGCTGTATAGGAACCCAATGAAGGTTCTGTATGTTTCTATACTGAAAAAAATGTATATGGATTCCTAAAGGATGGGATTAGCTTATCAGGTGGCTATTTTAAAAAAATGGTAAGTGAATGAGTGGTAGTCAGAGCTGAAAGAAGTTAAAAACACAAAAGGTGTGAAATGGAGCTCTGTGCCTCACTTGCGTTGTGTGGAAGGGTAAACCAGTGACAGAAGTAGGTTCCCATAGGTTCCCATGGCTGGGTATGTTCAGAGTGGAAATCAGTGTGCATGAGAGAGGGCAAGTTTCTAGAGGAAAAGTAGTGTAAAGCTAATTGCAAGGGAAATTTTTGAAAATAATTTGATTTTTAAAGAGCTGTTGAAAGGTGACTCCACAGACTTTAACACTGTTGTCTTGTTCAAAAAGATAGAAATGTACATGATTATTTGCTTTTTTCTTCCTTTAAATTTTTTTTCACTGATCACTGGACTCTTTCCCCAGGGGACTGGCCAAGAGTCTCCAGGGGAAATTATTTATTTTAGCTCTAATTCCAAGTGAAGCTACTTCTTCCTGCAGTGAATATTTTGAGGTTTTTTTTATCCAAACAACATAGGTTTACTTTTTCAAATTGAATGAGGAAGATAATAACCCCATTCCAAGTCATTACCCTAAAACCAAATTAACCTGTTTAGGTTTCCCTGATTTTACACTCTCAAATAAGTCATTAGGTGAAAATACTATGCTAGAATGTACCATATGAGTCTTTGTTAGGTACTGCGTATACCTTAAATAAAAATTCTGAACACTCAGATGTCCTGTGAATTGTTGAATAGATTTTTTCATAAAGGGAACTGAGTACTGTTCTAAATTTCTCATAAAATTGTTCCGTCAGGGTGAGATGCTTTATTACTTTCACAGTTACCTGCAGAATAAATGTGGTTAAACATGTGGGGCCCCAGAACTGCAGCTGCTCTAATTAATGTAGCACAATATTGATTATTTGCAGTTAGTCAAAATAATTGTGCTGCTGGTGTGATTTATCCTGATCGCATTGCCTGTAACAGTACATATTCTGCATATACAATAAATTCAAAGCTATAAACTATTAAGGTACACATTTGATGGTGGTGACATAAACCAACTGCTTTCAGGCCAGAGCAGGTGGAGGTTCTCCGTTTACTTAACAAGCTTGTGTTTAAATTTGCATGCAGATAGAAGGAGAGATGAGTTATGTTTCTTGATGTGGAAAGAGTAAAGCATAAGTTTATTTGTGCTAAGCCACTGGTCAGCTCCAGGCTATTTATTTATTTGGGATGCACCATCAAAAGCCTGAGGGAAGATATTTTAATCCTCCAGACAGCTCTATATATCATGGGCAAAACTGAATCCTCTTTAATCAGAGTCCCTAAAACTAGCTAGTGATTTAAAATTATCTGCTGGCTTTCTAGCTGAAACAGGGAAAGCAGCTTCTACAGCAACGTGTGCAAGGACTCAAATAATCTAAAACTGCAGTATTAAAGATTATGGCAGTTTTATTATATCCTGGAGGACTGACAGTTAACAACAGACAACAGTGGGTAGAGAACTGTAGCTGCTCATGCCTAATATATTTATAGAAGATTAAGAGGGTGAACAATTAAATGTAAACATTATGTGATTGGTCACATTTATATGATCCAATCGTAAAGTAGTAACAATTAACATAATATAGCCTGTGTACACAAAAATACAACTCCTGCATCTATTTATGCTTTTTTTTTAAAAAAAAAGAGCATGTTTATTCTTCCTTTATATAACTTGAATACTGCATATGTAATATAAGTGGAATTGGTATGGACAATTGGCATGAAATATATTTTTGCTGTCTCAGAAACATGGAGGGGGCAATAAAATGTGTTCTGATTTGAATAATTTGTCTTAACAATCAGTCTTGCAGAATTGCCATTATCCCAGTATCCAAACTTACTCAGAAGATGATAGCACTACACATATAATAGCACTAATGCTTGTATGTCTTTCCTTATTCTGTGATTACAGAAACAGAAATAAACTCATTTTACAGTTGATTTTAAAGCAGTTAAAAACATGAAAATTATCACCAGTATTCAGGACCTGCTTCATTTCTAAGCATTGAGTTCAGGCTTCATGCTGTCTGAATGTGAACCCAACACAGTACCACAACTCTTGTTCCTATCGTAGAGCTGTAACTGACTCAGCAGATAATCTCTCAGCTCCATTTATAAACCCCAAAATGGAGTTTCATTTCCTTCCCTCCCACCATCTTCTTTCTGTCTTGGTTTGGTTGGGGTTTTTTTTGCTTTTTTTTTTTTTTTATGTTCTTTTTGCTTTCTCTTTGTTTCTTTCTGCCTTTCTGTCTCCATTTTACTCACCTTATGGTTCTAAATGCAAGAAATAGGCAGGTTTTTTTGTCTTAGCTAGTAATTTGGCATGCAAAACATTAAGGGAAATCTGGAAACTATAGCTATGACAAAATCTCAAGTTACAAGGGACAGTAAGCCATTTTGGAATGGAAAAGTAAACATCACAGCATCTAGATTTTTCTAAATCCATTTTCTTTGGAGAGATGCACAAAGACATGGTTCGTCCCTAATACTCCTTTAGAGATATAGGTACCAAAATAATAGCAATTCTATATTAACTGTTTTCCTCTTTGAGGTCTTCTACTTTCAACTGTCAAGTGGAAAATACTGCATGACCTTGCTCCATTCTTCCCCTGACGTTTTAGAGACATGCTGATGATGGTTGAATTGGACACACTGAGCAGCTCTGACCTCCATTGGCTGAGGGGCAGGGTGACTAATCAGTAACAGACTTACTTGTACACCCTTATTCAGACTGAAATGCCACCAAAATAGATGTTCCTTGAGGCGGGACTTGACTAAGGGAGAGGAGGGTAAAGAACGATGGTGTAAGAAAAAAATCTGTCTTAGTTTTGAGCTATCGGTGCTACATAAATTTTGCAATGTTAAGACTCGACCTATGTTACAATTGGAACCATGTCAGGCCATAGGACTGGAAATGTATGTGTCCTTAACTCACACTCATGTGAGGCTGCTGACTAGTTTTATAAATTCTCAAATTTAATTCCTGGGAAAAAAAAGTTAAAAAAAAAAAGGGGTGTGTGTCTGTGTCTGTCTGTGGGGGGTGGGAGTGTGTGTGTGTGTGTGTGACGACACATATGGAACCAAACAGAAGGGAAAACCAGCTGCTTTGGAACTGAAGAGAACTTCAGAGCTGCATGCTCAGTCTTATGATAGAGTTGCATTTCTGTGAGCTTTGAGGAGCCTGGAAAAATAGATCAAATATGGCAGCAACCCACTTTGCCTCAGACAACCATGTCCTATGGTTTTTATGCTTATTTCTTTCTTTGTGTCAGGACGGGAAGATGGAAGATCTTAATTCCATGTTGTACTATGGTAACACTTGAGAAGCTTTGACACTGAATTTTTATCCCAGAAACTGAGTCACACTCATGGTGGCCTCTCTAGTTATCAAAACTCAGGTCTGTGAGAGACAAAGACCAGGCCCTGTAATGCAAATAGGCATTTGGTTCTTCAGCAGGTGTGCCTGAAGGCTGGAGGTGGTAACACGGAGGGGGGCTATTTTAATTCTAATTGAGTAAGGAAGTTCATTGCCCTTGGGCTGGAGGGCAGCCTGTGGCTTTCCTCCTGCTCCAGTTTTCCTGGAAGTCAGCTGCAGGTTGTGTCCCAGACAGGGAGAGGGGCAACACACTCCAAAGGTACTGTTTTAAACCCCAGAGCTGATGAATATATGAGGAGCTAAAAAAAATTAGCTTTATCTTCTGTAAGGTCTGCTAGCAGGACCTGCAAGCTTGGCTACATCCCTGAGGGGGAGGTTGTGCTGCTCACAGGAGGGTAGTCATGTTCTGACCATCTGCATCACCTACTGTGAGCAACACCCCAGGTGTCTCGTGTAGGTTGTGCACATTATGTGAGTAGTCCTTAGAAAAGTGAGATCCTTACCTCCTTCTTTCCCTATGTGCCGCTCCTTCCTCATCTAATCTTTGGTTTGTGTATCAAAAGCATTTACAGGACTGTGACTTCAGGGCACAGTTTAAGCATGGCTGCTTCTAGCCCGTTTTCTGTGCCCAGAGCAGCAGATTGTTTTGCTTTGAGAATAATGTTGTAGCAGTGCTATAAAACTGAGTTATAGGTTACTCTCTGCTTTGGCTTTGTGGGGAGGTTTCTCCCCTTGTGTGCACAGGTCAGGCTAGAAACTTGCTTAGCAGAAGCAGTTCTATCCAGCAGAGGTGACAAGTACAGCTGATAAAAGTTTATTTGTTCTATATTATCATTTGGCACATGATTAGAACAGCCATCTGTTCTCTTAATTTCTATCAACCCAGTTTAGACTGCAATAACATAATGCCATTAGATGTTTCCAACCAAGTGAAAACCAAATATGATTTTTTTAAGCCATCTTGAGGATAATATTACCCCTATTTAAAGACTACCAGCATGCTGGGGGAAAAGGACATGAGAAAAGAATAATTAATGTTACAGTTTTTAAATATGCTCATTTTCATACAAGAATATTATGTGCTAATTTGACGGGAAGGTGTTCACATTTTCTTATGAATTATACATGAGAACAATTTCACATAGGAAACCTAAACAGAATTATTTTAACTTATTGCTCAGACCTGTAAAATTTTATTTTAATCTCTGATGTTATACAGTCTAATTGAAAGCATTAAAACCTTACATAAGAGCAATTTCATAATTGTTAATGTGACCTCATCACTTAGAGAAATGAAGGCATGATTTGCTAATGCAGCCTAACTTTAAAGAAGTCATTAGGTTATTTAGGGCACTAGTCAGCAGGTGGTAAAATGAGGGGTGTTTTTCTAAAATGCCATGGGATTTGGGGCCCTTAATTCAGGTTGGTCAAGCCTAGCTACATTGCAGTTTCCTCCCTCTCCTCCCTCTTTGTTCTCTTCAATGTCTAACTACTTTGAAATAGGTATCTCCAGATCAAGTGGTTTTGTAATATTTCAGATGAAGACATAAATTTAAAGTTTCAAGTAATGAATGAAACTTAGTTAAGGAAAGACATGTTGATGAAGTATGCAAACTGTGCAAACGGTGTAATGGCAAATGATGACATGGCTTGGTGTGTTGCATAGGGCTTGTGTGATAAAGAGGTCTGGTTTGAACACGTAGTTTTTCCTACAGCCAATTTTAGTGTCAAGACAGACAATAGGTTGCATCTGCAGAGCGGGGGAAATCTGTTCTCTAAATCCATGACTCTGAAAAGGCATCACAGTTTTCAATGAATAACTGAAGCAAGTTACCATTGAGAAGAAGACTAGTGTAATTCCTGAACGCATAAATGGAAGGAAGATTTGTATAGAGGAGAGTGGTGATACTCACTATTGCCAGAACCATTACTGAACTTAGGTGCATGATCCAAATGTGAAAAAGAACTGCAAAACGTTGTTAAGGTGTTAGGCATAACCTACCGGAATATTTCAAGATATGAATAATTCCCAGTAAATGATTTAGGAAGTTCAATCTGTATAATTAATTAAGGTGAAAGATGGTTTAAGAGGTAATTTCCTCATATTCTGTAAAGTACTTAAATGGGCAGAAGATTTCTGACTGCAGAGGAAATCTTTAATGAAGGCACAGTAAGATCCAATAGCTGGGGTCAAAGCCAGATAGACCACAAACAATAGGCTAACTTTCAAAAGTGAGAATAATTAACCATTGGAATAATTTGCCCCGGGGTATCACATGCTCTCTGCTTACAAGAAATCTTTAATCATGACTAATGTCTTTTTAAAAAAGCTATAGCTTAACTTCCAGGTATGGACTTGGTGCAGAAGTTAATGGGTGAAACACGAAAGGTGAGAATAAATGACTTTAATGGTGTTTCTAGTCCTTGGATCTATAAATTTTTTTTTCAGTCCCACAGTGAGGCAAAGTTATGTATTAATGACAGATGGGATGTGGGAGAAAGGATTATGGGTTCCATTCCTTTTCCACTGACTTGTGTACATTGATCCATGTATCTCAGTAATCTTCTCTGTAAAACATTTAAATTTTAAATAGTAATATGTTACTACGGTTGCCCACCTTACCAAGGCAATAGGTAGTAAGGTTTCCTCACATCCTTTGAACTCTGAATGAAATGCATACTACAGACGTTGGACCAGGTTTTCAAAGGTACCAAACACTGAAAGCCAAAAAAGATGTAAGCTTTCAACCTCTCTGAAAATCAGATGCTGAAATTATTATAATCAAGTTTTCAAGGGATTAATACAAACACTACTGAGGAGGAATAATAAATTGGAATTATGAGCTATATTTTGACAGTGTTCTTATTAGAGTTGTGAAGGAGGCTTCTCTGCCTGCCTTCCTTGAAGCCTGGTAACAGCCAAACAAACAAAAACCTTCAGTTTGTCTCAAAGGATGTTCCATTTAAAAAAATCTTTATTTGGCATATTAAGTAGGTGAGTCAAAAAATGTAGACTTTGTTACAGCAAAGCGAGAGCAATTAAATTAAATGCGCCTCAAGAAGAAAGCACTCCTCTAGATCAACAGGGCAATAAGAGCTTGTTGATCTCCATCCTGGTGCATTTCTAAACACTTTTTGAAGTACAGAAGGCAGAACACTCAACACTTCGGCTTTGTCACAGCTGACAGCCTGTCAGTTTTAATGAAAATGCTTTCTGTTTAGAAGATGACAGAAATTACATGCATTTCCCATTTTATTTTTTTGTCATCTTTTCTGTCTTGCATTTTTTCAGTAGAAGGGAGGATTGGTTATTAAAGCATTACATAAGTATGCAAAATTTATTAAGAAGAGAGGAAAAGGAAAAGATTTAGCCCTGCAATTATACACAATGTGTGTTGGTGAGAAATGTATACTGTGGGTAACGTCTGATGTGTGGCAATAACTATTTGCTTTTACTTATCTTTAAAGTGGGTGAGGCAAAAATCTCTAGATGATCCTTTAAGTGAAGGTTTTATTATATAATTGCCTGAGTAATTTCCAACAGGAAGATGATCTAAGCAGTCTTAGATAGCTCAAATATGTTCATAACTTCTCTAGAAAATATAGCAAGATAACACTGAACAATTTATTGGCTCTGCACAGCTTTCACAAACCCCTTTTATTATGTGGCAGGCTTTTAATAACTGTACCCACTATCATTGACCCAGATGTATAATTGCACCTGAGGAAACTTGCTTCCAGGACTGAGAAGGGAAGGCTTCACTTGCAAATACAAGTCAGTACTATGGGGTCTGGGAAGAGCCCACAAACGTACACATCTTATTTAACCTGGCAGTAGCTGTTCCCCATGTTTTCCCAGTTCCGATTCCACAGGAAGCTTTAGCAGCAGTAACATGTACAAGGTAGAAATCCTGAGGAAGTGAGCTTTCAGCAGTTTTAAGGAAAGCTCTGAATTTGATCTAACTTAATTTCTGTGAAAGTTGATTCATGCTTACCCTAATAAAAGAGGCACATTTAATTATTAACAATGGCCTGTATAGACCGTGTCTCAAAATTGTGCAGAGAATCTGAAAATAGTGAGAGCTTTAGAGAAGCATAGAGGAAAGAATTAATTGTTAAACTTCGGATGTGTTTGTGTGATCTTAAACTTCTGCATACTGGTAGTCTCCATAGGTGAGACTCTGTAAAAATGGGATTATCTATTTAGCAGAGGTGAAATTGGATCCCAGAAAAAGAAAGCTATGTGAAGCCATTGTACAAGGAGCACATTTCTGCCTCTTAGGTGTTTAGGTTCCACTTGCTTGACACAAATGCGGAGCATGTGTGGATTTACTGGAGCACCATTTTATGTGTTCATGATCCTGTGATGTGATGGCAGCTGAGCAGCCTCTTCACTGACATCTACCCCAGCACAGTTTGGTAACAGAATTACATCCCAGCTTGAAAAATATGATCTAAGTCTCGATCAGGCTGCAGAGGACATGTCTGCATGGTATGCGCAGCACTGGTTCAGCAGCCAGGCATCCCTGCCAGCTGAGTAGCATTGCTGTGGGCAAGCACACGTCTGAACTGGCTGTGCTGTCTGAAGTACAGAGCTGGTTAATGCTCACGCAGCTGGAAACAGAAGCAAGAAGAGATTGCCTTTGCTGCTTACCATCATTAACCCCAAGTAAAGTCCTTAAATGTGATTCCCATCTCCTGAAGCTGTCATTTTACACTGTCTACAGACTAAGAGAAACAACGGTGCTTTAATTACCTATAGTCCTTATAACATATTTCTTGGCAAAGATAGATTTGCTTTATGAATGTTGCAGTAGTGCAGAATCTGCATGTGACACAGACGTCAAACAGCCCATGGTTTTCACACCACAATTCTAAACACCCTTCTCACCTAGAGTTAGGGGTAAAGGTAAATGTTGTTAAAGGGTACAGATGTGGAGTAGCTATATGTGATGAGGAGACAGCGGAATGGGACAAGTGTTTATGTCTGAGTAATTGGGGACTGTGAAAGGGAAATGAAGAAATACTCAGCATAGGATGTTACATTATATCTAGAAGTCACAGTGTGAGAATCATCAACAACAAAAAGTGTTCTGTGACCAACAGGAAGCAGTGCTCTTGTGTGAATCATTATGAGCCTGCCTCCCTAAGAGGTGGTGGGATTCCTCTTGCTGTGGCTTTGGAGCTAGGCTATAAGACTGACAGCAGGTAAAGAACAATCTTGTGATTGTTCCTGGGGTTCACTAAGTGACTGCTGGCGCACTTGCAGGCTATGCTTTCTGGTTGCTATTAGGTAGCTGTTAGCTGACTGGTATTTGTAGAAAACCTCATTAGCATGTTTGGTGAAGCCAAGGTATTTTGTGACTAGTAAATAAATAACTTAGTAATGGAGAAGCTAGGTAAAACACATTCTGTTGGTTTAACTTCTTCTTATTAACTGTCTATATAATTTCCTCCAAACATTACAACTAACCTGTTAAAAGTATAAGATGCGATATAGCTTTTCTTTTTTCGTGCAACCTTTTCAATACCATATTTCGGACACCTAGCTGTGACACTGAAATATTACCTTTTCAGGTGCTTTTCCTACTGCACTCATCAGTAAGTTTGTTTAGAACTAACTTGTGTTGAAACACAAGCTTCCTGTATGCAAGCAATTAATTTTTCAGAGGCATATGAAGTCAGTATGGCCTCTGTGTAAGAATGAACCTCCCTCTCCTGTAACCCCCTCCCCCCAGCCTGGAATATAGTGTTGCTCACTGCTGAGGAGAGTGCTCTTGCCATCCAGTCCTCCCTCCTCCTTCACACCTTCCCTTGCCTAGCTCTTCTCCTTCAGTAGCAGGCAAGTGGCTCAACATCTTCTGTGCCTCGGTTCTGGAGATTTATTTTGTTAATTTAGTTCTTCGTAATGGCACATGGTATTTGAACAAACAAGGCACTTGAGAAGGATATGTGCAGTGTGGTTTATGCTTTTCCAAAGGTCTAACTGCTTTCATGCTTGTGCATTGACTTTCAGGAGAACAGTATCAGCCAAGATAAGTCACCAGTGTGGTTATTTTATAATTAAGTACGTATACAAGGATGAGAGAGGTGGGCTTATGTTGTTTTATTCAATAGTCTCTGTTCTAACACTTGGTCCTGTCCTGTGACATTAAATGGTTGTTAAGGGGTTGGGTTTTTTTTCCATTTGGTTTAGATCATGGTTTAAAGGAGATTGCCCTCTGTAATGTTACGGTTTCCTTTCTGTCTTTTCTCTGCTGGACGGGTTTCCCACCAATACATTTATGAGCAAGCACCCTGACTACACTTAATTATTAAAAAGTCATTGCTCAAATAGACCTCTGAAGAAAAAGAAATATTCTTTACTGCATATTACTTAGTATTATTTCATAATGGGTTTCATCTTTGTTTATTCTCTTCCCTAATTTTGAAGCCACGTATATTTTATAATACATAGGTACAGGCATGGACATCGTAAGACCTACCAGTTACTACAGAAAACATAGCAGATATAAAAAAGAAAAGATATTTTCTGCAGTGTAAAAGTTTTAGAAAAGCATGCATAGCTTAGACTGCAGTATTTTTAAAATGGAAAGAGTGGTCAGGTGAGGCCTAAGTCTGCAATGCATTCTAACCACATTGCTTCCATTTATCGTAATATGGGAAAAGCTTTAGAGTAAACATGTACCATGTAGATGTTAGCTCATGTCCTTGCTTTTAGAACATGCATTTACAACACAACAGAGGCATTTGTGCAGGTGTCAAATGATCAAAACTGCACCTGTGTACATATGTACCATTACATTTTCCAGATATTCTTGAGTTAGTAACAAAAAATACATGTTTGAAGAGAATTTCAACTATATTATTTTCAGTGTAAATGAACACTAGGAGAAATGCTGACCATGAGCCTGTCAGTCTTGTTCAGTTTTAGGGGGCAGTCACTTCAATGGACTTCATTTTCTTCCAGAAATCAACTTGTCTGTGTAGAATTAAAAATAAAAGAAAATAACCTTTGGATTTTAAATATCACATTCTGTGCTGTTTATTTAAATGCTTCTTTTAGACACAGTCTGTCTACCTGCTTCCATTGTACTTCCCTAATCACAGACTGCAATATGATTTGAAAAAAACCCTAAACCTCCATAGCAGATCAGGTAATGTATTAACTCATCTTCTGCTAGTGGCTTGGCTGTGGAAGCATTGAGCTGCAGAGAGCTCAGCCTGTCCTGATGAGGCCTGGAGTGCATTAAGCCACTGGGAACGTGGACAGGGTAGGGTGAGACTGTTGCTGACACTCGTGCTGTCCAGCTTGCAGCTAGCGCGGGTGTGTACAGCTTCACTGGGGTCAGCAGGGTAGGCGACATCAGCAAAGCTGGTTTTGCTGTCCTTTTTTTCCCATCACACCTGAAGCAGGCTGTGGAGCAGGGCTGTGCAGTATGTGGCTTTTATGGCTGGCATCCTTTAGCAAATACATTCCATATTCTTGGGGTAAAAAGTTTCTCCTTTTGTGAGTTTCTCTTGCTTTCACTGATCCCTTTAGTTTTACTTTTTATGATCTTTTTTCCCCTCAATTTTCTGGTGTACCTGGACAACAACTGCAATTTTGGCTAATATTGTTTAATTATGCATGCCATCCCAGATTGTCTTTCTAACACATACAGCTCTGCTGGTGAATTGCCATCATATTAATATTGAAATAAACTGGATTAAATTCCACTTTGGTTCTTTACTGTGTTTTATTTCAGATGTCTCTTGGATGTTTGTTGATTGTGATACAGACAGTGGCAAGTTTCTTTCCTTCTTTCCTCACATTTTCCTTACAGATTCCTACCTTTTTTTTTACAAGAAGTGCACATGCATTAATATCTTTATATGCATTTGCAGTGAGTACTTAGTAAACTTACAACTGGCAGCTTCTACAGTCTGGCAAAAAATCCTTCAGGACCCTCCAGCCTGTGTCATCCATCCCTCAGTGTGAGCAAGCGGAGCACAGTACCAACCTGCAGATATTTTAAACACTGCAAATTCTTGTGTCTTTCAGGACCTAGATTTCTCATCACATCCACGGGAGCCTTGTATATTTTAGACGTACAGAATGAAGATGGACTGTACAACTACCGATGTATCACAAGGCACAGATACACTGGAGAAACACGACAAAGCAACAGCGCAAGACTTTTTGTATCAGGTGCTCCTTTATGTATCATGTTAAGTATTGTATATGCCTCTCTTTAGTGTGCTAAGCTGGCAAGGCAGGTTCCTGTGCACATATGCACTAACCACCAAGTCATCTATCAAATGGAAGATAGAATTGGTTAGCTGCTGCTGCAAAATAAAATATCCCATTCTAAAATCCCCCCCTTTTTTTTTTTCCTCCTGTTTTTCCCATTAGATACTCCCAGAGAGTCTGTAGGGTGCACTGGCATTTCATACAGCAATTTTTAGTAGGTTTAGAATACTTTATAAAAGGACTGCGGATGGGATTCATCCCATTAAAAGTAGACTTGAGCAATGAAATTATCTAGTCAGCTTCCTTTTGTAACCAAAGGAGAGGAACTCTTCTAGTATTAGTGTATCTGACCTATTTCAGCTGCCCACTTTGGAGTGAGATTAGTTGCCCCATGGTGCCTGTTTCTCTCTGTTAACCAGATCAGGAGCTCAGCACATTTAGCTCAGCTGTAGGTATTTCCACTGCAGGAGTCGCTGGTTAGCTGAAGTGAGTTTCAGCCTTCCTTTTCATTCATCACATTCCTTCCCTGGGGAAAACAGTGTATTCCCCTGCTTCCAGGAGTGATCTCCAGCCAGAAGGGTATGTGACCTGTTCCAGTCCACACAGGGTGCTGCAAGCAGATAGGACGGTTAGCTGGTGCCTTGTCCATGGGCTAAGAGTCCCCAGGCAAAATGGCCTTGTGCAGCAGGTAGGGAAATGAGAAGGTGGATGGGGTATTTTAACTTTTCCTTGTAATTGAAAATTATCTCCTGACTGGTGTGTGTGTGTGATGGACTGTTGGGTTCTCACACACACACACACACTCCAAACACTTAGGACTGTCAGTATAGTGCTGTTCCAATCCCACCTTCTCCCCACTTTGTCTCAGTGAGAGGAGGTGCCAGTTGTGGGTGAGATGAGGAGGAGCAGACCCCAGGCCTGGGTTTGGGACTTGCTCTCAAATATCTCTCTGTATAGGATTAGCTCTTCTCCTTCTCCCCTGCCTCTCCTTCATTTGCTGGGTGCCTGTAACCGCACCTTGTGTTTGCATGTGAGCAAATCTGCAGTTGTATTCCCACATCCATAGAGTTCACCAAGACTGTGTCTGAGACTCTTCTTTCTGCTTCTATCCTTGCCTTACAGAAGACATGCCCACCATCCCACTGAAAGCCCCACAGAGCTTTTTCTCCTTTTCACTGTTACTGAGTTGTCCTAAAGTTCCTAACCCTAAAGATCAGTCAAGGTATGGTAACCTTCACAATCTAACAGTTGGTGGAGTCATTCTCATTTTGACCTTGTCATCTTGTATTTTGCTCTTTTTGTCAGAGAAAAAAAATAAATCTACTGATTAGGTCTCAGCTTTCCACCTTCTGTTTGAGAGCCCTAAGAGAGACAGAGGTGGGCATAAAGTTTTGCATTGGTAATATACTTCTTGCCCTCCCTCAAAACAGTAATTGCTGAAGGATTCTGGAGCCCTCTGAACACACAAGCCAGTACTTAAATATACTGATGATAGAAAAATAGTGTGATTGTTCAGGTTAGAATCACTTACCGGTCAGATCCAGGAGTTTCTTCCTTTGGTATGTGTCCCCTGTGAGTAAAACTCTTGCTTCTGCTTTTCCCAGCCAGATAAAGAAGTAGTTTTCCTGCACAATAATCTTCCTGCTTTGGTTTTACAAGGATAGGCAGGGTTCTGTCCTTCTAGCTGGCTCCATAATATGGTCTGCTTCCGTATGAAATCATGCTAAGGCTGAGCCAGTGGTAACATAAATAAAATCAGACTTGTATCTTGGTTACCACAGGGAAATTTCTAGTTATTTCACTGAACAAAAGGGGGGAAAATGAAAGCTCTGTCTTTTTTGTAATTCAGGACAAGCGCCCTAAAAGATGTGCTCTGTCTGGAGTTCCCTTCTCTATTCTCCTCCACTGACCAAATCAAAATAGGAAGTTTAACCTGTGTGCAGTAGGTAATAGCTGGCTTTTTTAAATTCCGTGGGGGTAATTCTTTATCACAACTATAGTGGGCTCTGATTTCCAGTCCTGTTAGTCCAATGAACAAGTGCAGCAATCATGGTCAGAGTTTGTCTCTTTATATTTGTCTGTAATGTTTTCTTTCTTCTTTACTGGAATTTGTATTTTCAAATAGCGAGTCCTTCAAGAACTAAGACCAGAGAATCCCTGAACATAGTTATGAAAGGTCTGCTTGATTGAGACATACAATTTTGCCTGCCTTTCTTTACATGCATAAATATTCCTTGCTTATTTGAGAATGCAATTGTGGTGGATATCGATCGTAGCTTCTCAACCACATTTTTAATAGAAGTTAAGTTTCATTATTGTTTGAAAGAGTGAGAAAAGTAATGTATATATAATAGCAAATAGACACGTGAATAATTAGTATGCCTATGACCAAAGCTAAGTTTCAAACATCATTTGGAGTAAGAACATTTCCTTGAAAACATGTGGCCTTTCTAGGTAAAACTAAACCCAAGACCATTAACGTGCTATAGAATATGCCTTTAATACCCATTATACTTTTCCAAAAATAATTTTGTCCAGCCATGAATCCCAGATACCAAAATCTTTACTGTTTTTTAATTCCCACCCTCTAAAAAAATACTTGTGATTTTGAAAGCATAATGAGTTTCTTGATCTGTCATTCAAAGATCCAAAGCAGAATATTTTAGAACAGTACTTTGCCTCAATTTTTCCAGCATTGTCCTTGCTAGAAGTCATTTGCAGCTGATTGATAAAGCACAGTAAAATAATTATTCAAAAGAGTCCATACCACATATTGGAATTCGGTTATGTTACTTTGCTATTTGCCTCATTGCAGGTGATTGTAAATGAAGCCTGGGATTTCTTTTGTCTTTTTTTTTTTTTTTTTAATGCTGGAATATACACAATGTAGGAGCTTTAAGTAGGAGTCCATTCCAGGGACATCCTAAAGAGATGTTTTTACCATCCATTTTAAGTACAGAGTGCAAGAAAGCAGGTCACTGGAATAATATTTTGCACATCCCTGAATATATTTTAAATACCTCCCTTTTAAGAACCAGCTCAAGGCTTCTCAGTGTGAATCCCAGGTTAGCTGTTCTGTGGATGGGACTCCAGGCTGGGCTGCCCCTGCCAAGGGTCAGTTTGAGACGGGAAAAAGTTAAGCAAAGTCGAGCAGAGAGGAACTTCTGCTCAAGTTCAGCAAATGCAAGTGTGAGGTGCTGCACCAGGAAGGAATAACCCCACACACCAGTACAGGCTGGGGGTTGACCTGCTGGAAGGCAGCTCGGCAAAGAAGGACCTGGGAGTTCTGGTGGACAGTGGGTTGCCCATGAGCCAGCGGTGGGCCCTTGGGGCCAAGAAGGCCAGTGGGATCCTGGGGTGCATCAGGAGGAGCATGGCCAGCCGGTTGAGGGAGGTGATCCTGCCCCTCTGCTCTGCCCTGGTGAGGCCCCATCTGGAGTGCTGTGTCCAGCGCTGGGCTCCCCAGTTCAAGAGCGACAGGGAACTGCTGGAGAGGGTCCAGGGGAGGGCTATGACAATGATGAGGGGACTGGAGCATCTCCCTTATGAGGAAAGGCTGAGGGAGCTGGGCCTGTTCAGCCTGGAGAAGACTAAGAGGGGATCTTATCAATGTCTACAAATATCTTAAGGGCAAGTGTCAAGGGATGGGGCCAGGCTCTTTTCAGTGGTGCCCAGCAACAGGACGAGGGACTGTAAATGGGCACAAACTGAAACACAGGAGGTTGCATCTGGATATGAGGAAAAACTTCTTTACTCTGAGGGTGATGGAGCACTGGCACAGGCTGCCCAGAGAGGCTGCGGGGTCTCCTCTGGAGACATCCTAAACCCACTTGGACATGATCCTGTGCAGCCTGCTGTAGGTGAACCTGCTTTACCAGGGGGTTGTATTAGATGATCTCCAGAGGTCCCTTCCAGCCCTGACCATTATGTGATTCTGTGAAATGAACCTGGGTTAGAGGACACAGGCAGTGGCGTGCTGCTCTTGAAGAGCGAGAAATGGTAGCTGCAAAAGGGGACTGTGCCTCCCCTGGCATCTGCTGCTGTAGTTGCCAGCTCCTGGGCTACCCAAGCTTCTGCATAGGCATGGGAGCAGGAGGGCAGCAGCTGCTTTGCTGTCACTACCAGCTTGTTGTCTGAGGTGGCTTTGCACTTTGCCTGGGCCCAGCATTGAAGCATATGTAGTTCTCTGCAGCAAACTAGGAGGATGTTGGAGTGTGATATTTATTAATCTCTTTTCCTTACCATTACTTTCATTCCTCCCCTGCTGGCCCGCATCCTGTTTCTAAGTCCATGCAGTACTTTGTACTTTTATACTTGAAGGTTTGCAAATGGGGCCACGTATACCCTTCATAAAGTCTTGTGAAGTTAAAAGTGTATGGAGAAGATATGAAACTACTGTGAGTTTTGAGTAGGAATGCACAGACAATGCCTTTAAAAGTCAGTTCTTTTATTATTTAATTATTACTTTCAGTTGAAGAAATTGATTTCTTGTACCTGTAACCTTCCTAAGAGGCAAAGCTGTAATTTCTTGCACACTTACATTTTTACTGAGTTAATTCCTCAGGCTGAACAAAAGAATCTATGCACTGAAAGCATAGATGCCTGATGACCCAAAAGGTTAGAAAGGAGCTGGATAATCAGTTATTCAAATGAACATTGGTCTTCCCAATAACATCCTGGAAAATTGTACTTTCACTAAGCCAGACATAAACAGCACGGCAAGCTCAAAAATATAACCTATTTTGATACCAAATATGGACCTTGAGGCTACAGATGCATGCATAAAAAAATTGTTTACTACTGGCTGACACATTTCTAATGAGACAGACAGTAAGTTGCTGTAAACTGAATGTATTTTTGCCTTCAGTGGCTCAACTTTTTGCTGGCACATAGAGAGCAGCAAAACCTCTGTAGTCATCTTTCATTGAACTTGACATTTAGAGTTTTACCTAGATATTTAGATAAAATTTACTCAGCCTGTTTATTTACCATCATAGTTCTAGCTTCTAGATTTATAGTATAACTTACATAGTGCCTCTAGCTATTTGCTCTCAAGTGTGCCCTCCCAGGTGTGACTGCAGTTCATGAAGATATATCTAAGCTAGTTTTGAACTAACTAGCTCAGGTGCTGATTTCACTATTGTTTGAGTAGTTTGAATTCAGCATGAACTGCTCCTTTAATCTTTCCAGCTTCTAACAGCAACCTGCTGCAGCTGCCCTGTGAGCAGTACCTGAGCTAGCTAAGTCAAGTTTTGACACTTGAAAATGTCAAAATGGCTGCAATTACACCTACACCCAAGCAACAATGATGTAGATATACCCTAAAAGAGACCAGTGTGTCAGATAGAAGTTGTTGATCAGCGTGTGGAGTTTCTTTGTGAGACAAGTCTTGGCAAAGTGGATGCATCTGATGAGAAAATACTTAAATGAGTATTTGTTGATTTATTGTTCAGTATTTGTGTTGCAATAGCTCCAGGGTAGGCTTCCATCATGCTGCACAAAACTGTACATCAAATCAACCCCCTCCTCCAAAAGTTTTCGAACCTAAAAAGTAGAAGTCACAAACAGATTACTCTTTCTGGTGGGGTACATGCACCTCTGATGAAGGTATTCTGTCAGAGTTCTGTGAGATACATAAATATATGTGAGGTGCTACACAAGTGTGTTGGTCTGAGAGCTGTTTTTCTAAGTAAGTTGAGCACAGAAAGTTGCAGTATTGAGCTGTAAGGTGGACTTGTCACATTAAGTCCTTTTTCCAGGGAAGAAGAAAAGGCTTGTCTGTCAGTTAGACTGGAGATAGAAATCCCTGTATCTTTGCACATTTCTCTCCTGACAAGGGAATAAATCACTCCTTTAATTCAAAATCTTAAAACCACTGAGAAACACGGAGAATGTGTTGGCTTCATTCTAGTCGAGTAGTGCAGGAATAACTAATAATTGTTAAGGCAACACATTCCTGGCTCACCAATCCTTTGATAAGGAACATGAAAGATGAGCAGAGAAATGGTTGCCACCTGGAAAAAATCCATTGAGAGGATTTCCAAGTAGTCATGAGATGCTTCAGTAGTACGTGCTGCTGGATCCCAGCCACCACTACGGAGATATTACAGACTGATGGCTGGGTCAAAGCAGCAAACAGTAGTACATAAAACACTGGGCTAGTGAGTCAAGAAATGCAGAAGGGAAAATATTAGCATATTGCTTATTGAATGAAATAATTTTAATGCTCCCATTGAAAACTGCTGTTTGTTCTTTCAGATCCAGCGAATTCAGCTCCATCTATTCTAGATGGTTTTGACCACCGTAAAGCCATGGCAGGACAGCGAGTGGAGCTGCCTTGCAAAGCATCAGGGCACCCCGCACCAAAGTATCGTTGGCTGAAGGACAACATTCCCTGGGAGCCTGATAACAGGTTTCGTCAGACGGTTACAGGTCTGCTGATTGAGAACACGCGTCCCTCGGACTCAGGCAACTATGTCTGCGAGGTGTGGAACAACTATGGGACTGCTGAGATGATAGGACGACTGTATGTAAAACGTAAGTCCTGGAGTGAGTGAAGATCTCAGGCCACTTGTCTGGGTGTTTGCATCAGGGAAGATGATGCCTTGTCTTGCTGTACCTTCTGTTTTGTTACTTTATCTTAGCAATGCTTAAACTTCTCAAAGCTGGGGAACAACAGAAGGTAGGCTCTGTGGAGACGAGTTAGTTGGACAACTGAGCAATCAGAAGTGCAAATAGATGCAATTTCTAATGCAGCTACATAATTTATCACATGGAGGATACGTAATTTAGAAGCTTGAATTGGATGCTTAAAAAGAAATTGCAAATGTTCTCATGAATAAAGCTGCCAAACTCTCATTGCCATGACTCATGCTGTTCAGTAATATTGAATACTCATACCTCTCCTCAGCTGAGTATTCATGTGTAAATATTCTGAATGTTTCACAGATTCTAGAGAGATAATTATTGCTCAGAAGCATTGCACTGGAAAAGTGTTATTCTTATATTGTTAAAATAAATAAATAAATATCTTTCCTGGAATAGAAGTAATGCTTTGTGAACTAACATTCCCCACCTATACAGCATGACTAGCAAACTGAAAAGGGAGAAGTTTGCAAGCAGTATAGGCCGTAAAAATGTCTTCCCAAATAATCATACGTAATGTATTTGGTCAAAGTAAAACGGAGATGAAAGATCAGTAATTCATGAATTGTTAACAGAGGAGCTTTACATCTAAATGTATTCTTAAAATTAGTTTAATTCAGTTTGCCTTGTACGTTACAAAGTCAAAACTTCCAGAGACATGATGTAATCATGTTGCTAGTGATACCAAGAGTATCCCCAGTGCCCGAAGATAGTTTTACTTACTCAGTGGTCAAACAGCCAGCAGATATCTTCTGGATCAGGTTGGCCGGGAAGCAATAGTTGGGCAAAGGCATTTCACCTTGCTCTGCAATGGAGGATGTGGTTTACTTTCTTGCATCATCATGGCTCTGAGATGTTAGTGGTGCACTTGAGCATGTCTGTTTTGTTTCATAAGTCATTGACAGTTTTGAGCCTTTGTGGTCTTTTGCATAGGAAACAGATACTCAGTGACTTGTAACATGCATATGAGCACAGATTAACTGATGCTCTGGGCCACTGTAGAGGAAAGGTCTGTTGCAGATGTGTCTGTGATCCAAAATGACTAAGGCCACTGAACTGTGTGGGTTTTTTCCAGCCGTCTGTTTCCATTGGGCCACTAAAGATTTATTCCAGCCTGTGTGTTATAAAATGTTCAGTAAAGTGAATGAGGTAGCTGAGGAAATTATCATAAGTGTGTGTATACATGTGTTTGTATGCATGTATAAAAACTGGTAAAAAAATAAATAGAACGGTATGTATTTAGTATCAAAGATGATACCAGTAGTGATAGTAGTCAAACCAGTATATGCAAAGCATGAGATGAGGTCTACAATCAGTAATGCTGATAACTGTTAGGTGTCAGGATAAAGATTTTTTCCCTTGCGTTTACATTTATGACTTTTCTTCAGCATGGTTAATCTTCTTTTTTTAAGATATAAAACTTCAGTACCTATGTCCTACTGTTTCTTAAGGCTGACTTGAAAATACTGTAGTCCTCCCGTATTGAAACAGAAAATCTTGTGGGCCCACATGCAAAAACACTTCTGTGAGGACTGATCTGATGGATACCTATGGATGTATCTATGTTAACATTTTAGCATGAATCTTCCACCCTTAAAAGCAAATCTCCTGGACATTGGCATTTACAGCACTTGTTCGCATCAGGGAGTAGGTTTGGAACACATAAACTGGTTTCCTTTTGCAGGAAATTAAACCAGAAGATGCATTTCAGGAATGCATTTAATGTACCAGTTCAAACGTCCATGCTGAACTAATGTGAAGTAAGGTCCTGCCCTCCCAAAACATGTGTAGGGCCCTTGTTAGGCCCTCAGCACCAATGGCGTTACTCAGTAGATCTGCTGCTAGTGTTCATTTAGGCATGGGCTTATATCATGTGTTGAATAGGTTATCCCAATAGATCTATGTTTTGTGTCATGGTTGTAGATGGAAAAAATACAGTTTTAGAACAAACACATTTATCTGTTGTTTAGGGATTTTTTTCGGAAGGGTATGGCTGTGATTTTTGTTGTTGTCCTTAACTGAGAGTTAATTTGTTACTTGCACATAATTCACATGTATACTTACTGTTTTCTATTTCCCTTTCCCTATCCTTTATTTTGATTTAAATCTTCAGAACCACTAAAAGCCACTATCAGTCCACGGAAGGTAAAAAGCAGTGTTGGTAGTCAAGTGTCCTTGTCCTGCAGTGTGACGGGAACTGAGGACCAGGAGCTCTCCTGGTATCGTAATGGTGAAATCATCAACCCTGGTAACAATGTCCGGATCACGGGCGTCAATCGGGAGAACCTTATTATGGATGGCATGGCCAAGAGTGATGGCGGAGCTTACCAGTGCTTTGTGCGCAAGGACAAGATGTCTGCTCAAGACTATGTTCAGGTGGTACTGGAAGGTCAGTCACTAGCTGTTTAGCAATTCTGGTCTTCATAATAATATATATGGTCTTTGGTGCTATCACTGTATAATGAGAGATAGTGGACTCTGAAAAACAAAAGGGTTTATTGTGCCCCACTGAGCAAAAACTAACACAATGAAAAAATTAATTTGAAAACAAAAATCCCTCCTGGGCAGTCCTTATAGTCAATTTTACTGTTTTTCTTTTGGTGGGGTGGATTTTATATCAGCTTTTCAGCAAGACATGAGAGAAGAGGTCTCTGTTCAACTCCAAACATCTTCTGGGCATGGCTTTCCTGGTTGGGTGTATTGGCTGAGAGCACAGAAATAATCTTAATTAACTGACACAATGTTCTGCATGATAATCAAGTGACGAAAGTTATCAATTTTTACAGAGTTGGTTCACTAATGAGGCTGTAGTGCAGTTGTGTCATGGGCACTATTTTTAGAGTCTATCTAGAGAAAGAAGAGATTACCGGCCTGGACTGAGTTACCTCGGCAACCATCTCCCGTGACTAAGAAAGCCTAAAGAGCATATTGATAATCTATCATGATGTTGAGAGAGTGCAGGTTATCAGAGAGCAACAGCAGGAAGGATTTCAAAGACACTCGGGTTTTACTGGGAAAATAATGTCTGCTTTCATCTCCAAAAAAAGCCTGTCACTTGAATTAACAAATAAAAAAAAAAATAAAAAAAAGAAGAGGAGGAGGATTGGCAGAGGTACATAGTGTGCACACTCACAGATTTATTGGTCCTGTGTCAGCTTTCAGGATAAAAAGCTTTATTTTTCTGCTGCTATTTTGTTTTCTGGGGGGTGACAGTATCTAATACACAGTAAAGGAAAGGAAAAGAGTCAGATGAAAATAAATAAATAAATTAGAACTCTGTCACATAGCCAATGGGACAGAAATGAAAGAGAGAGGGGGGGAAGAGGAGAAAATTATGAAATCAAATAAAATCAAATGCTCCTCTGGGGATGTTGATGTCTTTCAGCAGCCTGAGAGTGACAGTGCCTTATGTTTTTTACTATGTGGCAAGCAAGGGAATTTTGCAGCCCTGTTTTTAATTCTGTTTTGTGGGGAGTCTTGTACACATTGTGCCAGTTCCCTCAGTTTCCTGCGTGATGTTGCACTGAAATTGCAATGCAAGAATTGTGATTTCTAGGGTAATCACGGTTCAAGCCTCCCAAACATATAAGTAATATGTAAGAGAGTGTACATGAAGGGACAGTACATAATGTGCCAGTCAAATGGTGTATCACAGATCATGAGACTTCTCAGTCCTGTCCTGGCATCCTCTGTCCTGTGCAAAACTGAAAGGAGTTGTTCTTGAAACTCTTCATGTACAAGATGAGTTTTCAAGTGTCTTTGGCCCCTCTCTAGGTAATAAGGCACCTTTTCCTTCTATTTCTTGGAGGCACTAATACTGTAGGAACACTGAAGTTAGCTGACTTGCTGCTTGGCTATTTAAAACCAGACAGTAGCCTGCAACACTGTTGTCTAAACTTTGGACTGGATGGCTTCCTGTGCTCTGCATACTGCTCCTGGTGTGTGGCCTTTTGCTCCCAATTACACTGAAATGCCTTCTTAGATACAGCTTTGAAAGTATGATTTTCAAAGGAGAACAAACATGCATTGCAGGATCCCAGAAAGGACTTCCTAATAGCCGAATGTTGACACTCATAAATGTTACCCGGCTGAACTCTCTGGATAGGTGGTTATTTAATCCTGCCCACTACTTACAATCTCAAAGTTTCTGTCTCCATCCACTCTCTTTGTTCACTTGCTTGGTAGAGGCTGAGTAAATGGTGACACAGATCACAAAAGAAAGCATTTGAATGCTCTCATTTCAGAGGAATATTTATCTGTAGCACAAAATGACCACAGAACGGAATTGGCATCGCTGCTGTTACTGGCAATCTGTATTCAGAGAAGCTTAATTTAATACTTTTCTGAATGGGGTATTGTGGGTCAGGACTAAACTGCATTGGCACAGCTGTGTGAAATTAGCCAGTGCAGGTTGTGCCTGGCTCTTGCCAACAGGATTCATCCTTAGCTTTCCAAGGAGCTGAAGTCTACCAGGAGAAGAAAAATTCCAAATGTGTTGCAGTCTTGCTGTATGTCTTTTGTGATGGACTGTGCATGGCTTTAACGCTTTTCTGCAAGTACCTGGCACTTCATATAGCTGTGCAGAGCCCTGGTCCATCTATTCGAGTGCTTTTCCTTCAGCACAGCCAGTACAAAAAAAATCAACCTGTAGTAAGCAAAGGATCATTTAAGTACTCTGCTACCAAAATTTGTTTCCTTCTCTCCATAGTTACAAGTTACATCCTGAAACATAATTGTTTACAGTGCTTCTAAATAAGATCTTGGTTCATGTGATAGGCCCCACAATAGAGGGAATAAGCTTTACACCCTGTAAGTACTATTCTCCTGTTCTTTTTTCCCCTGGCAGATGGAACTCCCAAAATCATTTCTGCCTTCAGTGAGAAAGTGGTCAGTCCGGGAGAGCCAGTATCCCTTATGTGCAACGTGAAGGGGACTCCTCTGCCTACTATCACTTGGACACTGGATGAAGATCCCATTGTGAAGGATGGCAGTCATCGTATCAGCCAGATTATCACCTCCGAAGGCAATGTGGTCAGTTACCTGAATATCTCTAACACTCAGGTCCGAGATGGTGGAGTTTATCGCTGTACTGCCAACAACTCTGCTGGAGTCGTCCTGTACCAGGCTCGAATAAACGTAAGAGGTGCTTGTCAAATCAGCTCCTCAAAAAAACACACATAACTCATTGTAGTGGAGAAGATTGTTGCATGTGATTAAATGAGTCTTGGAATGCCAAAACCAACTTACTGTTTTTCCTCTCCTTTTCTTCCCCGCTCTCTTTTCCCACCCTGCCTCTCCAGCCCCATCTAGAAAGTGTATGGTATGGTTAAATGTTGGCAGAACCCTATGGCTTGTGTTCTATAATCTTTTTCCTATACTCATCTCTGTTTGTTCCGTTTCTTTACTTTTGTCGTGCTATGCATGGATTTTTTTTTTTCTTCTTTTCTTTTACTTGTCCAACATTCATTGTATTTACTTGTGTATACAGTACTTTAGCTTGCATTTCTAGCCCTACATGGCATAATACCCATCCTCATGGTATTATACTTCATATACGTCAAAAGAAAAGCTAACTTTGTCAGTGTTCTCATGTGTAACAGGATTCCAGCTTTGTATCAGTTTTAGTATTTCACATTAATTAAATCATCCTCAGCCTTTTAATTTGTAATGCAGCAAAGATTATATCAAGGAAGTGCTGGATAATGCAGACATATACCCCCACATAATTAGTATGTATGCTGCAGGGTGAGGAAAAAGTAGAGCATATAAAGATTAGGGAAACTGCTTAAGTAGCTCTTGAAAGGAAAAACTGTCAAATGCTAAGAAGTGTTCTGCAAGCCACATCTGTAAATGTTGTTAACGTTTGTATATTCAGAAAAATTATATGCATGTTTCCTCAAGCACATGTGCCTTTAAATTGTTTTCAAGAGTTTCTTTTTACCTTTCTAGGGCCAGCAAGCATTCGACCGATGAAGAACATCACAGCAATAGCTGGGCGGGACACCTACATCCACTGCCGTGTGATCGGCTACCCGTATTACTCCATCAAGTGGTACAAGAATTCTAACCTGCTACCATTTAACCATCGCCAAGTGGCGTTTGAGAACAACGGGACACTGAAGCTTTCAGATGTGCAGAAGGAAGTAGATGAGGGTGAATACACGTGCAATGTCCTTGTTCAGCCCCAGCTGTCCACCAGCCAGAGTGTGCACGTGACAGTAAAAGGTGAGGTTAACTCGGAAAACTAGAGCCAAGCTAATGGCTGTGTTGTTTATAGAAAGGCAGAATTGCACACATGGGATTGTCCTGACAGTTAGATAATGAGCACTTAAGAAGGTTAATCCAGATTTGTGTTTATTTTTAATGATGACATAGATGCTAATCAGTCACTGTGTCTTGTTCTCTCTTTTTTACCCTCCTTCATTCAACTAGCAAAGTACTGCTTTCTAAGTGGAAGCCTTGCAGAAGCAAGCTTTCTGTGAGCAGTTTTCACTACAACTAATTCAGTAGATTGTTTGTCACCTAAGTTTCACTGGTGAATGTTTCTGTGCTGGATGACAAAGTTCACATTTTCATTAGCCAGTGACTTTCCAGCTTTTAAAGAATACGATAAGAATTTTAATGTATGTGTTTTTCTGCCAATAAGCAGAGACAGGAGCTAAAAGCTTTAACCTTGCTTTCCTCTTATTAAGTGTGCTTTTCTGAGTGTCCTCATGCCTAGAAAGGTAGCATTGTAAATAAATGTGACTTGAAATTCTAATAGAATGCCTAAAATCTATTCTAATAGTCCTGAACAAGGATGTTAGGATGGCCCTGAGAGACTTTAGCAATAGAAGAGAATAGGAATTTTTTAGTATTGTGTTCTGACTGTTCTGATATTGGCAATGTTCAGACCTATTCACAAGGACACAAAAGACAGAAAACCTGATTGCAGTAGCATCTAGGTCTGAGTGATGGGGCCACTAAACAGTGCACTTCATATGAACTTGTAGGAAGAATTGAGGTATAATTTTACTGTTCCTGAAGTTCTTAAAAAACCTTTCCTCGGCACTTTTTCAGGGGAGAGAAGAGGCAGGAAGGTTGATTCCTATATCTGTTTTCAGATAAGATGCAGAGAACGGTACAGTAAAATGACTTTGTTACAGACATCTGATCTTGTAACTTCTTTCTGTTCTGTTTGTTTAGTCCTTCATTTTTTTCAGTCTGGAGTGATGTAATTGCTAATTATTTCAGGAAGTTAGGGGATTAGCTTTAAGCCAGTAGCAATTTGAACTCTGAAAGGCATGTCATCTCACACACCTGAGACTGTCAGGGGCACTGGTTACATGCTGTGGCATAAAAAGCTAATGTCACCATTACTTTTGATTTATGTGGTACCTTGCTTGACATTACAATATCACAGATCTGTTGATACAGTTTAGGAACTGAATGCCAAATTAGTAGCTGTGGTGCTGCTGCACTGACCATTCACCATGGTAAATCTGATAAGGAATGTTTCCAGTTAAAGAATACCATTCTTCAAATGACTATCAAAATCAATGTAGACAGACAAAAAAACCCCAAAACCAAACAAAACCCACAAAACCCCAAACCAACAAAAAACCACAAACAAAAAAACCACAACAAAAATCAAAACCAAAACAAACAAAACCCAGCAGTTTTTTTGTAGCCGGACCAACCCCCCCCCCCAAAAAAAAAAAAAATCCCAGAGAATTTACAGCTCCAGTATTTATATCAAAACATTACTAATCACTGAGAATGCTGGCTGGTACCTCAGGTGCAGTGCTATTTTTCCTTCTATTAGTTTGCAATTTCAAACTTGAAAATTCCTCTCCCAGAAAGTAGATTGCCAATTCTGCCAATTTTGATTGAACTGTAGGTTTTGTCAATGATTTGACTTCCTTGAAAGTCTTCTCCTCTACTTCTGGATATTCAGCTGCCAGGGCTGTTGGCTGGTCAGAAACCTCAAACAGTGACTGAATATCCTCTGAATAACTTGCATAAACATGTGGCACATTTGAAGAGTGCTGGTGGGCTGAGCTACTGCTGCACCTGTGATACAACCACATCCTGCATATGCTCCTTAAGGCAGACATGTCAGAGCAGTGCAAGTTGCAGCGTGAAAAAAAAACTCATGGCACACGCAAAGCAAACGTGTCAGCATGGCTCATAACTATTGATCTGGAATTGTCAAAGTTGGCTACAAAGTGCCCTATCTATTTTATCATGCATTGACAGGGCACTGTTATTTAGAGAAGGGTTAATAACCTGTCCTTATATGCTAAGCCCAAAATGTCAAAGGTGAGCTTTGTATGTCAGACCTGAACAATTCTCAAGGTTCTGCTGTTGTACCTGGAGGTCAGCATTGCCACAGAGGGTTTTTTAGATGGCTGTGTATTGTTTTCTTCCATAACTATGTAGTGATTTCATCTAACATGTTAGTGGAGAGTCGAAAGTGGCCTGTTGTTTAAAATACTATTAATGTTTGTGTTGCCTTTTCATTTTATAGATTCCAAAGTTGATACAATGAGATTTCAGGCACTTACTTTTGATTCCAAGAAATACAAAATATGGCCCAGCTTGCATATCGGAGCTTAAATGTACTCTGAAATATGGCATTATAAAGGGAGTTAATATCAGTACCCAAATATCCTTATTTATAGTTCAGCTTCTCATACCACCAGTATACTTATTTCTTCTCCAGAGAAACAGAGGGAGAATTACTGCCCATCTTCAGCATCATGGGTCCTTTGGTTTATTCTCATTTCTGCTACAAGCATCCTGCGTGACCTCAAACCAGTCATCTGAAGGGTAATTTAGAATAGATGACACTTAATGAGCTGTTACTTGGTATTTTGTTTCCTCTATGTTCTGTTCTGAAGACATAATTATGAATTTCCTCATGAGTTTTTCTGAGATTATAATCTCTGTGGTATCGAACTGCTTCCGAAACAAAGCATTCATTTTCAAAACCCACCTGGGTGATCAGGAGTGCTTTGGCAGATGGCAACTGAGGCACAGACTGAACTTAGAAGTATCCACAAATTTTTGTCTGTTCAATTTCAGAAGCCTACAGCTTGATTTTTCCAGTTTACCTGCTGTTATATGATATTTATATGTTCAAAGCTCTGCTCCCATTGAAATGAAGTTGCTTTTGCAAGTTCTTTTTCCTTCTTCAGATCAGTCACATCATCTAGCTTAGCAGCCCCCTGGGAAAGACAGATTTAAGTAACTTAATTAGCATTATCTAAGAGATCTGTGGCAAAGGTGAATTCAGAGTTTGGCTCTACAGGGCAACATTTATCTTCATTATGAATACCAATGGCCTTTCTTGTCTGCATTCCTTTGCCACGTTTACTGCCCACTTTCCAAACTCCCCAGTACATGAAGCATCCTCATTCTTGATATCTTGAATAAGGACTTGCTAAAAGCAGCATCTAAATAAAGATACTCAAAATCATGAGCATGTAATCAAACACAAGAGGGCTGCCCATTCTGCAGAGTATTTTGAGATTTACAAACATCCCAATAAAAGCAAAATCTTGAGAATGTTCTTCAGAAATAACTGTAAGATCTCAGATAGGAGAACAGAAAGTTTCTTGACAATAACTTCACAATTAAATCCTGGCTGCCAGAGATCTCAAGAGTGGGGCTTATAGAGCCTTGCTGTGTAGCTTCCCACCTGACAGGCTGTCAGGAAGCCAGAAGCTTGGGAACTGAACACTTATGTGCTATTAGACCTTGGGCCAGCTACTTCTTTGCATTGCTGATCAGAAGAATCAGTTAGACACCACATGAAATCAGATGTCCCATTTTTTTAGGAATAACTGGTGCCCTTGTCTGCATAGCCACCTATGCCAGAGGTCTGCAGGCTACAAATAACTCTGTCCCACAGAGACGTGGCATGCCAGCCCCCACCATCCCTTGCCCGTCCCTTGTCTCTGTCCCAAAATCTGGTTCTCGGAAGCTAGCAGTCCCATAAGCTGGCTGCTAGGAGCTGAGTGGATAAGCTCAGAGGAAAATACTCACAGCTCTGCTTGGCAGACATAGCTGTCTTGGAACTGACCGAGTCTTAACAGAGCTTTTTGGAAATCAAGCCATCTTGGCATTATTGTTTTTCATTTAGACAAACAAATTGGCCAGTTCTGAGTTCTGACAAAAAGCCATGAAAACTACCCACCCTTTAATGTATACGTATCGGGGGAGAGACTCCAACTCTACTTACGTACTTAATTTATGGTGTTTTATACCTATTGACTACTTGCCTTTACAACTGTAATAATACCCTTTCAATATGTTTTGCTTTGGCCTGTGTTGAATGCAATTTTCTTTTTAGCTTTTTTGTGAAGTAAACTGAAGCCCGTTTCCTCCCCCTCCTCCAAAATGGAAACAGCAGTTACTGACATTGTGAAAAGGAATCACTGAGGTTAGCCTTGCTAAGGATACTGCATAGGTCCTTGCCATGCTCGGAATTATTCTTAGCTGCACTAGTTTCTTACTCTGCATTTGCTCCAGTTCTACTGGTTTGCCAGTGGGGCTCATATATATCTGCAGATGGCAGAGGACTATTGAAGTCAGACATCCTAAGGAGAAGACTGTTCTGTAGATGCAGGGGTTTGTGTTCATTCCTCCCAAGTATGACCTGTCCTCCTCAGTCTTCTCCAGTGCATCTTTGCCCAAGTCCTGGCTGTTCTGCTCTGGGTTCCAAAACCAGTCTGTCCTCCACATCTTTCCCATCTCAGTCCTCATATCCTCAGCACCTTGTTCTCATGACTCAAAACTAGTCTTCCCCTTCAGAGCTCCCACGCTTCCTCCCAGCCTCTGGCTACATTCCTCTTTTTCTGCCAGTCTTCACTTCCTCCGTCTCCACTGAGTTTCACTCGGTCTGTCCTTCACGTGGGTCTTTATTCACTGTCAGTGCTGTACCTCACCTCTTTGCTTCCTTGTCCCAGTTTCGTATCCCCATCCAGTTTCCCAACTCCATTTTACCAACTCACATCACCTCTGAAATCCCACCAGAAGCCTGCTCCCAGCTTCTGACTTTCCCCCACTGCCCCTAAATACAGTTCTGTAATTCCCCTTTGTTGTCCTGGATGCTGCTTTGAGCTTCTGCTCCACTGCTTGCTGCTGCTATCTTGCTGCAATACAGGCTGGTTTGCCACTCTCACCCCTTGGCCCCCACATTCTCTTCCTTTCTCTCTGGATTGAAGTAATGTTTTTTTTTTTTCATGCATCCTGGGCCCAGCACAGGCAGCTGTACAAGCACTAGGAAAACAGATCTGTCTGCTTTGATTTCTGACGTGCCACCAGACTGCACCTGCCCCACATGGCTAGAACTGATTCAGCCACTGAAGGCAGTACTAGGGTGTGTTCAGTGCTGCTCGAACCCTGGGGGCTCATAGCTGTTAGTCACTGGAAAATGTTTTCTCAGGAAGTGATAACTGTGTGGGTTTTGTCTATATATTGACTGGGTTTTGCTCAGGCTGCAAAATTTCAGCACCCTCATGATGACTTTTCACAGGGACAGCAAGAATATCTGATGCTAGGGCCATTGCCTGCCAAACTTGAAATCCATGCTGCTAACCATGGGACTTCTCAGATTCTCACAATGCCTTTTTTTTTTGTTGTGGTTTTTGGTTTTGTTTTTTTATGGTAGGATCAATATATACTGCATCCCTATTTTTCCACACTTCCACCTTACTCTTGGAAATGGCTGAATAGTTGTAGCTGAAACTTTCCAGCTGAAATAACTCAGCCTGAGGTAGGCACCTGGCCTGGAAAAAGCCTATCAAACAAAAAGTCAAACTACAAGCAAACAAAAACAGTCTTATAATGAGAAGTGTTGGCAAACAGAGAAAGAGGTTATATTACCCACCCCATCTGTACATTTCAGATTTCCATTGAAAAACAACCCTTCAAGTGGCAAGATGGTAAAATAATAATAGCAGCATCTCTTCCCCAGCATTTTAGTATATCTCAAAGCATTTTAAAAACAGGAGTGAGTCATTACCTCCATTTTTTTATTATGTAATTTGTAGTAATAGTTTTCTCAGCTACAGTAAAAGCCATCAGTAGTAAGTGATGATCTTCTTTTCATCAGTCTCATGGGACACACTTCTCATGCAAAGAGCCAGCTGCTATTCACACTTCTCCAACAGAAATTAATTGAAAAAGAAGCCCCTAAGTGGAAAGGGTGCAGCATCATTAAAATAAAAACTGTGGTGTTCAAAAGGACTGTTTCTGATCTTGAAGAGCTTATATATCTCATTGATTTAGAAGGCTTCTCACAGCCTTATGCCAAAGTGATAGCACTTCATCGGTTGTGAACTGCGTAAAAGAATTGTATTAGCCTGTTTCTTTTCAGAATACAAGCAAACCAAACAGGGGCTACTTCTAAATAAGTTCATGTTGCAACTATTTGAATAGATTCTCCTCATCTTTCCTGAAAAGTATCTACCTTCTTCTAATATATAAAATGTTATTGTTAGATTTGCATTGCAGATCAGTTCAGGGAGGGCTGGTTTAGATAGCGAAAAATATGTAGGCACGAAAGGGAAAAAACATCAGTGGAAATCTTTCAAGGGTTCTTGGGACCATGGTGCACTCTGTCATCAAACGATCAGCTAATCTGTTTATCTTTCTGCAGCATAGATCATGGCAACTGTGAATTCAGTTTCATGCACATATCTAAAGCGTGACTTTTATCTGTCCTACTGACTGAACCATGACAATAATTTGAGTCAGAAAAAACTTCTGGCCTTGATGTCCTTCAGATACTTCTTTCATTATATCACTTTCTGCCTTTCTTTCACTCTCACATGCCACATCTTTTTGGATCCCTCCAAACTTGTTGCAACTTCTTCAGAAAGAAATATTCTGATCTCTTAAGGTGACTGAAGTTGTCCTATGCAGGAATCACACAATGGCCCTGTGATGAGAATGGATGAGAATGTCCAGTTGTGCAAAAGGTCATGCAGAAGATCCTGCAAAAATCCACGTAACCATCATTCTCAGGTCACATAATGGGCATAGGGACCCGTTGTGGGGAGCAAGCAGTGGCAGCAGTATGATTTGAGGGAACATGCATTTTGATAATGGTATCTCCCATGTGACAACCCAAACATCTAACCTGTAGAACTACCTGAATAAAAGACTAAACCAGTCTTGTATTCAGTACCTGAAACTTGACAGGTTGGTGTAAATGTTTTGCCATTCAAGTCATGGGAATGATTTTCAGAGAAAGAGATCATTCTGTTAAAGTCCTCCCTCATCTACATCTAGAACTTTTGGCTGTAGTAATTTAGTTGGTTTCAACTTTTTATAGTGTGACCTGAGGACAAAGATCACTTTAGATCATGCAGGTGCTAAACAAGGGCAAAAGCTCTGGACCAGGTTCCAAAAGCATAGTAAAAATGACTGTTAAGTGCTTCTGGACACATAGCCACAAGTGAGGCTTTTTATCGGGTAGCACTTTAACAATGAAGGTAACTGCTTGTTGTATTAATATACTCTTGGAGCTGCTACCTTATCTTCAAATCACGTAGGTTTTCTCTTTTAAAAAATAAATAGGAAATGCACCACCTTGGGCAGGGAACTGAGCTTCCCACCATCCTAGGTTTGCAGGGTGCTTCCTATGATAAGGGCATGCACTTTTCCCCTCACAATGAAGGCTGAAAGGAGGTGGTTCAATAGATGGATGAGACTTGACATAAAAGCACTCTTGGTTTCTACACAGCATTTTACATCCTTTTATTTTGGAGGAGCTCCCAAAACAGCACCAGGGAGCCTGTGAGCTACCGGTGTTGCATTGCAGGGAAGGGGACTAAGATGAAGGGTGAAGTCTCTTGTAAGTTCCCCTGGGAAACACACACCACAGCATTTGCTCTGCCACGCTCAGTGACAATTCTTCATAAAATATCACAGCTTGTTGTGATAAGATTTTGAAGATGTTTGGATGGAGAGTTGATTTTGGTAACTAATAAACCTACAAATAGAGGGAAATGCTATACAACAGCAGGGGCATTACAGGGATTAGTTTGGTTCTTTTTTTTTTTTTCCTTTTTTCTTTTCTTTTTTTCCCCCAATGCATACACTTAGAAAGGCCTGAAGAATATAACGGCTTTCCTTCTTTTCAAGACAGGACACATTAGCACACAATGAGGGAGCAGGGCATCAGGCTTAGCTCAAGAAATGCCATTAGCATAGTTCAGTGAATGACATGCCCTGCTGATAAGGCTCAGTACATACAAGAAAGGAGCAGAAAAATCCAGTGCTTCAGGACTGTGTGCAATTGCTCAGTCCATCACCCAGATGGGATGAGGTTGTTTAGAAGAAACAATCAATGGCTGAGAAAACTTACAAATGACTAGACTGTGGCCATGGTTTGTGCAAAGAGAAAACAGTTTTGGCTTTTCCATTCCCAGTGCATGAAATCTAGAGTGTCATGGCTGCCTTAAGAGGCTACATAGTTTGGTGTCTATTACTTTGCATCAGCCAATAGACCTGTATTGTGAATATTCATTGCTGAAAGTATTTTATATTATGGTTACAGCTCCTGCAACAGTGGTGGTGTGAAAAAATCCATTAGGAAACTGTTTATAACAATAAAGCAGAGGACAACTTTCATTTTACTCTACAGAGCCACAGGAGAGGAACACCATGTTCAGAAGGCTGCTGCAGGAGACAGGCTATCTGCAGGACACTCAGGATACTCTGTTTTAGTGAATCATCTCAACAGTTTATTCCAGAGTAACTCCCATGGAACAGAGGGCAAGAAATTAAGCATGTTCCTCTGCTAATGGAAAGCAGTGTGGAAGCCCTTTGTCCTCCTTTACAGTAAGC
This sequence comes from Falco biarmicus, assembly GCF_023638135.1. Taxonomy (NCBI): domain Eukaryota; kingdom Metazoa; phylum Chordata; class Aves; order Falconiformes; family Falconidae; genus Falco; species Falco biarmicus. The sequence goes on along the minus strand of NC_079289.1, from coordinate 78,738,288 downwards.
TCCCAGAGGTACAGAAGACATTGCTAGGGCACAAAAATATAATTTAAATCTTCCTGCATTAGCACTAATGAGGCTGGCCCATGCTCCTCTTCTTAAACAGACACTTAATTCAAGCGCTCATCAATAAAGCATTCCCAAGACATTGCACTTCATTGCATGAAGCAGAGTTTTTCACTCTTTTGCCTGTTGTAGGTAGAGGAGGAAACATCCCCTCTATGTACACAAGCACACATACACATACAGTGCTCTGTATAGTTAACATGTAATATCTTATATATAAAATATCATAATTTAACAAGAAAATCAAATACTCTGAAGTATGGTTAAAGCTACTTATAGGGAAGGAAAATACTTCAACATGCCTTGAAGTATGTTAAACACATTTTAGATACATCTGTCCTACTGTAACTTTTCTCTCTCAGAGCTAAAGTAGTATACATCCCTCTCACATTTTTAGTGCTGTTCGGCAATGACGCAGCTTTAGTTTACAAAAAAATCGGCGCACATGCTGATTAATCAAGCTTGATATTTTCTTCTGTCAAGGATATATGTCAACTTATTCCTGCAAAGATATATATATACAGAGAGAGATATAGATCTATGCAGACATATATATATACAGACACATGTATGGCAACTTTTGTATTTCAGAAATTATTTGCCTGACTTCAGACATATTTTATTCTATGTTTTTAGTAAGTGATTTTTTGTGATTGTTTCTGTCTTTGAACTAGCAGGAAAAAATTTATCTGCTATGTTAGGTCATCAGGAACTGCCTTTATCAGCCCAAACTGATAAATACTGTAGCTGAAAAGCATTATTCAGTACTTCAAAGTTATCACTAGACTATTTGCTTTTTTTAAGTACAGATTTTAAATTACACACTGTTTTTAAAAATAAGCTCCTTGTCAGGATTGCAAGCTGCTGCATGCTGAATATATATTATATTTCATGAAGCAGAAATAAATGTTGGTTTCCTCTGTATCTTAAAAACCTGGGTAGAGGGAAAATGCACTGTCTATAAATATTTTAGCCCATTTCTGAAATTCTCTGCAGGCTGCTACTTTAAATTTTAGAATTGGTAAATGCAGCCCTGCAAATCATTATTTTCTGAAAAATACTTCAGTGTGACCTAATGATCTTGCTCCCTGTTTTCTTCATCATGGAGATGGAGAGTGAAGATGCACATAATCCTTGAGCAGTATGTTGTCTGCCTTTTGATATCATTTTGTCCATGAAAGATTGGTTCAGATTTGTTACACGCTCACCAGAAAATACAGAAGCAATTTGCCACCCTGTTATGAATTTTAGCCTATCTTTCCGTAATGATGCCTGAGACTATGAGAAGGGTTTGGGCAGAAATGTGCTAGCTACCACAGTAAGGGGAGCACTTGGCATTTAGCAGATATTTGCATTCATCAAGGTGAAAGGATATGTCAGAACCTTTTGACAGTCTCATTCTAAAAGTTTCTTATCCCCACTTATATTGTAAACTGCTTGTCAATAAATGCTAAGAGAAATTTGGCCTTTTTCTGCCAAAGTACAAAGAATCTGAAATCTCTCATGTGAATGCATTAGCTGCGCTAAGGCAATTAGAAGACGCAGGCAGACATTTTGCCTTGCTTTGTGACACTAGATCCACAAGTGAAAAAGCAGTTAATTTTCAGCACTCTAAATTCCAATAAACACAGTCATTTATACTAAGTTTCTTTTTTCTGTATGCTTGATTGACCAGTTTTTCAAAACACAACAGGTTTTAGCAATTTGAGAGATGGCAGTCGGGAAAAGGCATTACAGTGTGAGAGAAAAATAGATTGCAGTGGCACTTCTTACAACTGGAGACAGTGAGCTGCTCTTGGAAGACGTCAGGCAAAGCCTGAAAGGATGAGCTGTGGTACCCTGCACCTGATGTTACCTCTCTGTGGCACCTATGCATGATCATAACTTCTCATCAAATGGCATCACTGCTATGCCAGAAACGGTGGAGTTAATATATGATTTGCACCAACCTCTTGCACCACAATGTGCATGTACACAAGCGTTTGAACATGACTTTGAACAGCGCCTTAGCCCTTCAGGGGATTTGGTGTCACTTCCTTAGTGATAAACTTTCTTACTCCTAGTGGAGGAGCAGCGGGCATATGCAACGAACAAAAGAAATGCATTGAGCTAACATAATAATGGTTACAAATAGCCACCCCTGCATCCTAGAAATAGGACACTGGCAGAGGAGTAAGAATACTGCTGGGGAAGTCAGTGGGCTAGCATACATTGCAGCCACTTTGAACAGTTTTCCTGATTCTTTCCTGTTTCAGGTATGGCAAAAACACAGCCTTAGATTTGCTAAAGGGAGAAAGGAGAAAAGAAATACAGTTGGATAAAGCCACCAACTCCATTTTCTTCTGAGGCTAGCTAATATACAGCAGTAGAAATATTCTGCTGTAAGTTTCCTTCAATCTGTTCTGTTAAAGATGTTAAAATGTACTACAGAGTATGTATAAGTAATCTTTCAGGCAAAAATAGGAGAACGCACTCCTATATCTAAGGTACATAACCTCTAGGAACCTTCTCTTTTAATAAATGAGTATTTGAGTACTTCCTGCAAAGTTGGTTTTACAGTCTTTTCAGGAGTGATTGTTAGAAACCTATCTTAGATCAGTGCCCTGGCTGTTAGATTCCTCCCTTGAGAAGGATAGAAGATTTCAGTTCCTTCATTTGGGCTGGTATTTGAGTCTCAGTTTACCAAATTGTTAGTAAATGTTCCAACAACAACTTGGAGAAAGTGAAGCATCTGCATTAATTCTTGCTTTCTTCATTGAATTGAATCCACTGTTTCTTTTGCTTTTATTAAAAGTACCTAAAACCAAACTGGTTTGTTTGTTTTTTTAAGAAATCGAATACTTTCTTATGATAGAAAACAAGAGCATGTCTTTCATGTTTTCCAGTTCAGCTGCAGAATAATAATTAAAAAAAGAAAGAAAGAAAAAAAAGTGTTTGCCAAGCAAAATATGCTTAGAAGGGATTAAACACCAGCTTGAATGTTTATGCCTCTCACACTAGATCTTGAAAGCTGCTGAGTTCTTCGTGGACTGTCCAGGCAGTGTTGCTGCTGAAAGACCTGGCCGGTCACAAATTAGCAGTGTGATTTCTTGTGGAGGTGCTCAGTAATCTTGCTGCAATCTGCCAGTGGTGTCTGGTGTCTCTAGAAACCAGGGATTTCACTGTTGTGATCTCTGCTTATGCATTGGGTAGTCAAGGAAAAAAAAGGTATTTGCCAAAGATTTGATTTTTTTAGCTATACAATGCTCTATGGCTATTGAAGGTGTTGATTTTATATATTCAGCACTGCACATCTGTTCCATTATGTTCTTTTCAGAAATGAGATTGTAACTGCAATAGCTCCTCTTTCCCCTTTTGTTTCAGTTCCGCCTTTTATTCAGCCTTTTGAGTTCCCACGGTTCTCCATCGGGCAGCGGGTCTTCATTCCCTGCGTGGTGGTCTCTGGGGATTTGCCCATCACAATCACCTGGCAGAAGGACGGCAGGCCGATCCCAGCCAGCCTTGGGGTGACGATTGACAACATCGACTTCACCAGCTCCTTAAGGATTTCTAATCTTTCGCTGATGCACAATGGGAATTATACCTGTATAGCTAGAAATGATGCAGCAGCTGTGGAGCACCAAAGCCAATTAATCGTGAGAGGTAAGTAGATGTAATTAGTTTGAAGGGCACCAATTAAGCGGAATTCATCAGTATTTTGCAATGACATCTGTTTGATGGGAAGTATAAAAAAAGAGGAAAATATGGTAATTCCTCTCTTTATAACAGAGAGCAATGAAGCACAGAAACTAATACAACGTTTCTATCTAAAAGTCTTGAAACTAATCAAAACCCCTGGCCCGCACAGGGTGGATGGGGGAGCCCCAAGACTGACTTCCTGGAAAATTTTGTGAGGCACAAACCAGTTCATTGGGATCAAGCCTTTGAAATTGTATCAAATTCCTCTCTGTTATTGTTTTAGTCTGATGATCCCCATTTTTTATTTAGATCAGTCTCTCGTATAACATTATGTCAGTAAAGAAGCAAAGCATTGATGTTGACTTCATCAGGAAAAGGCTCTCTCCTGTTTCCGTGTTGTTCTTCTCCTTATTTGTGTTTAGTAAGCAATGAGCATGATTAATTTGCTTATACTGACTTCACAACATTTTGCCTTGAAGTAGATGCGAATATAGTTTCAGTAAGGAAACACTGTATGTGGAAAAGACCTTTCAGAGAGATACCTCGCCTTCAACAGCTGCCATCCCACCACTGGGGCAGAAGTGCAATTACAGCAGCAGCATACAAGGGGAAAATGGAGGTGTTTGTGTCAGTGGTGGGAGAGAGGTGCAAGAGCAGACTCCCCAGACCTCCTTCCCTGCAGAAGGATGGAAAACTAATTAATGCCAGAAAGGACAGGAAGAAGCGGATGTGTCCAGGGAACAGAGGTCAGGCCAGCACAAGGCTTGCCAGAAGAGGAATTGCCTGCTGAGAGCAGGAGGCAGGGAAACTGCAGCTGAAGCAAGGCAGGGAGAAGTTAGGGAAAAGGCAGGGCTTGCCCTGGTAAGTGGGGCACAGAGCAGAAAACCCTGCACATGGGCTCACTTGAGCTGTTACAGCCTCATGGGTCTTGATGCTGAAAAAAGGATAGACAGCATTTGCAGAGAGAGTTTTCAGTTGTACAACCTAGATCATTCTACCATCCCTGCTGTGATGAAATGCCTATAGGAAACCATACAGAGTTGCTACAGCAATTCATTCCTGTCAATTAAAGCACTGAGTATAACTGCAAATCAGGTACTGTCTCAGGTGTTATTAGATGTAGCACGTCTGTGTCAAGCAGACACAGCCAGTGGACTGTTTGTTGTGATGGGAGGTTGTCAACTTCCCAGCAAAAGAGAAGGTGGGGAAAATCTCTTACTAGAATGATGAATAGAGTTAAAAGCTAAAAAAACAGCTTAGGAAAAGAATAACTAAATGTGTTTAGTTAATTAGACTATTTTAGAACTGCAAGATAGATAGGGAAAGTAATAGACATCTGTACTAAAGAATATTGAAACAAGCTTAAAAGCAGTGAAATTACAAAAAAAATCATGACAGTAATATTTATATCAAAACTAGTGGAAAAGCAATGGACCTACTCACTACTGAGTTTTGGGAAAACTAGCATAAAAACCATAAGCACACACATTATTTAAGGGGAAAACTAGGGAACAGTCCATTAAGGATAGTCCTAGGACAGTGGGAAGATTTGACTCAAAAAGGAAGATCTGTTCAGAAGACTTTGCTTCAAATGAGTTTTTGAGGGGGAAAAGAAAGCCTGAAAAAAGACGACAAAAGGCCCTAAGTGGCTTTAAGAATTATCCTGGTAAACTTACAGAAGATAATATAAAATGTAGGGATCTGCAACAGGCAGAAATAACTAGGGTTACTTCCAGGATTATGGTATGTGCCCTCTTTCTCTGAGGATTCTAATGGCTTGGTAGAAGATGGCAAAGTGGGAAAAGTGTAACACTCCTATTTTTTAACAGTGAAAATTTAAAACTCTTTGAAAAACATCCAGAAAGAAAAGGAAGCAATTTGTTTTTGTCAATGGTTTGCACAGCAAGTTTGAAAATATATCACAAGGCATAATCCCTAGGTAACTTGGCAAAGGTGTGCCTGAAGGGTGTCCTTATAAACCCACGGACATGGTAGAGGGTGACTTTTCACTCTGTTTTGGGGTGAAAGGAGAAGTCTTCTGGAGTCTAGTCCTGCAACATTTTAGGCATTTATGAGGGCTACTTCATTTTTCCACTCTTGCTTATCTTTCTGCCCAGCTAGTGCTCTGCAGTAGCCTCCTTTAAGCCTCCCTCCCCCTCCCCTCTCTCTGCCAATTTAAATGGTAATGTCTTAATCAGTTTTACATATGCGCCTGGGATAATAGTTCTCACTCATAGGGAAAGGGAAAAATATATGGTGTTTGACCTGAATTTTCTGCCAAAACCCTGGACTGACTTTCCCTCATACTGAACTGCTTCAGCAGTGTCTCATTCCACATGGGTCAGAAGTCGTCACTGTCGGTCACTACACGTCTGCATCCAACCTGATCTATACACATTTAAGACTTGCTTTCCTGCTGACTGTTTCTTCTCCAAGCTTTCTGATCCCTCCTCATATTTTTGTTCATAGGATCTATATAACGGAAACATAATATTTTTTCTAAACAAAGTGGAATTTCTCCAAATAAATGGAGAAAAAATGGTGCTTTAACTCCTCTTGTTTCTAATCTGTGTTGTGTGACCATTTCTCAGCAGTGTGCTTTAAACTTAAATGTTGGCTTTTCTAAATGACAGAAGTGTTCTGGGAATATCTTATTTATGTGAATTTTGTGCTTTTTGATATGAGTAGACAGTGAATGGCAGAGGAAAGTAAAGGGAAATATGACTGTTCCCCACAAAGTTCCTTTTTCTTTATCTATTCTATTCTCTTTCTCTCCTTGTATTTGCTTTAAAAGTAGACTTAAAACCAATGAAGGCTGTCATGTTTCAAAAATAAGTGGGAGTCCATACAGTTCTACAGTTTATGGGTAGACTTAGTGGAATCTAAATCCTGTCCATTCTTAAAATTAACAAAGAAAGTGGCTCATTTGAACTACTAGTGAGTACACAAACTTCTGCAGAATTCATACAGCCACAAAATTTCTTCAGCTTTACAACTTGAGATTTTTTTTCTCCATATTTTTAATGTCAGATCGTGCATATCTGCTGGTTTTAGCATTCAGATTTTTCTGATAAGTTGTAAGTCTGTTAAATAGATTTCCTATATTCTTCCCACAAATTATTATTTTTTTTCATATCTAAGCTGCTCTACTATTTTGCCAGGAGTATTAAATGTCAAAACAAATACAAGTACTGGTCTCTCAAAATCTGTAGACACCTAAAGGTAAGTCTTCACTGCTGTTGCCATTATTTTGTGCTCTATAAAAACAACCAAGTGGCCATAAGGAGCCTTAAAAACACCTGGCCAGCGAGGCTGTATTTTCCCTGCCTTAAATACCAGAGGACTATGACCAGCTTCCACAGAGCTTCCTTACATCACATAAGAGATGGAAAGTGCCTGCTGAGAGAAAGAAAGTGAGAGGAGAAAGCCTCGGGGCAGCTGTGCAGCCCTGGGTAAGGAAGATCTTAGGGCAATCTCAGTTCTCTCTGCCATGGGTTTCTTGGTGAGGACCTGGAAATGAGACAGTCGCACACTGTGGACACGGATCTGTTGGTGTTTCTCTCCACAATTTATTGGCCAGTTTCAGACAGATTGGAAGAGGGGAAAATGCACCCGGTGGAGCTGAAAGCCTAAACACTTAATGAAAAGAGTTGATTGATTAGAAATACCTCTACTGAGTGTAAACTAGACACCAGAGAATCTACTCAGGTGACCCTCTTCTGGAAACACAAGGAATGTTCCAACTGGAGTCTGTACTCAAAGACGAGATACAAATCCACAGAAAAGCAGGCTTGATTTCCTCTAATATTTATGGAGTATCTTTTTAAAGCTCATTAATTAGCCACTGGAAGGAGCCTACCATCCTTCACTGCGTATAGGGACTGCAGGTTGGCAGTCCAGGTGAGTGAAAATAGGGCTTTCCTTCTCAAAATCTCGTGCTCCACCAGATCCTGGCCTGCAGACCCTCTGGAAATGCATCACAAATCTGCAAGATAGAAGGGTTTCTCAAATACTCATAAATCATTATTATTTTAATTCTTTTATTTCTTGCCACACTCTTGGTTTGCAAGGCATGCTATTAAGAAAAAGGAAAGAGTAGGATCCTATCATGAAAGTCGTCCATAGGAATTAGGAAAATATCTTCTCTGTTAACTACTTATATCATCATGTGGAATTAATTAAGGCTTTACTCATTAAGGCTGTCTTCTGAAGAGTGATTAAAAATCTATATACACTTTATCATGTGTTACTCATTTTTGACGGGTTTCCTAAAATGAGAATGAAGTAATTATGAAATAAAAAGCAGTGAAAAAGATTTTAATTGGTAAGAAAAAAGAAAAAGCTCATAAATGTATTATGAGTTCAAAATTTTTCAGATACTGCCAGAAGAGAGAATTCAAAGACAGCAGTGGGTGCATAAATAATGATTTTACAATTCCTGTTAGTGAACACATTATAAGTTAAACTTGAGATAAGGTCTTTAAATACCTAATAACCCCCCTTAATGCATTTAGTGCATTAAGTGTAAATGTTTTTTCATTTTGTGCTTGCCAGGAATGTCAAATATCATTAGATAGTCAGGCACCCAATGAGGAGGCCCTGAGCCTTGAATCTTCCAGGTAGGAAGTGAGTATCTGTCTTTTTTCTGATGTTTGGTGGTGCTGATGGTGTGATGCAGCAAATGCAGTTTGTGGTAGAAAAGCAGGGGGAAGAGATTCATGGTTGCAGCTGGTGTTGAAACTCATTTACTTTCTTTGCTGGTGTTTACGCTGTGGCTTTGAAGATTACTCTTGAAAGATTCACTTCCTATTTAATGTTCTCATTAGACAAACCTGATCAACACGATGACTAGGCACTGTCTCATTTTACAAAAGTACATCTTTTTTCTTGAACTGCACAGCAAATGGTTTCACTAAACCAGCTAAATCGACCCCTTAGGTCCAATGACCAAATTTAATAACTGTTCATCTTTGCTAAAGTACAGTGTTTAATGATCTCATTCATTAATACATCAATGGTTGCTTTGGCTGATTAAATTTCTTCCATCATTTTGACAGTATGATCTAAATGTAAAGTACAAATATTACATATAAAAATGAAACATCGTATTCTGGGCCGATGTCATAGATTATTTCTTAACTCACTCCAGTAGCCCACCAGAGGAGCTTGTGTTAGGAGCCTTCAGAGTTTCTCTCCAGTGTGATGTACTAATCGCTGTACTTGGGAGCCAGAAGCGCTTGCATAGATTTGAAGTCCAGGAAGTAGTTGTATTTGTCATCTGATCTCTGGCATAAAGCACAATTAGGAAGGATTCTTCAGTTAACACAAAATTAAATCAGGGAATGTTAGTATGCGCTTATAAATTGATTGTTAGCAGCTTGTAAAGTCCATCATTGAGAGCAGTTCAGCGTCAAAAGACACTGGTAAGCAGTATCTTAGGGTACCAACGCATGTATTGTTTTATCAGGATTATTTCACACAAGGAGATAATAAAAGAATTTTCCTTCTCTTAAAACAGTGCTATGACATTCACCGTCTTATTCTGGTTAAACTCATCCTTTATTTTCCCTTTGTGAAAGCCTGAGACTGCTAGTCATAATATTGACTGAAAACACCTTTTTTAAGTCCTTTGAGTTCAGCCATTAAATAGTTCACATCTGTCAACTTATTGTTCTTACACTAAACAACTCAACAGCTCATTCTCATCACAGGTCCATGGGCTGCATTAAATGAGAGAGCCTAACAGAAACTCATTGTTAAAACAATTTTAAATGCCCTCCTTTACAGGCTCAAGGGACTGTGCTGCTGAAATAAAGGTGATAATAAAAGTACAACTGTTCAGTCATATTCGTGAGCTATTTCAAAGTGTTTAACTTCTAAAGGGGTAGAGGAGGCCTACACCCTTACAACCAAAGAGAGAGGAGGAGAATTACTTGTTTTCTTTTCCCCATTAATTCTACTTAAGCATATCAGACAAATTAACTTCACTAACTTCTTAATAAGCAAATTTTCTTGAATTAAATTTATAATGAAATCCTGAAAGACAATGAAAAGGTGAATGTAGTTTTATAATCTAAAGCTAAGTATCAAAATCTAGATCAAGCAGTTAACTGCATTGTCTTCCAAAATATGGTAGCACATAGCACTGAACAAGTTAGTAATTTGAAATAAAATTGAGAAGCAAACTATCAATGAGGAAGGCAAATGTAAAGGTTTCCTCTGTTTACTTTTTAATCATTTTATAAGAAAAATCCTGTGGTTTTACCTAGACAGTAATACAGAAACAATTGAAAGGTCATTGAATGAGTAATTTTGTTTTCCTGTAGCATCTCTTCTGATTTCTATTGGCAATCTTAAGACTAAGTGTCAAGGGTTCACGTCTTCAGAATCAGAGCAGCAGTTGGCATTTTTATAAGTAGTCCTAAAGAAGGCCAAAGCTTTACTGAATATAGAAATTGTTTCTATTACTGGGTGTGGGCAGTTTTTGCCAAGCAAGCTTGAAACATGCTTTGTTTACAGAGCAGTACAAGGAAACCGTATGATTGCTAATCATACACCTGTTTCTGGAGCTTATATGGCAAAATTTAATTTCCACAGTTGCCATTCTGGTGTCATTCTGTATTGAAAGTAATGATTAAAAAAAAATGAGGACACCAAGAAAATCTGAGCAAAAACTTATGTTTTATGTACACACAAAATACAGTAAAATCAATATGATAAAAAGCCCAGTTCAGAGCTTGTCAGTGTTAAAGGCACAACACATAAAGAACATCTACGTGAGTTCATTAAAGATGTGGAAGGATGCATTTCCATAGAAATGCTCTTAACACTTACGTTCGGCATCCATCCATTTTTCTCTTTATACGCCCAAAGGGATTAGAGAAAAAAAATATTTTAACAGATAACTTTAATGCAAATAGTATTTTAAAGGCCGATTGCCTTTATTCCATACTAGGCAAGCTTGCTTAACATTTCCAGAACTTCCTGCATATGCCTACCTGTTTAATAACATAAATTATTTCCTGAAAAATTAGCACTTCTGGCCAGTGTCTTCCATAGCAAATGAAGAATATAAAGAAAATGTTTTTCAAAGAGAAGGGAAATAAACCAAAGAATTTTCATATTATTAGAGAGATTTCAAAAGATATTACACTCTTCACACTTTTCAGTGGTAGAGGAGGCCAATAATTATCAGTCACTCTATCACATCATTTGTAATCATTCAACTGTAAGACTAATACAGCTGAAGTGTTTTTGTGTTTTGTGGTGGGGATTTTCTGGTCTAGCTTCTTTATGGATAATCAGCTTGTAATTGATTTTTCAGAATCAGTTCGTGAATACAAATTAACTAACAGTTATCCAGGTGAAACAAGCTGATGCCACCACGCTGACTTATACAATATCAAATCTATTTGTGCAACTATTTGTACTTTTCACCTGCTTTGGAAAATAAGTGCTTAGGAATCCTTTTGTGTTTGGTAATAAAATGAACACAGAGCAGTGAGAAAAGATTTACTGAAGCAAATGTCTTTTCTGAATAGATAATTAGAACAGGGTGGGTGATTGCCCAGAGCTGCTGTTGCTGGGATTTCATGTTTGATGCTTACCTGTCATGAATTAACGTATGAGATATGTTTGTCAGTGTGGTAGCCATTTGGAAAGCTGAAATGTGTGACAGCAGTAAATGTATCATCTAGTACAAAGATGTCTCTTGCCTCTATCACTGTTAGCTCCTTCCATTTCTTCTAGCAACATTCCAAACAGCAGTGGATCTTCTTTGTCTGTAGTTAGGCAATAAACATCTTAGCATTATAGCTACAGGATAGTGAAAGGGTTTGTTATCCCTTTATCCCCAGTTAAAGGGATTGTTAGCTCTCCAGAAGATTGTTCTCCTCTTTTTAAAAAACAATTGTATCTATGAAGGTGGAAAGAGAAAGATAGAGGGAAGTCTGGAAGATGGAGGCACAGGGAGGAAGACTCGAGCTGTTGTGAGGAGGGTTCTCTGATCCTGGAAAGAGTATGTCTAGATACCTCCAACTTTTAGCAGTCCTGTCCATACCAACACTGGCAGCTGAAGTTTCTCCTTAAGGAAATCCTGGGACTCTGGTATAATAGGAGGTGCTATCTACGTTAAATATGAGAGTGTTTACACTGAAAAAACTTTAAAGTCAAATATTATAGCATCGCAGCTTCTACTGTGCTTCTGCCACACAGGGTTTCTGATGGATAACTAGTACTGTATTTATGGCCATTAAGAGCCGTTTCAGGTCCCAGGGCAAATAGTCACTGTACTGATGATCCTCTTCTGTGCTGCTTTACCTATCCTAATGCTACAGCCTTCTCCCATACTTCCTTTCTTAATTTCTGGCACTTCTGTTGAGGCAGGTGGTGGGGTCTGACGGGGTTTTGGGTCAGAACAAGGAGGGATGGTTGGGCCCTTTCTTCTGTCTCCCCCAACTTTCAGACAAAGTCAGCACTGGCTGGACCTGTGAAGCTGTGAATCCGTGAATCCGCTGTGTATGTGCCCCCATGTGCATATGCTGCAGTGGGGAGAGGAAAGCAAGGAACTGTTAGGATTTCTCCATTAATGCATCAGATATGAGTGTGTTGCTGTACTTGATTTGAGAGGAAAAAACACCTGTTACAGGCTTTGTCTGTAGCACTGTAAAAAATGACAAAAAGAGTAACACTGGATAAGGACACAAATAATTTACTTTTTTTCCTCAGGTATTTCCTTTGTGTTCTGAACGAGAAAACAGGAGGTCAGCCAAAATCTGTGATTTAAACTGACTTTAATACAACCATTAAGCATTTTTAATATTCACTAAAAGTTTGTGGGGTTTTCAGCATTCTTTACAGTTTTCAGCTTTTCTTTCAAAATTTTGTCTAATCTGCAGGTTTTATTGAGACTTTGACATTTGGTATTAGGCTTTCATGGTAAACTGTAGGTCTAACATTGTCACAAGTTGTTTTCTTCACTGTGTATCTGTATTTGGAACATGTAAAGCTTTTCCTTGAGATAAGCAGCTGTTATACTTACTTGCTTATGTCTGGAAGACTCACTGCAGTGGTTTTATGCTGCTTTAGATAATACATATGCATTGATGCACTTACATCTATACCAGTAAGACATCTCTTCAACTTAATGCAAGCAAATTGTGTTGAACCTTTCTAGACCTGTTTGGAAAGAAAAGTCCTATCAGGAATTGTGTTTTAAATGCTGTCATTTTAACATTAAGTGATTTGATTGCTATTAAAAATGGTATTATGCTACATAACTATTTTTCTAAAGCTTACTACTATTTCACTGTTACGAAAAGAAACTATACAGGAAATTTCATTTGTTCTTAGACATCTGCCAAACATATGTTAGAAAACCTTTCTTTTCTAACCACAACAATATGATTTACCTGTTACTCCATTTTATAACCTCTCCTATGGAAAGATTTTCATTAACTTACTTTTGTATCCTATGCAGACTGGTGCATTTATTGTGCCTTGCAAGAAATACATTGAGATTGCGTGCAGACACAAATTTACTGTGTCACTGGATCATCAAAAAGCTGGTTTAAATTTTTGCTTTCTGCTATGAAATGTTATGTCTCCTTATTTGACCGGTCTGCCACTTTGAGCAGCCTGTTAAGTTGCACTTGCTTCCTCCCGCAGTGCCCCCGAGGTTTGTGGTTCAGCCTAGCGACCAGGATGGGATCTATGGAAAAGCCGTAATTCTCAACTGCTCTGCAGAGGGTTATCCTGTTCCTACCATTGTCTGGAAATACTCAAAAGGTAGGATTCCTCTGGGGATCACTGGGGACAGATTAATGCTGGTTTAGTAATGGGTTAGTCACCTGTAAGTTACTGGTTTCATCATGTTGTCAGAGGCTGGCAGGGTGCAAGAAGGGAAGTATCAGTCATCTTTATACGTTTTTTATAGAATTTCCCTAAGCATGTCTTGCTGGCCATTATCATAGACACAAGGCTGAGCTATATGGACTTTTGATCTGCCTTAGAGACATCCTGGAGCTGTGAATGTGTGCCTGTGTTAGCTATGGCCTCAGCGGGCAAGTGATGAAATGGACAGCTCAGAGAAAAGAGGTACTGCTTTAATTGAAACAACCTCAGAACAAGGTTCACCAGCAGCATTTGGCTGATTCCCCCCCCCCCCCCCCTTCAAAATTCATGATAAGATGGCCAATCATATCTTTTCAGCAAAGAATAAAGGTCAGGTAGCATTAGCATAAGCAGTAATTCAGTATGCGCTTTACATAATGCTTTAACATTTTCTTCTCATGTAACAGAGCATTAAAACTGGCCCCACTTGACCTTCAGTAACCATAGGAAATTGACTGATTTTTAATTAAAATGTGCTGCCTGCTAGATTGCGTCTTGGCCAGTTGTCTTATGGGCAGTTGTCATCTGGCAGGTTTTAGCAAGAAAACAAACTCTCCAAGCTCTATCTCATCTAAATGTGTTAACTCTTTAAAAAGTAAGAGTAGGTGCTCTTGGGGAGAAATCCTTGTGTAATGCTTCATGTCATTTTTGATTTCCTTAGGATCTAAGTCCAAATTATATTTGAAGAAAAAAGGTGAGAGAAGAAAAATGTTCATGTTAAAGACTATTTTTGCTTTTATTGATAAATTTTGGGTTGTGGCAGGAAGGGGACAGAGCTCCAAATGCCAATAATGTCAATGGTATATGGGATTTTAATTAAGAATATAGGTCACAAAGAAGTAATTCTGTTTTGTTGTGTTTGCATGCTGAAGGAGGAGGCCAAGCCAAGCTAGTTGAGTTGTAATTGACTGTGAAGAGATAAGCAGCCCATCTTAATAAAAGAGAAAGGGGTACTGGTTTGATCTTAGTGACACTCTACCATCAAGTGTTTTTAAGGTTTTCCATTAACAGCTCTGAAGTTTTGAATTCAAAGAAGATTTTAGTAGATATGTGACATAGGCAAAGCCATCAAACTGCAGTTTCATTTTTTTTTGCCATAATAATTCTAGGTGAAGAGATAAGTATTTTTCCAAAAGCCTGTATTTTGCTAACGGATGACTACAATTTCAAAATCTAATCTGACTAGGGTGCTGTACAGCTCTATAGGATAGATGCTATACCTTGTTTTAGAAAATATAACATTGTATAATTGGTTCGTGAGCAAGGTTAATGCCAAATTCTGAAGTAATTGGTGAGGTGAGGCCAGCAGGAGTAAAACAATCAGATCATAGCTCATCTGTTGGTTCCATAAGAGTAGAAAGGGCATCTGCAGGTAAGTTACTGTCATTGGCTTTTTCTGTCAGTGTAAAATGGACAAAGAGGGCTATTTTTTTTGTACATCAGGATAGACAGGTAATAGAAATGAACTTCCTGTCTCTAAAGAGTAATGACAGTGATCAATACAAACACCCCATAATGAGGAAGAATCTGTTAAGTCCTTCAGGCTTAAAGAGGCAATGGGCACACACTGAAACAAAGGAGTGTTCCGTTTGAGTAGAAGAAAACAGTTTTTCACTGTGAGGGTGACTGAGCACTGGCACAGGTTACCCAGAGAGTCTATGGAGTCTCATCTCTGGAAATATTCAACACCCATCTGGACATGGTCCTGGGCAACCAGCTACAGGTGGCCCTGCTTGAGCAAAAGGGTTGGACCAAATGACCTCCTGAGGTCCCTTCCAACCTCAACCAGTCTGTGATTCTGTGATTCATGAGCATGTAGTCCTCTTGCAGATTCATCCATACAGCTGTGTGTGATAAGCTGCTGTCACTGCTCAGGAAGGTCTTTGGCTGTAATAGTGTGTCTGTGAAGAGTAAGAAACCTTTGCAAACTGTTATGCAAAATTTTGCCCAGTTGTAGCTGTCCTTAGGAGTATCAGCTCTTTCCCTTCTGTGAACTCCAAATTGTCCCCAGAATTTTTCATGTGAAGAAGTACAAGAAGTGAGTGCTTGCATCTATCTACTTGGGCAATCAATTGCAGACAGGTAAAGTTAGTGAAGCATAAATGTGCCTTTCAACTAAATGACAGGAAAAATGGCTTATTAAAGAAAAAAATAGACAAAGGGTGAGGAAGTGGGATATGCATGTGACTAAAATAGTTGAAAAATCAACAATGGCAACTGATTTTTGTGAAAACGTTATCCCTTTAACATTTTTAAGTTCATGGTATCAGCCACCAGACCTTCAGTGTAATTGTAAGTCCCCAAAGCAGACTCTTCTAGGACTAGAAGGATTTTTAGAATATGTCTGGACTTTTTTGGTATTCTAGATGTTGTATTCATAGATTGTTATAGCTTGTATTTTATGCTAAACCGTTGCCCATAATATTTATTCATCATATTTCCTCCTGGGCTGACTCAGGCAACTGCATGTAGTAATTAAAGCTGACAGATAACAACTTTGTGTACAGAAAGTGTTGTAAGAGAATTCTATTGAAGAAGACTGCCTTACGATTTCCCTGAAAAATCCTGTCTCCTGCTGCCAAAGCAGGCTGTAAGGCTAAAAGAACTGTATCTTAATATATACAGAGAGAGTTCCTAGTACTGGAGGAGCCCGAACTTGTGGTGGGCCTCTGGACAGTATGGCATGCTAACAGTATGGCAGTCTCCTGTTCCCTATTCCCTAAATTACCCGGTATCTCACTTCCAGGGAAAAGTAGATTCCTTCTTAAAACAAAAGTTGATACAGAAATCTTTGTCTTCCTGTCTTTTTATGGACCTTCCACTTTCAAATTACCACCAAACATAGCACCTCATGCCTGATTAGTGATCTGAGCTTTTTGTTTCTTTCTTTGTATTTTTTTGTTAACGTTCCAAATAAATACTGGCTACAAACATGGCAGAATAGAGATTTTTATATGTCATCAGTCAGTTGGCTGTAGGAGGAAACAAGGAACACAGTCAACGATGTGGTTTTCCACATTACGCAGTTTCATAAACAAGGTCCTAGAGATCCCTTGAGTATGCCATGTTTACTACAACAGACATCCCTCTTAGTCATAAGAAATTCATTTGGTGTATGCATTAGGGATACATACTTGCATGACTGTTCAGCTGTAATTATCAATAATTTATCAGCCTCTAAATGTACAACAAATGTGCCTTTTTACCCATGAGCGGTCTGAAAATCTTAATTTTCTCTCTCCCCCTTTCTGGTTCTTCCACTCCTGCTTCATGCTCCTTTTACCCCTTTACCTTTAACATGGGCAAATTATTGCCACTATTGCATTAAAAAAGCTACAAAAGCCTTTCTTTTTTTTTTCCTTTTTTTTTTTCCTTTTTGTTTTCTTTTTTTTTTCTCCATTTAATAAATTCAGTTTTGGCAAACCATTCTGTTTGTTCTGATGATGTCAGAAGCCATTTGTGTTTTGATTGAATTGAGCGTTTAAGAGCAGGGAGCTATAGTTTCTGCCATATTCTAAAAAACTGAGAAGCTTTCCTTCCTAACTAACCTATTTCTGTGGGGGTCTTGCTTTAGGTGCCGGGGTTCCTCAGTTCCAGCCAATCGCATTGAATGGTCGTATCCAGCTTCTCACAAATGGCTCCTTGCTGATTAAACATGTGCTGGAAGAAGACAGTGGATACTACCTCTGCAAGGTCAGCAATGATGTGGGAGCAGACGTCAGCAAGTCCATGTACCTCACTGTTAAAAGTAAGAACCAAACCAATTCTTTGTGATTCAGATATTACCATTGAGTGAAAAAGGCTTGTCTACTGCATCCTTAGTTTGCAGGGAGGGGAAGTGGGGAGGGAGGTGAGAGGCTGGGTTTGTTTGTTTTAATTTAATGTTGGTATTCAGCTGCATGTGGGAGCATCTGGAAGTTAGTATGGTTAATAAAAAACATTATTTAGTATCAGGAGAAAAGGGGACTTGAAGATAAAAAGGATTAACATCTCATTTCAAAATTTTTTATCATGTCTATGAGCTACATCGGAGTAATAAATGGGAAGTAAGAAAATTATTTGGTCAAGGGTAAAAAACCAATAACAAAGAAGAAGTACCCACAGTGACGTTAAAAATATCAGAAGTTGAAGAAAATATGGATTAAAAGATTTGCAAGATAGCATAGATACTATCAGTGCAGTTACAGTAGATATCGCAAGATGCTACAACTTACTATAAGATATTATAGATACAACCACAGCAGTTGTTTTGACTTAGCCACCGGCAGGTAACTTCCAGAGAATGCATCTAATTCTATTGGATCTGAAGTGCTTACACAAACTATCTGTACTTTGTAGGCATAAGAGACAATCCAGTTGTTAGGTGCATGTTAGCTGTAACTCCTTCAAACATTTACATAGCTGAGAATACAGAGGAAATGTTAAGGGGCGCGGGGGGGTGGGAGGGAAACAACCACCCAAAACTGTAGAGATAATATAATTTCTCCCTAAAGAAGAAAGATACTATTGACACTTCAGCATGCCATGTGTTCCTGAATGACCTATTAGACCAGTATTGAAGGAGGTCACCAAGCCAAGCACTTTCATGTTTGTAGGATTTTTGAAGACTGACCGAGCTCTTTGAAGTCCTGAGATGTCAGTTAGCTTGAAAAAGGTTTGCTCTTGAAAGTAAAGAGACTTCCCTCTCCCTCCCCAAAAGGAAGGAAAATCCAGCATTCTCCATTGGAGAGCTCTACTTTAGACCATTAATGTTTAGGTTTAGGAGTATTTGTTGTAACGTCATAGAATGAATAACTAAGTTCTTCGAAAGGAAGTGTTGACTTTGTTAGATTTGCAAGTCCCAGTACCTCAGATGTCCTCTCCAGTCAGATTTACCACAGTAGCTTCATCTTCTGAAAAATAACATGATATTCCAACCCTCAAACAAGTGTATTAATTGCATGCTTTTTCTGTGGATCAGTAGAAGTTCCAGCTTCTGTGATTTCCATAACTGGCCATTTTGGGGCCAATCTTCAACTGCAGTAGCAATGCACTGCTGTAATATGCTACAGAAAAACAGCTTTCTTCTGGTTGGCAGCTATGCACACTGCCTGTCTGATCATTGCATGCAGTTTCATGTGTGATAAAAGAGCATCCCTTATCAAATAAGAGCAGGAGCTTCCCTGGAGGGTCAGTTGCTGTTTGAATCTAATGAAAACCCCTCCAGCTCTGAGATAGCAGGCAAGCACGTCTGTACACCCTCACACATCCACACTAACACACGTACTGCTCCCAGCACGGCTGGTTAGAGAAAATGTCGTTAGCGTGGTGGTGTGTGCGTAGAAGAGGCACAGCTTTAGTTTTAATCAAGCACACATTAAGGACAAGCTGCTCTGGGGAAGTGTGCCGTGGTGGGGTTCAGGCATAGGTGGATCCCCTGTTCTGGTGGCATGGTTATGGCACATAGTACTTGGACCTGGTCAGGTGGAGCAACTCCAAAGTGAAGGCCTGGACCTGCCTTGTACTGTGTTTTGTAATTCATGGTTTTCTTTTTCTCTGTGGTTATTCTAGCTCCTTTTCTCTCTCCCCCACAAGCCTGTTTCTGGACCCTAGTCCTCAGGTGTATAGCCTTAATACTAGGTAATAGCCTTGGGCTTCCTTCCTGAAACTCACAATGTTTTTCATTAGTTGATCCTGCTCCACAAATGCCTTCTTTACTCAGAGGCAGAAGGCGAGACCTGGCCCAGGCAGTCATTTCTGGCTGACAAAGTTGGTAAGAAACAGCCTTCCAAAACATAAACAGAGATTAGCATCAACACATTTTGTTGTGGCTTCCTTGTGACAAATTGGCTTCCCACCTTCCTTCAGTCTGTATGTGTGTTGTCCATGAACAGTAGCTCAAATCACCTGATAAAACAGTAGAGTGGCTTAGATGGATTTAGTTACTGATCATGAAACTAGGCAGCCGTCCCTTCACAGCCTCCTCCTTCAATTCTTAGCTGTCACTTGTACCACAGGCATCTCATGTATGCAGATGCTAACCATTGATAGCATCACTGTGAACTTAAACACGAAACTCCTATGCACAGATGATTCTTCTCCTCCATGTTTGACAAAAGTTTCTACCTACTGTTAGTAACATTGCTGGATAAATTTTTGCCTTTCATAGATCCTGTGACAAATCTCTTAAATGAAACTGGATGTTTTACTCTTCCAGAATTTCCAGTGTCACCTGTACCTAAACAGAAAAATTATTGACCTTTGATGTCAAAGATGGTAGGCAAATTTTTGGTTTAGTAGTTCAGGAGAGGACAGAATAAACATTGATGCAATGTGCTTTCATGACTTGCTGCCTCTAAAACTGACTGTCTTTTTCTTAGTGAAAAGACAGCTCAAGCTATAAACCAACTTAACAAGACTCTAAATGCTAGGAAGGAAAAGGTAGTAATTCCAGATACACATCTATTTAGTGCCTCAGCGTTTGTTGTGTGACACCCTCATGTCAGAGAAGGTGGTCCAACTTCCTGGTTGAAGGGAAATTCTATGAGGAGGGTGTGCAAAAAAAAAATATGAGAGGAAGATAAAGAGACTTCAGGAATACTAACAGAAATGTGGAAAGAAAGAGCTGCCTGGAGTCAGTGCTGGATCAGGAACCACAGGGCTAGAACGGCAGCTGTGAAGGCAGAGAATCTTCACTTTGAAGGTATTATCTTCCTCCCTTTCTTTTCAAGAAACACCCATAAAAATCATGATCAGTGATTCTTTCTCTTCTTCTGAACCAAGGATAAGTAGTTCTCAAATTCCTTATTCACTAAGACATACAATATTAGAAAATTATGAGAAAGATCTGGAATAAGGAATCTAGTGCTGTCTGGAGAAATGACTCCTGGTGCTTGGGATGAGAAGACTTCTAAAGAATTTCTATAAAGGGTAATGAGCCTTTAACATGAAGGAGGAACTAAAATTATTTAAAGGTTGCCTGGGAGTCACAAGGGAAGAGATGTCTGCTTAAAATGGACTACCTGCCTGCCTTCATCTGAATAAATGTCACACTTCCTAATTCCACTTTAGGGGCTATCTATGACATGATAGAATGATATTGTGAAAAAAGTCCCTCCTGAAAAGCAAGCTTTCATTAAGGTATGTATGTTACTATGTAAATCATCTGTTGGAGGTAGTCATATTAGCCCTGCCCCTTCTTAAATTTATCACTTATTCTCATGTCAGTGGGGAGCCTGAGCAGTTTTAATCTCATCACAAAAACATTTCCAACAAATCCTGTCTACCAAGAAAACAGAATTGCTTTGTTCAATTTCCTCTCAAATATGCTTCTTAACTATTTGCATTATATGTGTTTAATACATAAACCTAAAGCTGTCAGTCAGACCCATACCTCCTTCCAGCAGGAACTTACTAATCCCAGCTAATACTTCCAATGCTAAGTTTCACCACTTAAACATTTTTTCTTTTTTATAATTTAAAATTGTTATATATGACAAGAGCTGGTAGAATAACAGAAGAAAAGGCTGTATGGGAAAGGGAGCCTGTTCACAGTGTAAAAGTGATTTGATTGCCCTGTTCCTGCAGTTACCCTGCATCTTGGCTATGATAATTCACTACCCTATGCCTCTGCTTCCTCTACCTCTGTCATATTATTTCTTGTCCATGTTGTCCACAACCTCTTCCAGGCAAGATCTGTTTCTTTCCGTCTTCAGACAACACATGGAATAGAGGCTCTGATCACATAATTAGCTACTTCTGCAAAAGAAATAAAAATATTTAATAGTAGTTATAAACACAAATAAATGCAAAAGATGCTTATGAAGGGAGATTATGAATCTAGAGAAGCTGTTACCTCCACTGCTAGCAAACAGTTGTTGCACCGTATGGCTAAAGCACTGCAGCATTTGTTTATTAAAATGGATAGAACTCTATGCCTTTCTTCTGTGAAACTTTATCTAAGCAGGATTTCCCATGTGGCCAGTGAAATGAGTTTGCTTTGCTGCAACACCTGCAGTAAAGCCAGCAAGCTGTGATGGAGAATTGGCTGTGCTCTGCTCGCCAGGGTGCCTTATAAATGCTCATTTTTGTCTTTGGGAAAATAATTCATTGTTGAGAATATAGGAATGTAAAGATCTGTCCAATTGCTGCTTTTCCTTGTGTATGAAAAGAAGCATTTATCATAGATGCTAGCCTTTTGTTTATGTCCAATTTTTCATTAAAAATACATATATCCCACAAGATGTCAGTAAGGGTGGCATTGCCTGTTCTGCATTTGCCAAGATATATTATCCATAATATGTTGTAAAGGAAGAGAAAAATCACCATCTCTTGACACATTCAGAAAAATGCTTATAGGAAGAACCACGATCATACTATGTCAAATTCACCTGAGTCCCAGTTACTTTCCTATTCCTTAATCTGTCTGTGCTCCATTTTTTCATAGTCCCATGGTCTGTAAATAGTGTTTTCTGTGGCAAAAAAAAACCCCAAATTCCTCTGGTCTGATTGTGTACTCTGTCTGTGTTCTTCTTCTGACATTTCTGCCATCTTTAAACAAAGAACATTTTCATTTATTTGCTTCTTCATAGTTATTTTGCAATTTTCTTGAGTAGAGTACATTTTTGTCCAACAGACAAATTTGGTCAAAATTGGTAAAAATCTCTAGCTGGATTATTTGCATATGCCCTCAGAAGGAAAGACTAAGGTAAAGGGAAAGAAAATGAAAAGTAATTTCAGTGAACTGAAACTACTCTTCTATCCCAACATGTCCTTTCTCAAGAGCTGGCGAGCTGCCCTTGCCTACCTTTGCCCCTACCCCCATGACAGGCAGCTTTCTCTTTTACCACCTATTTCTTGGCAAAGGCAAAAACTGTGTTAAATATGAGGATTTGGACGAACTACAGTACAGCTCAGTTTAAATTCCAAGTCAGCAGTGATGGATTGTAAAACTCTCTATCTGTTTTAATTATTTATTTTCATTAAATGCACAATCTAAAAGATGTTGTAAGAAAGCTACAATAAATCTTGGAAACATGAAATTCTCCCTAGTCAAAAGTACTTTCTTTTGTTAGTAAAACAGCCCATTTTTTCCTAATGAGGTCCTCCCATTATGAGAAATGAACAGGGTCTGAATGCTGTTTTCTGACTCTTCAGACCATTGGCACAGCTTTGATTTAGGGACTTGCGCTTTAATCACCCATCATGTGTCATTACCCCGACAGGCGGCAGCAGCCGCAAGATACAAGCTCCAATAAATTGCACTGAAAATCACTGAAGCGATCCTTTGTTGATTTTCCTTTACAGCTATTCAATGGCAGATCAGCTGTCATAACAGCACAGTGCCTGTAGCAACAGGGTGAAATTAAACGTGAAGTATGTTCAAGGTAGCTGGTAGAAAGCTGGAATATCCCTTTTCTGTACATTCAAATGCTTTCTACTTTTAGTAATGCTGAGCCTGTGGCAGTTGGCTAAAATGAGTGCTTTCTCTTGTAAGATAATTGCCAGATGTACTGCAGTACAAATACTTAAGTGCTTTTGTATGCAAATCTTTGCAATACTCTCATTTAAGAAAAAGAGGGAAGGTAAGGATTTCTCTTCTTCTAAAAAAAATATTTTTCTAATTGGGTGCAAGGAGAAAAAGATTATAGCAGCCCTTTTTCTTTTCTTCAAGGCTGGTTGCACAACAATGCTTCTTAGCAGGAAGGTGAAAGATTTCTCTTCAGCTAGCTAGCTAGAAAATGCACCTAGGCTTTCCTGTATCTTTTCCATTTGTATCAACAGCATCATATTTATCGTTTTTTTCAGTACAGTTGTCTCTCTCAGCTTTATATTGCCCAAGTAGCAACATTCAAAAGGAAGCATGGGTGAGGTTTGTTTTCAGTTTTCTTTCTATTGAAATTTTCATAGTGGATACAGATTATTGAGACTTCCCTGCAAAACAACCAGTTTAACAAAGTTGTGATGATTTCATCTTTTGAATACCTTCACATCTTTACTTTTCTTAGAACACCTCGTAAGGAATAGGATTCACAAGATATGTAATCTAGCTGCTGTTTTATTTTCTCCCTTTACTGAACACATTAGTAATACTTAAACACAGCCAAACCACAGATATTTTAACCGCATGTCTTCCTTTCTCAATCTTAATATGTCTTGTGTCCTGTTAAATTACTGGTTTATTCAGAGAAGGTTTTACATGGCTCTCAGATTACAATGAACTTTGTGTCCAGGTTTGGCCAGCTGTGGTCAGTAGACTCTGAGCAGTGGAGATCATTTCAGGATCATTCAAGGATTATAGCCCCTATGTCTCTGAACACTGCTGAAACAAGACTTGAAAATAATGTCTGCTCTGTTGTCCTCCTCCAGTTGAGATGGTGCTGTCACAGTGTGAATTAATAACTTTCTGGAACACAGTATGTCTCAACAACCATTTAAGAAAAATATACGCCAGTAAGCATAGGACCATTGACAGCCAGAATTTCAGGCTTGCTCCTCTTGGAGTTACTCATAACTCATCTACCAGGTTTAGTTTAGTGAACATCATGCCTCCTCCTAGTTTGGTAGGACAGGTGGAACATCCTCTAATCTCTGATGTTTGTTGTCTTTCTTTCCACTTCCATGTGCAAAAAGGTTGAGTGCCCTGCTCCTAGCTCTGTCACCGTGGCCCACCTGGGCTCCACGCCACCTCTCAGCCTCGTTCAGGAGAGTGGGCAGAGACCATCTGAGGGTGCAAACTGCTGCTCAACCCATAGCAGCTCAGCCAGATCCTTTGGGTGGAACAGCTTTGCAGGGCATGCTCAGAGCATCGTATTCAGAAGACCAGCAGTGGAGTGCTAAGTGGTTGGAGTTCGTTGTGATGGTATTTAGAGGCCGTGGTGACATCTGTCATGTGATACCATATCAACTGGAAGACAGAGAGAGAAATGAGTAGACACAGTAATTAAATTTGAACACTTATCTCAGAAATTCTCATCAGAACACACCACTTTTAAACAATATTCTTTGAAATTTAGAACCACTTCATAATTTTAAGAAAACATCAGAAAAAAATATTTTAAAGTCAACTACACAAAAAAAAAGACTGAATCAAATAGTATTAGGACAGTGTTCAGTTTGGTTTCCTTTAGTCCATATGGTAGAGGAGTAATGACTAAACGCTAAGGATACCCATAATTCAGTAGTGACGTTTACTGGCTTGTCTAGAGTCAAACTGATTTCAAATGCAGCATGTATATAGGTACACAGTCTCTTTTTTTCTTGAATGTTTACCTTAAGGGGCATTTAATGCTTACAGTGTATACAATTCTCTGGATTTTCGTGCTTCTGTTTCATTAAGCCAAATAATTTTCCTCAGGAACATTTAAAAATATAGATGCTGCTGTGAATATATTAGTTTCATTTGTGGGGTGGGGGCTCTATGCAGTGTGTTTGCTACATTTAATGTGGGCTTCTAGTGTAGGAAGTGCATACATGATCTATTGTTGCTTATTTTTATATTTGCAATGTCATCAAGAACTGGGCCCACATCTTGCTACAATAAACTTAAATCAAGAGAGTATTGTAAAGCAATAGTGGGATGTAAATTAATTTAGTGAGTATGTGCAGTACATCTCTATTTCCACTTCAGAAAAGCTAGCTGTTATGCCATCTTTTTCCCTTTCCTATTTCCTTTCTCTCTTCCTTTCCACCCATCTCTTTTCTCTGTGTCTAATCATGCCAGCTTAAAGGTACATCTCATTTACAAAGTGACCGTTTTCCAGCAGGACAAAGCCTCAGGCTCAAAAAGGATGGTATTTTCGTGACTAACATAATTTTCCCTTCACACCCACTGGTGCTTCTTCCTCTTTCTTGCTGTCACCGTTCTGCAAACGTCACATCTCTGCCATCAGTTCCTGCTTTTTTAGAAATCCTTTTCCATCCCACGTCCATTCTTTTATCTATCCATTTCAGAGCTCTCCATTATTATTCTCATATGAGTTTAGGATTTGCAGAATGCTGTCTGAAAAGCAAAAATAGTAGACAGTATCTTAAACTACAATATTTCTTCTTACTTACCAGGGATTCTTCTGCACTTTGAATGACCTAGTTATAATATTTTTCAGCACAAGACCTATGCTTCATAACGTTATTCACTGGTTTTTATTATTGAATGCTGTCATAGGACCTGCATGATGATTCTTTATAATTTTTAATTTTTTTGCTTATTTTTTTAAGGCTGAATGTTTATTGCTATCTTCAATTTGATGTAAAAAACTAAAGTCTGCATAAAAAAGGAAAGAGACAATGAGTTATAATTACAAGAATTATATTTTGCATTATCTTACAAAATATGTAGGATATAAACTACATTTGAGTAGCAAGTGACACAGACTCCAAAACATTTAAATACATTTTTCTGTATAATTCTCTTGCAGTAAAAGAAAAATGTAAAAGGTACTTTATATGCAAATATGTTATGCTTTGGATAAGGGTTTATTTCTTTTTAAATACAACATCAATTGTTGCTATTAGCCAAAGACAATCTTTTACAACAGCTTATATCAGTGCAATTCTAAGCTTTTTGTAGAGCAAGCAATTTTGTCTTCAAAAGTAAAGAAAGTGTCGTTTTTTTAATAGTACTTCCGTTTTCTCTTCAAAATAGTTTTCAAGAATTGCATGGTAGCTTTGTTCATATCCCTCTGTGAAAATCCTACAGTGGCACGCAGTATAAATACTGTGTATAGCTTCTGTGATAATCAACATAAAAACAAAAATTAAATTTACATCTGGGAGGTATACAAAAGGAGCAGAAAATGCAAGGTAGGAAGAAGAGCTGCCTACAAGCTAAAGACACTGTATACAGGAGAATTTTAAGAATTACTTCTTACATCCCTTGCTGCTGTGCATGTCAGGTATAAGCAGAAGAAAGGATTTGCAAATGCAGATTTTCTTTCAGCAATCTAGTTGAATTTGGTGGGAAACAGGTTTCCTTCACCCTAGGTTATGTTCCTGACCATTAAGATTCAACTTCTGCATCAGCATGTAAGCTCCCATCCACACTGTTTGTTCAGATACTTGTTTGGTATGTGATGCTTAAACATATCTTAATCTGTCACTTTTATGTTTCTTGGAAAAAAAAGAAAGTGTCCCCTTATGGCCACAACAATTGATTTCTGAGTGTCTTCATGGTATAGATGACTAAAGAAGCATGGCTCTGTTTTTAGATAAATCTTATTAGGATCCTGCAGGGTTAAGGAATGAATCGATTTGGTCTGTCAAACCAGGAGATAATGAAAGAATGAGCTCTTACTGTTGGCCTAATTACTTACGATTAATCTAACCTAATCTTTTTTTTTTTTTAACTGTCTCCATCAGGCCACAGAATAATTAGTCTTACATTCACTTTTTGTTTTCTTTTCCATACTGAGTTAGCATATTTGCTCATGTAGGAATTGTGTTGTTCAGGCAGCATGCACAACTTTATGACATTAATTTTACCTGCGCTACCATAATTTATTTAGTGCTTAGCTTCCACCTGGAAAATTCCTGGTAGTTCGTGGGAAAGCAGTGTTGTGCAGCTGTATGAATGTAGGTGAACACATGACCAAATTCAGAAAAGAGAAAAGATTCTTCAAGGAAGGGAATAAATGCTATAGTTCCAACTACAGTTCTTGACTTGTGAATCAGTATTTTCCATTAAAAATGTTGCCTGGTTTAGAAATGTGCAAACCCTCCTGCTGACTTTGGAGAAGAGCAAGCAACAGTATCCATTAAGAATGTAGATGTCGATGAAAGTTGGCCACTGTATGCATTTATGAAAACATTGGAACAGAGCTGTCTGTGCAGGTACAAGTAATGTATATGATTGCTATTGTGAAATTGTTTTAGCTGTGGTAGCTGTGAGTCTGCACCCTGGCATATTCCACAATGCAAGCTGGTATGTTGTCAGGTGATAAAGGAAGCAGCCCAGTGTGGGCAGGTATTGGCAAAGATGTTTTTTAAATTCCCTGCTTTTATACTGAAACTTCTGCTGAAAGTTTCTGTACCTCATTTTGCACAATGCCATGTGATGTCATTAATTTATAAAAGTCCATTGAGATCTCTTTCTGTTTGATCTATGTAAGTTAATGGCCTCAGTTACCAGTATCTCTGTGTGCCCGTGTGCATGAACACACGGACACTCACATAAACTTGTTGTTTGATGTTCACCTAAAAGATTTCAAGAAGGAACAAAACCCATCCAGATATGGTCAGATAGTATAAAGATTTCCTGAATGTGTTTCTTTTGCTGTTTACTTAGCTGTAATGCAGCTTTCAGAGACACATGTGAAATGATTGATCTTTGACTGATCAGGTGGAGATGACTGACTTCAAATCTTTGCAGCAAGAAACAATTACACATCTAGGTTTTTAGCAGGGAAAAAAAAAAAAAAAAGAGCTATGATGGGGATCCCTGCCTTCATTAAACAATTATTTTTGTCTGTGACCTTCATGTTGATTTTTTTGCATTAAATTAATCTCTAAAGAAACATTCTCCAAAAAAACACATCCTAAATATTATATTTCTAAAGCCATTTCTTCATTCCTAAAGCAGAATCCTAACTGATAAAAGTAGTGTGTATACAATTGTCTTTCATGTAATCAGTGACATGCTGAAGGATGCTCAGTAAAGCATATTGCTATTTAGGAATGTAAGCATATGTTGCTAGGAGTTGGTTTGGGCTTGGGGTTTTGTTGTGGTTGTTTTAAAGCTTGGCTTAAAATTCAAAGAAAAAGTCTGTGCATATGTATTGTATGCCGTGCTCTCTAAGTGTATGTAATCAAGCTCCAGCAAATGTTCAAAGACTTGGGAAATGAATAGTAAAGCAGCAACTGCTGTAGTAGTCTGGCTCTCATTCAGCACTGCAAGTTCTCGCAGTTCCATGTCCCCATTCTGAACTTTTCCTGTATTAGTTAAAATAAACTCCTAAATCATATTGTCAGTGACCTAACAAGAACATTTTTCTACTAATCGACGTGTCATATTGAGAGATAAATACCTGAAAACCAATCATGTTCTCTTACTTCCATCTCTTTCCTCACAAAGTGCGAAAGTTTTCAAAGGATCAAATGCCTTTTCTGAAAGTTAGATAATACAAACTTGTGACCATAAATGAGAGAGAGACAGAAAAAAAGAATACCTTGATAGAGCTATTACATGAGTACATGTCGTTGCAAATCTTCAGAGCAGTAGAAGGAGCATCAGTTAGAGGGTTATTTTTTCCTGACTTAATTACTAGTCATTGATTTTGGTAATTGCACATATGTACATACACAATAGTGCAGCAGGATTTCACTTCTGTGGTCTTACCTCAAAACTGGCTTTTTTAATGAGCTCCTATTACTGTAAGTGCTCTGTAAGCAGTACTCTTCTATTTTTGTCTTACTTTGCAGTGCAGCATAACTGTTGCATTTACAACTGGTACAAGTTGGCTCTGTGCCATGCACTTAGAGCCATAAACCCATACTTTTCAGCAAGGAAAATCTCCTGCTATCAGATTTTTAAATGATGACTTGCCAAGCTAAAATAGGGGAGAACAGACTTTTCATAAGTGGTTGCATATTGTTGTTGAAAATGCAATTACTGTTCGCTAAATGCCCATGTCTAAGATTTAAATAATAGTTAAATGAAGTGCCTAGCTTTTATGGAAAGTAAGCATGCACCTAAATGGTGAGTAAGACCATTACAGGGGTGCATAGCAGTACTGGGTGTCCTCAGGAATTTTGCTGACTCCCTGTAGCACATGTCTGTTCCCAGACGTATTTTTGGGAACTCAGCAATGAAGAGACAGATGTGAACAAGGACTTCTGAGTTTTGGATGCTTATAGCAACCCTTGTTTTTCTGCATCTACTTTGTCTTGGCATTACCAGCAGCATAACTCATTGTACAGAGTTATTATATTTCCCTTTTGGTCTTAAGCCTTTTCAGCATGAAACTGGTAGACCTCCCAAAACACTTTAAGAGGTATTCAAAATCTGAGTGAAGGGGGAAGGAACCTGGCCACAAGGAGTAAGGCTGGTACTACCCACTATTTAGCTTGGCTAGGATGACTAGGGCTTCTTCCTTGGTTGTGTGCTTTTAGCCATTGCTGTCTAGATATTTCACAAGTTAAGGTATAGTAGCAGAACAAATCAGCCTCCCCTCTGGAAGAGGAAGCTCAAATGTGCAATCCAGTGAGTATGGATGGGCCAGTGACTTGGCGTCTGCTGAGCTCTGGTAGGTGTCCATGTATCTGCCTAGCACTGGGAGTAGGCAAAGTAATTACTCAACAATTACAGAGGTTGAATTTCCTGTTTCTCATGCACTGTGATGTAAGCTAACCCAGCGAACATTACATATATGCTGAAATGTCAGAGATCTCAAGGTGTAAGATACTCTTACACCAGAGCAACTTGCTTTCATGCCCAGAAAAGGGAAAAGAGAGAGTCATACTATATGAAGTATATATAAACCCTCTAACTGGTTTAAGTCAGGGCAGGTCTGTGCTCTTTTTTGTCTCTCCCCATAAAGCTGGGGGTGGGGGAGAGGAGGGGTGTAGTTCCCCAAGTACCGTTGGATAACTAGGCAGACACATTTATCATTGCTGAGGTAATGATCTGGAAGGAGTTGCTGCTTTAATTTTTGTACTCCAAAGAAGTTTAAGATATGGACTCTGTATCTATCTAATTTGCATCATTGTATGTTTCAGCAAGACAGAGTGAGAACGTTTCAGAGCCTTTGTGCAAGTCATGTAACGGCTTTTAAGTCTGTCATGCTCAGTGCATACTGTGTGATGTTTTTCCAGAAAAAATTGCCTGTTTGCTTAAAATCTGATTTATTCATATGATTCCATTAAAGGCCTTTTATTATTCTATTTTATTTTGTTTTATTTCTTAATACACTGGAAACCCACTTTTATGTCCCTGAGGAAGCCAAGGGAGAAAACATCCACATTTGTAAATCCACAGAGGACTTTGATTGGAAAATGCCAACATGATTACTCAAAGTATGAGGATGCACACGTTTTAAAATGTGGCTATCTCTTGTAGTCATATGCATACATGCATTCTCTTAGTGCATAAGCATGCATATACACAAATATGAATGATGAATACAAAAGTAACTTCATAGTACCACTTGACAAATTATTTTCATTGAGTATTTTCAGTAAAAATACATTTTCCAGCTAAATGTTGTGCAGTATTAAATGCTAAACCAATCTGCATAGCATTTTAAAAGTCTAGATCTTACGTGCTGGGAATAATCTTTTATCAGCATGTTTGTCTCAAAGTGTTGAGTCAAACCAGGGTCCTAAATTTACAGTAAACTCTGACACCCCTGTTTTCACTATGTGAAAAGTTTTCATTTGCTTTCACTTTTCTGGCATTAATCCTGTCATCTACTTGCAATAGAATTCCTTGATTGCTTCTACAGCTCCACAGATTTTGTATGGGTATATAGATTTTATTTCTCCTTTTGTAAGCATTTTCTTCTGATATGTTGTCGTAAAGGATATTATAATCAATGATTGTAAAAATTACTACAATTAAAAAAATAAATTAATAATATGTGAATTGTAGACGTTGATTCATAAAAGATTCCTGTAGACCAAGAATGAGAACTCTGCAATTCTTACAATTTGCATGGAAGAAAAAGCACATTTGCTTCTGAATCAGGAGATTTGTTTAGAAGGAACAATCAAACTTGGCTTATTTTTAATGTAATCACAACAAAATTTTTGAAAGACAACAGTACAGGCATGGAACATCCATGTACAAATACAGATATAACAACTTTATGAGATGAGGAGAATGGTTTCTGAATGTTAACTCCTTTATTATGTCTCCCATGTCAACTGGTGTTAATAGTGCTCTAATTTACTGTTCCAGAAATTCTGATTTTGCCTTTCTTGACTTTTAAAATATTTTGTAGCTTGCATCATGAAAATACATGTTGTTTTATTCACTCTAACTTCAAAAAGTATAGTGCACACTGAAGTAGATACAGTGGTCATAGAATTATTGTGGAAGGGACCTTAAAGATCGTCTAGTCCCAATCCCCGCTGCCATGGGCAGGGACACCTGCCACCAGACCAGGCTGCTCCAAGCCCCATCCAGCCTGGCCTTGGACACCTCCAGGGATGGGGCACCCACAGCTGCTCTGGGCAACCTGTTCCAGTGTCTCACCACCTTCATAGTAAAGAGTTTATTCCTAATACTTAATGTAAATCTACCCTGTTTCAATTTCAGTGATAATTATTCCAGAGTTACAGAGTAAGAAGAGCTACTACATACGTACATATTTAATATTTCAAGCCTCAGAGCAAAGTTAACAATGCATATAAATCGTTGCTTATGCAATATACTCATATAATCCACATGCTTACTCTATAGGAACAATATAAAAGAGGCAACAGAAATGTCAAAGAGATTGACCTTGTATAGTTTTGAAGCAGCCAGACAGGAGAGGCATGCCTGAGTCTCCCAAATTGCTCTCCTCCAGTGCCATGAGAAGAGAGAAGGAACCAACAGGAGGCTGTGGTATCTCTAAAAAACACAATTTGTTGATTTTATTTTGCAGGAACATATCCCACCACCCATGTTTTGGAAAGGCCTAGCTAAGTGCTTCGTGCGTCTTTGAACCCCCTTCAAAATTTGTGCTTTGGGGGCTGCTAGGAGGAGCAAGTCAGCTCACAGTTTTCTGTTTCTCTCCTGTCCTGTTTTAATCTGTCTGGAGGATTCAGCATGATCCAGCCTTCATCAGTTCTAGCTTCTGTGAGCAGTCTGTTTTCAAACTTCTTCACAGAGATCCAGTCTCATTCTAATCTCTTTAGACACATTGTAGGCAATTTTCCTGAGGACTGTATCTGTGGCAGGTTGGAACTTTTGTTCTCTCCCAGCTATTTTTGTGTGGTTGTTTCTGTATGCAAATATCTCCATGAAAATATTTTGTGTGCCCAAACACAGCCTTCTGAAAATCCAAATAAAAAATGTCTTTGTGGGATTTTGCTAGCCTTAAGGGGGAAGAGTGGATTATCAGGCTTGAAAAACTCTGGGAGTCTAAATATATCCATTTTTTTTAGGCAGCTATAAGCAGTGAAAAGCAGAATGGGGTTTCTAGTGAACCCACAACAGACTATACTAAAACAATGGTAACACTGACATCAGGACATTGAACTGTCAAATATATTGGCAAAAACACGATGGGAAAAATAGATTATATTTTACCTGGTCAAGAGGATGCTCATTATAATAGTGAGGGATAGAAACTTTTAAGCTTATATAAGAAAGCTTCACCAAACTGCCTTTAGACAGCTAACTTTGTAAGCGGCATGCCAGAGGGATGTAGGAAGTGTTTTCCTGTCTTACAGGAGAATGAGGGGATGGCATTAACTGCAGTGCATTTGCTGTCTGCATGTCTTCAGCTTCGTTATGTTAGCTATGCAGACTGATGAACTGTAATTGTTTCCTGGCTACCATTGGTAGGAGAGGGTGACAAAGGGGTTTGGAGCACTGCTAGGTTTCTGTTTCTCTCATTGATCTCTATGAGAACAATCATTATGATAATGATTCTAATCCAAGCTTCTGTAATATAACTGAGAAAGGAAAGTTTCTTGGTTAATATGCCTCAATTAATGGGTCACCCAGTGTAGCTGCAGCAGGTTGTAAGTAGCTTTCAGGATCTGAGCCCAAATGATTATAGGTTTTCTTTCCCTTTTTAGATGAAATGGATTCATAAGCCTTACTCAAATGAATTGCTTTTGTAGTCATTAATTATAGTATACACATGTTAATGACATCGTTATCAGGAGATAACATAATGTTGCAAGGACCACGTGTTACAGTTGTTTCCCATGCAAACAATTGTGCTTGATAACACAGTCTGTCACAAAATGTCGAAAGAAACCACATGGTGTCTTAAAATGATTGTGAAATTATCATGTGTCACAGCTATGTATGTCATAAACAGTATCATCACGACTGAATTTTTCATTAGTTTCTTGGGTGAGGGATACTGAAGAGAACAAACAATTAAGATCTTGAATATCTCAAGTACAGCACATAATGCAGCACTGAATTTTTTAAAGCATACTCTGTGACTGAATTAAAATGCATTAGTCATGAATTGAGGATATGATTAGTAATAGGCAATATTAAGAACCTTGGGAGATTGTTTTCTTGGTTTTATTAAACATAAACAGGAAGTATTTTTTTTTTTAATATTCTACAGTTCTCTTTTAGCACCTCCTTTCAACTTGTATGAGACTGGATAGTAAGATTGTAGGACAGTTGCCAGTGCAGCTCTTATTTTAGCAAATAAAATCCTGGTCAAGCAAAAGTCAGTGTCTGAGGTCCTCTGGACTTCTACAGGATCAAAATTTCACCCATACGGCCTATTGAGCCCTAGAAGTGTGAGCAATCTCACACCCTTGCCATGATACAGCAACAATTTTAAGCCCGTGATCGGCGCATGGGTTTTGCTGTTGACAGTCACAGGAACAGAGCTGCTCCCATGGCCTGAGGCAGCAGGGCCAGTGGGTCCCACAGCACTTCACCACTAAACCCTTCCTGGCTTTGTCTCGGTACAGCCCAGTTCAATAAGAATGATTGAATTCCTTCTTGTTACCTGTGGGTTTTGGCAGCGTTACCATATTCTGAAGTTTTCTTTCTGAACTATGAAAGTGACAATTTATTGAGCTATATATTTTTTAGTTTTCCTGTTTTGTTTTGTTTTGTTTTTTAACTGAACTGAGAAACATGATTGTTCTCCTTCTGGAAGAAAGCTGTGCAGAATTGCCAAGAGCCATGGGTTCACCAGGCACAGAAAGGTTGAACAGTTTTTCCCGGGGCTGCAAAAGCTGTTTGTTACAGGAAGTTTCCTCTTCTAATGCTGCCTCCTCTGTAGGCTTATGTGGGACCTGCTTACAAATGCCTTCCTAGAAAGCTGTCAATATCATCAACTTCCAGACCTGTGCTTTTTTTAATCCACAAGATTGTATCTTTAGATGCTCTGATGATAACAATAATACTGCTTTTGTCATGCAATAACCATCAGTAATAATGCAGACAAAGGGTGTTGCCCAGACTTTGTTCCTCCATTGTCTTTCCCAAACCACTGAATTTCAAAAAGTGTGTGCTCCTGATGCTGATGCTACTTCCTATGAAAAATACATACAAGCCAGCCAGCCTCCCTAAAGCAAGCCCAAGATCGCCAACATGCCAACATTTTAGAAAATTTAAAGTTGAAAGACTAGTCTCTAAAGCAGCATCTTAGTTTATGGTTTTGTACTTTGTGGTTCTAGGTGATCCCAAAACAGAAAGGGAAAACCATCCTAGAGGCTGCTCTTGAATCCTGTCTTTCCTTACCAGTACTAATGACATGGAAATTACTGACAGACGACCTGTGTTTATACTTCCTGAGAGGTTTCAGTAAGACTAAGATAATGCTTCAGATTCCTGTTTTCACCTAAACTGAACTACCAAATCTTCCAGTGTTCCCTACAAAACAAATTCTTCGGGTTTACAGTCTTGCAGTTACCAGCTAGCTCAGCCCCAATACGTGCAATAAATTACCAGCGACCCTTTTTTCACCTCTTTGCCTCAAAGTCCTATTCTCTGCAAAGGACACCATCTAATTAAAAAACACAATAGGGGCCTGCTCAGACAGGAGGATAGACTTAGGTGGGGAAAAAACCTGTGTGACATTACAGGGATTTATTCTGGCAAAATCTGAGGCAAGGAACATGAGATCTGGAGAGTGCAAGAGACTAGTGGGATTTATGAGAGACTGTCAGAGCTGACAGTGGAAACTGGAAGAGTTACTGGAGCTGCCAGCAACTTTGCAAGTTTTGGAAAGAAAATCAAAAGATTATTTGTTGGAAGCAGTGTTAAAAATTTATTTAACTGACACAGGGCTGAGAAAGCTTTTCCTTTCTTTGGTGCTGCAGATATGATTGCATTTATATTTTCTTTCACAGTTAACTAGGGTTCAGCTTCTTAATGAGCTGTTCCTTGTAAGTGTAGTTCTTGGCATTCTGTCTATTGGTTGATGCAGCTCATACAGAACAGCTGACTCAAGTATACAGCATAAATACAGGAACATTTCAGGAACCACACAACTTTAAGAAGTTTCCAAGTTATCCTTGGAAAACCTTTATGAAATATGACTTTGGATCTTTTTTTTCTAGGTGTGTACCTACCTCAAAAGACAGCAAACATATGCCACATATTATCTGTAGAAATAATTCACTGTCTAGATAATCAGGGCGTATTTCTAGGGGGACTTCAGTTGCATTCAGAGATGTTCAGCAATTTTGAAAAGCAACTTGAATGCCTAGAAATAAAGGAAGGAACATTACAACATCTGTCAAAGAAGGGGGGAAGTAACATTCTAGGAAACCTTAATTTTGCCACAGAAAATAGAGTAAAAAAAGTATCCTATGTGGCATTCAGCAAGCCTAGCCAAAAGACCAGTCTTCTTCCTTGCTTAATTTCATGTTATCTAACCAAGTGCATGATCAAAACCAAGGCAGAAATAGGAGAAGTAGCATCGTTCGCTAACTGCATAACCCTGAGCACTGTATACCCCCTGTACTAAAGGGAACCTTATCATGTGGGAAAGCAATGTTTGTGTAATTAAGTTTGCTGTACCATCAAACAAAATAGGACACTATTTGAAAGTTGCAGTTATCTTGTTTATTGAAATTTTGGGCGCTTGAATGTACCATTTAAAATATGTTTCTTTCTTAATCCATATAACATTAATCCAGAAAGGATATCTTCTACATATACCTTTATTACTTACATATTTTTTTAAGTCTGCCACCAGTAGAGTCTGAATGCTTAGTCTTCAAAATAGACATCTGTCATTCAAGTTGCAGGATTCAGTAGTAATGGAAGATGAAACAAACTCTTTGAGCCAATGGCCAGATATGGAGACTTGGAAAAAACAGCCTGGTTGAATAGTCCCCAGTTTTCTTTCCTAGGAATTGAGGGAAAAAACTGTTGTCCACAGGATATCCTGAAGGTGTCCAATATGATCAGTGACCCACTTACTAGAGGGAAAAAAAAGAAAATAAATCAGGGTGGAGAAGCAATCTGCTTTTATTACCCTCTTCCTTGCATAAGTAGTTGAGATGATGTGGGAATCTGGTGGGTTTTTTCCCCAGTTTAGAGTTGCAGTTGCAGCTGTTTTGCTGGTGGCAGTACCTACCTTTTTAGAGCATTCATATTCAGTTATTACTTTGGCATCCTCCTGATATTGTTATTAATTTAATTTATCTTACTAGTAAGGAAAGTTAAAAAGTCATGCCATTTTTTGGAATCGTTCAAGTGTGAATTCTCAGTGAAATACTATGGGACAAAGGTGTAGCACTTCTTTAACAAGGGAATTTTTATGCCAAATTTGAAAGAACAGTCAGATTTTCCATCAGATAACAGAGAGCAAAAGTGCAAGAGCTTCTCAAGGTAAAATCTCACAATATTTTTACCAGATCCTGGATAATATGATAAATCTTTCATTACAAGCAGCTACCAAGAAAAAAAACCCCAAAAGCTGGATCTGAGTAGTTATTTGCAGAGAAGTACCATGGGTGTACAACACTAGATTGTGTCCTGCGCATCAGTCTTGCAGCCTTTTTTTTAGCAAGAAACCTAGAAGCATTCATCCATGGGGAAATTTATTAAAGAAGCAGCTGACCAGAAGCTGACTAGAAATTAATGATAACTTTACTTCATGGTAAATAAGAGATACTTTATCTCTGATTCAATAATACCATAAACTTGTGCATTGTATTTTATTTTGCAAAACTGTTCTTTCAGTTCTTCATAGACTTAAAGTCAGGAATGTATTCTCAGATGACCTCCAGGAAATCCATGTCCGTTAGAATGATTTTAGCTTCATGAATTTGAGAATTTTACTAGTATTGTTTGGTGAAAAAAAGATTCAGTTTTGAGAATTTTCATAAATTTTCATATTTTTTTTTCCTTTTCTGTCAGAATTTGCATTTTGAAGATTTTGGTAAGTGTGTTGGTCTGATTTTTGAACAAGTGTGGAACTATAATCTACATTTTTTTGTCTTCTGCTTTCAGTGTTTTATATTACCTCAGGCTAGGATGTCTCATTTGATGAAGGTTCCTAGAGTGGTTGAACCAGCAGTAGCAAGTTTTAAAAGAAACTGTTACCATTTCTGTGCTTATGTCCTAGTCTTTATAAGTAGCTCTAGCTGTTGCTTAATAAAGGGTTTCTACAATTAAAAAAAAAGATCTAATTGGTTAAGCCATTGGCCATGTGTCTTAATTAGTCAGGTCACGCAAGGAATTGAAGAGCCTGTGAAACTGATAATGGAAGCAGTGTCTTTTGCCTCTTAGTATTTGAAATCTGCCCGGATTTATGGTGAATGAAGTAGCATTACTGTCTAAAAAGTGTTTGGTGCTCTGAATCCAGTTTCGTAACAGAGACAGATTAACAAGAAGAGAAGCTTGCACAGCAGCTGATGGCTCTTGCATTTGTTTATGAATAGAATAAACAGAAGAGTTCCATGTTAAAGGGAAATGGTAATTATGAATGATGGCTTGCTGAAAATTATGGTTTCATTTCTCTGTATAATTTCCAATGCTTTTTGTGGACAGAAAAATCAAATGTTAGGTATTTGCACAAACAAGAGTTGAAAAGAAATGCTTAGAAATATTCTGAAAGTTCCATCCATCAGCTCCCTACCAGTACATTTCACACATAAATTATTGCCCAGGAACCAAGCTCTGAGGGACCAGACCAGCCATAACTGACTACAAATGCTCCCAGACATTTCAGGAAGATGGTAGTAAAAGCTGAACCAGGAGCCGTGGCGCTCAGAGCTTGATCCTGCCCATGGTGTCAAACCACAGGCACACTCAGGGTCCTCAGCTTCATCACAGAGGGCTGGGAAATCCAGAGACCCTCATTTCCGTCAGAATTTTCACCATTTTCAGATTACCTGGTTTGGAGCCGAAGGAATGTAGGGCATCCTACTTTCACAGCTGGGAAATGAAAGCCCTGATCCCTCCTCTCCAAGCCTGAGCCACCCACCCTGCCTACCGGGCAGCACTGTGCTATAACCAGGGTCCAACAAACCCTTTATTTCTGTGTAGTCATAAAAAGCAAGAGGGTATCTCAAGAAATAGTGGTTAGATGTGATGCAGAGAAATTAATTTCAAAGCCTTGCTTGGCCATTCTTGTATCTTGATGTCCTTGCAGTCAAATTATAGGCTATAGTGGGTAAGTTCTCAGTCTCTGCAATAGGAAATACTTCATTTTGCAAATAAAATCAAATATTTATTGAAATAATGGAAGATAATGCACTAATACTTCTAGTCTGTCATATTTTGCTTTGTGTTGTTGACCTTACCCAAGCCTGTATATACAGTGAAATGTCTGTCATGATAGAAAAACAGAAAATGGGGAAGGAGAGGCTGAGGCATTTAGGTTCAAGGTCGTGTCCTCACATCGGCTGTGATCATTGATTATATCACTTACTCTTGGGTGTTCATAGTCTCTTTTTCCCATCTTTTGATGAGTAATTGAATGTTGAGCTGATAACCCTTTTCAACAATTCTTTTTGTCAGAAACTACATTCTCATAAAAAGTTTTGGGTTGAAGAAATCAATTTTTGTTCTCTGACAAAAAGATGACAGTCCAAAGTCCCAACAGGAATGGTTCTGAAAAGCTTCTTACCAACTAACAAGAAACTCTCAAATGCATCATAGAAAGGGCAAGACCACGCCAATAAAACCTGAACATAAGACCTCCCTGTGTATGTGACTAATAAGGTAGTTATGTAGTGCATAAATCCACACTATTCCGTTGGGGATGATTTTCCTTTTATAATGGAATATAATTTTAAAAAATAAAAACAAAACCTGGAATCACCAAATCAATACTTAAACCTCCTGGATTTCCTAAGGCCAAATTCTTTGTATGAAGACAATTTAATATATTAGGTAGCAAGTTTAGATCTAGATCTAAGTTCAGACTCTGTGTGTGTGTGTTTCAAGGATGCGATTAAAAATAAAACATTTGACAATCTGGTTACAAAAATCAAAGGATTATTTTCATATTGCCCCTGTAACTAGCTGCTTCATTTATCATATTCAACATCCATCATATATAGTATGTCAAACCATGCTTAGAAGCATGACTTTCCTCTTATTTGCTGGTGGTTACATTATCACCACTGCGATTTTGGCATCTGCATTTGTGTGTTCTTTCTGTATGTGGAAGAGGGAATGGGAGTTCCTATTCCTTTGAAACACAATTTAAAGGAAAAAAGCAAACAAAGTCCTTTGAACCCCTTATAACATTCATGCTGTGGGAAGGTACTGTGGAGGAAAATGACCTGCAGCCCTGTACCATGCGCTTTGTTCATGAGATGGATGGCTATAATTTACTCCTGCCTGAAACACTAGTATTTATGATGCCTTTCCTTGGCTAAGGGGTAAAAATGGTCTCCAGAGAAATAGAAACTTTTTTTTTTTTTAAAGCATATTGAAAACAGAAATACACAGGACAAATGAAGGTCAAGGGAGGAAGGCAATGAAGGTTGCTTTGTCTTATTTTCTGTTCTCCTTATTTGACTCCATGGAAAACATTTACTATTTTTTCCCCTCTCACTCACTCACACGCTTGTGCATATGCACTCATGCAAGCTCACAGATGCACACCCCTTGACCTCAGTTATACAGGAGGACCCGAGTTATATAGCAGGACACTGCCAACATCTGGAACAGCAGTGTAGAATTTGACTTCAGAATTCCTTTTCAGCTGTTCTCTGGCTCACAGCTGGATGAACATATTGGCTGCTTTGAATAAGCCAAAATAAATATAACCCTAGTGTAAATTAGAGCCCACTTCCTCTGGCCTTAGGCATTTGGGTACTGGAGCTGTATTGTCAGCCATTGCTTTTGTCTGGAAGCTTTATTAATTGTTCAAGTGTAATAGTCTCAGAATACTCCGTAGAAAGGCCTAGGTTTAGATTTGATAAAACACACCAAAGGCATGATGACAATCAATGTAAAAGGCACAAAAAAATCCCCAAGGAAGGTCCTAATTTTGGATTTAGTCAAAGTGAGAATTTTCCTTTCTGATTTTCTGCTGTAAGAGCTGCTGCTTATTTATGACTAAATGTAACTTACAAAAGTATTATACTGAATACATTTTCTTTAGAAATATTGTGTTAGTCTAAGCCTTGTTTGTTTTTCTTCACTAGTATTTCCCTCTTTCCATAAGACATATATTAAAAAAATTGTTACCTATCAGCTTTTCTTAGACTGCGCAGCCTTTAAGATGGTTCCACACTCTGGAAATTTTCTCCTTTTACTGACCAAGAGATCTGTCTTCCCTCTAGAAGCTGCTGGTATGCTGAGCAACCGAAGTAGAAAATAGACCTCATAGTGTAAAATAAATTATATCATAGATTAGGAATCAAGTCTGGTTTTTATTAGCAACAAAAAGAGTTGATACCCCATAGATGGTCAGGCCATTCCAAAACCATCCCCAGATGGTCCCTGTGACAAGGGGCACAATTAGAATTTCAACTGGAGAAACAGACAGATGTCCATTAAAATAAATATCTTCAGAGCTTTTTATTAGGATCTTATTCTCCCCAGTTGAATCTCCTTTCCTGTCTTTCCTGAGACAGTAACATTTATTGACATCCTAAATCTCCTTAGTTAAAAGAATGTAGACTTTAAGATTAGACTTTTAGCACTGGATTTCCCCAACTTTAAGCTGGACTTCTACAGGCTGGTTGCAAAAGCCTAAGCAGCTCACCCTGAGGTCCTTTTATCATCCATAAGAAGCCATTCATCATCTTTAAGGCAAGATGAATGGCCCTCTGGAAGGTCTTCGTTCCCTCCAAGGACTGTTACAGAAGTCCTCATCTGATTAGCCAAAGGCTTGGATGACTACTTTTAAGCCATCTAAAGTTAGATTAACATGAATGTCCCTGCTCGGTTCTATGAATGCACTCTACCTCCATGTCGGGTGAATGCTTTTGTGTGTACGTACAATGAAACAACACCCTTCTGATAATATTAATATGCAGAATTATTAATAATATAGTCTGTATTTTACTGATTTGCATTCAGTAAGTCACAAAGAATTAGAGCACTGTACTTGACAATTATGATAGCAGTAACCCTCCCATTTAACATTAAAACTTGATGCCATCTTGATGGCAGACCAAATTCAATTTAAGATCAAAGCAATGGGGAAGTTATCTAAAATTATATATTGCTAGTTTTAACTATTTAATAATTCTGTTAATGTATGTACATACAGAATGCTTATATAAATGTAGACACTTGTACCTTGCTGATTTTAATATATTTGAGCTCTGTTCCTATCACCAGAGTATCAGATGCTATTGGTCTATCCGCATCTATCTAGACAATAAAAATATAACTCGCTCTGAAAATCTAGATGAGAGTAGTTCTACCAGAACTCTCTTTCTTATACATCAGCAGATAGTATTTCATGGCTTTTTAGCTCAGAACTGAGCTGTTATGGACCCAAGTCACCGTGCTTAAAAGTATACTTACTTGCATGAATGAGCAGTGAATGAAAACCATTAATGTCCCAGCATGCACTGCTCACCAATACTCATTTTTGTTGTAGCCAGAATTTCTTAGTGTGTTTCTGCTTCATTTAAACCTGTCAATACCTCAATTAGTGCTTACTTCTCTTCCCCTGGGAGGGACATTTACACATGTCACTTCATAGCTTCCAAAATCTAAAAGACTCATGGGAACTGCTGGGTCATAAAATATATCCTGATTAAAGCTTGTGTTTCCAGTGACTTTCTGCCTTTTTTTTTTTTTTTTTCTTTTAAACTTGAAAACTGTTTGGGTATTTTTAATGAAAGGGCACAAATTAAAAGTTTAAAGCATAACAACTTGTAAGAAAATGAGCACTCTCCCATAGGATTCTACAGTCTGCATTTTACTGATTTGCATTCAGTAAGTCACAAAAAATTAGAGCACTGTACTTGACAATTATGATAGCAGTAACCCTCTCATTTAACATTAAAACTTGATGCCATCTTGATGGCAGACCAAATTCAATTTAAGATCAAAGCAATGGAGAAGTTATCTAAAATTATATATTGCTAGTTTTAACTATTTAATATTCCTGCTCTTTCCAGCCTTTTATACAGGGTGATGAAAAGATCATAACTGACTTGGAATAGAAGGTGGCCCAAGAAATTTATACTTAATGGAGACATAGTTCTCATACTAATTTTTAGGCATCCATACTTTTCAACAATGGCAATGATGGTAACACTAACATTGTCCATTAATTTATTGTGTAGGAAGATGGTCTGTGTCTAAATCACAATTATATAATTGCTTATTTTTTTTTAATAGATCTTTGATCACTTATTTTGACTATTAGCCAAGCTCTGATGAAACTGATTTTTCAGTGCCTCATGTGGGCTACTGTGGTTTTTCAAAAATTTCCACAGGCTTTTACTATAACTGACTGCAGGGAACAAAGCTGTCAGCTTATCATTTCCCATTTTCTTTCTGTTGGTTATTAGGAATTGCAGTTAGACAAAATGGGAATTGAAGCTGCGTGGCAAAGCAAAAGAAAGCCACATTCATTTCAGAACCATGTCAAAGTCAAAGGAAAGACAGAGAAATATAAGCAGCTGCTGGTCTCACGTGTATCATCTGAAGACAGCAGTTCGCACTGTACAAACATAAAACTAATGCAAGTGAAGACCTCAGGAAGAGGAAAGAATTGCCTTTGTGATTTGAGAGAAAAGACCTTTTTTATTTCGTTAATGTGTCTTTTGGTTAAAATTCATAGTTGTCATGCAAAATAAATCAACTTCTTTTCCTATAATGTGACCTGAAACCACTTCTGAGTGAATAAGATATGAGCCCTAAATGTTCACAGCCTTTGCCCTGACATATTCAATCAGATCATGAGGCGCTGGTGAAGCTGCCAAGTACTCAAGACATCATTGTCATTCTTATTAAAGCTTAGCATCAAACAAGGCCTATTCTAGCTTGGAAACACATGTTTGAATAATACTTACAATCCAAGTAACTTCATTTATATCAGTGGAATAGCTAGCTGAAGTGGTACTTTAGGGTGTACAGAATCCTTATTCATTCCCACTCAGTGATTTTCTTTTTAGAATTTTTTTCAAAGATTACCTTGTATAGATGTCCTAATATCCTAATAATGCAGTTTTTACATACTACTGAGTCTCTTGTTTTGATATGGGATTTATAATGCAGACTTAGCTGGGATGTGGACTGGTCATGTCTGTGTTTAATTTCTCTCTATTATCTTTATATTATAATTCCCATGGACATCATTCTTCTCTAAATAGAAACATAAAGATGCAGTTTCTGCTGGGCATGGTCTCTTTTTCCATGGCAGTACCATTTTTTGTACTGTTCTATCATAACATTATTTTGTTAATAGAACAGCTAATGAAGCTCTTACCTATCAACCAGAAATCCATTCATCTAAAAATTATGAATGGAAGTGTACAAAATGCTACTAGCCTTCCTTTAGGTCAGGTTGGGGGTAGAAGTTAATTTAATTTGTTTTAAAAATATTTTCAGGAATATTTTTATCAACAGATTTTCTGAATTTATTTTGTATACTGTAGGCTTCTGAAACTAAAGCTGGGTAAGTAATTCAGTCTGTCATATTAATTCATCAAATTTTACTTCTCTCCTCAAATTTCTCAGGT
Source organism: Falco biarmicus (assembly GCF_023638135.1). Classification (NCBI taxonomy): domain Eukaryota; kingdom Metazoa; phylum Chordata; class Aves; order Falconiformes; family Falconidae; genus Falco; species Falco biarmicus. The sequence continues at coordinate 78,693,933 of NC_079289.1, read as the reverse complement.
TGACATGTTTGAAATTGTTTTTCCTAGTCTGGAACGTCTGTGGTCATTTCAAAATATTTGCTTTTTGAATTTGAATTTCACGCCAATGTGTTTAGATATGTAATTCACTCATTTTTTTTATTTGTTTTTATTTGAGAGTTACATTGCTTACAGAACAAATTATTTATTAATTCCAAACAATATAGTAAAATATTGCATTCAAAATTTATTTACTGAAATATTTAACCATTTTATATTGAATTTTAAAAATATTTATTGTAAAATAACATGTCTTTGGGAAAGTTCACAACAGATGAATGTGAGTACGTCACAAACATGGAGTTAATTTTCAAAATCAGTGAATATTGTTAGAAAATACTTGTCATTAATTATATATCCATAATTTTTGCAAAATAACTTGTATTCATAAAAACTGAATGCTTATTTTTCTGCACATTTTTTTCAACCTCTGAGACATTCAGTTTGTTTTCTAATCTTGGACATCTCTTGAGGATGAGGACTAAAAGCATTAGTTTCATCTGCTGGCGAGATCACAATTTTACCAAGGAACTGTGTGTTTAAGTTGAAGTATTTCAGCAGTCCTGTTGATTTAAAATTCTCTGCTAGATTCAGGACACCATTTGAATTCTGGAGAGATGCTACTTATGCAAGCAAAAATGTCACTTATCAGAAAGGGAAAACCAAAGTTAAAAGAGGAATTTTAGCAACACACTCACCGACTCCTGGAAGTGTACTAGATTTGAACATCGGTTAACAAATGGTGATCAACTAATTATAGTGTGAGAGCTAGTCTCCATTAAATGTAAGTAATGTATTTGCATGGGCTTTTTTTGCCTGAGCAGAAGTGGATTGAGAAAGAGGGAATTTGTTTTTGAGGTAGAAAAATCTCATTTGTCATGGACAGAGGAGTATTCTCACTTGGCTGACCAGTGTGAGAGAACATGTTGAATTTGGCTTAAATGTTAAACTGGAATTTTAATTCGTTTTTCAATATATATTCATTTCAACTTTAATGCCGTTTTCTCTTATCACAACTTCTATCCTCATGCACAATGTTATTTTTACCCAAGATTGTTTTAAATAGCATCAGAGGTCCATAGTCCTCTTTTCTAGAAGCTGTACAAGAAAAACAGACGGCATTCATCTTCCCTTGTTACAGCACTAGTGTGCATATCTCTGCAGCTGAGCAAGGCATTGCAGGTTCCTGAATGATCAGTGTTAAGAAGAGGCTTATAAGGGCACAGTTCATCAGGTTGGATGAATAGCACTCTTAAGTACATTTCTTTCTGTTGAGGAAGCCTACAATGCCTAGCTTGGCATAGATGCTTGCATGATGAATCTCACTATGGTGACAGACATTTTCCCCAAGTGGCCAGTTCGAGCATACTGCAGAGAAGGGGCCAAGTTGTGTGTGTGGGTACTCTGCCAGGGCAGAGATCTTCAGACCAAGAAAAGTGGAGACACGGTGAGACGTGTTGATGTGCTGGGAGTCACATTGCTGACAGAGTCCAGGACATGTCTGTTACCAGGCACACTCTCAAATTCTCACTGTGTTCAGTTATCTCCAGATCACTGGATCTGTTTATCTGCTGCACCTTTTCCATCCTCTTTCTCAAGCACAATTTGAATCTGCATTAATGTTTGGCTATGATCAGCAATCTAACTTTCAATAAATCTCAAAACACATTGCACAGTGTCACAGGGCATTGCTCCATTGATTGCGGTGTTGGCGGAGTTGTATTCCTCTCTTCTCACCAGAGCCAGGTTGCTAGAAAAATACTGTTTGGATACTACAGATAGTGGTAGTTCTTAAACATACTCAGAACTTCACTCAGTCTTAGAATCATTTATGGGTACTACAAGGATATTTAGTGTATAATCACAAATTAAAAGATAGGGAGCCTTTTAATTTGCTTTCTTCCCACATGGCTATTTCCATCTATGAACTGAAAAAGAGAGAAAATTGATATTGCCACACACACACACATGCTCCCTACAAAATTTTTAAAATTAATGTGAATTTTGGGTTTCTAGTAATTCCTCAAGGTTTGTTCTAAAAGGATTCAAAAGTTCCTGTTACCTTGCTTAAGCTTCACCTAACTTACTATAGCCTCCTTACTCTAAATAATGAGACTAGTTTTTGTCAAGGTAACTAAATCTTTTCATTTTTATTTGTATTCAGTTCCTGATGAAGCACTCAGCAGTAGCAGAGGAAAGAGAATCAAATCAAGTAATTTTTACTGATTCTCAGGAAAGGTCCAGGTTCAGTTTTCTCGAAGAGTGGCACAAAAGGTTCTTGCTTTGTCTGAACCAGTTCCATGATTCTTATGAGTAACTTCAACTACTGAATTTTGCACTTCAGTTTTTAATAATGGAATTACTTCTTCTTGGATTGCCATGAAGAAAGGGGAAAACACTGGGCTGACTTGGGAAAAGGAAAAAACTAACCAGATTTCCAAATGGAAGCTCAACTTTAAACAGAGAAACCTACTATATTAATGCTGCTGGCAGTGATATGTGTATCTTGAAAATGGAAATTGCTATAATCTATAAAGTGTAGCTTCTGTTTTGTCCAATTTTGACCCATAGACCTTTAACAATGCCCAGCACCACATGGTGTGCTTCAGAGGAAGATGTGAGAACCTCAAATGAGAGAGAATTGGATTGATTTGTCACATAGGGAAGCTTACACCGAAATCCTAGAACATGACTTAATGCATTTCTTGAACATGCACAGCAACATGCCCATCCCTTCCAAAACTCTCATAAAAATACATAACTTTATATGTGAGTGTATATAATGTATATTTCAAGAGATACAAGTGATACACAATCTTAATATGGCACCTGAATCATCTTGATATATTTCTAAATGCCTTCACTTTTTTTTTTTAAGACATCCTGAGAGAATATCTCATGCATATGTAGTACAGATTTAGTTTGCTTATTTACAGTTTTCTGGATTATTTTGTCAGTAAAGAGCCAGCATATTTATCTTAGTTATTTGCATCGGTAATTTGATTAAAGATAATTGGAGGATGAAGAAATATGTTGCCTAAAATATCCTTGGGAACACGGCTTTGTTACCAGAAATCTTTTGACATAGAGGAAGATAAAAAGAAGAGCTTATGGTTTAGGATCATTGGAGATAAATTGTGAAGAGTAAAAAATCAGCTTTGGAGGAAGGGGAAATATTTAGCTGTGAGGCATTGCTATGGCAATAAGGAATGTGTGTGGAAGATTATGTGAGAGGAAGGGAAGGATAAGCAGGGATAAAGCTGTATCTGAGGAATAAAGTCATCTTTCTTTACATGTTTTTATGCTGCTCTTATTAAGAAAGTTTGTTGGGGGAAAAAATGAGCTTCATAAGTTAGCCTCTGTTTTTTTAAAAAGCAAGCAAGATAGTCACAGTGTTTGGTTTGCACTGCCAAAGGGACTCTTTGTAGATAACTGTTTAGGAGACCTGAAAGTGAAGAAGGAGTTCCTGATACAGGCTCCTCGAGGTCCATGGGATTTAAATCCAGATGCAAATGTCCTGGTTTCTGTGGGTGAAGCACATTTAGTGCTCCTGCCTGTGAAGCTGAACCCTCCTGCCTGGGACATGGGCACCCCAGGAGCTCAGGTACCTTATGGGAAAGCTCCTGAGCAGTCAAGGTGCATGTGCCCTTCATCACCAGAGAAACTCAAAGCAGGAGATACTGCTGGGAAGGAGGACTGCAGCTGTAGAGGAAATCACTTAGGCAACTTGGGAGGCTGGCGTGGTTTAATTAAGGATGGGAAATGAGGTTGGAGGAGGAAAACGTTGTTGTAGGGGTTTGGGAACATGTGAGAGCCGGAGGAGGCTGCAGCAGGAAGAGGAGAGGGAGAGGTGAAGGGGACTGGATAGTGTTGCATTGAGGGAAAAGAGGGAGATGTGGAAAGGTATGCCTAATGAAGAAGTAAGGGACATGTGGGAGGCTTGGGAGATTATGGAAGGAAGAAAAGTGATGGCACAAGCTAATGATGGTAATGTGGACTCCTTAACAGCCTGCCACTCATTTGACTTGGGTCTCTTATTGATGAACAAAAGGCATAGAAGGCTATATTGGTCTATTTCAGGTGTTGCAGGTGAGGGCAGATATGTTCAAGTGCACATACCTGCACATAGAGGACCCACAGGCCTGCAGCTGCCTAGACCTGGTAGACTAGCTTCTGTGTTTGGAAGCAACAAGCCCATGGCCACAAAAATGTGACTTTCTGAAAGCAACCTCCTTGTGGGTACTAGTACTTGGACAGATGCCACATAAAACTGAAGCTATTTTCATTCTCTGGAAGACAGAATCAGACTTGTCCTAGTTTTCTCTTCTGATTATTCATCATTTCTTCTCTTTGAATGATCCTCTTTGACAAAACTAATTGGTACCTAGTATCCAAACAGTGAAACAAGGCTTACTTCATCACTAATGCATTTTGGAAGAGTCTTATGTCTCACATAAGACCTTTCTAAGAGTTCTTCCTGTAATTAGATCCCTTAACCCACAGCTCCACAGCCCTGTTAATTTTCAAATTGGTGTGTTTTGGTTCAGGAAGCCTTTGAACAGAGAAAGCTGCATCCTGACATATTGTCATATCCAAGCATCGACAGCTCTGGCACGGGAAAAGGTCATGCCACCAAGCATTAACATTACAGAATAGCAGTTATAATAATTTATTTAAATAAGGATTTATTTTTTTTTTTAGACCAGGAAGGCCTCAAATCAGGTCCTGTGCCAATGTAATCTTGTTAAAATACAGGCCCAGAGAAGTTCAGATGGAAAAAGTGAGTTGTTCTGATAAGAAGAGGCAAGTGTCCATGCATAAAAACAAGGAGAGGGGGGCTATTGCAGGAGTCAGCCCTGGAGTTCAAGAGTGTAGAGAAGGGACTTGCTGCCACCTCATACGCTTTGAAAGGAGTGGGACAGATTCATTCAGAAGAGAGCAGTTCTGTGTGCTGTCCAGGGCTTTCCAGCTTCTGCCAGGCAGGAAAAGGGCCAGAACTGAAAGACAGATTCATGAGCTTTAATTCTTCCTACTCACAAATGCCCAGATGCTATTCATTGGTGGACAAATCATATGGGAAGGAAAGAACAGGCTACTAAGGTCTTCAAAGAGATCATCTAGTTTCAAAATTGTCATGTTTTTAGACGTTTGCAGAAAAAAACTCTGAGGATTTTTTCTTCCTTTTTCTAGAAAATTTTTATTCCAAAATGTGAAAATACTTGAGATTTAAGCCTTTTCTTGCTAGTAGGAGAGTACATTTTTCAATATTAATATTTTTTAAAGTCCTGAATGATTAAAGAAGTTGACAATTATGTCTAAACTGTTCTGCAAATACCTTCTGAATACAATAAAAGCTCAAATCTAGCTAGGTTTATTGTCAGTTTAATTATACTTTCAGTTCAGTACAGTTTAACTATGCACTCGGCACATAACATGGACTGTAAGCTTTTTGGTGCAGAGCTTTTATTTTAATTTTGTACCGCTCCTGGTTTAATTGAGCCCTCATTTTGATAGGTCATTACTGTCATACAAAATGGTAGAGCATATATCTGTCAGCAAATAAAATAGTAGCTTAAAAGGAATAAGAAATCTGTATCAGTTCTTTATTGGCCCTGTACCTGAATGCTTACTACTTACAGTACCTGTATGTACTGTGAATATTTTAATTATGTTACAAGTTGTCCTATGAGAAGCAAAACAAATGGAGCCAGACTTCCTCTGGATTTGCATCTTCTCTGCAGCCCCACTGTCCAGTCCCAGCTCCTTTCTGCTAAGTTCCCTCTAAGGCTTATCTTCAATCTTAAGAAAATTATCTTACACAGGAATTAAAGTAAAATAATTTCTCACATTTTTGGCCATCTGGTCGAATATGGACAAGCTGAATGAGACCCAGATTGAAGGGCCAACCCTGTGTCATCAGAGTAGTCATTTTGCTGAAGAGCAATTTTTTTTGTTTTGTTTTGTCTGTTTTTAGTTCCAGCTATGATAACTTCCTACCCAAATACCACCTTGGCAACGCAAGGTCAAAAGAAGGAGATGAGTTGCACAGCGCATGGAGAGAAACCCATCATAGTCCGCTGGGAAAAAGAAGACCGAATCATTAACCCTGAAATGTCCCGTTACCTTGTTTCCACCAAGGAAGTTGGAGATGAAGTGATCTCTACTCTACAGGTAAGAAAACAAAGTGACCCGTGACTTGTCTACATGTGTGAGAGTGTTGATTGATCTGGTTCTAATGGGGATGCACAGCTACCTCTGCCCTGCAAGGTGAAAGCCCCACCACTCACTCTACCTATGGTGCAACCCTTGACAGCTGGTAGCAAGAGGAGGTAGAGGAAGCCTCTGCATCCCACCCCCGAGAAAAATTAGTCTCCATCTTCCCATGCTCTAGAGGCATCAACAAAGTGAGTCTGGCTTGCAGCCCCCCCATCCTTTCCGTCTCAGCAGCAACATGGCTCATACCTTAGCTGGCCCTTCCTGGGGTGGCACAGCTCACTTTTGAGTACACTGCTGATAAGCGCTGAGTGAATATCTGAACCCTAACTCTGATGTGCGTCAGGCTTACCTCCACCAAAATTATTAAGCTGTTTTGAGATAAAAATTCTGTCTTTTTCAACTATTTTTCTCCCTCCCTTTCACTTTGCGGGGCTTGTGAGACCATTTTACAAAGCCAGGTTAGTCATCAGATTCAAAGTGAGGTGGAAGGAAAAGGCACATGTAAATATATAGGTAGTGTATTTATTGCTTCCAGTAGTATTTGGCACTTACTGTACACAGCAGAAGTCACCAAGAATCAACAACCGACTAGCAAACAGTCACAGTCTGCATCTTCACTTCTGCTTCTGTGACAGGCAGCTGTCTGGTGGGTGGGAGCCATGCAGCTAAACTTGCCTGACAAACCAGCATGTGGGACTCCATGAACTCCTAAGTGGCTGACCTGCGTTAGATTGAAGGGGTTACCTGAGTGGCACTGCTGTTTTGGAGACTTATGTTTCCCAAAGAGGCCATAGAAGCACAGGACTGTGCTGCGGTTCTGGTGTCACCTACAATGAGTGGGGCTATGATGTTGCTCTCAGAACACCAGGATACAGCTTTTTCCACTCAAATTTGAGATTTACTAATGTGAACAGCCCAATCGTTCATATTTTTGCATATGCCTTTTTGAAATCTAATTTTTTTTAAAAAGAAGTCATATAGATTTTCAGTGAAAAATCTTGATTTTCCGTTTTTCAGTCACATTCTTAAAAACATTTTTACTGGGCTCAAGGAAATAATTCCCTAGCTCTCTAGTGATTGCCTGTATTCTAATGTAACTCTGAAGGTATATCTCTTTCCTTACTATCCAAAAGTTGTGTTGTATGATATCCAGTAAAAATCTGGTTTTGCTTTCTGTGAGGGAGCTTTGTCATTGATTTCTATGAGGAAGATTAAGTTCTATGTGTAACTTTGTTCATATTAGTGTATTTCTGCTATAAATAATATTTAATTATAGGATAGACCCCTAGACCTCTCTTCCCTCATTTATCTTATTGACTTTAATAAGATAATGCCTGGATGCACAGCAATGTTGGTTTTTGGAAGGCTGGAGACCTGCCTGGAGAGTTCACTTCTGAAGCAGTTGCGTACAGTAGTGGTGTTCTACATCCATATATGTATGTTACATACAAAACCTTTGACTTCTGAGAGATAAAATGCCCCAAAACCAGAAAATACCAGGATTAAGGTTGTCTCTGAAGCTTTTAACTCTGCTTTTGCATGTGTGCATGATGATGTGATCTTCAGTTGTATACTCAGCTTTTATTTTTTCTGCAGGACCCCTGCCTCAGTCAGGCATGACTTGGATTTTCTCTGGAGTTGAATTAGGGTTGAGTAATGAAAGACACTGTGTGATGCAAGGCTGATCATTGAAACAAAACTTTTCACAGGTGGCCAATAATTGTGTGTTCTTTGTTTTCTAGGTACTTGCCTTGAGCCCTTGGGGTCTGATTTGCAGAACTACTAAGCCCTCATAGCTGCAGCTTAACTCAATGGAAACTGTTACGAACACATTAAACACTATTTATTGCTAAGGACTCTGAGGGGGGAAAAGAAGGCCCTAGATGTATCAAATCGGGCTCTGAAAAATTTTGCTTTCCTGTCTTAAAGCTCAGCCAAATGTGCAACTTAACACAGCTTGACAAGTTACCACATCTCAGATGATAACTCCCCAATATCCTCGTAGTGAGTGGGAAATTAATCCATTCATCTTAACAAACAGTGAATGAGAGTTGTGCTCATATTACCTTGGCTTTGCTGAGGAATAAAGAGCACGTGGAGTTACCATGGCTCAGCTAATATGTGGCAACTTGTCAAGAAGCCACAAACATTATCATATGTCTGGTTCCTTAATTCCCCATACAAAATGCTGGGAACACTCTTCGTGATGTCAGGGTTTATGAAAATAAATTCACTCATGTTTCTGAAATGGGTATTGCATAGGTGAATCCACAGAAAAAGCTATGAGAAAATGAATAAATCTGTCTTCAGGGCACAGTTTGAACTGTGTGCAGTAAATAAAGTGTGGAGCAGCACACTGAGCAATGAGAAGAAAATGGCATTTAGAATATCTGCTCATTTTAAAAAGATCCTCTCCCTATTGTACATTGAATGAAGCAGTGGTCCTGTAGAAAAATATCATTATGATTATGTACATACAGATTATGTATAACTTCCCATGTTATTAAATAACAAATTGAAAAGAAAGACCACCCAAAATTTTACTATGAGGCACCATGCTGAATACTGCCGGGTTCACCACCAGTGTTTGAACCTTTATTTCCTCCACACAGACTTCAGCCACTTGAGTTATTTTCAGAAATAAGTAGAAAAAATTGGAGGCAGCAGGAGGCACCATGTTGTATGGAAAATTTCAGCCAACTGTTAAACACTTGGCAAACTTAGGAGTAACTGGAAACAAGACTCCTAACGAGAAGCTACAGGAATAGGTGGTGCTCCAACTCCTGGTTACACACAGAGCTGGTAGCCTGTTTCCTCAGCCCAGGTGTTGCTAGTTTTGATAAGTCCCAGTATTTTGAATGTTTTAGTGTGCATATGTATGTATGTGTATAACATGCACTATCTATTACTGTCAAGTAAAACAGTCTGTACAGTTTTTCTTGCACCATACAGAAAATCTGTCGGTTTATTTTCTCTGCGTGCTGTTCAATCAATCACTTCTTTTCAAACCACCTATAGATTTTGCCAACTGTGCGTGAAGATTCTGGCTTCTTTTCCTGCCATGCCATCAATTCTTACGGGGAGGATCGTGGAATAATTCAGCTTACTGTGCAAGGTAGGAAGAGGACAACACAAGGAAAAAAACACAGCTATTGTAGTACAGTAACTGGATGCCATCCTCAGAAATCTGTTGGGGGAGGGAGGCTCTGATTCCTAATTAAATGTATTCCTCATTGTCAAAGAAATGAGGAGCCACATTAAGATGCTCAGTCTTTCATTTTCCAGCATCACAGATTAAATCAAAATAAAGAATAAGCTCAAGTCTTCCTAGATTTGTACACATTAATAAGGAGAATTTTTCTTAAATACACTAGCTGACAATCTACTAAAGATACTTAAAACTATCATCTTCAGCAGGGGCAGTGGGTATGAGGGGCTTGCTTTTTGAGGGGAGAGAGTTGCATTTGTTTTTAAGGAACAAATGTGCTTAAAACCCAAGTCTGAAATAAAGCAAAAGTGATCTGACTTTATCTCTAGAGAAATGTTAAACCTACTGTGGATCTTTAAACAAAATATTTCAAGTTTAATCAGTCAAAGTGAATTGTAATCAGTTTGCACAATACACACTCCAGGAACCGATGTTGCCTGGGGCTGGGGTTCCCCTCCCGCAAGGTTTCACTCAGGCAGCAGCAAGTCCTGGGGTGGCTGGGTTGACAGTATCTGAGATGCAGAGCACAGGCAGGACAGCCACTGGCCACTGCTTATTTCTGTGCAATGCTTGTTCCTGTGTTTGTATGCCTTTGAGCACACACACAACAAATTTCTAGAACTTGCAAATTTCTTTCTCCCCACTCTTAATTTCAAGTAACAGCAGATTTCAGTGAACGCCTAAGGCAGCCCTGTTGAAAAATTCAGGTGGAGTTTGGGGACAGGTTCTCAGTTACACCACTGCTCATTTAAACTGCCATGACAACTTAAAAGGCCATTAGAATGGGTATAAATGCTGTTTATTTACAACCTTAACTTCAAAGGCAGAAAGAGGTTTCAGCGTAATGTTATATTGTTATCAAATTATTCTGTAATTAAAGACAGACTTTTAAACATACTCAAAGAGATAGAAATTTCACTCCCTCCTCCCACCAAATCTGGCACTTTTAATTTGGTCTGCATATTTCTACCATCACCTTCTGTGTAAAAACTGTATCAGTGTAACATAGTGTTCAAGGCAAAAATCTTTTCTAGCATGAGTAGTCCAATCTGGAGTGCTTTTAAGGAAATGCAAATCTATGTTGCATATAAGAAGGTTCAACAGAAGTCAGCAATCAGTGACTCCTAGCTGAAAAGTGATTCTTTCTCCCTCTGTCAAGTATTCTTCAGCAGGTGACTAACTGGCTCAGGGTACTGAGTGACCAGAGAAAGTGCCGTGACAGCTAACCAGCAGTAAGCTATACCAGTGCCACGGTCATTAATATTATCTTGTTAAGAGTACAGGTTTTCTTCTGACTAAAACTGTGTGTGTTTACTCAGAGCCCCCTGACCCTCCTGAAATAGAAATCCGAGAGGTGAGGGCACGCAGTATTGCCCTCAGATGGACCATGGGGTTTGATGGAAACAGCCCAATCACCGGCTACGACATCGAGTGCAAGAACAAATCAGGTAAGAAATCATCTTCCTCTGAAGTAATCTTCATTGCTAGTCATTCATCACTGAATTTGTATCATAAAAGATAACTCATAAATTGAAACTGCCTGATGGAAATTTTTAACATGGTTTATTTAATATTCCACGGTAAGATTTATCTTCATTTGTTGTCTTTTTCTTTTTTTTTTTTTTTTCTTCTTTTTTTTTGAGGTACGGACATTAAGTTTAGCGATTGCTGCTTTTCCCTTTTACCAGAGAAATCTACACGTAGAGGGAACAAATTTTAAAACTAGCCATTCTAAGTGATAGCTGGTATGATGATTTTGCCAGCTGATTCTTGGTCTCTGTTCTTATCTTTTCTCCATTTGGATTTTTTTCTTTTAGTTTTCTGGTTTTCCCTAAAGAGAAAATACCTGCCTTTACAAATTATCTTTTCCTGTAGTACTGATTTTTAGAAGTTATTTTCTATAGATTATAGAGTCATAGAATCATTTAGGTTGGAAAGACCTTTGAGATCATGAAGTCCAACTGAAATAGAGATATATATGAATATAGATATGTAGATATGAGTACATGGCATCTTCCCTGGAAAGTCAGCAGTGAAAAAGGGTAGTTATGAGAATTTAGCTATGTAGTAGTCTGCTGAAGCACCATGCAGAGTTTTCAGTAGCATGCTGGAAATACTCTGAGACTCAGTCCACTAACAGAAATGTTCTGGGTGTTCTTATCAAACATAGCTGCTGTTTATCAAAGCAGCTATAGTACATTTATAGTCTTCTCCCTTCAGTTTTACATCTCCTCTGAGATATAAAAATGTACATAAAATTTTTAAGTCTGCCAATTTTTTTTAATTATTCTAATACCCATCTTTACTATTCTTCATTTGTCTACATTGTGTATTTCCTTTGTGCTTTACTTAGGCAAAAATGTCATGATGCTTTCTTTACTATTTTCTGAAATGTTAAATCATCAGTCACCATTTTTACATTGGCTTTGTAAATATAATTGATATTGTACAGGTGAGCATGGTACCTGAAAGATTACCCACTGAGGATGTGGCCAGGGATTGCAGCTTTGGAGATGTAGACTAGGCAAGGATGCATTCAAGGGACATGCATACATAAAAGTTTTTGGGCTTTGTTTTCTTTTTGATTCTTTTCATTTCTTTCCAACCACCCACCTGCTCCAGGACAGCTTTTGGAATTCTTGCCTGATACACCCTAAAAAATCACTTGTATTTCTAAATGATGTAACTCAGCATAACACAATCTAGGAAGATGGAGCTACTTTCCCTTGATTGAAGCAGCGCTGGGAAGGGACTTCAGAGCTCTAGAATAACTTTGTTAGATTTAGTTGAATGTTTTCAGGTGATAATGCAGAATGCAGGCAAAGATTAAATGGTAATTGCTGTGAACTTGCATTGCAAAATTATGTCTATAATATGGCATGATGAATCAATAGCAAGACAGCAAATGAAGCGCTATCATTTTGGATGAAAACATCAAGACACAACATAGTGGTAAGAGTTAAAACACTGAAAGAAATTAAAAATAGTGGGTGGCAGAATGAGTGTTGGAGAAAATATTTCTTTGTATATGAGGAGGCCATGACGTAAAAAGAGCAGGTTATCTTCATTTCACTGCAAACAACAGAAACATCATTTTTTAGAAACTGAGGCTGAATTTTTGGAGAAACTAGGATCAGGGGGTTTAATTCTTGCACATTTTTGTCATTAATTAAATCATCAAGAAGGTGAAATGGCAGAGATGATTACTGAAGAACTCGCACATGGTAGTGGAGGGAAGTTAGAACAAAGAAGAGGGAATTAAGAAAACTTCTTATGGTTTCCAGATATCAAAGGGACAGAAGAAAACTTAGGAAAAACATTCACAGTCCAGATGGCAAGGTCAGGGAATATCCTGCCAAGGTCAGAGTAAAGCTGTAAACTGCACAGTTGTGTTTAGTGAGAATTTTCCACCTATGTTGCTTACCATAAGGACTCAGACATGGGTTTACAGCAGGGTACATCTTCTAGGCTCCTCAGGAAGGAAAACTGCAGAATTTTTCAGTTTCAGAGAACGTGCAGGTGACCACATATGGACTTCACTGCATGGTGCTGCCCTCAGGTATCCTATCTGTCTCTGCCATGCCATCAGACAAAAAAGACACATTAGTTACCCTCCAGAAGGAGCATGGAGTTGCCTGTTACATTGGTAGGGGGCATCTGTAGGGTCCAGTTGCCATGTAGGATCAATATGAATAGTGGGAGCTCAGCTTTTCAGGCTGTTTCAGTACTTAGATATGATGACTGTCTGCACAGAAATGTACCTGTGGCACTCAGGCCTGGTCCTTCATTGAAAACACTGTTGTGTAGCCATCAGACTTTTCCATCAGAGGTGTCCAAAAACGTTTGAAGATAGGAACAGGTATGTGGGTTTCTTCTTGTGCCTCTCTCCTCATCCTTTTTTATGTCATTAGGCAAAACTGAGGGGCAAACCGAGTATCAGTCCAGCTTAAGTCCTGATCGGAAGGGAAAGGACTGTGCATTGTGCTTTCGTGTGCACACGTGTGAATCCTGAGCATCCTTCAGTATTCAGATGCCTTCGCAGAGCTGGGGAGCTCCCCCCATCCCTGCTGAGGCAGCGGCGGGGCGGCTGGGCGGGTGCAGTACCGGCAGCGGCCGCCAGATGGCAGCGCCGGCCGGGCCCGGGAGCGGCAGCCGCGTCCCGCAGTCGCGTCCCGCAGCGCCGCAAACGGGCCCTCGTTGTCTTCCGCACAGTCATCCCAAAGCATCAGACTTCAGGAACGGGGGGGAAGCTGCTAGATTTCATGAAATCCCATTTTTTCATAGATCATAGTGTCAGCGTGCATTTTGTAGGATACTGAGAAATGCCTGGGTGTCACATTTTATGAGTGGAATAAAGATTACATTGAAAATTCCACTCATTCTTTTTTGGTTTTTTTATAAGTTTTTTGTTTGTTTGTTTGTTTGCTAGCCCATTGCTGCTTGTTTTCTGTGCTTTTTCTGTGTCTCTAGGTAAATAGATTTTAGAGCTCTCCGAAACAAACAATAAAAACCAGAAGAGCCAATAGTCAATCTTAATACCTCATTCAATTACTTACCACATGGACACGAACAAATATTTTTACAGTTTTCCAGAAGAAATAAATGATTTATTTTTTTTCTTAGTAACATTTTTCTCAAAACTGCAAACAGTTTTAGAACAAAAATTATTAATTTTTTTCAGGACTGGCTCAGTTTGGAATGATTGCTTTTGTTGGTTTATTTTTCCTTCAAGAAGGGAATACATGTATCAAAATACACTCCTGAATTCAATGCATTAGTTGTAAATAAACTCTGGAAACTTACGTTTAGAAGTACAGAAGATGTGAGTTTTCATCTCTCTCTTTCTCCATGGTGTGTCATTACTTAACCAACTAAGAATCACCAGAATTTTTCAAATTCGTTTATGTGATTTCAGCAGCTATATATGTACTGCAGATGGCTGCCACTCAGGGGTCAGTATTTCAAATAACTCAGGTTATTTGATAATATACAGACTGTATTAAAAGAAATTATCATCATCCTCAACAGAAATTTAACACGTTCTCCATACTGAGGAGGTCTTTTTTTTAAATTCCTTTTCTGTTGGCATAGCATACTGGAACAGACAGAGTCTCCTTCTGTGCTTGTATAACATTTAACACAATGGAGTGTAACTGCTGGTTAAAATTCTGTAAAGTTTAAGAAATTCTGAGAAGTTGTAGCAAACTGAAAGGAAGTTGTAGCAGCTCTGCCTGCAGGTAAGCCCTTTAGAGCTTCTGAAAGTATCCTACAGAAGAAGCTGTGACAAACTCAGTTACCAAGGAAAAATACATTCACGTGAATTTGGTTAGCACTTAAATGTCTGATTCCTGAATATTTTCTGGGTAAATGAAGTCACATGGGCAAGCAAACAGGCCCTGTAGTCAGCCAAACTGCAGATGTCATTGTGACAGCTTGTGCATCTTTTAGCAAGTTTATATAAAAGAATTTACACAGTATGTGCAAATATTTTGTATCTGAGTGAGCTTTCTATTTTTAAACTAGTCTTCCTTATCTGATGAGCTTCCAGCGATCCGCCCACAGTGACCCATACTGTAAACCGTTCCTGTAGAGCCTCCAGTGACATCCCCCATAGGACGCTGCAGAGGTTGAAGGAGGAACATTGCCTGCAGTAAGAAAGAAATGGAGGATGGCAACTCATAAAAGACATCAAGATGCTTTAATGGATAAATTCTATTATTTTGTTTGCAGCAATTGAATACTTGGATGAATAGGAGGTGTTACTGCGTTTAGCCAATTTCCATTCTTTTTCCTATTATAAGTCTGGAGAATTTATTAAAAACATAACAGGCAGATGAAGAGTAAGCATAAATAATAACAACGTGCTCCTCCTTTTACAGGTACATACGAACAGCTAAGAGGGTTCTACATTCCCCTTGTAGTAAACTGTTTCTGCATCTTTACACAAGTAAGGGAAAGAGCATCAGTCCTGGAGGGTGCTGGGCCCATGTCTAAGTATTCCAAGCTTGTGCTCACTGTTCGCCTGTGGTCTGAGCTCCTGGAATTTGAGATCAAACTTTCTGCCTGACCTCTGCTAGTCTAAGAGCCCTCCATTGCTGTTTAAGTCCCTTTCCTCCCATTTTGGAGCACAACCAACCTTCTTGCTGAGTGAAGATCCCTTTGGGGCAGCAGCTCCCATCTTTTTCACAGTTGTTCCAATGTAGCAACGGTAAAAAAACCAGTATGCAAATGCACACACAAAACTGGGGAATCTTTGCTGCTCTTACCACATCCTCAAAAAAAGACAAAGGAGTAGCTATTTCCTCAGATTTGCTGATGACCCAGGGTCAAGATCCCATTGCTCACCGCACCAGACTCAGAGCAGTTGGGAGTGCTGTCAGGGAAGATAGTCACTCAATTTACTTGTAGCAGCAGGTATTTTCTGGGTTAGTTCAGCAATGGCAGTATCCCGCTCTGCAAGACAGTTTAGCTGCATGCTTGTATTAGCGACGTTAACATCATCTTTTGTCTGTTTTATTTTAACCTCTTATTGAATAGACTCTTGGGATTCTGTTCAGAGAACCAAAGATGTTTCCCCTCAGCTAAACCAAGCCACTATCATTGACCTCCACCCTTCCTCAACTTACAACATTCGCATGTATGCCAAGAATCGCATCGGCAAGAGTGAGGCCAGCAATGAGCTCACCATCACTACCGATGAAGCAGGTATGCTTTGGGTTTGTAGTGTCTCAGTTGTGCTGGGAATTATTGTTCTTTGACATGAGTAATCTTAGCGTGAAATGCTGCTTATGTTGCTGCAGCTGCATTGAAAGAAATACTGAATTGTTCCCATAAAACATTGTGACTTTTGCAACTTCATCATGCAGGCCTATAATTAAAGCCATTCAGTGGCATCTAGTGGTCAAAGAAGACATTGTGCTCGAAATTTTCAGCCTTGGGGTACTGGAAACGGCACACCTATATCTAGTTAGGCAACTCACTCAACAACATCCTATTTTTAGCGGTGGTTCCTCCCCTGTGGGTTTGTGGCTTTCCTTAGATGCTCACATATTAGTATGGGTAACTGATTTAAGCTACCCCCATTTGAGAACATTGTTCTATATGAATCAAATCTTTTTTGACTATTCCATCCCCCAACCCACTCACCATTTAGTTCTCTGATCACTGTGTAAGGCTGTTGGCTGTCATTAGTTAATATCATCCCACTGTTCTTTGTTCCCTTGTATTCTGCTACATCGCTGCAGGTTTCTGTACCAGGAGGGCTATGCAGGCATTTTCACCTTGGTGGCCAGAGTCACTCTTGTGTGTGCTTGAATTGCTGCCATCCAGTGCCATCTTATTTTTGTTTCTCAGGGCTAGCAGAAGTGGCAGATGGATAAGGACAGCATAGCCTTGTGCATGCTACCACATCCCCAGTCCTACATGTTAAATGTGACACTGAAAAAGACTTAACAGGTGAAAAGTGGAGGGCTACAGCTCTCTGTTTCAGGAATTAGGAGCGAAAATGCTCAATGGCCCTAAAGTAACTCTGCCAGGCATATATTGCAATGATATACAATGATACAGTATATATAAAGGTGTCGGGAGTACCCCAAGCAACTTCAACACCCTTAGTCCACTGAAACTGGATGGTGTTACTCTGGAAAGCCTTGACCAGAAAGGAGCTTGCTCCTTTGTATTTGAAAACACATTTTTATCTTGCTAATTTTATTTTTCCTGTTACCTTACGACAAGTCAGCTGTGCTTCCTTCTTTGGGGGTTTTGAGAGAAAACCGTAATGCAAGTATCTGGGTGGCAGTGTCCTGGCAGTGAAAGCCGTGCTTCTTTTTCAAGGTTCATGTTGGTCTAGGCTTTGAACACTTGGTGACCAATCTCTAGTTCAGCTCATATGAATACAATTGTGTAATTCCCACTCATTTTCTCTGTGGGTGAATTTTACTATATTCTATATTTACTATATTTCACAGGGTGAAAATATACCCCTTGTCAGGAAAACGTGGTTTAGGCTCCAAGGGACTTTCTGAATAAGAACAGGACACAAGGAGGGCTCACAGTGCAACGCAGAATAAATGGGAGACAATATAAGCTGCATTTCTTTTTTCACCGGGTATCTTTTTTCATCCTAGTGGAAGGAAAGCCTTCCATGAACAGCTTTATTAACGGTGAATGGTTTGTTTGCAAAGTATTTCTCATTTGATCAGGGTTTTTCTCTTCCTTTTTTCCATGAAAATGTGAAATCACTAGATAAAACAGATATTCATTCTTCCAGCCATCATCGTCTGTATCCCCAAAATGCCCATCCTTCCTCGTTGCATATACATCAAAGTAGAGGGGTGGGTCTTGGATCCACTTGCTCATTCTCTCTTATTCAACCATGGTTGGAATATTTCTTACTTGCCAAGTTTTTCCTGGCTGATAATTAAGTTGTCAGGATCAGCAGCTGGCCTTGAAATAAAAAAACCCAGCTTCCCCATGAACAGGGTGGAACCTTAACATCACGTTTTATTCAGTTCTTTGTAACCAGGTTTCAGAGCAATTGATCCTTTTGTTGCTGTCTTTTAAGAAGCTGTCTGTTTGGAGAAAAAAGACCAGCAGTGTGGAACTGTATTCAAAAGTCACTGATGTACCTTAGGGGACAATTGGAAAAGAGAAGGTCAGGCTTAGGCAGAGTATGTGATGTTTGTCTCCTGGGTTTTGATTTCAGGTGGTGTGCGATGTGCAAGAGCAACATTTTTTGATCACTGTTTATTTCTGTTCTCTGCTTTTACAATAGGAAAGGGAGAACAGCATGGGTGCAGGGAATGAGAGAGAAGGTAATAAGAATGGAGCAAAATAAAGGTCCAAGAAAGACAATATAAAAACTGAACAACTCAAACCATGTTATTAGCAAGGGCATACAAATTGTGTATCACATGTGACGGTGACCTGAGTCACCCAGCACTAGCTATTAGAAATAAAACTGTAAAGGCTCTCTGTGGCAAAAGGATAGTGAAGCATGGCATGATTTCAAACCCTGCAGGCCACCCTTTCCCTCCATACAACCACAGTTAACTCCTGTGTTGGAAAACAGATGGCAAGTACACACTTGCAGTAACACTTGTCAGAAAAACCAAAAGCATTACGGCTGTTATTTAACAGTGAAATCAATAGAGGAAGCTGGCATATCTAGGGTTGCTTTATGTCTCTGTCACAAATTCTGCATGATATAAGTATGAAAAATAAATGACTTCTTATTTAACATTTCAACATGGTATGCTGGGAACAGTTTACTACTCCAGTCTGTAAAATCTTTTGAGGTATTCAAGAAAAAGTCAAGACTTTAAGAGGCACCTTTTAAAACCATTTTTAGGATCAAATGCTTTACTGAAATTCCACTACATTATAATGTACTCAGAGAAATGGCATTTGTGTTTGTCAGCAGGGGGGCAGAATCAAGGACAGGTTTCAAAAAATTCAGAGAGATCTCATTTTTTGCCAGTGGGCTTTTTCCTCTTCTCTTTCCTATGCATTAATGCAAGGGGAATGGAAATAAAGTTCTTTCAACCTTTGGAAATTTCCCATATGAAGGACAGTCAAGAATGGCACAGAATAGGGCATCTTTAATAACTTAAACATATTATAGGCTGTATTCTGGGTCTCTCTGCTTTCATCAGTTAAAGCAAAATGTTCTGCTTCCCTTCACTACAGCTGTCATTTACTGCTGCTCCACCTCTAACAGCCCCATCTCACCCTTTTTATTGCTTTACTTCCTTTGTCATGCTATTAAACTTAATTTAATACCTTTTACTGAGGCCATATTCTGCATCAAGGGAACCCTCTACATCAGCTTGAGATTACTCCATTCCTTTCTTCAGATCTTTCTTTTATAATGATTTACCTCGCTGAGCAAGCAATTTACTTCACATCTCTCTGTTCAGTCCCAGTCAATTCTTGATCTGCTCTGTAGCTGCTCAGCTGACAAGTTGGTTCCCCTATACTCAGGGCCTTCTTTTTTCATTTGTGTTTAAAGCATCATGCACGTGCTTGGCAGCATATTGATAATAAACGAAACTCCTCCTGATACAGACAGGAGCTGCAGCATGCTTTTTTTCATCTGGCAGTTATTTTTAATCTGATTTCCAAGCTGGATACTTACACTGCGGAGGGGGAGAAAGTAAAATGTGCAGGTTTTTGTGTATAAAATATTTTATATTTGACTAAATGTGCTCAGTCTCTAGTGAACAAAGGGGATTGCACTGGAAAGTGTGTGACATGATGAAGGCTGGCTGAGGAGTTCCTGTCTCACCTGCTTTCAAATGAGTTCTGCTGCCTTTCTAATATTCTGACTGCTGAAAGTATGTCTTGCCTGTTTACAAAACAGAAAGAGCATTGTGTGCATATCACTCAATGAGAAAAGTCACTATTATTCGCTCTTCCTTTATTTGCCAGGCTGGTATGTGTTGGCATGTGTTGTATTTCACTGTTGGCCAGAGATGGCACCTGAATAAGGAAGATGCTAGGTTCTGGTTTTGTGTGATGAGGTGGTATCTTCAGTTGATTGACTTCATATGACATGGACTCAGTCCAAATCTTTGTGATGCTGGTGTGTGAAGTTGGTGACAAACCATATGAAGTGCTGAATTCTGTGTGTTGTGAAGGCCAGTTTTGATCTACCTCTCTTTTCCGTTGGCAGCTCCTGATGGTCCACCTCAAGATGTCCAACTTGAGCCTATATCTTCACAAAGCATTAGGGTCACCTGGAAGGTAAGTACACACAGCCAAGAATATAGACTCTGGCAGTATTTTGGTGCATTCAAAGATGCCCCATTGATGGGAGTGTTACAACTGTGGCTCAGTTACTTTAAGGAGTTATGTAAGGAGAGACCTTGCAGATACCTTTGTTGACAGATCTTACATTGGCCATTAAGACTGGTGCACTATGCAAAGAAGGATCCTTTCATCAGAGAGTAACAACAGTAGCTGCTTGCTTGTACTGCTGACAATAACATTTCCTACTGCCTTCTGATTTCAGAGATAAGGCTATATGCTTGAAAAATGAGCACACACAGAATTTCAGTGTGGTTTGTGGGAAAAATTCCCCAAACCATTGGAGCCAATGGGAGTTTTTCCCATTGCAATGGACTTTGGGACAGAGCCTTGCTGAAGGCATGTCTGCACAGAGACAGCAATATAATGTCTCGGTATAGTCCATGAGAACTGATGAATCAGAGCAATTGATTTTAAAATATCAGCACCTGATACGATTTAAACATCTAGCATGTCTTGTGACTCAGTTTTTTCTAGATTTTGCCCAATGTTTTGACAAGCACAGAATGTTTTAAATGCTTTCAGTATGATATCAGAGGTACTTAAGCCATGTTTTAAATGATTTTGTGCTATATACTGCTTGCACATTGTAGCAGACAGAATAAAGCTATCTAATTACAAAGTGTAATCTCAATATGAATGGCAGTTTCAAAGTTGTATTGATAATTCCGTTTATTTAAGATTCTGAAATATGCGGTATTACGTGCTAGAGTGGGATGGTGGCATAATAGTCATTAATTTCTATAGTGATGTTAATTACTCCTGCAAATGTGGGTAATGTATATTTTGCCCCAAGATATGGACCATCCAGAAAGTCAGGGTAGTAACAGTGAGCTGCTGCTTATTAACCATATAAATAACAGTGGGCTTTATTATTATTATTATTATTATTATTATTATCATCATCATCATTAATCCAGTAAATAACCAGCACGACCCTGTGTTAGTTTTGAGTTGGTTCCTGAAAAGACAGGTTACTACAGTGCACAATTGCTGTACAGTGCAGGTGGACATGTAACTACTGGGATGTCCAGCTAGTACACAGGGACCTCAGGTCTCCAGCTTTTTTGAGTAGTTCAATGGTGTTTTGAAAAGGGTGCATTAAAAATTCTGTTCTGATGCAGCATTTCAGTGTTAAGCTTCAAAAGCAGTAGTCTTTGTCAGACCCCTTGCACAGGTCACAAATACAGCGGTGATTCTTGGATCTCATCCACATATTAAATTTATATCAAGTGTTGGTTTTCATCAAATGGTTTCCAAAAATGAAATGCATATGGTCACTAGCCACAGGCTTACCTGGTGGTTGAAGTGAAACACAGCAATGTACTTATAAAAGGCATACATGAAGCATGGAATTAAATGCAACACACAGTCAGCAGGGCAAAGGAAGCAGCTATTGAAGCAAAGTGGAGTGTACAGTGATTCTCAACAACTGAAATAAATGCTTAATGGGTTGTTTCTTTTTAAAGCACTCAAGAAGTGTGACAGCCATCAGATCTAGTGAACTATAACCTTCAAGCTTCTGTGCATGAACTTGTTTTTATGGGTGTATGGGTAGGCAGATTGAAAGGCTTTGCTTGCTTTTTTAAAGTTCACTTTGGGGGATATTTTCTAAAGCAACAAGCAAAGATAGGCACCATTGGCTCACTGCTGGAGTTTATAGATGCCATTTGTGATTCTGAAGATTTGCCATTAAATTTTATAGATGCAAATGTGTGCAGGCAGCTATAGGACACACAAAATTCCCACACCTACATTTCAGTAACATTGTCTAAAATATGGTTCAGCTTGTACATCCAGGACATAAGTGCAAATTAGTGTCTTGATCTCCAGGTATTGTCTGGGGAGTAGAAGCTGGAGCAGCTGGAGTTTTATTCTCAAGATCGTGTTTGGAATTTGATTTGTGAATACCTCTCAAGTAGTGATCAGTATCTAATATAACAAAATAATCACAGAGATGAGCTATGAATTGAATATATACTCCATTGCCCTGGCAAGTTTCATGAGCTGAGTGTAAAGATGGATTTTCACAACTTGAGTGAGCTTAAGGTGTGAGCTTCCTGTGACCTTGGAAATGCCTGCTTGTAACCATGCTGCATATATCCAGATCAGGAAAGGTGGGTCCATGCTCCCAGAACTGTGCACCACCATGTGAACCTGGGGCCATGCACCATGCAGATGCTGGCTAGACATTTGGAGTTTGCTGTGGATTGTGCTGCAAGACTGCACACCCAGTCTCCAGTGAATAGCCAGTCTCCTATGAACCTTTGAGATATCATTCCTATAGACTCAGACTCTGTTAAATCTGTTAATTCCTTTAATTTATTGACCAGCAGTATCTGATGTGGTCAAGCAGCATGAGAGGCACTGTAGCAATGCCCTCTAGCAAAGTTCTAGGGAAGTGTTGCTGGCTTTAGCCACAAGACCCAGTGAGGTGCTGTTTTGCAAGCAGCAGAAACTCTGGAGGTCTGCGTATGAAAAGATGGGCAGAAAAAGGCACCACTGGCACTTGACTGAAATTCTGCTCATTGTGATCTTCATGCTGTCAAGCTCCTGTGTGCTCAGCTTGGAAACTCTTTGCCTTGATTTGCAGTCGTTGCTTTATCTGCTGGTAGGTTAGCTCCTCCGGTGGGTGCTAAGTTTCTCTGTGGTGCTAGACACAGCTGAAACCTAATTGTTTTCCTTGACCTTGAAGCTCCTTTGCAGACAAAGGTGAAGTGACTTAGCTGCCCTCCTGAAAGGTTTGTGCTTGCATAGCCCTACCATTACTAGAAAAATTATTTCCTGAATGACAATTTGTAACAGCTGATTAAGAAGTTCCCCTAATTAAGAAGTCCCTAAGCAGGAGTGAACCGTTTACTTCCCTTGAATTACTGCATTTCTCTCCTGGCCAGAGCAGTTTTAGCCCTTTACTCAAAAAGTACTTTAAGATGGTCCCACAGATTCAACATAGTTTGGTCCCATGATGAATCCTGACTTTTGGGTAGGTCCCTACAAATCACTGCTGTGCAGAAGGCACTCATTGCATTGTGCAATACAGATTGCTTAAGAATAAAGAAATACCCCATGAGATCAATCCTGTATTGTCATGGAGACAAAAAAGGAAGAAAATAGAGTCAGTAATAACCTGGTCATTTTTATTTTGGAGGCATGTGAAACCTACAATCACATTATACAAAAGGGAGTGTGTTGAGAACCATAGTTATATTTAAAGTTAGAAAACCTCTTTTAAATACAGACAGTGTCAGTAACGGTGAAAGGAGCAGAGAAGAACACATCAATTTTCATCTTTCTATTAAGTTCTATTTCTGCAGCTTGCTACAGTTGTTTATCTTCCTTTAAAGTTTCTCTTAGCTGACTTCTAAAAAATTCTAGTTAAGCAAAGTATTATAGGTCTGTGATCTATTTAATGCTATTTCTATGTGTCCACATAGAACATTTGGTTTCAGATTGAATTTTTAAATAATAATCAGCACTTTTGGGTAGTTTAAAATGGTGCAGAGAGAATGGGAATTCAACAGGAATTCTCATTTAGAGAAGAGCATGAATATATTAATTATTTTTTTCTTGTAGTACTTTACAGGGTAAATGAACCCATTACATTTAGGCATGGGAAATATTTCTCTCCTCTTTATGCATATACACAGGCACACAACTATAAATGTCATACTTTACAAAGGTCATTGATACCCTATTTTACAAATATCAGATTTTATGAAATAAGCAGTAAGATCATGGAGTAAAACTTACTTTTTTGTCATGTTTCATGACTACTGACAAGGTTAACAGTATTTTTCCCCACAAACACTTAGTCATGGAAAAACATTGCTTCAGTGAATTTTCTACCAAAAATGTGTCTATACGTGAGAAAGTGTATATATCAAGTATATTATTTGTGCAAAAAGTAAATCCAAAATTAGGCATTTAGATAGTACTAACAAGGAACCTTTGAAATTCTGTGGAGCAGAACATTTCAATGCATTTTTCTAAAGTGACTTTGAGCTTGGTTTATATTGTGTAATGTTTCAAAGTGGAAAAAAAAAGAAGCAAAACTTTAATATTTTATTTAAAGAAAAAATCCCTTGAGCTAAAACAATTACAGTGATGTTTCATGAAAAATGCAAAGTTTGCCTTTTTATTCTAATTCAAAATGAGAAAGTATATAATTGCAGAATTCCCAGAGAAGAGTCTATTCTGGCTACAGTCCTGCTCTGAGAACACTTCAATGCATAGCAAATGTATGATTCAGTTTTATCATTACCTGTTTTACAGTATTATATATATGTTCCAATATATGTGCTATATGCTTCTGTAATCTATTATCTACAAGGCCTATGCTCACTTTTTCTTGGTATACAGTGTGTACCTTACGATATATAGTGTATGTACATACAGCATCTTAATTTGTGCTGTATGTGGCAGTAGGCAGTGCAGACCACTCACAAAACAATAAATGCACTATATTATATGGTGTATGTGTTTTATACAGGTTGCTTGTGATTTAGTGTGCATTGTGTGTTTGTGGCGACAACTTCTGTTGAAAAGCCACCCATGGTAACTCATGGGAATGTTCCAGCCACAGCCTTTAAGTAGGAGAGACTTTAGGTCTTGAGATGTGCAACAGTGAGCATGTTAATGTTTGAGACAAGGAATCTTCTCCACTCACACTGTGAAAGATTTGCCAAGCTGTGATGGAATCCAACATTGATGGCGAGAACTGGTGTCCTGGCATTGCTTACACTGGTACCTCCGCACTGATACATATTTACAAAAGAGACAGTGACCTGCAACGTTGTCTGAAAGCAGTCCTCCCTGTAGTAACACTTGGGTTCTCTGCTGCTTTGTCCAAACTGTTTGTCCTTTAGTCAATTTGAAATGTTTAAATTGTGTTAGTTTAGTCTTTTTGCCCCTTCTCATCAACACTGACAACGCCTATAAAAATGTATAAGCTATGCAAAATGCCATTTGAAATTTGCAGAATTTGAAATCCTTCAACTAACGAAACAGTTCACCCTGAAATATTTAATTATTTAAATGTGGTAAAGTTATTTTCTTCTCAGAGGGAATGAAACAACTTTATTTCATGATGATATCTGAATGTAAGACAAAAAACAATCTGACCTTAGTTTTCATCCCACAGTCCAGCTTAAAAAAACAACCTTTTGCAGTCATTTAAAGATCATGAAGCCATGGAGTTGGTCAGAATAGGTAACACACTTGCAAAAAAAAAAGTGTTTTGACAATAAAAGTCCTATATGTTTCTAAAGAAGTTGGGTGGGGGTTTTTTGACAGCAAAGCACAGAAACTTTCCAACAGGAAATGATTATACGCTTAGATTCCAAACCCACAGTTCTGATCCCCGCAGCCTGCCTCACCAGGTGCTCAAGACCTGAATCTCCCAGTCCGGTCACCTGCAGTGGGGCGGACGGCACCACGCTTGCAGAGAGCTTGCCAGAGGAACTGAAGCAGCACAGTGGAAACTATATACTTTGCTTCAAGTTTTGTTTCTGTTTCTGAAGGCAGGAGGGAGAAAAAAATAAAGCATCAAAGGAGAAAATTCGGTCAGATCCATCCCGTGACACATTTTAAATACAGAGAGGGTGCTGGCTTTTGCAGAGCAATGATTTATTGGTAGTTGATGAAAGGCAAGTCCCACACTGGTTTTATTAGCTCCAGTGAGACTTTACTCCAGTGGACTATAAGCTCACTGAAACAGACAGCTCATGTGGCAGAAAAGAGTAATCTTGAGAATGTTCCTCAGTAGATTTAATGGGATATAGAAACAACATAAGTTGCTGACTGCGCTGGTTTAACTCCTTGCTGATAAACTGTGTCACAAAGACCTTTTTTATGAGTCAGTGGAACAGATGAGCTTGTGGGCATCAGGTGGGAATTTGAAAGAGGTTTGGAGGATTTGAAAAAGCTTTTTGTCTGTGGATTATAAACTGTGCCTTAAAATGTTTATACTAATTATACCTCATACATGTAGAAAATCAGACAGGAAAATTATCACGTATTGAAATTAGCCCAATACTATTTAAATGGAATTTTAATATTTATTTCTGTCAATAATGGGCTTTTTCCCTGCACTGCCAATCTTTATTTTACTCTAAACTACATTTTATATTGCAGAGTACAGAAATTATTTCCACTAGTCAGGTATAGGGAATCTTGCACTGTGACTGAGAAATACAGTACATAATTATGGCCAACCATTTGGTACTATTCATATTCTTGAATGCCAGATATTGTACACCTTGTTTTAGTAGCTATTCAGTATGCAAATCCCTGCTTCCCAATTCATTTTTACCTTCAGCACTCATTATCTAATCATCTTTCCACACTACACACTGAATGAACAGAAGCATATTTCAAAGCACAGCATAAAATTTTCCTAATGCATTTAGCTGAACAAACTTATGTGACTGCCTTCAACAGATCAATAAGTGCCTTACAAAAGATTTAGCAAGTGAATGGTAGGGGCTTCTGGCCAGAACACAATTACTGGTGAATGGTAGGCCTGTAATGCAAATATACCTCATCAACTCAACTTTGGTTGATTCACCTGATAAGAGAGCAAATCATTATACTTTTGAATTATAACTCAAGAATATCTCCTTATCAGATTTTTCTATGTATGACCCACTTAAAGGTCTTTCTTTTAGCAGAGGAATGCACAAATTAGAACAAACTGCATCTGAAATTTATATATCATGGTAAAAAGTTACTACTTCATGTGCAGAGAGTGTTTTGAATTGGTACCTAGAAACAGACTTGCATTTGGTAGGAAAAAAATGTCAACTTTGTGAATATTTCAAAAACTTTCTGGAGAACACTTTGACTTTGGAGACATGTACTTAATGTGTAATCTTTCATTTTCTCTTTAGGCTCCAAAGAAGCACTTGCAAAATGGAATTATTCGTGGATACCAGATAGGTTATCGGGAGTACAGTGCAGGGGGAAATTTCCAGTTCAACATCATCAGTATCGATACCACTGGAGACAGTGAAGTTTATACACTGAATAACCTGAAAAAATTCACCCAGTATGGCATGGTAGTCCAGGCTTGTAACCGGGCTGGAATAGGACCTTCTTCTCAGGAAATCATTACCACAACTCTTGAGGATGGTAAGTCCTTGACAAACAGCTATCATGGGACATAGTATTATTTCTTTATTTATTTTTGCCTTCCTACATTTATTGCTTGCTTAGTGATTGTTATGTGGATAATATAAGATCAGACTTTCAGTTGTTAGATACAGTAAGCAGACAGGCAGAAGAGACTGGCCAACAATGAGGTACAATTCTCATTGCAAGTGATACAGAATTATAGAGGTAAATAAATATAACTCTACTAATGTGATATATCCTGCTGTGAGCAAGATTGACTAAAGCTATAGCTTTCATTAAGAAGCCTATTGCTCTAGTGTTTAGATATTTGCAAATTTTGTGATCTCGTCGTAGCTTCATAGTGATCTCATCGTAGTTTTGAGATGCTAAGAAGTATAACTCTGAAAGGTGAAGCAATACTTTTAATTTTGTTGGCTTTCTTTTGTTTTCAAATGTCTGCTGTGAAACCTAGAGCTCTTGTACTGCACAATCACTTGTCAGCCTAAGGAGAGATGTGTGAGTTTTTCAAGGATATCCAAACTAATGAAAGAAAAATCATTGTTATTTCAGACAAAATTCAACCTGTCTAATCGAAGTAACAATTTGGATTTTTTTTTTTTCAAATTGCGCAGACTTCTCAAACAATGAGAGGGAGTCCTCTAGTGGAAAAAGAGAATTATTCCAAATCCAAAAAGAGGCACAATATTTTAGAGTAAAAATTGAAGAACAGTCCTAAAGGATAGTGTAAGTCTGATTTTCAGCTACTATAATTTGGCATTGGTCTACTAAAGTCAGTGCCAGCTGGGAATCTGACTTTTTACATGAAGGAGATGGAGTTACATATGTCTAAAATTCTCAAGAAGTACAGATTATGAAGCATATGCTTCATGGAAGGCTGGTGGTTTTCATTTACTCTAAATGCTTCTAGGCCTGGACAGATCACTGCAAGACCTCGGAAGGCAGTATAATCACTCATGGATATACTTTGTATTATAATAATGGTACTTTTTTTCTTCGGAATCCACCATGCTTACTTTTCCTGGCGACTTTTTTTTTTTGTGATACTCAGAATTTGGGTCCCTCTCAGAATTAAAGATGTCATGAGCTTTAAAAGCAATGCCAGATACTAATACAGCTGTATTGCTTTGACAATAAACAGCCAACAGAAAATGCCTCAGATTTGGCTGACTTTTTCCAATTTGTCTAAATGTCAGTGAAAAATTTTATGGACTTTTTTTTTTCCAATATTTTTTAAAAATGCACCTGCTTTGCCCCACTACCAATTTTAAAGGGACATTAGATTTGTCCAGAGAGATGGCAATTTGGCTGCGAACTTTAATATGTATATATACATATATATAAAGTGCTTACAGAATATTCTGCATATTTCAGCACTAGGACACATTTCTCTTTCAAAAGAAGTGACAAAAAACCCTATTAAAATACTAGTTAGCAAGTGGGGAAGCAGTATATCAAAAGTATTTCCAGGGAAATCAGAGCAGAAACATGTGGATTGTAGTGAAGTTTTGCATTGTTGACAGCGTGTAACTGCTAATTAAATAATGGGTGGTGGGATGGCAGAGAAAATTGAAAGGGTAGCTGAAGGAGAAATACTGAGTTGTATTCTTCGAGTTAAAAATGGTGAATCTCTTATTCCAGTCCCCAGTTGCCCTCCTGGGAACGTGCAAGCCACGGCCACATCACCAGAAACCATCTCTATTTCTTGGTCAACATTGGCAAAAGAAACCCTGAATGGGATTCTGCAAGGATTCAGGGTTATCTACTGGGCCAACCTCTTGGACGGAGGTGAGAGAAATCAAGCTATTACTGAGTAGCAAGCCATATGTGGCCATTGTATGGTTTGCCCTCTGCTGTGAAGGCATTGTGCTGCCTTTTCTCTTTGGTTTAGAGAAAGCCTCATCTACCTTTGAAGGAAGCCGTTCTCCACAGAGCTGTAAGAAGGTAGCAGGCATTGCAAAGCTGCCTGCAGATGCCCTCGGGGAAAGCTTCCACCATGGGTTTGCAGTGCTCCTTAGACCTGCCATAGTACCCAAAATGGCCCAAGCAAGTTTCATCTCAGTTGCAAAGGCCAGCAGGTTTCTTTTCTAAAGAATGATGACATGAACCTAGAACATACCTGCCCAAACCTGCATCTGATTTTAGCTCGATTGGTTATCTGTTTGCTTAGCTAGTTGCCTACCTGAGTGGTTATTGCTTTTTTTTTTTTTTTTTTTTTGAGGGTAAAAGAAGGAAATATTTTCAGAAAAGGCATGTTTTCTTGCCAGACTCTTCTGTTGTGCTTATGTTTTGTACTCTTAGCCTAATTCCTAGGGAAATAGACTCCTGAGTAGACAATAAGGGAAATGATCAAAGGAGAAATGGGATACTTTACTGATCTTCAATTTGTCACATGATGGTAATTCTACGTATAGTCCTTTCTTGTAGATTAAATACTAGTAAGTTTGAGTTGTGCATGCCTTTATTCTTATTTGCCCTGCTGAATTTTCACAGCTCTTGGGCTATGAACTATCTCCCGTCTTTGCTTTCATCCATCAGGCTTATAGTTCACTCTATTATGCAACTGTCTTGCAAATTCTGACCTCTATTAGTGTAGCAAGGGGAACTTGGAGTGGAATGTAATCCAGAGGCCCACTGTTACTGCTGGTAATGTTAAGAGTCAAAAATATTTGGAAATAAACCACCAATTCTTTTGTACATTTAAAAATAAAAAATAAAAATGTATGAGAAGCATACATAAAATGTAGACATGACAGATATAAAATTTAATGTTTTCAGTGATGCCTTCTTTGGATCAGATCCTATGTGAATATTACCAGTGCACGTCTAAGCTTCTATGTGATGTCCTGAAAGATGATGAAAAAAGATGATGTTCATGCAGTGCTTAAAACTGGATTTTCTTCATTTATTCAGCTTTATTTTCTGCCCTAAATATGTTTAAAGCTTTTTTGCCATATGGGTTGTACTTCTTAGCTTGCTGCAAACAAGATTCATATGAAGTGCGTCATCTTTCAGCAAATAAATCTGATTTTACTGTATTTAAATCTATTGTTAGCTAGTATTACTGCCATCAAGTGCTTTGCAGCAGTACTTGCTACATATTTTAAGAAAAAGGGGACTTTTTTTTGGTTTTCCTTATGGGAAATGGTCTTTCTCAAAGCCAGTAAATCTTTATGAAGATAATTGACTTTTTCATTTTTGCTTTAGGGAATGTTTTGCAATAATCTCTTCTTGTTATCTATTCTTTATGAAAAATCTTACTACTTGTAGATATCTTCAGTTTTCTTCCCTGTATTTAAAAAAATGCAAAAAATAGTTTGAAAATGAAAACTAGGTCTGCTTTGAATAGTAGGAATTCAGGACACAAATGAATTTATTTTAATTTATTACAATTCATTGCTGTTTTATAATAATGAAGCAATACTTTTCTGGTACACTCTTTAATCCTCAGGATTTCCACAGTATCAGTAGCTGGGAGAAGACTGAACTTGGCAATAACTCAATTTCCTTTTTATTCTGTAGAGCTGGGAGAGATAAAGAATGTCACTACTACACAGCCATCACTGGAGCTTGATGGCCTGGAAAAATACACCAACTACAGCATTCAGGTGTTGGCTTTTACACGAGCTGGAGATGGAGTGAGAAGTGAACAAATTTTCACCCGCACTAAAGAAGATGGTAAGCAGTAAAACATTTTCCATTCCCACTTCCACAAAATGTTGGTATGTCTCAGACATTCAAAATAGTGTAAATATTGCACACAAACATGCAGAGTGAGATTTCTATCTGGTGTTCTTGAGTTAGGAGCACAAGGAGAGGAATATATGCACACAGCTTTGAAAAACATCTCACTGCAAGACTATAGTTCAGGTGAGCCAGAAGTTTGTAGGCAACATTAATGATCTGAGCAAGTTTGTCTTCTTTTTTTTTAATTATTTTTTATATTTTTTTCTCTGAAATACTTCAGGATCTTATTTGAAAATTTTGAGAAGGTTTGAGTTAATTCTGTCAAAGTGATTGAAAATGGGGAAAGGATGAGAGACTATTCTGCGACAATCTTATATAACTTAGATGCTTCTAAGAAGGTTTTTTTTCAGTATATATATAAAAAAATTCCTCCAAGCACCTCTTCCTTCAAAGCAAAATGAAGAACAAAAATGTCTTGCCTTTGTTCGTAGACCACAGCATGGAAAATTTAAGTCTTAATGATGAAAGTTTAAGAAACTTTTAATCACACACAGACACACACACATGCACACATGAGATTTCATAATCACTTTCTTGTAACTTTATGGAAATCACTTCAGGTGGTATCAGTAGGATGCCACATACTGATCTATTTCTCAAGGTCTAGAATTTCAAATTCAGGGATAGTTTTTTCCCTAACCTTTTTAATGCCTTGAAAACCCCATGAGATGCACAAATATGTCTCTAGACCCCTAAATACTTTTGAAAATCTATTTTTTGGCAGAAATAGAAATGCACAGAAGCTTAGCAATGAAGTTACCTGAATAATGTTTGATTGGTGAATTCTCCTGAGTTATGCAATGTGTTTTCAAGGAAATTAGTCAATGGATTTTTTCGTTATTACTTATCCAGTTCACTGGTCATTCATGCATATATGAATGTATTTGTCAATTTTTTTATTTGTAATGAGATTTACAAAAGTGCCAAGAGAGTAGGTTCAGTAAATTAACTGGCTTGATGAACGTTTGGCATTTTTTTGCCAATAAAATATTACTTGATAAATTTTATTATTTTTTTCCAATAAAATAGTGAGAGACTCTTTCTAAAATTTACATACAATGCAAGGTCACCTGGCCCCAACTGTAGCTGTATCCAGGGGATGCAGTATAAATTAAAATTGGACTTTTAACATTTTTTTTACATTATCAAACAAGTTATTTGTTCCTTGTTCTATTTTCATGTGCTTAATACTTTTCATTACTTTGATCAAAGTTGAAATAATAGCAAAACAAGTACTGTCTTACAGCTGAAAAATATGAGGAAATTCAGGCATATAACAATGTTGGTTTATGTAGGTCTACTTCGTGGTCTTGTTTGTAGTTATCACTGAGATCCTGCATTAGCTTGCAGCAGAGGCTCTGTTTAAAACTGTCTCAAGGTACCACACCTACTCTGAAATTGTCAAGGACAATTTTCTCAGCTATAGACTTGTGTGTCTTAAACACTGAATGTTAGGTTGTTCTGATCCCACCCTAAAGTCCTTTAACAACTGCTGTGGAACACCTAAGTCCCAAGTCAGATGCTTTTGAGACATCCAGTGCTTGGAGGTAGGTGGTTTTATTTCAAAGATAAGTCTGAAAAATAAGA
Organism: Falco biarmicus; assembly: GCF_023638135.1. Classification (NCBI taxonomy): domain Eukaryota; kingdom Metazoa; phylum Chordata; class Aves; order Falconiformes; family Falconidae; genus Falco; species Falco biarmicus. The sequence continues at coordinate 78,661,223 of NC_079289.1, read as the reverse complement.
GAACTCTAAGACCACCTGCTGCATTTTGAAGTTACTTTTTGTCAAGCCTGCTGCCTTGTGTCAAATTGGACAGCCAGTCCAGTTGTGGGGGACAATAAGAAGCATTCTTCCAGAAATCCCTGAAAAGCCAGCCTGTAGACAGCCCCTGGCTCCTGGGTCTGCACTTTGTGGCGCATAGGCTGGAGAAGTCGTGACAGCTGATTGGGAATGCCACACACTGGTTTCTGTTGAGTTAAAAGCTCCAAGCTACCAAAACTTCCCTGGGTGCAGAGAATATCTTGTCTGTGTGAGGTTCCTTCAGCTTTTGGATTTGATCAGATGGCAGCAGTGCTTCCAGCAGTACCACTGTCTCTCATTGGGGACAATAAAAACATAGTGTACTGCTCCTGAAATTTTTCTGACACCTCGCCAAGACTGTTCTCCATCTTTAAAGAGGATTGGATGCACCTCAGCCATTGCTGATGTTTACTAACCTTTTCTCCAAAATTTGAAGTGATGAGGACTTCATAGCTTCCATAAGTGTTCTGTACCAGTTAAGGATCCACCATAATGCAATTTCTTTTGCTGCAGAGTAGGCTGAGTACTTCCCTCCATCCTGCTGGCCAGGGAGACTGATGGAGAACTTGCTGCTTTATAACAGTATTTCCTATCTGAAGGGTTACTGTGCCTGTTGCTCCCTCCCCTGACACACACATCTGTGCATGGCCTGTGACCTGCCTGCAGCTTGCAGCTGTTCTGAAACATTGGAAGCCCCCAATATTATTTTTTTTCCTTAACCCACCTCTTCCTAGTTTGCTCTTCCCTAATTCTTGGTGGTTTTTTTGCTCTCCCTTTCTGAGATCAGACAGGCCCCAAAATGGGGGTAGCACACAGACCTTGTTTGGCTGCTGTGCAAAGGCACATCTCTGATCTTTAATCCTCCTGGCAACTCAGCAATAATTCACCCCAAGGCAGCATGACTAATCTTTTCAGATGTTTTTCTGATGCTTTGCAGTGGTTCCACTCATTAAATCTTTTCTCCAGAAAAGTAAACTGAGAGGTGTTCCAGAAGATACAATGATTTCATGTTTTGCTTCAGCTACACAACTTTTTATTAAGGGCAGTAAAAGGTTTGGAGTGGCATATATAAAGGCTTGCAGTTAAATGTAAGCCAAAACCAAAGTCCTGGGTCTAAACATCCCTAAGGCTGTGGAAATTAAATGGGAAAAGAGAATTCACATTGCCAAACTATAAGCATTAAACAGGTGCCTCTTCCTCAGAAGAACAGACATTTCTTCTATAATTTTCTAAGGAAAAGTTTTCTGTAGAGAATTATTCAGTAGAACAATCTCAGTGCACCTAAAAGATCCTGCCCTAAAGTTAAACACTCTCTCTCGGCATGTGAAATGAAAATAATTGCAACCTTAAGAGAGCTTAGATCTGGAAACCTTAGATCTCTGATCCGAGACCTTGTCTGGCTAAAATTATGATATCAGATATTCCACCCTCCTCCAATAAAATCTGCAAATCTGAGATATTTTTAAGTGGCTGCCAAGCCCTCCACATTGTGATTACTATGAGGCTGTATCACACCATTAACACCTTTTTCTTTTTTCATTTCTTTTACATGAGGGGAAACTTTTCTTTGTAAAGACCAGTGGTGCAGCATCTTTCACTGTTGTTGTGGAAAGGCAGCTTGTGGCCTCCAGTGACTTCTTCGTTGGTGTTCAACTAGAAACATCAGGCCAAAATATCTTTAGCAGGTTTGAAATCTCCAATGTGGCAAAATAAGAGTAACCTAGGGAGTGAAGCAGTCAGCCTGGATGAAATGAGTTGACACTTTGGTTTCTTGTAATGTTTGATACTGATTTTAGACACCAGAGGTCAGACAGTGCTGCTGATCAACTTAGTAAGTGGGAACAGTTCTAACAGAAAATAAACTTTCCTTTCAGTGTGATCATATTTATGGTGTTTGTCTAGCTTTTTCGCCCTTGTTATCCTTCAGAAAAAGAAGGTGCTTTTCTACAAGTTCCTCTTGTCAGAAAAATAAGCCAAGTACAAAAGTTCAATTTTTAAGAATTCGTTGTGGTTTCATCCCCTACCCTTTCCACTTTACAGTTTCTAATGAGCTGCTTCTCCTCTTCACCAGAGGACTTTAGTAAATCATGAAGATTTAAAATAGTTCTTCAAATTATCTTCCCCCCTGTATTCAAAGTACACTTTCAAAAGCTAACCCATGTTTTAGCAATGGAGAGGGTGACAGATTCCCTCTCTGTTTCTGCACTGCTAATGTGGTATGAGAAAGCTACAGCTGAGGCAATGAATTTGCCCCCCATACAAGCCCGACATATTATGCAACATCTTGGCAGCGGCAGCGCCTCTGACCTTGGGCAGAACTGGCCAGCAGGGATGCAGCCAGCAGGGATGCAGCCCGCAGGGCCCCTCCTGGGGGATCATACGCTTATAGCATCGTGTAGGTTGGAAAAGACCTTTGAGATCGAGTCCAGCCATCAACCTAGTGCTGCCAAATCCACCACTAAACCACGTCCCTAAAGCTTTCTGCAGTTGACAGTTGGGCCTAGTGTGGCTGCTTTTTACTGAGTGTCTGGCAGAGGTTGCTTCTGGGGTTTCTGTGATGCAGGAGGATCTTTGTTTCTCTCTTGTATCAGTTTCTTTGGAGAAAATGCATTCTAATGCACACAAAGCTGTTTGTATCTCATAGAAGACGCTGCTTGGTGTAGCAGTGCTGTCCATCCAGCTCTCCTCTGCCAGAGAGGTCAGTGTTCAGAGCAAGGGGAAATCTGCAGCAAAGAAGCGACAGGGACCAGCTGCAGGAAGGAAGGAGGAGTAACATTAAACCCCTTTGCCAGCCTCGTTGTAAGACTTTGCCTGAATCCAGAGAGATTTCTCTTTCTGGACACTAATCTTCCTGGCAACTGACATGAGAGAGATGGAGGTACAGATCATAGAACCACAGAATGGTTTGGGTTGGAAGGGACCTTAAAGATCACCTAGTTCCACCTCCCCTGCCATGGGCAGGACACCTCCCACTACACCAAGTTGCTCCAAGCCCCATCCAGCCTGGCCTTGAACACTGCCAGGGATGGGGCACCCACAGCTGCCCTGGCCAACCTGTTCCAGTGTCTCACCACCCTCATAGTAAAGAGTTTATTCCTAATAACTAATCTAAATCTGCCCTTTTTCATTTTAAAACCATTATTGCATTTAGCTACAGGCCCTGCTAAAAAGTCTGCCCCCATCTTTCCTATAACCTCCACTGCAGTACTGAAAGGCTGCTGTAAGGTCTCCCTGGAGTCTTCTCTTCTTCAAGCTGAATATTCATCAGATACCAAGATACCATCTGATGCAGCTTTATACTTACTCTAAAATTAATAAGCATCAATCCAATCAAGTTCATGTTCAGTACTTTTCAGAGCTCTGCTTGGGCTCGTTCAGCTGATGAGGATGGCTGTGCAGTTCATCACCTGGGTGTTGTGATGGAAAATTGCCCTTAATGATCCCTTAATGCATTTTTTTTCCTATTGTCAGAGATCTCCAATTTTGCCTTTCTGACTAACAAAAAAGGTACAGAATAATAAATTGACTAACAAAAAAGGTTCAGAATAATAAATGTGAAATTGGCAGGACTTGATAGAAATGGTGTAATTAACAAGGCCAGTTCAGAGTGAACGAGGGGTGCACAGCACATGTGAATGCATTTGGCTAGCATAGGTCTAAACTGTAAGTGGGATATCTACATGGATAAAGGCACAACTGGCAGCAGTCAGGAGTTTATTTTGGTTTGTTTCTCATGAATGTAACTGTCAATAGGATAGTCCTCTGTAGTGTAGGATTAAAAACCTGTTACAAAGCAGGGTTCAGTTTTCCGATAAATTGGTGACATGGCTCTTAAATGCACTGTGCTCTGTGCATTTGCCTCCCTGCTGTTCAGTACTGTGAAGAAAAATGGTGATAATCTCCCTGCTTATGAAAAAGGGAATGAGAAAGTTCCTGGAGCTCCTCCCCATTATCTGGCACATCTAATGCTGTTTCCCGGGCTAGTCGTATCGGTATAATTGCCTTCTCTGTGTTAGCATTTCACTTGCACTGTCAAGAATACAAAGTGTTCTCCTCCACATGAAAGCAGCATGCTATTTCCGTGTCTTTCAAAGCCTTGCTAGCTGGAGAATGAGGCCATCTTTGATCTTAAATTTGCCAAATCTGCTCCCCGGAAGGTTGCGATGTTGGCTAGAAGCAGTCCTTGGCTTCTCTGTGCTCAGCCCTGGTTGTCCTCCAGCTTCTTAACTGTTATTTTACCCCTGGTGACCATGGCAAAAAAAACCAATGGTGTTGTGCAAGTTTAGCTTAGCTTTGCTGGGATCTGTGGGAATCAGTGTGCTAAATAAAGATCCATGGAAAGCTCAGTAAGAGAACCCAGGCCTCCTGATACTGCTGTCCCATAATGAGTGAAGCTAGTAAGGCTACAGGGTGCAATGGCAGTGGGAGGAAATATCTGAAGTTAGCATAGCAAGGCTGGGGTCTTTCCAAGATAACTTCCTTCAGATGCTCAAGCAACCCATGTTTAGTAACAAGTGTTTCAGTTAAGGCTGAGCTGGTTCCCAGGGAATGAGTTTGAACGAGGACTTTACCCTCTGGGCACAGGACAGAGGTGGTCTGTGAGGCATCAGATGACAGTCTGCAGAGTTCTTGCTAACCAAATGTAAACACTTCCCCACACACAGTCCTGTCCGCATGCACAACCCAGCAAACAAGGTAGCAAAAAGAGGCGTAACAAATGAACATTCAGAATAATTTTGGCACCACTGCAAAACTTGTTGCCTGATTCCAGCCTCTCTGCAACAAGGTGGAGGGATCCTTGGATTAGCAATTTGACTATATGGCTTCCCGACTCTCCAGCCCCTCTTTCTGCTGCTCTGTATACCAGACAGTAATACAGCAGTGCAATGACAAGTAGTGTTTTCCACGTATGTCCTTTGATAGGAAAATGCTAGATGAATTCCAAGTTAGTCTCTCAACAGTTGACAGCCATGACCAATTACCGTCAGAACCTGTCCCTATAGATCACACCCTAATTTAACAATAAATTACTTTAACCTCATACATCTATCTGCAGTGATTTCCAGAAAGCATAACTAACCGTAAAGGAATCCTCCTGTGGGTTAAGTAATTACCCTGGAGAGCTAGCTTTCACTCCTCAGCAGTGGGAGCAAATGGCACTTCTAATGAACTGGGCATAAATAACAAGTTGAATGCTCTCAAGCATCAATATTTACTCTGTGTTGGATAGAACTGCTAACTGAATTAGCCCCTTTGCAGCGAGGGGCTGGGTTTGCATGCAGTTATGATCATGACATTCTCAGTTGATGTTTTATTAGCTTTCTCAACACACTATAAATGGAAAATGCAAATTCAGAAATGTTGCGCTGAGTGGTGCCTATCTACCAATTCTCTCACATTTGCCAGTAGTACCTGTGCAGATATAATATTGAACCTCCTATGTTTTTTACAACCTGAAGTAGCTAGCCACAAAGCTAAGCAAATTTAGACCCCAGGTTCTCTGGCTTCTCTTAATAGGCAAAATTTTGTACCACCATAACACCCACTTCCTTAAATGAAGTAGAAAAAAGATTAAGGATCCATCTACAATGATCAGATTGCTGGACAAGGGGGTTTTTATCTGTATTGAACAATAATTCTTTCCTGTGAAAGGAAAGAAAGCTGATCAAGCACTGCAATGGTAATTTTACTGCAAATTCTAACAATTTGGTTGTTTTGCTTGAAATTAGACAAAAATATTAGATTCCTCATAAACTAAAAGTTCTGTAGAGAACAGAGTCAATCAGAGTATTTTTTCTTTAATACCATATGTAGTAATTTCCAACACAGTGTGTCTATTTCAGTAGTTTAGCATGAATATTCACCACACACAGTATTAAAATGTTTCAAATTCTTTATTTTGATTGTTTTAAAAATATTTCTAAATATTTTCTTGTTGACAAAAGGTGGTTTTTTTCAGGAAACTTTAAAGTAATGCATTCTGATGTTAAATGTAGCCCTTGCTATTTTGTTTTAAGTACAAGCTTGTGTGCAATGTGATATTCTAGCATGAGGAATTTTTTCACATTAGCATAAGAGTGCTTCCAAAGTTGGAGAACATTGTACAGTGTAACGTGTGTTTGAAAAATAACAAATGCTCATGAAATTAAAGCCTTTCTCAAAAGGCAAGCATGAGAAGAGATATAGTTAAGATTATGTACCAAGATTTTAGTGTTTTCTGGCTGAAGTTTTTTCCATGTGGTTTTAGAGAGGAGGTGTTTTTTTTCTCTTTCTCTGCAACAGATTTTGATGGCTCATATGGATAGCTGCTGTAATTAGAGAAATAGATAGGTGTTGACATGCTGCAGTGCCAGGTAGAGGTTTGAGCTGTTGAGGGCAAGGCTGAGGATGAGGATACTGTGTGGCCACATGTCTGCTCACATACCATGCCACTAGCTAGACCAGGGTCACGTCAGGCAGTGCTGACTGCATGGGATTACAGCTCATCTACTCTCCACTTCAATAAATTCACAGGTCTATGGTGTATATCCATTAAACTGTTCATAATAAACAGTTTATAATAGGTTGTTTGGCAATGTTAGTGGCCACAGCCAACATATTTTCATGCATGCAGGCTTGGGGTGGTACTTCACAGAAGTTTATCCATCAGTGGCAACTTCTGCTTTGGGGGCCTCTGAGGGAGCCTCTCACCTCTTATGGATGGTGACACAGCCCTCCAAACCCTCTACCCTGGAGCGGGCAGTGTGGAGGCTGCTTCCTATCACACAGTGTCCATCTCGGTCCACAGGCGCATGGTTACCAAACCAGCACACTCCTCTTTTCGTTTTTACTCCTCTGTTACACTAGGGTGACCAAGTACCTGCCATGGGCCACTATAACACATCTTGATTTTCCAGTTCCAGGTCCTCCAGCTGGTGTTAAAGCAGCTGCAGCTTCAGCCTCTACTGTCTTCGTCTCCTGGCTCCCTCCCCTGAAGCTGAACGGCATCATTCGGAAATACACTGTCTTCTGCTCACACCCCTACCCCACCGTAAGTCCCACAGAGCGACTGCAGATGGGCAGCACTGATTCATGGGGCTGAAACAGTGTGTTTGCACATACTCAGTGCTTGGTGTTCGCCTTGCCACATCCTTGCCGTTTGTTCACCCTAAGCGAGGGTGAAGGGCGATCCTGTGGCTGCAGGGGTGACTGAGAGTTGGTTTTAATTTTTCTCACCTATCAGACTTCTGCACTGTTTAAAACTCATTGCAGAGCGCTGATTTACAAATAATTTCAAAACTCACAATTGAAGTTGAGTATCTTTTAAGGTGCTTGTTTTCTGGGTTTTTTTTAGAATGTGTTCAGTTACCTTTTACAGGACCAGCTGCAAGAGCACTGTTGTAGCTGGAGGCATGTATTTATACACCCATACTTAGATGTGTTTTCATTTAAGTTCCTGCCTTTTTGGCTTGAGTGTTCATGTGTGAAGGAACATAATGACTTATGAACGGACATATTTGCATGTGAATAAGCTTATGTATGCCTGGAGTATTTGCCCACTCGGTCTACATGCTATTACTTACTGAGAAAGTGACAAGAGAAAAATTGAGTTGAATATCTCTGAGTCACAAAGGAACCCACCTATCTTTAAACACAAAGGCCAATTGCTTGTTATAAATACCCATGCATATTTATTTTATTGTACATTGAAAAAGCTACTTATTTAGTTTTTATTCAAGGTTTTGATTTAGTATGTAAGCAGGACTTCCCATCAAAGTTAGCATTGCAAGACGAAAAATGCAATCTTAGTTTATCAGAAAAGGAAAATATTGTTGCAGAAGTAGGAGGAGTTTGACAGGGAGATTTCCAAAAGTGCTTCAGGCTTATTTTCAAAGCTGGCTGAGAGAGAGGAAGGCCCAAGGGTATGTCTGAATGGGACCCTGCAGGCAGACACAGCCTCATGCAACCCACTCTTCCAGCAAGTGAACTACTTCTGCAGGTATTCAAGGGGAGAAGGGGCAAAACATACATGTCCGTTGATGGCTATGCTTAAACAGATACATCCTACTATAAGCAGGATTTATTAGTCATATCCAAATCTAAGGGTTGGAGAAGTTTGCTTCATTTATGTTTTGGAACTACTGACTCCTAACCCCATTAATTAAATAATTGTAGCCATGCAAATCATGAGCATACTGTTGAAATGTAAACTAGCAAGAGAGGTTTTTTGTCGTGGTTCATATTTCGATGGCACACGGTGGTTTAAAGAGGTCGGAGTTGACAGAACTGAACCTTGCTGCTGGGGCTGTGGTCTGAGCAGAGCCCCTGCACTTCTCTGGGGGTTGCAGACAACAGCAGGTGGTGCTGCTGGCTCTTGCTAGTTACTTACCATGCACAAAGCTGCAGTGTTCCTTCCTGAGGCTTTGCCAGCCAATTTTTTGTATGTTTACATCACCAGGAAAATAAACATCTTCAGCTAAATGTTTTTTCTCTAACATGCAGTTCTGTCATACAGAAAAATATTTTTTTATTGTGTGGTTACCTTTTGGCGTACCTCAGTGATGTACAATGACAAGAATAGTTACTCTTTTTGCTGGTCTTGGCCTATACTGAATTTTACTGGTATATTTTGTGGTGTTCATTATGGCATGATGTGGGGGTGTCACTGTACACCGTACTTCAGGGTAGAGGCACTTGAAGATGTTTGTGTTTTCTGTAAATTGTTAACGTGTACGTGTATATTTATCCTGTTACCTGAGTGCATGAAGGGTGGGAGGTGGGGGGTGTATGTACATATAAAAATATATATGTACATACACATATGCATATATATGTACAATATGTATGTGTGAGGCAAGTCCCTGTGCCACTTCTCACTAGCGTTTTGCAGATTAGCATGAGTAGTGTCTTACACAGCAGGTCTTCTGTATCAGTCCTGTGTGGTGAGGCAGCAATCACACTCACTGGTCAGTTTCTGGATATTTTCACATAAGTGCAAGACCTCAGGATGCATTTAATATAGAACACGCTTCCCCAGCCTTATTTCTAACTTTTTTTTTAACTGTTATTCTTAAAGGGATTCTGAAATAAAAGTTGTTTTATTCAGAGCTAGCTTTGCAGTGAAACAAGCCTGCTGCAGAGGTGCTTGAATGCTAACACTCCCATGCAGATATGGTCTTTATATCCCAAAGGAGTTTTTGTATGATTCACTGTTGGCAAGGACAAGTAGTTGTCAGAGGAAGAGGTCTTCAATTAGGATGAGGAAGGGAATAAGTAGAAGACCTGTGTCTTTATAATTTCTGCTGCCATCGTAAGTAGCCAGTGCTGTAACTGGAGGTATAGAGCCATAAAAACTTCCTGAACAGACTTCTTCCTTCAGTCAAAGCCCTGGCTGCAAAATAACTTTGCTAAAATTCTGCTATTTAAGCAGAAAGGCAAACTAAGTTTTTGAGCATCGGTGAGAAGAAAAAGTACAGTGGTAAACTTATGGGAAGGCTATATATTCTTTGCAGATTGTATTTTACAAGCAGTATGTGTTTGCTGAGAACAAGTCAATACAGACACTTAGGCTGACAAGACAGTCCTTTACACAACTACACTGCTTTGGTGTTTAAGTTACCAACAGAAGAGCTAATGAGCTCAGTCATATTGTGCACATTTTTATTACAAAACATAACCCTCATATGACCCTAACATATCATAAGATGAAGATTTGCTACCTCTTGCACAGTTCAGTTTGCTTTGCAAGGGCAGAAGCTGGTAAAACTTCGGCTGCCCTGTGCAGAAGGATGCAAACATTTCCTTTTTAAATATTTTGGGTCCTAAGGACAGTATTTGCCTGGGATGTTTCAAACCACAAATACGATTCATGTGTGAAAGATAAAAATGATTCTCCATTGCAGTCTGTTCTCTAGCCAAGAAAAAGGTCAAGCAAGGATCCAACGTCACGATTTTTAATTGTTGTGCCCATATTACTGGATAGGCATTATTAGGCAGAACTTTCTCTTTTTTTATTCTGCAAATATAGGGAAAAATACAGAAATGTGACTTACTGGGTCCTTCATTCTTCAAATATAAGAAACAGAACATGCCAGAATTTAAGTTAAAATAATCATCCTCTATGATAACTCATATCACACTCCTACAGTTCTTGACTCCACATCCATGTCCAACTCCTTGTACGAGCTGGCTTCTCAAGACCACCTATAATGGTCCCATGTTGGCCATCTTCCTTCTAGATGTGTTTATCCCTGGTGTACTGGCAGGACACTCATGACACTCATTCTTTCCAGGCCTCAGGGAAGCAACAAGCAGGGCTTCATCTGCAGCGCAGGCTGCCATCCCACCCTGTCAGTGCAGGTATTCCTAGTGGTGCCATAGACATTGCACATGGTTTGAATCCTAGCAAAGAAGCTAGGGTGGTTCAGCTCCTACCTGGCCCTGCGGGGCAGCTGCCTCTGGTGGCTACTCCAGCACCTGGTGCCTTGCTTTATAGATGTGTATTGCCTGGGCTTTTAAAAGGGCAACAGAAAATGAGATTTAAGTGATTTCTGGAAAAAAAAAACCCACCAAAAAAACGAAAACAAACCAACAACAACCTCCTATTGCATTCAGGTCAGTACACTACATAAGGAGGAGTCAATGGGTGTAGATTAAATAAAATTTAGGTGGCAGAAAGTGTCCTGAAAATGTCATTGTAAACATAAAGCATGCAGTGGCTAGCTAACCTCAGAAACTGTAATCTCAGAACAGGTAAAAAGCAACACAGAAGCATGGTGTGTGCTGAAAGCAAGAGCAGGAATGTTAAGAAGCAGGATTTTCTCATATGGCAAGGGCTGAGAAAGTGTTAGAACTGACAGGGAAAGCAGAGAGAGGTTGAGCTGAGGAAATGAAGACCAACTATATCATTTGGGTGTCAACGAACAGTATGACATCACTCAATCAGAAATACACATTAAAATCTTATTTTGCTTTGTTGATTAGAAAATGCAGTCATTACTGTTGTTGTTGCAGTTGGGGTTTTGTTGGGAGTGATCTGTTGGTCAGCCATTCACCAACAGGAGCAAACGTATTAAACAGGCTTATCCTGCTGTTTCCAGCAAAGCAGGTTATTAAATTGTGCATCAGTCTCATGCTTTCTCCATAGGATACCTGGAGATTAATGGAAAGGAGTAATGTAAGTACAACTGCACTATAAAAAGATAATAAATGGACCTTGCTTTCCTTTTTGGTGATTTTTCTTTTCAGGACATTGTCAGTTGGTTCTTTTCTTTGTTCTGCTCCTATTAAGATGTCCTGTACCTGCTCCGGTATGTCCATGGGTGTTTTGTACTGAAGAGTCCGAGACTGGGCAGAGTACGTAGATGCAACCTCACAAATGTAGAGCAGAGGGGAAGGATCGCCTCCCTCCTTCCCCCCGCCCCGGACCTCCTGGCTACGCTGTTACAAATCCAGAGTTGATAATACCAGACCTGCCTTGCTGCAGAGCTGCCCCTTGGGCAGTTGGCCCTCCGGCTGTACTAGTGCATGGAGTTACTCTATCCCAGATGCAGGACTTCATGTTTTTGTTTTTTCTTTTTGGACTTCGTGACATTCTGTTCACCCCATTTCTTCAACAACCATGTTGAGGTCCCCCTGAACAACAACCCTGCTCTCCAGCATACAAACTGTTACCTCAGTTTCAGGCTATTCACAAACCTGCTGACATTGCACTCTTGTTCTGTCTCTCAGACCATTAATGAAGACATTAAACAGTATTGGTCCCACAAGATGATCCCTGAGGGATACCACTAATTATTGGCTTGCCACTGAATCTTGCACTGCTGATCACAAGTTTGGGCGCAGCAGTGCAGGCTTTTTTTCCATCCATTTTATTGTTCACTTATTTAGCCAGTATTTCACAAATCTGGTGATAACAAGACTGTGGAAGAGTGGGTCAAAGGCTTTGCTAAAGCTAAGGTGAGCAACATCCACTGCCCTCCCCTCCCCTTGTCCACAGTGCCAGTCACCTTGTCATAGAAACCGATCAGGTTGGTCAAGCATTATTTACCTTTTGGTACCATGGGTTTCTGTATGACTAATTGATTCTTAAGTGCCCTCTAATTCAATCTCCATCTACTGTGAATACAGCTTCACTCCAAAATACTCTTCAAGAAGCTTCAGAGACCTGGAGACCTGACAGCAAAGCTTACCAGTGAAAAGTGGGGCAAAAAAAGCATCGAGTACCTTAGCTCTTTCCAAATTCCATTTCACTAAGTACTCTGCATCACTGAGCAATGTGCCCAGACTCTCTTTAGCCTTCCTTTTGTAGCTTGTGTACTTAAAGAAACCCTTCTTGCTTTTGTCCTACACCATAAAAATTTGTGGTTTAGTTCAGTCAGGATCTATATGTTCATTCATGGTGGCCTTCTGTCATGCTTGCTCAACATTCCGTACATTGCAAAAGACCATTCTTGTGCTCTGAGGAGGTTGTCCTTGAAGATTAGCCAGCTGTTCTGAGTTCTTTTGCCCTTCAGAACAGTTTCCCATGGTATCGCTTCTCTCAGGATCTTGAAGTCTAGTCTTATTGTCACAGTCACAACAGCCAAAGTCATCACAGACCTTCACATCTTCAACCAGTTTTTCCTTGTTTGTGAGCAACAGGTTCGATAGATCATTTCCACTAGTCAGTCTATTGATCACCGTCATCAAGAAATGGTCGTCAGTACTTCCAGAAATCTCCTAGATTGCTTGCTTCCAGTCTTATTGCCCTTCTAGCAGTTGTCAGTGTGGTAAAAGTCACCCATGAGTGCTACGATGTACACCTGTGAGACTTTCTTCAGCTGCTTAATACCAGATTCATCTGGCTCCTCCTTTTGATCAGAAGATCAGACATGTACCAGACAACTACTACAACACTATGATTACTGGTCAGTCCTCCGGTCCTTATGCGCAGACTTTCTCCTGGTTTGTCACCTGCCCCAAGGCAGCACTTCATGCATTCAAGAAACTCTACACAAAATGAAAGCACACTTTCATACCTTCCTACATATCTTTCTTGAAGAGGCTGCATCCCTCCATGCAGAACACCACTCCTGAGTGCTATCCTATCATGTTACCATAATCCCAATGAGGCTGTAGCTCTGCAGCTACACACAGACTTCCAATTACTGTTCTGTAATTGGTGTATTGGTGTGTAGGCATTTGAGATGGATCCTAAACTGTGCTGCTGTTACAAGGGAAAAGTGAGATCCTCTTCTGTAATGTTGCCTCCTAGACCCATCTGTTTTGCCCCTTTGTGCCCTTGCTTCTCTATTATGGTAGCTCTCCTCAACCACACCTAGTTTAAAGCCCTCACCACTAGCTTAGCAAGCTTCTTTGCAAAGATGTTCATGCTGCACTTTGCCAGATATACCCCATCCCTGCTCTGTAGCTTTCATTCCTTAAGGTCCTGCAGTCATAGAAGATAAAGCCTGACTGCTAGACCAACCCTGCAACATCAATCAACTCCTGCTCGAGCCTTCTCCCTCATCAGAAGGTTTGAGGAGACACCACCTGGGCACCCCTGCTCTTCACTTTCATCTTCCAATATCTGTTGTGACTCTTGACATGGTTCACATTGCCCCTGCCAGTGTTGGTGCCCACATGGAAAAGCAGCAAAGGAAAAGAGTCGAAGGGCTGGATGAGCCTTGGCAGTATCTCCACACATCTCTAATCTTGAAGCCTGCCAAGCAAAAAGTTCCCATGATACTAGGTCAGGTTGGCAGATCAGTGCCTCCATTCCCTGCAGGATGAAGTCTCCAATAACTATCACATGAGTTTTTCCTTTTGTGCAGACGCAAGGTTAAGGCTCAGATGGCTCTGATGAATCCTCTCATAGATCTTGTTCATCCTCACCAGTCCCCAGGGCTTTATACATATTCTGAATTTGCAGGTCTGCAAGTGGAGCAGGAGTCTTTCCTGTAGTCAGAAATCAAACTTCCAACCTTCTAATATCCTGACTGTCACCTTCCCTTACCTGCCTGGACATGTTCTCCTGCTGTCCTTCCTTCTTTTGAGTTGTGTGATTTGGGTTCTCATCACCACATGCAGTTTTGAGTAGAGTTGCTGGGGCCCCCTGCATAGCTGCTGTGATGACTGGTGTGGCAACCAGTCAGCGGCGCTCTGCCTTCCCCTGAATGGGTCCCTTCTTGCAAAACTATGAGACCACTGAAGCTTTCCCCATCCAAGCACTCATCAGTTAGCTTGTGAGCCCTGTTGTTGCTACATCCTCCACACCACCCCCACAGCAAAGGGAAGGGTGACACAGGCATCCACTGCCCTGGGGGACACTTTCACTGATGCAGTGTGTTCCTGTCTAAGCCGAGTGAACTGGCTTCTCCACAGCTGACAGTGTTCTACATTTTGCAAAGGTGTGTATATCTGTTTAGCTCTATGTATGTGTGCAGTGTATGGCTTTTCCATCAGAAAAGCTGCATTACCCAAACTTTAATCATTACTGCTTTCTTCTGAAAAGCTGTCTGTGGTGCACAAAGTTATTACTGGATTCTCTTGGGCATGATGTTCGATAAACATGTTGTTAATACCAAACCAATAACTGTTCAGCACATCACAGGAGGGATTGTGATTCTTAAATGTGAATTCCCTTGCCTTTGATTAAATGCTTCATATCCATCTTAGTTTTCTGAGTGCTCGGTAATCATATCTCTACCAGACTTTTAAAGCTCTTACTGTTTGACACCAAATCTCTTACTGGACAGTATGACATGAATTTCCATGAAGCAGTGGTACCTCTGTGAAGCTGCTCCCCAAAGCACCTGAATCAAACTGTGATCAACTCCAAAACTCTATTTGAGGAAGACTTCAGATTGCGTTTCACTTTCTAGGACAAGTATCCAAAGACTGTCAAATATGACAAGAAGCTTGCAAAGCATCCAGGTACAAATTTTAAAACCTACTTTTCTGAAAAGAAGAACCGGGTTATTCTCTGGCTTGAATCCTGGCAATAGTTTTGAAATGCTATTTGATCAAACTGTTGCTAGTTGCAGGATTCTGCTAAGAGGTATGATTTCTGCCTTAAACCCACCTTGACTGAGGTCCCCAAATGACCAGAAGCCTGAGGACTGGAAGGACAAGAAATTGCAGAGCAAGATGCTGTTGAACCAGATGAATGGAGTGAGATTGTTCCTACAAAGATCCCGGGTGATGCTGTCAGGCTAAGAGAACACACAGCAGACCCCAATGCTGAAATAGGGGTTCTCTCTAGTGCAAACCCTACAGTCAGCCCCTGGTACCTGGCAGTGACCTATGTCTGAAAGAATCTTTGAAAACTGTAATCTACAATACTGGACTTCTCCAAAGGATTTAAAAAGACACAAAAGCTGAAAGCCTAGCAAAGAATCATCCTGGCCTGAAAATATTTCTGTGAAACAGTTGGGCTTGGAAGACTGGAGAGATAAACAGATGTGAAGCAATGATGGAGAAGGAAACGATCTTATATTTGGCCAAAACCCAAGACAATTGACTTGAAAATGTAATTGATATTGGAAACTGACCAACATCTGGGACTGTTTGGGGCAGAAGGTTACTGATCTTTTCAGTATACTTGTTTTCCTGTAAGAAACATACTTTTAAGCCTGTTAGACTTCTGTATTTGTTTCATTTATTTGCATTTGGTTTAAACCCACTAAAAGGAAAGAAAAAATTTACATGCTTTAACCTGCTGTCAAATTAAACTACAGGCATATGATGTCTGTGCAAGACACCGTTTCCACGTACATTCTGTCTGCTCAGTCCTGTGATAGGATAACCACCACCACCAGCAGCAGTAGCAGCAGTAGTGACTAGACTATTATCTGTTTGTCACATCTCTATGCACCTTTTTCTGTCAATCTGTAGAGCAGAAGGAAAAACTGTAGTCAGATTTCCGAGTTATGGTGTATTACAGTGGGGTTTTTTCTGTTCAGTAGAAAAAGCAGCATGAATCAGATTCTTTCTCCAGGTTTTCTTCCTCTTCCACAAATGCATAGATTGCAGCCTCCCAACTCTGGTCACATAGTTTTTAAAAGTTTCTAATGGAAAATACGCCAAATATCTTGGTTTCTTAGGAAGTCCTATATGTTTGAGATATATTCCCCAACACAAACACATGCAGAATCTTCCAGAAAACAGCTGGAGAATATTCTTTGCAATGTATTACTGATATCCTATCAAAAGCATACACAGGAGACTCTGGGGGTTGCTCAGTGAGTTACTTATGCTCTGTCTCTGTAATTTGTAGGCTCGGGGTGGGGTTCAGTTCACCTGACTTCAGACACGTTGACGAGAGATATCTATGCTGATTCTGGGGTCATCAAGACTTTCATTAAAGAAAAGAAGCTAGATGTCTGGGAGAAGCTGAATGAATCTTCTTCCAAAAGCTTCCCTTCTCTTTATTTACTCTAGAGAAAGTACACATGGTTATCTTAAACCAGATGATGTGCATCTTAAACTACATGATATGAAAGTATATACAATTTTCTTAAACTATACCTTTAAAGAACCAGAATTCGTTTATATAAATTCCCAGCACCCAGGTATCTTCCACACAATTCTTTCAGACAGACACAAATCTTGTGCTGATTGTGTATAGGATCTGTCCAAATCCTAACTCAATGTGAGGCAGCTTTGCATCATACTTCCTGGCCCTCAGTTCCTTGCATGCCTTGAATAAAAGGCATGGAAAACAGAACTAAAGCAATTATAATCCAGAAGTGATTTGTTGTTGAACACTGTAGAGGCTGAAAGTCTCTTTAACAGAGGGGAGATGTAGCTGGCAGAATCTGGCTGACAAAGTTACTGTTGAACAGAAGCTCATTTAGAATCTGTAAGGTTGAGTTTAAAAGATGCATTCACTGATTTGTGTACTACAAGCAGTATTTATCACTGTGTCTATACAGTACTTTTTACAACATGAAGATATTTATGTTTATTAATTCCTGTTCTTATTTATGTTTATTAATTCCTGTTCTTTATATAGCATAGAACTCGTGTATAATTTGGGGTTTTTTTAGAAATTATTTTGAATGGTATTTAAAATATGTCTTTTTTTAATATACCACATGTACTGTTTACAGCTTTTTCATAGTTATTTCACAGCTTTGGTACTAGCTCCCAAACATAGTACATTCATTCTTTTAATTGCTTTGTCAATTTTACATTTTTTGCTGATCTTATTTTTGTCATAAAGTGCATCTCAGGAGAGATGTGGCAGAATATAAATAAATTCTGATGATGTGCTGTTTTAGATGATTTTAAAAGGTCTCCTTGCAAAGCTCCACTAAAACAAATTTGATATTGATTTTTTCATGAAACTCTGGTCTTGTCTCACTACCTAGTCTCACATACAGGTATATCAATATAGTCTAACAGTAGGTCCTTCCTGTTGGTTGGAGTGGATTTCA
Source organism: Falco biarmicus (assembly GCF_023638135.1). NCBI lineage: Eukaryota > Metazoa > Chordata > Aves > Falconiformes > Falconidae > Falco > Falco biarmicus. The sequence goes on along the minus strand of NC_079289.1, from coordinate 78,643,767 downwards.
GCAGGTTTGAATTCCTCCCATTCCCTTCTGTGTCATATAGGGGACAGAGCACTTGGGACTAGATGGTGTCATACAAATTGTGAGTTGACTGAAATGCTCTGAATAAACCTGTTGTTTTCTTGGTGCTACCAAAGGAGGCAGCAGAACTCCTGGCGGTGCAGAAGGTGGTCTCCTGACCTTCCTGTGACACAACATGCTGCTTCCCTGATCATGAGCCCCAAGAGGCTGATGGACTCTCTGTGAGTTGCTGCAAAGGAGCAAGCAGGTGGTGTACTGTGGTGGCTCCAAGCAACAGACTCCTTGACTGCATGAGCTACCTGGAAGTTCAGGCAGCAGGCTGTCTTCCAGGCATAATTCCTGGAAATTGGTTTACGAGATTTTCTATCAAGTGGGAAGGCAGGGAGCTGCCTCTGCTGTTTCCAAAATTTTCTTGCACTTTCTAACATTTCAGTTCCATATTTAAGAAAAAAAAAAAATGTGGAAGCTGCATTCTGTTTTGTGCACAGATTCTGTTTGTAATAGTTATATTCAATAATGCTGAATGAAAAACAGATGCCATGTTTCAAAACATGAGCCAAAATAGCAAGACTTGAACAGAAGCCATTACACGACCAAAGTGGTATCCATTACTGAAAACTGTCGTCCAGGTCTGGTGGTTATTTGCAGCTCTGACAGCCTGTCCATCTGTGAAAGGTAGCAAGGCAAAAGCCAGCCATCCTGGAGAGCAGTGCCAGTCCATGACCTCAGGCAGAGTTTCACACCTTTAGGGTGTTCACTCAGAGGGCACGCCTGCTCTGTTCCAGGGATGCATTTAACTCAAAGTTCATTCTCTATAAATACAGTAATGTATTGATTTCATATTAATGCAGTTTGCTTCCAGGTAGAAACAACATGTCATAGCCCAAGTACCCCTAGGTAACTTGTCAGTCCAAGAGACTCTAAATCCTCATTTCCAGGAGCAATGAAGGCCTGAGGTAGAGCGGGGTAGACAACTCTGTGTTGTGCAGAGAGATGGACATCTTTGTGTTTTAACCACGTAGAACTAAAATTTTACTTTAATTACTCATGAGACCCAGTGCTCATTGTAGGCCTCATCTGTACTGCTGATTAAACAAGGGCCAAGGAGCAGCACCTGGCTCCAAGGGTATATGACACTGACGTGTGTCTACACTGCTTAGCAGCACCCCCTCTAAACCAGATCTGTTTTGAAGAAAGCTGTTTAGAATAGTACAAAACTGAGCTAGAGATCAAGTTAAAAATCAGTGGGCATCATCAGGGTGGAGAACTCAACACACTCCCTGGCTGTCTCCCATTTAGCAGTGGAGTTAGTCTCAGAGGATGCATGTTTATTGAGAGAAACCTAGCTAGGCAAACACGGTTCCATTGAGACAGCTCAGGCTAGATAGAAAACTGATTTCTTTTCTGTGGGAGGCTATGAAACCAGTGGTTGGTTGTTGTGGGCAGGAGGGAGCAGTATAAGTATCTCTCCCGAGTCCACTTTTGTTCAGTGGTTCCATTAGTGACTTGGATAATGAAATAGCGAGAGTGCCTATTAAATTTGCAGGAGATATAAGGCTGGGAGGAATTGCAAGTACACTGGAGACAGAACTGGAATTTAGACAGATCTTGATGAACTGGGAAATTGGTCTGGAAAAAAGTTAGATAAAATTTAGTATGGGTAAGTGCAAGAAAATGGGTACTATGAAACTGCTGGGTAGAGAGCAATTGGCTAGATTCTTCAGAAGAGGATTTTGATGTTATTGTGCATCCCAAGATGAACATTAGCTATCTTTATAATCCTGTTGTGAAAAGCCAAATGCCATACCCTAAGATTGTTGAATACAGGTTTGGAAACTGTATTTGAGAAGGCTATGGACCATCGTTAGACAGTCCAAAAGATAACAGCAGATATTATTAGAGAAACTTAGAGAAAATGTGACTTCTGGACAATGTTGAAAGCATCGGGGTTATTAAGTTGTAAAAAGATAAGGGTACTGGTGGGGAAAGGAATGATAAAACTTCATGTAGATTAAGGAGTGGTACAAATATGAAGGTAATAATCTATTCTCCATGTTCCTAATAGACTGGAAAAGAAGCTATGGGCTTAAACTGCAGCAGGAAGCTCAAGCTAGATTTCAAGAAAGCTTTGTAGTAGTAAGATTAGTTAAGCAATGCTATAGGTCTTGTAACCTAGGGAGTTGCAAAATCTCCATTTATTTAAGTCTTCAAAATCAGGTTGGAAAAACATCTGTCTGAAATGGTGCAGATACAATTGAGCATGGTTTAAAGAAGAAGGATAGACTTGAGTGAACTCTCAGGGTACTTCCAGCCCTGTTTTTAGATAATGTTATGGACATATTTCATACCTAAATTCACAGCAAAATAACAAATGCCACTCTAGGTAGTGTGTATATATATAAATATATATATATATATATAATTTTCAAGATGAGGCAGTCAATATACAGGTAGCCAACTTAGACACATTCTTACTTCACAACACACACCACAAACCTGTGATGTTTCTTGCTTTTCTCTCTTGTCCTTAAAGTCTCTTCATATGGCTTTCTCAGTTCACCTCCAAGTTTCCTGCAACTTGCAGAGAACAAGGAGTTAGAGATTTCTGTGCATCCGTCTTACATCAGAAGTTGTGTAGATGCGGTTGTAGGCAAGGTGCAGGCTTGCTTGGACTGAATAATCTTCCAATCCACAGTAAATGCTACTCGTTACCTTAACTCCCTGCCTGGGGAACTCGCTGATCACTTGGAAAACTGTTACAAATGTATTTTCCTTCTAAAGCACCCTTTTGAAGTTTTCCCAGGCAGAGTTAAAAAACACAACAAGCAAATAAAAAAGCAGCCAGAAGGTGCGGAGTTTTTGATTATTACCTATCTAACTGCTTTCTAAAGGAATCAGAAATTCCAGGAGATGGCACACTGCTTCAAAGCATGCAAAGCAGTATACACCAATAGAGCTGAAGTTGCATCAGAGGAAAATGATGCTCTCTGCAGTGGCTGGCTGTTCCTCAGCATCTCTGTCTGTTACTTGGTTGGGAAGTAGATTAACTGCACCCTGATAAGGGACTTAGATTTCATTTTATTCTTCACAGCCCTTCCTGGCTTTTTAGAGAGTTGACCCTGTCTGTGCTTCTTAGTGAGCTGAAGACAGAAGAAAAATTAACACATCATCTATAATCTGAGTTTAAAAAGCAGTTAGAAAAAAGAAATCCTTTGAGCAAGCATGTTACTGCTTTTGGGATAAAACAGCTGTATATATTTCATACTGGCACATGCAAAGGCCAATATGTGACAGGGTGACATTCCTTTAAAATATTTCTTATTTCAATTGTTTAATCTTCTCTCTGCTGACAAAGCTCCCTTTTTCTTCTTGTGTAATGAAAGTCTCTGGCATGTTAGTCTATTTGAAATGACAGGCAAAAGTAACAAGTAAAATCAATTCATTGTCACCGGAGCATCCCCAAGTGTTTAAAATGGAATGTGAGTTGAGGAAACAGGTGTATGTTAACCAGTTAGAAACCAAAATCTTTTGCTATTGTTGTTTGTTTTAAGAAAACAGGAAGGATTAATTTAGTGAAGTTTCATTTATCGGATTCAATTAATAGATTCATTCCATGAATAATTGAATTTATATTCAGAATAGCTACAGTTGTAGATGTGTGAATGATGCTGGTTCTCTGTGAGTGAATAAAAGAAATTGAAGACAAGGCATTTTAAAAGGCATTAGAGAAGCTAATTATGTGATTATTCCATCTTTGGAGTTTGAGAGAGAGTTTCTCTGTTTTGAGACAATTTTGCCTGCTCTTCTAGCTGACTGCATTGCAACCAGGGAGATTTTGGAGGGTTGATTGTTTTTTTCAGTTTTGTTTTTGACTTTGATCTTCAGAGCAGGGGTGCTCAGTGCCAGTGCTCTAGCTTCAAGGCTGAGGTTTTCCTTTTCTGCTTAGCTGCTCACCTTATCCCAAACATAAAATCTCAAACCAGATTTCTCTGAGCTGTGTTTAGCATTCTTATATGGGTGCACGTCTGTCTGACTGTCCCAGTCTCTGCCATTGCAGAGGGGAACAGAGCAGTGGCATTTCAAGCAGGAGATCTGCAGTATTAGGAGTGGCTTCCAAACGCAGCCATATGTCCCTTTCATAAACCATGGCAGTCACTGAAAAAAACGGTGTAAATTTAACTGAACTGCTGTGAAAGTTTAGCAATAAGGAAGTCTGTAATGTTTAGCTATTCCTAAATGCTGTATCAACATTCCATGTTAATAGGTGGTTTAGAAGTAACTTGTGCTAGATAGCTGCATTAATGAGTGGAGCCTAAGTGCCTGAGACAGCCTAGTCTGTTTGACTTTCAAATTAACCCTAGGAAATGCTGCCTCATGAATATTAAAATTCAGCCTCCTGTGCCATGATCAATACATTATTTTTTATGTATGACCTCACAAAGATCCAGCCTGTCAAGTTATGGGCATTTGTCCAATATTCTTGTGTAAATGTCAAGATAGATGGTTCTCAAAACCTGCTTTAATATTTCACATAGTAATAGAGGTGTCTGCCTGCACTGACCTCTTCATATCAGAAGTGGAAACCCAGGGAAATGCTTGCTAAATGGGACAAACCGACTTGGCATTTTCACAGGAGCAATGAGATTGGCTAGAAAGTACAGAAAGATCCCTTATGTTGAGCCTAGATAACTGCTAGATAAAGCCAACCAGTCGCCCCAGAAAAGTTAGTCTCCATGGAGGAAACAGAATATATTCTTGTAGAAGCAAGTAGAGGCATGCATTTGTATAATGCCAAGGAGTTAAGTATTTTAGTAAGAAGCACATTAACTTCCGATGCCTTCAGCACAGACAACTATAACTGGGCTAGTCATATGGACACTTCTGTAGCTGGTGGGGAAACATAGGTATGTCCTATGGGCCCACTGCAATGTATGTGTGTCAAAGAGGGCAGAAGAACCTTGCCTTAGAAGTTACCTTTTCTTTGTGTCATCTCTGAAGGGAGTCAAGGTGACTTACAAGGTGGCTTAAGTACAGGTGTTTTCACTCTAGAATTCAAAAATGAGATGAGATGAACTCTCCTCTTCCCCTGGCTATAGGATATGCCAGCTCAAAAGTAGAGAAATGCAGTGACCCATTCGGCAGCTGAAACTAGCTACCAGTTCACACTGGAGAGGTGTTTAATGGTATCTCAGAAACATCCCTTATTTATTTGGAATTCACTTTGAAGGACTACATATTCCAATGCTTTCAGGTCAACCTGCCTTTTGAAATGCTAATCAGATGAAATTGGCCTTTATCACCAGCAGATATTTGTATATCAAAGACATTCCTTGCACATTTTCTGTCAGTCTCAATCAAGTTTAGATGACACTGATTCATTATTTTTAATGCTGATTCCTAGTAAAATCTTCTTTTCTACGTCATTAACATTTCATTATTTTTAGCCTCGTGTTAGTTAGCCATTACCATGCTCAATATTGCACAGGGAAGTGAGTAGTATTCATTCTAGTGGTTCATTACCCCTCTATTTTTACATACAAGAATCACAAAGCCCATGTTAGAAATAAAACTGGCTATATTGAATATTGTAATACTGTTAAGGGCTGATGAGTTTCTCTTCCCCACCAAGAAGTGGAGCTGCCTGTGGAGGATGTGCTGAGGTGCACAAAGCCCACATCCCCTGGAGGAATCTATATAATCCTCTGAACCATTCCTTGCACAGGTTGCTTCGAGCAAACAGCAGAATGTAACACTGATAAGCCAGTGCTGCATAGCAGCTGGTCGGCTTCACTGCAGCCCACGGCCAAGGCACTTGAGTGACAGTGCAAGAACAGACGGAACTGGCATTTCTTCCAGCATTTGTCCTTCGCTGCTAATGCAGCTAAATAGCTGAGATGACCTTCTGCTGGGAAAATTTGAATGCAAGTAATTTTGTGATTAAACAAAGCTAGACTTGGGGGAAGTTTGAACAGCCTATTACAGAACACAGTTTTATTTCTTGATTCTCTCCATTACTGAAGGAATAAGCCACCAAACCCAAGGATAAGGAACACCAGCGCAACAGTTCTAGGTGACCAAAGGCATACCTTGAGGAGTAAACTCCAGATTTCACAGCAGATGCAGGACTGCACCCTGTGTTGGAAAGGTTTTGTGTAAACCAAAATCGGTTTGTCAGAACTATTGATGGTAAAAATTTGTCAAATATGTTCACTTAAATTGTTTATCCAACCCTGCAAAAACAAACAGACAGATAAAATTCATAATCTGAACAAAACCAATTTGTAAACAAGATCTAGGCCCAAATTCACTGAATATAAATTGATTCAAACAAGTTACTGTGTCTGCTCTGTTTATTGCCATCTGCCATCTGTTTGGAGCCACTCGAAGTACCCTGAAGTAACTGGCTTTGTAGCACTCAGCTTAGTAGACTTTCTCCAAATGCTGTTTATTTCAATCTGGAAATATTTGTGTCTCCCAACACAGGTAATCAGCGAGTTTGAAGCCTCTCCCGACTCATTTTCCTACAGAATCCCCAACCTGAGCCGGAATCGCCAGTACAGCGTCTGGGTGGTAGCAGTGACTGCTGCAGGAAGAGGCAACAGCAGTGAGATTATCACTGTGGAACCGCTAGCTAAAGGTACAGTGACAGCACTTTTAAAAGCAATCCAGAACTTTACAATGCTAATTACTGTTATAATTGGCACGTGGCTTCTTTATGCCTCATTACTTATTGAGAGTGGGGGTTGTCAGGAATAACTTTAATTCTCTCCAAAAGTTGGGTGACAACTCTCAGCTAATCACCTAAGCTTTTGCTGTAGTCAGCAGAGAATGATGTGCTTCTCTAGGGGGTAATTCATCCCACCTACCTTAGAAGGAAATAAATTGCTTTTTGTAGCAATTTTTATCTTCTTTTGTTGGGTACAGAGGGTTTGCAAATGATCCCCTTCCCCTTTGAATGCGTCTTCCTTTCTTTTCTTGCCATACAAGATAACTTATTTATCATTCCTCTCCTTACTAATATTTCTTGTTTACTCCACAAATGCTGTCTTCTGTATAAAATGGTCTGATTAACATATCTAATAACTCTGAACAATTGTTCTCAACTTGCATTAGCTTTGAAGTTTGCTGCTTCTATTTCAGATATGAAGAAGGGATAATGTGCCTCAAATCTTGCATATTTTTTTCTAGCTGTATTAGTTGTTCTATTAAAAGATTTTGCTTGGGCCCATTAATTCTGCTTTACCTGTACTGTGAGATGTGATGTTTACAACACTGTAGCACTTTAGCTTGGAAATAGAGACCTAACATTTCAGACAGCAAAGTGAGAAGAGCCCCATCAGTATTCAGTCTTTGCATGGGGTCTTCAGACTGATGTTGGTTTTTTTCCCCACTCAAAATTGGTAACATCACAGTATGTGCCAGTATGAACAGAGTATTGAACATGTCCCTAAAGTTGCAAAGTTAGATGCATTTAATTGACTTTAAAGTTTTAGAAACCTGCTAATTATTCAGTCATGTGGCTAATGATGTAGTAATGTAAAATAAAGTGTCCAGTGCTTCATGGTGACAGATATTTTCTAAAAAAAGCTTTGCAGAACCTCAGCCAAATGCCACCAACATGACATTACTTTCTGCATGGAAGAGCATATACCATCACTGTAGGAAAGCTTGCTATTCCTGCCTATCTAGGTGGTTGATAACCAGTTTGATGATGGTAGATTAACAATCAGAGCTATTGTCATGGATGGCAGTGATGGTGTTTGGAGAGTACTATTTCAACATATGACATAGCTTAGAAGTTGCACATAGGGTTTCTCAGGTTTGTGATGGGAGCTTTCATGACTTTTCTTTGCCCCTTCTCTAGACTAAAGTTTTCACCATATGAGATGGATATTTTTCAACATTACTGTGAGAAGCCTCTAGTAACTACTATGTTACTACTGTAGGTCACCATGGAAGATTTATCAGTGTAAAAACAGGGAGAGTCTAGCAAGGTAAAGAGGCCTCAGTTGGAACAAGCAGGGAAATACGTGCTCCCCATACCATTGCTTACAGGGGTTTTTCTGTCAGCTGAGAAGAGCCACCTTCACTCTCTGCTTCTTTCTTTAGAAGGACAGTATAAAGCATCCAGTCAACATTAGTCAACATTATTCTCCAGTATAAAGTCTACACTACACAATGCTCAGGACAACCCTCTCACATGCACTTAGGACTGAAAACGTGATGAATAACCCATTGCTGCAGGTTGTGATGGACATTAGGAGTACTGATAGACAGCAATTTTATGAACTTTGGATGTTAGTCAGGTTAGAAATTACTGTATCATGTACCAGATTTCCTGTACAAATGCATCACTATGCATCACTGGGCCTTTTAGAGAGCTGGGAGAAATTGGTGATCAGTGGTAAGGGCAGTTGGATGCACAATAAAAAAGAACGAGCAAAGCTAATAGCCTTGAAGACCTTTCTTGCCCCCCAGTACATCTGAGTCAAGTAACACATCACAGGGTTAGAAGCAGTTATAGCCAGATTTTGCCACAAGTCTCCAGTGAAAGAACATCCTATGGGCCATTATTGTGAAGTTGTTTGCTTCCTTTTTTTCTCCACTTATTTCACAGTAACTGTCCAAGTAATGATACCATCATGACAGCTAATGCGAGTTAACTTTGAATTGAATTATGTTAACTTAATTATAACCCCTTTAAGAACTCCTCTGAGAACAATGAGAATGTCTAGATAGGGGTTTGATGTGAAATGGATAGTCCAATTTAAATGAAAGCTTAATTCAAGTTAACATTCTTTAGCATCTCCGTTTCTCAGAACAGATTGTTACTCTCTGTAATTAACTGACAAAAATAAGCAAAAACCCCCAACAAACAGAAAATAAGCATTGCAATGGAAGTTCAGTCTCTATGTAAGCAGGCTATGCCCCTGCCCATCAAACTGCTTCATTACTGACTTGAAAGTTGTGGGTTTAGCCTGTCAAATATATCTATACCATGGTTTAACCCCAGCCAGTAATGAAGCACCACACAGCTGCTTGCTCGCTCCCCCCTCACCCAGAGGGATGGGAAGGAGAATCGGAAAGGAATGTAAGACTCAAGAGTTAAGAACAATTTAATAACTGAAATAAAATGAAAATGAAACAGCAATAATAACAGTGACAGTAATGGTTATAGTGAAAAGCAGGGAGAGGGGGAGAGGAATGAAATCCAAAGACAAGGGAGAAAAAACAGCAAGTGATGCACAACACAACTGCTCACCACCCACTGACCGATGCCCAGCCGGTCCCCCAGCAGTGATCTGCAGGCCCCAGCCAACACCCACCCCCAGTTTACACACCGAGCATAACACCCCATTGTATAGAATACCCCTCTGGCTAGTTCAAGTCAACTGTCTTGGCTGCATCCCCTCCCAATTTCTTGTGCCTCTCCAGCCCTCTGGCTGGCAAGGCCCGAGAAACTAAAAAGTCCTTGATACAGCATAAACATTGCCTTGCAACAACTAAAAACATCAGTGTGCTATCAACACTGTTCTCACACCAGCACTGCACCCAGCTACTAAGAAGAAAATTAACTCCATCCCAGCTGAAACCAGGACAATCTAAAAGACAGAAAATCTTGCATGTACCTTGTCATGGTCATGGAGAATGGCATTTGCCAGCAACACGACGATAACAGATCTAGACCCATGGCAATGTGATCCTCTGGGAAGAGCTCTCTGACTTTAATGTTGAGTCTCACCTGCTCTTGTAGACTACCTGAGCGTTAATGTTGAACAGGTTTGCCTCCTAGTCTCTGTTGCTTTTTGTGTTTTAAGTTTTTTAAGAACATATGGGACTCATATGATAGTACACACACCCCACTGGTCTCTCTTTAATGGCTCATCACGCTGGAATACACAGGCTATTCTTCTGTGAGAAAGGAACTCCTGACCCAGGGTGTCCGCTGATGGCTCTTCTATCTGGATTAAGCTGAGCTTAAGTGAACTGTCAAAATTCTTGTTCAGTTTCCCTATACAGTTTGCCTTTAAAATTCAATTTTTTTAATTGAAAAAATAACAGAAGTGTGTTATGGCCTCTTGCAAAGAATTTCTGCCCATTTCTTATTTTGTGACAGTAAGTGTAGGTCATTGGATTAAAAATTCAAATAAACATGCAGAAAACCACATGAACATGGGAGTGCACTATTCCGTGAAGGCATCTCTTTATCTTCAATTAATGATGGGGTAATCTGCAAAAAGTAGGAACAGACACAGTTCTAATCCAGTGCCGTGTCATCTAACAGAAGGCTAGTGGGTAGTGGCAGGCGTGTGGGTAGCTTCGACAACAAAGAGATGAGCCCTGCAGCTGAGTTGCCCGCATGCTGCATAGAGCTCCCTTGGCTCCAAAGGGAGAGGTCTGTGAGATCCAAGGTATTTTAACCTCATGAATGCCCGTTAGCATTTCAAACCTATTGCTTTCAGATGAATTTCACTAGACTTTTATTTTGTTTCTAGTTTTCTTTTGTTTGTGTACCTGTTAGCAGTTTCAGAACGTTATTAGAAGTTTAAGCTATAAAGAAAATTGGACTTAAGAGTTTTCATGCTGTTTTACCATCTCTTTTATAAGCACTCAGCACATGAAAGGAATAAAGTAATCTATAGAAAGCTGGGGGTACTTTCACAGAAATAGCACAGCATGCTTTTGTAATGTACACTTCCGAGTTACGGTGTGTGATCTTACCGCTGGATTAGGCTTCTGTGAGCTTCGTGTTACTTCCACACATCACAGTAAAGTGGGACACACAGGATATTGAAAACCAGGACCTACAACATAAATTTAGTGCTTTAAAACTCTGAAATCCTGATAACCTATGATTTAAGGAAGAATTCATAAAGAAATAACTATCAAAAATAAAGGGATATCACAGAAAGGTTGCTAAGTGGTGCCAAGTCATGCTGAAGCCTTCAGCAGGATTCCTGCACTACGTATGCTTTGTCATAAAGTAACTGGCAGCAGCTGGAAATAGCTGGATATTTTGAGAAACACTGGAGAAGTGGAAAATCCAGGGAGAAAAGGATTAATAGTTCATTTTAAATGAGTTTTCAGGCTTCATTTTACAGAGGGAATTGTGCATGGAACAGGAATTCAAGTTTCTAACCACTGTTGCTCAGAGTGCACTGCAGCTACTAGGAGCAGTCCAGACGCTTACAGATGTATTTTGCAGATAGTCACAGCTGGCAGCACCTCCTGCTGCTTTTGAAAGATGGTATGGGTACCATCAGGCATCCCCTCCAACAAAAACCTGGCATCACTGAAGACAAACAAGCATTCTAACAGTAATTTCAGTGGAGTCAGCATTTCATGCCATGTGTCTGGGTAGAAAGCATTTTTCTGTTGCAGTTAGCTTGGTTAATTAATCCATGGCTTGTGCCAGTATCGGCCTGTGTAAATCTTGTAGAAGACAGGGCCTTAGGAGTGCCACAGTGGAAAAGAAGGCTGTGCCATGAGACTTACTGACTGACCAGTGTCTCTGTATCATTCTGGTGTACGACCTCCTCAGGGCAGCACCCGCTGCAGCACCCTCCTGCCTGGGCTAAGCATCAGAGCTGCCAGCAGGGAGCCAGTGGTCTGCAGATGCTGTTTGGCCTGGACAGGACGTCTTGGTGCTTGGCTGTCAGGAACGTAATGTTTTCCCATTACCTAACCTTCCCATTGCCTGGTACCCTAAAGCTGTAAACAGCTCCTTCTTGTGTTTTCAGTTAGAATTTTGACCAGAGAGAAGTCTCTCCACAAGCTTTGTGTTCAACAATGCTTGAAGATAACATAGGCAACACAGTCCAAACTGATAATGTAATCTATGAAATCTTTTATTTTTATTAATCTTTCAAGTCCCACTGCAGCCTACTAAATCTAAATTATTTCCCTGAATTCTTCAAGGCTTGTTCTTTTATGCATGATTTTTTTTTTTTTTTTTTGAGATGAACTATCCTGGTTATATTTAATGCTAATGCTCATTTTCATGTTTTTCTAATTGGTGCAAAATGGATGATTAAGTATAAATTCTGATCAGTGCACATGGCTGAAGTAGATAAGGATTAAAAATACAGTATTTTGTGTACCTGCATTCAGTATATGCCTTTGAAATGTGTATTTAGAGGCCAACAAGAAATTTATTTCTATCAAGGGTTATTCTTGAGTAATAAAGTATGAAGAAGCTCTAACACAAACCTAGTGTTCCTGTATATTGTAAACTGAAACTACAGGAATGATATTTGTGTTGATATATTTAGGTAATATGAGAGCTGACACAAATTAAACTGACTTAAGAGTTTGTTCGTATTTGTGGACTTCAGATAGACTCTGCAATGTACTAACATGTACATCCATGAAAGTTTATTTTGCTTAATACCATAGCTGTTGTAATGGTGATGTGCAAATAACAGAGCTTGTGTACAATGCTGTCTACTGTGGACACTTCTTCCTGGAGGTTTAGAGAGAAGCATCCCTTGGACATAATTTTTGTCCATAATTTCTACTATGAAGTAAATAAAAATTAGTAAGGATGATCAATAACTAGTTTTTTCTGTTTTTTCCCCACAAGGGCTCTTCCAGTCCTCTGCCTCATCTCTCTCATAATTGCTTTTCTTCCAGATACTAAAATTATAGCATTTGTGCTTGAATAAATAGCTGAAATTATGAGTTAAAAGGAATTAGTTTCCTAAAAGTACAACTTGAAGCAGATTGGTTTGGTTTTCCACACTTAATTCTGGATGTGTCTATTTCCCTTCCAAGGGCTGTATGAATGACCAACTAATTTCAGTCTTTTTTGCTGTCTCGCTCAGCTCCTGCCAGGATTTTGACATTCAGCGGCACAGTGACAACTCCTTGGATGAAGGACATTGTCCTCCCTTGCAAAGCTGTGGGAGACCCAGCTCCAACAGTCAAATGGATGAAGGATAGGTAACCAGCAACTAAATGTATAGCTCAAATAAATCCCATTTGTTTAAAATCCTGAGGGTTGCAATGCAGATGATCCTGGATGACTGTGTGAGGAGGAGAAGGACCGTTTGCAGGGACTGCACACAGTTACGGTAGAAAAGGAGTTCAGAAATTCCTTGAACTAAAACTGATTGGCTGTGGTGATTGGAAGGTATCAAAAGGGAGGAAAAGTTACAAAGAAGGGGTAAAGGTAAACATTCAAAACATAAAACCTAGGAGTCTCTTCTGTTTTAACTTCAGGCACACTGAATAGTTTCAGTCTGAGAAAGTGATATGTCTGATGTGTTGAATTGTGCTGTGGAGTGCAGTGTACATGTCTTGCACGTATCTTGTTTTCTGTTACTCCATTTTGATCTTTAGTTTCACAGTTTGACAGAGTCACTTGGAAATACACATGGACGATAATTTTCCTCTGAGCGCTGTGCAAGCAGCGATACTGCAATGCTATGAAACCATCTTGTGCATTGCTGCAAATAGCTATTATTTTATAAAGATGAACTTTGTAGCCAGGAGTTGCCTTTTATTCTGATTTTGGCACTTTTATGAAATATACAATAATTAAGGAAGGAGTGAATTTCCATTTTCAATCAAATTGGGGCCAGGATATGTTCTTTCAGCATATGGCAGGTGTTTCTCAACAGAAAATATTACTTTGCTGTCTTTATCAAAAAGGACGCCACCCTCCCTCTTCTTTTTCTTTCTTTCAATAGTTCGTTGCTTAAAAAAAACCCCAATTCTGAGTAATTTTGATTGTAACTTCTTTAATGTATGCACTTTGTTTCCTGTGAGGTAGTAACGGGACACCCAGTCTAGTGATGATTGATGGGCGAAGAAGCATCTTTAGCAATGGCAGCTTTGTCATCCGTACTGTGAAAGCAGAAGACTCTGGATACTACAGTTGTGTGGCCAGTAACAACTGGGGATCAGATGAAATAATTCTGAATTTGCAGGTACAAGGTAAGACTATGAGATTTATCTCATAATTGTTATCACATTTATGAACTGCCATGTGCTGGTAATGCATAGGTATGTCTGTTTGCAAGTGGATGCAAAAAAAATAGTAATAAAATGTATAAATACAAATGTATTTTTTGCAAATTTATAAATATAATATTATGCATGTCACTATGACTCAGACATCAACATTTTATGATATAGCAGAGGTTTTGCTTTTGGCGGAATGATTACAATAAGTCTCTGTGTAAGCTTTCGTAGGACTGACAATGGTTTGCATTCAGTTATCTTCTAGTTCTTCACACAGAAAATAACAGCTTATGCATTCTCCTTACAAATATTACATGTGTCATTTAAATACTTCAAAATTCAGAAAGAGCTGAAGGCCTTTACTTTAGCTTCTGAAAAGCCATCCACAGAAATTTACCTCTGTACTGAGACCTTGGACAAAAACTTCATTATGCAAGAGCAGAATTTTATTGATGGTGAATATGAGGAAGCATTTAAAATGAAGCATCAGTACACCTTCAACCAGCACATATTACCAGCTACTTTTCGTATGCTAGTTGAAATGTATATAATGCATCATTGTGTTGATATGTATAAAAGCAATAACAATACAGGAATACACATTGACCGTGTATTCACATACCAAGAATTTATCATGCAGATTTCCTAGCTCACATACACTAAATTAGATCCTAAGAGTGCTTCAGTTGGCTGCAAATTGTTGTACCAGAGAGAAGCAAATAACTGAGTTGGGAATATAGGCCATGCTGTGGTCAGTCACTCTCCTGTCCCTTGATATGCAATCTCAACTTCTTCTGCAGACATATGAGAACACAGAAAGAGATTGTTTCAACTGCAGTCCAACTTTCTCTGAGTAAACTATTCCACTAAGTCCTGAAAAAAGTGCTATTGTGTACCTACAATCCAACAGAGCCTAAGGTGCTTTTCTGCAATGTTTGAAGCATGACCACAACAGGAAGTAGGGAGACTAAACACTACCGAATGGAAACCTTATATTTCACTAAGTACTTCCGTAATGGCATATCCTTGCTGTTATTGAACTGCAGTAATTAAAAGCAAATCAATATTACTTCCCTGAGGGACAGAGAAAGACTGGAATCAAATATGTGGGACCACCATCTTTTTTAGATAGAGTGAAGATGTGATGAAAGGTTTTACAATAAACCTTTCACAGTGTAGTGTGTGGAGTCTCCTTCCATGGAATCAGCCAAGTCAGTCAGAATAATGGAACAAATCCATTTCACAGGGAATTTTCCTTTAGAGTATAAACTGCCTTTTTTTTTTTTGTTTTCTTCAGCACTGTTTAGCCCTGTGAGACCAGTAAAATCATTTTTTCTTTGAACTAGTCCATAGCTGTAAACCAGCAGCTTCCACTTAATATCAGGACTCATTATTTTGCAATGTGATGACTTGAAGGTGAACTGCAGTGGGGACCTTTTCCTGGAGTTTCATTCTGCAGGCAGAGCTACCCCTTAAACATAGGCAAAGCAGGCGATGTCCTCTGGCAGCAGACTGCTGGAGATGACAGAGCATTTGTGACTTCTGTCCTGCCTTGCTTATGGGTTGGTGTCTGTTGAGCAGTAACTACGGCAGTGAAAAGGCAGCTCCTGCCAGCGGCAATCGCCACCCCCACCACCGCCTTCCCACAGTTGCAGTGGCAGTGACCAGAAAGGTGTGACTGCCCTGTTGTCTCTCCTCCATGGCTTTCCATCCCAGCTTTGCCACTACTTCCCAGACCCCTTCCCATGATGAACACTGTCCATGCCTCCTTGTTCTTGAGGCAGCAAAGCTCAATTTTTTCTATGTTTCTGAGGAGCTTGGAGACCTCTAGTAACACTTGTTTAAAAAACAAACCATAGAATGAGCCAGACCCCATGCTGCTGGGTATCACCAGAGCAGGGCAAAGGATGTGAAATAGGAACTTCTCTTTCTCCCTCCTTCAACTTCTGAACTTACAATTGCAGATGAAAAACACTTGGGTGAAGCGTTAGTAAATATTTACCCTTCAGGGCTCTAATAAATATTTGAGTAGCTCTTTGAAGTTTCACCTGCCATTCTTCTCTATTTCAGCAAACACTATCCTACACGGCCTGACTGCTTTTGTGCTGTGGTGCTGGTTACCTCACTTGTACAACGGGACTAGCGGAATGATTCAGGCAGAGGTCAAACATGACCTTGCCAGACTATCACTGGCATATGGTCATATTGGCTCATGTTAGATTTGTCAGGGTGAAAAGAAAGCTGGATGCTCTGCCACTTTCTGCCCATGAGTGCTGAGCTCTGGGAACGCAGGCACTATACACTGGTGCAATTTGGGGTTACTTAGCCCCAGCTTAAACTGTCCCAGTTCCCAGTCCCTTCTCCAGTCCCAATTCCCAGGCCCAGTTCTCCCTACCCTGGGTAACTTGTTGGGATGTAGCATGACTCCTTCTCTGCCTTTTCACACTGGATTTTCCTCTGAAGGAAACTGGACATTGGGCAGAGGATGGGAGATGAGACCTCGGTCTTACTCCTGCACTCCTGCCAGGAGATGGTTCTGGGAACCATGCGGTTCTTATGTCCCACCATTTAGACACAGCCGTAATGTTTATGGGGAGCAGCAGAACTGAAGTGTTTCCAGGTTTGTTCAGCCTTTGCTGATAGTCTTGTGTCTTCTTTATACCAATAGCCTCAGTGAATAAATGGTGTGATCTGGAGGAGATATGGATCTGCCTCCAACCACAGATCTACCTGTGCTACCTAGTTAGCACTCACAGTTACGCTGGCAGAAACTCTTTTTATGCACTTTGTAAAAAATTTTGCCATAATGGCCTGCAAACACATGCATGAGTGGGGCATCATTTTCAACTGGATATCTTTTTCCTGCCACTAAAATATCAGCTTCTCCCTAAAACAGACATGTAAAATAATGAAAAATAAGGGCTGAGTAGCTCATATGCCATTAAGGTTTGACAGGACAGCTACAAAAAAATCAGAGAAAAGCAAGGGTTAAGAACTGAAAGACAAAATTATGTAGAAAATTAAGTATAAAAATGGGAGCTTGTCTGCTCTTGTCTTCACCAAGGTTGTCAGCTAAACAGACACTTTGACAGAAATAATTTGCATTTTTTATAACTCAAAACAGTTATATGATAAATGACTGTTAAAAAGGATTAAGATCACATCTAATCATTTGAATCTATTTTCTATTTTTAACTATTTCCCATCTAGTTCCACCAGACCAGCCAAGACTCACTGTATCCAAAACTACATCTTCCTCTATCACTCTTTCCTGGATACCTGGAGACAATGGTGGAAGTTCTATCAGAGGTAATATAATTCAGGTTAATTGCAACTTCTTACTAAATTATCATATGTTGATAGTGTTAGTATATAATTATGAATGGCTACAAAAAGAAAAACAAAGCAGTCTGTATTACTGTCAGTGCTTAATGTGCACTATCATCATGATAACAGCTTTCAGTAAATTGCAGTTTCTCTTTGAGGTGGTTTAATCACAGATTTAATCACTTTCTTCCAGCGTACCCTCAGCTGTTATGACAGTTACTCTCTGTGGTTTTCCAGACATGTAATCTCTAACCATTCATTTTTGACGGTCCAGGTTCATCTTCTGGTCTTTGTTGCTGATTGAAGGGTATTTAGAAATGTCTATCCATTTCTTTTCTCTTTGAAGTGATCATAAAAATGGTATTTAAGCTGTTGTAAGGGTAGGCAAAATGTATTGCCTAGTATCTTTTAGTCAGGGGAGAGCTGTATGTCTTTCTGTGCATGGGATTTTTCTAGTTCTATTAGATCTTTAAAATTGCTTGTCATATTACCTGCAGAATTTGTGGTTTGTCTGGCTTATTGTTGCCATCTGTGCTTTTCCTCCAGGTTATATTTTGCAGTACTCAGAAGATAACAGTGAGCAGTGGGGTAGTTTTCCCATTAGCCCTAGTGAGAGATCCTACCGTTTAGAGACATTGAAGTGTGGTACTTGGTACAAGTTTACTTTAACTGCTCAGAATGGAGTGGGGCCAGGACGCATCAGCGAGATCATTGAGGCCAAAACACTTGGAAAAGGTATGTCGATTTCCGTCCCCATTGCTTACCTAAAGCTCTTGCACTCTGCTGTAGATCTTGGTTTGATAGGAAGACAGGCTTGGATATTTTACAATTATTGGCTTTGGAAACTTTTCCAATCGTGTCCTTGGTGTGACAGAAGCGCCTGTCACTGTGGGACTTGAAGCACTTACCAGCTGATATTATATCCTTATTTTCTTTAATATTTTTTTTCTGAGATGGGTTGGTACATATTTTGGAAGGGGATGCCTCCACTGTTGTAGGCTATAGAAATTCCAAGTACTGCTATTTACATGAGGAAATAGTTTCTTCTTTTGTAAAGATTCAGGCATTTATTTGTCTGGATGTTGAAGGAAGATGGGGAGTATGTTTACGTGTAGAGGAAATGGTGCCAACGTCTTATTTCTGCTCCAGACTGGTATTGCAGGAGCCATGCAAGTAGCACCCTTTGAACAGGGCAAGTGTCAAAAGCAAAGTAAAAGTTTGCAGAAAACTCTGCAAAGCCAAAGAATGAAAAATTGTTGAATTCTTAGTTAACTCAGCAATGTGTCCATTGATCCTGGTGCTGAGGACAGTTCCACATTGTAAATATCTGTCAGAATTATGAGCAAATATTGCACCAGACCCACTTAAAGAGACTTATCCCGAAGTCAACAGAGTGCAGTAGTTTTTGCATAATGCTGTAAAGATTACCTAATCTTGCATCTCTTTACCAGTTGTAAGAAATACTCTTAATTTGGGAGCAGTTTCATAATAATGATAGTTTACTTTTGATAGGTATGCCTGCCTCTATGCTTTTCATCACACCTGTGCTGTTGCAGATCTCCCAAGCATCACAGCAGGGTAGACATTTCATTTGACACGGGGAAGACCTGGTGTACAGTAGATGTGAATGGTATGACTTGCTGAAGCTCAGGGGACACTGCAGGTCAGCTGCGTACACGCTGAGGTTATTGGTGGTCAGGGAGAATGGTCTACTGTCCTTAAAGAAAGGGACATTTAGAAAAGTAGAAGCGGAGTGTTCTTATTTTCATTGCATGAAATGCAAGGTTTATACGTGCTTCAAATAACATCTAAATGGTTCATGAGAAAGCAGATCTCCCAAACTTCTGAGTTTCTCTGGGACTTGATATATATGCCTGGAAACTACCTGTGTTCCATTTACAGACTGAACCAGGTACTGTGTGATTTAGAATGCTGAGATTATTCTCACTGATGTCAGAGATCCAGAAGCATCTCTATCCAAAGCAGTTAACAGAGTCAATTGAAATAGTTCATAACACATGGCAGGAATCACAGTTTTGTTTAGATTCCTGCAGAATTTAGAAAAGAGTACATTTCAGTACATCTCATCAAAGCACAGGAATGGCAAAAAGACCCCCATTGAATAAGTTATGCTTCATTATATAGATTAAAATAGCATATTATAGATAATTTTCATCACATTAGGTGTAACTTTCGATAGTAAAAGTACTGTTGCTGCTAAGCAGTTAGCAATAATACTGTTAAGTACAATACAGTAGTATTTAATCTAAATTAACATTTGTTGATGACCTGTTTGATCCACCTACTGTCATTTTTTCAATTCTAAGGTGCCACTTTTACTGCCATTACTCCTATATTATGTAGAACTGTCAAAAAAATTTCGGTGTATGTATCAACAAAACCAACATTTGATCCCAAAACAGGACAAGTAAATGGAAATGTCAACCCCTGTCTGAATGGAAACATTCTAAGTCAGAAATACAAAAGCTAAAGTATATATTATTTTCAAACATAACGTGCAATTTCAACATACCAATATTTTTAGAAAATTTATTTTTGCTTGCAAGTTCTTCAAAATTGTCATTTTCCATAGATGACAGCCACTGTACTCTCAAAAAAAATGTGTTGAATTCCACTTCAAAAGACGACTGGAGCACCAGTGGATAAGCTTCAAGTGTATTTGCCATCAATAGTATTTCTGTGTGGTGTCCTGAACCCTTTCTTTTTTGCATAGCAAGAGGGGGCATTTACTGATACGACGTTTCTACATTAGATTTGCAAGTTGAGTCATACCAGTCTGTGTGAACCAGCAAGTCAGATCCTTGCAGAGACGTATGGATATTTTTTTCACATACAGATTTGAAAATCTAGGTTTTTGAGTCTGTCACAAAGCGTGAAAAAACATTTAAGAAGGGGGAAAGGAGGTGCTGAATATATAGATAATAAGATGAAGTTAAGGTTGTCCTGGAAATTTTTCTCTTAATTTTATATTTTTGAAAGTCCCATATCTGTAATACTTAGGCATTTCCCTTGAAATATATCATTGCTTCTAGAGCCACAGTTTTCAAAGGAACAGGAGCTCTTTGCTAGTATCAACACCACCAGAGTGAGGCTGAACCTAATAGGTTGGAATGATGGTGGCTGCCCCATCACCTCCTTCACCCTCGAGTACCGGCCGTTTGGGACAACAGTCTGGACAACCGCTCAGCGGACATCCCTGTCAAAGTCCTACATTCTGTATGACCTCCAGGAGGCAACCTGGTATGAACTGCAAATGAGAGTGTGCAACAGTGCTGGCTGTGCGGAGAAACAAGCCAAATTTGCAACACTCAATTATGATGGCAGTAAGTATATATTTTAATTTACATGTTTGAAATACTGTTTTTTACTCTAGTTTCTTACGTGATTTTTTGGCCTGTCTCCCCTCCCCCTCCCCCCGCCATTTTTGAGTCCCACATTTTTTAGTTCCCCCTTTTTGGATCTCTGGCCATGCTGACAGAGGGGTAACAGTCTCAAAGACATAAAATGCCTACGGATTTCATGACAATAGGCTGCCAAGCAGAAAAGAGGAATTGTTCTTTTGTCCTCACTGAGGAAAAGTTCCAGCACCAGTCAATCAACCATGAGACGTGTAACCGTGGGACACTAGGTGTCACTAGTTCCAGTGGTCACAGAAGCACTTGCTGGTATTTCATGCATCTCTTCCATGAAATTTTTGTCTCCCATACAATTGGTTCCTGCAGCCATTCACAGCGGTGACTGGCTTCATTGCTATTCCATGCAGTGTCCTTGTGACACAGCTCAAAACCCATTATGTGACACAACGGAGCAGCTAACTAGCTTGTCTTCCAGGAAAGCCTCCAGACAACATCCTCCAAGGGCAAAGCAATGGCAATGCTCTTATCCCTATTTACAGACACGGGAGAGTGAAACTAATGACCGTGACAGATGGCTCTGTCATGCCCAGCAGCAGGACAGAGGGGATGAAGGAATTGTT
The DNA here is from genome assembly GCF_023638135.1 of Falco biarmicus. NCBI lineage: Eukaryota > Metazoa > Chordata > Aves > Falconiformes > Falconidae > Falco > Falco biarmicus. Next base: position 78,622,460 of record NC_079289.1, on the reverse strand, counting down.
GCATCCTGCTCTTCTGCCAGGGGTTACTGCCCACCCTGCAAAAGCCAGAGCAAGAGGGCAAGGGCAAACATGCCAATTTGTCAGTCACTCCAGCTCCCATCCTGGTGTGTTTATTGGAAGTGATGGCTGTGCATGTGTGCTTCTGCTGGCTCTGTAGTGGGAAATGGATGTATTTCTGGCAAAAAGGCAGTACAGATGGCTCCAGATGGCAATCTCTTGTATTGCTCTATTGTGAATTGCCAAAGCTTTTCTGGAGACATCCAGTGTAAAATGTTGTTGTGTTGCCAGGGATATTGCACTGTGTTGTGCAACCACTTGGCGATGTCTGTACAATTAAATTAAACAGGACTAGTAGGAAAGTTCAAAGAAGAACTGGTAACTGTCCAGCGACAGCACAAAATTGCTAATCATTCATAACTCTGAGTTTGTAACACATCTTCCTGGCACAGTTTTGCCCCACACAAGCCAGCACTCTCCAGGTCAGTACCCATGTATGGCTCAGGGAAGAGCAAGCAACAGGGACCATTCCCGGTCAGAAGTGTGTGATATGCATCCAGCAGAGTTTTAAGCCTCAGCATCTTACACATCCTCTAATACTATCCCAGTCTTTGCACTAGGTGCTCATCAGTTCTTGCAGATAATTAATGGTACATGCCCTCATGGCTCAGCCTTTTGCAAACAGCACATCCCCTCATGTTTTTCTGAGAAAATATCATTTTGGTAGGCAGCCACACAGTCCTTATGTCATTTCCGACAGTCCAAAAAAATCAGATAAATGTTTTATCTCAGCACTTTGGAGGCCTACAGAAAACCAAGATCTGAGCAGTTATTATACAAATGCTGCCAGGTCTTGCCAGGTAGACTTAGGACCTGTTTTACTGAGCAGTATAGATGTTGTCGACAATAGCTGTTTCAAGTATTATGTGTTAATTTCTTGCCGCTTTACTTAGCTTATCCTCTTTTCTTTCTAGTGTCTTTCTAGAGGGAGCATCCAACTTTCAGTGATCATTTTTTTTCATCTGCAGTTATTGTTACATACATATGTCTAGGGCAAACAGTTTTAAGCCACTCCTTAAAATCAGAGTATATGGAAATTCAGGTCCAGAGCCCTAAATTCCCACTGATAGCACTGAAATCAGATGTATTCTTAGAGTGAACTGATTTGAAATGTTGTCAGACTCTACTTCTAGGTTAGGTGATGATACTTACCTTGGTTTCACATACTGTGACCTGCATGCCGTTTGATTTTGTGTGTTGCTGTATGACGACTTTAAAAGTGAGAAAATGAAACAATAAAAATATTTGTAGTGCTAAATTTCCTGGGCCACTGCTTCTGGTCAGCTAGAAAATTTCTCATTTATGGCATTGATGGTTTTGTTTGTCAAGCATGCTTTGCCAGGATTATATTTTGCCTTAGAGAGCCAGCACGATCTCAAATACTGACTGCAATGTTAAGAGAGGAAAGCAAATCTCATTTTTCAAATTTTCTGAATTTGTTACATTTGATGCAGAACTAAAATGGTAAAATTATTATTATTATCTATTGAAAATTAAGATAGTCTATTCCCACATAAGAGATTTCATAGAAGAAATATTTCAGTGCTTCTAAAGCAAAAATTGTCCCTATTGTCCCTACAGGGTCCTAGGTCCCCATTCATCTGTTCCTTGGTCAGCTGTGTAGGCTTTAAGGTTCTTCAGAGCTGGAAAATAGTGTCTTATTAGAAATCACCATTTTCTATCAGTACTCATGCAGAAGTTTTTGCTCTCACACAGAGTGAATTTTTCATTTACAGAAAGCGTGCCAGTGGAAACTGCCTGGCCAGCTCCATTTCTGAGTGCTAACCCTACCTCTACCACCAATCCATCTTGTGATGTGAGATTAGTCCCTTTCAGCTTCTAGGGGTTGCAGCTGCCCTTAGGATAAAATGGGTACAGGGATAGTACTTTGAAGATTAGATAATACATGTATGAAAGTTCTAGGATACCAAATGTTAAGAACAAGCTTAGGAACTTTAGCAGTCTTAAGGTAAAGCCTTTGTAAACTTTGTAGAAATCCTTAAGTTACATGGTCTTTCAGTCATTTTGTTTGGACTGCAGTAGCTGATTGTTATCTGTGATAGAGCTCCTGAGAAATACCATGGCAAAGTATCCTTTACCTTAAATCTCTTCATCATGATTTAGGTCAAAAGGTTAATAACAGATCTACGTGCAACTTTCTGCTTTCTGTTCATAGATATTGCAGCTAACCATTTTCAGCTTATAGATTTTATGACCTTCCTGCCCCTTGTTTTTCAGAACATTTGCAGTCAATACTTAAGGAGATATTTTTAGCAATGTGCAGCTGTAGTGTGTAGCACTGCAAAGAAGCTTCCCGCCTCAGAGATCAGCTACTCAGTAGTCCTGCATTAAATCAGGTCAGCTTGGTAGGTGCTCTAAACTATGCTAATTGATTCTAGCCCACCAAGGGACTTCCTACCATGAAGAACAGTTAGGACACAGGAAAACACTTGGTAGTCCTAAAGTCACAAGGTACAAAGGGAGATGGAGGAAGGGCTGCAGCATAGGGAAAATGAGGTTAGAAACATTCAAGTTACAACTTCTATGAAGCCCCAGTAAAGCAGGCTGAGAAAGGGTGATGGTGTATTGACCTGGAAAAAAAACCCAAAACCAAAACCCAAAAAAAAACAGAAAAAAGAAAAAGCAACCTCCCAATTTGTCTGGGACTTCGTTCTGAGAAAAGCTTTGACTTTTCTACTCCTAGGCAACGCCTAGAATGACAACAAATGTTGAAATGGTGTTTTCTCAATGGATAGCAGGTTTATTTTTTGGTAACTTCTCATACAACTGCTGAATATCCACAGATGGGTAATGGGAAGGATTTTTAAGCTTGCAGTATGTTTTTTTAAGTAAGCTTGTAATGCCTGTATATAGAGTTATGAGGTTTACACTTTACTTGGAAGAGGCATGGAAAATTATAATCACTTACCTAAACACTTAAGATTTAATTGGAATTAAGGCCATTCATAATTTGATTTTCATCAAAGTATTAAGGAGAGCAAGACAGAATTTTAGGTAGTCCTGAACCCAACTGTCTTTAGCCAATGGTCCATGTGACTTTAATTCAGAGCAAAATTTGGCCCTTTAATCTTCAGGAGGGCTTAGAAGGATTTAGAGACAGTTATTAGTATTACCTTCAGGAGCTTGAAATTCTTTCCATTTCTTCATCTAATCATTTTGTTTGCCTTTAGACTAGTGCAAAAACTGCATGTCAGTTAAGACAAGATGAAAAAATCCTGCTGTGTGTTTATTCCAAGAAATGGAAAATTAGAAAAAGAAGGGAAGTTATGGGGAAGAGCTGCAATGTACCAGTAGAAAAATATTCCAAACGAATTTGTAAGAAAATAAATTCACTGAAGTACCTGATACAGGTTTGGATGGTTGTAGCTTTTCTGTTTATCTTCATTCCTTTAGGGAACTACCTTTCTCATTATATGTAACTCAGATAGCTCTTCTGAAAAAAACATGACTTAGAATTCTACATTTTGACTGTGGTTATGGCACTCACATTGTACTGCATCATATCACTATTTTTTTTCCCCTGATACTGTATGGTACATAATGAGATATAACTATATCACTCAATGCAACAATTAAAATGTAAAAAAGGATATACCTGTTTTGCTATCTCGCCCTCCTATCCTTTTAGCAAGTAGCTGCTTTTATGTTTCAGTGACCGGTTAAATTTAAATAGCTTCTATCGAAAGTCATCACAGTTCACAATACTTGTGTGTTTCTACTCATTTCAAACAAATCTGCATTTTATAGCCTCATTTCTGGTTGCATTCAGCAGTTTAATAGTAATCAGGAAGTGAGTGGGAAGTCTTCCATGACTAAACAGCCTTCCGAAGAAAGTGCTGCATTCTTCTCACATCCTTTAGAAGTAAAGAAAAAAGAATTGAAATGTTCAAGTATTATACCAGGAAGCCAGGTATATTCAAAATGCAAATATGTCCCAAAATGAAAAAGTGAGCTGCCTGCCGATGCCAGTAGTTTATAGATTCATTTCCCTCATTTCACTCTCCAGATCTGATTGTTTCTATCCAGCGTTACTCTGCTGTTTTACTGATGAGTATAATGTCAGACACTCTTTAGCAAATTGCCATCAGGTTGGCTATCTGAATTTCAGATCAATATCACTGCTGCATCCCTAAGACGTGATAGAAGAATGTTTCTTTGCAAAGGATTCACCTGATGTGTGTAGCACAAAATGAACTTTGTCAAATATGTTCCTAACAAAGAGGAGTCCAGCAGGAAGTATGAGTATGTTGAGTGCTATTTTCCCACAGTAAGGTGTAGTAGATGTAGACAGTAATTCTGAGATCTCTTATGGCTTTGTACTGATTAGATATGACTTAAAATTAATCATAGCACTTGACTGTATAATGTACATGGTTTCTTTCATCAATGAATGCACTTCTTGATTTCTGGTAATCTCTGAGTCTCTGCGGTCAGTACCTTGTTACTAGTGTGACTGGTTACATGTGCGTGGCCATTACACATGCAAACATAGCATCCACTCTGAACATGACAAATCCTTCTTAATGTTCTGCATGCAGCTGAAGCATATAACGTGCCATATTCCCTGAGAACTCAATCTTTTGTCTTCATTAATAGGCATCTAATATCATGAAACTGTTTCCAGGTACAATCCCTCCACTCATTAAGTCAGTTGTGCAAAGTGAGGAAGGGCTGGCAACCAACGAAGGGCTAAAGATGCTGGTGACCATTTCCTGTATCTTGGTTGGGGTCTTGCTGCTCTTTGTGATGCTGCTGATCGTGCGGAGGAGGAGGAGGGAGCAGAGACTGAAGAGGCTGCGAGGTAAGATGAGAGCTGTGGCACTTCTACATATGCATGCTGCCTGAACATGGGAGTACAAGCGGGGCTGCACATGACCAAAATGTTCAGTCCCCCGTTGGTATCATTTTCCTGAATACATAACAGACATGGGCAACAAAGCATGTGGGTTTTCTACAGAAATTCCTTCTTTTTCATTTGGTAGTAAGTTTCTAAAAAATAGGTCATGTATCCATTGTTATTTTGTGTGGGGGAAAGGAAAATAATCCTCATATGTTGGTGTTTGCTTATTTTCCTTTTTCTGTTGTTGTTTCCCTTGTGAATGGTCTTATTAACCTAAAACTGTATTTTTTTCCAAGGGTGAATTTAGATGTTCTAAAGATGAGGGGATTTCATTATTCCAGCAGATGCAAACCATGAATCCCAAATTATAAAGTGAAAGTAGCCAGATGTTAGTAGGCTAGAAAACACCATCAGATATTCTCAGCTTTGTTACCACGTCTTTTTCCCTATGATGTGTTATAACAGCACTATTACAACACCACTTCATTGTTCACTGACCTTTCGTTGTCATTGACCTGCACATTTCTCTAACGCTTATTCAGTTCAGGTGTTTGCTGTGTGAATCATTTTTAGATCTGTGAATTAAGCCAGCTTTATCAGCGCTTTAGTAAATACCCCTGGCTGAGACACAGCCAGGTTTTTGACCCTTGCAGTCTGCCACTTCTGCACTAGGTTTTCCACTAGTGCACAACAGCAGACTTTACACTAAAGGTATTTGGGAAAAAGCCTTACAAATCACACACTGAATAAATAGTAAAGCGATTTATTTTCTGTACAGGTAAGTTTAATGATTTCTAAGAGCAACCAAATTGTTTAGTTATTTGTATTTTAACCAAAATATGATCATGACATGTATTAAAACCAGGACCAACCCTGCGTGTTCCACCTCACCTTAGCATCTACTCCTCTCTCTTTTAGGTCTCATTTTGTCTTTGTAACAATATCTTGGACGTTTTTGCAAAAAAAGACAGAGATACAGGGCTCTTGGCCACGGGCAAAGTCATACATCAAAGAGGATAACTAGCCTTATGGTTCATACACAGCTCTGGAAATCAGGGCATCTGGATGCTTTAGCTTGTATAATAAGTTTCTCATTCAAAACCTTTTAAGTCATTTACCTCTGTGCAGTTTTTTTCATCAAAAAGAGTGGTGGATTAAGGGTGAAGGAAGTGTTATCTTCTCAGAAATACTGTGGAATTCCATCCAGTAATGAGCAGGATATTTTGAGCTCCATGGCTCCAGGAAATGATGGCTGTGCATATTTAGTTTTCCATGGTTAATTTACAAATATTCATAGATTCTTGAGTTACAGTCCCTTAAGGAAGGCTGATGATCATGGCCAGTTTGGCTTTTGCATAACGTAAAACTTGTCTGATTTATTTCCTCTCAGAATATAGAAATTTAGAAAAATATCTGAACTTCACTTAAACATAGGCAGTGACAAAGAATTCATCAGTACTTTGGATGTCATCAGCACTTAACTACCATTTCTGTACAAGTTGTGTCTCATTTCTTATCTGAATTTATCAAGCTACAGCTTGACATCCCAGCCATCTTGTCCTCTTATACTTCTCTGTGCCGTACACAGGCTGAATGTTTTTGTGTCATATTTTCAGCCTCTGAGGATATTCCTTTTACATGGTGGTGACCAAGTAATTTCTTCATGTTTTCATTGATAAATGAAACAGATAAATATTCTTTAATTTCTCTCTGTAGTTTTCCCATCATTTATTAATTTCGAGGCTTTTATCTGGTCCCTTTGCAATCTTTATGTAGCTTTCCTCATCTGTGTAAGCTAGAAATTAACACAGTATTCCAGCAACAGACATTACCAGTATCAGATAGAAAGCTAACAGCCTTTCTTCTTTCCCTTTATGGTCTTCCGTCTACATCTCCAAGGATCGCTTTTTTTGGTATAGCATTCTTTTAAGGGTTTGTGTTTAACATCTTATGCATTGAGATCATCTGACAATTCTCTGATTACAGTGCAACAGAATAACATTGTGTAGCTATGGCTTGTATTCTTGATATATGACCTTATACTAATATAGATACAACCTACCTGATGATCCAGATTGTTACAGTTTAGTGACCTGGCATCTTCTTATATTTTAGATACCTAATTCTTCTGTAATTTTAAAACTTTTATCAGATATTATTTCATTAACTCCTGGCAGGTGATAAAAGTACCAACGGCATGATGTCCCATGGCGCATGATGACAATAAATACTAAACAATGATTCTCTGCTTAAGATTGTATTTTGAATATGTTGAAACCCATGTAAAATGGCTGCTGTGTTAGGTTTTTTGCATCATGCTACTTTGTTATTAAAACTTTTTGAGGTACCAAAACTTTGCTCTGGAAAAATATAATACTTCAATGTTATTTAATCATAACTCAGCGGGAATGTTTTCAGTGTCATCAATTCTCAGCGAATTTTTATCTCGTTTTTGAAAAATAAACTTTCTTGGATATGGCTGATGGACCACAAGTCTTTATTGATGAGCCTCAATTATTCCATCTCCTTTAATTCATTTCATCAAGCTTTATTCCATTTTTTTAGTCATCTTACTCATTGCCAAGATCAGATTGATAGGACTTCAGCAGCTCAGATTTTTTATATTCATTCTTTTTCAAGACTGATCCCATGTTAGCCATTTTCTGCTCTTCTGGAGATTACTTCATCTTCTAAGTCTTACTGACAATCAGTATTGCTGTTTTACAGGACTCCTTAGTATGTTCTTTTAAAAAGTACTGTGTGCAAGTTTTTCTGATCTCCTAACCAAAAAAAAATAAAAATGTTTTGCTCTAGTAGTTGTTGTGTTCAGCTGTTATCTGAATTAGTTTTGAAATTCAAATCCTGTCATTATCACTTGATCTGTATCACCTGGTGGAATTTCTCTGAGGCACAGGACTCATTTTTCCTAAATCATGATTCCATCAAGTTTCCTCCAGTCTACATCAGAAATAATAGTTTCCACAGTGGAACCTTTTAAAAGAATTTATACAAGTTACAGATGTAATTCTTGCCTTTGTGGCTCCAGGAGATGTGTTTTCTTTGAACCTGCTTGACAGAGAGGAGTGGGAATTGCAGATTTATTTGCAGTACACTCTGCATGCAAACATTTGTATCTGTGCTTATAGAAAATGGGCTTGTGGTTCCAGTTTCTGTGGGGTAAATGTAGCCTAAAACCAGCAATCTCTCCATTCTTAATCCTTTTACTCCTTGTTTTAGCATATAGGGACAGATAAACCTCTATATTCTGCCTGTGTCACACCCAGCATTATCTATTTCCTCAGGAGCACTCTGTTTAGAAAGAAAGAAAGAGTAGTTTTCAGCAAACCCCTGATTTTCCCTATGTTCCACAGGTCAGGTCACAAATAGGTCCACTGTCTGCTGGAGTTCATGCAGCCATTCAGTAGGTCAGCCCATATTATAACCGAGAAAACTGATAACTTACCATTCTTTCTCGTTACTATTAACCTTAACCTAGCTCCACTACTACTGTAATAGCTTTCCCTTTCTTTTTAAATCCAATTCACCTTAATCCAAGCAGAAAGTATCAATGTGGCATGATAGTTCAGAAGTGGCAGCATGCAATTTAAAACTGTATCACAGTCCCTGATTTCCCAGGGGCCAAGGCAGATGTGTTAAGAATTTTAAAGGCAGCTTCCCCAGCAGATAGAAGTGAGGGCTGTCGCCAGGTTAGTTCCTGTCAGCACAGTCATGTGTCAAACCCACAGTAAGGAGCGGTTTGTCTTTTTCACTAAGGTGTGGGGTGATGCTTGACTGGCACAGGCGATTACTCCCTTTGCTCTGTCATTCATGGTCTCCCCAAGCCCTCTTTTCCACACCTGAAAGCTGGGAGATATGACACTGGCAGGGATACTGACTCACTTTATGAAGTATTCTCAATTTGCTGATCAACAGTGTAATGTAGGAAATACACATTACAATCTATAGTCTATATTCATTGATTTGTGAAACTGGCATTTCTCCTGTAGCTGATGTTATGGACACACTGTTCATATTCAGTTGCTTTTAAGCTTCTGGGTTTTGCTTTGAACAGATACATAAGATCCTTTATCTCCTTGGGACATTTGTTTTGTTCCAGTCCTACATTAGCTTGTATGCCCAGTGCAGCCATCATTAATTGCAGCAATGCTACTGACCGTTGTAAGAATCTGCTGGAATAACTAATACATTTAAAGCCCACTGATGGAGGGGGGGTGGGGGGGTGTCTGTGTGTCCACAGTGCTTCTTCATTTAGCTTTTGACATGTAACAGGATCTTGAATGATGCCTCATGTTATTTTTGATTGAAGATGCACAATCTTCTTTGTATCTCTTTGACCAAGAATGCATATATGTTGATGAGCATCTGAATATATGCCACATACATTTAATGGTGAAAACGCAATTTTTTTTCCAGAGGTATCATGGAATACAGCTATATGCTGTGCAGCACCTGAGAACATCTAAGGGAAGTTGTTTGTCATGTAATCCTGGCAAACAAATCTAAAAAGCAAACTGAATGGCATTGCAACAAGCGACCTTCAACTTTGTCCCTTCAGCTTTTCTTGAGTTGTGAATTCTTGCACAAGTATCCATAGTCTTCACTTAAGGAGGCAGCAATTGCTTCACAAAAGCTGCTACCTGAATAAAAATATTTTTGCATATTAAATCACTCTTCTTATGTGTGCCAGGGGGAGAATGTATGCATAGTCTCTTCGTGATCCTTTTGCTGTTAGAATGACAAGAAGCCTCATAAAGTTTTCTGAAAAGAACCATGATTTTGAACCAGAGCTTTTTTTTTTTTTTTTTTTTTTTTTTTTTTTTCCCTTGTATTCTTCGAAAAACTGTGTCCCTTCCTGGTCCTTAAAAGTCAGTAGAAAAACTATTTCTGCTATCATTCGGGAGCAGCAGCAGTGGTATTTTGGTTTATAGATACAGATTCTGGTTGATAGAGACATTGCCACCTACTGTGTAGTGCCACTTTTGTAAGAGTGTTAACAGCAAAAGGCAATCCCAAATAAAGTGAAAAATAGAAAGTCCGAGTGCCTAAATGGAGCACCATTTGGATTAGATGGGACATCTCAGATGAAGAGTCCTTCCCTCCATCAGGAATTTGCCATGATTTGTGCTGAAAAGGGGTAGAGGAATGTTAAAAATAAAGGAGTGGAGCAAACAGGCCTAGAGGAAGCAGAGAATTTCAGCTTCTCCAGTAGTAGGTGAAGAATAAATCTAAAGACAGGCAAACTGGCACAGTGTCAGAGGAACAGAATGTACAAAGTGGATGGATGGGGTTTGGCTGAGTTTTTTTTATGAATAAAAAAAGCCTTTTGTCCATTCCTTTTGATAACGAATACAAACGTAGCCAGATCAATGCATTAAGATGGTGGTTTGTTTCTGCTTGCATCCTTTGAATGTTAAAAGCAGGATATTTAATAGGATCACAAGCAAGGAAGTTGTAGTAGGTGTAGGAGAGCTAGAAGGTGATTAAGGAATAAAAAAGGTGAGATGGAGAAAACAAAGACAAATTTAGTAAATGTCTTGGCAGGTGCTGGTAGACTTACGAGCAGCAGATTAAAGAAGAAATTTAAAGTTTTACATAATAGGAGAGTTGTTTGAAGACTTAGAACTTGGAATTGTTTTCTTCTCAGATTTGCTTCACTTGGTTGCACAAAAGGCTGCTTTGTTGCTGTGTGATATACTTAAGGACTCTCAAGTCAGCATTTTTAAGTGAGTTTGTTTAGTGGCAGACTGTAGCAGAACAAAGCATTGCTGTCTACTTTTGCTGAATAATACTACAGAAATCATTATATTATGTTGATAAAGTTTTACAGAAAGCTACCTGAAGAACACTGGGTGAACCAACCTTAATCTGTGTGATTTGATCTGATCAGTATCAGAATAATTGTATCTCCAAAGAATTTTATGCTAATAATATCAGCAATTGCAACAACAGGAGGAATATTTCTCCTTCAGCAGCACCTCATTTTGCAGGACTGATCCATGCAGGTATAAGCCACCTCCTGTACACCTATCTTGTACACCTCTAAGCATCTTTGGTGCTACTGAGGAACTAAATGGGGCTGTCTGCAGCAGAAATGCAGTTTCAGCAAAAGTAGGGACTTTTAGAGGTTATTTTATTACTGATCTGATGATCTTACACATGGCTGATTCAAACTGCTTACTTCCTAATAATCAATCTATCAAATACATTTTAATTTGTGATGACATTTCTTCTATTTTCTTCTAGATGCAAAGAGTTTGGCTGAAATGCTTATGAGGTAAGAATAGTTTTAATGTTTTTAAATTGAAAAATGTCTGTCAATTATGGCATCATGTTTAAAAATTATTATGGGGACAAACAGAGAAGTAAACCTTCTATTCCTAAATCCTTTTTGAAATTCACTGTTTGACTGTGTATTAAGAACTAGGACACATTGTTGGTAGCAAATGGGAGAAAAAAGTCAAATTGTGGACAGTATCTGTGAGGGAATACATTGGTAAAAAACTGAACACTCTTGTGTTAGTAGATTAAATTATGGAAGCTATGTAGGTCCATTTGGACATTTTTCCTATTCAGAAAAACATTTTCATAATACGTGCCAAAGTAATTACTCTTCAGAGGTCATCTGACTGAAGGCAGTAAGTGCCTGGATGCAAGTATCTCTAAACTTTACAGTTATACTTATGTAATTCACTATTGCTAGCAGCTTATACCCAAAGGTATAGAAGCACGGGTAAATCCATTTATTATTTTTCAGTTCTGTTCCAACAGCTCAACAACCAGAAATCTCATTCAGTAGCTAAATTGCAACAGAATGACTACTCTGGCGCCACAGTTCTTTCAAAGATGGAAATTTCATTTATTCAATGTTTATTGTTTTGTCTGGGGAACATACTGAACTTTAAAACTGCTGCATATAGTTGAAAATGGGATCACCAAAAGATTATTTTTAAGTTCAAATGAGATTTAGTCTTTTTGTTTTTAAGCAACAAATTTGAGAATGTCACAGATATTTTACAAAACTTACCGTACTCTAAGCTTCCTCACCCATGGTAATCTTCACCCTGCTACTGTAAGAATATACATCATGGATGATTTTAGTGTAAACTCAGCTCTACGCCATCAGTCTGTGAATACATCTGAATAGTCCCACTGATGTTAACAAGACTCATCATGCAGATCAGGTCATACCCCTCCTATCTGCCAGTTAGAAACCTCTGCTAGCAGTGGATTGCAGGGTTAAGCAACTTCAAGAAGATACACTCAGATATTTTCTGGTGTCACAGAAAACAGCAGAGATTAGCATATGCAACAAGTCTGTTCCCTAAAGAAACACAATACAAACTGGCTGAAACTCCTGGATGAAGATATTCAGTCCCAGTGACAGCTACACATAACACCTCTGCAAAACTGGTAAACCTCTGCCTTAACCCTGGTGAGCTTCACTAGTCTTGTCACCACTTCTGCAAGGGCATGTCAGAGCCTCACTCCTCTGATACTTAGAAAACTTTATCAAACTGCCAAAATAAGTTTTGACCCAGTATTTCTTCTGCTGGTGTTGACCTTCAAATTAAAGAAGTCCTTTTGCCCTCCCTGCCTGATGTACTCAGAGAGCAGTCAGGTCCCTTCCCAGCCTTTAGTTCAGAGCTGGTTTTCTGGGTAACTCATCTGCTACCCTTTCCTTTTTGCTTTTCTTTTCACTAGCATTGAAATATGGTCATGAAGTCAGTTTCTCCCATTTCATTAAAAAAACAAGCTTGGTTTTAATAAATAGTCATGTTTTGTATTTCTCTTCTGAAAGTGTGAACAAAGGCAAATCATTATTAAAACAGGACTTTAAAGAAAGCAGGGGCTATAAGCCTACATTTGCAGATGTGTCATAACCTGGAGCTCCCAAAGTGATGCTGTTTTGGGGAGCCTGCTTTCTACAGGCTAAGTTCTCTGTCACTTGTGATAAATCTGTGAAATACCTCCAACCAAAACCGGAGCTACCCACCATCACTAGATGTTCCTGAAGATTTAGCATGTTAATAATCAAAGGATAATAGGCCCTCTCCAAAGCAATAGGCACACATCATAAAGCTCCTGATATTTTATGTCTTTTAGATTTCACCAAAATCTATGATACCAATATCAAGAAAGAGGATATGCCGTGGGTTGTGCTTTGCTGTTTAAGTATTGGACGGAGAACAGAAAAGGTGAATGCCGGCTTGGTAGGAAGGTGTGAGGCATGGAGAGAGCTTTGTGTCTCTTTCCATTTGAGGAGATTCTTATGAGCATATGTAAAGCAGATTAAGAAAGGAGCTTTAGTCTTTGCTTTGAAATTTGTTGGCTTTGGCTGTGTAAGTCAGATGTTTTGGGAGCAGGATAAGCCCCAGAAGTTAGCAGTTTAGACACGAGCAGCACAACTTGTTGCTGATACCTTAAACTCACAAATAAAAATCCCTGCTGCTGTACAATCACAGGTATTTTATGTCTTTTTTGGGTGAAAGCAGTGGTTCAGCCAACTTCTTTGTAACACTTCACTGTGAATCAGGATAGCAATTAATTGAGCTTTCTAATATTGAAGACAAGCTGAGGAATCTTTTCTCAAATATTCCTCTTCCAGGCCAATTACTTACAAGATTTAGTTTTCTGTGTGTTTTTACAACAACCAGCTTAGACATCAGGAAACTGTGAGGTGGCTTGAATCTCTGCCAAAGACCGAGAATAACATTGGCTTTACAGATCACCATATTTAATCCCTTTACATAACTAGCCTGATGGGTTTAACCCTCTCCTGTGCATACAGGTATTTTCAGTCAGTCAAGTAAGTATTTTTTTGTTAAATGTCCAGAAAGACTGTGTAAAAAGGGGTGTTCTTCTAACTACGCACACTCTTTCAAAATACCTTATACATTTTACTACCTCTGGAAGGAGGCCCGTTTATCCACAGACTGTACATAAAAGCTGTGTTCAATCAGACCCAAAGGCCTATGTACCCAAGTATCTGTCTGTCTTAGTGGCCAAAAACAGACACCTTGGTAGAGTAAAAGACTACAGTAAACGCGTATGGACTTGTTCTCCAGACAGGCTCCCAGTCTCTTAACAATTTGGAGCTCAGGGGTTCATTGAACCAGAGGGAATTAATTGTATTATACACAGATCCTTACAAGGTCTGACAGGTAAGGAATAACCATAGCTCATGTTTAAGTTTGGGAATTGTGTATCTGTACCTTAAGGAAAATCTAGGTAGATATATTTCCTCCCTTTAAAGAATTAATCATTGGACTCCTCACGCACCAGACTGTTACAATACTTTGATGCCTGAATTTTCCTAGGTTAGGAAATACTTGGGCACCAAACTTCAGAACTGCAGTCCTAAAAATCTGCCTCGCTGCCAATCCCTAGAGGCAATTAATTGCTGTTGGCACCTTAAGTTTTTATAATCTTCAGAAAGTAATTCAGAATTCCCTGAGCCAGAAAGAGATAGCATGCTAATTGGCAGCAACCCTCTTGCTACTGCCAATTGCCTGTTCTGTGTTTGGACACTTCATGTCACTGTACCACTGTATACAAGAGAATTAATTAGACCAGTAAGGAGGAGGAGAGAGATCACACAAAACAATGCACAACCTTGAGCATAGTAGGGAATTTTCCTGAATATAGAGATGCCTGGAATCCAGTTCTGGCTTGAAGGACCTTCCACGTATTTTGCATAAAGCTATCCCTGGAGCCAAGAATGGGATTCAGAATTATTTTGTGGCAGGTGAGCAATGTAACTGCAAACCTGGGGAACCGTCCTCCTGCTCCTTGTGGTCCAAACAATACTTTTTGTGCAGTTGAGTACTTTGCAATAGTAGGGATATAGAGCATTCGTACTGCAGAAGAGCTTCTAGGTCTCACTGTGGTTCTGGGGTCTGCGTTCTCTGAGGAAGATGTTTGATTTGATCCCTGTGTCTCCTGCATCCCTGGTGAGCAAAGGAAGGGTGCAATGATGCATTTATTAGACTCAGTAATGTATTGCACAGATTCTGCATGTATCTGATTGTGTGTGTCCTGTAACTGTTCGATTATTGATTATTAATTGAAATTGGACCTCAGAAATTCAGTTTTCTAACAGATCACAGGTTTCCTCTATGATCTTGGACAAGACCAAATTAGTGTGACTTTTCAAGGGCATGTATTCAAGCACATTTGGCATTGCAGATAATATGTAAGTCTCTGATTCTCTTAACATTTCAGCAACTTGAGTGGAAACCAATAGGAGAGTGGCATTTAATCAATGCAGAGACTTTGCAGAGACTTCAAGAATGTCAGTGTGGAATTTATCTGCATTTTAGGATTCTAAATGTCTTTGAAAATTTATGTGCTTAATAAGATACTGTAACTACTGTGCTTCCCTGATTATAGACAGAGAAAAGTCTGGCCACCCTTGGGTAGCTCTCTTGATATTTTGCTTCCACCATGATTAAATAAGGCACCAGTTGTAGGCTGTTTGAATTCATTTCAACTATCCAACTGTATATGACGGCAACAGTACCACCTAACCACCCAGGTAAAGACAGAGACATTAAAATTTGAGATGCATAGATGGTGTTAACGCTGGGGGCCACAAGAGCAGGGAAAGCCAAAAGGTGACAATCAGCCAGACAGGTGTACCTGTGTGCCTTGCAGACCTCACGCTTGGATTTGGAGCAGGATTATGGACCACATGATGAGGAAATTCCTCTTAAAAAGGACTGTAGGAGAACCTCCAAACCTGCAGTAGTTAGGTCTTGGTGACATGGAGACACAGCAGGAAGTTAAGGCAAGTTGTCTGGAGATGTGGGCTCATCACACATGCGTTAATCTCCTGTATAGAAGCTCACACTCAGGAAAGAAGTGAGCTTATCATCAAGCAGCTTAATAGTCCTCTGCTGATTCCATTAGCAACAATAATTCATTGCCAAAGGAGAATTAAACCAAGTGATCTACAGCTATTTTACACTAGAAAATGAGCCTCCACTTGGATTTTAAAGCTCTTTGAAGTGCAAGCACTTGGATCACACTACTGGCTGATTTGTCTTAACTTTCCTCAGCCTCCCTGCGTAAAGAAGTATTTGCAAATATCTCCTGTCCTGCAAAGAGTAATTACATCTAAAAGGCTGAAAAGTTCCTGGGTTTTTAATGCAGTCTAAAGGTTTCTTGATGCAAGCTCTGTACTAGAAATTATTGTAGCACTCAGTTCTGCTATCCTTTTTCATTTACTTTCAGTAGACAGCTCATTTAAGAAGTCATTTTCTGGTACACAGACTTTGAAATGAAATTGTTTCAATTTGCACAATGATAGAATAATTGGTTTATGCTCTCTTTTAGAATATTGCATCAATCAATTAGAAATAATCCATAAATATAAACAAGATTTTCAGTTTTAGTCTTGGAACATCAATGGGACTAATACCTTTATTCATTTAATGCAATTTATTAATGGATTCCCTAGTTATTAATTTGTTTTTATTTATCAAATCTAGTGATATATGGAATTTATCTAATGAAAAATATGGAAAAGTAAAAAAAAATAATTAGAAATTACTCAAGACATCGTTCTCCTACTGACCTGTTTGATTAGCTATGTGTTTATTCATATTCATGAGGAATGAAAGAAAAGTTCCATCTTGCAAAGTATTTTTTCTAATTTCATTATATGACAACACTTGAAGAAAACAATAATATTTTCAGGAGATTTCTACTAATAAAGAATAGACCAAATCCTTCAACACTGTGCATTCATCTAACGGCTTGTCAGTAATACCATGCACTTGTTCTGAAGAGGGGGAAAATAATATGTATGAGTTTTTTTGCTGATTATGGTTATATACTTTTTTGTTTAGCAGGACATATTTAAAATGAGGAAATTTGCAAATACCTTTTCATTTAGGCTGAATGTTAATGTGTTCTCTTCTTATTTTTAGCAAGAACACCAGGACATCAGATACACTTAATAAGCAGCAGCAAACACTGAGGATGCACATAGACATTCCCAGAGCACAGCTTCTGATTGAGGAGAGGGACACGATGGAGACTATTGGTAAACTCCTGTTGGGTTTGTTTTCACTGGTTAATGTAGCAGGCACTTTTAGGTAGACTTCCTTTACCCTGTGCCTTTTCCCCACTGCGCACATCAAGAAAAAACAGCGACAAAGTAATCTGCCACATTTGAAAACTGAACTGATTTTTTTTTCTCCCCTTTGAATCATTTTCTACTTTTAAGTAGTCTCAGTACAGTATTTAAAATAATGCAGGACATTAGGAAAATGAAGCTTACTTGAAGAAAATGTAAATGAAGACTGGCAGTTTTAATGATTTTCATTTTGATTTCTCTTTTGGCTCTCACTAGGCAGTTTGATCACTGGCATTACTTACAAGGAAAATGAAATTCTGAATCTACAATATTAGTATTTGAAGATTTACAAAAGCCAACTTCTGAAACTTAAACTTTACATATTGTATCCACCTGCCCATAGCAAATGATATTTCAACATTTTGATCAGTTTTCAGCTTTTGTGTATCTATGCAAAATTCAAATTAAGCTGTTTCACGCAACACAAAACAAGATTTCTCATGTGGCTGGCACATAGCTAACTGTCATGAAAAACAGAATTGTTTGGTGTTGGGGATTTTTCCAAATAATTTAAACACAAGATGCCTGAAATCTCAACAGAATAAAAATACAACTTGATCTCATGATGGTATGGGTATACATTGTGCAAATACCTTCCAGAATGATGAATCTTACTAGACTTCTAACTTTTTTGGATCAATATCTGTGTAAAAGAAGCCTGCAATGGCTGAGAACATAACAGGATCTCAGGGGTGGTGTGGCCAGAGAAGAAAGTTCCACAAGCTGGGAGCAGCATCTCTGCATCTCCTGTCCATGCCCACACTGGGGAGGAACAAGCTGCTTTAGCTCCACACCCTGCACACTTGCTGTTAGTCTGGCATGGGGGTGAGCTCAAGGAATATTTCACAGTCTGTGCTGCAGATTTGAAGAGGAGACCTGTGCTTCACCTGAAATACAGACTTTTTAAAATCCTGATTTGGCCTTCCCAAAATTTGCTCTGTGAGGCAGTCTTCTGTGCCAGGCTTCATCCTAAAGACAGTTTTTACTTTTGAGTTACAGTTGCTGAGCAATAGGGGTTATAGTGGAAATACTGTTAGTGCTTTAACTGTAGCAGGGTCATCAATGCCTCGGTAATAGCCAGCTCTCCACACAGCACTCAGAATAAGCAGGCACTTTGGCAGTCTTTGACATAGTTTACTGCCAAGAGGCTTTATTCCCAACCTGAATAAGAGCTCATCTTTTGCCAGAGACAGAGTAATTTGATTTCATAATGCTCGTTCTATTTATGGCCTTCTTTGGGTAAAAAATGCTAGTTGTGTTATTGTGCAGAACCGTTCACCTTAATGGTGTCTTGTCAAGTTTAAAAACCTAAAAACTGGGAATGCTTAGAAGAGTCAGATCAACCTCTGCTGACTAGTAAATGCATGGAAGCCCCACTGCTGCCAGTCCTCTTAAAAATACATTACAAAGGTATGTAGCATAGCATAGCAGGAACTTGTGGCTTTTATTACTATTATGAATGGATAAAAAGATAGTAGAGAATGCAAAAGAAGGTCTGAAAGCATGCAAGGTGTGGTTCTGCAAGAACAAAGTCAGTGGAAGATTTATTGCTTTAAACTTTCCATGATTAGGTGGACCAGATGCCTCTTTAGAGCAAAAGAAATACAATACAGAGATCACAATTGAAAAAAAAAAAAAAGTAAGTGCTGTGTAGCACTCGCTTTCTGCAGGGACCAAGGTCTGTGTAGAAATCTGATGAATATATCCTACCCCATAGGGAAGCAATAGACAGCAGAACCATACAGCAAAGGTCAGGGCACACCTTTTTCTTCCAGTGCTTCCCAAGGTCAAGCATCACCTCTCACCTTTCTTTGCAGCTGCAGGTAAGCCCAGAGTCAGCTGGACTGACTGTGTTGAGAGAAACCCGCATGATTTGTATAAAGCTCCCCAAAGCTGCTTTTTCAAACCTACAGCAGTGAGGTTTGGTGCAGAGAGAGCTGGTAGGACTTAGCCCTTTGCTTCCAGAACAGCAAAATACTGGACTTAAGGATGCTGAGCTGCCCTGCAAGTGTATTTCCATTGTCTCCACTGCGGTACTCGTGTTTAAAAATAAGCAGCTCCCTAAGAACAGTCTTGGGTCATGGGCATCCCTTCTGTAGTGTTCTGTCTCTGGAGAAAAAGCTGACTTTTTTAGAGGGTTAGTTAGCAATGTTACCCAACTACCTTTTTTTGGAAAGGCATAGGTGATTTCACTGAATTACTAATTATGTTAATAAAAAGAAATTAATTCAATATGTTATCAAAAAGTGCAGCTGAGCTCTCTGAAAATGAAGGGGAAGAAGACAGTGTTCAAAAGATGGGAAAGAAGGAATTGGGGGCAAAAATAATGACACATAAATCTGCTTTTTGGAAGGATGCTTAACGTCCTGTCTCAGTTGCACATCTCTAAGGTGAAATCAGGTAGACGTGAAAATTACACTTATTCTTTAGTTTTGTATGAACTTTGAGTATAAACCCAGAGGCTTCCAAGCTGTGGTATGCACTTGGTACTCCATTCTTCTTATTTCTCTCATGAATGTGTTCCGTATCTATGTAAATCACTAGATCAAAGGAATATTTATGAGTTAGGAATATTACCAAAGTGTAGTTCACTAGCAGTGTGCAATTTCTAAAGTCACTTTCAGTCCTGCAGGGAAGCGGGAGCTGCTTCTGTCAGTGGTGGCACCCAGCTGAAAATAAGTCTGGGGACTTTCTGTAAAGCTCTTCTGATGGCAAACCCAAAATTCACATACTCATTATCTGACGGGTTTTTTTACTTATAGATGACAGATCGACTGTTCTGCTCACTGATGCTGACTTTGGAGAGACGTCTAAGCAGAAGTCACTCACTGTCACCCACACGGTACATTACCAGTCAGTGTCACAAGCTACAGGACCATTGGTGGATGTTTCTGATGCCCGGCCAGGAACAAGTAAGCATATAAGAGAATATGTTACCTGGAGAGGAGGAAGTTATGAGAAAAGGAATACTGTGCTCTTGCATTTCCATCCTCATGGTGTTTTTTTCTTCAATCTGAAAATGGAGAGAAATCTATTTAGGTTGGCAGAGAACTTTTCTTATACAATTGCATTTAGTGATTTGATATGGTAAAAATGGCACATGCATCAAAATGTAGGTGTAATTTGGAATAATTCATACCTGGCTTTCATTAAACCAAATGCATGTTAGATTTTAATTTCTAGAATTTATTGGGTAAATTAGGATAATGGCTTTTAGCGACTAATATTTTTTTTTTCTTGGTGATCAATCTTTATTGTATTTCAAAATACATTTTCCTTCCTTACCTCTCTATCACGCAGGAAATACATTTCTCATTATTGCTTTTCCTAAAAGGTTGTATTTCCAGTTCTAATTATTTTGGTAAATTACTTTTCCCATTTATATTTATACTGATTTATTCTTATAGTGATTAAAATACTATCATGAATTAATATACTGCTGCAATCCATTCTTATTTCTCTCATGAATGTGTTCCATATCTATGTAAATCACTAGATCAAAGGAATACTTATGAGTTAGGAATATTACCAAAGTGTAGTTCACTAGCAGTGTGCAATTTCTGAAATATCTTGGATTATTTCTATTCCCTGACCTTTTCAGAATTTGTTTACTTGGTGAGTTTGGTGAACGTAAATGCTGAAAGCTCAGTTGCTAGAATGCAGATTATTTGTAAAATCTTCATCTCAATTTTAACCTCAGTCCTTATAAATAACAGCTGTTCTAGTCCTGACCTTGCTGCTTTTCTAACTTTAACAACTCTTAACTTTTAAGATATGGTTATTTATTTCTTGAGGACTAGATTAGTACCACCATTTTTCATTTATGGAGAGTCAAGACACAGTATTTACTTTCTTTCTGGTACCACTCTTGTCTCGCTCCTTTAGTTCATGTACATGCTGTCTATCCTGCTCACTAAGAGCAAAAATATCATCATATAATTTTTATCATGTTGGAAGATCAAGACTGTCTGAGTAAACAATGGAGTCTCCATTGTTTTCTGACTATGCCTTTTTTAATAAGGAAAGAGGCACCACCCCACATTTTTATGCGTGTATCATA
This sequence comes from Falco biarmicus, assembly GCF_023638135.1. Taxonomy (NCBI): domain Eukaryota; kingdom Metazoa; phylum Chordata; class Aves; order Falconiformes; family Falconidae; genus Falco; species Falco biarmicus. Next base: position 78,601,322 of record NC_079289.1, on the reverse strand, counting down.
CCAGAGCATTTTATAGCACCAGCACCTTCCATACCTAATGCTTTTTTTTGTGTGCAGTTATGTGCTTCATTCCACTGGAGTCAGGGAGATACTTCCTTCAAATTAAACTTGGTTTTAATTAATTTGTAAAAGTATGATCTGTGGGCCACCCAGCTTTGGAAATAGCAATCCACTATCATTTTTATCATGCAGTAAAAATCTGATTGTAACCGTGCACAAGGCTGGGTCAAAAACTTTCAGGTAGCATTTTCTGGATTTAAGACTCTAATACAACTTTTATAGAGGCCGGGCTATGAGATTTTGTCTAGATCCACAGCCATCTCTGTGAAGAGGGGGGCAGTGCCCAGATGGATAGCTCAGAGGTTATGGATCCTCTCATCTGAGCACACACACACACACTCACTCGCTCATTGGTAAATATTCCCTCACAGCACTTTTAAAATTCTTCTCTAGTTCTTTTGTATTTATTTATAAAAGAGGTATGCTCCGTGAACCTTTGCTTTGCTCACTTCAGCTCTCTACAGTTATGCTTCAGCACATGACAGCAGAGCTGGCTTAGCAACCGGGGCACCAGATGCGGGCTGTTCTCCATCACACAGGCAGCTCTGGAGGCTGTGTCTGTGCCACAGAGCCCCTTATGCAGGCGCAGCACAGCTGGTGCAGAGCTCCTGCTCGGCACATGCTCAGCAGGACGAGCACTGACCTCCTGCGTGCTGGCAACAGGCTCTCCTGCCTCCTTCAATTTGCCAACAAAAGCCTACTGGGTCATGGGATCAGAGAACAGTTGAGGTTGGAAGGGACCTCTGGGCACTGGCTAGTCCAGCCCCGCTGTTTAAGCAAGATCAGCTAGAGCCGGTTGCCCAGGTCCATACCCAGATGACTTTTAAACATCTTCAAGGATGGAGACTCCAGCACCTCTCTGGGCAACCTGTGTCAGTGCTCAGCCACCCTCACAGTGAAGTGTTTCCTGATGCTCAGAGGGAAGCTCCCATGTTTCACCTTGTGGCCATTGTCTCCAGTCCTGTCACTGGGCACCACCAAAAAGAGCCTGGCTCTGTCCCCTCTGCGCTTTCCCTTCAGGTATTCATATGTGTTGATGAGATATGCCTGATACTGATATGCCTGATACTCCTCCAGATCAGGCAGCCTGAGTACTGTGCTGAGAGCTCTCCCACCAGCTCTCACCTTCTGTCCTTCATGTCTTCCCTTGAAGCAGGCATGAGGCTCACTTCTGGCTACTCAACAGCCATGTGCCAACTTCGCACAGCTGGCACAAGTGGTGGTTTATACTGACAGGCTGATCATGTCATGCCAAGTGCGTTTTTGGGTATTATCCATGTGAGGCAGTTAGGTAGCTGCACCACCAGGAGCATCCATTATCAATGAGACAACATCCATATTTTTCCACTGATGTAGGGGGAATATGTGAAATAGGAGAAGGATCAGATCATAGCTGGTATTTGTAGATAAATACCGTGTTTCTTTGAAGCAGCAGAATGCAAATTCTTACTGGGAATGCTTAGGCAGAAGCAATGCTCAGAGTTATTATCTGAGTATTGGTTCTTTCTTTAAATTGCTTTTGCTAAAGTCTCTTACCTCAAACACTGACAACTTCACCATTTGAATGTCAAAGAACATTTGAATAGATTTGAATTTTTCATTTCTAATTCCCTTTCTCTATTGTTAGCAATATCCTTTCAGAAGCTTTGAAGAGAAATACTTCAGTGCTGATTTAGTCACTTTCTGTTTGCCACATAATGATTTTTCTGTTCCACTTGCTTTGTTAGGGAGTACAGGACTCGCTTTTACAGAACAACTATTGATTAACAAAATTAAGCAGGTCAGTTTTGGCAGATAGTTCATGTTTTCTCTCTTGATCACCCTATTATCTCTAGGATAATAAAAAATAAAACATTGCTGATCTTAAAAAAATAACAGGTGATTTTTAAAGTTTAAGAAATTTACTAACTTTTTTAAACAGTCAAATCTTTATAAACCTGTTCCTACTGAAAAGTCTGATAGTGCTATTACTATCAAACATATCAAAACTATATGTTTTATATCTTGGCTACTTGTTAAAAAAATAGGGAATCTTTAGTTGATAAATTCCATAATATAGTAAAAGTATTAGTAAGATGTCCAGAGCAGGAAATTATATCACCACATTTCTGAGCACAAGGTTTTACAAACTAGGAGCAGGTACCTGGTGTAGGGTGTTTCTGAGGGCACATCTATGCTGATAATTTACCTTAGAGTTTGCTTGAAATGTGTTGTGAAATCCTCGCCCAGATCTACTTGCCTTGTGCTCTTTCACATCTCAAAGTAGTTTTGGTACTGGACAACTACTTACATTGGAGTAAAGGGATAATGAATGTGTCAATGGGAGACTGGTGGGGCTCTGAGCTCTTCAGTTGCACCCTTTTTCAACTGTATGGTTTCATTAGAAAGAGGGTATTTCAAAAAAAGCTTTAGCGGTTTGGTAATAAACAGCCCTTTCACTGTTGTTTTTTTCCCCACAAAGAATGTTTTGTGAGTTTTTTTAACCAACATGAATTCAGTGGTCATCCCCTTCTGACAGGACTTGCTTCCTTATCAAGAGCCTAGTGGCAAAGACCCTCTCTGTTCCGTCACAGATCCTACCACAAGGAGGAGTGCCAAAACCGGACCCACAGCTCGCAACCGCTACGCTAGTCAGTGGACCCTCAACAGACCTCACCCCACCATATCAGCTCATACCCTCACCACAGACTGGAGGCTGCCCACCCCCAGGCCAGCAGGATCAGTGGACAAGGAAAGTGACAGCTACAGCGTCAGCCCCTCGCAGGACACAGGTACAGGGCTCTCCATCAGGCTGCGCTGTGAAGATGGGACAGCAGTAGCTGCAGTAACCTTCTTGGTCCTTGTATTTCATTTTGTGCTTTGGTATCTCTTTTTTTTTTTTTTTCCCTTGCTAGGGTGTTTTTTCTGTAGGCTATTCCTAAATGGTGCCACAAATGCATATGGTGCTAATGATAACAAATATTGTGCCCATGTTTCTTCATGCCATGCACGCATACCGGAGTCCTTTGAAAGACAGGGTGGTAATTTTTCCTGTAGCTGGAGCACTGTACTTCCTGTATCTGAAGGAAAAAGTAGGAGAATTTGCTGCATGAAAGGTCATTGACCAGGAAGGGGCAGTGTTAGCAACTGAGAATATGCCTGAGTCATAGGTGGGATGGTTATCAGACTTGAGCTACGCTGAGGTTAGTGTTTTCCTTTTCCTATTCATGTAATATGTCCATAGGGTTTATTCTAAGTGGAAAAAATGAGAGGGAAAAAATATGGAATTGAAGTCCAAGTCAAAATCCATTTGTATCACTAAATACTGAAGCAGCTAGCTCTGATTTTCCTCAGAAATAACATAGGTTTTATTTCTCTAGATAATAAGTGGGGAGACACTGAATACATATTCTGCCTGCAGTCTTCATCTCTTCTTGATGTCTTCACATCGTAAATGCAATTGTAACTGAAAATAAAGGCTTTCTTCTCTGCCCTACAATGAAAAATTGGGGAAAAAAATAAAGGCAAATAAATGGACAAATGATTAAACAGAAGAATAATCATAAAGAAAATCGAATAAAGATTAAATATGAAGAAAGGTACAATACTATTCAAACATATGCCTGACAGAAGTGAAGTCAGGCTTACTGTGGTGTCCTTGGAAGAATGGCCTACTTTCTATCCTAATTCTAAGGGAAAGTTTGTTACGTGAGAAAGCTATGTGTTAGAGCTACAATGCAGTTGGTGTGAGTGGCCTTTCACTATGAAAACCAGTATGGCAGGTTTTATTCTTTCTGTAAGAACAAGCACTTGACTTCCCTTACATCCGTCTTTCCACAATTCATCCTCTTAAAGTTGCAGACCCTTATCTTGTCTGTGTAGGGTAATGGCACTCAACAGATACCTCTGGCCAGCTGATAAACTTCATCCTGATTTCTTCAGGTAGAATTGCCATAAGGCTTTAAGGATTACTTCCAATAGCTATTTGAGATTCAAATACAAACAGCAAATGCTATCTCAGAAATCCTTTTTGTAGATATTCCAGATTGCAGGTGCACTTGCATGTGCTCCAACATTTTGTCACCCAGGGATATTTTCCAAGGCGCATGGCAAAGGGCAGGTAATTCAATTTGCTGTGTGGTTTAATAGACAAACTACCTGCAATTTTGTAAACAGACTTCATAATCTATGTTTTAACATGGTTACTTTCCTGCTCTGTGCCTACACTTGAACACACAGTGATTTATGTGATAGCAAGCTTTAGATAATGCTCAAGAAAGGTTTTCTTGTGACAAAATGTAGTTCTCTTACGACAGTTGGTTTCTAGGAAAAGAACAGAGCCAGTTTAAAGTACCTCAGAAGTTAAAATTTCCAAATAAACAATATAATAGATGTAGCCAAATTATGTGTTCAAGAAGCAATTGAACAAATGTGCCCATTTGATCACTTTTCCAATATGGAGTTCAGATTTCTGAATCTAGTTGATGCAATTGATAGCTGGCAGAATTTAGCAATTCTTATCAAAACAATTCCAGGTTTACAAAGCAGTAGCTTTTAAGACTAGGAAAAATGTATTGCAGCAGTTCATAGCCGTAACGAAGTTTAAATGCTCTAACTAGAGGCCATTAGAAATTTTCTGATGACTTAGGTTTCATGAAGTTCACCCTGGGCTTGGATGAACTTTCATCAAATCTAAAGTAGGTGTTCTTTAGGCAAAGCAGATTCTTCCTGGAATAGTGTCCCCAGGGCATGGGATATGGGAAGCTGCAGGCCCTGAGTTTCATGGACCAAACTGGGACCTTTGCATGACCACCATATTTACAGACACTGCTCTATGGCACTGGGCAACTGCAGCCTTCCAGGACATTCCAGTTGATCGGAAATTTGAAAAGACATTATTTTGGTCTGATTTACAAATCAAATGTGAAAAACATAATGATGTTTCCTCTGTGTGTGTGTGTGTAGGGGAAATGAATAAATAAAAAGAAGCTTTGTTTAAGTTCTGGCCAGCTCAAAATCTTAACCAAGTTACAGCATATTGTTGAAGTAATTGTCATTTTAAATAATGTATGATCCTATTTACAAGTGGCAGGAGTGTTGTTTTTTGTGCACAATGAAAACTGATGCAAGTATCTTAGCACACAATAAAAAAGATAAAGATTTGCAATAACAACACAATTGCCTCTGGCTGCTATAGGAGACCCATTTTTACGAATTAGCTATTACATTGTGCCTGTTTATTGAACATCACCAGCAATGTCTGAAATTGTACAAATCTTGTGATGAAACATGACTTCTGCCCAAGGAACTTTTGGGCATCCTCTGATCTTCCAGCCCACTAAAGTAGAAGTGCAATGGGTACAACAGACTAGGGATTTGTCCCCATAGAAATGAGCACTGCATTTCCAGAATGCCTTTCAATGTATCAGTAGCCATTACATCTTCAATAGTAGTGCTGTTTAAGAAATATTTATATTCTTAGAAACTCATCAGCAGGAGAGAATAGCTTGTAGGTCATATTAGCCTGTGTGTCAATATGAAGCCCCCATGAAGCTTCAGCGTCATTTAAAAAAAACACCTGAATGACTGCAGGCTGGTAGCTATCAAAGAATAATTGCTTTCTTAAGACCTTTGTTTCATATGAAGAGTTAGTATTTTACCTGATGTCTAGAGAGACAATGTCTGAGAGGCACTGCCTTTATATTTGACCTTTGTCCTCAGGGCTTTCTCAAAAAAAGATAAAAGATTGAAACAGTTACGGCAAGACTATACTTTCTCACCTAGACATCACCTCACAGAAATATTTCTGAGGTACATTAAAACGATAATACAAAGAAGCTGTTTCTCATTTTGCTAAATCGATTTTGTGGGTTTCTAACATTTATAAGGCATTTAACATTTAGAGAAAATGTTTTCTGTAAAAAAAAAAAAGTAACTTTTTGCATTTATTAAAGGTTACTTCTTCCAAACCACAAATTTAATGCTAAGCCGTGTAATTCTGCTAGCAGAATAAGACTTCACCTTAGATTATCTGTAATTATCAAGTAACTCACAAAACTAAAAATTGTGCAGACATCTGTAGTGAAGGAGACTCTTTTAAATCACCTTGATAATTTCAAGGGCTCTAGAGGCATTTTATTAGGAAATATTATCGCATTCATAGCATTTTTCCCAAGGATTATGCAGATGTTTTCCCTTCTACCATTATTTCTATTTCTGATGTTTAGATCGAGCGAGAAGCAGCATGGTTTCCACAGAAAGTGCCTCCTCAACATATGAAGAGCTAGCAAGAGCATATGAGCATGCAAAAATGGAAGAGCAACTGAGACATGCCAAGTTCACAATTACAGAATGCTTCATATCAGACACATCATCGGAGCAGCTCACGGCAGGGACTAATGACTACACAGACAGCCTGACCTCAAGCACGCCATCAGAGTCGGGGATTTGCAGGTTTACCGCATCCCCCCCCAAACCTCAGGATGGAGGGCGAGTGATGAACATGGCAGTTCCAAAGGCACATCGGCCAGGTGAGACATTACAGGTAACATTTTGGTCTTTTGGGTGAGCATTTCACCCCATGCCTGGGCTGCTTAACAGAAAAGGGTATATCACAAGGAAGAAAGAAAATGCACAATATATCCTGTAACTACTTACAGATAGAATTGTTTTTTGTCCCAGCTAATACAACATTTGAATATGTTTTCCATTATACAGAAAAATTAGGAACTTCAAAATTTAGGAACAGAAAGGGACTGTCTAGACCATCAAGTCCACTCTTCTACAGCTGCAGCCATCAGGCAATAGACCCTTCTGGGATAAATAAGACCATATGGGGACGCGTATGCCTATCTCCAACTCAAACCACCCACTAACAAAACGTGTCTTCCAGCAATACTTTGTGCTTGAGAGCAAAGGTTTGCTATCAGAACAGTTCATAAAGATAGATTGTAGAAGACGTGCTATCCCTTCTGCCTTGAAGCTTGTCAAAGGTGTAATAACCCTTTGGTAGTGTTCTGGAGCTGTTATACTCTCTCTATGACATCTCCTAAAATCAAACTAGGATTATCTAAAGAGGGGAGAATAAAAAATGGAAAAAATTAAGACAGTGCAATAGCTTAAGGGATATGGAGCCTTCTACCTTCAGACAAAGTTAAACCCACTCCAACTTCTTATGGAGTGAAGGTGCCTGAGGGACGTCAATCTATGGGACTCAACCAAATTTCCAGTTCAGAAAAAAAGCTGTTCCTAGTGCTACTCTAGTACACAATTGCATAGGTAGTTTATTTGTGGTACTCTGAGATCAAACACGTTATAAAATCTTCTCGGAAGATTTGTCTGTCTTCGTTACAGAATACATGATGTGACATCGTGGAGGAGGATTGGAATGGGAAAAAGACATATTTGTGTGCTTTCTAATAACATGATTTATTTTATTTTATTTTTATGTAGTATATACATCTGCCAGTGTGGGTGGGGCCACTTTATATATACAGAGAACAGTCAATAGTCTCATATATGTAAAATGAATAATGAATAAACTGTGGTCTTTTGCTCAATATACACCATAAATGGAAAAACAGTTGTTGTGAGGACAAAGGAATGGGAGATAGACAGTGGTATCAGGAAGGTCACTCAAAAGCAGGAGCTGGCACTGAAAAGAAAGCATAGATTATGCTAGAGAAAGCTAAAAGAATAACATGGGAAGAAAAAGACCAAGCAGAAGGTAGAAAGTTATAACACACAAGGCAGGAAATTAGTGTGTCATACAGACAGATAAGAGGGAAACGAAGTAGGAAACAAAATAATGAAAGAAATTACTAATTTCTGCGTAGTCACAGAGTAGAACCATAAACCCAGGAGCTGTAGAAATAGATAAAAATAGGAATACTTTTAATTTCTAACTCAAAAAAGCAAGATAAATATTTGTCCTTGCTCTGCTAAAGGGAAGCATCTGGATTCACAACTAAGTCAAAATTGGAGCCCTCTCCTTCCAGTCAGTCAACAAACATTTTTTATCATTTCTTTAACAAATAGCTTTCTCTCTTCCTTTCATGTTCCAAATACATTATTTATGCATATTTAGTATTTGGAAATATTCTAATATATTCCATACAAAGACGATTTTCTTGAGGGCATACAGCACCAAAATTTGGTCCTTCTACTTGAGTTAAAAGCTTTTGAGGCTGGAACATCATCAGAGCCCCTCTAGTAAATTACAGACTTCTAGCCATCTTTAGCTCTGTTTAAATGGCTTGAATTTTTACCTGCTTTTCTTGATTAGCTTTAGCTTTCCTTTGCAGTAAGGAAATTAAATATATTATGAAATTAATAATTAGTTTCAGCACCTTGAAAATAGATGAGTGTTTCAGTAGAGCAACTTGAATGTTGGCCCATAAATATTGAATGATGTGTTATTAAAGGTTACTTTATGAAGGGCTTTAAACAAAACATATGGGTAGAACAGACGGACTAATATTTTTAGTGCTCACATCAGTGAGGAAGGACTTACTGGCCATCACCCTTCTTTCACCCACCACTTCAGAAGCTCTGCAGAAGTAATTAATAACTCAAATACAATTAATCAAAGTAATTCTGCATTTGGGAAATGGAGAAAGAATTAAAAAGTTAAGGTGTTTAGATTAAGTAGATGAGAACATCTGAGATGAAACACTGGCTGTGCTTCTTTAGCACATCTTTATTCTTCCTTGAAGTCGGTCTTTCCATTCAAGCTAACTTTTACCTGGTTTCATGTGCTTTGCTTTTCTTCTCCCCTAACACAGTCTCTTTCTTGTGCAATGTCACTTTCCAGAACTTATGCCTCCTCCTTCCTAATTTCTGATCTCACTTTTCAAGCTGCCTGTATGCAATAAAAGGTTTAGAGTCTGTAATATGTAGTATTTGTTTTTCAAAATAATCCCCAGCAATTACAAGACAGTCTCAGAAAGACTGTAAGAACAAGTTATTTTTATAAATGGGATATTCTGAAACTAATCTACCCCATGGCAAAGCTGCAACTTTACTCAAGAAAAGTAATGATGGAATTTACTGGTGAAGACTTTGTCAGTCATAACTGACTGAGCTATTACCACACTTATTTCTTAGCTTCATGCTACCATAACTGTTTGGTATGAGCAAGCAAAATGTTAGACCACATGAGGCTTTGCTTCAGAAGACCTTCCTGTGAGTTTCTGAGGGCATCCCAACTCATGCCACTGTTCCCTTGCTTTTCCTGAGCATCTCATAGAATTCTTTTGTACCTGTATAGTCAAGCCTGCTGATCCAGCCACCTGCTTTGTCCAGCACGCAGCATTTGAGACCTCAGGTTGCTCCGAATTGAGATAGTTAATGATTAGGAGTAGGGAACCTGAATTCTTTTTTGGTGGAGGAGGAAAAAGGGTAATCAGGATTCAGTGACTTGTACCCTGGGGGCTGACATCAACCTGCTGTGACATTCCCAACTTCTACACCCTTTCCATTCAGAAATTGAACCAAAACATTTGATCACTTCATCAACTTGAATTATATTTAGATGGCTCATCAGATGTCTAGGCAAGCTTAGTAATTGGTCATTTCTAGCACTATAACTATGAATTAGAACTGTCTTTTCAGAACTTCTACACATTACGTACAACTCTTAACTCTGCAATTAGTAATGCATGATAGTTGATTGCCTTATATTCTAGCCTTCTAAGTCTTCTGATAGACCTTTTCCCTTCCAGTCAGCTGGTGCTGCAGATAAACACTCAGGTCAGCAGTCAGAACTGCCTCTGTCTACTGGATTTCTACACCTTTTTCCTGGCATTTAGTTTACAGAAACAAGAAACAGTTTCATGAAGTCAGCTTAGACATGGGAGCTAAAAATGCAAGGATTTGGCCATGAAAGAATAATGATTTTTTTTTTTTTAACAAAAATAGAGCAATCATAATCGTACATAATGTCACAGAAAATAGTAAATAAGGAAATAAAGTGATTTTGGCATACTGCATCTGAGGCATGCACCAGGACTTCAGAATGATCTGGATATTTGGCATGGTTATTCTTTCACCATTCATACTGCCAAATGTATTACACTGTTGTAGACATCTGTACATTTCAGCTGAAGTTATTCCATCACAGAATCACAGAATGTTTGAGGTTGGAAGGTCCCTTGGTCATTTGGTCTAACCCCACCTACTCAAGCAGGGCCACCTATAGAAGGTTGTCCAGGACCATGTCCAGTAGGGGTTTGAGTGTCTCCAAGGATCCAAACTCCACAACCATGCTGGGTGCCAGAGCTCAGTCACCCTCACAGTAAATAAATGTCTCCTAATGTTCAGACAGAGCCTCCTGTGAGCCTCAGTTTGTGCCCATTGCCTCTGGTTCTGTCACTGAGCACCACTGAAAAGTCTTACCTCTGTCTTTGCACTCTCTCTTCAGGTATTAACATACATTGATGAGATCCCGCCTGAGCCTTCACTTCTCCAGGCTGAACAGTTCCAGATCTCTCAGCCTTTCTCATAGGAGAGATGCTCCAGTCCCTTAATCATCTTAGTGGCCCTTAGCTGGGCTCTTTCCAGTAGCTCCACATCTCTGTTGTACTGGTGAGCCCAGATCTGGACACAGGACTCCATGTGGGGCCTCACCAGTGCTGAGGGAAGCATCACCTCCCTTGACCTGCTGTCAACACTCCTATGGCAAGCCAGGTTAACAGCTGGCCTTATTTGTCATAATGGCACATCGCTGCTTCATGTTCAACTTGATGTCCACCAGACCCCCAGGGCCTTTTCTGAAAATCTGTTTTCAAGGTGGGGGATCCCCAGCATGTACTGATGTTGGGTTGTTCATCCACAGGTGCAGGACTTTGCGTTTCCTCTTGTTGATCTGCACGAGGCTTGTGTTGTCCCGTTTCTCCAGCCTAGGAAGGCTCCTCTGGATGGCAGCATGACACTGGTGTATCATCCACATCTCCCAGCTCTATGTTATCAGCAAACTTGCTGAAGATGCACTCTGTCTCATCATCCAGATCAATACTGAAGGTCTTAAACAGGATCGGACCTAGTATTGACCCCTGGGGTAAACCACTAGTTACTGACCTTCACCTAAACTTTGTTTCCCTAATCACTATCTCCTAGACCTGGCTGTTAGCTGGTTTTCAATCCCCCTCACTGTCTGCTTTTCCAGCCCATAATTCATCAGCTTTTCCATGAGGATCTTACAGGAGACGATGTCAAAAGCCTTAGTGAAGTCAAGGTAGACAATATCCGCTGACTTCCACTCATCTACCAAGCCAGTAATTTCATCACAGAAGGTTATCAGGTTGGTCAAGCATGACTTCCCCTTGGTGAATCCATGCTGACTGCTCCTCGTCACCTTTTTGTTCTTCCTGTGCCTGGAAATGGTTTCCAGGATTAGCTGCTCCATCACCTTTTTCCAGGGATGGAGATGAGGTTGAATGACTTATAGCTTCCTGGGTCCTCGTTCTTTACTTTCTTGAAGATAGGAGTGACATCTGATTTATTCCAGTCTTCAGGCTTTTCTCCCAATCACCATGATAAATCAGAGATTTTTGAGAGTGGCCTCACAATGACATCTGCCAGTTCCCAAACACTTACAGGAGCATTCCATCAAAGCCTATGGCTTCCATTATGTCCAGTTTGCTTAAGTATTCCCTGGCCTGATCCTTGTCCACCAAGGGTAAGTCTTCCTTGCTGCATACTCTTCCACTGATTTCTTGTACCTGGGATTCCTGAAGGCTGGTCTTGCTGGTAAAGACTGAGATAAATAAGGCATTCAGTACCTCAGCCTATTCCATGTCCTGTGTCACTAGGTTCCCTGCTTCATTCACCGGTGGGGCCACATTTTCCTGGCCTTTCTTCTGTCACCTGGATACTTACAGAAGCCTTTCTCATTGTCTTTGACATCCCTGGACAGATTCAATTCTAGTTGGGCTATGACTTTCCTAACCACATTTCTGCACGCTGGGACAGTGTCTCTGTATTCCCTCCAGGTTACCTGTGCCTGCTTCCACCCTCTGTGTACTTCCTCTTTGCGTCTGAGTTTTGACAGGAGCAACTCGTTCATCCACACAGGCCTCCTGGCATTTTAGCCTGAATTTCTACTCATTGAGCTTGGAGATGATCCTTGAATATCAGTCATTTTTCTTAGACATGAAGCTACTTCTAGTTGTCTGTACAAGCATCTGTAAATGTTTTCTGCATCGTTGTCCTGATACCAGGCCAAAACTTCCAAGTATATAGAGAAAGTGTTATTAAAGAGTCTTCAATAAAAATTATTTAAGGAATCACATTTTTCTTAAACTTCTAAAAAGACATAGCTACAGGAAATGGAACAGGAAAGTAAGATTATTTTTTTTAGTTAATTCCTACATTCAGTGTTTTCAAAGCCTGTCTTATGCATCCTTGCGTTCTGATCTTTACAAATCCATAGACAGATTTTTGGAAGAAGATGAGATTATTTGTAGATTTTACTTCAGCATCAACAGTAACATCATTATATTTCCTTTTACAATAACATATTCTAAACCACAAAACAAACTAAAATTGCTGCTTAACAACAGCTTCTGCACAGGTTCCAAACAAATGAAAGACTGGATGCAGAGTCCACATGGGTTTTGGTGGACTTCACAGAGCTGGCAGACCTAACCCTCCCTGGCTTTCAAGCTGCCCCACTGCAGATGGTGACATTTCTCAGTAAGCCATCAGAATAGTAATGTGTCCCAGGAGGCAAGAGAAAATGGAACCAATAGACATATCACAGCAGTAATTTAAACATGTGGGGTAAGTCACATCCTTTAGAAAAGTGGGCCTTCATTTCCTAATCGCTGTGCAGTGTTAATATTCTTCATGGTATAAAAGTGATGTCAGTACATCGTTAGCATTGCATCTTCCCCAACAGCAAAACTCCCAGAAGTTTGGGATTATGATTGCTGTTCTCCTCCCCGCATCTGTCACTAACTGCAAGTTTGGTTAGTGAGATCAGGGCCTCAAGGAATAGGCATACTGGGCAATCATCTCAACAGTATACTAGGTTCTTCCAGATCAAAACTGAGGCACTTTTTCATATTAATATTCAGAAATTTCCCAAAGTTTTCCTGAGAGGTTGACAAATGACTCAGTCCTTCATCCTCCAAAGTTGTCATTCAAATCTTGCATTCAGAAACTGGGTGGGACAGAAACTGGGAAGAAATATACTCTCTTTCTACCTCCCACTGTGCCATCAAAGAGACTGTAACGTAAAAAAGTGGAAGACAATTGTAGAGGTTGGGAAAGTTTTATAATAATCTTTATCTTCTCTGTTTTAAAAATGTTAACCACAAATTAGGTTATCATAACAATTATTCTTAACTGCAATAAACATTGCAGTAGCAGTTTAAAAATATATTCCTGTTATTATAATTTTAAATCTTGCTAATAACCTCAGCCAAGAAGCCTCTTGGTTTTTTTTTCCTGTCTTTACTCCTAAATTATTATGCTTGAGAAAAGAACAGCTATTAACTGGGAAATATTTTGATATTTCTGTGCTTTCCAAGTGCTATTATGTCTTTTTTGTGGACAGACCACTTACTTGTGTCCTCTGGCAATGTAATTTATTCTTGGAAGAAGTAATATCTGACCAGTGCTTGAACAGGGATACCTAGAAAGTTTTCATCAGGTCTCTTGCTATTTGCAGAAACCTCCTTTTCGTAGGGGAACTGCCAAACTCAGACCCCATATTATATTTTTCTCTGTTGATAATTAGCCCTAAAAAGAACTTCTTCAAATATATGACATTATCCTTAAGGGTTATCTTGACCCGGACCAGGTAGAAACTTGTCTGCCTGATGTCATAAAACAGTGCAGGCTCATTTTGACAGTCCCGCTTCCTAGCTTGTTTGGAGATCACATTAATATATAAACCCAGAAGGACTCAGTGCATCTTAGGTACACTTCCAGAGAAGAGATATCATTCACTGGGTATATCAGACTAGGAGATTTTGAAATGCATTTAAAACATCACAAGATTTTGTGTCTCAGAACCTCCTCTACAAACTCCCAGATGATGAAAAAAAAAAAACCCAGCTTGGAAAGAAACCTGCATGTGGGTGGGGAGAAAAGGCAGTCACAGCCAGGCAGACTCTGAGAAAAAGATCTTCCAGATACTGACTTCACAGCCACAAAGATGGCAAGAACATCCCATTCCTCCACAGGGAATCTGAGTGCTTTCCTTGGTCCTTATGCTGGCACAAAGCAGGAGCACCAGTTTTCTAAGCCCTCGCTCCACTGGAAGCATTTTCCTCCTGCTGCCCTTGGGCTTTTGGTTGATGTGCAAGGGCAGAGCTCCATCCTCTGTCTGCCAGCCTTCCTGCTTGACCTCTGTGTCCCAAAGGAGGAGATGTGGCCAGCCACCACCGCCTTCTGGAAGCATCCTGAGGACAGGACAGGCCTACTGTCAGTCAAGCTCTCAGTAAGCAAGTATGGGTACTTCTTTGGTCTGTGTCAGGCACCTGAGTCAAGCAGCCTGAGTCTAGCACCAAGCCTACCGCATATTTACTAGAAAAGAACACTGGTCTAACCTCTCCAGCTTTGCTGAATGAGCAAGTTCTTTCAGTATTCAGGATGCTTTAATTAGCATTCTTGACCCAATTTACAAATTTCTTGCTGCTTTGACTAATCCTGCTGACTTGAACGGCAAAGTCTTAGCTTGTAGACAAGACTTAATCTACAGAATGCAAGTACTTTATCAACTAACTATTTACAAAGGTCCCTTAAAATAAGTCTGGATATTATCTGCAGTGCATAAACATTATTTTAAATACCCATGTCAAGAAACAACTCTTCTTTTCCAGTATTCAGTCACCACAGCTAAAAATAAGCTGCTTAGCGTGGTAAGAAAAATGCTAACCATGCACTAATAGAAAGCACAGTGTATTTCCAATGTCAGCCCTGTAACCCGAGATGAGGAGTTGTGAACTCTTTTCCACTGATCTATGAGTTGAAGGTTGTAGGAGTTATTTCCCTCCTTTACTCGATGCAGACAAGTGCAACATAGTGATGGAGTCTATTTAGATAGTCTATTTGTATTGAAAAGTTGCTGACAGCGCTCTGTAAGCTGTAGCAGTAACTGAATCCAATAGAAATTTGGCCACTGGGGATTCAGTAATGGCTGGGACTCTTGACTTAGAGCGTCAAGTTCACCTTTTGCCTCCTTTTCCCATGCCAATTGTATTAATCTGCATTGACTGAAAATGGAATTGTACAGTTCCACAGTTTCCAGAACCAAAACTGAATTTCTTGAATATACGGGGGAATCTATGCTTGACCTCGTTTTGTTCAGAAATGTCACAGCAAATTACGAAAAGGCTAACATAGGGATCATTTTCTTTTTTTAGTTCTACACTTGCACTATCTGGTTTCAAATACAATAGAATAAACATATATAAATATATATGTGTATACATACTGCATATATAGAGTGTATGTAGAACAAAGAAGTTGCCATCCTGACTCCATAGCTGGAGACCAGGCACAAATAACAGGCTGGTGGGAAAACAGCAAGACAGGCAGAACAGTCGTAAGTGGGAAAAAACCCTTCTTTTCCATGTTCTTAACTGTAGTAAATACTCTTAAAATGTATGTTAACTTACTTGTATGTATACTTACTTAAACATATGTGACATATTCTGAAATTGCTCCCCTAGATGAGCGTCTTTAATATTTCCATATTAAATACTCCTGTGCCTGGAACACCACCTTTTTATTTTCTATTGCTCTGTCGGAAAACTAGGAACAGATCACAAAGAGACAGACTGTGCCATTGGCTTCTTATCATAGAAAAGGCACATTGGTGATGAAAGTAAATTGCCTTTATCCTGTCTCAGGGTTTATTTCTGTGGAGAATCAGGAGCTTTTTCTTCTGCTGCTGTGAAAAGCTGAATGTTCTACAGGGGTGAAATACATTTAATTCCGCATGTAATTTGACGTGACCACATACTTGAAATCACTGGCTTGCATTATTTTTCTGGTGGATTTACAGAGAGGAAGGTTCATATTGCAAGTTTTTTAACTTGCCAGTACAACAAAAATGAACCTAGAAACAGGCTCATGTCAGAAGCTAAAATACTCTGAGATCAGAAAGGAAAACTATCATTTGTGTGAATCATGACGTTAAGCTGGGCAGCTGTTTGATCACAAATACAAAGTTTCTGTGCAAATTTAATGTGAAGATTCCATCTTAGGTAGTGTATAAGATGTCTGGAAGATTAATTGATGATAAAGGTAATTTAATTTTTTTTACAACTATCATCTATGGATCAGTGGTGTTAGGAAGATTTTTGGGGTTTTGTTTTTTGTTTTGTTTTTGGTTGTTTTTGTTTTTGTTTTGTTTTGTTTTTAATTAGAAGAAATAACTGGCACCAGTTCCTTAAGAACTCTGTAAGGAGTGTGTGGCAGCATAATTATCTTTTCCCGTTGCTAATTTATTTGCTTTTTTTATTTGAAAATTAACATTGGCTTTGGAAAAGTACAGTGTCTAAAACTGTGCTGGTTTGTGATAAATACTATTGGTGCTTTTTTCCTTTCTTCTAGATTAAAAATTGCATGTTAAGGGAAACACCCTTTCAAGAATGCGTATTTCCTATCTTCTTATTACAAAGTCTTTCTTACTAAAAGTGATATTTTTGAAAAAATTGAATTTAATTTTGTTTTTCTAAAGCTGATTATTTGCTTTGTGGTTTTTTGTTGTTATTTTTTTTTCATAAGATGCAACTATTAAAATAGACTACCCATGTTTTCTGTAGGTTTGGAGGCAATGTATTCAACTGTAGTTAGTGGAGAGTTTTATGCCTAAAGCAAGGATTACATTTATCAGTAAATTTTCAGCTGCTTTTATGCGCTTACAGTCATAAATGCAATATTAAATTTCTAAAACTACCAGCAAATGTTCCATATCAAACCAAAGATGCTGTGTCCACTTCAATTAAAATAATAGATTTGTAGAGCAGTTAAGAATCCCTATCTTAAACCTCACTTCTACAAAAATTAGGTTTTGCCTGCTCATGCCATTTTAATTTTGAAAATGTCGAAGCATTTCACCTTAATAGTGTTGAGAAACAGTTTATGTGATTTTTGCATGTCTGCCCAGGGTAACCAGAAGCAGTTGTTTCCATATAGGCAAGAACTGATCTAGCCTTGCTTTAAGGTCCTTGAGGTCATCTACAGCTGTTAGTGCTTTAACGGACTTCTCATACAGCAGGCTCTGCTGGCTTCCTCTGTGCCAAGAGGACCTGAATGTAATCGGAGATCTGTAGGAGAACAGAGAGACTATGGCATCGAAAAATGTAAACCAAACCTTACTTGCAAGAAAGGCCACGCTTGTGCTATCTTTTGAAAGCAAAGTAGAAATGGGTATCACTAGAGAAACAAACTTTTGTTTTAACAGTACATTCTTAATCTGACCATAGTGATAGTCTTTGCCATCCATGTAGAGGCTTCTTTATATGCTGGCCTTTAAAGCACAGCTGTATGTACATGCGGAAGTATTTCAGTATTGTTCAACTTTTCGTGCCAGCATGCCTTATTTAAATGTGAGAGCTGAACTTCTGGTCCTAGTGGATTAATTAACAAAAATGCAACGGTGCACCTCATCAGCATCACTCAGGTGATTCAAACTGATGGACATGTGGAGACCGAGTTACAGTAACTCATCCATGAATAGATCTTCAGCAGAGTAGCAGCGCAGCAGCTGCACTTACATTCGTTTCCTTGTTGAAGCCTGGCCTCCCGGTAACTGTTAGTGTCATGCTCACCCATCACTTTGACACAGTCAGATTTAGCTGTGAGTTCACGGGTATGGTGCAGAGCCTGTTGAGGTTGACAGAGTGGCCTCCACTGATTTCACTGAACCACAAGTATGGTTTGAACTCCTCACCTCTCCCGCCTCTGTGCTGAAGCTAGGCTCCCAAGATGTCCCAGGAATAAACCTGTGAAGGATGCCAATTTCCATGGAGTCACAACGGAGTTACCCCTCAACTGAAGTGATGTATAATTGAACAGTTTCTGTTCACTGCACCCAGGATTGGCAAACAAGTCTTAAAGCGCCAGCATTGCTGACTGGAGGCACCTGAGCAAGAGCTGCTGCGTGGCTCTCCTAGCTCAGCCAGTGGGCAGGAGAGGGCTGTCTCAGGGCATCCTTAAAAATGTATGAAGCAGCTTGCGTGACAAAGTGACGGAAAGGCAGAGCTCCCGCACTTTACTTTTCTATCATCATTTCATTATTTATTAACAATTTTTCTGACTTTAGTTTTGGAGTGCATATTGATTTACACGGTGAGGCCTCTTACAAGATTTTATAACTTAGAAGTTGCATTAAATCCTAACAGAAAGGCCTCGGTTCTGCAGGTGCACTGGCCCTGTGAGGCTAACATCCACTTGTCATCTCCACAGGGTCTAAATCTATTCGGCCCCTGGCATTAATCAGTTTTTCCTTCCTTATACCACCAGCTCAGCAGCACAGAGGCCCTTAAAAATATGTCAGTTCTCCTTAAAGTTACTTCTGAAAGATACAAAGCATCTGACAGGTCTTTTAATAGTGCAGCACTATATGAGAGACCAAAATTTTGCTTAGAGAAATACAAATCAAAAAGATGCTTCAGTTCCTCTTTTGTTAGACCTTTCAGGAGGAGGTAATAATGCGATAATCAAGTCTCCTGGCATTCAGTTAGACAGATGTGCAGTGTGTTATGTTGATGTAGTACAGATGTATGATCTCGGTTAAACTATAGCAGTCATGCTTTTGCATTAAGACACATTGATTAAGGACTTTTTCTTGGAATTAGAAGGCTTAAATCTAAATAAAAAAATTAATCACTGTTCAGAAAAATGATCCACATTAGTTGGAATCCTCATTTTCAGTCACTTAAACTTAATCTCCAGGAAGTATAAATCAATTTATAGTCTTCCTGAAGTCAATATAGCTACCCTGATTTATACCAGTAGCAATTTTGGCTCCTGAACTACAGTTTTGCTGATACTCTGGTGTTTCTTAAGAGAGAATTCCAATGATTGTAGGCAACAGCAGCTGTTGCTTTTGTTTTGTTGCATGAAACATATCTGGTATTTTTAATGCTTTTATGAAAATGCCAGTTTTAACAGACCACAACATGCAACATTTAACTAGGTGTTATAGATCCTCAAATTATCTATGAGGGTGCAGTTTTCATGGAGAAAGAAAACTGAAACTTACCAGTTACAAAGCACAGCCCTGCAGGGATGATAGGGAATTTTGATTTCTCTGTGTAGAAATGGGAAGCTTGGCATATTTTTCCAAAGTGTTTCAGCTGTTTCCCATCTATGTGATCACAAACATAAACTGCAAAGACATGCTTTTATGTCATCTGCTGAAACACCGTGAGAAGCCTAAAAGATGTAATGGCATGAAACAAAGCCACGAAGGGCAGGTTAGGAGCTGAAATGCATCCAGGCTCGTCCTTGGCCTTGTTTACATTTTGCGTTCAGCAGGTTTAAAAGTGTCCCCCAAATGCTGAGCACGTCAATCATTTTTCTTGAGCAGCCAAGTAGAGGTTGAAGCTACTCTGTGAGAGCATGAGCCTGCTCTCCCAGCAGCTTCTTCGTTAAGGAGAAAGCTGTGCCCTGCATGCTCCCGCCTTCCTTTGCCCTTCTGCCGCTCGGCTGCTCACCAAGACCATAATCTAAGGGAGTGCGTGGAACTTTTGCCTTTTATTCTGGATCACCTTACAGAATTATTAAATCTAGTTTTTGTGTGGGAAAAGTGGGCTTAGAAGTAACCTGTGAGCTCCTGAACTTGCTAATGGTGTGCTCCTGTTGACTGAGTGAGGTGCGGCTCCCATTCATTTCAGCAGTCAGTAATCTGTGTGGGGAAATTTCACCTCCATTTCCATTACCCATCAATGCTGGCTGTGGAGACTGGAGCCCTGTTATTCAAACCATCCTTCAGAATTTTTTTATTGTTCAGTTGTGGCATTTTAATGCAACATTTACAAGAAAATAATAATTATAAAACAAAGAAGATTGGAAAGGCAGTTCCACACTGAACATATCCTGGGGGAGTGGAAATCGTAACAAACACAGGCATAAACTAAAGCCCGCCTACTGCTTTCATTCTCTTCATTCCATGATCCTCCAAGTTTCCAAGAAGTATCCACCTAACCCTTCAACTGGGTGCTGAGTCAAGGGAGGCACCAGCTGCTCCTCTCCCCACTTTGGGGCAGGAATGACTCTGCATCTGGAAAGGATCCCCTTGCTCCCATTTGCAGCCAGTCACTTTTCCTGGCTAACCAGGCAGGAGGGCAGAGCCGGTTCTGAGCTCTTCACTGAGGCACCACAACGCTGAGACCTGTATCAGCCAAGCAAGGAGGTGCAGGACTGATCCTCTTTACCTCCCTGCTTGGCTGAGCAGGACACAGGATCAAGGTAACCAAAGAGTTGGTGTTATTGCTCATTAAGTGTATGTATAACTGATGTTACAGTGTGCTGCAAGCCTTGAAGGTCTGACTCTTAGCCTGCTGGGGTGGGAATGATTGCAGCACAGTGCAGACTGCTCTGCAGGTTCTGTGCAGGACACATGGACAGTGAGGGAGCACCAGAGGGTTTCAAACACTGACAGCAGAAATTGTAAGAAATGTTATTGCTGCTATCAGTCTGGCTATAGATCAAGCTGCTGCTAAGAAAGCTTTGCCTGCTAGCTTTTAATGGTGTGTCAGTTTTGGAAGTGACAAAGACCTCTGAACATCACTTGTGCTCTTTTTTTCATCAGACCTCTCACCTTAGCCTTGCAAATCCTCTACCCTTTCTTTTTTTCTAACATAAGCTTTTCTTAAAGGAAGTCTGTTTCCTAAAAAGAAGCCTGTATAGGCAAAGGCTTCACTGATGTATTTACTGTGCTAGTGAGCTGGAAAACCCCACTAAACTTTTTGATCAGCATAAACCTGAACTTAAATCTGTCAGCAGCTCTGTCACCCTTGGTTCCTTTCAAAGGAAAGCACAACATCCCATCAATGCTTCCCCTTCCAAATTCAGGACAAGACAAGAGATGCCCAGCATAGTGGTCTTTGCCGGCCCTTGAACACCCTCCAGCACTGCACAATGTCATGAAGAGTTTTATACTAAGGTCCCAAATCAACATAACTACATCAGCTAGGCACCTTACCTGTGCTAACAAAGCGGTACAATTCAATTCTGGCATGATCTCTGATCCCAAGTGCATCCTTAAGCACTTTTTTACCCACTCGCCTGTTGAAGTAAGCTGTGCGAATGCCTTGTTCACCCAGTCTTATCCTACCTTTGTTAAATAAAATGTCCTGTCATAGTCACCAATCCTACTTTATAACCTTTTCTAACATGAGGTCTCAAATAGCATGGAGCTTCCTTCACGTGGGAACTGAAACTTGAAAATCATCATCATTGAGGGTATCTGTGTTGGAGTGTTGTGAAGGCAAATTGCTTTTGCTTTAGTGGAAGTTATGATTCATGAGAAAATGTATACGGCTATCATAATAAATAAAAATAAATGCTCCCTTTTTGGTAGAATGTGTTGCTTATGGTAAATATCAGAGTAAGTTACTTTTAGCACTTGTTTACAAATATTTATTGAAGCTAATATTTTCTTAAATTTACTGTACTAAATAATTCATTAGAGGGTTTAATTCATTAGAGGGTTGGCCACTCAGAAAAAAAAGACTGAGGTAGCTCTGGCTTAAATTGCTGCATTCAGATTTGACTGGATGTTTACTGTTTGTGTACAAACTCAATGTTCCTAAATACAGCAAATTTCTCTTTTTAAAAAATGCATCAGAAAACTATAGTTTTGCATGAATGCATGAATTATTTAACATGCTCATTTGCCATGTTCATGCACTTGAAAGGTTTGCTTTCATTACTTATAAGGCACATACACAGCTGAAAAGAGGTAATTAGAGCATCAAAGGCAATGAACCATCCTGAAACTTCATAATGCTTTGCCTGAAAAAGATCATCATTCAGCTGAATAGGAAGAAACAAAAAAAAATGCCTGCACAGTTGTATCCAGAAGGATGAGAACAAAAGTCTTTCCAGGTAGCTCTATATTTATGGCAAGAGGCTTTTAATCTTCTCATAAATACCTTCAGAACTGATGTAGGAAAGGCCAAAGTGAACCCCTGTGGTTACATTTCAAAGCCTGTGTTTTCAAGTCAGAAACACATTAGTGCTTATAAATGAAAGACTTTTTTCATCCTATGAGACTGTTTCAATCCTAGTAAAGAAGAAAAAGTTCCATTCTCAACATTTTTCTTTTCCAGTTATTTTAATAATCTGCTTTGTTTTATAAACAGTTGCAGGGAAAGATGCTTCTTGCAGATAAGAAGGAGCAGTGGCACTTTCTATGATAGGAAAATGTGTACATCATATCAAATAGAGTGCTCTGTGTAAGCCATGTCAGAGATTGTGCATTGTGTATCCAGCTTTGGAGAACAAGTTACACTCTCTGGTTTCTCATTACCGCAATCCTGTTGGAACTTCGCCCCCAGACATTTAGAAAATTGCAGTAAAATGACTGCATATTGTTTACACAGATTATTGACTATGCTTTCTTATGTAGATTTAGGGAGGAAAAAAAGGCATTTTTTTACATAGACTGAAGGTCTTAAATACACATGAGAAATGTCTAGACAGCAGCTTCATCTCTATAAGGTTCAACACTCGTATTTTTTATAGTTCATGCATGTCCATCACTCTCAAGAAGTAGCAATGTGTTGAGATACAGAAGTGGCTCTCTGAGGCAACCATGGGGGACTGCCAATGAGCCATGCTCCAGCTTCTGCTCCACACCGGCTCCTTCCTGGAAAGTCGACCAGAAAATGCAGTAGTAAGAGAGAAGGCATGTGAAATGACCTGGCTGGTCTTAATAAAGCAGTGGGCATTGTGCCACCTGGCAGCAGGCTGTCATTGCCGGTGTTAAGGGTGACAGACATCTTCAGGAGAAGGCCTGTTCTTGCGGGAAGTAGGAATGGGGGTGCAGTGCAGAAAACTGGTCCTCTTCTGCTGGGGCTGAGGGACCCCTATTTCACATGGGGGGCAACTGTGGGAGCATGAGAGGAACTGCCTTCTGTCCCCAGCAATCTCTCCCCACCTCTGACGAGAGGGAAATATAATACTTAGGTATTATAGTTAGTCATAAAGTTTTCACGCCTACTCTTGCAATCTCAGAAGTGTGCTTCACTGCCCGCCTTCGCTGGGGCCCTGACAGTAATAACCTACACCTGAGGCAGCCAAACGAAGGCCCTCACCACCTTCGTTAGCGGGCAGAGACAGGTATGTGGGGGCAGCATCATTTGCTCCTACACTCTTGTCTCTGCCCCATGGGGAGGAGTGGGTAGCGATAAAGCTCCTTATTTAGGATACTGCAATGCTGCAAAAGATACAGCCACAGGGAGCAAGTGATACAAGCGTTTCCCATCCAGGCTGTATCCTCCCTGCAGCGCGCAGGGAATGGTCTTTGAAGAAAACTGCCCCCACAACTGCATTTTGGAAGGACTTGGTCCAAAAGGGAACCCAGCAGCAAAGTAATGGGATGCAGTGTGGGCGTCCAGGGCATTGGGATCTGGGCACCAAGGGGTCAGCAAAGCTGTTGGGCAGCATAGACGTACCCATGGGCATCTCAGTTCAATGCCTGTAGTTAAGTGGAGCGAGTGGGTGCCTGCCTGTGCCTGCCAGTTCATGTGTCCGTATCCTGATGTACTTTACTCCAGCAGCAGGTACGCTGCTGTCTCAGCTGAAATAGGTCTCATACACAGAATGCGTTTGGCATGAAAGGTACTGTAGAAAAATAAGGTAAATGAGTAAAACAAATTGTCGTTACCACAATTAATTTTTCAAGTGGCAATCAGTATGATTATAAGCACAAACCTCCCCTCTCTCTCCAACCTTACATAAATGTTGCCGCATTGCATGTCATCTTGAGATACGTACATCTTATTCTGTGGGGGTTAAATACTATGTACCATGCATCTCTGTTGGAGATGTAGCTAGAATAAAACATATGGTGTCAGACAGTGTCTGGGGGATTTCTGTAGGAAAAAGCAGTCATTCTGTCCAAATGGAGCTTCTCGGCAATTCTCTCCCTGTGACCTGAAATTATGGATAGAGCAGATGCTGTTAGTCTTTTAGGTAAGATTTGCAGTGGCTTGATTTACATGAGAAATCAAAGGACCTGTTTTATTTTAGAGCATTGGACAGCTTTTAGCTTGGTTAGGAAAAACAAAATTGCTATACATTGTTTTATTATGAAGAAATGCTTTCCTGTTCTATTGTTTATGCCACTGGCACAGGTCAGCCTTAATTTCTGCTGCTGTAAATAGCTCACGTAGACAGAGGTGTAGTAGTGGCAAGAGTCTTCTATTTTAAACATTCAGGATGCATCCCATGTGTAGATGACTGTCTATAGAAGAGACTATGGTTTTGATATGAGCCATGAAAAGGAAGCTATATACCTGCAGAGGCCTGTAAAGAGGGGGGAATACTGTTCTTCAGTGCACTCATAACAGTGCTTTTTTTTTTTCATATATATGTGAGGTTACACCATCAAATACTTTCAGCAGGGAATGTCATTATGTCCCTGATTGCCTCTCATTTCCTTGAAGTACCTTTATGAATGCCTAACAGGCAGGCCTAGAATAAATAAGCCAATCTAATTTCTGTAGCAGGTCTAATACATGTGAAGATAAATGAAAGGTAACATTCACCCCTGCCTAATTCCAGGCAGAAGGTCCAAGACACCTGTTTGAATTCAGTAGCTTTGCAAAGGCAAATCCTCTGGACTGAGTAGGCTGCCATCACCAGGCTCACATAGAAATGCCCAGGAATCAGGGGAAATAATGAGTAAGGGGTTTCCTTGACAATACAGAACAGAACGGAGGGTTGATGCAAGAGCTAGGGTGCCAGCCCCCATGCATTTTCTTGCTCAAAACAGTGGCATATTGATGGCCATAGTGGAAACAAATCATTACTGATTTAAACACAATGGCAGGTAAATGCCACTATATTAGGACAAGAATCTTCTTGTGTTTTATTCAGAAATCTCTTCAAAACTATAGCCTAACCACTGATGCATCCATTTTAAATGATTTGGTTATTCTACTCTAGACTGGGGGTCATCAATTGCAATTGTGAAGGGTTTCATTTAAAATGGAAAAGAAGAAAAGGAAATCTACCACCTCCACATTTTCCACATTTTTACAAATGAAAACTGAGACCTTTTCTGTTAAGATTTTGTGAAAAACGTCCTGGTCTTTTCATTTTGTCTTCTTCATGCTGTGAGTGCTTGTAAAAGACATAGCACTTCTTATTATAGTCATTCTATTATAAAAACAAATATCAATAGTGAATTCTTATGGGTCTGCCCAGAAGGAGGTTGTTGACTCTTGACTCTGTAAGATCATGGCATAGTAAATGGCTGACCAACAATATATCAACTACAAGTGCTGCAGCTGGATTGATTACAGATACTCCTCTTTGGTGGCCAAATCCAGCACCTTGACTCCCCCAGCCAGTAGGTGAACATAACACAGCACATGACCGTAAGTAAGGACTTATTTTTCACTTTTGCCTCTGCAGGTGATCTCATGCATTTGCCACCCTACCTTAGGATGGATTTTTTATTGAACCGTGGTGTGCAGGGCACGAGCAGAGACCTGGGTTTGGGGCAAGCCTGCTTGGAGCCGCAGAAAAGCCGAACCTTGAAGCGTCCCACTGTCCTGGAGCCGATACCCATGGAGACATCCTCCACAAGAGAAGTACAGTCATGGCAACCTGGTGCTGTGGCAACGTTACCTCAGCGAGAAGGAGCTGAGCTAGGACAGGCAGCAAAAATGAGCAGCTCCCAAGAATCCCTGCTGGACTCCCGGGGCCACTTGAAAGGAAACAATCCCTACGCAAAATCTTACACCCTGGTATAACAAAAAGAGCATGGCTGGACAGTGGCTGTAAATATTTACACTGAAAAAAAAATCCAATGAAAGCTACCTTTTTTTTATTGAATTCCAATATTTATAATTAAAGAAGAAGATTGCCAAAATATTTGACAAAAAAAAATAATAATATGAACAACAGACAGTGCAAAGACTCTCTTGCTTTTTTTCTGTCTGAGTGTGAGCTTCATCTGACTGGACATCTGAATTTTTGGGTAAAAGAGTCCAGTTTTCTGATCTTCACAAGCGTTTGTTTTTACTGATTTTCTACGAAGTGCATGGAGACTTAACTAAAACATTTTAACTGGATGTTCCATCAGACAAGAATCAAAAGGGAAAAAATCACAAAAAAAAAATCACCCTATTTGTGAGTTCAGCAGGAGCATTGATTTGGAAAAAACAAAAAGTCTTGTCATGTTTGCACTTTTTTTTTAAAATTAGAAAATGGGTCCTTAATTGTTTTTTGTTGTCAGTTAGGATGAGTGATGTCAATGGAGTGAGGGGGTTGATTTGTTTGGGTTTTTTTTTTAATATTAATTTAATGAGACACTCTTTGCATTTTGTCTATGCGAAATAAAAGGGTCTTCTGCCTTTATTTGTGACGTCTGCTTCCATTGCCTTCTGCTGTACTTGGTTTTCCGTAAGTGTAATAGCCATGTCAGAACAGCACTCTGAACAACGTCTTCTTGTACCTTGGGCAGAAAAGGAAAGGAGGGTCATACCTTTAGAAAAAAACTGGGGTTCACTTACCTACACCTTTTTTTACTACCATGGGGCAAAGACCCAGAACGACACAAGTCCCGAGTGCTCTGGATCAAACTCACCTGGGACTCTCTGCATTCACTTTATCTGCAACCAGGAGGCTTTTGATCAGCTTCAGTATTTTTTGGATCAGAAGAAATGTGTTGATGTTACTTTACTTATTCCTTAGGAATGGACCTTTAGTCCGTTTGGGAGCAGTATTCACAAAAGTTAGTCACCTACGTAAGGATTGGGGGGGAAAAACGGCTTTTCCCATAATGGGAGAAAGGGGAGGAAAAAGTTATCCCTGGTCTAAGATCAATGTGGCTTTCTTTAGAGAAAAAATACCTTTTTACAGCGGAGCTGTCAGCTCATATTACTTTGTTGCATCTTTTGATTACATGAGAAGCAATATTGCTTGGTTTATACAAAGCATAAATGATTGAATACTACAGTTGGTGGGTTTAATGTAACAACGTTTGAGCTGCCTTGCTAAGTGCCTCCTTGTGTGTGTTCTGGCTACCTTCATGTGCCCTGACCAAGAGAATATGGTGCAGAGCATCCCAGATTAGCGCTAACATGAACACCCTGTTCAGCACTGGCTGGAAATATTAACTGAAAGCAATAAAATTCAGTACACTTGAGCAGGCTGAGAACCTCCTGCAATTTCGCTGGCTGGTGACAGTGTGGGCACTGCTAATTCAAGTATTTCTGCGCCGTGCTCAATTCAAGTTGTTTTAAAATAGAAAAAATGCAGTTATGTATAATTGTTTCATAACTATTATTAATGTAATTATGCTTTCATAAGGGCACTAAGTTAGCAAAGTACTTAAGTGTCTTGAAATGAATCAAGTTGTACTTGCATCCTTAGCTCTGTCAAGCCTAAGTGCTAAAGTTCTGCAAAGTCCTACAGAAGCAGCCAAATGAAGACATCCTGGAGGTATGAGCTTCTTAAAGACCTGCAGAGGAGTGCTGATACGTCACTCGGACAAGGAGCCATTTCTTACCTAGTCTGCCTGTTTGACCAATATGGTGATAAAGCACATTAAAAAAAAGACACCACCAAAAAAAACCCTGAACAAAAGAACCAACACCCAACCTTTTACCACCATTAAAAAAAAAAAATTAAAAAATTACCCATGAAGTATTTTCAAATAGAATGTAAAAACTATATGTTGAAAAACAATTTACTCATTTGCTTTGGTTTGTTGTGTTGGTTTTTCTCAATAGAGAAATATTTTGCTAATAAGAACCTAATTTAAACATACAGAAAGAAATTACTATTTCCCATTGAAAAACTCTACAGAAAACTAAACTTTTGTTGAAGATTTCATTTTGGGGCAATTCAGTTCTTTTTGATTCCCACAAGAGTCTTTCTGCTGTGCTCAGCTTGAGCTAGATGAGGCATTAGTACTGCATTTGCACATAAAAAATTATTTTCTGACTAACATTCAGGAATTTTGAGTCTCAGGCCACTTTCATCTTCCATTCAAGCTTCTTTCTCATCGTCTGAAAAAAGGTGAAAAGCTTTTGGGAAAAATTGAGGTTTGATCCATTTGTTCCTGTGGCTCTTGGCTGCCCTCAAGCATAGGGACGGTGGTCCTGTGGCTGCAATCCCCACCAAAACTTACTTTCAGTGACAGGCAAGAATGAGTGTGCAATGGAGGGAGGACATACATACATTTTAATGTGGTGACTGGAAATATTCCAATATCTCCCTAAATCTGTGTTCAGCTGACAATCTGGAAGGTGCCAACTGTCGTGACTTAACAAGACTCTTCATTTGTATTCAGTATGCCTGGTAATATTTATCCTCCTTATCATGTGAAGATGCCTTTGGGGCCCCCATATTCAAAGAATTTCATGGCAAGTCTCCTGCTGATTAAAATCAGAGTGGAACTGGGCTGTTTTTTAAGACGTGGAGGCTCAGACCTGCAGGGTGTCTGGCTTTGTGCCCTGGATCCAGCCAGCTCTTCAGTACGCATAACTATAAATGCGTATGGTCCCCCCAGCTTGAGCGTTTTATCGGCTTTTGAATCTCCAAAGAGCACTGGAGCGGTAGAGCTAGTTAAACATGTAACAAAAGCTTTAAACAAGCGCCTGTCCTACTCTCCTCTAGTCAAGGTTCTCAGATCAATACAGCTGGGAGCAGTCAAGTCCCCCCAGGATACACTGGTTCACAGGACCAAGATGAGAGAAAATGTGCTGATGTGTCTCTACCAGCACCATTTTAAAAACTTCCCTGTAAAAGAACCATCAAAATCCAAGGATCCTATATATCTGCATCTTGGCATGTGTTATAGTTCCCCCATTGCACCAAATGCCACCTTGGAAAATATTTGTGAAAGTGAAAATAGTTGGCATCAGCATGAGGTCTCAAAAGACAAGCCCTAAAGTACCATAACATCAAGGTATCCGTGCAGGCACATCTTGCACAAAATGGCAACTCCACCTTAGTCTTGAGGGTGATGAGACACTTCAAACAATGAATTTAAGAGCTAAAATTCTTCCCTGTCTTGTCTGCTAAAAATCACACCTCCTTAGAGAGACTCATTCTTTTTCACATTATACTTTTCCCCATGCCTCAACCTCAGCTAACCCTTTAATGATTCACAGATAGTAATTAACTCTCTTTTTGTCTCAAATGAGTTAGCAACTCCCTCACTCCTGCCTTTTCTAAGAACCTTTTTATCCTTCTTTATTCCATTACTGTGTCGCTTAAATTGTATAATTAACACAATTACGTTAAACTCAGTACAGTTTTTCCCTCCCCTTGTTTTTAGGTTGGAGCTTGCTTTTCCTATTCAGAACCAAAGACATTTTGACTGTTTAAAAGTTTGTCTATTTGTCGATCATTTTTTTAACCAGGTGAGCTCCATAGCAATGTTACCGTAGCTAAGAGTTTGGAGTTATAAGGAAGGTATTATTACACCAAATAACATAGTTGAAAAACAAATTAAAGCAACTCTGGGCTACTGTTTGGGACAAATGGAGAGTCCAGAGGAGCTTTTGTGCAGCCAGGTTTCCCACTTGCCCAGGCAGCTGGGGGGATGATACCCATCCCTGGCTTGCAGGTGGGTGAATAGCAATAGGTCTTTACCTAATTCTGTGCATAAAGTAATTTGGAGTAAATGTCTTCAGACTTTGATGCCCAACATCCTTTACCTGCACAGCTAGGCATGTATGAAGAGGGGTTTTTTGCTTGGTTGGGCCTGGGGATTTTTTTGGGGGGGGAGGTGTTGGTTTGGTTTTTTTTCTGAAGACATGAACAGTGAAGAGGTGGGATAAAGGGGGCAGCTGGGAAGGCAAACTCCGCCAGCACTTTATTTTCCTGAGTGGGCTGAAAAACTCTCAGAGACGGGAGCTCACTTTTAAAAGAAAGGAACGGTAAAAGGAAGAAATAAAAGCGTACAGTTTGGACAGCCCGTTCATAGTTTTAGTGTTAGTCAGGTTATTTTAGGTCACAGCAGTTGCTTAATGGGCTCTCATGGCTGACTATGAGACATTCCAGCAGGGAAAAGAGAGTGCTTTTCACCATTAATTTTCTCTAAACTTGCCTGAGCCTCCCAAGGGGAAACCTGACCACCTTCCCAGAAAGAAAATGCCTCTGCGGGAAGTGCACCAGCCCAGCGCACACTGCGAACGCTGCCGGGGGTCATGCAGCGCACTTCCCTGGGTTTTTATTTGTACTTTCTGAACTATTCTTCCTTTTTTTCACAATGAATGTTATGCTCCTTTGATTCAGGATTTCAGGGCAGAAAGGTGTTAGAATTGACACAGAAAAGATCTGTAACTATTTTCAGGGCTGACAAGAGCCCTGTATGTTTCCCAGCAGATCTTCAGTATTGAGAGCATTTGGTACAACAGCTCCCCACCCTGCCCCAACCTCCTCCTGGCTCTGCTTTAAGTGCCTCTGCCCTCTGAGGTGAATGGCTTTCCCCTTCACGGGCACCCACTGAAGGTGGTTGGTGCTTTTCAGGCCTGATGGTAGGTGAGGGGACAAGCGTCAGGGATGACCCTGAGCATGGAGCTGGCTGGACAAAGCCACAGCAAGAGGCAGCAGCTTTCCTGCCTGTCGGAGCAGTTGTTTGAACCTAAAATGATGACCTGTGTCTCTGCAATGTGTTGTCAGGAGGAAGGCTGCTGCCCGTATTTGTTCTGATGCTGCTGGACTGAAAACATACACACAGAATTTCTAGCCAGTGACTTTATTTTTTTTTTTTTAATGGGAGATATATACACACATAAAAATGTCAAAATCTCTGGGACTGAGTGTGAAAGAAACTGGATCCCTACCCTTGACCATGGAAGAGTAATGCCAAAACCAATTTCTCAGAGTACTGAAACAAAACAATTTGCTTTGAGATAAACTGTGGAAGTTACTGGTTTTACATTGAAACTGCAAAGTTTTCATTCTCCAAGTCTGTCAGAAAGAATAAAAAAACCCCAAACCCACAGTTCAAACCTTTTGTCTCTTTAATTGAAAGCTAGTAAGATAGGTGTTTCATAAAAGGACATCATATAATGGTGAGGTAATAGAGAAATCCACAACACAACTGGAAAACAAGGTGGAAAACCTGGAGAAATGTCATCATTAAGGAAACGTCATCAGACCTGTAACATGCAGTAATATGATTTTGGAATATCGCCCAAGTTTCGTTAAGCTCTGCACCTGAAGTTTTTCCAGAATGCTTTCTTTAACATTCCAGTCCTGGTGGGATAACAAAACTAACCTGATTCAACAGTTTGATAGAGAAATCAATGGTTCCAGTGCTATTTGTAGTGCAATGGAGGCCTTGGGTGACATGGGGAGGGAAGGGAGCATTGTAGCCAGGGGCTCAGAAATACCAAGCATGCACTGAAACATGTATTGTGATAGATCTTCCACCAGCTAGAATCTGGCTATGATTGATCCTGCAGCTTTTCCTTAAAGAGAGCACACCAGGTTCACAAAAGGCTTGAAAAACTTCTCTCCTCCCATCCCCTTGGAGGCTTCATCCTTTCTTCCCATCCTGTCCTGCCCTCAATTTTCAAGGTTGCAGGAACTCAGTGTGGCTGCCTCTGGATCCTAGGGAACATCTTCCTTCCATCTCTGTTGGCAGCATCCCCAGCATCTCCTAGTCTCTCATGCCACAGCTCTCATGCTGCTCATGCCCCAGCTCTCATGCTGCTCCGGCCACCACTGCTGCCCCACGCTCAGCTGTTGCACCCCTGTGGCATGTGCCACTTCCCAGGGTGGCCACCACCCTGCTTCTGTAAAACCAGAAAAGTCAGACCAGGGGCACCCTTGCGTCCAACGCAAGTCCCAGTGCGCACCATTCTCAAACATCTCAGAGCCTCAAGGATGGAGAGCTCAGCTCCAATGGATAAAGCTCAGTCCAGAGCCTTGAAATCAAATGTCTGTCCTGCCTGTGGTGCCCAGCATGCCTGCCTTACCAAGGGCTGCAGCTCCCAGCCCTCCCTGGGGGTTTACATCACTCCCGTGCCAAGAAAAGAGCTCCTGTTATGCTGGAGAGGACAAATAGTCTGGTAGCATTAAGGACCTCACCTCTGTTCCCAGGTGGGAGCAAGTCTGCTGGAGCCTGTCTGTCCCTTTGCACACCAGTGTGATGGTGGCTGATGTCTGACTGTCACCTCCTGTCTGTCTGGGCAGCCAGTCTGGCAGGGAAGTGGGAGCTCTGTTGTATTTAAATAACATTACACCAAAAGCACGAGGCAGATATACTTTTGTTCATGAAGAAAATCATTAGAGGACTGTAAGGCTTTGCTCTGTACCAGTTTCTTCACCTCTGTGTAATTGCTCCAACATTAGTAATAGTAAAATTATATGCTTCCATAAGGAAATTTAAATTAAATGTAACCTAAATCAATTTGAACTTTAAAACACTGAGCTTGTACCACCTGTCTTTCCTACAGAACAAATTATATTTAAGCTCCAAGGTCAGGAGCAAAGGGAAAGCTTAATTAAAGTTGATAGCAGACTACATAATCACACCTGAACCTACATACAAACAGATAAAGTACCAAAACCCCATTTATTTTATTCTGCTCTCATTGCCTGGACTCTAATAAGAGATTTGTTTTAAAATGGCCACAGCTTCAGCTGCATTTCATCTTACATGTACAGAAATGAATGGATACCTTGGCAGGCTGCTATCCACCAACCACAAAAGCTCATTCATTAGTCTCTGACATGTTGGGCCATAGCTCTTTGCAGTTCTAATTAAATCGTCGTCCTTGAAGGTGAACCCTTTACAGTATTTATAAGCAGAATCACCTCAGGTGGAAGAGCTGTGAACCAAAGCAATAGGCGACACAGAATTGATGAGGTGCTGTTAAAAATAACTGCAGCTTTCCCATCAATTCAAAGAGAGCCAAGACAAAACGATCGAGAGAGGGTGAAGCTAGTTTCAGGGCAGACTTCATTTGAGGATGACTTGGGATTTAGCAGCTAAAAACCAGTAGATGTGACCATCCAATTGCACATTTTCTCCCATGGGTGGCTTGCAGCATGCAGGGGGTTTTGAGATTTACACTGCTCTTTGCTGTCCCAGGGCAGGAGTACAGCATAGCTGAACATGGTTTGCCCAGACCAGAGGGACTTGATGCACTGGGAACGGGTGGGATTGCAGGTTATTTCTGGTCAATCTGACATTACAGGGCCAGCTGTCACCTGCACCATGAGTAGCTTTTCTGTGATTATGGTGTGCAGACCATAATGTCTGCATAATATGGGTGCATGCGTGTACCCATACGTGCACGCACACTCTTTGTCACCTGCACAGGGAATGCCAAGATCAACATGAAAGCTACCATCACAACCTTTTCACTACCACTGCATTGCACTTGGTGGAAGGGAGCAGGGAAAGATGCTACAGCGCCACGAAACCACGGCAATCAGCCAGTTCCAGTCACACGTCACTCTCAAGTGTTTGTCTTAGCTGTGCACGGGTGCATAGGCAGATCTTAACTCTATATGGCCCATCCTTTACCAAACATTGTTCTATCCAGGAAACGAGTCCTGGTTATTTTTATAACCTCATATTTTATTCTTTACTTCTCACAGTAAAGAAGTTGAGCGTCTTAACCCATTCAGGACAGGAATACAAGCCAGAGACTCAAGGCAAATGCTCAAGTCAAGGTGAAAGTTGTCATTTACACTAAGGACTAGAAGAAAAGAAAAAGAATTGGATAAAGTCTGAGTGCTAAAATGTGCTCTGCATCGACCTTGAAAGTACAGCAAAGCCGTGACTCCCTCTTTACAGCTGTGAACTACTTTTCAGGCATTCATGTACACAGGAGGTCCCTGGGATCTGTACCGAGTGCAGTCCCATCCCCTCCTAACATAGCGCAGCAAAACCACGTGCATTTCTATAGGTGGCACCCAGAGCAGATATGGAGACGGTCAGTGTTTGCTTCCTCAGGAACATGCTGAAAGCTTTATGCCAAAGCTGAAAATGCCATGAAAAATATGTTTGTTCAAAATCCTGCTGCTATTAATTACGATTATTCTCAATAGACTTGTTTCAGCATAGCCTGATGATTAGGGTTGTCACTGGAAAAGACCACTCGGGGACCCAAAATTTTCATGACAGTCTCTCATTTTCAGTAACATCCAGCATAAAAACAGCCTGGTCTCCTGCCAGTTCAATCAGTTGGCCCTAGATAAATGAGAGTAACCTGAGTCTGAGGCTCTGAGCCCACAAACCATCCACTAAATCAGGCCTAGGCACCCCACAGCATCTGCCTGCTGGTAGCTTCTTTCTCCTGGATTCAGGGTCCAGCAGAGGTTTGTGAGGATTCAGCTCCTAGGTGGGAGCTTCGAGGGTCACTTCCCAACACCAGGGCAGATCCCCACCCTTTGGCTGACCTTGGCAGCTTCCCTCAATTGCCTGGAAGCAGTCCCAGCCACCATCTACAGCCACAACATGCTGGAAACAGAAAGAAAACATTTGGATTTAAATTTTTTAAACTTACAAAAAGAAAGGCAACCTTCAGAACTTCTATTCTCCTGATAAGACAGACATTACCCTTCTCTGCCCTGGGAGACAAACAAAAGCATTTGCAACACACACAATATCTGAAGAGCAGAGAGTGGGTTTAGCCACATCCAATGATTATCACATTGACATGTTTTCTCCATGCTGCATTGTCTGAAAAATGCAGCAGCCAGGACAAGGCTGGACAAGGACCGGATCTCAGCAGGCTTGCTGAATTTAGCCAATACCGAGCCCAGGGTAAGAGCAACTTGCCTAGTGCTTCTGTGAGGGTTCCCAGAGGCCTGAAATTTTGTCATGCAAGTTAGCGATTGCTCAACTGACCAGGCAGCTGAACCAGCAAAGCAATGGGCTGGTGCTGACCTGTTTGAACTTACCAGAAAGCTCAAGATCTGTAGAAATCAGGGTATATCCCAGCCCCCAGGGCAACTTCCAAACACACTAACAAAAAACACAGCTCCTGAAAGAAAATAGCATGTTACCTGTATGCGAATGAAACAGTTTTTGACACGTAAGCTCTGGAGCAATCTTTAGATCTCAGTGATGAACATTAGTCTGGACCACATGAGAAAATAGCAAGTCTTTCCCATTTACCTAGCAATATTTTGACTTGTTTCTTATAGGGTTTGATAACAGAAACTCATCTCCAAAGTCTCCATAGTCCCAGTAAAATACACACCTAGGTCTGACTAGGTCTGACAGAACAAAAACTTTCCTACTTTTACAGTCACTCAAGTCTCAAAGACTCTAGTAGGGATTTAGGATAAAAGAAGCAGGCAGGTAAGTGTGCAATAAGAAAAGTAAGTGGTCTGCTTGCATAAGAAAAAATGACAGAGACCAAATGCTAAGACCTTGGTAAAATTTGCCACAACTTTAAATGCACCAGGTCTTGCCACGTAGACAAAGTTATGCACAGCTGATCTCTTTATCAAGATAATGCCTGACAGTACAGTTTCTACCTTTTGCAGTTTTAATCAAAACTGAAAACTTCAGCATTTAGTAATAGTAGCAGTGTCAAATACTATTGTGGCTGTGACAGTGACATGATGTTGCCTCAAAGATGTCAGAATATTAAGGTCAGACATATCTGAGTTCTTCATTTAATCTTATTCACGCTGAGAAGTTAGGACTCCCCCCTCTGAATAGGATACAGCAACATTTCTAGTACTAAATACTCGGGAGCTGTATATCTCGTAGGGGGAAAGATGCTGTTGTAGTCTTTCATAGGCAACTCTACAGCACATGTCAGGAGTGTAACCAAATAACTCAGAAGCCTGAATGCTTTATACACACCCCATCATACCTATGAGGAAGGGAAGGCTGCTGGGATCAGGACCTTTCTTCGAGGTCATTCTGTAGACACAAGACTTCAGCCTTTTGGTTTTCACACAGGGATGGATTCTGCTCAACCAACCTCCGTGGCAGGTTGCCCAAAGTTGTGGGGTTTCCATCCTTGAAGGTACTCCAGATTCAAGTGGACAAGCCCTGAGTCATCTGAGCTATGCTGGCCAGGGGAGGGATGATCCCTGATGTCTCCTCTGGACTAGATTATTCTCTGATTTCAAAACTGAATTTCCCAACAGCAGAATTGCACTTGGAGTGCCTCAGTTGTAAGAACCTGCTTTTGTTCTTGTTGTTGATAGCAAAACACTGAAGTTTCTTCTCTCCTGACCTTTGGGAAGGAGATAAATGCTTCTATGTTTCAAAAAAAAAATATCCTTTTTCCCTGGTTCTTCAGTTGCACACCTTTCTGGGGGTCATGGAGAAACTTCTGGCTTTAGGTTTAACATGCTACTATCCAGCCACCTACCAAGTTTCACCTCAGCTTTGCATATATATAATGCTATAAATATTTTCCAAATACAATCATAACGTGGGGTCCCAAAAATCAGGGGAAAGTTTGTCCTTCATCCCCCTATACCTTACTTCTTTGTGCTAAAGGGTGCAGGCAACTGCTGCTTCATCTAACCATACCCTCTTGTAAGGCAACTCAGAAATGTCCAGTGCCACTTGGACATTGGCAACACCATTCATAAAATGAAATTAGAATCACAAAATCTCCAGGGAGCCAAAGAATAATGTTATGTTCAGTTCAGCCTCTAAACAGTGAATTCTAAATAAAATAGAGGTGGTATAAAAGAAAATAAGGAGTAATTTCCCATTCATAGAAATAGGAGTGGGCTGGGGAAGGGAAGGGGATATAAGCTTATGAATCAAAAGCTATGTCATAACACATTTCATCACAGAAGAGCAAGTACCATTAATACTGCAGGGGTATCTAATTCTGGCATTTCTCAACTTCAGATGGTTTGGTTTGCAACCTAGTTATTTTTGATGTGATTCATTGTGTGCAGAAACTTTCTGATGTTTTGCTAACCAATGACCTTATTTGAAAAGAGCATCTGTGGTGTTTTAATGACTTTCAGATAACTTTTATAGCTCATTTTTTCAAAGAGCAGGGTACTCTTGGGTCCAAATGTAAATATGTTCTGTCTGAAGAAGTGTCAATTTTAAAAAACAATGGAGGATGTCAATTACATCTCAGCATTCCCCAGACTGCTTGAAAATATGTCCTGAATCAATAGATATATATAAATTCTTTAAAAAAAAAAAAAAAAGAAAGAAAGAAAATTAAAAAGACAATACTTACAACAAAGTATGTTACTCTGGAGAAAAACTTGCAAAGTTGACCGATTTCTAAAAAAATCAAGTATCTCCTATACTTTTAGCAAAAGCTTTCTTTTATGCTTATGTTGTCTGAATATTTCCAGTATGTTGGTAGGTTTTTACTCCAAGATACCTTTAGAGTGTTCCAACACTCTTCATTCTCAAAATAACACTTTCACATATGCAGAAAACATGCCAGGATTTTCACGGAGAGTATTTGCCATTTGGAAGATGTCAGGACTAACCTTAATTCTTCAAACAGCTGAACAATTCCCCTAAAAAAGGATTCAAAGGACAAACACAGAAATTTCTTTGACACATACAGCCAAAATGCCTTCCAGTTACAAAGGCAAAACTGTATTTACAGTGCATTTCTATTGTTAAGAATTACGGTGTGGCCACGCCGTTAGCTGGCAGGTTTGGGTTGGGCTGTGATATGTTTTCCTGTGTACAGTGCTTCAGAGATGGTAGCAAGGGCAAACCTGCTCCTGATGGCATCCACTGATCCCTTCTGGGGACGTTCCAGGAGCAGTGATGGATGTCAGCATGCATGCAGAGGCTCCCAAGGTCAGGTACCACCACAGAGCAGCAGGACTGTGGGCTGTGATGATGAAGTCATTGAGGGCTGAAAACACTGCTGCAGGCTGGTACATGCACATGCTTTTATGTGGAGCTTTGGGTGTTTGTGGTTTTTTTAATGCACATATATTAAAGGTTACAATCTTTTGTGACATTTCCATTTCTCTTCCTACTGGCGGTGGTGCAGCTGACAAATTGAAGCCAAAGTGTAATCCAAATAACTGTTTACTGAAGTCCTCTGTTTTCTTTTCTTGACTACTTCTGAGACCTGGGTAGCGTTCAATGCAGCTGCTCATAAGCACTTCTGAAAGCTGAATTTCATAGAATCATGGAATGGTTTAGGTTGGAAGGGACATTAAAGATTATCTAGTTCCAACCTCACTGCCATGGGCAGGGGCACCTTCCACCAGACTAAGTTGCTCAAAGGCCCATCCACTTGAACACTTTAAGGCATCCCTTCCCTCCAGCGTGTTGACTACACTACATAGCTTGGTGTCGTCAGCAAACTTGATGAGAGTACGTTCGATCCTACTGTCCATGTCACCAACAAAGATGGTAAACACCTTTAATTCGACCCCATTCAACCCAGACAGCATCTGTCAGCTCCTGACTGAAAAACAGAAGACCAGTAGGACTGTAAAAGTAAGGGTGTTAGGTACAGCTTTTAAAGCCATTTGATCATATATCATGAAAGAACATGCCATGAGATGAATCGCAACTGACACTAATTTACGTGTTTTATGAAACCTTTTTTAATTGTCATTATACTCTGGGGGAGCTATTCACAGCTTTTCTGTCCTAAAGGTGACCTCCAAAGAAGCTACAGCTTCTGCAAGAAGGATTTCACCGAACAGCTCCTGTGAGAGAGAGCCCTGCTTCCCTTCCCTGCGTCCCATATAATGGAAATAATGGGAACTCATGATACAGGCCACATCATAAGCTAGTGAAATCGAATACCACTCCTTTTGCAGTTGATGACACTATATTCAATTACACTACTAATAAAACTGGTTTCCTCTTTTTTTCTTTTTTTTTTTTATTTTTTTTTTTTTTAGGGGAGAAGCTGTCTGTGTAGTTTTGCATCACTAGTATAACACATACTGTTTAAGTTACAGGCACTTACGCGTGCACACACATTTAAATTAAGGTATGCTTGTAATATAACCAGCATGTCATCAATTCAAATACAGGTATTAGGTAATATATTACTTTAGACATAAACATAATTGAGATAAAGTGTATGGGGAATAACTTTTGTTAGACCAAAGGCTGGAAAAACAGACAAACTTTCAGGCAGATGAGCTCTTTTTCATGTCATTTTCAGGGCTCATGTACATCAGACTTGTCTTTCTTCCCTTTTTTATACCAGCTGTGCTAACAAATAACTGTATCCTTCCCTGCTTGCTTCACCTAAGTAACCTTAGCCCATCACAGCTACGACAGGGCTGTTAGCTGAACAAACACCGCTGCTTTCTCAAAGCTTTCTCATGGACATGTGCTGCCCAAGCCTGAAACAGTCCCCGTTTCCTTTCTGTGGAAAACCACTGTTATTTTTCTGAGTTGTGTTTGAGTTGTTTGTTCTGCCATGATCCCAAATGCTGCAATGCATAACACAGCTCCTCTGTTCAGTGAGTACATGGGAGCTTGAGATCTGCTACTGTCTGTGGTGACTGAGGTGGGAAGGCTTAATTACATCTGTCCATCAGTAGGTGAAAGGGTTCCCTTTTTTTTTTTATAATAGGAAGATACACAGGTAATTATTGCCTTTTCAATTTATCACCTCCTCTGTCAGTGCTGCTGGCACAAGGTATGGAGGTACTGTACTCTGGGTGTTGGGAGGAAAAGGGGAGAGATGTGGGGGATTTTCTCTGGCAGCCCAGTCTGGAGGACCATCTGGACTGCAGCCTGGGAGCAATTCATCAGTTCTGCAAGATGAAGCTTAGAAGCCAAACGCCTTTTTTTCTTCTGTAAGAGCTATCTAAAAGTAAACCAGATTCTGCTGCAATGAATTATTAAAAGGAGTTCATTTGACATCTTTGTGATTTGGCTTCAGTACAGACAGGGCAAAGTAGTTTCCCAAATCTTATTGACTTCCCTAAGTGTCCTATTAGAGGACAAAAATGTGAGTTTGTCAGCAGAAATATCTGCTTGAGGAAACCTAACACAGAGTAAAATGAGCTTTGGAGATGGAACACAATTAAATGGGAGCTCCTGGTGCAAAAAAAAATTTGCAATGCTACAGTTTTAAGTGGCTCAATAAAGAAAAATGTGTTCTGACAGTCCTGTAATATACCGATATCTGTGAGACATAAGGGTCTGCATCTGGGATCATGAATATGTTTGACATGTAAGATAAAAATGTACGTACGTGACAATATAGGTATGTGTGTATACCCAACTGTCATAGGTCATGTCTGCACTGCAGAGTCAGGAGAGGTGATTCACCCTCTCCTTTGCCCCTCTTCCATCCTGGTCAGTATTTTAATGAGTGATATTTCACCATCTGTCTTAAGAGTTGACTGTGCAATAACGTGCATGGTAGAGTTCATAGGATCACAGAATAGTTTGGGTTAGAAGGGACCTTTAAAGGTCATCTAGTCCAACCTCCCTGAATTAGCAAGGACATTGTCAACTAGATCAGGTTGCTTAGAGTCCCCTCCAACCTGACCTTGAATGTTTGCAGGGATGGGGCATCTACTACCTCACTGGGCAACCTGTTCCAGTGTTTCACCACCTACATTGTAAAAAATGTATTCCTTATATCTAGTCTAAATCAATGCTCTTTTAGTTTAAAACCATTACCACTTATCTTATTGCAGCAGGCCCTGTGCAGGGGAATGAAGACAGTAGGTTGATTGACACTGATAATATGCAGCTGTGGCCTTGCTTTGACTATGTGCAGCTGTGATCCTACAGCAAAGTGGTTAAATAGCTCTGAGGAGTGGGGGGGAAAAAATCTGGATGAAGTAGAGACAAGGAGTGTGTTCTGGTCTCTGGAGGATAGAGGAAACAGCATGGACAATAGAGTTTGACCAAGGGTAAAGCTTTTTGCTGCTTGCTCTTTTGTTTGTGTTGCATTATTTCCTGACTGCTGTAACTGGATCACAACAATTGGTGCCCTGTGTGAGGCAAAATGATTTGGACATTATTTTTTTTTTTATACGAGACTGTGGGTAACGAGTGATGATGGCAGTGCCCAATGTAGCTGAGGCAGGTGGGGAGAGCCTGCAATCTGGATCACATAACAGACGCTGGGAGAGGTGAGCAGTTGGGGACTAGTGTTTGTGTTGTGTTATTTCTTGACCAATGTAACTCAATTACAACAGCCCTGCTAGAAAGTCTGTCCCTATCTTTCTTAAGTCCCTTTTAAGTACTGGAAGGCCCCAATAAGGTGTCCTTGAAGCATTCTCTTCTCCAGACTGAACAACCCCAACTCCCTCAGCCTGTCTTCATAGAAGAGGTGTTCCACACCTCCCATCATGTTTGTGGACTTCTGGACCTGCTCCAACAGGTCTGTGTCTTTCCTGTGTTGGGGTCTCAAGAGCTGAATGTAGTACTTCAGGTTTGGTTTCACCAGACCAGAACAGAGGGGGAAAATCACCTCCCTCAGACTGCTGGCCATGCTTCTTTAGATGCAGCCCATGGGCTGCAAATGCACATTGCTGGCTCATGTCCAGTTTTTTTCCAATGCCACCAAGTTGTTCTCCACAGGCCTGCTCTCAATCCTTTCATCCCCCAGCCTGTATTGATACCAGGGGTTGCCCCAACCCAGGTGCAGGACCTCGCACTTGGCTTTGTTGAACCTCATGAAGTTCATATGGACCCACTTCTCAAGCTTATCCAGGTCCCTCTGGATGGCATTCCTTCCCTCAGGCATGTCAGCTGCACCTCTTGCTTGGGCTAGTATACAGCACATTGTTCACAGGTTTCAGGATAAAAAAGTTCAATAACTTAGTGATTTTGATCATTAAGTAATTGTTTCATTAAAGACTAAGGGAAACATACAGTTGTTTTCTTTGTGTAGTAAGCTAAAAAGGCAATAGATGAAAATATGAGGAGGCAGCGAAGAAAGGCAGAAGAAGGTAACATACCAGTCCTGCAAATGTTGCACCAATTTTTCTCGGTTCTTCTAACAGAATTTTTATTTTCTCCAATTGTTCCTCTGTGCAATGCAGTGTAATTCAATTTCTCACAGCCTTATTAGCTATGTCAGCAAGGCTTTTAACTTCTAGGTTTTTTGCAACAGCAAGCCCCAGATCATCAAGCAAAATGAGAGCATGCCTAAAGCCCAGGCTGTGAAGTTCAGTCTCCAAGGCAAAGCTCCTGTTAATTCAGTATGGCCTGTACTTCTTGTAATGGATCTCACATAAAAATGTATGAGTAGCACACACTTCTAAGTGCTTTATTAAAAGGATAATGATGTACAAATGCTTTGAGGTTCCTTTTTTCATTCTTTTCCTTCTTTAACATATGACAGCAAGTGATAGCTGTCTTTAAAACAATTAATTGGAGAAAAGAAATCTGTAAATACACTTCAAAACTAAACAGTTCAAGACAAAATTTAAAAACGGAGACCCTGAAGACAGTTCCAATATGTTTTGCATTACTGGTACTTTTAGGAAATAAGTACAATATGCAAAGAACCATAATCAGTTCATACCTGATTAAAGATTTAAAGGACTTTGTCAAAAACTATTACCACAAACATTTGTTAAACTTTTTTTTTAATTAGAGTAGGACAGTCCAAAAAAAGTCTGTGGAGCACTAGGGTGACCTCTTTAATTGCAGAATTTGGGCACATGAGATTACTGGTCAATTTGTTTTAAAAGAGCTTCAGGAGGCCGCAAAACAAGGTGCTTGTCGGGCCTGTGTCCATGTGTCTGTAACAAAGGATATCAGTGAGAACATCCTTCTGTAATGTGAACTCTCGACTTCAGTAAATGTACTCATGAAAAAGGTGCTGCATTTGTGTGAATCGTGACACTTCATACCAGTTGAGTGAGATGAGAATACCTGCTTAAATTCTCCATTTTCATTTCTTCCTCAGTTTTTCTTACACCTTAACAGTATTTTGTATAGCATTAAGTAACGGGACCTGCAGTGACTACTTTGCTTGTATGTTCATTTCTAAAGAACGATGGCCAGTAAGGATTTTTAACATAAGCAGGAAGCTCTTTGGAAAGCACTACAGCTGTAAACGATATGCTGTATATACTAGAGCTAGGACAGGTAAATGCAAACATACAGTGTTTTTAATTTCCCTAACAAACATGGTAGTTTCCTCAATCTAATCAAGAATCAGTTTAAACTAGTTTCCTAAAAGAAATGCATTTTACAGTTAGAGTGCTGGATTGCCACATGATTATTTCCTAAATGGAAAAAAATGCATATTAGCATGAATATTGAAATAAGACTGTGAATCATTAAAGGCCTATTTGTTCTACAAATAGAACTGTAGTGACTTTTTGAATAAGTTCTTCCTGAAAAGCAGTTTTCTACAGATGTGAGAGGCCAGAAATTATATACTTACTCTAAGAAAACGGGAGGTATCTGTTGTCTTGATGAACAACAACTAAACAGACCTAAGAGATCAATCTGTTTTTCTGCCTGGGTTTTCAGGATTGCCGTTCTTTACCATTTTCAAAAGAATAATCAAATCCTCAAATGAACTTGAATAAAATTGCTTGTTCTTTTGAGTTTGATGGACTAGTTATTTTTAGTCAGGTTTAGTCACTAGAAGCGTTTGAGCGTGGTTTTTTTTTTAGAGAGAGTTTGCGCAGCTCCTTGAGGATTTTTATAACGCTTTAGAAGCATAGGAAAAACACTTTACTGCATCTCTTATGTTTTCAAAGTATTTTAAATGTTTTAACAAAAAATTCCACAAAATCTCACCAAGAAACAATGTTATACATGGAAAAATATTAACACTTGTATTTTAGCCCTGTTACTGAATTTTTTTTTCTATTTTAACCAAAATCTGGTGCTTCACTGCAATACACTACAAATTAGTCTAGCCATTTTTTCTTTTATGTCAGTAGCTATCAATTTTGGCATATAGAAGGAAAAAAAGAGTAATTTTGAAAAAAAATTTTGGTTTATTTTCCAATAAGGCTTTTAACGGCTAATGACGTTCCTAATAATTTTTTGCATCTTTTGTAGAAAGTTTATTCCCTTCAGTAGCAAGATGCAGAACAGACTAAGTAATTTTATATATAGGAGAGACTCTCCCTCATAGTACTAACATGTTCAGCCTAATCCACATGTAACTCACAGCAGGTCTAAGAGATCAGATCACGAAGAAGCTGATCTCACATCTGGAAACATGCCCAGTGAAGCAAATGCCTTCATTTTTCTCCATAGTGAAGTCAAAGAAGGAAAAAAAATAATATGGGTGCACCATGGGTTTGTGGGAAAGACTGTGTTAGTGTAACTGATGGAGAACCTTATCCGTTTTTGGTCTTAGTTTTGCTCTGTCTAAAAAATGAAACCCAAGCTTTTGATTCCTGCGTACTGCTCAAGGAGAACTTTTCTGGTGTAGGTATATATATGTATGTACATATACATGTGTATATATACACATGTGCATATGTACTACAATACATAAACACTTGTTAAAACAAGAGAA
The DNA here is from genome assembly GCF_023638135.1 of Falco biarmicus. NCBI lineage: Eukaryota > Metazoa > Chordata > Aves > Falconiformes > Falconidae > Falco > Falco biarmicus. The sequence goes on along the minus strand of NC_079289.1, from coordinate 78,556,713 downwards.
GAAAGAGGGGAGCATAGGTTAGCATACTTAGAATAGTTCATAGTATTAGGGCCTGCAAAAAAAATTTTTTTTGGGGTTGATACCTTGATATCAAACAGTGTTTGAATGCAGCCTAATGTTATAGAAGCAGGTATTTCTAAACCATGGCTCTCAGCAAATTAATATTGCATAGATTTCTGTTACACCCTGTCTTGCAAATTTTCTTTCTTATTTTATTTCACTGAGGAAATGTACACACAGAGGCTTAAGTGCCAAAACCTAAGATTTGCTCTTTCTTTCGCATAGGCAGACTGAAAGTGCATGCTTTCTCATTAGACGGCTTTTATGGCTTGGAAAATGGATATTGCAATCTCAGTATGCAATTGATGCATGGTGCACAGATGTAGTGCCTTGGAAAACATTTGCATTGACTATCATGATGTTCTCCTAATTAGATGCTTCTGAATACAGATCTATTTCCAGCATGGTTTTAACGTCGAGCTGCACAACAAATTCAGTTCAACTGGCAGTTTAGCTTACCCAAATGCCATCACCAGAAGTTAGCTGAAATAAATTAAAGAGGCAGTAATGTGCTCGTAGCATTAACATTAGCATTTCATGGCCTTTAGCTAGCTCAAGCAATAAACAAACTTGAATTGTGAAAAGTTTCCTGCTTATGTGGACAGAAGGGCATCTGATGGCTGAAGGCTGATTGCCGCTTCCTCGCATCAGACACCATCATTTGCCTTTTCTGACAGGGTTTTAAGAACCTTAGCCACAGTCATAAAGTATCTTGCTCTCCAAGAGAGGACTAAAGGTGGGAAGTAGAACAAAGGAAGGTAAAATAGGTTATGAACTTCAAAGAAAACTTGCTTTGAATAAGCTGATGGAAGGAATAGCTGGATAGCTTGGGATGTAGCAGCTCTCCCTCCTAGGTTACCAACTGGAGTGACGGAGGGTTGCTGACTGAAAACCAGCCTGTGTAGATTGTGATTAAAGGTTTTTCCTTCTGGTTGTCCTTCAACAAACAGCTCATGTGAAACACAGGCTGTAGGGAACAAGACAATCTCTGTTAGGATTTCTGGTGAAATTTAGAAGAGGTACCTATGTTTTCCCATGTCGTCCTACTATTTGCACCACTGCTGGAAGGAAAAATGTTTTTAAGTACCTGGGGCTGCATATAAAAAATACAGCTGAAGCATGATTTTAACCACTGCCTCTGGCTGTTTTCCTAGAGCCGCAGACAGGCAGGGATGCAAGTGGTTACACTTTCAGAAGTGCTGAGCACCCAGAGCCCTCCCCATGGAAGACTATTTGGTACTGATTGAAACTGGTTCTTCTAGAAATGATTCATCATGGAGGGAAACATGATTTCACCCAGTGATTGATGCCATAACTTCATTGAGTGACACAGGAAGGAAAGGGATGTTGCGGAGCTGGCATCAGGCACAGAAGTGACAGAGGGGCTGCTCTGGTAGGACAAAATGGTACCAAAAGCTGAGCTGAGGTCTGATGAGGGATAGAAGAGTGGGAAAAAGAAAATTCTCAGCTTTCTGGAAGTCCAAACTGTGTTGAATTGCTACCATTTTCTATTAATTATCTTTTTTTTTTTCCCCTCTTCGAGGAACATGGGTTGCTTCAAGTATTGGGACTAAAGAAGTATTGTAGCAGGATAAAAGCTCAAAATGGAGTTATTTAAACAGATGAACTATACACTCCCTCAGCATTCATGTGTTGGAGTGCCCGACTGGGGCAATGAAGCAAGGGAGCTTCCTTCTGCCCTGATTGAAGCAGATTTCCTGCCCTGGATTTGATTTCAGCTGAACAGGGAGTAAGTTTGCCTCTGACAAGAAATTCTCTACCAGAAGGGAGCAGGTGACAGGGGTCATGGTGTCTATGGCTCTCTGTTGCCTGTGGGTGGCACATGGGGGGGGGGAGGGTAATTAACATCTGAATCCTTTCCACAAGCACTGAATGGAGTGACTACACCCACCTTGCTTTAAAGGACCACCTTTTACTCATATGCAATCTGAGCAAGGGGCAAGGAGCCAAATCAACCATGAACTCCCTGCTGCAAGAGTTTCACCTATGCTATGTGCCAAACCCTAGGTTTTCACCCACAGTGTCATTCTTCTGGTGTGGTCCTCAGCAAAGCTCCAGTCCAGAGCTTCGCAGACTGCCATCCAGGCTCCACTACCTTGAAGAGCAGAGGCCAAGCTGCTGGGGCCTCTGCCATACTCTACTGCTGAGGCTGTAACTGATGAGGACTGGAAGACCAGCCAGAGAAGGGCAGAGGCCTGGGACTATCCAGAGAATGATGGTGAGAACTTTCCCTGCCTGCCACCACTTTCTGAGTGGCTGAGCTGACTGCTACATGCTGCTTTGTTTCCCTCAAATGATGTCATTGCTTGAGAGCAAATCCTAAGATGTTATCACAAAAAGCTTACTTACTCTTTACCACCAAGGGTCTTTAGTTTTTCATGTCGTTTATATAAATGTGCCTTCAGCCACCACAAAAACTGCAACTCCAAGGAGCAAAAATCTTAATTCTGTTCCATAAGACTGCAGTTTACTTAAACACCTGCTAGCTTTATCCTGGCACACTAGGCTAAGACTGCTCTGGTATTTTACTGTAGCTTAGTGTTTGATGATCAGTTTATTCCATTAATTTTTCTCCAGACAATAAATACTAGCTGTATGTGGCAAAGCATCTGGAGCCATTTGTTAGTCCAACACACAAGGGAGGCAGCATAGTCAGCACAACCATGGTCTAATTTTGAAGCTAGGATTTATTTGAGTCAGCTGGTCAAACTACATCCTTTCATGCTCTGTGACTATAAAATTAACTGCAGTGGTAATGGTCCGTCAATAAGGCAAATTGCACCTCCGAAAAGAAGAAAAGGCATTGCATTTCCTGCAATGAGTACATGGATGATTTTGTATGGCAGAGGAGAGAAATGGCCATGAGATTTAGTAGAGCTTCAGCTGAAGCCATTTCCAGTTCCTTGGCATGGTACTGAACCATAGGGGCTAATTGCAAGGCAGCCTGCGGAGCAGTTCATCAATATAGAACTAGCATAGCTTGTGAGAGCAATTTGAAAACCATTTTTGTTGCGTAGAAATGTGGGAATACGGAAGGTAATGTGACGGCCATAGTATAAAAATACAGCATGGTGTAGACCATGTTTGCTGTCACCAGTAATTAGGCAATGACAAAAGTTGTGTTTCAAGACTTCTCACACATTAAAAAGATAGACCTTAACAGCAAGTGCTTTTCATGCATTATCAGCAATATATCAGCTCCTTTTTCAGCTAATGAAGTAAGCAAAGACTTGATCAAAAGAGTGAAGCTTGTTTTTCTGTGGCCACTGATGACTCAAGCTAAAGCAGTATCAAAATGTTTCTGAAGTTCATCTCTTGGTATACAATTAGTTGGAAGGGGAACAGGTCTGCATAAATATTTTCAAGATTTAAGTGAATCATTGGCAGTGTTTGTAAATATAAACAGTATATTACTATAAAACTAGTTGGACAACATACGATGTGCAGCTGGTAACACTGAAGTTAACTTCTGAAGAGATCACTGCTTTCAGAGTAATGGAAAAGGGAATTACTGAATGCTTGTTTAGCTCATACACCGCAGAAACAGCAAGTATGCTGTATGCTCTCTCTAAGACATCAGTTTAACTCAAAAGCCTATAGGACAGTATGTTTTCATCACATTTCCCTCTCTGCTAGCGCATTGTTCATGTCAGCCTTGACAACTGGGAATTTTTGAGGCACAGCTCAAAACTTCCTGTGCAGAGTACTCAGCTCTGTACAGGAAAGCACAAAGAAACTGAAAATGTTCGCAGATATAACAAATGACTTTTTAATATTAGTTTATATTAGTTAAGTTGTAATTCTTAAGCCTCTTAAAGATGGTAAAGATGCAGATGGGTGAATGCTGCTTTTTTAATACGACTATGACAATCTTAATAGAACGATCTCATCCTGCATGTGCTGAAATTTGACATAACGCATTAGCCCAAGGTTAAATTACAACAGAGAACAGATGACAGATTACTTGTTCATAAGACTAATTCTTCTCTAAAAAAAATATCCAAAACTATTTAATTCACTGCTGCACATTTGTTCTCAAATAGCTGAATTCACATTTCAATTTCTGAGAGGAAAATTTTTATTCACTGTTTAAATGACATTTTCTGAAGGAAGGAAAAATGTGACTTTGAAAACTGGAGACATTTGCAAAAGGGGTAAACTGATTGAAGCATGTTTGCTTGTGCTATGTATCATGGGAACTGAAATATTAAGTAAAGGGTGTATATATGTTGGGAAGGGCATCAGGAATTCTGTATTAGAGAAGGTCAGGTTCTAATTTCAAACATATTAAGTTTTCAGAATTCTAGCTTTCTCTCACACTTAATTATGGCGTTTGCTGTGTAAATTCCTAACTCAAATATATCAGCAGAAAGACAACCTTGCCAGATTGCAGAAATATGCTAAATATTAAATCCCTTAAGGCTTAGGCTTCACTCACACATGCAGAGAAATTTCAAGAAATGATTATGAAATACAAATATGTGTTAGTTACACTGAACTTACATAATATTTTAAACGAAGTAAAATTTATAACAACCGAATTTTTTTTCAGAGCCGTAGGAAAATTCAGGAAAAAAATAAACCCTGGCATGCTAAGGGAAGCATACTTCTCCAAAGGATCCCCTTATTGTTAGGGATGTTGTCCCTTGTTTTCAGCAAAGAAAGGCAGAACTGATCTTACAAAAAATCTCTGTCATTCATTTCACCTTAGCCAGATGCCAAGGCAAACAGAGCAGCCACCAGTTCCTCTAGCTATCCCTCTCCAGGAATTCAATTAAACAACTGCTTGGTGAATGTACTTCCCATTAGCTTCCCCCGGACCTTGAACTAAGCTTCATTTGTAAAGCAGAAAAACACCCGCTCAGGAGGGTTCGTTAGAGAATAATTTTATTTTAAAGCTCATGCAAGGACTTTCAAAAGAACTGAACACCTGTGCATGAGGAATTATTAGAGCTTTTGCATGAAATGCAGATTTTGTATACATCAAAGTATCAAATCTAAATGCATTTGTCTTCCAGAATTTTTAAAATGTACATGTTTGTACCTGCATGGGCCATGTGTGTAGCTAAACACAATGGTTGGATGCAGTGGCCAGAAACCCACCTCATATCTAAACATCTCACATCTAACATCTTTTAAAACTGATTGACTGTCCACAGAAGACAGCTGAAAATAACCTGTTCTTTGAACTGACAGTTTAGTTAATTAACTTAACCAGATAATCCTGTAAGGTCTGAAGTTAAATACCATAGCTAAGAAAAGGTATTACCCCTGTTTTTCTCCTTGCTCTGACTTCACTAAATGTAACAGCTCCAAGGTGAAAGAAAAGGGTTATAGCTCGGTGCCCAGAAAAAATCCCAACTACTTGAATTGTTCCATTACTGTAGTACAAAGACAATCATCCATCAAAATGTCAACAAAGTTTTAAAAGGTGGTTCCTCATTTTTTTTCCAAGAGAAACAGGCTTTCTGTATGACTCTGGAAAATTCACTAAAAAAGACAGGAAGAAAAAAAGAAAAAAAAAAAAAAGAAAGAAAAAAGGACTTTTAACCCCAGAGACTTGTTTCTTATTTTAGCAATGCAGCTGTTACCAAAGTAGGTAGCAGAGATGCAGTATGCTTTTCTAAAACTTCAGCTGAACACAGAGCCTCTCATGTTGCACTAAGTGGGAAAATAATATGTTTATTCTGCTGAACAGGCTATTTGGAAAGAAATCTCTCTTAGATCAACTAATTTGGTTGATTGTATGTAGGCAAGAAACAGATTTCTCTAAAGTATTTGGTCCTGGTTAATCAGAAAAGCACAGTGTCAGGCTGTAGTAATGAGCTCTTTTTCCTTCTTTCTTTTCAGGTTAGAGGAAGAAAGGTTCTGTAAAAATTACCAGTTTCTCACTGATGAGTTCCAACTGATGTTTGACTAGAATGAAAATCCCTAAATTGCCATGAAGTCATAAATATCCTGGGTTATATAACAACAGACTCATATCCTCATTAAAAGTGATGCCTTCAGTATCATATACTAATTTCTCATTTTTTCCAAGTTTGGTGAAAAATTTGCAAGTAGTCCACCTCCAGCGCCTGGCCTCTGTTATTGAGGGATTTATTAGATGTGTTTCCAAGTCTCCCTTAACTGACTTTCCAGTCTATTAACTATTTACATCTGTTATCACGTAAGCATTTCTAACATAAGCACTGCTGTAGTGAATGTAGATGCTATATAAATAATGAAGGAGTAATGGATTGGATCAACTCCATCTGGAAATGGGATAAACTCCTCTATCTCAGGCAGGAGCTCTTTCCATAGAACCAAACCAAGGTGAGTTCCTTGCTAGAGAAAGAGGCTGGATATTTTCAAGGCTGTGTTGGAAGGCAGCTTGCTGCAGCCACTGAAGCCTGTGGCAGGACCTAAATGGGGAACAGGGCAGTTTGGTTAGCCCTCCAGAAAAGGGAATTTCAGTGCAGGGAAAGGTCCCGTTCCTCTAGAGTACAGCTTTAAAGCTGGTCTCTACTGAGCAGATGTGCCCAGCGCAACCGCAGAAGCTGAGAAGGATGCATTCCCTTGTTGAGCTCAGCCATTTCTAATACAGCAGAGATAGCAGCAAGGAGCTCACGGGAGCACGTTCAAAGGCATGAAGAATACCAGGCTGCTGTACTCTTACCCTGATGAATGCAGACACCTCACATTCATCTTGCATTTCGCAGTCCCAGAAAGCTGTCTGTAGTAGCTGTAACTTAACTATTGTACCTGCCAGGAATTACAGGCACCACTGCTCTGAGCTTTCAAGACACGGAACTGGTTTCAGCCTAATTCAAAAAGCAGTGAGGAAAATATCCATTCCATAATATTGGCTCTTTCTCAAAACTGTCTTTGCAGGCAAACCTTGCACAACTGCTAATAGATGCAGATATACTACAAGATGGAATTTATTTTTATTTTTGATGCAATAGACATGTAAAAAAAAAATAATCAGATGTCACTGCAGCTATGTTTATAAATGGATGGCTCATAACTGGAAGCTGGTGCAAATTAAGTAAGATTTATTTTGCTTAGGTGAGAGCTTGCTAATAACATTGAAATGCACTACGAACAGAGGCAGTGCTAAACCTCCTGCTTGGCAGAAACCTCATCCATCACAGCACATTTACACAGTCTGTGAAAGATTTGCAAAAGCACCCAGGAGATTAAAGTGCATAAGTGCCAATGACTTTAAATGGTACTTGCTTTTGTAAATTTCATCCCCTGAGATTTCAGCAAACTTAATAATGCACAAAAATACAATCTGAAGTGCCATCCAGCTTTACATAAGCTTGGCAAGTCTTGTTTTTGTTTTAATTTGACTGATCCTGTAAGGAGGAAATAAAAAATACTGGTCTTTTTCAGAAATGATCAGGCTGGAAAGTGGTCTTTATAATAATACTTAACTGCTAGGCTTACTAATACAAGTGTTATTAAATGCCAACACATAACAAGTTTTTCAGTGGAAATCAACAGGTTAGTTTATGTCAGAGAAGGACAAACAAAAGGAATTAACTGGCCTTGACTAATTATCTCACCTAAAGAATACTGCTGCTGACAGAGCACATGAAAATGGATTCACTAGAGGGAATAACATAGCCTAAAGCACACAAACAAAAGTAACCTTTTAAAGTTGATTTGTATCAGAGGCCTCGGCCTATTGTCTAAAAATAATGTTGACTCCAGCAACACAGTCAAGCCTTGTCTGTAGTGTAGCAACAGAAAAGCTATTAATCTGGGAATGTTTTAGCAAGAAGCAGCAGGAAAATCAAGAGAGTGAAATTTGGTTGCTAGTACAAAGAAAAAGCAACGCAAGTGTGTGCCTGTTCATGCTGCAATAGCTAAGGCACTCCCTGGAAGACTGGCAGCAGCTGAGAAATCAACTTTCTGTGTAAATGTGTTTTCCTTGGCCATGTGGCTTTGTATTCCTGAGACGCAAAACATTTTTCAGTGGCATTTTGTAAGTCTTCGATACATCACCTACATATTGTCAGCTATTTCCAAGGCAGAGTTCGAAAGACATTCCAGAACCGGCAAGCAGGTGCAAAGGGCACTGGGTGACATCTTCAGGGTTTTCTGATTAATATCCTTTTGAATGAAGCAGTCCCTTCCCCCTCCACACACAGTTTGTGACCTGTTTTGTTGTCGCTTAGATCTTGCTGTGTGGGAATATAATGCACTTCACCAAAGCCACCCAGGGCTGCCCACCCGTGTCTGCCAGCATGCTGCATACACCAGTAAGAGCAGGCTGTGGGGAAGCCAAGTTTTAGAACATTCTCAGACAGACATGGAGTGATAACTTTTAGTACTTGCAGTGGCAAAGCAGGTCCAAGAGTTTTCTCTCACCTTTACACAGCACATCCTCACTTGTGCTGCAGTCCTGCAGCCCAGCCCCCTGCTCCATGCTGCTGGGCTGATTGTGCAGTGAGGTGACACACGATGCAAATAAAATTCAAGGACAGAAACAAAGTGCAAGTCGTGCTGGTGTACCCAGGGCTGTTCTTTAGTGCCTGCTTTCCTGTGTAGCAGCTGCGCATCACTGGTGCACATTTGAGCCAGAACTCTGTGCACTGGCACTGAAGGAACGCTGGGCAGATGAAAAAGGCATGTTTATCATTTTGCGTTTGTTTCCTCAAAGGAGAATCATCTGCTTCTATGCAGGCAAAAAATGTCAAGAGAATTCCTCTTCTCACTGGGTACTTTCAGGATTTCCTTTACTTTTTTTACTTTCTTACTTTTTTCTTTGTTGCTAGTCCTAACCTTGAAACTTTGGCACTATTTAAACACTATTGAAACTTCCTTATTTAAATTATTCTTATTACCTACAAAACTTGCAGGATTAAAATTTCCATGTGCAGCACAGAATCAAGATAATGGACTTTTAATTTTGATGATGGGCACTAACGTGCACATATGTAAGAACAGAGCAAATGCAGGCAGCTCTCTAATGCCAAGAAAAACTTAAATTAATGGAAAGTGCTTCTTTAACTATGAAACAACCATTTACTTCTTTTGTATGAAAGTATATAGAATGTGATGCATAATGCATGCTTTTCCCTTGCGTGCATGCACATAGCAATACTGAAAAAGAGCAGAAAGAGAGGAGCTAATCATCAATCTTTTTGCCATGCAGCAAATGTCAATAAACTGGAGTTTGTGTTCCATTCTGTTAAAATCCCAATGTCCCAGGCAATAACCTGTCTTTCAATAAACACAGGTCTAATGTCTTTTGAGATGTGAACTAATGCTGAATGGAAAATTACTTCTGTGTTTGCCTACTTCTAAATTGTATTTCATCCATTTTCATTTACCAGATAAAAACAATTGATTGCCTTAACATCCTTTGTAAAGAAAAAGCTTCTATGATCAGGGGAATATCGATGGCAGAAGAATCCTAGTGGAATAAAATTGCTTTCCCTCTGAACAATGATTTTATTTTCTCCAGCTACGTTGTCTCCCAGTATACTTTGTAAGCCCTAGATGCAAGAGATGTTTTGGGCATTCTCCAGAGACTGTAAGTACCATATGTCAGAGGAAAGTCTAGAGGGCAAACTACAGAATGACAGATCAAATACTGAGATTTATATTTTTAACTCTAAGACAGAATTTACACAGCACAGCTGTGATCCCTAAATGCCTGCCAATTGCTTTGCATAACTTGAACACATTGTAATGCCTCAGCACTTGCAATGTTGCCCAGGTGTCCCCAAAAGACAACACCATACTGTTCAGTTTTACATAACTGAATGGGAAATACCTAAGTAATTCATTATATCAGCAAATGAATGAGTGAGAAATGAAATGCTCCAGCTCTTCAACATTAGGCATTCACCTCCCTTCCCTGCCACTGTTCCCCTTCTACCCACCATTCCTGCTGTGATTCTCTACCCACACCCTATGCCTCCTCCTTAATGCACTGCCATTACATATGTCCGCTTCACCTTTCCAATAACTCTTCCCTTTCCACTACAGCAATCACCTTCACTCACCCCTGATTCCACGCTTTGCGGCCATCTCCCACCAGTGTGTCCACTTTGCCCTCTTTACCAGTTGCCGGGGCCCAACAAGCGGTGTCTGGTGTTGGGATCCCTCTGGGCTTTAGGGGAGTGTGCGGACTGCACAGCCAAAAGGTCTGACCAGCTAAAAGGTCTAATGCAGATGCTTATTTTTGGCCTGCCTGCTGTTTTGGCAATGAGGCTTACCTGTTCAGGTCAGCCAGCTGCCCATCCAGGCAGGCAGATGTGTGTTCCCATCAGCTAACGAATTACCCTGCAAGTAAGCCCCACCTCAAGGCTGTACAGGACCAGACTGAGTTTTGTCTATATATCTGATAATCAGAGATTTACAACTGACAACACATAGTCCTACAAAGAGGACCCACGTACCTCCATGTGATACTAAAGTAGGAACCAGGCACATTTCCCACGTCTGACTTGTGGGCAGCACTGCATCACCTGTGCCGAAGTGGGGAAAGTGGGATGGCACCAGCCCTGGGCAGGGACACAGCAAAGCAGGGACACACGTGACCAGCAAGGTCCCTGCTGCTTGGAGAAGCCAATTTGCTGCTACCACAATAGTAGTAGTGTTTGGCCACACCAGGAGGAGGATTATAGGTAAACCCATGCCACACAAAGGAATGTGTCACTGTGGCTTGTGTGTGTGATCTGAATCAAATCAAATGTGCTTTGGAGAGATGCCATTCTTCTGCGGATGTGTCAGTTTTCCCCTTGTTGTAGTCATTGTTTTTTTTATTGTTTTTAATCATTGCCATCATCTTGTGGTTATTTTTTTATATCATTCACTATATTAAATGTGGACTTGGCTCCCAAGAAGGAATGACAATGGTTAAAGAAAAACAGTGATATCATTTTGCCAAAAGCTGCAAACTAAGTACAGAAAGTCACTATACTTTGTGTACTTGATAAGGCCAACAGATCATCCCCTCACGCACCCTCCCTCTGTCACATTAGTCCTGAAGACTTCAGTGGGACTATTTATGGTGGAAACTACTACTTAATGTGAGTAATAAAAGTGTTTTGGCCTTTGTGAAAGACCATTAAATCACACTGCACTGAGATGGTGCAAGAGTCCTCAGGCCTATTTCAAGACCTGGTTTTAGATATGGATATTCAGAGTTTTCTTATCAAATAATTAGTCATCACAACCAAAGGCGAGACAAGTTTTGAGAATAAAATAGCAAATCATTGAAAACTTTTCTGAGCTGTAAAAAAATTGTTGATTTAGAGATCACTGAAGCCTCTGCACTTGACTGTAGTAATTTTAGTAATAGGAAAGGGGAAAGCACAAAAGAAGTCTGAACCAATTACGCTTCCTGCCCAGTTTGGATGCCAAGGAACTGCAGATAAAGACATTTACCTGTATTTCTCTATCATCCTGGTATTGCCGAGGTGCAGTGGGACTATAAAATTAAGATAGGTGTTTTACAGCCAATATAGTCTCTTGTAGAAAAAAAGGAGAAAATCCTGACTAGACAGAAAGACCACAGAGGCTCCATATTCACAGGAAATTGTGTTCTGACTGTAAGCCAGCAAAATAATGCTGTCACAAAAAATACCAAAAGCCACGTAGATTTGTGGTAAGGGGATCATCACTTGTAAAATAGTCAAGATAATTATGCTGCTGTGCTTGGCACTGGTTACATTTCATTTGGCTGGCTGCATTTCTGTTCAGACACACAGATAAATTGGCAGAGTTCAAAGGAGAATAACAAAAATGATGAAAAGAGTTGGAAAAAGAGCTCTATAAGATAAGATTAGGGAAACTGGGTATAGCTGGTTCTGGAGCAAATTAATCTAAATGGCAGGAGGGAGGATTTAGGTTAAGTACAAACCAACCTTTATAGCTTTAAGAAAAGTTCAGTGATGGAACAAGCAGCCAAGGAAGGTTTTAGCCTCACCATCACTAGAGATACTGAAAGGCAGGAGACCATCTGTCAGGGAGAGTTTAAGGATTTAAAAAAAAAAAAGGAGAGAGAGAAAAAAAAAAAAAGCACTGCCACAATTTGGGTTGAGTTAAATAACCCATTCGTGACTCGACTTTCATGAAGTAGAAGTGGCATGGCTTCTCTTCTTTGGGAAGTTCCTAGAATTTTTCACTGTGAAGATGTTCTTGATTACATAAACACAAGTAAATCCTGCTGATTTCAGATTGGGAAAGATATCTGCATTTAAATATTTACAGGAGACATGTCTAAATATGTTTATCAATAACACACTCTCCTTTTTTCCCATCAGGATTTCAACAAGTGTATAGAGCTGGTATTAAAAAAAATAATAATAATTTAGGTTAAACCATAATTAAAATCCAGAGGTTTGTCATATCCCTTACTATTGCAAGTAAATAACAGTCTAGCCCAGGCCTGTCCAGTGACCTGGGGCTTTTGATAACCACATTCAAAATATTTCAGATCAAGTCAAAAATTAGATGAGTGGTAAATGGTCAGTAATGGATATAAAGGTGTCTTTGCGTTGCCATACAGTTATGGCACTGAGATGGCACCAGAGTTCAAGCATCTCTTGCAGCCTCACAGAGAACATCTGACTGTCAGGAGGCAGTTTAGGAAGCTTCTGCTTGCTGCAAGGCATCTGCTAACTTGTGGGTCTCAAGGAAACGTTAAGCAACCTGGCCAAAACGGCCTTCAATGGTGATTCAGCTGAACCACTGGGACTTTATTTTGGAAGTTTCCACAGTCAGCTGCCAGGTCTAAAACAGGAGCTGGCAGGTAATGACTGAGGATGGCAGAGGGCACCTAAGACATCTCTCAGATGCAGAGGCGTCTGGTTATGCCTACACGTGAGCACCACCACAGAGGGCTAGATGTGCACCACAGCCATGTCCCAAATGCGGGCTGTTATAGCCCCTTGGGTGCATGTCACATCCTCTCTCTCCCACACTGTGCTCAAGCCTTGGTTTTCATGAAGGAAAGACAGTGACATGCTCCAGCTGGTTTTCTGAGGTACAAGAGCAGGAACCGTGGCCATCAGCAACGCTCGCTGTCTTGTGTGGGAGCCCCCCCCCCCCCCCCCCGCCCCACGCCCTTGGGATCCAGTGGGTTTCTGGCTGGCGCCTGGGAAGAGCTGGGTGGCAGGGAGGATTTTCTGGGCTGCACAAAGGCACAAAGGCCTCCTGGCAGTGGCCAGCTTCATGCTGGAGAGCCTGTGCCCCTTTGAGGTGTGAACCCTGAAACAGGCCACACATGAGGAGTCGGTTACCCAAGCTGAAGAGAAGTCATCTTTGGGTGGCTCAGTAAATTTCGGCAGTGCTTTCCCTTCCCAGCTGTGCTCCTCTTTTATGCAGAGGATTCCCTTCTACCTGTTTGCCTCCCTTGTGTACTCCTGCAGATGCCTTCACTGACATATTTAGGCTGCTGTGCTTGGCTGATGTACTTTGAAGCAAACATTTCCAGCAGGCTGCAAGCTGAGGTGTTGCGGCAGGGCTGGAGGAGATGACAGAGCTGCTGCTGACACCCATTTTGGTGAGCATCCGGGAACCCCTGCAGGGACCCTGCTGCACCCACCCTGGTCCTGCCTGGGGGGTCTGGCTGATTTCTTGTGCTCAAAGCACAGCCTTGAGCTGCCTTGTGCTGCAGCTTGGGTGGCTGAGGGCAAATAAGCCAGGGGAGGGAAATGTCACTTGTTTCCATGGGGCCTGTGACCTTCATGCCTATGATTAAAAGCTACCTCCCTCTCTTCTCCTTGGGGGGTCACTGGGATATGTGGAGGGACAGACCCCTAATACTGACAGGGAGACTGCAGGGCACAGTGGGGCTGGCAGCTCCCGGGAGCCAAGGCTGTGGGAACTACAACCAGGAGCAGGGCAGCCAGGGGGACCAGGGCAGCTCCAGCCCCAAGCATCCAACACCTCCCCTGGATGGGCCAGGACCGGGACATGGGCCTGGCTTGGTGTGGCGTGGCTGGACAGGGCAAGGCTGTGGAGGGAGCTGGAGATTGGCCTTGCTGTGGCATCGCTGTGGCAAGGGCTGAAGGCCCTGGGAAGGTGACGTGGGGCCTCGGCCCTGGGCAGAGTAGGGGAGGGGTGGGCAGGGACAGGCAGGGCTGTGGGGCCCCTCATGACCTTCCTCTCCTTGTAGGTCTCAAGGAGCCTACTTTAAAATTAAGGAGCAAAGAACAGGATTCTTCATGTAGAAAGCACCGGTATAACAATTTGTCACTTCACTTTTCATCCTCCCTCTTTTCAGATGATTTTTAAGAATGCTGCACAACACATATGCTGGTGGAGTCCCACTGGCAGCAGCCTGCTCCCATGAGAACCGGACATGCCATCCCACCCTTTCAGCTCCTGTCTTTTAGCCACTTGTTTTTCTGCGAAAGGATCTGGCCATTTGTTTCCAGACCACTTAACCTCTCTAAAAGACATTCAGAAGAGTTCTGTCAAAACTTCTTGAAAATGCAGGTGCACCTGGGTTACTCCATCAGTGACTGCTAGCAGATCTGTGAATCACAACAGCTGTTGTCAGGCTGGCATTGATGTATTATGGTTGTATTACATCATATAGTTTCTCTTGAGCTACCTAATGAAAACAATCTTTGTAAAACTGAATACTCCTAGAGCCCTTTCTAAAATCTGTTACTGATTTGTCACCACCTATTCCCCTGGAATTGAGGCCAGCATGAGCAATGGGCTGAATAAGGTGACCCCTACATATCTGAGCTCCTCTGCAAGACGTGGGTGAACCTCATCCAGTCCTGGCAATCTGTTGTTACTAATTCTGCCAGGTTACTCCAAACTCTCTTCTACTGACATTTCAGTTTGATGATGAATTCCTCAGGCTGATGTATTGCAAACAAGACCCCTGCTGTGGGAGCCTCTGCTCTGAGTGTTAACGCATGATTAATTTCTACTTTTCTGCAAGACTTCTACTTCCCTACATCCCCACAGCTCTCCAGTAGGCTGCCCATCTGAGAAATGTTTGAAAAAAGTTTCATCAGCAAGACACAGGTTGGCTTTGGCTTGCCTTTCTGTGTTTTAACTTTATAGAATTCCCATCCTTTACCGCTTTCCTCATTTGGGCACTCTTGTGCTTCCTGATGGTGTTTCTTTACTTTTAATCATCTCCCTTGCTGTTTACTTCTACAGGTTATTTTATGGTCCAGGCAACAATGTGAACAAAGCATTTCTAAGGTTCAGGCAATTGTTCTGATCATTCCATTGTAGGTTAATTTCTTTTGGGATAATCTGGCAGTAATTCCAAGCAGAACCAGCATGGATGTGTCTGTCTGGGGAGGGTGTGGGTGTATGTGGTGGGAGTGATAACCCTGTTTCCTACAAAATCTACTGCTCTGAATAATCTTTCATATTACCTATGGGAACTTCTTGGTTTATCAGCACACATATCCACCTAATTGAAATTTTTCTTTCCATGACTTGGTTAGTCCCAGATAGGTAGTGCCAGTTAACTACAAAGCTCAGTGAGTGTCTTGAAGTTGGAAGACCCATGTAATAGTTGGAATGTTTAAGTGTCCTCTTCCACCCATCTTAGTGAAGTTCCTGGTTGAATCACACTCTTTCCCTCACCTCAGCAATATCCAGATAGGCCTTTCCTTTTCATAAAAAGGAAACTGTCTGACAGAGCAGCCACAATTAATCAAAATTTCATGCCAGTTCACTATTTCCTCATTATGTTTCACTGTATATTAAGACTGTATTTGTGAGATGCACTCAGAACTTCACATCAAATAGCCCTGCTGCTGAAAGAGCCATAATTCATTTACTAATAGCCCTTGTTGCTGTGCTTCAATAATGTAATCATTTTTTCTGTGTCCCAACCATATGATTATTCCTGTTGCATAGGAAATTTAAGTCCAAGGAATGTCAGATCAAGTACAAAAACCTAGTGCTTACCCATAGTTTTTATTCAATTGAGTAGCCACTACAGAGCTCATGCTATTCCAAATGACATAATGCACAACACAAATGCAGTCCTTTATTACAGATATATGTTCATCTAAACAAAATGGCACCAACACAATCCAAACCCATTACAATTTTTTTAATTAGGTCATTATTATATGGTGAGCAGTTTCTCTGACAGACAAGTGAGAAATCCATGGCCTCCACAAACCTCACTTTGAGCACAGCAGCAGTGTTATTTGAGGTTTATTTGTGAAATTCCTAAATGCAAAGAAACAGTGCTGCTAAAATATGATCCTAGCGTGAAAGCACTGAGCTGCAGCTTGGAGAACTGACTTTGCAGATGATGTATGGGTAAGTCATGTGTAAAGCCTGGACTTGACCCAGACAGAGGTGCCTAAGGCAGGATTTGGGCAGCATGTAGACGTTTATGCCCAAACTAAGATCTAAAAAATCGTCCATTCCCACCCAGTCTTGCTGTGCTTATTAAGCACCGCATATGTCATCTCTGCATGTGCCTTTTGCATTGCCCACAGGATCCATAAGGCTTCTTCTACTCAGAATCTCTGAGGGGTCCTCCTAAATAGCACAGTCCCAGAGCTCCTATCACTCACCATCAGGTTTGGGCTCCTCACTAAATTGTTGCCCAGCAGCACACATATTAAGTGCCTTAACTTGCTCTGCATAAGGCTGAGGGTCTTACCTTTGCAGTCCCACAGCCCACCTTTCAGGCACAGTGTTGCACCCCTTCAGTATTGCTGCTGTGCTGGGCTCTCACGGGAAGTGACTGCCCACCAGCATGAAATCCTTCCTTTCCTTCTATTCCTACCCCTTGGTCGTAGCTTTCTGTTGATGTGAGGGGACTAATGATGTATGCGCCCTTTGGCCTGGCGATCAGAATACTCCTGTGGAAGGCAGGCAAGGAAGAAATGAACCCATACAGGCAGAGCTGGGAATTATACCTGGATCTCTCACACCTGAAGGAGTCCCAACTCCAGGTTGTTCAGTTATTGTCACCTCTCAGCACACTTGCCTCTGTCAGCCTGGAGGTGAGGCTCACGCTGCCTTCTTGGAGAACCACTGCAAACACAAGTCCTTCAGAAAACGCTTCTGCCTCTGATTTCCCAAGAGACAAAGATGCCTAACGGAATCTAACCTCTAAACCTGCTCACAAAGCCAAGAAGAAGATGAGGGGTTTTTTACATGTCTCTGTGTAGTGCATGTCCCACTTGCTCCACCTAAAATAGCTGCTTTTTCTGAGTACAAGGTACTTTAAACCTTTTCTGAACCTTCCCTGTGCACCACATGGACTGCCAGTTCCTGATCAGGTCTGAAGCCAGGCAAAATCCTTACTTAGATCCAGCCTGAAACTGGTCTGTTATTGTTTTAAAACAGGCAGAAAATAGAAATACTTCCCAATTTAAGAGAGACATTGTTGTGGCTGCTTTTTGTTAATCAAAAGCTGTGATAAAAGCTATGTACATTGATAAAAGTAGGGGCTCATATGAAGTTGCATACAGAACAGTGCAAATGGAGACAGGGAGTCTGTTACGATTTACTCATCAAATACTGAAAATAACATGAAAAGAGAAACATGGAATAGAAATAGTTACTAATTATGAAAAGAATGAAAAGCTGCCTCAAAAAGAGTGTTTAAAGGGTCAGTTTCTATTTTCACAAGTGGGGAGAAAAACCAACTTTCCAAAGGTTTCTGGAATTGGGTTTTGTATTTTGCGTCTGATTTCTTATTTTTTCCCTGTAACAAAAAGTCAATGTGGTCCAATCTGGTAATTCTGAGCATTATCATGCAAAGAGGAAGGACAGGGACAATTTCCTCAGTTAAGCCACTTCACTGGCATAATTGCAGGACAAAAATAAACTGCTCACTGTTTCCTACACCTCTCCCCCTCATGCCAGCTTCTGTCTGCAACTTTTTACTTCCAGCTCATTATGAGAAAGTAATTTTATTGTTACATTTGGCTGGCAGTTGGAATTCTCCAAATGAGGTAAGCAGTGCTGAGATGCATGCTCTGATCCCTCAGCAAAAACTTTGTAACATACGGTGCTGTTATGTCTGCAAGCTTTACGTGAAGAGGAAAACAGGCATCTGGGCTGGGTACATTTGTAACGCTGTGGTTGCTGGATTAATATGAAAAGACAGATGAAGGCAGACACTTTAATTACTTCACCCTAACTTTTTATTACAACATCGCGTAGAATGGTGAGTTACAGAGGATAATGGGCGTGAAACATCTGGGATGAAGTCACACACAAGCTCATGGTTTGTTATCTGCCAATGGGGTTTTAAATACTGATAATTTCTGTACATGCATCTTTGTGTTATTTCTGATCTTGATAAATCATTTCAGGATTACTTTGTTGTAAGCTGTGAGGTAGCTACTAAGACTGGGACCCCGCTTTTTTCTTCTGGAACTTTCTGAACTGGGACTGTATCGCCACAGCCGCCCGCTCTGTTTCTGGCGCATCCATGTCTATGTCAAATTCCTCTTGAACCTTCTTCTGCCCATCTGCTCAAAGAAAACAAAACAAAATGTCAACAGTTTTTTCAAATGGTGATGATGACTGGACAGCACAGATGAAAAGCCCTGCCCCTCTCTCCTTCATAGACACCGCCGTGATGATGGGGAGCATATTCAGGAAAAAAAACCTGGGACCTGTTTCGGCAAACACAGCTGATCAAATCCCCCTCTCCCTCCCAATGGAAGAGTCTGTGACGGCCCATTGGTAGCTAGGCATTGAGAAGTGACATCCAAATGGTGCTCAGCAGTCACTGAGCATCACCCCGATGTCTGCACAAGTCCTCTCCTGCCTGGGGATTTAACAGCGAGGGGCAGACGGACCCTCCTGTGCCACCCTGCAGGCAGAAATTACTCATATCCCTATGCTCACTCTAAAACAAAGGCACCTTAAAATATTTTAAAGTAGGGATTAAGACCCTATTCCTATCACACCTCCTACATTAGAGGAAGAGAAATACTTCCTAAGGCAAATTTCCATCCTTTTCACTTGTTTCCTGCCACCTCATCTTTTTCAACACATACCACTCTTCCTCTTTGAATCATTTATGTTCAATTGCTCTGCCACTGTACTGCTTCCCTCACTTCTCTCTGGGCTCCGTTGCTGCCTTTCATCCTCAATCCTTGGCTCTTTGCCCCACTTTATTCCCAGGCCTCAGCTTTTTGTTCAGCTGCATTTTGGGCCTCCACGTGGGCAACCCAGCTGACTTTGCTGAATTTTGCTTCATACACCTACGTGATAAAAGTGCAGCCCTGGGAAAAATCCCGCCCTCATTGCAAAGATAACCCTAATCTGCCTGGACTAACAAAGTGAGAACACACATTCACTCCACTAACCTCATCATACCACTGAGCTTCTCTTCACATCTATAAACTTGTTTGTTAAACTCAGTTACATAACTGTTGTATCCCAGTCCTGCAGTGAACGTCATGCCTGGAGTCTGCAGACAGCTCTACTTAAAACAGCTCTGGGAATTCACCCATTTGGAACCACTTTGCTTTTTATTCTTGAGATTAATACCTCTGGGATGTTCACCCCCAAGTACTGTTAATGCAAATCAAGGGAAACATTTCCAATGTATTATTAAAATGGAAAGCAAATTATTTCCCAATATCTCTCTCTCTACTTCCCACTAGAAAAGAGGGATACCATTTCATTATTTTAGCATCAGTCTTGCAGTATTTCTTGCCTTTACTTCTTGTTCTTATTCGGAACTCATGTTCCATGACCAGAATCCACTCTAAACTGGGCATATTCATATATATAATATTCATATAATATTCATAGGTATTTAAAGGGAAGATTTTGGCATATTCCATACTGATTTTAACTACAATAACAAAATAAATGCAGCTTTGTTAACATAAAAGAAATGTTCACTTAATATTTTGTTTTACTTAGAACATTTAAGAAGAAAGTCTGGAGGGGAAGAATAGCTTGAGAGATTACCAAAACTTTGATTATACAGTATAATGAAAAGTTAGGTTATCAAAATAAAGATTTTATGGAAGAAAATTAATCATATTAACATTATGTCACACTTCCATAGCCATTAAATCCAAGAATCTGACCAGTTTAGTGTAACTGTTCAAGCAACACAACCACCTTAAGCACAAAAATACAATTATTCCCTTATTTTTCATGGGGAAAGGGAGGTGAAGGTCTGAATTGACTTCCTAATGCTCATAAATTCTTAACACAGTTAGTGAGATAACTGAACTCTCCCATTAAAGCCATGTTATATACAGAAACTTGTTAAAGAAATAGAAAATCCTAAACTAACAACTATAACACTATACTACTTGGTGAAAATTTTCCTATTGCCAGATACCATCTTCTCCACATTACTGTGTACACAGCAGAGAAACAAAGATTTTAAAAAAAAATCAAATTTCAAAAGGAATTATCATTTTCACAATGACATAGTATCATTTTCTTGGTATTTTGGGGGCTTGGTTTAGATTTGGTGTTTATGGGTTAAAGGGTACTAAGACAAGCAATCACAATATTTTATATGGAAACAAACCAAAAAAGGACTTTAAATCTGTCTGTAGAAACCTGACTTTTCAGTCAGAACATGTAAATATAGACTTTTCATTTGAAATTTTTGAGTGAATAAAAAATCAACAGCCTGATCAGCTAGCTCTAACAGCAACCACTTTGTGATATCAGTAATAAGACAATAAAAACTGGTTTACTTGTCCATATGTCAGAAACTCAATTAACAGGGTCCTACTAACATTCTCAATAGAAGAGGATAACCTATGGAGAAATACTCTTATTTTTTATGCAGAAATATTTTATCAAAATGTTTATACTTGTAATGTAATAAGCATTTAATCAGTTTTGAAACTGATGAGACTAATGTCTTCTCATTGCTTGATGATTTTCATTTTTGTTGTAATGTTCTGAATTTTAGGTTCCTCCCTAGCCACTTACTAGACACAGCTGTCAGTCTTCACAGTAGAAAACAGAAGTGGAGTTTATGCATCAATTTTAGCTTTTCAGTATATAAATTACTGTCCCTTGGAACTGTCAATAGGGAAAGCCAGATGGGTGGATGAGCAGACACAATTGGTTTCATACCTCTTGATGAAATCTGGCTTGTACAACTCATTTCCTGTTGCAGCCAAGTCTTAGCAACATGTTAACTTGCAGTAGTGATTCAGCAGTCTTATGTTAAGATTATACAGACTTAAGAAAAAAAAGTATTTAGTGTAATTTTTCTCTAGAATTTCCAGGCCAGTTAATCTTTGCTTGATGTGAACCATCATCACTGCCTTAAAATCACTTGTACTACAATAATTTACCACATCTGAAGACCTACAATAATTTACAGTATCTTAGAATCTGACTTACTTTTATTTTTTGACCCATTCTTGTTGAAAGCAAAACCAAAATTCCTTATGAACACTACTTGTATTTCTCTTTTTCCCATCACTAAGGGGAAATGGTAGGATGAGTACTTTTCAGCCATGACTTAATTAAGAAATTAGAAGTGTTCAAAAGTGCCAAGACATTTATATGGGTAATGAAGAAATTCACTGCTAGCTTACAGATGGTATAGAAATATATACATATATAATGATTACATATATATGTGCATAATGTGTATTATAAAACAACATGTATAACATCTATATATAATGTATATGACATACCTGTGTTTTTCTTTCTCCCTACGCCCATCTTTCTTTTTCTATCTACATGTATGGTATCTCTGCATTTGAATATATAAACAATACATATGAATATATATAGAAATACACAGACATATTTGCTTAAAGAGTTGTACGTCCTGTGTTAAACTGGAAAGAGCTGGATGGGGTATTTCCTAAATTTTGGGAATGGATTTTTTTGGAGTTCTCCCCAAAACATTTTACATTGACTGTTCCAACACAGTGACAGTGTCTTTGTCTATGCTACGGGATACATATTTTAGCTCTTACCTTGAGTTGCTTTACTAAAAGTAGCCCAACAATTTAAAATATATCACACCCCACTCATTACACTGGTTTTGCTTTACTGGTTAGTTAAGAGTTAAAAGCATGAGTTTCAACTCCTCATGGCAGGAGGTTTGGAACAGGGTGATCTTCAAGGTCCTTTCCAACCCACACCATCCCATGATTCTATGAATAAAGAACTGACCCACTTAATTGCAGTGAAAACCCAGCCTGTGCTTGGGACCTGCACAGACTAGAGATGACCTCACTGCACCAACATGAGCGACTGAAAGCCTGTGTTGCATCCTTCCTACTATATATGCACGCACCTATGCCACACTGGTTTTTACCTGTCAGTAGTTGTTCATAATATCTCAAACATGCAGGCCATGAAGTTTGAATGCTCAAATCATTAAATTTATGCAGAGAATGGAAAGCAAGTCCATACAAATGTCCCTCTTTTATTCATTCATTCCACTAGCTTGGAAGTAGTCTGAAAACCCAGGAAATTTTTACTCCCAGCAGGCCTGAGCATAGCTTTATTTTTGGACTTGCTTTTTTCATTCCTGCTGATGGGGGCCAATGATTCTGTCTGATCACAAGCCACTTTTTTCCAAGCTACCTTTATGTAGCAATAAAGGTAGATCTGGATTCCCTTCACATCCTCGGTCACACACACAAACATCTGTTGATATCTACACTTTCAAGACTATGTGCAGATTTCTTCCACATGAATATCTGAGGCTCCCTGGACTACCACAGGCCCACATGAGGAAACTAGGAGGAACAAGACTGTTGTCAGTAGACTTTAATCCAGAAGTACTTGTGATTTTGAAGGATTCAGAAATCCAAAAGGGTTGATAAGCACCAGTCTGCACTTTCTGCTTTCGGAGGGGATTCGGCTTCATTAGCGCCATAAAAAAAACCAAACCCTAACCCTTCTCACTACACTCAGCTATTTCAAGGCTTTCCCTGAAAGATTTCTTCATACTCAGACCAAATTCCCTCTCCTAGATAGTGACTCCTACACTTCTTCTGAACATGCCATGACAATCTGGGGCAGTCAGTACATGTCCCTTCTGGGTTCTGATCACCACCAAGAGGGGAGATGAACAAAACAAGCCCACACCAGCAGTCACGGTATCTAATCCTAGTATTTGCTGAGTTTTTCAAAATCATGTGTTTAATGTGGACCAACTCTGGCCATGTGTCAATTCAGGCATATCTGAGTTGTGGTGGAACAAACTTCTTGGAGCAGCACAACATCGACTGCTTGATGAGTCCCATCATTAAGGAGCACCCCATGCCCCAGCACCAGTCTGGTACTACAGACTTTTGCAGGACTAAAGACTGAGACAACTTGCAGGGTGCAGATTTTACTTCAGTATATGCAATAGCCATCCCAGCAGGACAGCCTGAAACAGCACCTAATTAGCTGCTTTCCAAATCCAACATCCTGAAAAGTCATTTCACATCGTTGCAATTGTAAAAGATCTATTTATTCCATTTCCAGATGAAACATTAGAATGCTGTCTCTGTAATCTGCTACAGTGCCTTATAATCCATTGCAAACACTGGATGGATAATGAAGCTGCCTGTAACACGGAAAACAATCAAAACTTACACACAAATCTACCCAGCAAACTCTCAAGAAACGTGTGCAAGTGTAATTATTCATAAATATGCCTTCAGCTATTTCTTTCATTTACTTTTCAACTATAAAGTAGAGGAAATTGTGACAACACTGGAAAAAGAAAACCCTGCTTATTCCATTTGGGCCAAAAGCCTAAAGCAGTCTAAACACATGCTAAACAGACCAGTCTTTCCTAAAAGTGTTCATGGAAGGGCAAAAGCTAGCGGGATGGACTTGCGGGAAAAGAGGACTTGCTATTCTCAGAATTCCTCCATCCTCCAGATGAAACAGAGATGGCCTGTCACCTTCTGGAAAAACATTCAGCATGAAAAACTGCATAGGCTGGAGCCTCTAACTGGCATTTCACATCTTCAGTGCTGTCTTCCACCCGTGCTCACCCAGCCCACATCCAACAGGAACTATAGGAGTGTACCCAAGATACAACATACTCATTAAAATACTGCATTTTTCAGGTGCTAAACTGCAGCATTTGGAAAAAGACTAAATGAAGTGTGGGACAGAATCACAGTGCCCCATAACATGCCAGAAGCGGTATTTTGCCTCAGGCAGGATCATTACCTCCCACTGCTCAAAAGATTATTCAAGCTGTGACAATCTTTATGCTACTCTGATCCCAAGCTATTACACCAGTCTGTCCAATGAGGCAGAACAGTCCCAAATTAAAGAGGACCAAAATGGGCAGGAATCTCACGGATGTTGACATTCATGTGGTGCATTATCTTTATCTTTATGCGATGGGAATAGAAATTTTATCTGACTACAGTCCGCAAAGCAACCAGCCAGCTAGAGAAAACATATGGGCCCTTAGATGTATGGAGGCCAGATTTAAGTCCTTACAAGTACCAGTTTTGAAAACCGAGTTGATGTGGCCATTCTTCCCCCTCTACATTTAGTTAAGGGGTGAGGAAGTAAAAGACAGGGTCTCATCTTCTAGGGGAGTCAATCTAGCCTTTTGCTTCTGTGGAAGATGACAAAAATAACACTAAAACTGACCTTATGGCTGAAGCAAGGCGACAGTTTACTTCTCAACAAAAACTCTCCAGTTGGTGCCAGGGTCACATTACCCAGCAGGCTGGCTCTGAGCCTTTGTTTTGGTCACCCTGCTGCTGCCCTGCATACTCACTTTGCAAGTCAGCTGAAAAGATGGCAATGCTGGGGGAGTGGACATTGCCCAAACCCAAGAGAAGAAAAAAGGTCACATTGGCACATAGAAGAGAGCCTTAATCTGACCTTGCCTCCTTTTATTTATTTCTTAGACTTCTTTTTGCTGAATAAAATGCCAAGTAGAGGCCTCTCTGAGACGGCCAGCTCACAACTACAGTTTGTTGCTTTCTGTGATACCTGGAAGAAACATCTCCCAGAGCTTTGAGCATTGCACTTGCTTTGCAACCTCACTAGCTTAGTGCATACAGCTTGCAGCTGTGGTCTGGGGAGACAGTCTGCTGGGAGGACTTTGCCTTAGCACCTCTCCCATGATGGGATGATCCAAAGAGAATTATTTGTATGAGGAGCCTATTATAGTGCAGTGGACTGATGAAAGCTCATTAGCATTGTACCTATGCATGTTGAGGGACTGACCTCCATAGCTCTGTCTGCCTCCTGTCTAGGCACAAACCTCTGGGAGATTACTTTTTTCTCATGCATGTTCCTGATGTAACAGCACAAAACTAATAAATTTTTCTAACTTTCCCAGATTGATAGAGTAATGTAAAGCCATTGGTTCTTGGCTAATCTCCAGTTTGGTGGCCATCTGCAAATGACCTGAATCTCTGGGAGCCTTGTAATTGCTTTATCAACATGCTAGCATAATGGTAATGCAGTACTAGGCCTTTGTGGAATTACTTCAGTGTGACAGTTCTGTGGTCCCATCACTTCCTCAGACACCGGAGGCACCATCCCTTCAGCCCTCTGAGCAGTGACCATGGGATTATGCAAGTCAGAAATTCTGTCTTCTTCCCTTTCCTATCCATATCTGCACAATGGAGTATCACCATCTAACTGTTATACAGATAATCCAACTCAAACGTTCAGCTACTTCATTTTTAAGGACAAAAATTGTCTCTAATTATTTTAGGAATAACACGATAATTTTTCTTCCTACTCATTAAAAATGCTCTGGGGTGAGACACTCATTTTGTGACAAGGACTACATGACCACATTTGTTCTTGTTTCTTCACTCCATAATGAACTCAGACATTCAAGGGCCACCTTCTAAAGTCAAAGGCTGCCTGTTCTGTTCTAGTGTCAGTAGGTAGGCACTTGAGGGGGGGGGGAGATTATGGGTTTATACAAGGGTATTCATTTTCCACGGTCAGTTATTTGAAGGTGGTAGGCACTGGGGAAGTATAATGTCCACACAGCAACCATCTCCCAAACAGAAGAGCAAACCCTAGTGCTCAGCAGTCTCCTGTGACTTCAAAAGAACAGTATGAAGGGAAATAAAGGTTATCATTAGTGATCAGATTACAGATAACAGCTATTTTTATCTGAAACACACCAACTGGCCCCTTAACATCACTCAAAGCAAGCCAGAAAAGAACATCTTTTGATTCAACTGTAAATTACAATTTGTTATAAAGACCACTTCATTAGGCAACCAGAATCCTTTCTTCTTCAAAATTAACCTTTACTTTCATAATTCAGTGTTGTTATCTAAAATTTGAAAAATTAATTTTGCTGTAGAAAATAGTGGTTATTCCTTTATGATTTTAAAAATGTTATTTCAGCATGAGGCTTTTGAAGTGTCTGATTAATCTTTTTTTCCTGGTTGTAATAATATTTGAGAGCAGCAATACTATTTCTGACATAAGATAAATGAAGTAGCACAAAATTATGTATACTGGGATAACATAATGAAACAGAAAGGACTAGTAATGAAATTCAGTTTACAAAAATTGTGTTTTCAACTAATTCATAACCAACTACAGATGAATTGATTTTGCTCAACAATTAATGCAGAGACAAATACTGTTTTTCTTTTAATGCTAATGTTATTTAACCAATCATTTCTCATCTTCAACATAATTAATGTGTCACGCACAGACTTTTAAAATGGCTTACAAATGCATAACTGATGCATAGATAGGTACCTAAGTGTTAATGGGGATCTACAAGGTATTCTGAGCATGAAACTAGAAACAATAATTCACATCCCCAAATGAAGACCAAACTTTGCGGAAGTTAAACTAGGCACACAGCAAATTGAAATGGCCATCTTAGCTGTATAAAATCATCTCTTACTAGCTAAAGCTGCCTCTGAGGAGTGCTAGGCTGACCGGTAAATTCAATGGAAGCCTCTGGCAGCTAAAAGGAAATGGTGCTGGGGATCAAGTCCTGGCACAGTCAGGTACCTCTGTCACTGCAGAATGATACCCCACCAGCAGGGATAATACACTTAGCCCTAAGTCCTCTCCTCCAAGAGAATGCCATGATCCTCCTCACAAATTCAGTCCAAAGTTATGGGAGTCTCTTTCTGCAGCTGCATGCATGTGATCCCCAATGTCCCAGCCAAGTTTTAAATGAGAATCATTAGGATGTGTTTTTAATTTCCTGTGCAATTTCCAGTTCTCACTTCCTCGGTAAACACTGTGCCTTTAAACAACCTTGCTGTTTGACTGTGGAAAGAGCTGCATTTCAGCAGTGCGTGAAGCAAGCCGCCCTCTTGACTCACTAGTCAACTGCTTGATTCATATATGATCAGTTACTTTCCTATTATGGTAGCATTCAGGCGCTCCAACTCATAGCTGGGAACCCTAATGTGGTTACAAACGCAGAACAATAAATTCTCCCCCGTCCGCCACCCCTCAGTACTATGACCTTTGCAAAAGCATCTTCAGCAATAAAGTTTAAAGTAACAACAGGAGAACTTCCTCAAGGCTACCTCCTAAGCTATGGCTACCCCAGCACGCTACCCATGGTCACAGTACGGCTCAGGTACTCCACAGCTTCTCTAGAGCATGGAATAGTCAGTGAAGACACCGGCATGGCTGAGAGTGTTCCAGCTAGCCCTGTGCCAGGCATTGCCTGGCTGCTGTGGTCACACAGCATGGCCAGGGCCCCTACCTTGCAGGCAGGGCGGATGAGAACACCCTGGGTTTTTGAGGGAAAAAGAGTTTAGCCCTATCGATTCAAGCAATGCTGAGCCAATTTGCATCAAAGTCAGAGAAAAGGCTCTAGCCCATTTTATTTTCTAATAAAGATGTAGCCTCCAGCACTTTAAAACACTTTGTAGCTCTAGATTGCCAAGGAACTGACACAAAATGAGTTGGCACCTGCTATCAATTGTGTGATGACCAACAGTACCTGAAAGCCCTCGCAATGAAAAGGCAAAAGAGAAGTGTTCATCTTCTGGCGTGGTACTGCCTCCCTGGTGTCGCATAACGGCCTCGATCTCCCAGAGTGCTTCCCCACCCCCCACCCCCCCCCCACCCCCCCACCCCCCCCCCACCCCCCATCTTTGCAGTTTAATAGTGTAGCTAGGGAATATGTTCAGAGAAATGGCCGTGATCACAATGTGCCATTCAGAAGCAGCAGAAAAAGGGGCTCAAATTCATGCACTGCTGAAGTGAGATGAGCTGGGGAAGATAGCATGGGTTACAGAGGAAAACCTGTCAAACAGAAAAAGGAAAGGAGTCAATCAAAAGAACCGTAGCACAGAGTCAGAAGGTGTTTCTCTTCACACAAAGAAAAAGAGTGAGATTTTGCCCTGCTCATCTTCAAAGTGGAAAATACAGGCGGCTTCTAGGCTTCATTGTATACCAGCAGATCTCTGTTAGCAACTAATGAGAGTGCTATTTTAAGTTTTCACAGTAACTTTAATAAAAACTGTTACACGAGAGCCTGGAAAGTCACAGCCAGAAGATATTCTCCTCTTGTATAACCTATCACCAGGTTTTAATTACAAAGTATTTAACCACACACTCAGCAGTGGACAGCATAAAATATAGGAACTGAAGCTTTGCCATTCAACATTACACTCTTAAGCTAAGGAGTTATTTCAGTATATTCCTTGCCTTATCACATGGTATCAAAAAATGCCTTGTAAGTAAGATTATCTGTGAGACACATTGACTTTACTGCATAGATTAAATGCAAGAAACAACTTAAATTGTGTCCAAACATTGCAACTTTTATTTGCATGAACATGGGCACTGTTCTGTGCTAGTAATAGAACAATTACTTCAGCACGATCCCACCATGAAAAAGCCACTACTTTAATACAGGTATGTACCATGGGTTTTTTACATCTTGCACTGCATATGCCAGCTTGGGGGTGCTTGTGGGGGCAGTTGGGCCATTTTCAAAGTCTTGCAGAGAGAAGTGGAGCTTGTAAGGTTAGAAATGCCCAAGGAAGCATCTGGTGCCCTTTGTAGGCAGAACAGAATTGTCACAGGGTACCTGATACAGCCCACAGGCTGAGCTGAACAATTATGCTCTAAGGGATTCTTTTGTGAGTGTATTTGGCAAAACAAAGTTTGTCACCCCTCCATAAAACCAAACGCATCCCATGAGTAGAGCGCCAGACGTGCAATGGATGGATATAAAACCTAGGCTTCTGGAACAGCTCTAAGGTAGTCCAGTCACAGTCTGAGCAAAGACCAGCATATTCTGATAAGACATCGATTTACCATGACACTTGGCCTGCCAGTAGATCTTACATGCTCCTGCATCAATTGGCTTTGCAACTTCTGCTCCAGCACCCACAAGCACATCCAGATGCAGAACTGGATTGAGGTAGTCTGGCCAGTAGTCTTACTGAGTGTTCTGTATAACAAAATTCTCTCACAAAAGGTACAGAATTTTAATGTCTCTGACTCCTGAAAGCAGTTACGCAGCTGTAGTTTTCCACCAGAAAGCAGAGAAATTCTGTTGCGGGGGGTGTGTGTGTGTGTCTAAAACTTCCACTGTTTTCTTTTGGTTGGGCTTATTCTATCAGAATCATTAGTTTGAATTTACCACATCTCCATTGAACACAAAAAGCCACATTATACTTTTATTTCCCCTGAAGGCTGATTTGCTTAACTTCCTAGGAAGAGAGGGGCACCTCAGGAGAATGCATGATAGCACTGAAATAGCAGTAATGGGAGAAAAATGATGATCCTGGGGCATTATGGCTCTGAAAGAGGATGAGAAGGAATTATATGCTGAATGGTGTTGTCAGTGTATTCCAGGTTGTTTTGCCCAACAGCCATTTGGAAAGCCATGTTACATGTTGTACAGAAGCTCATTAGGCCAACCATTTAAAAACTGGATTCTAAATAAAAAGCTCTGTCCAATTCCTGAGGAAAAAAAAAACCCCAAAACCAAAAACAAACACCTCATCTGACTTGGAATCATAGAATCACATAATCATTTAGGTTAGAAAAGATCTTTAAGACCATCAAGTCCAACTGTGAAAAAAACCCCTAAACATGCAGGTGTTTCCATTGGAGCTCATCGGCAGTTCACCTTACAAAGAAACCAATGGAGAAAAGTAGGCACTCCAGAGGAACAATTCATCTGATCTACTTCAGGCAGATGTTTTAGGATAGCATGAATACTCACCCTTGAATCCCCTTCGTATATTGGCTAGTTCTCTATTAGCTATAAAGGGAACTCAGGGTGACTAGTGCAGATGTAGATATAGATAATAATGCTCGCTGAGCCTGAGTGGTGCCCGAACTACACACGTTGTAGAATTTCATATGAACACATTTATCTGCAATTTCATGTGACGTTCTTTCTCATCAAATAAATTATTTAGCCATTATGAAAGGTACTACACCGAAACTGTAGCAGCTAAGAGGAGGCATACCTTCTCACACTACTCCATCTGTGTGCTTCCATCCCAATGTTAGCAAGCAGAGAACAGCTCACCTTCAATAGAGGGTAAAAATGAACATTTGTTCACTCTGCTGAGATTGCCAGTGAAGCTGCCAGTTGTGCAGCTGATCTGGATCCTCTCATGTTCCCTCAGGAGCTGACTGAACAGTCCACATACCTTTATCTTTTTACAGAGATATATAGTTGAACAGACAAAAAAAATATCAGGACCTCTTGCTATCCTTTCAATTTATTTCAAGGATAGTGAATTTTTCTGCATGCATGTGTGCCTGCATGCTAAGAGGATACTACTTCATGCTCAAAAGCCTTTGTTTTTCTAAAGTATACACCAGTAAGATTTCTTATATTACCCTAATAGGGGATTACAGTTAACACCACAAGCAATATCAAATACCTCATATGAACAAGCAGCCAAATGACAGTTGCTGTGAGAACTACAATTGAATTTGCAAGCTACTGCAAATACCATATCTCTGCTCTGCTATTTAACTAATAATGAGCCAGGTGATGGCTGCTGCCATTCTGCTGCAGAGTAGAGATGCTCAAAGGAACTTTGCTGCACCTAGCATGTGTCAAAGGCAGCCATAATTTGACGGCAGGACTGAGACAACATAGAGAAGAAATAAAATAGGCGAGTCAGATGTACTGAATATGTTGAAGACTACAAGTACCTTTTAAAAGGTATTGCTGGCCATGCTTCTCATTGCTGATCCAAGCCAAGGAAGGCCTCCACTGACATGAAATCATAGCTTGCATGAAGTACACAGAAAACCATAGTGACCACCACCTAGGACAGTTCCCCAACAAGAGTACCCTCTCCTTCCTTCCTGATTCCTGTACAGCACCTGTGGGTAAGGAGGCAGTGTGGCTTCTTCACTGAAATCTTAGCTGATGTACACTCAATAGAGAATTCTGATTTTATGAGACTAATAAACACACACATTCTTTAAATGCCAAACCACACAAGTTACTGCTTCATCATTCCGTAACAGAAGAAATGCAAACCCCTATACATCCTTGTAGTCTTCTTCCTCTGCCTTTTTTCTTTCCCTTCCCCTACTGTAGAAAGTGATGCTCAGATTTATATGACTATTGGCCCCGAGACAGAACGTGAGCATAGCTCTGCTGTTCCAGTAACAGAAAAAAACCTTATTGGCACATAGGACAATTTACTGTTTAGCATAAGGGAGTAAAAAAAATGGCCATTCTCTAAAAGAGTGGGGAATGAATCCAGAAGGGCAAGTTGTCCTTCTCAGCAGCTTGTTCATTACTTATAGACCATTACTGTATTGTGAGGCTAAAGCCTGGAATTCTAACAAGTCAATACCAAAGCTCTGTGGAATTTCTCATCCCTGACTTTAGTGTCTGTATTTATTGAGTGCAGACTGATGGTATAAGGTAATGTAATTTTCCAAGCCTTTTCAAAGTAGCAGAGATTAATGAGCAAGGTCAAGCACCAAAGGCACTGGACAGTACTTCAAATCCTCCTTCTACTTCCCGCCCGCCCCCCCCACCCCGGCTTTTCCCCATCTCATAAAAAAATAAAATTCCAAACCTTCTAGGTCCCAGGCACTGACTCAGCAACATCCCGTTTTGAACCTGATGCTATTTCAGGTAAAGGATGGAAGGGTTTTCTCCCATAAGAATTCAGTTATAGGTTCTGACAAACATCTGACTAAAGTACAGATCATTAAGGCTGGGTTGCAGTGGACTTATTCTCAGGTGTGTAGCAAGGAGAAACAGCATCCACCTTTTTATAGCTTAAGTATTGATTGATCACACCTACATACCTTTTTTTTTTTTAAAAAAAAATAATGTTGGTAAAAGCAAGCATGCTTTTCCAACAAAGTTCCAGTGAAAGAAGGTAGGCCGATATTCCTAGTTCTTTATCTGCATCATGAGGTTATGGAGCAGGGAAAGGAAAATGGTCTCATTATCCTGACAGATGATGCCATTAAACCCACACAGTACTGAAGGCACAAAGTTTGTACATCCTTGAAGCGCAGTGCATTTCTGAGCTACCTGTGAAAGCAGCTGTGAAGTACCACACTGGACCACCACCCAAGCTGTCTTCCAGCCCCCAGCACTGTAACGAATTACTTTTGTCACCCAGAGCCTTCCCTGCCTCCGACTCCTCTGGAAGAGACTGTTCTCCCTTTTCTCCCTTCCATCCTGGTCCAGCAGCACCTCCTTTTGCTTGGCAATCCCACCTAACAGGGTTCACACTTAGTGCAGCCCCATTCACCTTTACAACATACATGGCCTCAGAATGGAGGAGTGAGAGAGCAAGTGAACTGTACGCAACATTCCCCTGCATATCTGAGACTGTCCCCCTGTAGATCTCTGCCTGGTCCTGAAAAGACTTACAGAGACAGTGAAACCGAGAGAAATGGCATTAAGCGGTACAGGTGGTTACTACAGATGTTCATTCATTTGTTTTTTGTTGTTTTAGTGATTTTTTTTATTTAAAATAATTAGGAGTAGGTGTTGATCCTTCATCTCCACTACACACAAAAAAAACCCAAACCCAAACCAAAAAAAACCCAACACAACAAACCACCACAAAACTTCCAGGCATTGAACTACTATTGTAATTCAATGTGCTAGTGAAGTGCTAGCACATTAAACCTCAGCAACATTCAAAAAGAAATTATTTGCTGTAAACTTCTGGAAAATGTCTCCCTGAAACCCAGAAGTGTTGGAAATGGTTTAGTTTAAATATAAAATGTTTTAAATATAAGAAATGCAAAACAAATTTAAAACCAAACAAAAAACAAGCTTTACTGAAGTGAGATTGTCTGGAAGAAAAGAAGGGGTTTTACTCATTCTATCTTTGCTTTCACCTCACTAAGTTTTCACCTAGTGCCTTTTAACAACAGCTATTTAAAAACAGTTTTATCAGGAAGGGTGGGCACTGATTTAGCCAAGTGCTGCAGTTGCAATTAAAGAGTTATTAAACCCAGTCCCAGACAGTCTAATTGGCATGAAAATCTAACTGAGACCAGGGAATAAAGGTTTCCCTCCTGTTTCAGTTGTATGTTTATTGCACACATAAAGCTATCTTAACAGAATATTAAGGTTGCAAAATTGGACATGCAAGAGTAAATGACAAATTACACTGATACCATCATGCAATTAATTGTTAATTTTGCATAGACAACTTTAATTCCAGAAAATCCTGTTTCAAATTCTTGAGACTGAAACTTTCATAGTTGTACATGAAAGTTGTACACAGCGTACTCGCTGTGTTTCCTAGATGGAAACAAAAAAAAAATTGTATTCTGCTACAACATATGGACACCCACATGGTTCCTCAGCATGGCTGCTTGGAACTGTTAGATCCACCACATATATCTTGTTTTAATGAAATAACTGATAGTAGGCTGTTTTCCTCTACTTGAATCAGCAGTAAATTCCATGAGTTGCATATTTTGTCAGTGGTTTTCATACTGCTGACAGAAAAGGAACAGTGAGACCATGGAAGGTATGGGCTTCAGGCTCAAGAAATTCATTGCTTATTGATGCCTTCAGAGTGGTGGCTGTTTCTGTTCCACCTCATCTGTATAAACTCAAGGCTAGACTCATCTCTTACCCAGCCTAGATCCTCATCATGGTTCCCAGTAGACCTCAACAAGCTGTTAATTTATTTGGCTAGTCCTA
Organism: Falco biarmicus; assembly: GCF_023638135.1. Taxonomy (NCBI): domain Eukaryota; kingdom Metazoa; phylum Chordata; class Aves; order Falconiformes; family Falconidae; genus Falco; species Falco biarmicus. The sequence goes on along the minus strand of NC_079289.1, from coordinate 78,522,608 downwards.
GTCCCCCAAACTGTACCAGGGCATCCCCCAACCTCAGTATTCCAACCCAGTCCCTTCCCACACTAGCTGGCTCTCTGCCCTCTCCAGTTTTCACATCCCAATTCAAATTCCTTCCTCCCAGTCCCAGTTTCCATTCAGAAGTATCAGACACTCCCAAATACTCTGGGGTTCTAGTTTCCCGATGAGATTTACTGGACCCCTTTGTCATTCCATCCTTTGACCTCCCTGCTCCAGCTTCTGTGACTATTTGGTTCCAAGGAAGGCATTACAGTTCCTCTTAAGCAACTGTGGTGTCTTGGGAACACAGAAGGGTCACCGCTATGCTCTCTGTTTCAGTTCCCAGCCAAAGCATAGTGTACAGAAACATGTAGCAGCAATCAAGGAAACCTATAATTTCCTTAATACTTGCAAAGACAGTGTTGGTTTAGATGTTTTAGTGCTTACTATCTGGCTCAGTGATGCAGCTTTTTCATTTTTTAAAAAATAACTGTTTCACTGAACACATGCAGACTTAAGACTTGTCTTTATAAACATTTATAACTTGGCCAATTTTGAAGATAGAAAAGTCACATCCCAGATGGCAAATCTTACATTTCTGTTCAAAATTACAAAGGCTCAAAACAGTCAAAGAGGCCACCAGAAATTGTTTTTAATTGCTAGGCATGCTAGCATTTTGTTCAGGCCTCATTTTTTGAAACAACTGGAATGACTTTGCTGAACCCTTCCAAAATAATTCTGCCTAAGGCAAGCAATCAACATGACAAATTTCAGCCTAAGTAATTGGATTTTGGCAAGGCTGTGTACAACTGAAAAGGGAGCTTTTAACCAGCAGAGTTTAGCAGCTCTGGCCTTGCCACCAGTCCAGATTGTAATAAACAAACTAAGTGTATATAATATGAGGAAAAGAATGTAAACTAAGTGAAAGAAAAATAAAAGTTATGGATAGCTGGGAAATCTTTAAAAGGGGTCAAAATCAGATTGTGCATGTTGCTGTGCTGGTAACTTTTGAGAGTTGCCTATGATTTCTTGAAATGTCAACTTCGGGGGGGGGACAAAAAAGGGGAAATAGTTGAGTCACTGAAAACTTACATGGAAGTAAAAAATTAATCAAAGCTCTCCCTTACACATTCTATGTTTGAAGATCTAGCACTCTGTTACTCATTTAAAACTTCTCCACAAAACAGTTACCCCCTGCGTGAATTTAAGTTTTAACACGCACTTTTAATGTTCTGTTGGGATTTAGATACATGTCAGATTGTCAATAATGCTGATCAGAAACAGTACCTTAGTTGACACACTTGGATGACCAATCTCAGATTATTTCTCCAGCCCATGTGTTCTGATCTATATAGATTCATTTTTCCTTCCCCTATTTTCAAGGATTACAAGTTCCATGAACTCAGAAGGTTAGCATCTAGAAGGACTAGACATTTCATGAATTTCCTGTTTCAGAAAACACAGCTGGGTTAGTGCAATTTAAGTCCTAACTTTAATCCTTAACTGACTCCATGCATATGCAGAAAGCACAGTATACAGCACACCCCAGAACTAGACACTGTTGCACTAAAACCCAACTAATTTTCTTCACTCCTCCAACTTTAGACCTGAATGTAAACAGGTGTAAATTAAATATTTTTTTCTTCTCTTTTGCTCAGGAAACCTAAAATTTACTTCTTCCTTCCCAAGCTAATAAGGCAGACAGAACAATTAAAAACCTTCTTGTTTCCAATCCCGCTATTTTTACAGACTGCTTTATCTCTTTCTTAAACATGGTGCTCTTCTTCCAGATGTTTCTTTGCTGTCTACTCACCAGGCCCTTGCTTAAATCTAATCTGGAAAATGAAATGTTTTTTGAGACTGGAGAGAAATGAGAAACTTTGGGTGAGGGTCAGTCGGCCATCACTCTAATATTAGAGCAATAGTCAGTGACCTTCTTTAGTAAAGTATATACATTCACCGAAAGTCCCAGACCAGAACTTTGCCTAGGAAAATAAGAGGAGGGGAAATTAGGCAGTTAGAAGGAAAAGTAGTACTTGAGCTAGCTGTGCTGAAGAGACATGAAATTCTCTGGGGGAGGAGAAAGAACGAGTAAGACAGAAACACAGTATGAGGGAAACAGTAAGAAAGGAAGACAGAAAAGAAACTGCTTGTGGAAAAGATGAAAGGAAAACTTCAGGATGAAGATGGGAAGAAAGGAATAACTAACTTGACCCATCGTAGCAGCCTGGCCTGCCTGCCAGAAAGGACCAGTAGCTTGGAATCACCCCACAGGATCCCACTGCATCACATGCTTCGTCCCTCCCTCATGGGCACATTCACTTGTTGCCTGTGAGAATGTAGAAACCTATCTGCTTACGCAAGACAATGACTGGTTAAAAGCTTCAGTATTGTGAATGACTCTTGGGACTTGCACAACCCAGCAGAAATCAGTTAGAATAGCTACGGCAATTTGCACCAGCTGAGGATCTGAGTCTGTTTGCTGCTGCTTCCCTCAATTTGTGCAACCTTTTCTGACTAGCAAGAACCAGAACAAGTCTTTTTTATTTTTTGTAACTGAATCGATCAGACTTTCTCCTGAAACAAGCCACTGGGAAGACAGAACATCTTTTTTTTTTTTTTTTTTTTTTTTTTTTTTAACTGCCCAAACAGAAAGTCTACACTGCTTTTTGTTTTGTTTTCTGATAAACTTGGTCAAGCTTATCAACTGTTTTGTCACATCTAGACAGCACCTTTTACAACAACAAAAGGTATCCGTAACACTGGAAGAGGAGGCTGGCTGCTTTAGGCTGTATCACTCACTATGTCAAGCAATTATACTGAATTGTTAAGTTGTAATGAATGAAATAGGAAGCTGTACTCAGCCTTTTGCTGCTAGGCCAGAAACCTTACAAAGACACAGAAGAATAGAAGCAGCTTCTCTCCATCTCAGCTCAGGTTAATTAGATGCTAGTTTCTACTCTGCAAATTCAATCAAGAGATCAGATCCGTCCCTAAATACGTTTGCAGTACTACATAATCCTGGAGAAAATTACTTACAAGCATAGAAAATTACTGTGATGTCCTAAGAGTTTGTGAAGCTTGAAACTACGGTCAGATTTATTGTAGTTACACCACCTTCCCGTGCCAGGTTTCAAGTAAATTTGTATCTATTTATACTTCGGAGAGGAAACCAGCAGCTTCTTGGTTATCTTGCATACTACCCACTCCAGAAACAATGGCAGCTGTGGATGTGCTTACATTTAGGTTCATTAAAACCTGAAACTTAGAACCAAATAGAGCGGGAGTTACAAGCTCACACAAACAAAATGGGGGCAGGGAGGGGGGGACACAACTACAAAGACACACTAGTACCCCTTGACCCAGCTTTCTTCACAGATTTCTTTATATGCAGCATCTTCTACTGCAAGAAGAAAAAGAACTAATAAAAAGAAAAAATAAGTATTCTAATTCCAACTCATTCTGGACCTCAGCCAGTCCACCATGTAATAAAGAAAACACTAAAGTTAGCAGCGGTAATCTTCTTACTAAGATGAATAAAGACCAAACCCCTACATTAATACTGCTGCATCTGAGAACAGCCCCTAGATTGCATTGATCACAAGGTCTGCCTGTGGCATGGGAGGAGTGGAGGGAATAGCCAAAAGTTAGTTTCTGCTTGATGTTCTTCCATAACGGAATGGTTCCTAGCTGAGAGACCTCCAGAGGATGCCGTCTCATGACTCGGTCTCTTGCTTTTTATTTATGTGGACCCTCATTTACAACCCATAAATACTTAAACAACCATTGTGATGTTTTTCTCTGGCATAAGGCCACAGTTTCAAAGAGGTCCCACAGTCACACCAGACTAGGTCAATCAAGCCTCCTAAACACAGGCAGAACAGCTCCAAGGCTTGCACTTGGTCCCACTGGGCACATAACATGGGCCTGTCTGCTGGTATGCTAAGCATATACAGTATCGTTATGGATCTTAATATCCAGATTTCTTTATACTGGAGTCTAACAGAGGTATTTCTTTCTCTTGAATTTACAGAGAAAGGAACTTAAGCCAAAGGCTTAAGCTTGTCTGAAATGAGACAAAGTGGCACTGATGGACAAGATGATGACTCATGACTGACTGGCAAAGCCTGTATCTGTGCCCTCTGCTGACAGACACTATCACCCATTGATAAAAAAAGTCTAAACCCACAGGTCTTCCATTTGTTGTCTTACCTTCTTGGCTAAAAGAAGCCAGGAATGCTTTTTTCCAGCTTCCCCTAGGCAGCACAACATGTCTTTGTCTCCCAGAGGCAGCCCTCATAAGAGATACAGTTTAGTTATGAATAGATTTGTTGTAAAGGTCACCAAGAATTTTTGCTAGTGAAAAATACAGCTGTCTGCTTTATGAAAAAAATCATTAGATGAGATCATAATACACCTGTGCCTTGCACTGTCTGCTAGTAATTAGTCTGCTGGCTGCTACACCAAGAGGTAGCTGATTCAGGATGCCAAATAGCCTTGAATCCAGCTGCCTTAGCTCTGTCTAGACATTCTTCCCTACATGAGTTCTGCCCCTGGTTATTTGAGATGAAGAGGCGGGGGGAACTGATTCTCATCTGTGCTGTATGAACATATGTGTATATGTGCTGTATGTGTATAAGCCAGGATGGGTGCATACCACACCCCAAGATGGGGCCCAAACATAACTGGAGGTCTGGTATTACGTGTGCATCCACATCTTCTCAAAGGTTCCACACCTGATAACCTACATTTGACTTGGTGAAATCAGTCTAAGGCCAGAAAAGCAAACAAATCTTCAAGCTTTTTTTTTTTAGTCTCTGCCCTCCTACCCTTCTGTTTAGCTATACTACATCTGCCACAAATGACAGAATCCTGCCCGGAATTTTCTCCAACTCTTGCTTCCTGTCAGAAACTCTGCAGTGTCTAGAGGCACCGCAGCCCAAAACTCTTAAGGTGCTACCAATTTTAATGAGAATTAAGTTATTTTATGAACACCAAAATAGAAAATTATTAGCAAAAATAATTTACATACAATAGTGCAGCACTGTTTAGCTGGAGTAAACAGTGCCTACATAAAGCAAGTAGAATGAACAAAACAAGCCCTTAAACCTACAAAAATAAAGGAAAGGAGCCATCAAGGCTAGTCGAAGCTTCAAACTACAGAATATCAAAGTCTCAATGTATTGGAAATTAATTGCACCACTGTGCAATAAAACTAAGGATGTTCACGTGAAGGACTCTGTCCTACACATTGTCTTTGAGGGAGAGTTGTTGCAACACATGCTCAGGAAGGCGCACTTCTGGAGAACCTATACAATTAGAAATGACTGAGTAAAAAAAGCCATTAGCAATCCAAAAATCTAAATGTTAACTACCTGGCTATCACTATGAGATCTGTAACTTAGATTAGAAACTGTGGAGCCAGAATAGTTACTATTGGGTTAGTAGAGAGGCATAATGAATTCCGAAATCCTACAATAACGTATTGTTTTCCTGGCAATTAGCCTGGATTTTAATTAGTTTGTGCTAATGAATAAATTTGTACACATCCATTTTTTATTGGCAGCTTTTAGAGGAGCTAGTGAATTGGTCACTGTGGAATGCCAGTGTTTCACTAAAACCTAACAATAATGCTTTCCCCACCTACAGTCGACCAGCAGTCTCAGAAGGGTTTAGGTATAAATTAGAATGGAAGATGAGATATTAAAAATACAGTTAGAGTACTCATTCATCAATTGTGATGAAATACTATTATTATGAGACCCTAGAGAAATGCTGAGAGCTCAGTTCCGGTCTCTGGAGTGCCCACAGTATCTCCCAGGAGCTACCCAGAGCATCCTGCCCTATTTTCCACTGTGAGTCTTGAAATGCCTTTTCCATCTCTGGTGTTATCCAAGTTTCTTCTCTTGATAATTCCTCCATGGAAAATCTTTTTTTTTTTTTTTTTTTTTGCAGCGCTTCCTATTCATAACCCACTCTGGTCTAGGGAAAAAATGAACCAATAGCAAGTGTGCTTGACCAAAGAAATCCTTCGTCAGATCCAGTAGCTTAGCTAACAAAGACCTCAAGCCAGGAAACATTTGGATGTTTTTTACATATGGATTTCCATAGAGAAAATGTCTGGAAGAGCTGACATGAGGTGGCCAAGATCAGCCAGACCTAAATAAGGATGGAATTGCTTGAAATGGGATTAAGAAGAAATTAAATGCCCAGGTCCAAACCTGACATTCTGAAAAATCCCTGTTGAGCATCCACTTAACTCCAGAGGTACACAAGCCCTACACTTATTTTAGTATTGCCCACAAATTCCTCAGCCTTGATAGAGCTGAGCAAATCAGAAGCAGTTTTATACCTAAATCAGATTAGGACCTATAAACACCAAGCTCTACAGAGAGGCTCATTCTGATAATCATCATGTCACGAAGGAATACATTTCTCTGGAGCTTCAGGTCTCTCACACATATGTACACCAATACAGAGAGGCAAGAGGAATTTAACCCCTAATCTAGAAAGGGTGACAGTTTATTATTATTAATCCTAACAGCTCCTGCTTGGTATAGAAACCCAAGACAGATGTGGGCTGAAGTCCTGCTGCGAGACACCCTTCTCTTATGTTGTATGGGCAACTTTTCATAAGGTCCTGAAATCTGCTCTTGAGCACAGGGACTAAAGGTGAAATGTTGCACTGGTTCATGTAGCATCTAAGTTCTTTTTGCAGCCTTAACTGCTCTTTGTTCTGGTCAGTAGTTCAGCTAAGGACCAAGTTTTAATCAAGTCTTTAACACTCCCACTGTTACAGTGCCTCCTTACACAAGGGAGCTTGATAACATGAAATTACAAGCTAATTTTGGAGCATCGAGCTAAGTGCATTAAGACAGCTGTGTGCTGTAAATTAAAATCTCAAAAACCTTCAGAAAAAAAATATTAACCATTTAATAAATTACTAACAGACAAGGAACTCCTAAGTGGAAAAGCATTTTCATTTCATTTAGAAAACAGTCTTCTGGAAAAAAAGAAAATAACAGAAGAAAACAAAAGCCTACTGAAGTAAGACAGATACTGTGTACAGTCAAAAAGAGTGATATTTCCACAACAGTAAATGCTGGTAACCACTGTTGTGCATTGATTGTGTTCCTGTTTCATTTTTTCACTTCCACTAAATTAAAAACCACACTGCTGCGTTAAATCCACCTTTTATTAATCCGTTGTTAGTGTCTGGGTAACATGTAGAGATAGATATGTAACTTGCTCAAGTCAGTCCAGCTCCATGGATTTCCAGTGTAAATATGCCAGCTTATGTACATATGCCATTGATTCTAGCCCTGATACAGCCCCAAACCATCCCTGATGATGTAAGGACAGATTCATTTCAGAGGTAACATAATTGGGTTTACTAGTGTTAGCCGTGGACTGGCTTGACCCGTGTAGTTCATTTAGGTTCCCACCAGCAGCAAAGCAGAACTAAATGTTTCTCAGAGTATTGATGACAGCACAATTCCAAGTGAGCGCACATTTCTGGAAGTAAGCCAGTGCATGTCAGCTACGTGCCAGTCATGGAAATAAGTCTCATTCTCCCTGGTGCATAGTCAGGCAGCACAGTGATAATTACAGACTGATTTCCAAAAGAAATATGGCACTTGTCAAAGGCATAATTTCAGTTCTGCTTTTCCTCATTAAACACTTGACAGAAGCTCCAGCATATTTACAAGTCATCTGAAAGGCAAAACTCACTAGCATCACAAAATCTTTACTATTAGGTTTTTTCCTTAATTTACAACTGACTTTTTCTTAGTGAGTAAGCCTGATCCTTACAGACCAGCTTCTCAAAAGGGATTGGAGCTCCTACCACCTTTCAGGTGCTCAAATGCCTACTGAATTAGATGCCTCCTAAGTGCCAGGATCCCAGTTCTGCAGGAAGCTGGATCCAAGTAACATTGTCCTTGTTTAAAGGACAAAGAAACAGAGACAAAAATGTTACCAAATGGGGAATTAGTGGCTGTCAGCTAAGGTCAGAAACTAGGACTCGAAGGCGTAACCAAGAGTGTAACAGGCCAGTGTCAACGCAAATTAAAAAAAAGCACAAGGACAAAGAAGCATGTCAAGATCCTCCTTGGTACCCTGAAGAGGCCTGGGTTTCAGACTTGAACAGTGCTCTTTCTATCTTTAGTTTTACCGACTCCATTCTTTCAGGCAATTTCACTGCTTCTCCATTTTCTCACTAAAACTGGCTGTCCTGAAAACACAGTAAGCTTTTGTAGGGGTGTGCACACCATCTAACACAACAAGGCTGCGATCCTCTACTGAAACTAAGTTACAAGTGAGCATAATTCAAAATTATTTCCTTGGGCTGCTTCTAATGTCAACACTGCAGGAATGCTGCAGTTCTGCTCATTTCAACCTCCTTCAAATGTGCAAAGGAGCAGATCGTATGAGTGACCATAAGTAAGTATATATACTTATATACAAGTGTTCATTTATCATGTTTTTAGAAATGCAGCTGAATTTTTGGATACACTCAGCTTGAGAGCATCACATTAAGCAGGCACACAAGTTTTCCAGGTTGCATACAAGCACTGTGTGCAAAACAAAGATCCCATAAATTAATCAAGTTATTCTTGTAGCAAGCTGGAAAGAAAGATAGACTGGGGCAAAAATTGTTATTGTTATCTCTATTTTTAAATACTTGGAAGATACTCAGTTACTATGGTGGTGAGGACCATATAAGTACCTAGAAAGATTCATTTGTAGCAGGAGCGTTAAGTGTAAGGGTTTTCTATCTCATATGTGCTAGCTAGCTGGGACCTTCTCTAAGGGGAGGAAAAAAATGAAATTTTGAAATATAAGTCCTTAAAAAGTGAGTTTAAAAAGCTAGAATAACTCTTCTATGGTTGTACTGTTTCTGCTCTGTTGTTCTGGGTTTTTTCCTATGGGACTTCTGCATTCAATTTGCTCTCCTGGTACTCTTTCATCAGATAGGAAAGCATTCTTTTCCTCTGCAGTACAGTCCCAGGGAAGAGAAATGCCCCAAAACAACGTGCAAGAAAAAGCTGCATAATTAAGATGATACATCAACATACACACAGACACCTTTCACGTGCATAATGCTATATCCGCTGTGTCAGTAAATAGACTTACTTGGTAGTCATGACAGTCATTATACATGATACACAAAATGAAAACTTACAGGGAATTCCAGAGACAGGACATTAGCCAGACTCTATGAGCACTGCTGGCTCTGCTAATGGATGAAACTTTAAAAAAGACAAATATTGTTTGTAAAGATGCTTCTCCTTAAACATTTAAAACCAAAAGCTTCTTATTAGCAGATAAAGCGCAGTAGTAACAAACAGTATCAAACCCAACTTGTCAGATAACAGAAGAGTAAGAACAGTATCTGCTCTTACAAGCATTACTTAAGTTTAGATTGGGTATGGTCGTTATTTTAACCTCCAGAGGATCCTCTCCCCAAAAATCAGATGACCACTGCATGTGCATCATGTGCATGGACACGTGTGAGGGCAGGTGACATTTCAGTACAGAAGGCATCTACCTTATCTCAAACATATATAAAAATAATTGCTTTTAAAATTTTTGTTACTAGATAAACATCAAAAGTTGTTGATACAAAATTTGTGAACGATCCTCCATTGTCATCATTGCCCCAAATAAACAAGTACACAGTCTTCCTCTGGAGAGGATTTATACTTATCCTTGGCCTCAAGAAACAGAAATCCACCAAGGAGAGGAAATGAAGTTCATGTATAATTCCCTTCTCTTCCTTTTAGCATCCTCTCTAGGGAGATCTGTGAACAATCTGAGCGCCTTGTTATTAAAGGCTCAATCTGTCTTTAGCTGAGACATGTTGGCTGCCTGAAGAGATGAATGGACTCTTGATAAACAGACCAGTCTAGGCATGGGAAGAGATACAGGCCAGGAGAGGACCCAAGACATATTTGGTTTGGTTCTGGGTAAACTTTATGCACAGCTGTCCCCAAGAAAGTTCCTGAAATGAAACTCGGCAGATAAGGTTGCCTGCAGTGTTTTTGCCATGCATAGTTATGCCTTGCGATGGGATTCCTTTTGAACAGTTCACTTTGAATTTTTCTCCTAACTCACATCTGAAACTCTCAGCTCCAGATCATGGTGTTGAGTTCACACAGGATTTTTACATCTTCCTCTGAGCCCAAGCCATCTATACATGGCCAAATACCACTTACATAGCTATGCTGAGGGTTCAAACACCCTTTGTATTTCGGCTTTGTCAATGTGTTACGTTTGAGGGTTACATACATGTTTAGAGATGTTGCTGAGACACAGACTTCCTATTTTAAAAGATGGGGGATGAGATATAGCAAATATTTCTCATCTCGCTTCCTAAATCCCTGCTAGTACCAGCTAGGCTGTATAAGATAGGACAGAAATTGGCTCTGGACACAGACCGAAAGAAGGAGAAGAGAGAGACTGAGTTACTGACTGGGAGATAATATTCTGTGAAGCACCACTTTCAAGGGACAAGAGAATTTTAGCAGAACACCATAGTGAAAGACAGGTGTGCATGATAATTTTCCTCCCAACACTCAACCTAATACCCAGGAGAACTCAATATTAATTAGTTCATACAATATTCCCCATTCTAACTTCCGATTAGTGCTGTGGGGGTGAAATATCACAATCTGAAAGAGTTGTGTTTGTTTTGTTGTTGGGATTTGCTTTTTTACATCGATACAGCAGTTCCTTGCAAGAACTGTTTCATCTTTTGCCACACAAGCAACAGTTTATGGGAAAGAAAATGCACAAGGCATTGCAATGCTACAGCTCAGTCACTGTCCTTTGCTGCGACTAAAGAATGTGACCTCTAGACCTGGGCAGATACAGCAAACCATGCTCCATGAGATTCTTTGAATATTTATACAAGGTAACCTCATGTGTCCCCTCCTTCTTCAAAATCTTTTTTCCACAATTAAGTTTATTTGCAGGACTGTTTAAGGGAACAGCATGTTTTTACATAGCAATTGGAGAATATTAGTGGAAAATTAATTTCAAGTTCTTAAAAAGTTATTTATATTAGACCATACTATAATAATGATCCTGGCCTCTGGCCAGGAATTAAAGCTCTATTAAGCTAAACACTGTGTAAATAACTATGAAGATGACTGTTCACTCTTTTGAACCTAGACAGATCCTTTATTCCTGACTGCCATTCCTGTTAATGTTTTCTAGAAGCCATCAAATTTAAGTGAGTTTAAATGTAAAAGTAAATTTTTATCTTTATTAATTCTACTGTTTCTTTATCTTTATGTAGATGCTTCCTATGGTGTACTGTATGAAAAGGAGGAAATGCAGAGCATTTATTCATTTACAATTTTCTGACCACCCCAAAGCAGAGATCATACACTGACAAGACAAGTGCTTGAGAATGAGTAGAAACTGAAAAGGGCTTCCAATTTCAGTACAACTGACCATCTTGCCATGATTGTGTAGGCTAATCCACCACAACATGTAAGTTCATGCAAAACTTAATCATGTTCATTTCACTAAGAACCAGGAAGTTATAGCATTCATCATGTGAAAGTACATATTTTGCTATAAATATTCATATTGCTGAATGATAAAGCTGATGTTTCAAGAAAATAATTAACAAGTAACAATTAATAGTCACATGCCTTATGTACTTTCAGAACTAAGAGTGAGATCTAGAATCACTTTTTCCTATTAATAAATTTGAACATAGAAGTAATTGGTTCTGATGCAATTCTTTCCCTGCCAGTTGTGCTAGGCTTAAAGAGCAAGTTGTATGATACCAGCTTACAAATTAAAAAAAAAAGGGCAACAGGAAACAGAATGAGAATTGACAAGCGTTAACCTAAAAAAGAACTTTGTGACATTGACGAGATAGTAAAAATAATAAGGTAGGAACATCCTGTTTTCATTTAGGATGCATCTGTAAACACGATAGGCCTGATTAATCAAACTAGGTGAGCAAAAAGGAAGTTATAGTTTCTTACCCCACACTGACTCTATTAGAACAAGTCAGATTCATATAGGAGGAGGTGGATGAGAATAGTACTGCTGTCTTCCCTTTGGATTTTCTAACCTAGAGAACAGCATTATGTAACAGTTTACAAGTCTGTAATGCCATACACAATTAAGTACGCCTTTTCTTTCAGGTAGGCTGAAATCCTTCAAGACCCAATGAGATTAAGACAGCTACAGTTACATGGCTCCTATGTACAACAAGCTGTTTTTATACAAGCGCTCCTGTATGCATAGTATTACTGCTAATTATTAAACTAGGTGGTCTAAAGGAACACCACTCTAGACTGGTCCTTTGAGCAGTTCACACCCAGAAAAACTAGTTTATGTAATTTACTCCCAACAATATTTTTGTTCTTCCAACTCTGACAAGAGAATGAAATTACACAGACTTCTCTGACAGCAGTATAGTATGTTTTGGATGGAAAGGCACTCAGCATTATACAGCACACACTGAAGCTATCAGGAGCTTTTCCATTAACCTCACTAGCAACTGATATACCATGACAGCAGATTGTAATGCAGTAGTCACTCTCCCTTAGGAAGACATGAATTACCATCTGATTTTAATCATAACCTGTAAAAGCATGAACTATAACTTGCTTAAAAGTTCAAGATAGACAAATGTCACCTGGGGCTTGACCAGCAACCAGTAAGGTCATTGAATGTTAACTGCAATACTCTCACTGTGAGAAAAAGTTACTTCAAAACAAGTGATTATCCAGTATTTATCATTCTGATAGAGCTTCAAGAATCACCAGGCTTGTGGCAACATAAAACCCAAGAAGATATGGTAGTATACATCGTACCAAATACAGTGGAAGGGAATCCTGTCTGCTAATGACCAGGGTTCTGAAAGAGGAAAGAGGGAGCTTCGTCCCCCATAACTTACCACCTAGCAGTCTGGAAGACTATTCAAGAAGGCAGCTGAGAGAAGATAACTGCTGATGAATGAAGGTCTCATGTAGGTACAACAGTCCCTTCATCAGTCTAACAACTGGTAAAGTTTGTGTATGGGATTTTATTCTCCCATTGTCAAACTTGTACTGTTGAGTACCACTGCTCTACATCACTGGCTTTTCTGAAGCTCAGTCTTCCCAACGTCCTGAGCCAAAAAACAAGGCTGCTAGAATGAGCCGTTGCCAGTTCAATGCATTGGGGCTGAGCCTGCATTTTGTGTGTGATACAATCCCCCACTGGCAGGAAGGCTAGATAAGAGATCACTGCTGCGGCGGTAGGCACTAAGTACAACTACAGATACAATGTCGCTGTCTAACGAAGGTCAAATGAGAACATGAATTTGCGTCTACCAAAACTACCACTACTATAAAAGGAATCTTCAGAGACTGAATTTGCTTGAATGCTTTACAGTGACAGCAACCCCATATAATGCTTCAAAGAGGGAGAATGGTGATTGCCATGGTCATCAATTTTATTTTGTCCAGTTTTAAGCCAGCCTAGAGATGGGCCCAAAATTAATTTTCTATAAGCAATGCACAAACAAAATTTGACTCTGAGCAGTGTCTCCATTGTGTGCACCAAAAACGCTGAAAAAAAGCTAAGCATCTTTGTCATAAGGAAAAGCTGCTGGAAACTAACACTTACCTTGTAATCAAGAGCAAGGCTAGTTTGCCTTTATAAAAAAAGTCATGCTATGAAAATGTTTAACATGAAGATGAAAGGGTGTTTTCTTTTTCCCCTTTTTCAACAAGAGGGAAAGTTTATTTTTGACAGGGAAGCAAACATCTAGAGAGGCTGGTAAAAACAGCCACAATGAAAATTTAAGACATGGACATGTAGCAGACTTCTGGCCAAAAAACATGTAACAGGGTTTATATTGTGTATGAAGGTTTACAGCACATCCCAATTTTCAGAGGAATAAATGACTTCTGCTTGAGTTTTAACTACACAGAGCTAATAAGGACAAAGAGCTATACATTTCTGCTTCTTTGATTTAGAAATCGGTCTCAGGTTCAAAGTTCTGATTCTGCTTTATTTTCATGCAAGCATGTGGATTGGGGAGATCAGAGGAATATTTCATCTCACTGCAGCTCCTCTATTTTACATAGGTGACAGTCTTTTGTTACAATTTCACTACAAAAAATAATTGGTTTCTATTAATCCAAGATTAACTGTGCATCTGCCTGTTTAGATACCTAAAACTATGCTACAACCTAGAATCATGTATTTGTGAATTAATGACACAGTCTTTTCTCACTCAAAATTCCCTTTGAGGAAAAAAAGGACTTGCTATTAAAAAGGCTGCAGGATCAGTAAATCTAAGCCTAAATTTGACAACAGGACAACTTTATTTGGGAAGAAATTTAAGGCAAATGAGCTCAGTTCATAACGTGCTCCAACAGCAAAGAGAAAAACATGTTTCCTATGCTGCCCGAATGGCTGACATAATTTTGCTTGCTTTCCTTTCCTGTTAACTTGAGAATGCAAATGGCTTTGCTGTCAGGGTACATTTGTTCCCACTAATTCAAGACACTATAACAAGCCAAAGTATTTATTTCTTTCTTTTCCACTCTAATTTGTGTTCTATCATACTGGGAACATCATCTACAGATTTCATTTACTGTAACATTATGCAAACAGCCCTTATGGGAAAGTCACCTCTCTGTAATAGGAAAACTAAGCATAAAGAAGCCTCTTAATGTTTTAAGACATGTTCCCTCAAAGGGCCCAAAATTTCTGTTCAGACCAACACGTAAAGGCGAAAATGCATATCCAAAATAACTGCTCAGAAAATTCCATCTCAGAAAACCCTTGGCTCTTCAGAGGAGACTTACATTCTTCCTGCTTTTCAGTAGCTGGGATGGACTACCAGAACATATTCTTTTAATTAAAACTGGATGATCAAAAAGAAGCAGACAGCATATTTATATAGTTCAATCATCATGCTGTTCATGAAAGTCTACAAGCTGATGTTGCCTCATATTCAGCTGGGTATATAATAAAGCTGCTTAAAATATTTTCCTTTGAAAAGTATTTCTGATGGTAACTGGATTTTAATCAGGTGATCATTTGTGTGTAAAGCATTTCTGCCTCCTGTAGGCAACAAAACAGAGATTTCAGCTATAACGCAATTGCCATTTTCACTGAAAATGCAGTTTTATTTTCTTCAGGGGTGGGGGATAATTACAATTGTTTGTGCCACTTAAAGGGAAGTAATTGGTTTCTGCCATCTCCTTTGTTAAAGTCTGAAAAAAACATAACTTTCCCCTTAAAGCAGTGGAGGATGAGTGCACATCCACTCATGTAGAGTGCCAAAGTTCGGAACCTATTTGCCATATAATCCTTCCACATGAGCTGCTCCATCCATAGCCTATCTCCAGCAACACTCAGATGGGCTTTATGCATGTGATTTTTAGCTTTGGTATCTTAGTTATGAGCCTAAAATTAGGTGGGATTAATCAGACCACAGAAAATATGTGTATGAGCAAGTCCTTCGCAATTAGCTTACTATTGCTCACCTTCCCCATTCATATAGTAGCTGCCCATAATGCTTAACCTAGTCTCTTTGTGTCCTTTTCACACATACTTAACATTGTCTTGTTCTAGCCTCATTTGTATCTGTACTAACTCCCACAGAGTCCTTTGGCTTACCATGGTACATAAAGTAGATTTCAACATACAAATATAAAGAAAACCATCCCATTGAAGCCCTTCCAGTTCTTAAAACACATTGAAAAGATAATACATGAAACCAAGGCCATTGCTACTTGACATCTATCATTACAGTAAAAAAAAATATTTTGGCTCAATTTGACGCAATATTCTCCATCAAGAAATAGTCAACCCTTACCATTCTCGCCAGATGTCTTGTCTTTGCCATTTGCAGATCCGGTTCCTTGTCTCTGTTGGGGGGGGGGGGTGGGGGGGTGGGGCGGGGAACAGAACAAGCGGTCAGAACAAATTCGAATGCACATTTCCCCCTTAAAATTACTAGCAATTACAGCCTGATTTCTCCAATACCTTGGATAGTCACACACAGTCATGCAGTGTTGTTTTGAAACACTACCATTTCAGAACATGAATGCTTAGTACCATTTAGGTAGAGCTGTGTAACTATGTGTGCAACTTTATATAGTTATGATACGCTAGTGATGGGATATGGGTAATCAAGTTTCCAGCAGTGCAAGGGTATAAGCTACAGTCTGACACCTGTTCAGGTCCCTGCTATACCTCCATTTCCATGATTCTTCCGACCTGACTTTTACCAGAAGACTTATCTTTCCACTTTGGCCACAAGCAGAGATGGAACTTTCCACTTCAGTTCACTCTGTCCAAAGAGCAGCCTCGTGACCTTCCATGAAACAAACCAATTTAAGTCACTCTACTACGTAACACGTGGCAAACACCAATGCAGTCCAAATAAATATTCACAGTGGCAGGGTTACATCAATATGGTTACACTATCAGGCAACTTTCTAGTTTAGGAATGGTCACTATGAAAATTACACTGCATCCCCCAGGGAAAGCTTCTCACAGGTAGAATTAAGGTACTTCAGCTAGCATAGCAAAGCTTGCATTTCTGACTTGGAGTTATTCATACTTGTGTGTATTACTGAAACAGACAAATTCATTCTCTAGGGTTGTACACATAAAAAATGAGGACTATTAAGTTCCGTGAGTAAATCCAACTCCATTCAGTCAGAGGCAGCACATCCTCACGCATCAGGAATGTTAACAGCTATAGCAGCATTGCAAACCATTTGGCTTGCACCAAAATAAGGACAGTCATATCAATTCTCTTACAAAAAATATGGGCATACTTATCTGAAGGTATTTACTCCAGAATATCTGGTTAAAGCCTTCTCTATGCTCTAGTTTCTGTCCATCTCCTACAGCAGTGGGGTGCTCAGGGTATTCTGTGTATATGGAGCTAATCATGAACAAAACCTTCACGTGTACTCAGCACTTACTATAGAAGTCAGAGGGGGGAAGAAAGCTCTTCAAACCCTTTAGGAGAATACGAAAGGGCGACATATGGTCTATCGTGCATCCACCTGCCAGTGGGGGGGGTTCTCACCTTTGTGGCAGACTTCAGTGCATTTATCTCTGCTTTACTGGCTCTGCCTCACCTCTCACCCCACGCAGCGAGACAGAGCAATCCCAGAGAAAACAACTGAGTCTGTAACCACAGCTACAGTCTCCCCATACAATGAAAATACATTTCTTTCTCTCTGGAGCCTCAGATCTAAGACAGGGGAGAAGACGTGGCTGATAACATCAAAGAATGGGATTCTAAAGGGATAAACATTTTTTACAAAAGCATAAGTTACCTACCAACAGCCAGAAATCAATATGCAACAACCAATTCTGCTAAAGATACTAACCTTTATGCCTTTAGAGTTTGGTTGATATTCCATATTTCAATTTCAATTCACATTTGAAACTAGATTTTAGTGTTAATTTACTGGGACCTGCCAAAAAAACCAAAATACTGGATTTTTCCTATCTATAAAATGGTAGCTATGTTGATTTTCCCTTCCCTGTTTATTTTCAAATGCTTCTTGAAGTAGTCTTATTTCATGAGTGTTTCAGGCTGTGCTATTTAGCCTTTATGAAAGCTTCTCTTTCCTCCCTAGGCTATACCAGAATACAGATCCACACATTTTGTATCTCAGGATTTCCCCTCAAGGAAACGGGAAAGTTGTCAGAGAAAGCAAATAAAAACCTTGGCTTTGGTCAATTAAGGTTTTTCTATTCATGAGGACAAGATTATCTGAAATCAGTCTAAGTATTCTCCAGCCATTCATTTGGTTGGTGACCACTGGACACATACAGAATGAAGCCTGAAAGTTTGTCAAACAAGCTTCTGATAGCCTTTCCTTCAGTTACATACATATTTTGATCTATAAGCACTGTGCTGTCTTCAAATGAGTGCAATGGATTTGAAAGTGAAAATAAATTTCTTATTAACATGGCATTGAAACTTATAAAAAAATCTATATACCATGTGATCATTCATCTGCAAAGCCTTTAGCCTTTTGTTTCATACATTCAGTGGGCTTTTAACATTTTCAAGATGCTGGTATTATTAGCAGCTGGAGCTTCTTGCTTCTTTCATCACCTTTCATGGTGCTACCACAGGCTGCAAAACAAAGCCTAGCTTTTTAACGTCCTTTAGAGCATAAGAGGACTAAATACGAGGAAGAGTTACTAGATGTATTTTCAAGCAGCAATACATGAAAGCTCTCCAAAAGCTGATAAAACAGATATTGTCTTCAGATGCAATAAATCAAATGAAATCAAAATAATAAAAAAAGAAATACCAGAAAAACTATTAATGTCTGGGGTTTGTTTTTAAACAAAAAAATCCCCAAGTGGTTGGCCATATTTTAAAACATAAAAGCAGTCTAATCCTTTGTTTCCTATAACTTGTGGCCAGCTTCCTTCACTCAAAGGCTGCTTCTAAAATTCCCTAGCATTTAAGGCAAGCACCAGGACAGAAGAAGTTTCCACTAGGCATTAAAGAAACAGAGCCAAAATGAACATAAGCACAAAACTAATTATTCTACAGTAAAACAGGATAAACAGTTTTGTTGCTATGTTGTGTAGGAGGAAACACAGTTTATGACTGCCTGGGGCTATATTAATTTTTAACTTGGTGGTTTTACAGAACATCAAAGGTGCGTCATTAAAAATGTCTCCAAAAATCTAAGTCACTCCCAATTTGTCAGAAGAGGAAGGAAAAAGCACTACTGCTGTATGCCAAAAATCCCAGTAAGAAAAGAACAGGTTTACTTTCCTGTTAAATTCTCAGTGCTATACACAGCAGCTAGTTAATGTGGTACGAAAAACTGTACTAAATTAGTCCTCTAGGTGTACAAACTAAGGTCAAAAGTGAATTTTCAGCCCAGAGGACTTTGAATCTTGTTAAATTACTGCAACAGCTTTTCTACTTACTCTTCTAGCCCCTCCTGCACCCCCAAGCTTAATTTTTGCCTTTAATCTTATATTCTGTTCTGGTCTTGAAACAGCCTGACCTTTTCAGTTATGCTTCCAATTAGCACCTCAGTGTTAGGGATTGTAGCCAGGTGTTGATTACAAAATTTTTGGGGGCAGAAGGGTGGTTTGTTTTTTGATGAGCCACAGAAAGCCCAAGATCAGGGACATGAAACTGCCAGAAAGTTTTTGACAAATAGGCCCTTACAGTAATAATATTCTTCTGCTTCATCTCCATGCAGGGCCAACAAGGTACAGTGGGCTGTATCCCAGTAAAGCAGTGGCTGCAGATTTTTTAGAAGTATTTTTTTTCTACATCAAATAAAAGAGCATCCAAAGGTAGAATTAAGAGAATAGCAATGGTGGAAATTATTTGTTAAGTGAATAGTAGAGTCAGTGTAGACTTGACTCAGGACAAAAAAATAATTTCATTAATACACACTAAGTGTTATTAGGATGCTCTGTATTCATTGACAAGAGGAACAGCAGGGAAGTCTGTGTATATGTAAGCTTAAGTCTTGTTTCGCTACCAGGTCCCCCCCTAACAAAAGGCATTACATGTATGACAGAAGTACATGTTGGTCCTACGCAGCACAAACGGCTGCAGGTCAGCCAGCTGTTTGCCAAGCAAGCCCTTATTCAACACTACCATCTGTTCTCCATATTTTCTCTGCAAGAGATAATTGAATCAAACTAAACTATTTCATAAGCACCTCATTTTTTCCCACAGCCTTCTGCTTTAATTAAAGACTTCAGCTGCTTTAGCCATAAAGAACTGTAAAATACATTTTACAATTTTATGAAGTTTATAACTTAGTGACATTTTTATTTGCAGAAAAATGTCTGCTTAAGGACTTTCCATGTTTTCCAAGAAAGGTAAGCTTCCTAGTCAACAGCAGAACAATCAGGAGATACAGCAACTTCTACCTGCTGTTTTTCAGGACTAAATACTTCCTGTACAGGTCCTCAAATTAGGCCAATTAGCCTTGACTTTATCCAGGAACAATGTAAGAAAGTTCTTACAGGCTGATCTTTACTTAGTGCTGGCTGATCTTTGAAGATACTGGAGAGTCTGACTAGTGAAGTAAGCCCCACCTGAGGTTATTAGACTATAGGCACAGGTTAGATCCCAAAGCATCCTTGCTATGTAACCATTACTGCCTGCAAGTTCATAGCACATTTTTTTAGTTTCCCCTAGGTGGAATTTTGACGATGTTGCATTAGCATGCACGCTTCCAACAAACTAAAGAATGAGTTAGAGAAATCTGGATTAAAAACACAGAACAGAAGACTATCAAATGTGGGCTCTACATACAGCAACAGTCTTCTTTTCGATGTACCTCCTTTCCAGGCATATTATATGCAGCTCTCCTGGTGTTAAAAATCTAGAGTTTTCCATGCTTTTTAACACCAGGTATAAGCTTGCTATTAAAAAAACAAAACCAGAAAGCTAACGTATTCACTTTAAAAACAAGCAGTGGGGATCAAGGGAAACATCAGCTATTTCTGGTAAATCAACACATTATGCACACATGCCACTTCAAAATAATTTTGTGATGAGGCGATATCCTGAGCAGACTGAAATCAATTTTGCAATTGTCTTTCTTTCACACTCTAGCAAAGAACACAAGCTAGAAACTAAATATCAGAAACTAAATGAACCCAAAATGTAAGCAGGAACAAGAACCAAGCAGCTATGACCTGGGATGAGTGGATATACTCTAGAATTTGGGGGTTCAATGTGATTAATTAGGTTAAACTCTTTACTGGAGATTTCTGTTTCACTATGTTTGACAATCTCTTTCTACTGTTATGTATTGACTTGAAACTATAGCACTCAGCATTTCACACATTAAAGTGTGGAAAAACATTACTCTTAACCACAACAAAATAATTTTGTAACAAGGACAAAAGATATTACTGTGGTTAAAATAAAAAGTTAAGAGCAGGAAAAATGCTGC
Source organism: Falco biarmicus (assembly GCF_023638135.1). Taxonomy (NCBI): domain Eukaryota; kingdom Metazoa; phylum Chordata; class Aves; order Falconiformes; family Falconidae; genus Falco; species Falco biarmicus. The sequence goes on along the minus strand of NC_079289.1, from coordinate 78,501,660 downwards.
TGTGACAGAAAGATCTGTTTACTGAAGCTGCAAGGAATATCTGGCCTCTAAGTAATGGGAATAGAATTTTAGTACCCCTGTATTTTTTGGAATTATATACCAAAAAGCATGAAGATAAACAGCTGGGAGAAATGAAATGTCCTGCTGGAGAGCCATGCACAAGTTCTCTCCTATTGTAAATCTTCTCAAAACTGGTCTGCAATACAGCCAGATGGCAAATCCTAAACCAACTTCTGTGACATTCAGGTTCATTCGCATCAGTAACAGCTAGTCACCTAAAGACCATCTGCAGAATGATCTGAAGAATCCCAGACAGAAGTTTGATTAATGAAAATTGCATTAGAAGCTATACAAACTTTCCTCACTGGTCTATTTGTGCCTCCTTTACAAGTTCCTCCACTTGTCTCCGAAATTTTTATAAACATGGTACTGAATATTTGTGATGTGAAACTGTCCTTAAAAACCCACATTAAGGTGACTGCATCAGCTACAGAACATCTAGCCAGTATTTTATCTGAATGATGGGTAAATCTGGTAACATCAGTTACTTCTGTCTTACACATCATTGTAAGAAATCACAGGCCACATTTCTAGGCACCTGACAGAAAGGAAAAATTTATCAACTCACACTTGAGTACAAAGGACTCCACTCCTGGTTACGGCCAAGCTTACATTTCTGGTAGAAGGAGCTTTCTGGAGACTACCACTTCCCTTTGGCTGCTCTCACTATAGGATATGGCCTCTACTCTCACCTACGTAGCACCATCTCTGCAAGCACTTTTACACAAAGGGAGGTTTTCTACAGCCAGTTTTCTGCCTGTCTTGCATTGCCAGGGCAATCTAATACTGCCAGAGCACAAGTGTCAGAAACCATCTCTCAATACTGGCTGTCAAAACTGAACAATCCCTGGCACTCTGACAATTTCTGTCATCATCTTCATGGATCAAGAAGTGTTCTACTTGACTAGTTTTTGATTGTCCTTAACTTCATTAAGGCTCTCCTATTACTATTTCAATAAATTAAAACTCCACAGGTAAGCTGAGATGAACTGATGGGATTCAAACTGCAGTGGCTAAAAGTTGGCAGTAACCAGCATGGGTTTTCTACGGCTTTTGTAGTCATTGAAGGTACATGCGCATGCACATACATGGACATGGTCACTCTAGAAACCACAGTAACATTTGTCAGAAATTAACAAGGCTGTGGATAGCTACTTACGATTTTCCTTCCAGACATGGACCACTGCCTGGCTCTTGCTATTGCAATATTAGTCAAGATACAATCTTCGCAATTTCCTTTCATTTTTATAGAAAGGACACAACCTGGACCTCAGCATTCACATCCTTGCATCTTTGATGGTTACTTACACTGGTGCAAATTACACCTCAAACACAAAAGGAAAGCACTATATTCAAGGTATAGCTGTCCATAAAGCTAGAGCCTGTGTGAAAAGTAGGCAATTTACCACATTGACTGCTCACATACTGGTTGTTGCATTTCCTCAGAAAGGAGTACATGCAGGTTTAGGTAGTTTACTCAGGATGAACCAACAACTCCCATGAGAGAATACAGGGAGACATGCTGGTGGAAGGCCCTGGCCCTCCTCTTGGTCCACTGGACAGTCAGGTACAGAAAAAGCAATAGGAACTGAAGAGACAACCTTGATGGTGGAGCTTCTCAGGTAGCTGAAGGAGAGTTGCCGTCCCTGCTTCTGGGTTATTTTATTTGCGATGGGGTCATTGTCCATGTCAAACATTTTATTTACACATCTATGCAAAATGCATACTCCACTCAATAGTCAGAGTGCCTTAATCACAGGGTTGCTCACATAGTTATAACATTTGCCTCAATTTACGAGGCGTGATTTGTTCACTTCTGTCTACATAGAGCTCTTGGCTTGAGGCAAGTCCTCAGAACAGGCACCTCTGAGTGTATATAAACAATACAGCTCCAGCATGCAGCACAGTTTCAGGTTAAATAAGGAGGCACCTGAGGTAAATGGGCAGAATCACTGTCTGAGATATCAGAACCCACTTACAGTGCTGGTTTTATGTGTTCTAATATCTCAGAGAAGAACTTTCACTATGCCCACTTTTGCCACGGCTGGGCTGTAATTTATAAATCTGCACAGTGAGAACCTGCAGATTTTGTATTCGGGTTCAATACAGTGTCCTAAACAGAATATGTACACCACCACCAAATGTGATCAGCATAATTAGCACAAACCATAGCTTGCTTAATATTTATGTTATTAGCATATTTTGCATTAAAACATTATTAAGCAGATATTTCTCCAAAGACATTGTAATCACTTTTTTTCTGAGGCAAAGATTAATGGAATCTTTGAAGTTACATTCTTGCAGCTGCTTTAAAAAGTATTTCCCAAATCCTGTTAATTACCATGCCAGCCATGAGAAGCGATCCCTCTTTTCTGCAGGAAATGGAGGATTTGATCCTGCAAGGCTTATTTACAGGGGTAGCTCATATGTGGACAAGTAGTTGTCTTCAATTCAGCAGAATTACTCACAGGAACAGAGTTGGAACCCCAGCGTGGTACAGTGGAACTTCTCTAAACTGCATGTTAGGTTTTGTTTAGCAAAGGGCAAAGAGGGTAGAGTTAACTACAGAATAAGACTTCTCACACCACTTGCCAAAAAAATTACCTCAGCTCTCATTTGGACATGGGTGATACCGCCCGAATCCCAGTTACACTGGAAAACTGATGAAGAGGAAACAAAGTGACCCAAGAAAAATATTTCAATTACATAAAAATCAGTTAAGCTAGGTGGCATAAATGAAAAAGTGACCAAGGTTCTCAAGGTGGTCTCTTCTAGTTTTCTCCTATTATTTCTTATCTAATGGTTGCATCAGAGCCGGCACTAGAGTTCCAGAAAGGGCATGGTTGGGCAGGAAACCTGCCTTAAGAACTCCTACTTCCCAGTCCAGCCCAATCCAGCCACACCTTCCCATCCCCAAGGCCTTGTTTCTTTGGATACAATTGTTTGCAAGGCCATACAGAAAAATAGGAGCACTACAATTGTTCAAGTTAAAAATAACCCTTCAGCAGAGCTATGCTGAAAACAACTTAAAATGATCCAGCTAAAAAAAAACCCAAAAACATCGCTTAATTGTTTCCGTTGATCATTTCAGTAATGTAGTCAATGTCTCTAATCCACAAACAGTTGTACCAGGGCAACAGAACAGGCAACAGACAGTACCACAGGGAGGAATGAGGCATTGCAATTTTGTTTTGGGAACTGAAAACCAGAGCAAGTCAGGACTTCATACCACAACACACAGCAAACTGCGTTCCCCTGTGATGTTGCATTACCTCCTAGCATTCTTCACTCTGCAACCAAGCAAGATTTAGAGCAACACGGGCCCGTCCATGCAGTCTAAATTACAAGCCTTGGCCACCTGTGCAGGCAATACAGACAGTTAATGGCAACTGACTGGCATCTGATTAGGAGCCAAACAGAACCTTGGGGATCTGGGAAAAGCATCTGGATTCAGATGGTATCTTGGGTATGTTTTAATATTAGCATCCCCAGATAGGAAGAGTGCCCTAAGCCAACTAAGGCATCAGGGTCCTTGCCTAGGCATAAAATAACCGATTATGGACGGTGGTTTTGTAACAAAATTTTTAATATTTCATTCTTCCAAACCCTTCTGAAGTTTAGGGAAATTTGCTGAGCTATAAACCCAGTTGTAATTGAGTTAGAGTCTGCATTCAAAGGACAGCTTGGGTTATTAATGGCAAAAGTCTGCATTGACAAATTGCTTCATACTTGATATTTGCTATGATTATTAAAACAAGCTGCTTCTTCCCAGGCTGCAAAACTTAGTGTTTTTTGTTTTATTTCCAGTTGTACAATTAAAAAAATTGTTCTCACTTTCTTATTTCCCTACATATTTCAAAGGTGAACAGATGTTAATAAAGTGTTAGACTGCACTAGTAACTGGGCAGCCAGGTTTTTAAAAGGTATTAATTATGGCAGTTTCAAATTGCCATGCAAAGGAACTTTCTGCCTTCACCCTAGGGCAAAACCTTCAGATTTTCAAGACAAGAGCAAGACTAAGCAGCAAGGATGTTTACACGTCACTTACTCTACTCGTCAAACCTCCAGGCAGCCAGTGTGGTCACAGACAGCAACTACCAGCAGCCCCTCAGCCATCCGCAGTTATGACAGTAACTTCTTTAGGGCTACTCCAGTAGCAGGGGAATCACTGGACTGAGAGCGTGCTGCAGCCTTGGCAACATACCCTGCCCAGGGGCTGCACAGAGAGATGACGCAAACCTGTTATCTCTGGCTCTGTTCCACCAGGAGATTGATGCAAGGGGAACCCTGAACTGGCTGCTGAAGCTGCCTCGGAATTGACATCCTTTGACAGAGGATTTGTCCCACATTGATGAAGTTTGTGTCAGAAATTACCTACCAAGACTCTGGGGGAGCTGCTTTGTTCAAAGTGTGATGCAGTTCTGAGCAAAGCTGTCTTGGTACTGAGTCTAACCCACAGCCAAGCTATCAGAAACAACCATGCCATACTAAAAAGGAAAATGGACAGGTTGATGCACAAGGTCACCTTGATTGCCAGAAATCAGGGACAGCAATCAAATACACTCAACTGCCAGCAAGCAGAAAAGCCAGGTCACAAGCTCTGTCCAAGAGCTGGCCAAAAAAACCCAGGGATTTCCACTAATCAAAAGCTCTCAGGACCCTGCAGCTGCTCAGTGAAATTAATGCTGCTGTCACTTTCATTAACAGTAGCAGAAAATATAAGAAAGTAATTTTCACTGAGCAGCTGTAGTGAGTTTCCAGGGTTTGTGGCCCCAGGACAGACCCACCAGGTTACCTGCCCTGAGACTAAATGCTTTATGGTTCCTGTAGCACCCTAGCCGTGGAGTAAGTCCAGGGGAAGTGTGGTCAGGCACACTTCCCCCACATTGTTCAAAACACTCTCCCTCCACAGAAGTGTGGGTTTTCCAATTCAAGTTCAACGAAAACTTGGAAGTTTCTCCGCTGCAAGTAGTCATCAATCATTCCTTTTATACATCAGGCTCTATTCTGCATTTTAAGCCTTGCATTTCAAGTAAAAGAACCCAACTAGATTTTCACACACGAACACAGCAAACTATCATGCAAAGGCATTACAAAAGCACCCTAACATGCTCCTCCATAACAGTAATGTATTCATTTTGTTAATATTTTAACATACCCATCCCATGACTAGACAGAAAATAGGTTTAGGTTCCTTAAGTTTCATGCAGAAAGCAGGTAACATTCATTTAGATCCAGCTGTGTGCTGCCCCACACACTGCAGTCAGACAAAAACATCTATTAAAGGTTTACATAGCATGACCGCAAAAGATATTGCTAGAATTCAGATAATCTGCAACTTTGATTTTTGCACTTCACAATATTAATGCTAGATCCTTTGCTACTGATGTTTCTGCATCTGCAGATGCATCCCGTAAGTCCAGTTCCAGCATGGAAAGACACCAAGCTTTTATTAGTCCAAGCAAAGAATACAAAGAAGCACTCAGAATAAAAGCCCTGTAAAACAAAAACAGGATCTCCTGTAATCTAACTCGAGAGGCTCATTCAGCTTGGCTTGGATGTTAGTGCTGCCCAGTAGCTTGCAAAATATGCTGAAGAAGTGATAGCTAGCCAAGTCTCACTGACAAATGAAAATTAGCATGAAGCTGGCCTGCCTTAGGCATTTGGCTGCCCTGCTTAAACTGCAGCACATGTGTGCTGGCACATGCATTTTGAAGTATGCCAAGCCAGCACTGTTTGCTCCCTTTCAAGCAGAGAGTGTGTATCTGTCAGATCTGAGTGGAGTAGTGATACATATGAAACAGCTATGAAGCCACATGTTTTATTTTTCATGTCATCTGCAGAAAGCTGCCTGCATAGCTATCCCCTTCTTGCCAGGTACACTCATCCTCCTCCTTCCCCATTGAGTTAATCCTTCTAATCTGTAGCAGTTTATCTTCTGTCTCCCTTTACCTCACATTTTACTAATAAGTGCTTGGTATTCAAGGAACCAGATTTCAATGTCATTCAGGTTTCTTCTGAATGTTCAGGTCTTCCTGAACACCACATAATATCTCTAAAGTTCAAATTAAAGTAGTTTTTCAGACTATTCCAATTAGTGTTAAAATTATGTGCTTAAGAGTCAACATTCAGACTATTCAGTATTTTAAAATGCAATTTAAACGTGAGGATTTGAAAGTAAAGCATGTTTTCTGTAAGAAAAAGCGAGAGAGACAGCAAGAATCCCATTATTTGAAACATTCAAGCTACAGAACGAAAAGCCCTACAATTCAAATTAAAGACATGCTTGTGATTTTTATGAGAACTATTTTTCTGCTTCTGTACCTCTTACCTACTGCCCCACACAACCTGGGACTTCAGCATGTTCAAATGTGTTTTCTCACCAGCCTACGCATTATGCTCTGGTTCATCTTGGGCAGGCTTCTCCTCTTCACCAGATTATGTTGCATCTGTCTGCTGAAGTCTGAATTCACCTTGTTTGGTCCCTTTAAAAGAAAAGCCCACCTTGGGCATCCAAGCCTAACTCCCCCATTCCCTAGTGGACTAGGGCACTCACCTGATCAAGCCGACCCCACCCTACTGCCTGTTGAGGGCTTTGCTAAAACACACACAGCTTCTTAGTATAGATGCAAAGGTACAGTAGTATGTGGGTAGTAGCACCCATCAGGGATGGATCGGTTGAGTAAGTCTGGATCAGAAACAGCAATTCACTGAAGTCAAACTTCCTGCGGGAATGTGTTACGTCTAAAAAAACATTCTCACTGGTCTTCCTTGACATCCTGACTGTCACTAGGAAAAGGTTTAATATCACCAAAATCCTCAAGAAATCAAAGATTCCTCAGATCTATTAATTTTTGCCTTATCTGCTTATTTGCACACTTGCACCAATTCAGGAGTTATGCTCTTGATAGATTTCAAAGAAAAGGCTATCTTCTGTAGTCAGAATGCTGCCAACAACCATTTCAATACCTGGCTATCCCTCTAGTGTTATATTCATAGCAAACAAAGCATCACCAAGACAGATTGACAGCCAGGCACCTGGACTAGTGGTACCTGGTGGGTAGCAAGGTTTATTTTGTAGGGCACAGAAGACACAGAGATGGAAATCAGCCCCAGGCATTCATAACTGGTACAGTCTGCTTTCCAGCTCTCTGCCCAGTGATTTTGAAGCTGTGCAAATCCCTAGTTTTCTTAAAGTTCTCCTCCTCTCCCCCCCCCCCCCCCCAAAAAAAAAAAAACCACCAAAAAACAACAAAACAAAAACCAAAAACTAAGGCACTTTCTGTGAAAAACTGCTTCTCATGTGCAATTCTACCAGTTCCTAGGGGAGATGCAGATTTGACAGGACTTTTCCAGCTGTCTCACCGATTCACTCCAGAAAAGCCTGCTAACGCTTGTCAAGCTTTAGCATAACATGGAGTTGTCCTGTTTCCAGGGATAGCCCTAGTTAGTTCTAGCTTGGGCATTTTTGACCTGTGCTCCATCATTCCCAGAAGAGGTACACAAAATCCTTACAAATACATCTACACCAGTGTGTACAGCCAGCCAAGATTCCTACAGTTATCCCCTCTTCTTCACTTTTAGGAGACTTGTGCTGTGATCCAACATGACCTTCAACAGTAGTGCATACCCCTTCCAAGTTGAAGCCATTATAACCTGAACATTTGGTTCAGGTTTCTCTGGTTCTACTATTGCAGCTTTCTAGTCCTTCTGGCATTACCAGTACAACTGGCTCCACAGTACTGCTAGAATTAAACTTGCCAGCCAAAGAACAGCAAGTAAGGCTGGTGACAGAACAGTTCAGACCTTTCTGTCAGGCATTTGGACACTAAGACTGTGTTAAAGAAACTAAAAATACAATCGCATATGTTTTGCCATAGTTAGAGTTGTCTCTCCACACACTAGAAGCTGAAACCCTCGTATCTGGTGCCACCCTTCACCAGCTTGCTGTCTCAGTCCAGGAGTCTCTGAAGTCTCCAGAGTCAGACAGAAGGACACTACCTTTCACAGGTTTGGCGTGTTTTTTTTTTTTTTCTCTTTTGTTTCTTACTTTCAGCTTTAACAAAAGGAGATCTCTAACATCGTTCTGTCTACTGTCACAGTACTCACAGTATCAGCTGCATCACTGGTTAAGGTCATGTTTCACGCACTATATACTAAAGCAATAATGGAAGAACATTCAGTGTCTGTAAAATACTTTTTAAGAGGAAAAACAGTTCAGCCCTAATTAATATTCAAGGCATGTAGGCAGGCAATCGCTATTTCTTCTCTGGCTAAACTTTTGCTTCTTCCTCCAAATTCCATGATGGTACATAATTAAGGCTATATCCTACTTGCTATGAATCGATCAGATGAGAGCACCAGCCAAAGACCGGGCCTATGTGACACTTGCCCAATTTACCTGTAAGTAGACTAGTCTGGTATCAGAGGGAGCAGACACGGAGAGTGAGGATAAATTGTGACCTCAAATTCTGTCAATAATAAGTTTTACAATTGCAACTGCTCTAAGTTTATTCCATCAGGGTTGCTATTTATCTTCCTCTTAAGAGAAAGGTAGCCTGTATGGTCTGTCTCTTCCATCTTTCTGTAAGAGAAAGAAAGACTAATTTTCTTAATTAAAAGTAGAGGAAGAAGGGGGAAAAGGATTTGTTAGTTATGATTTGACCTAGTTTCCACTTACCTACAATATCTTTATTTAGAAAACCAATGTCCAAACAACTGAAGAAACAGAACACCTTTTCTTAAGAAAGTGGGAAAATATATTTTATTCGTCTTCATTAGAATATCCTACGCCTTGCAGAGAAGAAAGCATTACACAGCTCAGTGAATTGAAGGCTCTGTTGCAACTGACAGGCTGAAGACAGACATAGCTTTCCTCAGATGCATGCAGCCTTCTCCCAACCCTCTTCAGCCAAGAAGCACATGTCTCATGATTTACACACCAGTGTCTAGGCCTAGCCATTCTACTACAAGTTCTTCTGTAGCAAAGTTACAGAGAAGAGGCAAAACGTGTAAACACAGAGACATTTTCCAAGTCAACCCTACAAAAAAGCAAGACAGACAATAGCAAATAGTGGCCTAAAAATCCAAAATTTTATTCAAATTAATAAACAAACACCCAGAAACCCTTGATGAAAAGGCCACCACTGTTCCTGTTGAAGTTAACTGCTACTGTATGCTACACTTCATCATTGCACATGATCTAGTCGATGTGGAAACTGTTGGATAGCGACTCCTACAAACTTGCCAATGCTTTATAAATTTAGTGATATTGGACTGGAAACCAACATTAGCCTTTGCAACCTGCAATGATATTCTATTATCAAGTACTGCAGTATGAAGGTTGGAGTCTTCCTGGTTTATGAATGCAGGAGGTTTTTTCTTCAAGTTACTCTTTTACAGGGAACCACGTTATCTGAAGCATATTGTTAAAGCTAACTGTTCTTTAATAAAGTGGTGCGTTGTTTGAATCTTTTGGCCTTCTATATATTGCAAAAAATAACAGTGTGCTTCTTTCTAAAAAGCATGTCTGCCAGTTTCACCAAATTAATATCAATTTCCAACACCACTTGTAAGTGCTATTTTAGAAGATGCTTGATCCCACTGAAACCACACTGATGGAAGGAGTAGGCAAAGTGACAGATCTAAAACATATTGTTCTCCCTCCTTCCTCCTCTTTTGAGCTGCAATTTACCACTCAGCTAATAAATAGATGTGAGTTAAAATTAAAAAACTGATGTTCGCGTACCTGATCTGTTCCACCCCCATCCTGCAACAGCTGCAGAATTTCCTCCTCCACTCTGCCACGTTCTTGCTGCACTTTTTAGATCCATACAGTTTTGTACCTACTGTGGTTATAACCTCAATGAGGCCAATAATTAACAGTTGAGGGTCACAGCAGTACCCAAAAAATGCATCCAGAAGGGCCCCCCTAAGACAACTGGCTGGCCCAGACACCCCCAGGACTTCAAGCAGCATGCAAGAAAACAGGAGCTCCTCTAAACAAACATGGTATGTTTTCCCCCTACAAATACCAGTTCTTTGATTTAGTCCCATCAGGATTATTGGTGTACAATCCTCACTTCAGTGTTTAAATACATCTGGTTCTAAGACCCTAAATACAATTTCAGTGGAATGGTTTCAACTGAATTCAGGAGACCAACCCATGAAAGAACTCCAGTTTTCCCATTTAACTACCTGAAGCAGCTACAGTTTCCAACAAGCCTCCAGGTATGCCTAGTGTTTCACACTTGGACATATCCCTTTCCCTCTCCAACAGCCTCCTGGTGAATACACCTGTCCAAAGTGATAGAGACACGTTCCAGGTTCTCCCTTAACCTGGACGTAAGAGGACACCCTCTGTTACTTGGCCAGCTTAGGGACATGCCCAAACCACCACATCATGTGGTACTACTAGTTTTTAAAACAGCCACAGCAGGAACTGCCTTGGTGATTAGAGTCTTACACCTTGAGGACTGATCAAGCTCAATTTGCATAAAAATACCTTTGACCCCAGTACTAGACTATGTCAACTTTCCAATGAAGCCTCCATCTTTGCAGAGTTGGCAGCCTGGGTACCTCCCACTGAAGATGACCTGAGCTCCAGAACAAAGGTTCAGTACTCCAGGTTGCAGAGGAGAGCTATCTGGATGAGCATACCCCACGTGACAGTTCAACCCCCGTGAATGCCCTGCACACCCCTGTTACGGGGCACACAAGCACCCTTCATGATCCTTTTGAAGGTGGACACCCCACAGCAGTTGCTGCAGGATTCAAGGGCCTAGAGGCATCATAAGCAAAGAGAAAGAGCTTGCCATAGCTCAAAGAAACAGGACCTGGTGTTCTTTGTATTCAAAACCTAACACAAACCCCTATTTTTATGCAGAGATCAAGTCTCCAGCTCTTAGCCTCCCCAACTAAGAGACCTAAGCACTCTGGAATCAAGCCTCTAACAGCTCCCTCCTGTTGTATGAGTTTCATGTGCCAGGTTGCTTGTTGCCTGCTTTAAAAGGAAAGCTAGAAATTCCTCCTCCGGTCTGGTAGCTAGGCTGCTCCTCAAATCCATAAAGCTGCTGGCTCAGACACTGCCTTGGGTAGTGCACATGAGCACCCTGGCAGTCAGCACAGCACTTGACTCTCAGCGAGGGCTTTTCCAATGAAAGTTCTTCAGGCCTGGGCTGATTAGGTATGTTTCCTGAACGGCTCTCCCAAAGTCAGACACTTGAGTAACACATAATAAAGTCAAATTCCTCCCTTACACCAGCAATACCACTCTGACCTTAAATACCAAGAAGAAATAAATGCCTCTAAAAAGGCAATCTCCACTAATGCTATTTTAAGCTCCAGCTCCTTACACCTGTGCTTCGGCCCTGAACCACTAGAACCAGCATCCAGGGCTGTAACACCATATTGTTTAAGTTTACAAGTCCAGACCCACTTCCTGATGACAACCTAAATCATTCAACATAGGAGGAAAAGTGGCAGTGACTGTCAGAAACGTTTGTGTGATTAAATGTTTCTTGTGAACCTTCTGGCCAGGGGAATAATATCACCGTGACCCAACATAATCTGCAGCGTGTCAGATAGCTAAGCGACTGGTAAGATCACAGGATTCCCCGTGGTTAATCAAGTTCATGCCAGTTGTGAGTCTAGAGGCTCACTGGTAAAACTACTGGCTGAACAGCAATTTGGCATTGGTCTATAAGCCCATTACCCAAGATTACCTCCCCCAGTTCGTCCTGTGTGACCAGAGATCTGTAATGGAAGAAGGGCTGCATCTCATGGGTGCTCACTGACAGCAGCTGATATTTTCCAGGATGGCTCTTCTCTCTAGGCTTATTAAAAATAACAGACACCTTCTACAGACCTAAAGAAAAGGCTACTCAGTTATTTGAGGACAGATTTTCAAAAGCTGCTTCAACACCTAAAAATGCATTTTCATATAGAGTAACATGCCTGAGAAGTTCCCCATACAGCTAAGTGATTTATCTGCCACCAAAACCAAGCAGCAGGCAGCACTAACCATGTTTAGTAATGCTACTAGGTAAACTCTTAAACCTCAAATTCCCTGCAACTAGTCACAGGACCTGACTCCTGCCCAGCAGACTGAGCATCTTAAACATATTTTCAGCCAAGTATTGCAGAGGAATAAGTGCAGGGGTTTTCTGTAGAAAAGTTCTTTATCCTTCCTGAAAAAAAAATAAGCTAGAAAACAGAAAAGTAGTATAGTCAGATGAATGGCTGCTTCCTGTTCAGCTTTCTCCACCAGGCAACTCGTAATCACTGCCCATGAACAGCAAAGAAGGTAATTTTGCTTGAAGCAGCAAAATAAGAATCCATGAAAGTATCAGCAAATAACTTGAGGGATATGAAAGCGCTCTTCAGAGATTTCTGCAAGCGTATTTCAAGCTCCACGCATGTCCTGACAATTGTTAACATAAAGCAAAAAACCTTACCACCCTCCCAACACCATTCTGTTTGGGATAATCTTTTGATGGCTCTAGCTGAGCCTCTTTTTAATCACCCTGTCCTCAGATTTTCTAGCAGATTAAAACAAAGAAAATAAAAATATTTTTCAGTTACAGCATTACAAGTGAAATCCATCAAACCCCCATCCAAATATAGCAAACATGTCTAAGGAGCTTGCTTTCTGGCTGGTGGTGGGGTTTTTCGCCTCAAAACAGTCTTTTGCAGTGATGTGGTTTTAGGTAGTCCATTGGCTTTCATCTGCCTTTTGGAAAAGGTATCAACTTTTGATTAATGGCTGACAGGCAACTAACAGCAAGGAAGCTTTTCTTCATTGGAGCTGTTAGTGATGCTCCCCAATATTGTCAGTTGAATGACAGTATGACGGAAGACACTGAGCATGGCACTAAGTCTCATATGTACAAGGCTAAGTGCTGGCACCCGAGAAAGAGACATCTTTCAGCTCTGAGGATTTGCTAGGAATACTGTTCTATGAGACACAAGGAAATGTATATGAATAGAGAACCCCTGTGCTGGCATTAGAGATGATCTTGACATTCATCTGGACTTTTAAAATCCCGAAGGCAAGCAGTTCAAACTGTGAAGGGGTAATTACTGAACAAATACAACCTAGCACAGGGCTATAACAAGAAAGCGCCTTGTACAGTATCACCCAATCATTACTCCTCACTAGAAGACTTTTTTTCCCCAAAAAAAATTGCTGTCTTTAATGAGTGGAATAGCAGTGTTGCATCAAGAACACTTCAGCTAGCCTTGGGGCAAAGGGACAGTGACTGCAAAAAAACCCCACACTGTATGAACTCTACTCAGTCGTTACAAACACAGGCAGCAGCCTAGGAGAGGTGACAGAGCCTGGTGCATTACACCTGGACGATCCCTTCAAGCAGCAGCAAAGCACAAGAGGATTTCCTCTGCTTTCCCCATTTCCGAGCAAAGATGTAAGCTTCTCCTCATAAACCCCTGCACCTGAGACCATGCTACTACACCGCTTTTTGTCTCAGATTTACAACCCATCTAAAACCACAGCCGAGTGTCACACCTGCACAACTAGCCTAGACTTACTTGTGGTCACTCTTAATTTTACTCTTGCCTCTAAGAAAGAAACACCCGTTTGCTAGTGAAGCAGCAGGTCTTTCGTAACAGGAAACAGCCTCCAAAAAGAGATGCTGGGTAAGGCATCGTACAGGTATCTCTGCTGATTCCCAGAGAAAGAGTTGCACTGGAGAACATGGGATCTGCCAGGGATTTGACTGACTACACTGTCAACATGCCTGACGACACTTCTAACAAGAATACTGCTTTGCCCCTGAGAACTTTTCCATTGCAAAAAAGACACAAGTGAAAATGTTTGGCTTATAGCTACAAGGACGCAAGTGACCCTTACATGCTTGGCACTATTTACATTTCTCCTTAATTATAATCTTTCCCAGGACACTATTTATAAAGTTTACATCAGCATCCAACGACAAACAGGGCATTTTTTTTTTCCATGAGCTCCAGCAAGTAACTTTCAAACAACTTACCAAACCCTCCCTTCTGCATAGAAAAGCATTAAATACATCTTTAAGTTATTAGTTGGGGTTTTTTTAACAAATGATGCTCCACTGGTGCACAGTCCTTCCAAGGGCAAAGCACTGCCCCAGTTCAGGCTCTGAAGGCGCACACGGCCCTGGGAGGCTCTCTCTGCCAGAAGGCAGGGTCTAGAGAAGCTGCACGCATTTCAGACTCCGCACCCAGCAGACGCCCCCCAGGAGCGCCAGCTCCGCCGGGCAGACAGCCGGCCCCACCGGTTCCCGGCCCGAGAAGCACCCTGCCCTCCCCAAAGGGACGGTGACACCCCCGCCAAGCGCTCCCCACGCTCCGGCCTCCCGGGGCACTTTCGGGGGGCTGCGGCGCTCCCCCCCCGCCCCCGCTCACCTCGCTCATGGCGCGCGGCAGCCCGGCTCGCGGCAGCGCAGCTCGCGGCACCCCCCGGCACAGCGCTCCCGCCGCCCCGCGCCGCCCGTTAAGAAGCGGCGCCCCGCGCCCGGCCCGGCCCCAGCCAGCCAATGAGCGCCGCGCCCGCGCCGACCCCCCGCGCCCCCATCCGAGAGGGCGCGGCGCCCCCTGGCGGCGGCGGTGGCTCCCGCCTGGCAGCCGGTGCCCGGGCCCCGGGGTGCCGTCCCGCACAACCGGCGGCCCCCGCCGCCTCGGCCGAGCGGGCAGCGCGGAGGTGCTGAGGCTGGAGCCGCGCCGCACGCTCGTCCTCGGGAAAGAGCGGTCACAGGCACCGGGACCGCTGCTGTCCCCAAACACCCGGCACAAGACGCGCTCCCGTTGGGGTGGCCCCGGGGCGCCCGGCTGAGGGAAGGGGCCGTCACCGGGGCAGGCGGCGGGGGAGCTGGGGACAGGCCCGGCCGCCGGCTCGGGCGGGGAGCTGCCCTTGCCCTTCCGCAGTGCGGGCCGGGCCGCCTGGGGCTGCGGGCTGGTGCGGGCGGGTCGGGGAAACGAAGTTCCACCGCCGCCTTCGGCACCCGGCCCCGCTCCTCGGCACTGGCGGGCAGCAATCCTAGAGCCTCACGGCCATTTCTGACAAAATACACAGCATTTCCTCACCGAGCTGCTTTCGCGGGTGTAGGCAAAACAGCCCTTCTGATAATTTCTCTGGAGGAATACTTAAAATAACACTTTGGAAAGGGTGCTGCTGTCTCCAGCATCCATCTTCTGATGGAGCGCAATTACTGTATTTGGCAATACGCATTTCAGATGCTCTGACTCATGTATCTGTGAAGAAATATAGGTTCAATTTGCTCTGGGAATGCATTTAACTCCCTCAAATTTTTCTCAAATCAATATAAAAGTTAACACATTATTTTGGAGAGCCCAAGAAGCCTGCCAAACCTCTCCACTTCCAAAGACTACCTTGCAGCAGCCTCTTCTCTTCATCAAAACCTATGTTCGGGGCCAGTCTTAATAAATTTTGCAAGACCTTTCTGGAAATGACCTTTCCCCTCTGAGCTGCAGAGGCACAGGCACCACAGTGTCCCTTTGCTGTGCCACCCGTCAGCAGACGCACAGTGATGGGGGGGCACAGGGAGCACCCCAGCTGCAGTGACCACCACCACAGCTTTCAGTCTGCTCCTGCCTGAACGCCTGCCCGGCCCCTGCCTGGCCCTGTGCTCTTACCAGCACTCCTCCCCAGCAGGCGAGATGAAAAGACTCCACAGGCAGTGGAACTGGGGATGTGGATCATGGGAAGAATGTAGGGATGCTGCCCTGATGTTAGGGATGGGATCAGGAAAGCTAAGGCATAGCTGGAGCTGAATTTGGCAAGGGATGCAAAGAATAATAAGTGCTTTTATAGGTTTGTTGGCCAGGAAAGGAAAATAAAGTTTACCCTCCTGGTAAATAAAACGGGAAAGCTGGTGACAACTGACATGGAGAAAAGGCTGAGGTACTCAACACATTTTTTTGCCTCAGTTTTCAGTGTTAATCTCTCTTTCCACATCTGTCAAGCCCCTGAACCTCAAGGCAGGGACTGCAGGAATGAAGTCCCTCCCACTGAAAGTAAAGACCAGGTTGAAGACCACCTGAAGAACCTGAACATACACAAGTCCATGGGACCTGACAAGATGCACCCCAGGGTCCTGAGGGAACTGGCTGATGTAGTTGCCAAGACACTCTCCATCATATTTGAAAAGGCATGGCAGTCAGGCAAAGTCCCTGGTAACTGGAGGAAGAGAAACATCACACCCATTTTTCAAAAGGGTAAAAAGGAGGATCCTGGGAACTACTGACCGGTCACTCTCACCTTTGTACCTGGTAAGATTATGGAACAGGTCCTCCTGGAAGACATGTTGAAATATAAAGGCATGGAGGTGATTAGAGACAGTCAACATGGCTTCACCAAGGGCAAATCATGCCTGGCTGATCTAGTGTCCTTCTGCAGTGGAGTGGCTGCATCAGTGGACAAGGGAAGAGCTATGGATGTCATCTACCTGGACTTAGGTAAGGCCTTTGATATGGTCAATATTCTTGCTGCTAAATCAGAGAAACGTGGGTTTGATGGATAGACTGTTAGATAAGGGATGGATGGCCATGTCTGAAGAGTAACAGTCAACAGCTCAACGTGCGGGTGGAAACCAGCAAGGAGTAATGACCCTCAGGGGTCTGTACTGGGACCAATACTATTTAAAATCTTCATTAACGACACAGACAGGGGGATTGAATGTGCATTCAGCAAGTTTGCAGATGACATCAAGCTGAGTGGTGCCATTGATTCAGTAGAGGGAAGGGGTGCCATCCAGAGGGACCTTGACAGGCTTGAGGAGTGGGCTTATATGAACCTCATCAGGTTCAACAAAGCCAAGTGCAAGGTCCTGCACCTGTGTCAGGGCAGTCCCCAGTATCAATACACTTGAAGAGATTGAGAGCAGCCCTGTGGAGAAGGACTTGGGGATACTGGCACATAAAAAATTGGACGTGAGCTGGCAACATGTGCTTGCAGCCCAGAAAGCCAGCCATATTCTGGGCTGCATCAAAAGAATGTGGTCAGCAGGCTCAGGGAGGTAATTCCGCCCCTCTACTCCACTCTGATGAGACCCCACCTGGAGTACTGCATCGAGCTTTAAGGTCCCCAGTACAAGAGAGACATGAACCTGTTAGAGGAGGTCCATGAATATGATCAGAGGTATGGAACACCTTTCCTGTAAAGAAAGTCCGAAAAAGTTGGGGCTTTTCAGCCAAGAGAAGGCTCAGGGGAGACCTTATTGCAGCTTTTCAACATATTGAAAGAGGCTTATAAGATGCAGAGAGACTTTACCAGGGCCTGCGCAGGGCTGTGGATGTGGGGTATGAGGCAGAAGGAGGAAAAATATGTAGGGGGACAGGCTGGGGCAAGGGTTGATAACAGGAGGGTAGAAGGTGCATGGTTTGCCTCCTGCTTCCTTCAGGGTGCTAGGAAAGCAGAGGAAGCTGAGGGCACGAGTTGAAAACAGGCACTGGGGACCTCAGTTGCAGGAGATGACTTGTCTTTGAAGAAGAAAGAAGAGCACTGCCTTTTATTTCGCTTGGGCTTCTGGGTTGGAAAGACCCAACCTACCTATCTTTGTAAATCTGTTAATATACATTTACTTGGACTGATAAACATGTTATTGTATCAGCTCAGAAACTTGCTGCCCTGACTTCTGGGCAGGAATAAAATGCTAAATTGTGATTTATCCCTTGTTTGGAGAAACCTGCTGGCTCCTGACAAGGTAATAGCCACTTCTCAGACACTGATGTGATTACTAGCCTAAGCCAGCCACCGGAACTTTCACGGTCTTGATTTGGAGTGAGGATATCTGAGGTCTTCCAGGGAAGTAGGGAGATGGCAGCATTATGTGAGCCCAGGCAGGCTGATCCAGCAGCAGCAGGACTTTCTTTTGCCCTATTAAACACATTGGCATATTTGCAGTTTATGACATTATCCGACTAGTCTTTGATCTTCTTTAACCTGAGCCAGTGCCATGTTTGCAGATGTGAATAGTTTCTTTAAAAAAAGAGTTCACAGCATGAGCTGGTTGAAGAAGAATCACCAAATGCATTGATTGTATGGCTGTATGAATTATAGATATAGCTTAAGTATGAAACCTGCCATTCACCATTGGGGACCTCAACACTGCAGGGACTCTTTATGAATTTGAATCCTAAACAAGGGTTCCCCTCTTTTTTTTTCTTTTTTTTTTTTTTAGGCTTCTTCAGGTAACTAGTGATAATATATGAGGGGGAAGACATCATCTTTGGTCCTTTTTCATTGTACTATTATTCCCAGGACCTCCATGGGCATTTGGCATTTTTCAAAAATTGGTAATTGTTCCAGCTTTTGTTGTGAGTGGACCAAGCAGGCAATAAGCATGGTGAGAGTTGATGACATGAGTAGCTTCAGGACTGTAAATATGGTATAAGGACCTAAAGTAAATACGATGAAGTTTACCCCTGAACAAGCTATGTACTATGTGACAACATTTTCCAGTGAAAAGTAATTGTGCGTACATTGTGTTATTTGTATTCTGACAGGAGTGGCACTGGTCTTTCAGTTAATGGGTACAAGGCACAATGCTAACACAAACTATTAAAGCAGTATTTCTGAACAAAGGGCTCACAGTCAATGGTAAGTGATACAGACCGCTGAGAGAAAATCTTTTCAGTTCCCATTGACACTGATAGGAGTCATACTGGTCTCTCTTCTTCATCAGCAAATTAAACGTGTGAAATTCAAGTAGAAAATCTCATGGTGATAATTCAGGCTGTGCACTCTGCTGTGCACAGAGAAACATGTTAGCAGAGAAGGCTCTTTGCACTAGATTCAGCAGGGGAATATGCGACGTTTTTGTTTTCTGACCTGCTTTGTGGAGTTCACAGCTTCCAAGAGAGGCACACTGGAGAGCGCACCAAGCTGTGTCTGGGGAAGCCCAGAGGTCCCATGGTACTCGGCTCCACCCACTGCAGGACATCCCTGTGGTCCCAGTTCAGTACCTGTGGGCAGGATTGATGTGAGCCGGCATTTTGAGGAATGAGCTGCCTGGATTAGCTAGTGGAAGAAGTAGAAGTGGGTGGAAAACCCTCCCTTCTTGGGGCCCTGTATTAGATTTGCGTTCACAGCCAGGTGCCGCTCTTTTCAAATACAGCATTGGGCATGGTCTCTTCTTCTAGAGCAATGAAGCTGATGGCAATAGCACTGCCCTTCACGCAATGACTCTCTGCTCTGAGGACAACCTGCATATTTTGTAGCACGCAGTCACAGCATAAGATGCAGAAGCTGCTCTCAGACAGGTTCCTGAATGAGCACAAGACTCCCCTCTCCCCAGTGAAAGCCCATGACCACAGAGATGCACCTGTTCTCTCTCCCTCTGAACAAATCTTGTTCCCTGCCTCCCAGGTTTGCATAGTGTGCAGTGGAGAAAACTTCCATTGCCAGCCAAAGAAATCTAAACATAAACTGTGGGATGAAATGCTATGTGCCTTTCCTACTTCTCAGTGTGGACCTGCTGCATTTAGAAACTCTTGAACGTACAGGCGCACAGATACCCCCTAATCTTGGATGCAGCTTGAGCTCTGATATTTTCATCTGTGAGCCAGCTTAGTTTGACATATCTTGAGTTCTGGAAATGCAGCAGCAACTTGAACTTTTCAGAAGGATCTTAGAATAAAAATAACTGTAATATTTGTTTTATTTATAGTCTGTCATTTACGCTGTCTGATGGCACCAGGTTTTAGTTTTGAGGTATCCTTTCGCTGGCAGCTTTTCTAACCTATGGCAACCCTGTAATTTAAAGGTGCCCCAAAGATCAGCTTTTACTTAAGTGCACAGATAAGTAGTGACACTTCTAAATAGAGAAAATGTTCTAAGGTAATCTGTTTTCAAGTGCCATTATATTCTGAAAATTGACTATTAAAATACCACCTTCTTGTTCATTATGTCTGCACCGCGCTATGTGTTCAATCTTGTCTGCTAGCATATGACTGCAATTTTACTCCCACTTACCTGAAAGACTCAGCAGAGAGCATCTGAGCTGGATCTCAAAACAGAAAGGCTCACAGGCTTGCGAGGAGTTTCACCTGTGTAAGGGGACTAACGATGGCTCTTCTCTGAAGACTGACCGATCCATAACTGAAGAACCATGTGTTGCATATATGGAACAAATTTGCTAATTGTAATTGGTAATGGCACACACCTGCACAGTCTTGCTTTAGTTGAAGGTGCCTACTAAGCGAAATGGTTTTATTAGAAGTATGGTTATCTGCAGAATCGATCCAGAAAAGACAGTAACACAGAGTGCAGAAGATACTTAGGTTGCTATATTTTTCAGTTAAAATTTGATTCAGATCATATCAAACCCAAAAAGAACAAAATCAAAATATGGCTGTGCCTTCGAAGGGGTTCCATATTACATCAGAGCAGAGCCACTCTGGTTGAATATATTTGGATTTTGACTGTGACTTCGAAAACTGAAGTTTCCCAGCACTTGAGATTGGTACGCTGAAGTGAAACCTATGCCTCTTGCTAGTTTTATGCTCTATGAATTTTTAAAGAGAAGGAACAATTTCACAGAAACTTTCAGGGAAAAAAAAAAGTCCGTGTTGTGGCTGAAATCAAGGACATTGATTTCAAACAGAAAGCTTTCATTTCAGAAAGGCTGTGTGCCTTTGAGTACTGGAAAACAGAAGGGGATCTGCAACATGACCTTAATTACAGAGAATATGCTGTAATTATAGGCTTTGGTTTGCTTCTTGATTTAACCAGCATAGCCCTAGACACTCTATGATGTATGACTGGTCATATCATGCATATCAGCTAATTTGCCCAAGTAAAAAATTTAAAATGTAAAAAAAAGACAGTTTCCACAGGTTTACCTCACATTAGTATGCCCTTTTACCTTTTAATTAAGAAGCTAATGGCTTTGGGTAGTTAAACAATAAAATACATTTGAAGATCTGGGCCTTAGGGCCTTTTTTACAATAACCTTTGCTCCCATGCAAGAGGAATAAGTCAATGGTTCCAACAAAATCTTATTGTGGTTGGTGTCACAAAAATACCAAATATAATTTGGAAAAATTGAGTCTTTTCTCAAGAGAGTTGCATGACATGACTTACTGTACAGTGTGAGTCATCTTCTATCTTAAAAAAAAATAATCACCCAAATATAAGTGTCGATTCTTCAGTCTGGCCAAAGAATTTTGAAGGATGTAATCCAGAGATGTGTCCTTAACTTTGGTGTAGAGAGCCATTTTCAGTTTAAGCTTAATTCCCTAAACCTTTCAAACCCTGAAGAATGTTGTGGGTTTTGACTCTTTGTCTGGCTCTGTTTTGCAGAAGCCAGAGGATGTGAAAATGTATTCAGATGTTACTTGACACTTACCCATGGCAGTTAACTTTTTACTAAAAAGGTAAAGAGACATAATAATTATCAGTTAACAATTTTCAATCTCTGTATAGACAAAGGAATTTATGTGATTAAAAGGATCCACAACAATTATAACTTGCAGAATGGAGAGATAAGGAAGTTTAAGGTATACTCTTTCCCTTACTGCAGTGACTTTGGGGAAAATAAGGTTAAGGCTAAATTCTCTGTACCTAGCCTCTCTTTCTGTGTACTTTGGATGAGAGAAAGGAAAAGTCAAACTCTTTGCCCCAAAATTCTCAGTGGCATCTTACAGAAATTATTTCTTTCCAGTACAAGCTGAGAGCATTAGGTGTTGCATATATATATGTATGTATGTATGAATGTATGTGTGTAGCATATGTCAGGGTGAAATAAGACTTCTAGGAGTCTCATTAGCTCTTGACCATTGCACAGGGGTCAGGGAGCATTTTCCCCTTTGTGTACACCCTAAATCCCTTATTCAGCTCAGAGACTAGATCTAGAAGGCTGCCGGCTTCAAAAGGCTTGAAGTGTACTGCAAAGATAACATCACTGCCAGTATTAACCTCTGCACGCAACTCAGGGATCACAGTTTTCTCTCCTACTCCACCTGCAGAAAGCTGGTTTGACCAAAAACGAAGGGTAGTGCTATAAGAGCCCTTCCACTGTGCACCACCTGGCAGTGCTGCTGGGACTGCTGGAGCTGCTGGATTTTTTTTTTTCTTGGTCTCTGTAACAGCACAAGGCTGAAGTTCAGAAGAGTTTCTGTCCTGTTTGCTTTTCATCTTTAGTCAGAGCAGAGGCTTCAAAACAACCTCTGATCTTTGTGTCACAGCGCTGCAAATTTTGCCAGACATTTTACAGGAAAAAAAAAAAAGTTAAGACATTCAGACCCTTTTTTTCCATTTACCCCAGCAACCTTTTTAGTGCTGTCTTGATAGCAATTACACATAACATATTCCAGTAAAAGGAAGTTAAAGTCACCAGGTCAAGTGATCTGTAATTAGCAGCTGCCAAAATGAGGACACCAGTGTGAACAAACTTCATTTCTGCTCTTCCCTCATGAAAATGCATGTTGGGGCTCTCCAGTTTCCCAGAGGGCAGAAGCCTGCCTCTGCTGTGCAGGGTGGACTAAGTTAGGGCACGGATCAAGACCAAGCAGTTAGCTGGAGAGGGAAAAGCTTATCAATGTTAGGACTAACACATAGAAAGGTCAATAAATGTTAGGACTAACACACAGAAAGGTCAATAAAAAGGAGGATTTGTCTCTATTGCTAAATTTCTCGTTTAACATATATTTATGGATTGATCCGTGAAGCTTTGGAGTTCTCAGCCTCAGGTTCTGGGGACTTTTGACTCTTACCTACCTGGTTTTTAAATGAAGCTGGTTAGAATTAGCATTACATACAATGTTGGCTGGATGTAGGAAGCACAATATATACTAATACTTCCAGAGGGCCCTTCTAGGCCTATTTCCTACATTTAGTTTATTCACAAACTGGGATCTCTTCTACTTATCAAGGTAAAGGTATTTACTTAACATTCAGAAACTGAACTTGTCAATTCAATTAAGCTGGTCTCTTTTGTTAAGGAAAACATGAGATCAGCACTTTTTAATTTCTGAGCCATGAAGCGCAACAACAGACTGAGACAGATTGTGCTGGCTTCTAGAAATACCCACTTAGTAATGGGCGTGCTGAGACCCCAAACCAGCCACTTTAGCACAGCCCATTCTGTGACACTGAGTTAAATCTCTCCTTTTAGCAATGGTTAGTTTGCCAAGAGGAGTATGCGGCATGGAAAAGAAAGGACACATAAAGTATGCAAGGAAAAAAAACAGCTAATTGTGTTCAGCATATAAGAGCCTAAGCTGATGAATAGGTATGGCTAATTTGGCAGAATCTTTTAAAATGAAATTATTTGCATATTTTTTGTTAAGAAATGATAAAATGGAGATGGAAATAAAAGCAGCTCTCAGCTGACTGATGGGAATGGATGACCCCTCATTAAAAGCACCTCAGTTTTAACAGAAAAAAATGCTTAGTTCTGTTTCCTTCATCTTTCGTCTACAATGTCTGTGTTACAAATAATAACACCTCATTTAGCTATTTCCTATGGTTTAACAGTGACATTTCAGCTTAATAGTTGATGACTTTTCTGAGGTCCCTGCCCACCCTATATCCTTGCTAGAAAGTGCTCCCTCTTTGACCCATTATCTTTAATTGAGGTGTTATTAAGTAAAGGTTCTTGTAAAGGTCAACAAAACTCTAAAATAGATTCACGAACACAAAAGAGACTTGGTTCTCTGTCCTGACTCACTGCAGTGCTGTTTTATTCAGCACAGAGTTTTCCGTGGCCATATTTCCAAACCACCATCAGAAGGTGAGCTTGGAAGGGCTGGGCTCTTAGGGTTCTCTCTGTGGACCATGAAAGGACAAGTTTCCCCTGAGGGAATTTCAGGACATAACTGACCACCCTGATTTGTGTCCTAGCAGAGCATCTTTCTCTCTCCCCTCCTCCCTCTTCTTTAGCTTTCTTGTTAGATTAGGGAAAGCACCCGATGCTATTTTTTAGCCATTGCAGATATATCCTTAAAGGCTGGCACAGAAACCCTTCCCCTAAAAGATTATAGTCTTCTATGGATGGCAAGGTGGGGTGGTGGTGGTGGTTGTGGTGGTGTAACAAGGTCAAGTTTTGTGATCCCCCAATTCCAAATTCACAGGCTGAGTGTCTGGCACTATGTGCTTCTACAACTTTTTTTTATCTTCCCTCTTTAAAATGCAAGTTACTCCCTCAAATGATCAGAAAGAAAATGGTTTTGAGCCAATTAGAAGCAGTTCAGGCACTACAGTGGCCTTGGCAGCATGATGGAGCACTGGCTATGGCTCTAATGGACTAACGAGCTCTGATCTCAGCTGCAAAATTCAGTAGTAGTCATAGATTAACTTTTTTTCAGGCATTTTGGTTTTATGAATAATAAGTATGTTCATTCACATAAAATACTCTAAGGACTTTTTGAAGGTCAGTGTAATCTAAACCCAGGTTCTCTTAAATATTTAGTTTATCATCTCTTTGTACTTAAAGTTTCAGAAGCTGAAACTTTAATGATGTTATGCAACTGTAAACAGATGAGTTCACCTGATATTGAGGAAGGGAAGGGTATTAAATAACATAGCTCTTACCCAGGAAAGGCCAAAAACTTTCTAGCTCCTTTTACAGAAGATGTTGCCATTTTGTTGAGCATTCATCTACCTTGCTTCATATTTCAAACAGTTTCATAGAGTCAAAGAATAATTTAGGTCAGGAGGGACCTCTGGAGGTTGTCAGGTTCCCCAGCTCAGTGCAGGGCCAGCATCAGTGAGATCCTTATGTTGCCCCAGCAACAGCAATGAAATACAGCCCACATAAGGAAATGTAGTGTAACCATTTGATACAAACTTCTGGACACCATGTGTAAGGGATTCTGAAGAGTCTGGAATTTTTTTGTTTGTTTTGTGTGTATTAGCTTTGTCAATAATATATTATTATGTTGCCAGGTAGCAAGGAATTAGATATGTGAAACTATTTTCATACAAATTTCAGATGAGTAAAGAGGGCTTCAATGTGTACAACAAACTCCCTGTAGTTCCGATCTCTACCACTTTTTCTGTATTTGCAGTAATATTTCAGCAGTCCTAATACACACTGTGAGGGTTCCTGCTGCTGTTCCTTGGGTACAGAGCCAGCCTATGTAGTTACTTGGCTGTAGAGTTATATCAGAACATGGCTGTGCCAATCTGCCCCTGCACATGTCTCTTGGTGGTGCTTCTCCAGGGGCCACAGCACTGCTTGGGCTTTGAGGTATGCCCAGCCCTCCTGGGAGGCAGAAAACCTCCAAATACAAGGCCTGAGGGCAAGGGCTGCCTCATGTTGGACCTCCTTACCCTGATGCAGGAGGAAAACCCTGCCAGTCCTGCACTAGTCTGTATGGATGTCTGGGGAATCTTTAATGAATTCTGATGCTTTCCTTCCTAATGGGACTTTCTGTTGGTTTGTTCTTGAGAGCTCTGTTTGATGAGGCACTGATCAGGGCAAGGAGTGAGAAGTAGGTGAAAGCCTATTGTATGCATATCCTCAAGCTCTTGAGTAATACTCACTAATACCTCATTAAGCAGGATGGTTAATTACCCTCTTGGTACTGCATCTGTAAACAGTTTGCTACTTATCTGCTTAGACTACATTTACATTCAGTATTAAAAAGCAGTGGCAAAATACTGTCCCTAACCTATGCACCATATATCAGCAATACCCGGGGTTCAGTGGGAAAAGGCAATTACGATTAGCACAAAACTGGAAAACAAGTAGTGTATGATTTGAGCCTTGGGAGAGCTGTTAGCACAACAGGCCAGTATCTTGTCTCAGTCATTCCATAGAATCTTTAATGTAGCGTCTTTAAACAAAATAATTTCAAATGAATGAGGTTTGGTTTACAACAGCAGAAAAGACATAAGAATCAGCTTCTTTCTGCTTTCTGCTGCTGAAGTGTGTCTTTCCCTCCCTGTCCCTGTTCTCCCTCCTCCCTCACTGCTGCAAAAGAGGGACAACTATTTTGGACTGTGACCAAAAGCATTGACAGAATGTATTTCCTGCTAGTTTCAGTTAATATGCAAAAAGATGTGCAAGCACATAAACATCCCAACTCAAGCCTATTTCCATATTAGATGTTTATTCCCCTTGTTCCATTGTACACATTTCTAAAAGGAGGTCATGACTGATGCCTTCAGAACAAAGTAACCATTATGTCCTTTGGAGTTTTTGTGTTATAAATGATCTTGGCCATAAAGTGCATTAAAAAATGTACCTGGCTATTGAGAATCACCATGCCCTGCACACTGAAATGCCAACTCTAACCCAGGGGAAGGAATCATTAATTTGGTAATGAAATGAAAGCATGATAGTAGATTTATTACTAGAATTGTTGATTATACCAATTGACCTTTTAGTTAGATCTTTAAACCTTCATAAAGTCCTCTTGCTCCTTGACAGTGAAAAACCAACAACCCTGTGCAAGCAGTTACATTCCTTCGACAACTGTGTTTGCGAAGCAGAAAACACAGCAAATGGAGCAAACTGAGTTCAGTGAACTCTTACCTATGAGGTCTCCAGCATAACATCAACTCAGGCAGCGTGAGCTGAATACTCTGCACTGTGCACCTGCGGTAGGAAAACCAGTATAGCTACAGCCTAGCACTTACATGTAAATCGTTGCAATTACAGGCGGTTCAGTTGACGTTTTGAATTAACTTGGTCAATGACCCACGAGTGTGTCTGAAGGCAGTGCTTCCCTGGAAGATAAACACGCAGAAAATGAGAGATTACACACACTGTCATTCACTTGCCCACTGTGAACTTTTATCATGAAGCAGCTGCAAAGAGCACAAAGGACATAGGTGTCTGGGCAAATCTTACCCAGTGGCAAAATTAACAAATACAAGCAAAGGAGTGACTTAAGTAATGTAACACTGGTAACCATAGCTCATGGCTCTTCTTACAGTTTCCATTTCAGAGCACCATTAATGACTTCATAATCATCTGACATTAATTGTATCTACCTCTGCCCTATCAAAAGGGATTAGCAGTTGAAATTAAGGAAACCAAGGCTTTGTAACTTATTAGCTATGAAGCTGCTGAGGGTAGCAATATAGCAAGAGAGAAAAGAAAACCTCGCTGGTTTGGTGGATAATCTTAACAATATGCATTAGAAAGTCTGCATTAATTATTTCTGATTGGGTTCATTGCAATAACTGAATCACATCTGCAATGCAGGGCAAAATTTGTCAGCAGTCTGGCCACTGAGGTCCAAGGGATATAGAATTCCTTATTATTTCTGCAGTGCCATGCAGCTGCTCACGGAGCTTCACAGCCAGCTGAGGAGTCAAGGTAATTGCTCTGAGGCATTTGGGTTCCTCATTAAACAAGTAAAGCTATGAGGTGACAACAGACTGAGGGCAGAGGGGGAGAAAAGAAGCATCTGCAAAAAAAAGGGGGAAATGAAAACTTTTCTGGAGGGAAATAAAGCATGCTGCAGTGGCGCAGCTTGGGTATGCGTAGTTCAGAGGTGACTTTGCCGCAGCTACTCAGCAGGAAAGCAGTTGCACTGGAAAGGTTTCTGGACACAGAAGCAATTTTCTTTAGGCATCTAAAGATTAGGGGCAGTACCACAGTGCGACAGGACTGAGTGGCTCTGGCCTTCCTGTACCAATACACACAGGTTGCTCAGTGGGCCCAGGTTAATGAGGACAAATGGCTTGTCTCCTTCTTCCCTGTATGACCACCCGATGGACTCTTTGTGTGCCCGTGTTATGTGGCAAAGTGAGCAGCTGCCTGGCTCCTCCGTTTGAGTAAAGGACCTGTGCCCTGGGAATGGCGCAGGGCATCGGCAGTGCTGTGGTCATTGCAGAAAGAGCCTCAGCAGCAGGACCAACCAAGGGCCACGCTGTGCCTCACTGCCTCATGGCAGGACTGCACTTCTATCTGGAAGTAACTCTGTTCCTGAATGTGTGAACAGGGGCTCCTCGGCATAACGTGCAACCAGTGGGAAACTGCAGAAGGTGTACTAGCTGCTTAGTTTGTGATGTCTGTAAAAACAACTTCCTAAATCTGCTCTCAAAATAATCTTTTTTACAACCTGAGGAATCCCTACAGCTGTTTACCAGGAGACTGAGAACTTCTATGCAGCTCAGAAAGGGCCCAGCAGCAGTGCACCGCACTGGCAGCAGCAGTGTGGGGCTGCTCCAGCAGACAGTGACCCTTGCCTTGAGAACCCATCTCCATGGGACACAGGGAAAAGAGCAGAGCAGCTCCAGGGACCATCACTAGGTCAGCCAAAAGTCCTGGTGACCACACAGGGCCGTAGCAGCAGGCAGATTCAAGCTCCAGCCACCAAGTGAAGCCAGGGCAGGGCCAGTGAGGTGCAAGGTCTGGGCAGTGTGCCTGCTTGCAGGGTGGGTAACTGAGTTCCCAAGCCAGAGGGCACAGGGTACACGAGCAGAGGCCCCCGATGAGGCTTCTTACTGCTCTTTCCCACAGTTTAGCTGTTTTCACAGAAGCGTGATGGAAGGTTACCCAGCATCACCATATTTGAGCAGACCTCAAACACAGGCAGCTCAACCCTTAGATGTGTGGGGTGGAAGAGGCTGCAGAGGAGGATTACAGAGATGGCTATGGAGGCTGTTGGCATACTCAGGGCGCTGACAAGCTTCTTAAGAATGCTATCAAAATTGCATATGGAAGCTAAGCCATTTCATTAGATCTCCCAAGACCTCAGCTATTAGGTATCAGCTCAGAGCAGTGGAAATATGTGTGTGCTGCCACAGCATCTTCCTCCTCCTTTACCTTGTACTTTCCAGCCCTTGCACCTCCCAATGTTCCATCCTCTTTAGTATATGCATCTTATAAACACATTTAATACACACAGCTAATCTGGAAAAAAAAATGTAAAATATGGCAGCCTTGGAAGGAATATGTTTATTTGTAACTCTGGACAGTAATACCAAATAAGAAATTCCTTTTAATTTTAAAATAGACTTACCCCACTGAAATCAGCAAAGATGTTGCATGAACAAAGGGAACAGAATCTTGACTTGTGATTTAATGCAAATTTATAAAATTTCCTCAAATTTGGTTGCACAATACAATATAGAATGTCACAGTTCTTTTCAGGATCTTAAGGTGAAAGGGAATCAATAATTAGGTCTTTTGTTCATATTGCTGATATTTCAGTAGGTTATACTCAGGTGATGCTTTTTCACCAAAACACTATGACGCTGCACCACAGGAGCACAGTGCCATAGCAAAAACCTTGCCTCATGTTTTAAAGCATTACATAATTCAGATATAGCCCCAGTATGACAGAATCCATGGTATAACAACCACATTATCATTTTAGGAAAAAAGGGTTAATTTTATTTTAACCTGTGTTGCAGTTACAGCTATTCTTCAAAGTATATTGCTCGGTTCCATGCAGGGAGAAGCACATTGTCCTGCTAGTGGGTGTGAGGACTCCTGCTGATCAGCAGTCCCATCCTTGTCACTCCCCTCTGTTTGTCCCCTCCTCTGGCAATGGGTAAGAGAGGTACGGGAAAGTAACAGTTCCTCTGCCAGCTTGGATGCTTCCCCAGTGAATTTTGACGGCTTGGCATAGACGCTGCCTCTCTCTTTCTCTGCTTTCATTTGTTCATTTCACAAATGGAAACTATGAAGCAGTGATCAGATTTCAGGTCTTTTCTGAGCTCAGGCCGAGGTACCACCTCCTCACAAACAGCACCAAAGGGCCTGGTGGATAATGTAGATCTTAACAAGGATCAGAGAGCAGCCTTTCAAATTTCCAATATGCAGATCTCCACAAAAATGGCTGCTAAATTTGCTTGTATTTTAACAGAACAGTCTCTGTTTTGCATGGTTTGAGTATATCTTAACTGCCCTATACCGAAAAATAACACAATCCACAGTACATAAGGCTAATTTTCAAGCAGGGATTGCTGCCCCACCACTCCTTCAGTGTGGACCAGCAATCATCATGAAGAATATTGTCTTCTGCATAGGTGCTGCAACATGCAAGGAAAGTGCTAAGACAAACTCAAAGGGCATAATGTTAATTTTAACAAATTATATGGCTTCATAGTAAAACCAAATAAATGTATTGCCTCATTGGGGGGGTTGCTGCCTGTCGTTGGGAAGGGCAGTAGGGTGACATCTAGATGAAACTGTGTCTCTGGAGAGTGGTATGGAACAGTCCCAGGATCTGGTAGCTTGTAGCACTTCACTGGGAAAGAAAAATGCAGTCTGCTACCTTCTCTGAAGACTGTCAGCCATAGGGCAGGTGGTTTGACCATGAGTGTCCCTTTGTCCTTTCACAGTAGGTCTAAAATGGGTGGTAGCAACACTGATGTTTGCAGCAGAGAGACCCAGGGTGCATGAACACGTGGTCCAAGTGAGCAGAGCTGAGACCACAGCATCAGTATCTGACTGGAAAGTCATTGGGACTAAGGGGATCAATAGCACAGATGAGCTGATCCAAGGTCAGAGCAGCCTCTGGGCTTTTTGTGATGGGAAGGTAATGAGATAGAGGCAGAACTGAGATGGATCTGGTTGGCTTCTCTAATAAAAACATCTTAGCATTGTCTTCCCTGGATTCTGGCATTCTTTCCCCAAATAAAAACAAACTGTTTTGCTGGAACATGATTTTTTTTTAAAGGCACTTAGAGTAAGCCTCATTTGAGGGAGTGATCATACCACAGTAGAAAATAAACAATATAAATAACATCTGTGTGACGTGAGTTCTGCTATGAGAGCTAATGCCAAATGATACTGGAAGCTCCCAGACATTAATTCTCTGAGCTGAAGAGGAATAGCCTACTGCAATATTCCTCTGAGCCAGCCAATATCCGTATTCATTTCAATAACTATCTGTGCTAATCTATCATAAATAATCCATGATTTTTAGGATAACGTAAAGGAGTTGTTACCAACCTGCGCCTCCCAAAGAACAGATCTGGAGCCGGATGAGGAACGGATAAGAGAAAACTGAATTTCCCAGGGCAGGAGTGCAGGAATCTCTTGCACAGCTACAGACTGCAGCAATTCAGAGCACTCCTGTCAAATCCCACCGTCACAGCAACACGGCAATCTTTTCCACTAGCTGTGGAGCTGTGGTGCAGACATGTTCGTGTGGGCTCAGCTTGGCTTCTCTTTCTTTCTCCAGTTTTTCCCAACAGCAGTTCAGGAAGGTCAGCTAGGATTTGCATACTGTCCTCCTGAAGTCCCAGTAGGTGGGATGACAGAAATACACAGCTATCAGTGTGTGTGCGTAGGCTGGAGAAAGTTTGTAGTAGAGGTAGTATGTTTTATTGGATCAGCTGGTATTGCTGGAAATATCAGACAAACTTTCAGGTATGCAAACCATTGTTCAGGTCTGAAATAGAAGCAGCAATTTTCAGAGCTAAATACAAGCTGAGAACAAATGTTCAGTTGTTAATCAGTTATGTATCAATTAGGCCTTTGTTTAAAGAAAAGGTATTTGGTATCTGTGGAGAAGACAGGATGGTAGAGAAAGGTAGGATGGCAGAGAAAGTTACACTTAAATGAAGCAGCTTGTCACCTGGGGGAAGAGAGACAGGTAGTTTATAGCCTGGGGAACAAGAGTGGATCGTGGTGAGTAGGAGGAAAGTCTAATCATGAAAGTCACATCTACTGAGAGTGTGCTCCTCCATATCAAGTGGCTTTATGAATTTCAATTCTTAACCTCATCTTTAGAAGGGGTTTTGGAGTCTGTTCAGGAAAAAGAATACGAAGATGCCAAAGGTGTTTTGAAAGCAGTGTTCTCCTGTTGGCAGGGTTGGGTTTTTTTATTACCACTTGACCATATGAGACCATTTTGGTCTATACTGATTGCTTAATTTCACTTACACAGTTACCATGAGCCAACTGGATTAATTTTGTTGTATTTCTGGGGATGTGAATATGGGATTTAGAGAAATTCAGGAGGGAGAGTTGGGAGTGGGGCCCATTTTAGATGGATAAGATCTATTTGGGTGGAGAGGGAAGGGTAATAAATTATCTGCAACACTTTGAGGGCACCATCCTCTGGTTTTCCAGGAGCTTCTGCTGGGGAAGCTTGTAGGAAGCTGTGTCCTTCCTACCTCACGCAGATCCTTTTGAGGAAAGAAACAGTAAGGCCAGTAACAGAAGAGTTCCCCTTTCTGTCACTGGGAGGCCCAAATACTTGAGAATTGTGTGGGTTAGGTTAGCAGCACCACATATTATATATTCTACCAAATAAATATTAAAAATAGAAGTTCTATTCAATCAGATCAGTAAGAAACCAAATGTTTAGTCAACATTGTGAGTACCCTTCAGTAAGAGTTCATCGGTTGATTCTGCCCAGCCCACACAAACCTGATGTCCTTTTTTATTGTTAAAAGAAACCTCCACATGAAGCCAGTGTTGTTTTTAAGTGGCTTTGTATTAAAGATAGCCTGAATTTTCTGTCAAATATAAAACTGATGAGACAGTGTTTGGGAAACCTTAGTGTAGAATGTAATACTGTTTATCTCCAATGCATTTTTTCCCACATATACATATATGGAATTCAAACCAGAGCATTTTGTGAGGAAACATGGAATGGTTTTATACCATCAAACTGTGCACAGTCTGTCAGCAGTAAAAAACTAGATACTTCTAAATTACTAAAATGCCCCTCAAGTCATAATTATAAATCAATATGCATGTGTACAAAAGATTGGTGCCTCCATAAAGTGCCTTAAATTCAATATTTTTAGTCTACTGTGTCTTCTGAAAATGCCTGCATATTTTATGTTCCCTGTGTGCTAAAAATTGTCTCTATATTTTATGTATTGTTATTTGTGGAGCTCTATTTGCAAACAGAAGTAACAGCTAGTACTGGAAATAATATACAGACTGTATAACATGCCTGAAGAAAACAAATCTGGAAGCATACAGGTGCCCCCAACTATAAATTTCAAGGACACCATCAGAATTTTTAACCTCATGCTAGTGCTGTTAATATTATACTGTAGCTGTGTGGGATGCATTCTTGTAGCTGCAAGGAAGGAAAATAGCTCCAGATGCTGGTTAATGTGCACGTTTCCATGGCTGTGGTACCTATTTGTGCAAAAAATGTTCTTTTCATCGAGTCAGTGGGATTTGCAGTCAGTGGGATTTGCAGTCAGTGGGGTGTAATTCCTGTTGCTGCAGTGTGTTGTTCACTGGCAATCACTTACTGACAAGTGGTCCCTGAGGCAAGCGTGGCATGCTGAAGCACTTCCCAGCTCCCAGGCAAGATGCACAGCTGGAGGGTGACCTGTCTGCACACCCCTGATATCCGACTGTGACAGCTTGGAGCTATCAGCAGGGAAGGGGGCTCCCACACCATTCCCGGATTAGAGGTATCACATCAGCCTATTGATTCAACAGCAGTGCCAGGAGGTGTTTTTGCCCAGCCACAGCCTGAAAACCAATTTGGGAAATGCTGCTGGTGTCCTCTGAAGAGCCTCAAGCATCAGGTAGCACAGCGCTGACATCGCAGCGGGGACTCCCCAGCATGGAAGGCACCATATTGCTGGCACAGGAGTCCATCTTTTGGCTCAGAGCATGTGTCCTCTTGCCCGTGGCCTCAACACAACAGCGTTTGTGATTAATATGGAAGGCTATATATTAATTGGAGAAAATGTTTTCTTCAGTTCTAGGTCGGCTGCTTTGATATGATACCAAATAATATCGAAAATAAGCTTGAAATCAAGGCTTTGAGATAAAACACCACAGTGTAGTTTGATTCCTTTTCAAAACACATTCAAATGAATCAACATTTTCTGCTAGGAAACTACTGCCTCCGTGCAGTTTAATTTTTGTACTGCAGTGATACATTTCTGACAACCAGCAGACTTGCTTAACATGCACATGCATAGAAAGCCCAAGGTCCATGGGTTTTATCCCTGAAGTCACAGGCCGGTGTTACCCTGGGCCTATGTCTCTCACACAATGGACATCCCTCTAATAAAGTGAATTTTTATTTGTGTTTCAGTTGCATTAAGCTATAGTAGTAACTAGGAGATGTCAGCAATAGCAATACTTGTATCAGAATAAGGTAGATGTTTCTCTCAGTGCACAGTTATTTCAACGAAAAACCACAGATATTCCACAATGTAAATTGCTTATATTGACCCGGCATAAAACTACAGCTATTTACATATCATACTGTTGGTACAGTTGCATTCAATGAGAATGCATTTCAAAGCTCTTCCTTAATCAAACAAGACAGAAAAAGTATAGATGGTCAGAATCTGAAACAGCTTTGTATACAACTGCACATGGCAGACCATGGTCTCAGCACTTGTTCTGGCAGACTGAAAATGCAACTAGCAGTGCAAAATCCGTCACAAGTGAGTGAGATGCCAAATGCTAAACATGCAAAACAACTTCTTTTTCCTGAGATCAGGTTTCAAATTACTTATTTTTGCTGCACAGATTATCGTTGCAAGTAATTCTCTTTAGTGACTTCTTTCAGCACTCAAACAGCACCTGCAGTGGTTCATCCAAAAGATTAATGTGCAAAACACTGAATAATTCAGAATGCTTTGAGTGGGTAGAAAGACAAGTACCCTGAAAATAACTTTTCTGGGAAAAGTTTGCCTTTTGGTTAAAAACTAACAGGCTTGAACTTTTTATTATCAAATACAAAATTTCAGACAAAATATTTCAGCTAGAAATCATAATTTTTATATTGGGAAGGCACCTATAGGGTCCATGTGCCAGATCTGCCCTACTGACAAGGCTGCCTAGCTAAAGTACCTTTTCCATGATCATTATCAACTCTGTCCCTGATGAAACAACATTGTCCAGCACGAATACCAGCAGCCACCATTTGCTGTGACCCAAGTCATCCGGCTGCCAAACTTGGCCCACAAGTAGAACAGAGACATAAAGCATTCGAGCAACAACTCTTAAAAGCCAGGAGTTTCAAATCTACATTTTGCAGCTTAAGATTTTTGCATTTCAATCAAAATGAGATATTTTTGCTGTGTGGGTGACATTTTTTTATTTAAAACCAGAACATCAGATTTAAGAAAAATACCTTTAAGAAAAGGATGCATTGAAATGAAAAAAATTCATCTTTGATCCAAAGATAGGGTTTTTTAGACATTTTGAAATAGCTCTCATGAAAACTTCCCTTGATTTTATTACAGAACAGAAATCGAAAATTGTTGATCTGTAAGCTGAAGATGATCAGCTGTACATAAAGTACATAAAAATAGCAGTAGATGTTGTATTAACCAGTAGTATTATTAACCAGTTCTTCTGAATTAATAAATGTTTCGCAGTTCTCATCCTTGATCTTGCTGTGAATAACCGAACATTTCTGTCTGATAGGAATTTTGTTGATTTCCTTTGGACCCAAAGCATGGATTCTTGTTCTTGTAGAGTTCCATCAGATTCCCTGTCTCTGAAATTAAGGCTGTCATTTATGTCCATTATTTTGCTGAAATATCATATGTTACATTATAAAGGTTGCAATATTATTTCATCACATGAGGAAAAAAAGAAAAATAGCTTAAACTGACAGAACCGTTGCAGGAAGCCATCCAAATGTGCAAAATGCAACTGATCGATACAGAAATTTCCTGGAGAAGTGCATCCTAAACAAGTGTCACATTTCTAATTTTCTTTGGGTTGATCAGATAATCAGTACGTCTTTGAGGTCGCACCTATGGGAGAGTAAAAGCAGTTATAGAACTAAAAGAAAACCTAGAAAAGCAGTCCCACAAGGGTCCTCAGAAAGTTACTTGCCAAATCCTCACCCCGAAGCATTATGCCAAAGTGAAATCTATCATCAGCAACCCACTCAAAATCTAGATACAAAGGAAATGATGAACAGCATAACAAAATACAAGCTTCACAGGCAACACACTGATGGCAGTTCTGGGAATTCATTAACTGATCTTATGCTACCTGTGAACTTCTTGTGGTCCCTGCAGTCTGTATTCTTTTAAGAAAAACATGATGTTGGGCGTTACTCCTCTGGTTCTCTTAAAGAAACTACATGTTAAGCTGTAAGAAAAACTTAACATCTGACATTCCTTTCCAAATATATTTGAAATTGCAAAAATAAGCATGCCAGTATTTCATGTATCTGAAAGACCAATCTCAACATCTCAGTGTTTATTCAAGGCAGGCTTTTTTTAAAGTTCCCTTTCCATTGCAGCAGCCTGTTTTCAAACTGACCCCAGTGGGATCAGTGCAGGGCAAATGTTCAGAAGTTTTGAAACCCCTATCTTCATTTGAAATCAGTACAGCGGATTTCCAGTCCTAATTATTTATGCACTTTTACAAGATATCATTGCAGAGGAAAAGACAAAGTATTCTCAAATGCATCCAAGAAACATACACTTCGGATATTTAAATGTAGTAGCGAGACCTCAGATAGGTAATTACAAAGTATCTCAAAGGAATGAAAATTTCTTCCAAAGTTATAAACATGTATTTTCACATAGCTTCCTAAATGAAACACCAGGGTTGAATGGTTTGCTGTGGCCATCCCCAGAGTTGGTTTTATCTGCCTCCAAGTAGATGCTATCTGCTGGCTACTGTTCCTTGCCACTTCCCCAGCTGGTCTCAAGCTCTTGGAAATTAATGGAAATTTCACTGTTCTTCCCAGTGGAATTTTTTATCAAGCCTGAGCTTGTTGCTATTGACCAATCTTGTGGTTTGTTTCTGGAGCTTTAATCATGTACAGTCTGTAATGCCTTGGTATTCTTCCAGTATTAAACATCTTAAATAATGCATTTTGTACATATGCATTATTGAATAAGCCATAGAGGAAAATGTTAAACAACAAATGTGGACAACATGTCTCTGGTATTTAATGAGTCCCAGCACCTAAAGGAAAACCATGGGATAAATGTAACTATCCTAGAAACATTTCATAAGACAGCTGCCTTCTGTTTTAAACACAACTCTTTCTCCCCCCCTCCCTGCCCCATCCCTTTTTGTTGCTTGAACATACTGCTGTTTTCTAAATTTACCCTTCTTTACTGTTTATTTCTGCAGAGAGGAGAGGTGCTCTGGGAAGTAACAGGACTGCCTGTCTCTGCTCAAGAGACCTTTGCCAAGATCTCTCTGCTGCATTTAATTTCTTGCAGTTCAGCCCAAAGACCTTACTGGTGCTCAGCAGAGACATCACTCGCTGATTTCCAGAGCACATCAGAAGTTTCCTCTGGTCTGTGTTACCCTGGAGATTAATATATGATGACATTTGCTCCATTTATGGCAGAACAGTTATTTGGCATTTCCTGATTATTCAGTTACAGGTCTGTTATGGCAGGCTTTCTCACTAGGACAGAGGTTTTGAGAAGCTCTCTACTGCTACTCCCCCACAAAAATAACAAATTTACAAGTAGAATGGAAAAAAAAAATCTGAAAAAAAGTTGAAGGCAAGTGTTATGTTTGTGGAAAGCAAGTATTCCCAGATACTGTGGAATGTCCTTTGAGTATAAAGTATACTGAACTAGTCAGCATACTGAGTAACCAGAAAGTTTCAGAGGGTGTCCAAGACCACCTCACTGAACACTGTCTCTGAAAATTCCTGAAATAGGTCATTATTTGAATCCCATGTTTAGGAAAATACTGGGGTGGGAATATTGCCCAGAGCTTGTGGCACAAAAATGCTATATTGCACCCCAATTCACAAAAGGAAGAAAGATATTACACAGAAAGTTCATCAAGTAATGTTGAAAGAGGCAGTGTTTATGGCCATCAGTAGGCAATACTACAGAAGAGTTTGGTTTGCATGTGATTATGAATAGGAGGGAGCCAGGGGACTTGCACCAACTGGATTGACTGCCCGATCCTTCCCTGACAGCACTGGGGAAAATGTAACCTAAGCATGCCTCTTTTGCTTTAAAAATGTCACCTGCAAGAATAAGCCATCTAGCCCCTGCTTTGTCACAACATTTCTCCTCACCACCAGAGGAGGAACAGGGCAGCAAGTTCGCTCCTGGTGCCCACAATGGTTTGCCCTGCTGCATCTTTCATAGTTATTTGCTTTAGAATAAATGCCCTGGGTTACTTATATTTTATTCTTACTGTGCTCTGATAGCAATTAATGAATAATTCCATGAATTTCATTCAACTCATGCTGTGTACTGGCCCATTTTCTGTGCAGCTTTCTCTGAAGTAGCACAGCCTTACTGAGGTTGTAGCTCACTGAAATGGAGGCTGCTGGCTGCTGATCAGTCACCTAAACCCCATTTTCTGATGCTGTAGAAGACCTCATACAACACATAACAAATACAAAATGCAGAGGAGTAGGACCACAACAATTTTGTATTTAGACCCTGATATGCTACAGCTGCTAGTGCCTCTGCTTGGTTTTGATTTCAAAGTTGTTTCTTCTTCAGATTAATTCAGCACTCTACTAGTCCTGTCAGTCCTAGTCTGAGAAAAAATAGATTCATTATTCATTACATCCTACACACTGAAGGAAAAAAAAAGACAGCTCTAGTGGTTCACTGCACAGCCCAGCATTACAGGACTGAGTTTCTAAGGTGGTCCCCTGTATCAGTAAGGCTGCAATATCGTCAGCGTTTCTTTAACAAAATTTTAAATCTTTTCGTACTGTCAGCTTGGCATCTAGTTAACCATGGATATTTGACAGTCACACGTTTCAAAGCCTGCCTGTTGACTTATCATCTGCCCTGGATGCTTTTTTATAGGGATAACTATAAAGGATCTATTATACTGGGAAAAGCTTTGCATAGTTTGTTGGTTTGGCTGGGGAGACAGATGTCCAAATCTTTCCAGGTGTTCAAGCTCTTCAGCCAGACAAAAAAAAAAAAAAAAAAAAAAAAAAAAAAAAAAGAGAGGTAGAAATGCTTGGATGAATAAGAAGGTAAAATAGTGTGAATTCAGCTGATTTCAGGGCTGAATCCTTCAGTGATGTTTTGAATACTGATCTTCAATCAATGAAAGAAGGACTTCTGCTATTACAAACATGTTGTAGTCATTTCTGTAACCCGTATGACATCAGTGATATGAATGGTGAACACACATCTGGCATTATGAAACAGGGCTCTGATCTTTAAATTGATTTGACACATGGCAGCTCCTCAGACAATGCTGTGGAAATGTGTGATAAACTGAAGGCTTTGCCTGCTATTAGCCAACCAAAAAAAAATCCAAATCTAACTGCATTAGAACAAATTGCTGAAATTAATGTGGTAGGAGTACTTCCAAATGTGTCTGCACGCATCACACATTTGGCTGTTAACAAAAAATCAGGGAGGCACAGCTTTCTGTTTCTGAAGGTTATTTTCCCCCTTGCCCTTTGTTTTTAATTTTCATTCCAAATTCACTTCATTTATAGGAAAACACCCATCCAAAAGTACCGGAGACCCTCAAAATAATTCAGAACACTATTGCTTCAACTAGCAAACCAGTTCCATCCTGTCAACTTTTCATACACTCATGCACATTTCCCTGTCCATCAATAGGCAGACAGCCTGGAAATTCCTTCTCATTTCTTTGTGGGTTAATCCCACCCACATAACTTCATTCCTCCCCTTCTTCCACAAACACTGGGGACATCATACTATAAACTGTACCTGCCTTTTCTGTATCTGTGTCATCAATATTTATTACTCTCTTAATCAAGATATGCTGACCAATGAACATCATAACATGACCTACTCTATAGTACCCCAGTAGGGGTAAAATTATTTGCTGTCATTTGTTTGTATTTCTATTTATTGACCTTTTAATTTGATTTTGATAGCTTAATTTTTCTTTTCAAACAATCCTCAGAGTCAAAGCAGTTATATAGAGTGCATTAAATGGAGCTACAATTCATCATTCATTTCCTTCCCAGTATAAAACCACAACCACAACTAAATGATATTTCCAGTTTATAGAGTGTCATTTGGAGTAGTTAAGAAGAAAAATAGATTCTTCCCCATTAATGGAGCCATGACTCACTCTGGATTGGAGAGGAGGAGTGTGGTTGTGGTGGCAAATGCAAACCTCCTGTAGCTGTGCTGAAGTCAGCTGAATTACACCAGGGATGAATCTGGCCCACTAAAAATGAGCACTCATCCCTCTTATCAAATGGTCTTCTGATCTATCATAGAGACATTTATGGTATATTAAATGGACTAATTATGAAGCTTGTGTAGGAAACTGTTCAGTCCTGCAAGGCCCTGAGTCCTTAGAGCTCCTTTTGTACCAGTGGGACTTGAAAAAATGCCGTTCCTTGGGAATGGCACTCAGGATGTGGCAGAACAGGCCCTATGGCCCTTGTTCAGGCTAAACTGCCTGTGGGACTGCCCCAAATCTGCTAAAGCCAAGGTAAAGGATCCCCCTCATGGCACCTGGGTTTTAGAAGGAGCTCTGTGCAATGGGTTAGGGCACAAGAAATGGCCCCTCAGATGGGACCTTGGTCCCTGACACCCATTTGGCCTGCAGCTCAGCCCTGGGACTAGGAGTAAGGATCTCTCTCCTCCCATCCCATCGCTGACAGTAACAAAATATGCAATTAAATGGAAGCCTGTAACTCTACTCTCCATTTGACCTTTTCTTGGCTAATGTAATCAGAATGAAGACCTTCCAACACCCCTGACTGATGCTGCTGGCCTCCTCTTCC
This sequence comes from Falco biarmicus, assembly GCF_023638135.1. NCBI lineage: Eukaryota > Metazoa > Chordata > Aves > Falconiformes > Falconidae > Falco > Falco biarmicus. The sequence continues at coordinate 78,461,043 of NC_079289.1, read as the reverse complement.
AGGGGTTGGTAATTTTTTTCCTCAGCTCAATAATTCAGTTCGATATTCATCATTTTTTAAATGTCTCACACACCGTTTTTTTCCCCCTTCTTCTTCGCTGAGGTATTACTTTTCCCTAAGATGATTTGCCAGTTCTTTTGTTCATGTTGTGAATTGATCAGTGCAATAGCTGGGCAACATTTATCTTCTGTGAACATTTTGCATTAGTTTCTGATTCAAGGAGTTTGAATGGCCAATAGCTGACTTAAGTGATTTTCTGTTGTCACCTTCTACAATGAGATCCACCAGGTATTTCACAGGTACCTGGTTGGGTCCACGGGTAAGGACTTCTGCGGAAATAAACCTGTGATACAAAGTCTCCCTTAATCTCTCAAATAATTTAAAGTTTGAACTTTTTACATAGGGAACAAAAGGGATCAAATTTGAAGCTGACACCCTCAGAGACGCAGGAAGACTGCCTAATGCCTCTGAGCTGTGCTGAAATTTTCCATCCAGTTTTCTCCTAGGAGTGGGAGGAATGGGCTGTGCAGCAGGTATGATTGCCTCTGTCCAGTCAAAATGCTAACTTGAAAAATCTTCTTGCACTTCAATTGCCCTGCTTTTCACCTCACCCTCACATCCATGACCTTCTTTTAATTTTAAAACTCTCCATTCAAACTTTGCCCATATGGGCCTCTTTTCTGGCCTTGTTGCTGTGGTTACTCCTGATCCCATAAGGTGACAACAAAGCCAGCCACGAAATCTTAACTGCTTTCACCTTGCAGACATGGAGAGACAAGGCTTTAGGTCTTCAGACTCTGTGACTCTTTCCATCAGTAGATAGGCTCTTCATTCCTTCCCCACCCTGCTCCTGAGGGAGGACTTAGGTTCTTCACTCCATCTTCTTGACCTCCATAGAAGCACTGCAAGGACATTTGCTCATTTTTCTTATCCAGGGAGAGAGTCAGTTTGCTGGAGTCCACCCCTTTATGAGCTCCTTCACTTTGGAAAAAAATCTCTGGATGACTTCTTTTTCTCCTTTTCTTTCACTCCATATTTCTCATAAAAAGGTCCAGAATAAAAAAGATGAAAAACCTTTTGTAATGTTTCCTGTATCCAGGCAGGGAAAGCCAAATGAGAAACACAACTTTCTGTACTTAGAAAACTCAGTGGCAGGACAGCAGGTGGTTTCTGAAGAAATTTTTTGATTCAGGAGTAATCAGCAAATGGTTAAACAGCTTGCTATCTGATTTCTCCTACTTCACAAGTAATGTAATGGAAAAGCATCACAACGTTTATTATGCAATGTGTTGGCAACAGTGGCGATTGAACTTTATTAGAATGCATTCAGTAACACTTTTGTCAGAAAACCTCTATTATGCAGCTAATAGGGAAGGTTATGAATGTAAAAAACCTCACTTTTTTTTTGTCTGGGAAATGTTTTACTATGTTTGTATATGATGCCATAAATTTCAACAATGGACTTCAAATCCACAATTTAAGTCTTCATCAACCTTTATCAACTCTGGCATATACAAGATGGGGCCATCACAATATACTGAGAAATCCTGTTCAAACGGAGAAATTGTCTTCACAAGCCATTTTTAGATTACTAAACATGCTAAATAGATTTCACCTCTAGATTAACTCTTGGTATCTTTCAAAAATGTGTGTGCAGTTACTGATGCAGCTAGAAGCCACCGTAACAGACTTGTACCAAATATTGTCCAAGGACAACTGGTTTAACAGAAATGGTTCAACTTTATGCTGTGTGCCTGTGATGGATTTCAATGTTTCCCTAGCCGCTGGGCAGCACGGGACCCCCTAGGCCAACTAATCTAGGATTTGACATGGAGGCTGCAGTTTCCGTTTGAACCAGGGGCATGAACCTAACGCTTGTGAACCTAGTCTCCTGATGGTCCCCACTCACAACACTATCATTCTCACCGCAGAGCTGTCCGAGAGCCACCAAACTGGTTACCTTTCAGTAACACCAAATGGCTTAATGCCATCCCCCGCAGTGGACAGCTACTGCACATCAGCCATCAATGAGCACTGGGGAACGGCTACAGCCAACTGAAGTTATCACCTCCCCCTGAAATGTGCACAGGGTGGATACAGGGTCCTCAGCACAAGCTCTTTCACTTCTGAGGGCAGACCGTAACGTGCCACATGCCTTGTGCATGTAAACACAGCCAGTACCTTACAGCCCTGTTCATAAGCATATCAAACACTGTCTGAATCTGTTGCTCAGGGTTACAGATCCAGACAGAACCCTCCGCGGTATTGTACATGCTTTTCAGCTTTGTTTTAATAGTATTTGGTTTGACAAGTAATTAATGTCAAACATCATAACTACCAGACACAGATACATCAGCACTATTGCTATTATTTTTACTGTTATTATTTTGATCATTGTTTTAATCATTGATTACTTCCTAAATTTCACTGTGTGCCAAAAGAACTAGACACACTCTGCTATGATTTTTATGCAATGTCCTCCCAAGACAGATCTCTGCAGTGTACATGCTGGAACAGCTCTTCAGAAATAAATGAGCTATCACTATGTTGAGGAGTGAACCTCGGTACCATATCCCAAGAGAATATTGGCAAAAAACATCATGAAGGTGCTAAATGTATTTCACAAATATATGGCATAAATTAAGATCCACGTTGCTGTTGTGCTAGAAGCTAAGAGAGCCCAGCACCACTCTTCAGAACAGAGGTAGCTGAGAACAGAACAAGCAGAGGAATAAACACAGATCTACTTCTTTACATGCTAGCCACATGGAAAGGGGTCAAAGCTCTAGGGTGGATTGGGTGTTAGCTGTGTGTTTTCCCTTCCATCATTTACTGCTGAAATACCAAAGGTCTCTAAGATCAGTGTAAAGTTCCTGACCGAAGCAACTCTGCAATGTGGAAGTGAAATTGGAAAATACAATCAAGAAACAATCCAGAGAAAATGCAGATTTATTTACTGTATCTGTACTGGATTTTGTTTGCAAAGGAACCTCAATCTGCACCTTCAACAGTGTCTCCATCTTGTATCCACATCTCCTCCAGTCTGGAAACTGGGAAGAACAGCAAAAGCATTGCAGACCTCCTCTTTGGCAAAGGCACATACAGAACAGCTGTCCAGAATAATTACATGTCCAGAGCAAAGCAAACCTCCACATTATAATGGTTTTACGTGTAACATACACAGAGGTGAATTCTCAAAAACCAAGCCAGAGTTACTCCAGCTGTCAAGGCTGAAAAGATTAATAGCAATAAGTAGGTTTGTGGAGGGAGAGGGGACTTTTTAATTCCAGGAATGATGGAAGGACAATTGGCTTTACTTATGGGAAGTCTGTCCCAGCGAGGGCTACCCATCATGCTGGCCAGCAGAAAGGCCTAGCTGACATTTGGAGGAGGAAAGATATGAAAAGCAATGGCAAGGAAAGGGTAGACACTGAACACCTGTCAGAGTTCAAGGAGCATCCAGACAACGCTCTTAGTCACATGGTTTAGTTTTAGGTAGTCCCATGAGGAGCAAGGAATTGGACTTGGTGATCTTTATGGGTCCCTTACAACCTGAGATATTCTAAGATTCTATGAGGGGAAGTCTCTGACTTCGTAACTTTAGCCTGGGAGGTGGGGAGGAAGATGTAGCAGGGTGCTGAGGGGAACAGGTGTGACAATAGCTTTATTAGACTTTTCTTCCAAATATCCAGAGGTGGTTGTTTCCTTCTCATCTCCCTCCCCAAAATTAATCTAAATCCAAGGCTAACACCCGGGGCACTTACCCTTGTAAATCAAACTTTCAGGAATGCTGACGGGACATTCCACTTACCCAATTACAGCTGTAATTGACTTATAAATGTCTACCTCCACCCAAAATCTGTTTGAATATAGCACGATACAGACTGTGTGAACTAAAAAAAAAAAAAAAGGTCAAGATATCAGCATTGCAATTACCTTTGGTACAGAACTGGTATGTAAATCTGCAGTAGGGACAGTGAACTTTGAAGACATTGGGGGAAGAGAAGTAATTCCTGTAACAAGAATAGACAAGATTACTGTTATTCAGTGTCCATCACAGCATGAACCATAAGCCATTCAGCAACAGAGATAAATAGCCTTTAATATTGTGAGCCAAACTCTAGCTAACTTGTTGGGTTAAATAGTTTGGGGTTTTGTAGTTGGGGGAACTTGCAGGGGTGATTTCTGTGAGTGAGAAGACACCAGGAGCTTCCCCCATGTCAGACAGAGCCAGTTCCAGGTGGCTCCAAGACAGTCCTGCTGCTGGCAGAGCTGAGCCCATCAGCAACACTGATAGCACGCCTGTGATAACGTATTTAACAAAGGGTAAACAACACTGTGCAACAAGAGCTGAGAAAAAGGACTGATCCTGCAGCCACCAAGGTCAGTGAAGAAGGAAGATGAGGACATGGTCAAGGTGCCAGAGAAGAGATTACCCTGTAGCCTGCGGAGAAGAATATGGTGAAACAGGTCACCCTGCAGCCCATGGAGGATCACGGTGGAGCAGATATACACCTGCAGTCCATGGAGGACCCCATGTCACAGCAGGTGGATGTGCCCTGAGGGAACCTGTAGCCTGTGGCTCCTGGAAGGACCTCTGCCCCCATGGAGAGGAGCTCATGCAGAAGCAGGTTTTCTGGCACGAACTGTGACCCCGTGGGGGCCTACACTGAAGCACTCCTTTCCTGAAGGCCTGTACCATGGAAAGGACCCACACTGGAGCAGGAAGGCCCCATGCTGGAGGAGTTCATGAAGGACTGCTTCCTGTAGGAAGAACTCACACTGGAGCAGGGGAAGAGTGAGGAGGAACAAGTGCCATAGAGAAGGTATTATGGACTGACCACCACAACCATTCCCCATCCCCCTGCGCTACTTGTAGGGAGGAGGTAGATGAGCTAAGAAGAGCCTTGGATGAAGTGGAGGTGGGAGAAGTGCTTTTATCACTGTCCTACTCTGTTATTAATTGGCAATAGATTAAATTAATCTTCCACAAGTGGAGTCTGCTTTGCCAGTGACAGTAATTGGTGAGTGATCTCCCCTCCCTGTCTTGACCCATGAGCTTTTCCATCTTGTCTTCTTCCTCCGTCCTGTTGAGAAGGGGGAGTGGTAGAATGACTTAGTGAGCACTCTGTGGCCAACCAAGGTCAACGCAGCACACTAACAAATATGAAAGGACTTTGTCCAGGTTTACTTAGTTTTCCCTTTTTTTTTTTTAATAACTTCATTTTACAACACCATATACTCTTGAAATCTTTCCACTGCACTTATTTCTTCACAATTTATTTGTTAGAGAGAAAAGGATGTATGCCTGGATTATAGACTGCACAATAATTTTATGTCATTAAGTGTTTGATTAAACGTTTTGATAATAATGTGGTTGGTAACGATTTGGTGGAAATTTACATTTGCTTTTGAAGAGTCTTTGTGCTTAAAGACTAGAATTTATAATGTCTTAGTCATTTACCAGTAAAATCATAGTTCACTAACTGCCTTTTTCTTTTTTTTCTACTTTCTTTTTTCCTTTTCTGTGCTCTTTTTTGGTGGTGGTGGATTTTTTTTGTTTTTACAGACCAACTGCAAAATATTGCCTAAGGTGACTATCATAAGGGAATCCAGTACTCCCACCTCCGGCCTCAGAAGATATTTGGAAGAACAAAGGCATTTAAAAAAACAAACCAAGGGCTAAAACTAAATTCAACTGCAAAGAACTCTGATGTTTTCTCAATACTTCTGAAGGACCAGACTCCAGAAAATCCAGTGTTCTGAAGAGGTTCAGACCAAGCACAAGTCCTTCACAAAGTGTTATGAAATCTTGTAATGTAATTGCTTGACATGTTGCCCAAAGGGCCTATGTTGAGAAGCAGTTTGACAATATGTGATTCACCAGCTTACACTTACTTGGGCTTTGTTCTGTGTTCCACCGTTCCTCTGGAATGTATCCCTGATTTTCGCTACCATGCCTTTGCCTGTTTTCCGAATCACCATTTTTTTTCTTCTCAGCTGAAACTTTTCTAGAAACAAAAAGTCCTATCATTATAACTTCATTATGGTAAAAGAACTCTTGCGTAGTAGGCTACAGAGTAAAAAGAATATGTCTCACTTCTGAAAAAATCGGTGCAAAGCATATCTGGCCCTTCCAAGCAATTAGCTAGTACAAATCTTGTCCCATAGAAGTATTACCTGTGAAATTCTGTTTAGAAAGTTTCCATTAGCTGCATTATCAGGAAGCAGAAAAATAGCATGCGCAATCTTCAAAGAGTGAAGAATGTGTTCCAGATCATAGGTTTTGTAGGAAATTAATTTTGATCTCCAATTCTTAATTACAGGGCATTTAGTGGCCCAATAATGGAATGCCAGCGAGCTCACTTATATGACAGCCCATCATTTTTGTGATTTGAGCCCTCCCAGTCGCAAAATCAAAGCATGTTATCTCACATCACCACAGTTAGCTCCCAAGTGATTCATGTGTACACTCCAAAGTTAATCTTTCACTTTGAAATTTACTTCACAAGTGAGTGTAGCCACATTGAAGTTGACATGACTTCCTTCGTTAAAGTTACACATCTGAATTTGCAAAACAGTGAGCTGCATAGCTACACAGTAAGAAAAGGGTGCCTTTTTACTCAAAGTTCTTATGCCAGAAGACATGCTACTATTCATCTGTTCCTACCATGGACTCCTCTCGGGATAGTCTCAGGTCCATCTTTGCCTAGATTCCTGGTGTGGCAAGCACAAATTGCTGGCAGGACTATGACAGCCCAGAGATATATTGGAGAAGGAGGAAATATTATCCGATAGCAATATTTGTGGAAACTGCTGCATTTGCTTTTTTATATTTACTAGGAATTACTTTGCAGGCCCATAGAGCTTCAGATGAGCACTACTGATGCACATGTAAATATGACAAGTCAGCTATGCGGCTGGTTTAGGAGATAAACATTAGAAACCACTAAGAAATCTGTCGTGGTTGCCAGAAGACAAGAGAAATTGTTTAGGAATACCACCTCCACATGTTATATGATACTGTACTGTCTATTTTATCTGATCCTTAGATCTGAACAAACTCGGTGTAATAGCCAAATTGAAAGCAGTTACAGAAAAGTGTGGGAGGTACAGAAAGATAGCCAACCAAGTTAAAAACAAATGTGGGAAGTAAACCAATATATCTTTGGTCTCACCACTTCTTCACTACTACTACAATGCAGCTCCCAAAATCTGGACAATCATATTTTATTTTTTTTTTACTGCAGGTAGATTCCCCCCTAGGAAAAAAAAAAAACCAACACTGAACCTACACAATCTGTACGTGATTGTAAATAATTCCTGCAATTGCAGTGTCATTGCTTACACATGCTAAAACTTTGCAGAACTGTCAACACTGCATTTCTAAGTCCAAGCTGAGCCATAGAGCCTGGACTCAGCCCAGTGCTTAAGTATTTGCTTAAGTGTTTGCTCAGCTTTCAAAGTGTAAGCAACATTTATGAACTCAGTACAACAACTCATGTTTGAAGTTAATGGGAAAATAGGAACTTTACTGCACTGAGATCTAAACCCACACATTCTGTCATGAAGATTGAACTGTATTTGCCAAGACGATATCCTAAGACATAGAGGGAAAGTAACGTTATGCCCTGTTCTGGAGCTGTTCATGTTGTCTGAAAGAAAGCACTGTGCAGACCCACATCAGCAAGGCAAGGCCCTGAGAAGGACACAGACCTGGCTGTACCAGTCCCCGCTGCTGGACAGATGCTTCCCTGCAGGTACAATTGATCTTGCCTTAGCAGGGTTGACCCTTGAAGGAAGCTTTTGGCAGAACCAAGTCAGAATGCAAGCAAAAAGGCTTTGTAGGACTTTTTTCATAGCAAACCCAATACGCAAGTTGTAGCTGCTTTTGACAACCCATTCCCTGCTGATTTAGTCCTGCCCTATTTATATACCTGCACTTGGTAAAATAATCAATTTAGCATCACAAACTAAGAAATCATGTGGAAGTTAACTGGTATGGCATGGCATAATTAGCATCATTTCCTCAGGAGAAAATAGTGTTTACCTAATTTCCATATTTTGTTTCATATCAATAAAGTGCTCTATAAATGGTAGCCTGTCAGCAGACCTTCACAAAATTTCCCCACAAGAGGCCGTTAATGGTATTACTGAAGCGCGAGGCAGCCTGGTGTAACGTTTTGTAAGCTCATTAAGAGAGCGGGAGTTAAAAGCCCCACAAGCGTAGGCAGAGTATGAATTTACAATGCTCCCTAGAAGCTTAGCAAAAATAACTCCAAATAACCCCACTGACGTTGCTGTCACCGTCGCACCGGCACCGATGAATATCCTATTCTCAGTGCTGATAACTGCCAGCTGATTTCTAAGGTTTTCCAACTCAACGCGATAATGTACCAACAGCTGTGTACTCAGCCACGTCTGATAATCACGTAAGTGCCGACGCCCATCGCTGGGACAGTTTTATTAAGTTTTTATCAGTCGAACGCTACCGAACCTTGAAAGAGCCGGGCAGCCGGTGTCCCTTGCCTGCCGATCTATCCCAGGCAGCCAGCGGCGAGGCTCCCGGCCCCGCTGCCGGGCTCGCAGCGCCCTCCTGTGGCAGCGGCGAGGATGGCAGCAGGCAGCCAGCCAGGTGCGGGCAGCGCAGGCAGCCAGCCCGGTGCGGGCAGTGTGGGCAGCCAGCCCGGTGCGGACAGTGAGGGCAGCGCGGGCAGCCAGCCCGGTGCGGGAAGCCAGCCTGCTGCGGGCAGGGCTCCTCCCCGGCCTTCCCCGGGGCACAGCCAGCTTTTAAGGCTCTGCTTTGCCCATCAGCTTCAGTAGGAGTGCATTTTCAGTTTGTAATTTCTGTGCTTGCTAAATCAGAGAGGGGGCGTTTGCAGATTTTGCTTCTTTTCACCTAGTTTATTGTGGGAACAGAGTTAACCTGCTGCAAGTGGCGGCCCTCGCTTTTTCGCCTTTAAGGTCAGTCCCTTCCCCTGCTGCACACACAGAAACTGGCCTGGTCACAGAGTGTCCTGGGAGTGCTGGGTAGTGGGGCATGGAAGCTGGCACACCCCTCTCACCATCCCACAGCAACCTGAAAGAGTTTGGTTAAAAGGAAAAATTCTCCCACCTCATCCGGCTTACCTTATTTCATTTTGATATGTTGATCCTAAGAAAGAAGGAGGGAAAAAAAAGAAAAAAAAAAGTGTTTAAAACTCAGGAAACTAAAATGTGACCTACTGTAGAGCTCCTCTCTGAGCATGCACCGTGTTCCAGCTACCACAGGGGCATCCCTCCTCCCTGTTCACAAAATTGTGCAACGTCCCTGTAGAACGCCTTACACAGAAACTGGAAATTAGGCATACAGCACTGAACGTATGTTTCAACAAAGAACCTCGGCATACAAATTAAACGTCATTGAAAGTGAACATACTCCTAAAAAACACCACTTCCGTGTAGTTAAGGAGAATGTCTGACACTGATTCCTCTGGAACCAATTTATAAGAGAACAGCAAGGTCAAAGTAAGGAGCATCTTAACCAGGTCATGGTTAAGAGCAGGATCTGTCTGCTCACACTTCTGCTTACAGGTCTTTGCACAGCACCAGAGCTGACACAACTAGGAGATTTATATCTAATTGAAGGTACTTTTTTAACGTATAGACAAATTGTGAAGGTTCACTTACCTTTCTTCTTTAGGCAGCAGCAACGTACAACAACAGCAATAATAATGATCAGAAGAATAATACCAACAAGTGAAAGCACAACTGCAAGTACAATAACCCACGTGCTTCTGCTGTCTTCACTGTAATAATTTTCTGTTAAATTAAATCAAGAAATATTGTACTATCAGAGCCTTTTCAGAATATTTACCTTTTCTGTGAGAAGCTATTACATGCTTGTTGATTATTTAACAAGGAGTCTGTGTTTTCCAAATGATGGACTAATTTTTTATGATTTTATCCACTTTATCAATGGTGCTCAAGTATTTAAAGTGTTTCCGTATGCAAATTCTTTATTGCAATTTTAACTTTTCCCACTGCTACTTCTCTTCTGAAAAGCATAGGGTTGCAGTCTTCCAACCTATATTTTGTAGATATGCTGGACCTCCTAGCACCCTTTGGAGACATTTGGGGTTGAGGAGAGAGGTTAAGATCCAATTTAGATGTCTGTACTGCAGATATTAAGCATCTTACCTAGCTTGCTTTTGTCAGTGGAGAGAAAATAGATACTTTGGGTTACAATTCATCTGGCCAAATGTGTGTGTGTGTGTCCCTTTCAATATGATGAACAGCTCTCAATAAGCACCCATTTCTCCCCACAGACCACAGCCATAGTCTTAGGTGACTAGTACAGATAGAGCTCTCTAGCCTGCAGATGTGATTTTCTAACGAATTCCAACTTGGGATTTCTCTCACTAATTTCAGCGGGTGTTTGATTTTGGGACTTACTTGATAGGGCATCTGTTATCCACTTAAAGAGCAGTGAAGAACAAAACCTGTAGAGAGCAGCACCATTTGGGAATATGCAGCTACTAACCCATTTTCTCTACTGGCATTCTCACATGAACTTATTCCTTTGTCTTTGTTGTAATCCACGGAGTTAAGTGAGGTGATTTAAAGATAACTCAGTGTCTCACTGAAATTAGTTTCCATGACCAAACAGTTTTCCTACAGAGCCCCTATGTGCACAGAATTTTAAAAATACCTCATATTTCTTGCATAGCTAGATGCACAATGTGTTGGTTCTGACTGTCACATCATCCTGCCCTATGGTTTGGTTTTAACCAAACATTTCAGGAGCACCTCTAATTCAGATATCCTTTGAAAAGGAGCCCCAAAATAACATTGACAGTTGTTTAGAAACAAGCTTCCAATACAGGTGTGAGACACATTCAAACCTGACAAAACCCATTCTGTTGCACTGGGTTTATGATTGTCCTTTCCTCATTAGAGGTCCCAGTTAACGACTGCATGGCCACATTTAGCTGACAGCCTCTGGAAAAGGTACCACAGCAATGTAGGTGATTGGTAGTTGCATGGTGTCAGGACTAGTGTCCTGAGGTGTGAACCAGAGTATCTGCTGGTTTACCTATGGCAGGGAATAAAATCCTTTCTAGCTACAAATTTCCCTGGCCAGATGTTTGGGGTTTGGAGGTTTCAGACTACAAAGATACAAGAACAGAGCCTCCTACAAAGCTTGAACTTCTGTTAGGAGTCTGCATTCTCCAAAGCTCAGGTCATTATGATTAAGCAATTTGTTCCAGTCTTCTCTAATCCTAATGCTCAGTCAGCATGTCTTGAATTTCTTCTGACTGTTAGAGAAAACAAGCACTCAGTAACCTGCAAACTAGTAGTTAATTCTATAGGCTGTAATCAGTTGTGATTACAATTGATGATGAACTTGTTCATAATATTTTTACCTAGAAGTACTGCAACAAATATCTATATTTTATCATATTTTGTTCCATAAAGTACGCTACAGAGATTTCAAGATGCCTGAAATATAAAAGACAGCTATTTAGCTATAGGGGAAATCTTAACCTTAGTGTGCAGGGAGGAGCTAAACACACCTGCACTGGCCCAGGTTGGCTGCCACACCAAGGAATCTCACTCCCTGTCAGGTTCAGGTAACATGCCAAAGGAGGATCTATGGGCGCTGAAGCGAGAAGGGCAGGATAGATGACAAACACTCCCAGCCCTCCAGCATTGTGGTTTCTCCTCCACTTTGGAGGATCCAGAAAGAAATGTGAGCTGTGACCAGCAGATATAAATGCAGGAGCTGCCAGCTCAACGTGGAGGTAGGGTGCAAGAGAGGGGAACTAAGGCATGAGGGCATTAAACCCTGTTTAGATCCCTTAGTAAATCCCCACCAAGTTACATATGAGGTGCTTAGTATGGACAAAGCCCCTTCCCCGTTCCACAGGGCCCATCCTTTGCTGCTCTCCAGACCTATGGCTCCTCCCAAAGCTGCCCAAAAATTTACTTGGGCTGAGTATCTGCAGAAAAGGGGATTTTCCATGGCACATGCTGGTGACCAAGGAGAAATGAGAGACTGGAGAAAGCTGCACATCACTTCTTGGATACTTTGGAGCTTTCTGACTAATGTAAAAAGCAAAGGAAGATCAGGCTCATGGCACATTCCCTATCTTCATCTTCTGCAGGTCAAAGGCCATGTGAAGTCAGCACTGAATCCAAAGAGAGCTTGGGACCAGCTAAGGCACTCTGCCATGGACCCCATTTCCCAATAAGAGCTCTGCGAATGCATCTGCTAGGAAAACTCCCTAGGAGTTTCCAAATCTGGGGCTCAGCCAAACACCACTGTGACTGAGGTAACTCTGGAGGAGGAGTGTCAGACATAAAAATGCATCACCTTGTATGGAAAGTCTGAGATTAGACTGCTCTAGAGATGCAGGAAGGTAGGACATTCATTGACCAGGAGACGGCTGGCTGAAGAGAGCTCAGAGTTTTGCTTGTACTTCTTGTGAATGGACAGGTCTTGTTTGTGAGGAAGATGGAGGAATTTGATTGCTCAAGCTTTTAAGTGAAGGCTGAAATTGATATTACAGTAGTTTTGGGAAGGACTCGTTAAATGTCTGAAGCTAGTTGTATTATTTCCTGACAACAGCTAGCTAAGGCTGACTCTATATATGAAAAGTCAAACAAGCTCTAAGATTTCAAGTGTGATATATACACATTATGTATCTTCCCCTGTCAAAAATTCCATGTCTTTATTTTATTCTAATATTTTAACGACTTCATATTTTCATATCCTGACAAATTTTGAGTGTCTGCTGCTGTACAATTATTTTTCCAAAGAGAAATGAATAATGGTCCTATACAATCTCTAATTATACACTGATAATTGTACTTCATGACATTTGTTTTTCTCCTTTTCTGATTTACAATGAGTAACTATGGAAACTGAGGGTGGATGCCTCAGTACTTCACAAATGAGCAGGTAGGGGAATTTATTAATTTCCTCAGGATAGTTCTATTTTGCTTAGTCAGTAATTAGGATCAATGTGACTAGAAAAAAGTCACATTAAGAATGGTGAAATTACTTTTTTCAATTACATTACAAAGCAATTACTTCTGAAAAAGACTTGCTAATAGTGACTCATACTTAAAATAAAAGGCATAGTTACTCAGCCTCCTCAGTTGTTTATGTGTCGAAACTTCTATACCAAACCCCTCATCAATCCACTATAAGAATGCCTTTGTATGTGCTGCATTCACCCATTACAGAAGAAAAACCCGTTCATCAAGAGAAGCTGTCACTTTGACTATAGAAGTTCATGATGCTCACCACATCATAGAAAGAAAGGTAGATTTGAGGCCCTGCTCTATACAGAAGACAGATATGGGTGCATAGACCCACTGCAAAAAACTCCATATAATCTATGCATTTCCCATACCACAGGATAAGGCTAATAAAGGGGAAGTCACTGTAGGGTGGACTATGTCACCATGGGAGGCAGCGTACCTATACCCAGTAACCTCAGCTCCCTGACATGCAAATTAGCGCTTCAAGTTTAGTTTGCCTTGAGACTCCTCTACCTGGTAGTTGAGACACTTGGCTAGTCCCAAAAGAGAAATGCTCTTAAGGAAGGTTTGGTATTGTCTCCCTCGTCTGCATTAAACACTGCTAACGCACAGGGAGATACTTTTTCTTACTTGCTCTTATTGTGTTAGGGTTTGGAAAAGAAAAATATTTTTCATAGGATTTTGTTAGATTGTGAGGCAGATCTGTAGTGATAGTCTCACTTGCTTTGTTCCACACTGGCAGCACAGACCTGATAAAAATCACCCTTTTCCTGATGAACCTCCTAGTACTGTGAATGTGTTAAATTATGTAAATGCTGACAACCTTACTGAAAATATTTAGGGTTATCAAAGTCTTGCTAACTGTTCTTGAGAGATTTGCCCAACATCCATGTTTGGAGTGACCCTGACTTTCCTTAAAAGCAAGAAAAAGCAACAAAATGCACGATCCGAAGAATTCCACGTATGTTTGTTGCAGGACATGTTTTACCTTCTTCGAAGATGTGAGAGAACATGCAATGAAGAGAAAAAAGCAGGCCCAATGGCTATTTGATCAAAGTAGACTTTGGGATAAGGTCCATGAATATGCAGCTTCTCTTGTTCTGTAATGGGTGAACACACCACATACAAAGACTTTCTCGTAGCAGATTGGTGATAGGTATACAATACAGAAGTTCCTACATATAAATGCTATCATCTGCAATTAGGTGCTCTGTCCAGCCCTGGGGACGTTACCACCATACTACAACTCTATCACATCTGGTCACTGCTCATATGGAGAACTTCCTAATTGCACCTAAAGTGCTAGTGCCAAATCTATTCTGTATTATGTGTGGAAACTGGGAGTAAAATCCAGGGTTTTTCCCAAGTCAGTGGTAAAGCTGGTATTGCATATTATGCAGAACAATTTCACCTGAGGGTTTGGCTTTGAGGAAATGAGTAAGCGAGGTCTAACAAATTATGTTAATAAGGCAAGCATGGCCTAGTCAAGGATATTTAAGATCTAAATTCATTAGATGTTTACTTGGTCAAGGAGCAAAGGCTGGTTTTCTTAGCAGTGAATCTATAGTAGGAGTCAGTGGCAGATGTACTGCTTTGTTTGTCTTGTTCAGTCCTAAATTGGACTTTGTGGTTCATTAGACTTGTACCAGTCCTCTCAAAAATATGAATTTAACCCTACCTCTGTATCAGGTTGTGGTACCGGGTCTTAATTCTATCACCTTTGCACATGCCATTGCATTTTATTTGCAAACTGACTACTTTTTTCAAAATAAAGCAAAGCAAAATGAAACAAAAAGCACAGTTCTGATAATAGGCACTACAGTATAGGCAAAGTACAACAAACATTCACTTACCTATAGTAGAGTTGACAAAAATAACAGTTACTGTTGCATTCTGAGGGTTAGGGAGTGCTTCTATGTCAGCTAAACAAGTCAAAATCTCAGTGTCCATCGGAGTCAAAGTTAGGATGCTCAGGGCATTGTGGAGGCCATTAGATCCTTGACTTTGCTGGGTAACATACCTCGACTTATCAATGAAAGAGTCATTTGTCATCCAGGTAATGTCTGGAGCTGGAGCCCATCCTAAGGCTTCACAAACAATTTCAACTGTTTCATTCTCTTTTATTGTTAAGGTGCTATTTTTGATGAATAAAGATCCATTAACTGTAGGAGGGAAAAGATGTTTTGTTCCTTCAGAATATTTGGCTGTATTGCTTTCCTGCTGATAGTTTTAAATCTTATCTCGCTACCCAGAAATAGCTGTGCCTCAAGATATGAAGTCAAAACCAATCATTATTAACACAGATATACCTTATGCATGATATAAACGTGCAGATATTGCAACTTCATGGACGTGTTGTCCAAAATATCTAAAGCACAAGTTTCAGCTTCCAGTACCTTTCCAATAAAAAGCAGGAAATTATGTTCTTTAGCCATCCTGATGTATTTCCAGCTGAAGGACAACATAATGAAATAACAGTGTTTCTTTCTAAGTTTTAAGTATGCTTGGGTTTTATCAGGAAAGGCTTATGGGTAGATGATGAGATGTTACTGCATGAAGCACCGCTTTGACAAATGGATAGTGTCTGGTGGCTAGATCTTGCTGTACTGGCTTCACCCTGTCACTCCTGATGTTCAGAGTGGGGGAAGAGAACTCATATACATGGGCTTGATATGCAGGAACTTTTTGTTCCTTGGAAATGGTAGCTTGCAGCAGCAATCATATGAAGAGTATCGCCTTGTGTCTCAAGGGCTTTGCTTCTACATGCCATTAAATCAAACCCAAATAAGCTGGATACAGACTGATTCCTGAGTCAGAAAGCAGAAGTGAGATCTGCCCTAAAGGCAGCAGATGGTTCATGTACAAAGATGTACTTAGGGGTAATCCATACTGTTTCTAGACAAAAGATAATTTTTGACTGGCTGCTGGTGGGCCTGATACAGCCTTCAGGCATTTTGATGAAATCCAATAAAGAATAAGAGATGTAACAGGAGAAAACAAGGGCAGTTACAACCTTTGTTAATGGCCCTCTGCATGTGATTCTAGTGATTCTAAAATCTGCTTTGACAGTAAAATTAAGACAAAGATGACAGGAGGCAGAAGATGGTAAATGACAGCATGTAGTCCTTCACAGGGATAATTTGAGCAATTCATCAGAGGATTCCTTTAAGTGCAGTATAATAAAATAGCTTTCTATTGGTGTCTATACGCACCTTGAACAGAAAGAAATGCAAATCTGCTCTCACTAGGTTGCTGGGTACTGCATTCAATTTTTCCAGAGTCACTCAGCTGGGTGTTGTGGATGATCAGCTCCGAGGTAAATCCATTGCTACTGGTATAATTTTGAGAGGTGAAGCGGTCTGATGTTTCAACAGCTCCTTGAGAACTGAGGACAGTGAGGACAGGATTTCCATTGGCCAGCCAAATGAGAATTACCCATCCTACTGACACAGTGCAATTAAATCGGGCTTCTGAACCAGCAAGGACTGTTGCATTAGTGGGGCCATTTATAATAGAGTAACAAAAGCCAAGACCTGAAAGGAATTATAAAACACAGTCTGTAAACAAATATACACACCACCACCAAAGGCCTTTGACTTAATTTTTACTGCCAGCAATTTAAGGCTAAAAAGCCACGAACCCAGGTTCAAATAGTATTACTTACTAGGAGCCCTGGGACATTAAGCACTTAGCTACGTATCAGGAAAGGCTGCTGATTCAGCTGAACTTCACCTCTGACAGTCATCAGTACCTGATACTTTCAGGAAAAGATTCTTGTCTCATTTTCTATAATGCCTGTCAGTAAGTAGTTAAAGATACGTATGGTGAATTGAAATTACAACCAAGTAATGTTAAACCCACAACAGTAAGCAGTGGTCAAATGCTATATTGTTATAATGGATCCCCAAGCCAATCATTAAAAGAAGTATGTTTTTATATAGTTCAAAAGATCTTAACTAATTCAGAGATTAAGATGTACAATCTAATCTTTCAGCTCTAGCTTCAACTAAATGGTTTTCTTTAAAGATGCATTTGATTTTTTGTACCTACTTCTCCCACTCCAAAATCGCCTGTCTCTTCAGTGATTCACTAAAAAGCTGACTTGTCATTTTGCTGAAAGAAAGATCCACTTTTAAATAGGAAAAGACATGAGTTCTCTAGACTTCAAATAAATAAAGGCATATGAAACTGGTCCCCTCTGCATACCTTGGATGGCCACTGATTTTTTGCAATCCCAGCATATATCCTTCTATATTCTATCCCCTATTCATCTGCCTTTTCCCTTATTTCTCATACATATATCACATACATACTGACCCACATTTTCAGGCTTTCTGTTAACCAAAGCTGCTGTAATTCATGAGGTTTTCTTCCTTAAAAGGTGGTATGAATTATGGCTACTATTTTTCAAAACTGAAAGCTCCTTTCTAATGAAGGCATTTTGTTTTCCTTTCTTCCTCAATAAACCCAGGGCCTCCCATTGCCCTCAGTGGAATGAAGGTGCAGCAGTTGCCCAGGCAGATGGTGGATCCCCTGCATGTGGGAAGTTGGAAGCACTCGCTTCTATCAAGCACAAAGTGAAGGAACGACGAGGGCAGAGACCCTCTTTTTCAAAGCAGCAGCTGTGACTTCAGTCCCTGAAACAGCCAGGGGAAATGGTGCCATTTTGCAGGTGGGCAAATCTTAAAGCATTGCTCAAAGAAGGAACACAGTATACTCTAGTCTTCATGAGGGACAAACCTTCACACTGTAAGAACATCCCAAATTATTTCGTTGGTGTCTTAGGGACTTGAAAGAGCAGCTTACCAATGTCTCTCCTGTATCGGGGAGCTCAAAATGGTACGCCCACATAAGCCAGTCACTTCAGTAAGTCACTGCTACCCAGAGCCTTCGTGGCTGCAGGTGGAGCGGGGGAGAAGGGAAAGGACTGCCATTGCAAGCCGTGCTGTCACCAAGCTTCACCCCGGGCCTGCCATGCTCTGCATGCACCAGGCACAGCTCCTCCTTATCCCCCACAGCTGCTATCGTCTGTTCACCTGCCTCTAAGCTCAGGTCTGCTCCCTTTTGCCCTAGTTCTCACCTGCACCTCACTGTGATGGAGTTGTTCTTTGATGGAGGCATTGGAAGGTTTTGGTGGCAAGGGGCCTCAGGAACTCTCTAGTCCAAGCCTCTGCTCCCAGCAGAGCTAACTCCACAGTTAGGCCATTTGCACAGGGCCTCATCAAATCAAATTCTGGGTATCTCCAAGGATAGAGATTTCACAAGCTCCCTGCAGACCTGCCAGTGAGATGTACCTCACCAGTGAGTTTTTCGTCACTTAATGGGAAACATTCATGCTGAGGAAGCACCAGGACCGCCAGTGTTACTCCTAACGATTCAGCCTCTAGTCTGCATAATTACAGCAATTAGATACTACAGTCTATAGCAGTCTAATTAAAAACTCGTGTCTGCAAATTTGGCCTGAGAATAACTGTTCAATTATTTTCCTGGAGAAACTCTGAAATGGCCATTGGTCCCTTGCTAAGAGTATTTAGGACAAATCAACGAAGTGATTTTTAAAGGTTTCAGTCAACCCAGGTTTTGTACATCTTAGGCAGTGTATTCATTAATGGTGTCCTAGTTTCAGTTGGGATAGAGTTGATTTTCTTCCTAGTAGCTGGTACAGTGCTGTGCTTTGGATTTAGTGTAAAAATAATGTTGATAGCACACTGATGGTTTAGTTGTTGCTAAGTAGTGCTTACTCTAAGGCAAGGGCTTTTCAGTCTCCCATGCTCTGCCAGTGAGGAGGTGCACAAGAAGGCAGGAGGAAGCAGAGCCAGGACAGCTGACCTGAACTAGCCAAAGGGATATTCCATACCCCAGAACGTCATGCTCAGTGTATAAACTGGAGGGTGTTGGCTGGGAGGGGCAGATTGCTGCTCAGGGACTGGCAGGGCATCGGTCAGCAGGTGGTGAGCAATTGTATCGTGCATCACTTTTTTTCTCCTGGGTTTCATTCCTTTCTCTCTTTTTGTTACCTCCCTTTTCGTCATCATCATCATCATTATTATCATTAACTTCAGTTTTTAAATTGTTCTTATCTCAACCCATGGGGTATACGTTTTTCCAATTCTCCCCCCCATCAGCTGTGTGGTACTTAGCTGCTGGCTGCAGTTAAACCACAACAAATGGATTCATGATAAATTATTGAAAAATTCATTTTTCTTTCAGTCAATAGCTGAGAATATGCTCTATTGTTTCACACAAAAGAGATATTTGATAGTTGTATAAATGGAACCAGAGCCCAATCTCAGTTACGACAATGCAACCAGAGCCTCAGTGAACGCACTCAGGGCATAGGGTCTGTAATCTCATTGCTCCAATGTCAACATCATTTTCTAATTCCGAGATCACATTTAATCCTAGGCAGTGTATATCTAACCAGGTTTGTGCCAAGAATTGTTCTTTAATATAAACAGCTCCTCTCTTTCCTCCCACCACATGAACTTACAGACAAGAGCCTTTTCATTCTTTGTTTTGCAGGATTATACAAACCTAGCTTTCCTGGTACTTTGTATGATTGACACTGAGTTCTCTCATGTTTAGAAAAAAATTTTACAAAAAATTTCCACCTTCCTGGGTTATGTTACCTCAACCATGCACCTCGTTCTCCAAAGTATATCTGTGTGTGAGCCATAAACATTAAATGAAAAGCAAACTCAACTTCCACTGATAGTTAAAAGAGCCAGATAAGATACAGTAAAACATTTCTGTTCAAATTAAATGGCTCATTTTTTCCAGCAGTATTTATTCAAAGTTCTCTTCAGACTTGTAAAGGAAAACTGAAATGCTTTAAAACATGAAGCAACTTGAAGACAAACTCAGTAACTGAATCTATGTGCATAGTTTAATATATTGCTTTACAAACAGTTAACCCAACAAAATGCTTAAAAGCCATTTCCTCTCTTTCCTATTTGTCACTTTCTGAACGTTAGGGATTGGCCACCTCTGTGGATGGTATCATTTACAGAGCTCTGGGTTTTCTAATCAATGTGCACTGATGAAGTGCATTCCAGCTACCATGTGATAGATACAGCCATGAACAAAATTCCTTAGAGTTAACACAAAAATGTATTTAGTTGCTCATGAAACAGGAACTGCAGTACTTACCTACACAGCTCCTCTGAAAGCAAGCTGATGTCTGTGCATCTGTCATTTATTTCCATGCCTGTACAAACACTTTATTTTTCTAAGGAGCCATGGATCTGAATAAATGTTGTGACTTTCATTACACTTCTAGCTGTTAATTAATCATTTGCTACGAGATCATGGCTGTGAGTTCCATTATAATCTTGAAATTTATCCCTAAACATGAATTATCAGTGATCACCAGCTCTAAAAATACATGGTTAATATTGCTTTTGTTTTCTTCAGACAGTCAGGACAGTATAGGCAGGTAGGTATGAGTTATTCCTTTATTTATATAATATAATATAATTATTTTTTAACAGTCCATAGGTATGATGGAATCTACATCTTCTTCCATCAACCATATCTGCTGGAGCAATAGATGGCTCTTCACTGACTTTTGTGAGCTAGGGAATATGTCCATAAGCCTTGGATGGGGATCCTGTGGGTGGCAGGAGGACTGAGGAGCAGGACATAGCTCAATCTTGCCTCCATTTAGATCTCAGTAAAGCCCCAGCACAACCAAAACAGGAGCTTCACAAGCCTTCTCCACCTGCTGCCAAAACGTTTTCAATGGTTTTAACTTTGCCTCTATATTTTTGCTTTTATTCTTTATCCTGCAATAGCACATGAGGTCCTGAACCAACTGTGCGTTCCATTGTCCAACCCATGTACAAACACTGATAAAGTAACTTGTGTAAGGTCAAAGAGGACATTCATGACAGAAATGGGATCTAAAGCCAGTTTTACCAGTATCTTAAGCCAGTGCTGTAAGTCCTTTTGCTGGACCTCGCTTCTTGCACTAAGATGAAAATTTTAGTGCCAGTTTCATTTACGTACTGCTTAAAAAATATCTTGCAGATGGTTGCTTTCAGACAGATTAAGGCCTCAGGCTAGATTGTCGTTGCACTTTACAGGAATTACATGTTCAGCTCTTAACAGCTGGTTTAACATCTGCTTCCCCACACACAATCAACAGAAATCTCACCCAGGCAAATATAATCTTTTCAACAGGGAAATGTTAGGCTGTCTTCATGATGCTGCATTACCCCTTGACTTTTGAAGAACAAAGCTGAGTTAAGACACATTCTCTGAGGTACAACACTAAATATTTATAAAGCAGCCACTAGTGGTGAAAGTTTGCTTAAACTGGTAAGTATTTATGGTATTTCAGTTGCTCAGTCCTTCCCAACAGTGTGCAAAGTATACAGCAACTCCTTTATGAGCTGTGTACTCCCTCCTCTGTCACACAAATTCACTGTCGCATCACTGTGGGTTTTGAAGAGATGAAAACGCATCTTGTTCCCTGGATGATGCCTGCACTGAGGGAACATCATTTGCCAAAGAACCACTCTTGCCCTCTGTCACCAATGTTTTTTCTTCCATGCTTGAACTAACTCTAAAAGACCACTTTTTCATGCTGAAGATTCCAGCAACAAGGGCATTGAGACATGGCTACCTTCTTTTCCTTCCTTCCTCTGCAGACTCCGACTTTCCTCTTTTGTAAGTGACCTATTTGGATGCAGCATAGTGAAGGACAGGATGGGCTTATCCTTTTGCCATAATGAAGACTTTTTTTTTTCAGCCTCATTATCGTATTTCAAAATAATCTTCCCCTCTATACCCATAACACCCTTCCATAAGCACTGCCTTTTATCCTCCAGGTTCTGTGTCTAGTCTATGTCTTCCTCCCTTGCTTCTCTGTTGTTTCTGTTTGAACATCTATGTTTTTTTCCTTCCAGTCTGTTTTAAATCTCTCTATTATTTCACTCTTTCTTTAGTTTCTTGCTCACCCCACCTTGTCTTCTGCCTTCCCTGTCTCATCGCTGGCCCCCTGTTCCAGCAACAGCTCTGTAATAGATTGTTTTGGATTTGTTAAGATTTTTCTTCAACACATCTCAAGTTTGTTTCAAAAAACAACAGCTTTGCGGCTGAGCTTTTTGAAAAACAAAATGGGTTAGAGCTTGTCAAAGCCTGCAGAGGACTAGCTTGTTTGCTTATGTTAACAAGACTTTTAAAATGCTTATAGGATGTTTCTGTCAAGTAATACTGATCTACTGGTACTCAGCAACACATATTTCCACCCACTTGCACACAAACCTCTCCACAGCCCTCAGCTGTGACTTCCCATCTCTTCTCTTCTTCACTGTTTGACAGCTGTCCCTGGCAGACTCTTTTGGCTCTGCTGCTGGACTATTCTCCTCCTGCACTCTTGTCTCCAGTAGCAAGAATCCCCAGGCTGGAAGCACCACAGCACCACCACCAATATCCTGACAGCAGACTAGGACCTTGCACTGCACGTCGACCCTCCGTTCTGCAATGTTCTCTCTGCTAAAGGGCATGTTGTGCCCACCCAGGAGGATGCTCAACTCAGCTGTGCCATGCAGCCATCTCGGCAGCCTAGCTCCACCACCCACCCTTGCAACTTATGACATCCTGAAAGCAGCAATAATTCTTTCAAGAGCAACACTTGCCTCTCACAATACACATTTTCTCTTTGCTTTGGGGCGTCCTCCCATGGCTGCACCACACAGTGTGGGCAATATCTGCTACCCCAGTACAGCTTACATGTGGAGCAATAAAACACCCACTGCAGACATGTTTTACATCAGTGAATAGTAATAGAAATCCTCTAAAGCAATGCAGTCCTCTGCTCTGGATGCTTAGGAAGGCAGTGCAAGAAACAGGACAAATAAGAATTGATGCTTCCTTGTTACAACTTCTCAGTGTCCAAAAATAAGAGATCTAGGGACTTCCTGAGCCAATGCTTGCATCTTCACATATGGAACTACCCTCCACATTTATTTCTAGCTTTTTTCAGCCTATTCATAATTTGGTATCCCCCATATCCAGCAACCATGAGCTTTACTATTTAATTACATACTGTGAGGAAAAGTACATTCTTTGGTTTACCTTAAATCTTCTTTCGGCTAGTTTTACTGGTTGCCACTAGTTCTTTTTGTTATGAGAAACTATGAATAACCATTTCACCATTCACTCCCATATAATTAATTATTTTAATAAATATTTACTCTTTCTTCTTTTTCACAAAAAGAAAAATATTCCAGTCTTATGAATGCCTCCTCATATCTTTGATCACCTCTGTCACACTTTATACCTTTCCCAGACCTAATATATCCTTTTTGAAATGAAGGGGCTAACAAAACATCCAGTGTTCAAGATGCAAGCTTTCTGTAAATTTATGCAATTCCAGGTTTCATTGTGTTTCCCTTGCTGAAGACACTAAACAGTGAAATTCTCTTTTTCAGCAATTTACTCTTTTTTTCAAGGTACCAACTCTATTCCCCCACGAGACATCTTCAGTTAAGTGATGTTTTGCATTGAATGTTTTCTGCTCCTTTATTACTTACTCACTTGGCATCATGACATTTTCTGGCAAATCTTCCTAGTCTCTTTTTGGAATTGGCTGCCCTAAGTAATTCTGCACCACCTGCAAAGTCTGCCACCTCCCATTTCACTCCTCTTCACTAAGTTGTTTAAGAGCTTGTTGAATACCGTACATCCCTGTGCAACTCTGCTGGGAATACCACTCAGCTCAGAAAACTCCACATTTATTCCTGCATTATGTTTCCTTTCACCAATTATTAAGCCATGACAATACTTTTCCTTTCATCCACTGCAGCTCCGTCATTTCAGAGCCTGTTAAAACCCCAGCTAAACAACAACAATAAAAAAAAAAAAAAAACCCAAACCTCTGCCTTGTCTCCCTTACCAAACTAGTCACTTTATATTCACATTTTCTTTAAAGCTTTGCCACCAAGATACCTTGTATCTGAATTCACTTTGAAATTCTGGCATGTGAAACGTAAACTGGAGGCAAACCAGCAAAACTGCAATTTGCACATATTTCTGGAATCAGCTGCTGATACTGAGTTCTCTACAGATGCCCCATCAACAGCAGTCCCAAACAGACAGGAGGAAGATGGACAGAAGGAGAAGGAGAAATAAGTTGGACACCCCTGTTCACTACAAGTGAGAGAGGGCAGCCTCCCCATCTCTTCCCCATCCCACCCACTGCTCGCTCCTGCATACAGAAGCCCACTCTAAGCCATTAAATCATTCAGGCTTGAAATGCAAACTTAACCATTTCAAACAGTTTGAGTAATCCCCCTCTGGGACTGACTGTTCAGTCTGATATCACCAGTAACTGCCATTTACACGACTTTAAAATTAATTCACGTACTTTGTCCACAGTGGCTCATTTCACAGGTTATGAATGTGTCCTACCTGGTAGCAAGGTAGTTAAGATGAGAGGAAGTAAAATTAATTTCTGGAACCTCTCCATTGGAGCATTCTCTCCTGGTCCCTAAGGCAGAAAGCCACCAGCGATCACTGCATACTTGAGAAGTAGCTGAAGGGCAGAACTTATCAAAAAACTCGCTGAGCTGCTGCTTTGCGTCCTGTGATAAAATGTGACGTTATGTGACCTGTATTACCAACAAGAGGAGAAGGTGAAATAAGGGAGGGTTTGAAAGGAAAGCAGTATCTTTTCTCAAAACAACTGTTTCAAAGAAGTAGAGGAGCTTTCTTCAGCAGAGAAAACTCCCCCTGTGGACCTTGCATCTCTCACGCCTTTAGTCCCTCCTGGCTATTACAACAAAACTGCTTCAGGATTGACCATGTCAGGGCAGCTCCATCTGCATCATTAAAGTTAATCATGAGCAGCTGGGAAAAATAATTCTGTAAGCTGGCTGCAACTGGATGTGTATTGTGAGTGCGCCATCCGTGTCACCAGTGACAACCTGGCAGGCTGATGAACACTGTGCTCCATCACTTATTGTCATGCAGGGCAACTGCACAGGGCGCCAGCCACTGCGCTGAGGTTGGAGGGGCACAGACCTCCATTCAGAGGGGTTGTTATCCCCACCTTAATGCCTCCTGCACCAGGCAGCCTTCTGGAGAGGAAGTGGGAATGTATCCCGATGCACCACTACTCCCAAAAAGTTTGGTCTGATGTTTTTCTCTGTGCTTTACTCCAAAACTAGGATTCTTGCTCATACATTTCCAGGGAGAGCCTGGTACCATCATTGCTGTGGCAGTCCCATCAGGCCTTTGCCACACAGGAGCCACCCCAGCCAGGAGAAATGGCTCCTGCCACCCTGGCATCTCCTTCCCACCTGCCTTGTGGCAAGGATGAGAAACACCAAATCTCCTCCCAGCTCCCCAGACTGAACACCCAGAAAGGCTGCTAGTGCAAAGAGGGTCTCCAGAATTATTTCTCTGAACCTGAAAGCACCTCTTACACCTCAAAATAAAACACCACCAGCTCTTCACCATGGTCTGAGATAAGATACAGAGCTTGGATGAGAGCCACCACCTTATTTCTGCATTTTCTGCTTTTTCACTGTTTGTGATTCATTTGTGCGATATTATTCTCTTCCCCCTCAAAATATGTGGGAGAGAGTTTGACTGTGCTGCTTGGTTTACAAACTTCTCAGCTGGGAAACTGAAGCTTGCCTTCATGAAAGGGACACAAGCAAGAGGATGTGGTTTTTGTGGCCAGCCCAGATTTCTTGTCCGGAAAGTGGTTTTGATTTCAGGGGTGTTCTTTGTGGCTCTCTGTGCAATGCATAAATATTAGTATCACCACAGAGAAACCCTGAGTCTCCTGTACAAGCATACTTTTTAAACTGCGCTTTTGCTAAAACCAAAACCACACCAAGACACAAAACACAAAAGCCCTGGCCCAGGTGTTTTGCTGCGCTTAAGCAAGCAGTTAATTTTGCAGTTTTGCGCAAAATCCCTATATTAATTTGGAGCAGCACCTTTGCGAAGACAGCAGTGGAGGGCTGGAACAGGGGTGGGTGGCAGTGCCTTTCACAGGATGTCCACGTGGGAGGAATGCCCCGTACCCAGAACTTCCCTGCCTGCTGTATCACTGCAACCAATTAAAAACACCTTTGCTGTCTTTCCAAACATGTTCAGCTGCAGCATGAAGCAATATTGGAGCTCTGTTCACTGCTTGGTGCTTTCAGCAGGGGGTCTTGCTGAGTTTACTGCAGCAATTGCGACCTGTCTGGCTTAGCTGGTAGCTTGCTCCACATTTTCTCATTTTGCAAGCTTTCAGTTTGCCTTGCAAACTTAAGGGACAGCTTTGTCAACTAATCAACATTTTAAGCTGAACCTGTGGGCTGATTTCTTCACCTGTGTGTTGGGAGGGGGGCTAGTTTGTAGGCTGGCTTGGGTTCACTCAGGGCATTTTGAAGGGTTTTAGTTTTTTTCTCCCTTCCATGTTTCGTGTGCGGAGGGGTGCCCAGCCGGCAGCTGAGGTGGGATGGTCACCATGAACAGTTTGGAGGGATTTCTCCTTGCTCTGTCACTGTGATAGCTCTTAGCACATACACAAATCAGTCACTAGTTTTTAAGAGTTCGTATTATCTGTCCTGTTAAGTGAAACCACCCAAGTAAAGCAGCAGGAAACAAATCCAAAAGTCAGGGCCATGCCCTTTTCCAGGAAGCTGAGTTCCCAGGCAGGATCTACAGGCCTGGAGAGGACCCCGGCGGCCAGGGCAGCAGCCTTCAAGCCTCCACTTACAAATCTGGCTGCTCCGATGCTAGCTGAGGTGAGCAAACTTTTATGGAGAAGAATAAACTTGTTCGAATCTTACATCCAAATTCAGGCCAAAATCAGTAAATAGTTTGGGGTGACGTAAAGCGAGATGAGAGAGGCAGGGATCTATAACATTTTGTTTTATTTAGTTTCAAAATGGACTTTGAAAGGGCCAGGAAATATAACCCGATCCCCAGATGAAACAGGATATTTTGGCTGATGATGAATTAAATACCTGGGGCTTGGCCTGAGCTGCTTTTCACCTTCCCCGCAGGTGTGCGGGGTAACGTGCATTGCCAGCCCTGCCATGCGAGGCTCTGAGCTTACTCCCTCCTGCATCCAGGCCGGAGGTAAGGGGCTAATATAGATAACACCGCCCTAAAGGAGCAGCGGCGGGACCTGGCCGGGCACAGCGCAGGCCTCGGGTGCTTTGGGCTGCCCCTGAGGAGGCGCACACCTGCCCCAAGGCCGGGAAGCACGGCAGGGGACAGCGGTAACCCGGCCTGGGGTGGGCTTCCCCGCTGAGGCGGCAGCAGGGGAGAGGGTTAAATTATCTTTCAGCTGCCAGCTCCTTCTGCTGCGGATAATGGCTCCGGAGGGGTTACCTGGATCTCTTCCCCAGGCGCCGAGAGGGTGTCTCCCACTGCTTTCCTTTTGGCGACGGGCCCTGCTCGCACCCTCGGCCCGGCAGGCGCAGGAGGAGGCCGGCGGCGTTCAAGCGAGGAGCCCCGGCCAGCCCGCGCCTTCTCGCCCCAAGGAAACCTCCCCCCGGCGGCGGGGCGGCTGCCCGAGGCGCTGCGGGGAGGGAGCACCCGGCTGCCGGGCCGCGGGGCACAGGCCAGCCCTGACACTGTCCCCGTGGCGCGGTGAGGTAAGGGCTGCCTTACCCCCGCCCCAAGGCGCCTATCGCCGTGTTAATATTTAACCGGCCGCGCAGGAGGAAGCGAGGCACGGCCGGTGACACGCCGGCGGGAGCAAACTTCCCGCAGTCCCGACCCAAGAAGCTGGCTGGGCGCTGCCGCCCGGTCCCTCGGCAGAGGGCGGCCCCTGCCCGGCCGGGATGGCCCCGCGGCACGGCGGGAGGAGCCGCGATCGCTTCCCCAGTTTGTAACGGCGCAGGTGGCCGCGGCTGGCACCAACGGGGGAGCTGGCCCCGCTGTTAGAGCAGTGCAGGCAGCACAGCACAGCACCCACGGGTGGGCCCGGCGCCAGCAGGGTGCTGCCACCCACAGCCGGGGGCGTTGGGGTCCGGCCGCAGCCCCTGTCAGGGTGAGGGGCTGAGCCAGGGCCAGGGACCGCCCCGGGGGGACCAGTCAGGAGCTGAAGGAGATAGGGACAGGGACAGGGCGGTGCCAGGGGCCCATCCAGGGGACAAGGTCAGAGGCAGGGACAAGGTCAGAGGCAGGGACAGGGCAGGCTGTGGCATTCGTGGGGCAGGGGCTGGTGGCCCTGTGGGGCTGTGGGGCTGACACGGGGCCCCGGGCAGGTGGGGGAGCCCCGGGCAGGTGGGGGAGCCCCGGGGGGCTGCCAAGGGAGGGACAGCCCCACTGGTGCCCTCAGGGCCTCAGCAAAATGGGCCCTTTATAAACAGCTGGTCAGAAAACTGAATTGGTTTTACATCTTTTAATGGAATACACAGGCACCAAGAGATTCCAAACCCCCCCCTCTATTTTTGTAGTCCCTTACCTCCCTTCATTTTTTATTTTGAGGAATTTTTTATGCTATATCAAGAAAATGTTTGTTAAAGCATTTCATTCAATTCTGTAACATTTTGTATCCATTTGCTCTGTTACATCACACCATTTCCTGCCACTTTGGCAATTGTGTGTGTTCACCGAAGCTGCCGCGTTGCCTCATGAGAGATGCTCTTTCAATGGCTGCAGCCTTCGTCTTCCTCTGAGAGCTGAACTACACCCTTTGCATTAGGCCAGCGTTGGTCAGGGAGTTGAACTGATGTGACACATCAGGAGGTTTTTATGATGAGTCCATCTGCCAGGAAGCTTAAATCATAAAGAAGGGACATAAGTTTCCTGGACTCTATCTCCTACAAAGCACAGTAACAGTTCTAGCAAGCAGAACTTAATGCCACACTGGCTCAAAATGAAAAGGTTCAGTTTTGCAAAGGGAAATGAAACATTCTGTTTGGGGCATTTTGATCAGTTTCCAAAATTAAATTTCAAAAACTTTGCTTTATTAGAAAAAATATTGCCCTAACTTGTTAAAAAAAGAAAGCAATGAAATCTGCAGGAAGTTTTTTTGACCAGTTAAAAGTTTTTCTTTCTGCTTGCTTGCTTTTACAAACATATCTTTTTTTTTTTTTTTAAGTCTAAAATCTCACTCTCGTCCCACCAACAACCCTGCTTTCGTAACAGTATTCTTGAAATACCTTCTATATAGTTATGTCCAAATGTAGCTAGAGGAAGAAAAGTGATGACATCTAATAAGGAAATCCCATCTCTGGTTGCCCAAGTAGGAAAAGTGCAGAAAGTTTACATGGATTGACTGGGATTTCAGCTTGAATTAATAATTATTTCAGCTTGAATTAATAAAGATAACTTCATAAAAATGCTTTGGAAAGGATAATAGCTGCTTTTAAAACTTATACAAAACTACTATCTGGCACTACTGACAAAAGATCGGCTCTATTATCTTTGTAGCTGCTCTTCAGGTAGATTTAAGTTGCTATTAGATCACCCCTTAATCTCTTCTCTGCCAGAATAAAGCCTTGCTCCCTCAGCACCTCCTCGCCAGTGGTGTGCTCTAGACCCTTGTCCACTTGATGTCCTGCCACCGGACCCTCTCTGGCTTCTCTACATCCTTTTTTAAATGAGGTGCACGAAACCACACACAGATTTCCAGATGTTTCTGCTAGAGGAGAATTTCAGTTTCTCTGAATTTGCTGGCAACACTTCTCCGAATGTTCCCTAGTACCATATTTGCAACGAGAGGGCGTTGTTGGCTTGTATTCACCCTGGTGTACATTTCACCCAGCTCTCTTCATCAAGATTTCTATTCACTGTCACTCAGGTGGTACCACTGCAGCCTATACCTCGAGGTTGTTGTGCCTCATGTGCAGGACTTCATGCTTCTTCATGCTGGATTTCATGATGTTTCTGTTGGCCCAGTCCTCAGACTTAATAAAGGTTTCTTTGGATGTCATATTGCTGCACCTATGGTGCACCCTGCTGCACAGGGTAATCAGCTGTCACTTTACCACACTGCAGTCTGTCATGGTCTCTAGATTAGCCACATCCTTAAACGTGTACGCACATAAAGATGCGTACACCACTCTGCTGGCCCCCATCACAGACATTTCATTCCCATCCCTTCAGCACAGAGAGGACAAGTTGAAGGCCACAACGAGGTGTGTTGTGGACTTGAGCATCCACCATGTTTACAACCTGCTCGGGATCTGACCCCGGATCAGATCAGGAGAGCACTTGGCACCTCCACTCATACGTTCGCTGGCTTGGCTTCATCAGCTGAAATCCTCCCAGGTGAATCTGGTGCACAGCAACTGGATTCAAATGTCCTTTTCTTTCCCTGTGGCTGCTTCAGCAGCCAACACATGTATTAATATTTTATTAATTACTTATTACTGCCTTTGTTAGTTCCTTCCTTAATTTGACTTTCCTAATGAACTGCGATATCGTGATGAATACTACCTTTGGCATAGCTTAGGATGTGCATGGGATAAGACATTACATAGCATGACAAAGTGTCCGAATCCCCAACTGCTGAGAACAACGTGCATGTGCAAGGTTATCCATGTTCATGACTACTCAAAAGAACAGGTCCTAAGATCTGATGCAAATGGAAAATCATTTTGTGAATCATCAGCCTGCATACCAGGCAGATTCCTACCTCCCACTCCCATTTTCTCTAGGCGCTTCTTTCCAGTTCTTCCTTTTTCTTCTGCCCATGAGTAGGAGGATTTTTGCCCCTTTTTGTTTCCCCAAAAACACTACCAAACTCATTTTTGCACACCATATAATTTCTTCTGTCTGGTGTGTAGACTGTGTAAACTGCTAGAGCAGGTCTCAGTAATTTTTGTTCTGAGGTGTGTTAGTCTGGAACATATGTCTATACAGCTTGCTGTGCAAACCCACGCAAGAAGTTCCAAGTGAAATGGACTTTCTGAGAGTGGTGTAGTGAAACATTCTGTAATTGTCATTGTGGCTGTCAGTGTCATTTATTTATTTTTTTCTTATGGGAGAATTGGACAAATTGTCATGATGGAAAATGAAGAACATTTAGACACCTTCATTTGTAGATTACTTCTAATAAGTAAAAACACAGCAGAGGAAATCACCAGTCCCTAAACTTCCACGCTGTACATTATCTTATTTAGCTGAGTCAAAGAAAAAACATGATCAGGTGATGCAAGCATTGCAATAGAAGAGAAAAGGCACTGACAAAAACAACGTTAAAGCTGATTTGAGGTCAGTGCTAGAAACAGGAATAAAATTTTTTATTTCCGCTTGAAAAGTGATCTGAACATTACAAAGATTTTGAGAAATGGCTGCCTATTAAAAAATAAATGTTCTTTTCTCTAGTAAAGAACAGAAAATTGAAATGTCTAGAAAAAACTAAGGCAGGAGACAGTCTGACCTAGTGACTGAATTTGATGTCTCTTGATGCCTGCAGGATGTTTCTCTCTAGTAGCCAGTCAGGCCAAAGAGACGCTAAGCCAACTCCACCTCCTTTTTTCCGTCTCTTTCTATGCCCTTACTCCTTTCCTCAACTGTTTGCCAAAATACTTGGTGCTCTGAAAGGCATGTTTCTCATTCAAAACAGATTTTATTAGCGTTAGCTACAGAAGTCTAAGTGAGACACAGGCCTCTCTCCTTCACTCACAAGCTTTAGTTTTTAAAATCTTTTAATTGATCTGTTAATATAATGAAGACTCATCACAGTTTTAAGCTTTGATTTGCATTTTTCTTTAATCAGAACCCTAGGGCAAAAGCTCCAGAAATAACAGGGTTGTGCCATTTCCTTTTTGTATTATTTATGTGAATGTTCAGATGCATTTTTCCCCACATTGTTGCCACTTTGTGCGGTATGAGAGCTCTGGACACCCCTTTCTTCTTTCATTATCAAGCATGGCAAAGACTCAGTGCAGTCTGGGATCCTTGCTGTCTTCTACATAGATATTATTTATGTGAAAAATTAGGATACTTCAAATGTGCCTAACCCATGTCGCACAAAAAATGTTGTAATATTTCTGTCCATTTTAAATGAAACCTCAGTTTGTAAAAGATGGTTTGCTGAGTGACCAAACAAGAATTAATGGACAGACAGATATTAACTATCTGAAAGATACTGCTTCCTGTGACATCCCCATGGAATAGTTGATGCGATATGAAGTGGCGTTGTGCGAGCACTTCCAGAGAAGCTACAATCCTTATGAATACCGGTAACTATACACAGATGCAGGGCCCCATCCTCAGCTGTTGCTAGCCAGCTAAGCCACAGGCACCTGTCCTAAACTATTTATCAAGAGTTTTTTCTGTTGTCATTGAAGTTATAAAGGCACTGCCAAATGATGCTTCACCTATCTTGATACAGGAGTCTAAGGCAGGCAAGATATGTCACCCTTTGGTAAGGCCTGCCTCATTATTTTAACTACAGAGTAGTCTGAAAGACTGGGTTAGACTGGACATGCTGGTTTAGGCTGCAAAAGCTAGTTGAGGCCAATCCCACCACCAGAGGATGCTTCTCGTTGATCTGAGGAATCCTGTTTTATCTCTTACCTAGGAAGGCAGGTCATCTTTTTCTTGACTTAAAGTTTCATGAAGTGGTGCTGGGTAAATCCTCAAAAACCTTGTAACACCAATATAGCTCATCTGATTATTTCATTTAGTGGGGTTTTTTTCTTGCTGATTTTATAAAGACATAGCTCTATGAAGAATTGCTGTGGGCCCTTAATGAAGGAATGTTTGGATATAATCTTCCAGACTTTCACACACAGGAGGCCACAGGATTAAACACTTTATTAGCATTAATATCCTTGCAGTTTTTATTTGGACTTAATAAATTTGACTAACTGTAATGTAGTTGTCCAGTACTTTCCTGCCAGCGCTCCTTCTGAACTGCATTCCATGTTTCCCCTTTGGCAGGTGCATTCCTCCTCCCCAGCACTGAAATCAGTGATGAGTTGTAGCTGGTAGTAAAATAAAAATGTCATAATTCAGGGAACATAGATGAACACATTCATCATGAAGTCCAGGCAAAAATAGGTAAGTAAGAAAGTTTATGACAGAATGAAAGAAGATGGCAGCTTTGGTGCTGTTAGGAAGAGTGTAAATCTAAGAAGGAAATTTTTAGTGCTCTCTAATACATCAGTTCCCCTGGCAACATTTTCTTTAGCTTTAGAAATGTTTTGTTCCTGGTCCAAACAGCTTAATTGATGTGGTTATCATTCACTTTATTCTAAGGAACTTTGCAATGTATGATAGCGTGCCAAGAAAGTGTAAACATCACTCCCTACACTCATTATAATCACTATTACATTTTTCATTATTGCTTAGGGTGATGATTTTAGACTCCCTCCTGAGCTTTATGTGCACAGCCAGATTCTTCAAGGAGTTCAGGCAAAGTGCAAATCTATCAGAGCTCCTTTACCTTTGTGCTCAACAGTTACCAGCCAGTGTATGGTAAGTCCAGCTCTGGACATGTCAGATGAACAATGCACAAGCCTGGTCAGTGATATGCGCACACAAGCACTATGCCCAGGGCTCCAAATCCCACAGGACTTCCCTGGTA
Source organism: Falco biarmicus (assembly GCF_023638135.1). Lineage (NCBI taxonomy): Eukaryota > Metazoa > Chordata > Aves > Falconiformes > Falconidae > Falco > Falco biarmicus. Next base: position 78,427,511 of record NC_079289.1, on the reverse strand, counting down.
AAGCCAGGAAAACTACCATGGGACTATGAAATCATATTCCTTTTCTTTCTTTCCTGATGAATTTGCAAGATTGCCAGTTATAAGGAAGGTTAATACTTACACCTCTGAAAATAGAATATTAATGAATATTCCCTAAATGACCTGCAGGCATGATCCAAACTGACACTGCAATGATGAGAGAGCAGATTATCACCGTAGAAGTAGGCATTATATTGGAAGATCTGGGTCTTTTTTGCATTTTCATGAAATACATCCTTTTGACTGACATCGTACTGCTCCCTTTGGGCATTCAGTTAAGATCACCAAGTAGAAATGGCAGAGCTTTTTTCTTAGAAAGAAATGTCTCCTATGCACTGTATCTGTGACACCGAGTCTGTGACTGAAAGCTGCCCTTTTGCAGTAAGAGAACATAAGTCCCTGGCAGAGATGGGTTCAGATACTCAGTTTCTCTTTATGTGGCAGAGTAATGGAAGTGTTCATGATCACTGCTGTACTTTGGCTTTCCCTTAGAGAGGAGCAGTAAACTTTACTTTGATATTTGGCCATTTCCTTTGCAACGCTTCTGTATAAAATAAGATTTCCTAAAAGCTTAGGGAACTGGTGAGCACTGAAAGATCTCAAGAGTATAGTAAAGACTGCTATGTTTGCAGGGTAAGGTTTCCAGTCCCCTATTCTCCCCTATCCCATACATATCCATTCCTTCAGCAAAGTTGGAGAAGGCAGTAATGCCCAGTTACAGCGGCCTCCAGCAGCAAATCTCCTGCCACTTGAGTTACACGTGCAAGACATGCAGGGTTTGGCCTCAGCATAAGGGGGTGGCATCCCCAAAATGGGCTGGGGGGAGGGGGGGTGAGAACAGAGGTGCATTGCATATCTTTGCCCTCAGCACTGAGCTCTCCCTGCCACCAACAAGTGCTGCTATTCTGCTGCCTCCTCACCCGCAGCAGGAGCAAGCTGCGTTACTCACGCACACTGCGGCTCACTCCCACTCCTGCCTCACAGCTCAGCTCACTCTTCTTAATTTCCTCATTGAACCTTTACTAGCAGAAGCACATGTAAAGGCTGCACGTCCCTTTATGTACTGGAGTCAAACATTTACTTACAACTGCTGTTCCAGCAATAACAATTAAATTAAACATGAAGGGAATTGAGCTGCCTGAAAGATCGACAAGCTGGAGGTGTAAATCACACCACATAACTAATTTATGACATTCTGCGCCTACAGCTGTACGCTGACAGTTTGTAAGTGTAAAGGCGGCTGTGATTTCTGAGTGCTTTTGGTGACGAAAGAATAGGAAGCTGATTACATGGGCCTTTATCCCTGCATGAAAAGTCTTAAATTAAACGAGGTCAAGCTAGGTCAGTAGCTGAGTGCAAGGGATGTTATGTACATGGCTCAGTTGGCGAGATTCTAAAAAGGGACTTGGATTTCTTTTTTCCCCCCCAAAATAATGCATTTTCAAATTTGTGAAACATAAGGCAACAATAAGGTTACTTTTCAATCATTGAAATTGTCCAATTACGTTTTCCAGTGAAAATGTACTTGGTGAACTTTCCAGGAGAGCCTTAAAACCACTCTATTACTAGGCTTTGAAAAAAACTATTTGCTCAGCGAGAACATGTGCAAATTCAAGTCTGTTTTTTCAGTCTGTATCTCCTATGTACTGCATATACTTAAGTCCTGTGGCTCAGATGCTTTCCTCTACCCAGTGCGATAATATTTGTAGATACTTCTGGAAATACGTTGGTGGAATGAACTAATGAATTTAAGTCCCACTGCAAACAAACAAGCAAAATGTAGCATAAGGGTAAGCAAGGAAAAAACATACACTAAAAGATAAAGGGATCAAGGGAGACTTTTCTAGTTCTGGGTTTTAGTTCAGAACTGCTTGTGTTTGGCAAACAATCTGATGGCCTTCAGTTATTTGACATTTCCCTTTTAAGTAATAGGGGAACAGTGCTGTGCTTCCAGGAGCATGTCCCAAGGAGCATGCCAGTCAGCCACCGTCAAACAGGAAAAACGATTTCACGCTGGATCTTGGTGTTCCAAAAGGTACCAGCTGTGGTTAAAATTGTCTTTTATCAATTCCCTTGCTACGTTTTTAACAATCGTGCACTTTACACTCTTATCATTTGGAAAAAATGTTCTGAATTCAGATCATAGCCTGTATATAAGGTTTTGGTTTAAGGTGCCTTTGACTTTAAGGTTTATCATCTGTAGACCTTTAATGGCAAGAATGGCTGATGTGACATGCTTAATACTTGGGAAAGCACTCCATTTCTTAATCTTTTTCTCTTTTATGGGAATTATGTATTTGCCTTAGGAAGAGGAACCAAACCATTATTTTAGTATGTACATATTAAGGCATTTTAGAGAAGGGGAGAAAATTCAACAGATTCAGGTTCAGATTCAACAAGACCAAGTGCCGAGTCCTGCACTTGGGTCACAACAACCCCACGCAGCACTACAGACCTGGGGCAGAGTGGCTGGGAAGCTGCCTGGTGGGAAAGGACCTGGGGGTGCTGGCTGACAGCCGGCTGAACATGAGCCAGCAGTGTGCCCAGGTGGCCAAGAAGGCCAACAGCATCCTGGCTTGTATCAGAAACAGTGTGGCCAGCAGGACTAGGGAAGGCATCGTCCCCCTGTACTTGGCATGGGCGAGGCCGCACCTCGAATGCTGTGTTCAGAGTTGGGCCCCTCACTATGAGAAAGACTGAAGTGCTGGAGCGTGTCAAGAGAAGGGCAATGAAGCTGGTGAAGGGTCTAGAGCACGAGTCTTAAGAGGAGCGGTTGAGGGAACTGGGGTTGTTTAGCCTGGAGAGAAGGAGGCTCAGGGGAGACCTTACTGCTCCCTACAACTGCCTGAAAGGAGGCTGTGGTGAGGTGGGGATCAGTCTCTTTGCCAAGTAACAAGCAATAGGGCAAGAGGAAACGGCCTCAAGCTGCACCAGGGAAGGTTTAGGTTGGATATTAGGAAAAATTCCTTTACTGAAAGGGTGGTCAAACATTGAAACGGGCTGCCCAGGGAAGTGGTGGAGTCACAGTCCCAGGAGTTATTTAAAAGACGTAGACATGGCGCTCAGGGACATGGTTTAGTGGTGGATTTGGCAGTGCTAAGTTAATGGTTGGACTTGATGATCTTAAAGGTCTTTTCTAACCTAAACGATTCTACAATTCCATTTGTTTTAACTGGAAAAAGAGCAAGCCTCCTAACCTCACTACACCCCAAAATGTTAATACATACACAACTGAAAAGATAAGTGAACACACAAAACTGTGGTAACAAAATATTTTACTAAAATATCATACATTGAATAGTTAGCTCAATGTTCTCATGTTCTATACAAATAATGCAAACATTGTCACACATTGTATATTAACATTATATAGTAACCCCCACACATCCAAGAAGAGCAGCATTCCTGTCAGATCCATTACAGACAGTTATCTCTTCTGTTCCATTCAGCTTTTACGTAAGGCAAATGTTTCATTACAAAAATTTACTTTGTATTCTCAGAAGTGCCTAGAAGGGTTATACCTCTTCAGAAATACTGAAGGAGATGAGATGTGTGACCAAATCCTTCATGGACACTTTTGAAAATCCTAACTTAAACTAAGAACTATGACTTGTGACATAAGAGTTGTGAATAACTTACTCATTTTTCTGTATTCAAAAACTGACCTTGTGTTTGAAGAAATAGAGTATGCTGAAATGCACAGATCTAAACAACTTTTAGACACTATGAGCTCAGCTGATTTTTACACTCCTTCCTACTAAATGAGAAGCAATGGAGTAACTTTTCAGAGTAACTTTTCAAAACTATTCATAAAAAACTGATAAAATAATCATCTGACCCAGAAAGCATAAAAATGTTAGGATAGCACACTACTTTTACAGATAAACTGCCCCAAAATTGTCTAAATTCTTTTATTAGCCTATACAAAATCTAAAAAATAAGCGTATGTACACTGCAGAATTGTATTTACAGTTCTAGTTATATTTCTGATCTTTTTGTGATGCTGTTTCATAGGGAAATAAACATAAATTGGCAAAAGGCCACTAACACTGTTTTGATTGTGTTAAAAATCATGATCTGAGGCCTATGCTGCAAAAGCTAACTTCATTTAGCTGATACTTATAAACTGACTAGCCCAGCGACTTTGTTTAAAAAGTTTGCCTTACATGCAATCATCTACTTTTCTTAAATCACCTTTTTCAGCAGGATAGCCTTATATTTTAAGTAATTAATAATTCATTTACTCTATTCTTATCCAAAGCAGCATACTGAATAGAGAGAATTATGAAATCAGTTTCTAATTTATGCAAGCACAAAGAAAATTGTATGTTGAGGAAAATAAAGTACAGCAACCTAAAGCATTTGCTTGGGAAGCTACTTTGCAAAAGGGAGAGTAACAGGCTATCTGAAACCATAATATTTCAACCTGTACTCATTTGTTCCTCATCAGTGATAAGCTAAATGTGTCAGATAGGCAGGCCATTAGATGCTTAACAATATATATTCAGCGGGGACAAAATATTTCAAATGCAGTAATAAGGAGGGGCATCTTGCACGGGTCACTCAAAATTACAAATAGACTCCCTGGAAACAGTATGCAGAATGGGTTGGTTTCTTAAAACATGCCTAAGGACCTTATTCCAAACAGCATGGTAGCTATGAATTTAGCCCCCAGAATATAATGTTAGCATCTGAAAGTGCAATTAATGGAGAATAGCACCATCTTCCCAGTTAGCAGCTATATTCAAGTAATTTGGAAAACTCCTGAACTGAAATAAAAGCCACCATCAAGAAGCCTAGCAGAACTTGGCCCTCAAGTGTAACTTTTTTTTATGATGACACAAAGCCACAAACTGCTCAGGTAAGACATATTTTAATGCCACTCACAAGCATCACAAATTCAGGGAAGCAACCCAAAATACTGTCTCCTAACAGGAGATTTTACCCTTTGGCCATGAACTCAGCCTTACAGAAGACCACCAGCAGCAGCACCACCATCCCAGGAGCCGGGTGCCACCGTACTTCTCGGATCTCAACACCTAGTGGAGGTGAAGTCAACACATCCTTCTGTAAACTAATAGTTATTCTGCTGAGATACAGGGTCCTTGGGACCGCCCAGTTGGACTGGTCGTGCCAGCTGGGATAAGGTTGGCACCAGGCACAAAAGTGCAAGTGACACCCTCAAGGGACTGCAGGATTATTTGTCTGAGAACAAGAAGAGGCCAGGGTGAACACTTGGCTGCATTGTTCTGTCCCAGCTCACAGACCCTTTACCACACAAGAAAGGGAGCTAGGAGAGGCCAGGTAGTGCTCCTTTATGCTCAACATTTTTCCATAAATTAAAGCAATAGCAGCTTACACCTTGGGTACAATAGCAATGAATGGCAAAAAGACATTTCTGCAGGTTACATGGAAAGAATAGTGATTGAAATGCTGTTGCTAGGCTTTATCAGTCTGACTCGTCACACCTACTGAAGGCAGCAGCAAAATTAGATGTGCTACAACAGGGCTTTGAGTTTAAGGGCAGATACACCTGCAAAGTTGGGATGGGAGGCAGAGAGGTGCGGTTCAACCCAGAGCTGGGCTGCCCATCCCCTGGCACAGGGTATGCACTAGGGAAAGGCAAACACCTCCCTGGTCACCCACCTGACCACGTGGGCAGACATATCCCTGCAAACACTGTATATGCAGATATTTTCTGAATAGGAAACTTAAAACAAAGAAAATCATTCTTCTACCAAATAAATAAACATTATTTATTTCATCATCAATTGTCAATAATAAGTACATGAGCTCAAGTTAGTCTAGATCAGAGGGAAATAAATAATATATTATTATCATTATTAAACACTTTTCAGGATGGGGCATACTCCTGCTGAAAATATTTATCCTGCTCTTCAGGCACAAGCAAGTAAAAAAGAGACAGTCCTCACAAACTTCAGTAAAAAAAAAAAAAAAGAAACAATAAAAATATATAATCCCTAAGTAGTAAAATACCTTTCCCTGTATTTCCTCCATGCTTCTCACCACACTCAGTATACGTCCCCATCCCCAGGGCCCTGCCCTGCCATCCTGGGGCAGTGTTCCTGACCCGCGCCTGTCATCACCAGGGCCCAGCCGTTACTGGCTTGACCTCAGACCTACCTCATCACCGTGATCCTGCCTTACGATCGGCACTCTCGGTTGGACCTGGCCACTGTCTGTGGGTCTGTCCTGCTCCCTGGCATGGGTGTGTAGGGCTGAGCCCTGCCAGCTGTTGGACCCCCTTAGCTGCTGGCTCATCTTCTCCTAGGGAGCAGCCCCACTTTTACTGCTCTCTGAAAAAAAAAAAATTTCACACAGAATATAGGCATATGATACTTCCTTGCTGGTAAAACTTTTTTTTGCATGAAAGTAAATAAAAATAGGAATACTGCATAAGGAGTGATTTTATTAACTCCTTTCTCCTCCCCATAGCCCAAATGTATTTTTCACAGCATCTACCGTAAAGATCCAATTCTTTATCTCTGAAACCTACAAACATCTTAGTGATTTAATGAATCTTTGCTTGGTAACAAAATAAGAAATGAGGCTCCTAGCCTGCATGATTACTTGGGCACATCTTCGCACTAGGTCTTGTTTAAATGAGAAAAATCCTCCTGTCTTCTCCCTTACACACCCAGTTTCTCATCGGGAAAAATGTCTAAATCAGACATACTGTTTAGCTCACTGTAAGTGACTCTAGTTCAGCCTTGGCAAACCATTCACAGTAGGTTTCAAGCAATCAAAATAAGACAGAAATGTGGAAGATGTCTCCAGGGTCTATTTTAGTAGAAAGATCAGGCCACTCCCCACTGACCACGGATCTGGCTCTATGACATATTATTTTCGGCAGGAGACATGTATAGGAAAGAGATGCACTAGCCTTACACATTCACCAGGTGACCTGCAGTACCTAAGGTTGCCCCAAGTGCCCTGCATAGGCAAATTCTTCCATCTCTGCAAAAAGTCTGTAGAACTGAAGGAGTGATCTGTGCCACTACACAGTTCTTCCCACACAGAGCTGGCTGGAAGGGCAGGGCTGCAGCGCCCTATACCAGGAAGGGAATGCAAACACCTTTTCTTAAATGCCTACACAGATGGGTGCAAATGAAGTAATCTATCAAGGCAGACCAGCAAGAGGGTGCAGATTTCTTCTCTGAACAAAAGTACTTTGACTTTTAGTTTGGCACTGCAGAAATGTTGCCAGTCTTGTAGCAGCAAGATTTGGAGGGCAAGTTTGCAGTCCTGCATCTTTCAGGAAAAAATAATAATTGTAACTTGTGTAGAGAAGGGATGCAAAGAGGTAAGAGTGAGTGGGAGAGAAAGAGGTTTGCATGTTCTTGGGCAGAAATAACCATTTAAAAAGTCCTTAACATGATGCATTTAGAGTTAATTGGGAGTTCTGCTGGAGTCAAGAGTAGCCCTGTAAATGCAGAGGGTTTCATCTTGTTAATTCGAGCAGGGAAGGTGCTAGAGCACTCCGTGATTTTCTGTCGCTAAGTGATTCCAGTAGCTCAGCTGCTCAGATGGTTCTACTTCATGACACATCACGATTTTCTTAAAGCGAGAAACAGAGAACCTAATCCTTTCTGGAAAAAACGTCTGCTCTGAATGAAGCTCCTCCAGACGAATTTTTAATTTGGCAAGGCACAATCCTATGAATACATCTTCCAGTTTAATGAACGAAACACTCTCTGAAACATTATAGATCTGACTAGCAATGTCAGTGGATAAAACATAACCAGTCCCAGAACAAAATGGTGGGTAGGTCTTTGCTGGATACTCTTCTCTACTTACATACCACTTACTCCCTCTTCTCCGTATGGGATACTCATGCAGTTTTAAAAAACCTGTGAAGAATCCAGTGGTCCTTTTTTTCCTTAGAAGAAGCTCAGTGAGGTAAAAGACATTGACAAACACATCTGTGTCCGTTTTCATCACAAAGCTGGACTGGTAACAAAATCTGTGAATCCATTCAATTCCCATCATGGTCTTCAAAGTCAAATTGTAATACGTGTCTGTAAAATTCTTTTGAATAATGTCTCTGTACTTTTGGCTTTCAGCAGCGATATCAGCCTGCTGGCTGAGATTCACAGTGCTTCCCAGCAGGAAATATGTCACCAGGCGCTTGCCGGCAACTGTTCTCTCCTTCCCCCAGGTTTGCCGGATGGCCATTCTGGCATCGACCTGGTGGTACGAGGATGTCACAAGCAGGACGAGGAAAGGAGGGTTCTTATGGCAGTCTATATCTGGGAGCTGCAAGAAATTTCCTCCGATCCTCCTAAAAGTCTCTATGGGGAATATGTAATCTGGGCTGTTTTCACAGAACATACAGAATTCAGTCAAGTTGTTGTAAAAAACCCAGAAGCTAGCACAGCTGAGCCCTACAAGGCAAACAAACAGCCTGAATTTTCCAAAATCCATCTGAAAGAAACAAGAAGGATCAGCACATTAAAGAAAGAAAAAAAAAAGAATCTAGTTCCTTCTAGTGCTGTATACCAGTCCCTGCATAGGGATTTAAAGCCAGGTCATCTCTAATTGAAAGCTACCTATTTCAGAGCACTCGCCCACATGCATTTCTTTCAGTATCGTTCCCCCAAGATGCCTGCTGGCAATCAAATTCACACTTGTGCTTACTTGAATATTCCCTCCCTCCAAGCCAGCATCTCCTCAGAAATCCACACAAGCATGTCCACTGACAGCAGGTTACCCTGCCTAATTGTTCAGACCTCCTCCCCATCTTTGACATCTTACAAACCATGACCTAGACCCACCGGGGCCCTCACAAGCCAAAGAGTGGAGAAGTAGCAGGTATGGGCCCATGCCAGGTGAGAAAGAATAACAACAGTAAAGGGGGGGAAGGAGGGGGGGGGGGGGGGGGGGTAGCGGTTTACATACCATGTTTCTCCATTTGTTTGTAAAGTGCCTGTATCCCAGAGCCAGCAAGTGCTGTCCAGTGGGTAGACCCAGCCAGGTTCCTCCTATCTTCAGCTTCCTTGCATCCTGTGGGGCTCTTGCACCCACCCAGAAACTGCTCCTGATCTTTTTGCTGGAGGGACCATGAGTCATGTATTTGAAGTCGGGTCACCTGCTCAGAAAAAAAACCAACAGTGGGTCAGGTTATTTGGATGTTTCAGCTTTTGCAGAGTTTAGGTAACTCACTAGGGCACGCTGAGGTGAGAAGAGGTTATCTGTACTTCCTTCTCCTTTCAAGGTGAAAGAGATCCAAAACAATAACATCAATGTTCATTCATTCATTCTTATTACAGATTAATGTGCTGCATATCTGATTACAATTCTAGTATAAATTCCGAGAGAAAGAAAAGTTATCTAAGCAAACCCAAAAAGGTCACAGTGTCAAAAAAATTATGCATCACCATAAATTAACCTGGTGAGAAGAGTATAATGCTTCAATTGCTCATTCTATTAAGCCGCAGGCCCACCAGTTACTATTTTAGAGCACTAGGGTGGGGGAAATTTTACTGGGGGAAGGGCATTCCCTTCTGCTTCCCTGCTTCTTAACAAGGAATTGGATATGGCATCTCACCTAAAAGTACAGCAAACTAATGTACAATCCCCAGAGCTATAGATTTCATAGAAGTTTGATCTCTGCCTTCCAATCAGGAATGTTCTGCCCAGACTCCCCAAAACCACGTCAGTGCCCTCTTTTGTTCAAATTCCCCTTTCCAAGCAGCAAAAGAGGTTTTGCGTTGCAGTTATAAGTTCATCTTAAAGTCCAGCCAGGTGTTCCTGGGACCAAATCCAGCTCATTTTACTCATAAGAACAGTCCCATTCACTTCAGTCAGTATTCTCAGAAGCACGAAACAAGCAGAACTGGAGTCCTGGTTTACTGAAATTCCTCCCACAGTGAAATGCATTTTTGCAATGATTCACTAATGAATTTTGAAAATATTTCAAAAGTTCACATTTCTTCTGCCACTTACATTTAAATTAACTTTATCTTTAAATAGAGTGTTCCTTGGATCTGTTTTTTCTTGCATGTATAGCTCACAGCAGTCTTGTGATTAACTTAAAAATTGCTTTAATTAAATACTTATGTAAAATTGTATGAGTATATATATGCACAAACACACACACAAGATTATAAGAAAATCTGCTCTGCATTTGTTCTCATGTTCTTCAGTGGCCTGGGAGGAAGCACATTAATATTCTGAAAATAGTGTTTTTAGGAAAGGATGATGTTCTGAGGTCGACAACAGGGCTGCAGAAGAGGTTTGCTCCTGTCACCTGCTCTCACGAGACTGTCTGAGAGTTTTTGACATTTCTCTGTCACAGGAATTCCAGAACATGTACAAACAAAAGTCCTTCAAATACTGAATAAAGAAAGTAATTGAGAGCCATTTTCTATTAAAACCCATTAAAATACTTTCAGAAGTATTTTAGAAATACTCAAGAGCAAGAAACCATAATATAACATACTAATTTTACCAGACTGCAATAGAATCAGACAAATGTGATTTGACCATATTTACTTCTTGTTTCCATGTTTGGGCACTGGTAACAGATCTCAAGAAAAAAATTAAAAAGGTCCCTGTTCTGGACAGCTGGGAGAGCAGCCTCCCAACGTATGTTCTGGCATGTATTTACCATACTGCCTATCCAGAGCCAGGCTGTCTTCCCTTTTCAGTGCATGTATGAAGCAACATACCTTATACAGCTATATAAACACACACACACACACACAGAGGCAATGCAAACATTTGTAAATGTATGTACATTGTAAAACATATTTTATAAATTTTGCAGATCACACATATGTACACATATCGTTTCACAGCAGGTGACTGACCACCACCAATGGGTAGGCAGTGGCCTTGATAATAAACGCTTCCTGGAGCAAAGTCTCATTTGGTTCTAACTATGTGAAATCTGGAAAATACTAGTTTTTGCCATTGGTTTAATCACCAAAAGGAAATTTGGGCTTACCTGGAACTAGTAGGAATGCTGTTCTTTTTTCCTCAAATGAAACGTTTGCCGTTACCCACAGAGATATTTGTGGAGTGGACTGGGGAGAGGGCTTGCAAGGGCCCAGATCACACCAGTAGCACCTTGGGTGCTCCCAGGCTGGTGTCCCAGTTCTCTCTGCCTCCCCAGCCATGTGTAGGAGGGAGCCATCCAGATAACACGTTGGACCCCACTCTGGGGATTCACCCGAGCTGCGGCTCCTCACTGGGACACCCAGCCCTGCAGAGCCACGAAAGCCCCTGGACCAGATGCAGTAGAGGAGTCTCAGCCTCCCTGTCCATACAGGATTTTTGTTGCAATCCCATTTCCTCTGTTTCACTCTTGCAATATTCTTTCCCCATTATAACACCAGTTGCCCAAACTTCCCTCGCCAGGTGAACTCAGCAAACAGATGAGAGTGCACACAGGTGTCTCACCTGACAGCCCTACCTTTAATTTGTCCCCCTTGATGCTCAAGAAGGGATGAGTTGCCCCAGATGCCCGCAAGGCCAGTGGGAGCCTGTGATGCAACGGTGGGGCTGTTGGAAAAGATAGATTTGCAGAGGTACAGCTTTGGTGTCCCAAGGACCCAAGCTTGGCAATTGGTTACAAGGTTGGCATTACTGAAAGAGTACCAAGGGAAAGGGTGACAGAGATGACCAGCTTCCTGTCTCTGAGGCTGTTTTTCTTTTAAAACCTTCGATTTCACTCTTGGTTTTGGGGTGAACAGGGAAAATTTTGAAAGTTAAAATAATTTTGTATTAATACAGGCAGGTCAGTTCCTTGGACCACTTAAGTTGCCTATCAGGGAATTAAATCACCTTAGTATTGGCTCCTTAGCCCTGGGATGCTGGGTCCCCATCCCGTCCTGATCCCACTTGCAAACAGCAGGTTTATGTTCCTGGGTGAAGCAAATGCTCCATCTCCCCCACTGCCTGAGAGAACAGCTACGTGTGAAGAACACATGGGGAAAAAATGGCTTCTGTGATGTTTCAACAGGACAGCATGGCTGTGACCACATTTAACAAAACAATCACCACCCAACCTAAAGTACCTTGCTCTACAGCAGAGATATGAGTGTGGGTTAGGTGTGACAACACCTTGTGGTTTCTAAGCTGTCTCTGTCACTGTATCTTTCCTCCTTTGCCTGCGTCCGACAAATAGTACAGTCTGTGATTCAAGATTTCCAGCCTGCATGCACATACCTCTGTGGAACAGTCCTGGAGATGTTAGTATGAAAGGAACAATAAGTCTACAGGAGGTGGTCCAGAAAGCAATGGAGACCTATTAGCAGCCAACCTCTTTTCTAGAGGTCATTTTGAACAGCATCCAGTACTTTTGCATCAAAACCAATCTTTCCAGTTTTCTAGAAAATCTTTTTGCATGACATTATACTTGGGTTTTCTCTCTGATCTGAGTCAGAAATTGCACTTTGTAATTATGTCAAAGCTTTTTCTATCTCCTGTTGTTTCAACTACACAATATTTTATGTAGGGCACTGCCAAAAAATTACCTGCTTCGCGTCCTAAACAGCGGTTTGTTAAAACTGACTGGCACAGCGTTTCACGGCTCTGCACAGATCCAAATGAGGTTTGCACAACAGCCTGGCACCCAAGCAACGCGCACTACAGGAGCCTGCAGCCCAGTGCTCCTCTCGCACACACCTGAAACAAGCTCGTGGAGAAAAGAAGGTAGTCAAGGTCTGTGATCCAAATCAGTCAAACTGCAGCCCTCTACTTTGCAAGTACCTATTTCCACCAGCGGCAAGAGCTTCCTCCTGCGTTCTGCTGCAGCAGGCAGTTTGGCTTTAGGGTCTCTGTCCACACTGCTGACCCCTGTGTAACTCCTTCATGTTGCACAGTGATAAGGCCGTGGTAACTCTTGTGACAAAGTCTAGTTATTCCATCAAAATTAATCTGACACCTCCTTTAGTTCTGTTAATGAGTATAATTATGTAAACGTCACCAAGAGATCAAGACTATCTGCCACATAGATCAGGAAAAGAAATCTGGCCGAGGCAGAGAGAGGTAAGTAGGTCTAGTGTCCCCCTGAGAAACAGATTCAAAATACCAATTTAAAGAAATAAAGTTTTCTCAGTTTTTTCTGGGGCAAAGCTACGGTCAGGCCACTGAGTTCAGTGGACGATGGGTGTTAGCTTTGTGTTGAGGTCACACACACCAGCCAGCGAACGACCCGCACCGCAAAAGGCTGAAGTGCTTTGACTATCTGCAAGAGTCCTCGCTTTGTAAACAGAAACACAAGCAGCTGTGACAACGCAGACCTAAAAGCATTGGCGTGATTTAAGTGCATAAGCAGGAGTTAATGACCTCACATACTGCACAGTTCAAGTCAGCAGCAATATTCCCATTTTTCTTCCCTAATAATCAGAACATGTGCCCTGGTATAAGTACTAATAATACCCGCTAACTTTTGATTTTCCTCAGAATAAAACCTTTAAATTGCTTTCTCAGAAGCTCAGCAGGACACAGGGAGGGATTGAACATTCACAGATAATAAGAAAATGTCACATACAGCAGGAAACATTTATTTTTTTTTTCTAAGCGCAAGCATTTCAGAGGAGCAGGGGACAGCCTGGAACTCTCAAAGACGATGTCTCTGGCAAGGCAGTGGGTTCAGCAGTGGCTGGGCCACCGTTACAGGTAGGCACGTAGCTGGGTTTCTCCTGTAGCCCAAGCTCTGAAGTTGGGGAGGGATTGCCTCTGGCCCAGTAGTTTTCAGCTGTCCCCCCACTGCCAGAGCGGGAAGTGGCCCGACACCGACCAGACCTTCTCAGGAACAGCAGTGCCTACTCATGTCCCACACAAGACTACCAAAACTAGTGGTGGTGAACCTCTACCCTAAATAAAGGGTTGCATGGGGACAGACTACCCTGCCTCATCCCCTGGGAGCGCTGGCTGGCTTCTCCTGCCCCATGCGTTTGATAGCAGCATCCCACTGAACCTCCCAAGCCGGTGATGCTGCTTCCAACCAAAAGAACTGCGCCACCAAGGTGATGAGGCTAAATGTCTCCTTCCTGGCACTTTAAAATGCCACTTTTCAGAGGGAGGTTTTTACAGCAACATGTATTAACAATGCCCTCACCCAAAGCAAATGTCAAGACTGGCAGGCAAGAAGGATGACAACCTGGAAAGGGTGCAGGACAAGGGAAAAACTCCTTCTGCCGCCCTTACTGTCAGACCATGGAAAACCTTTTTCCCTCTGCTACCTCTCACCAGCTTCTGCTGTCAGGATTTCTTTCCTTGTCAGCCCATCAGTGACTCAAAGCAAGATATTGTTCCTCTGCTTCATACATACCAGCTTCTATCATTTAAGCCCTGAGTTGCTAGGCACTTTATTTACAGTCAAATCCTCTCCCTTTTTTCTTTCTTTTTTTCCTTTTTTTTTTTTTTTTTTTTTTTCTTCTCTGGTTTTCTTGTCACTTTTTTTGCAGTGCTACTGAGTAGGGTTAGCTTTCCCAGCTCCTCTCCAGGCACCTCTGCACTACGGTTGGCCTGCTGTGATGGGGTGTGCATGGGGAGAGGGGCTCTGAGGGGTGGGTGCTTTTGATGCCTAAAATAAGCCCCTGGCTCTCCAGAAAGGCCATGAAGTTTTACAGCCAGGGAGCTAATGCTGGGCAATGGGTGAGCCATTCACCCATGGTCACAGACCCATGGCAGGAGTCCTGATCTCCAAACCCTAAGCAATCAATTAGACAACAGATAGAAAAGGAGCACTGTTGGTACTAATTTTCAAATCCTACCATGTCGCCTGGCTTATACTCTGTTGTTATGTCACTAATACCCTTTTAGCTGATTGAGCCTGTAACTTTAACAGGAAATTGAATGTTCTTTGTAGAAGGTTGGACTGGTTTTATTTGCCACTTTGGGTTTTAATAAGAAAAGAAAAAGAATAAGGAAAAAAAAAAAAGATGTAGAGTAGAAACAAGTCATGTTTTTAATTTAATGGTTCTAGGGGAAAAAACCCCACATATTAGAGTGATGTCTTAAATTTTAGATTAATATTAATCACAATGAAATTCCATGCATATATACATAATACAGATGTATACAGATATATGCATACAAGTGTATTGTTTTTAGCAGAATGACCAACACAGCCTAAACAATGGTACAGTTATAACAGGCAAAGAAACTTTTTTCCCAGCAATCAAAGAAAAAATCTGACCAAAAAATGTAGACTTTAAAACATAAATTGGTTAGAATTCAGTAACTGAGTAAGAGTCCCTGAAAGTTTCACCTCCGCCCCCCAGGTCTCTTCCCGCTGTGCTACGACAGAGACAGTTTCAGAAGAGCCATCTGACCCACTGTAATTCCTTAACCTTATCTCTTCAAAGAAAGATTTCCACCATTTCCTCCTCCAGATCATGGATTTTGTACTACAGAGGGTAATGAACTGGTGGTTAACCACAATGCCAGCGTACGCATATAAACTGACACAGCAGCTCTCTCAGAGGCAACGAATAGGCATAGGAGCTTTGCATGCAACACTCACCTATTAAAAAGGTACAACTTTATTATTACAAGGGTGTCATCCACTCAAAAACACAGCCTTTCCAGTTCAGATATGGAAGTGTCACCTCAGGTGTGAAAATTTCCATTACTCAATGGTTGCACTGGTCCAGACCAGAAGTCTATGTGGTCTCTGGGTTCTGCCTCTGAAACTACCCAGGCAACTGATGCCTAAAGTAGAACAAAGATCATGGTGAGTGTATTCTCACAGAAGGAAGGCATTTATGGCACAGGGATCTTCTGACCCAGAGGCTACATCTTCCTCTTTATTTAAAAAAAAAAACAACCAAACATTAAGAGCTATTAGCTCTTGATGCATCTTGAACTCATCCACATTACCATGGCTAGTCACTCATGACATTCATTTGGAAAAGCCAAAGAGCCTCAGAACAAAATGGCAGGTTTTCTCTCAAAACCAGCAGAAAGTTTGGCAGGAGGTGGAGCTGCTCCCATAAATGTCACAGGAAAGAAGTGCTGCATCTGAAGAGTCAAAACAAAATTTATTTCCAGGGACTTTAGCCAAGTCAGGAAAGCTTACTTCTGTTTTAAAATATCATTTTGCTTTTCCAAGCTGCCTGCAAAATTCTCCTCGTGAATCCTGGCCCTAAAAAGCCCACCAAAATGTCAGCCGGGATATTTAGTAAGGCCAGATCCCTTTTCCAGGAAGGAGAGAGATGTTACAGTGGAGGCTGCAATATGAGCTGTTAAGCAACCTGTTGCAAATTTCAGACTATCAATGCAGAGAAACTGTGCAGGACAGCCATTACAGTGCAGCCCCTGGTGTAGGTATTCTTTGTACTTTTCAGGAGTATATTTGGACAGTTTTAATTTAATCCACTTCCACAGTCAATCCAAACACAGCTGGCAGGCAATGAGCAACGAGGCATCCTTTCTTGCAGGCAGAGAAAACAGCAGCGCCTCTGGGGTACTCCGGACCTTTTCTCATCTTAGTAATCATTTTTTCCAAACATTCAGACTAAAACTCTTCCAATTCTCTCTCTCTTTCCTTTGCCCTCTTGTACCAAATGTCCCTTTCCAGGTTTCTCTTCAATGCTAATAGACTTGCTTCTTCAAATGCTCCCTCTGTTCCTACAATACTCCCATCTTCCATTTATCACTGATGCTAATGAGCATATTTCACTTTTTTTAAAAATTGCCTCATGAATCAGCAAATTTATTACAATAACTATTTTAATTGCTATGTTCTAAACTGCAGATCTCACCAAAGACAAGTAATTGTCCACAATGGGATGAATCAGAGCAACCTTACCCTGTATAAACCCATGTGGTTCATTGTGCTGAACAGGAACAAAATCCAGCTCACAGCCACTTTCTTATCTTCATAAACAAAAAAAGCAATGGCAAAATTTCTTTTTTAAGCTCTTGCTGTCAATGCTAGTACTCCAAGAGCCTGGTTCTCTGAGCTATAGAAGCACGATTCTTCAAAAAGTGTATGTACATGTCTGTTGTTCCCCCAAACAAATCAAGTATCACCCTCATTTACAGTTAGTGCTGTATGTTGGATTTTT
Organism: Falco biarmicus; assembly: GCF_023638135.1. Taxonomy (NCBI): domain Eukaryota; kingdom Metazoa; phylum Chordata; class Aves; order Falconiformes; family Falconidae; genus Falco; species Falco biarmicus. The sequence continues at coordinate 78,410,448 of NC_079289.1, read as the reverse complement.
TATCTTAATGAAAAAAATAAACATGAAAATGGTATTTCAGACAGAATGAGGGTCCTCTGTGTCTCCCTCGGAAGCAATGTCAAGATACACAAAGTAAGAAGTAAAAGAGCACTGCAGAGAAGAGCTAGCCATGCAGATTGTACAATAAATGTTCAAAATGGGGAAAATTACCAATAATGATATTCCAACATCACTCCTAAATCTTTCATAAACAGAGTGCTGCTCAGCCCTGACAATATCACTGTAGGATGAGGACTTATCAGGATGGTACCTTTCAGATGGTTTTTGCTCCTATTTTAAGCCGGGGCAGCACTTTGCACAGAGTAGGTGAGCCCAGTGCTCCTGCCATTCTGTGCCCTTTTGTTTCATGCTGCCTCTTGGCACAGTCATTTTTCAGTGTTTGGAGCTTTATTCTTCCCCTATCAACCCAGCACTTGAACTAAATCTTTGCCTTTACATGTCTGCGAAAGAAGCAATCTGGTACTTTTGGAGGATAACATTGACTGGGCATCACACAGTTTCCACCCAGGGCAGGGAAGCCCAGGACAGCCACTCAGGCTCCCCGCACCGCCGCAGCCCTGTGCCAAATGCTAACCGGGAGGGACGGTGTCCGGCTCCTCTTTGCATTAGCAAGGCTAAGGCAGAAAGCAGAGGAACAGTAATCGTACCACGGCCCTCATGCTGGCAAATCCTTTGTAAATAACTACTTGGCTTTAAAAGCGCTGATTATACACAGCGATGTCTGTAGGATCAGGCCCAAGGGCTGCTTTTTAATTACTTACCTGTACCGCACGGATCTTCTTCTTTTTAAGCATCTTATCCAAGGTCTCAGCAAACACACTGGACAGCCAGGAGAACATTGCCCTGTAGTTGTCCTAAGTGATCCTGGTTTTTATCTGGGGACAGGTTCGCTGGCTGCCAAACGATTTCCTTGTGTTAAAAGACACACTAAATAGCACACACTAAATCCTCCGGCAAACAAGAAGATTGCTTGCTACTTTCTTACCACCAAATCAGTGTTCCCCGCTCACGCCAAATAGCCTGATGCACCTCACCGCCCGTGATGCACATCACCGCCCGTGATGCACATCACTGCCCGCTTTACCGGAGGACGGGCGCTGCGGTCCGGAGCCCTCGGCTGAGCCCCACATGCCACGGGGCCACCGGATGCTCGGCCCGGGCGAGCGGCTTCCCTGGACTTTGATCCCATCTCCCAACTGTGGTGGCATCCGCCACGCTTTATTGTCCTACTCTCCCTACCCCGCCGCGGCGGCTGGCGACTCTCAGAAAGCCGGGGGCGCAGGTCCAGGGGTGCAGCCGTAGGTGCGGGGACCCCCGTGCCCCCGGCCATACCTGCCGCTGGAGCTGGGGGCAGGGGCAGCTCCTCACCTCAGGCGGCCGCGGCGCATCCCCCGGCGGCTCCGGCCGTGCTGGGCGGGGGCTGCAGCGGGCGGGCGGGCGGCCCTTCCCCCGGGAGCGGGGCGCCGGCTGCAGTTTGCGAAGTCTCCCCGGGTCCCCCCGCAGCCCAGCCACCCCGAGCGAGGCGCAGCGCGATCGCCTGTGCCTCCGGGGCCAGAAGCGAGGGACGGCAGCGCTGCGGCAGCGGTAACCGGAGCTCCTGCCGCCTTCCCTCTCTCCCTCCTCCTCCTCCTCCTCCTCCCTCCCTCCCTCCCTCTCCCTCCTCCCTCCCTCTCTCCCATAGGTAACGGACCGACTGTACCGCTGCAAGCTCCGTCGGCAGGGAAGGCAAGGTTAGGAACTGCCCGCAGATGGTTTATTTTGGATATTTTGGCTGGCAGGGGGGAGGCAATGGCCTCCCAGGCGCCGGAGCGGTGCTCGTGGGGCTGGAAAGCGTCAGCGCAGAGCCAGCCCTTCCAGCGCTGGGACGGTCCGGCTCCGCGCTCCCAGTTACCAACGATGCTGCCTTCATCTGCACAGGGGGAGAGAAACCTCCCTCTGCTAAAAAGGCTGCGTTAGGGCACCCTCACGGTCCCGAGATTTCCCCTGACGGGGAATGACATTCTGGTGACAAGGGCAAAGGGGAGCAAACACCGCCCCGCGCAACCCCGCGGGCAGCAGCAGCGGTGGGGGGCAGCACCCCGCTGCCAGCCCCGTCTCCACTCTGCCCAGTCACTTCATCGCCCCTCTCCTCCCATCTCCTCACACCCCTGTGTTTGCTTGACCCCTGACGCTTTGCTGTTTGGGCACCAGCTCAGGTTCAGGACAGCGCTCAGCCCCGGGCACAGTCAAGCCTTTGCTTTAGGGCTGGCCCGAGTCCAGCCAAGACGTCCCATCCCTTCCCGGGGCCACTTGCAATACTTCTTGGTGCAAGTGGAGAGGCGCAGCATTTTTACCTTCGTATACATGCAAACTGTCCCCCGGTGACAGCAATCAATGACAGTTTCACATGACAACAATTATTGAAGCAAATGGCTTTGGGGAAATGCATTTCTCTCCGAAGGGCTGCAAGCTCAAGCAGAAAAGAATACTTCCAAATAAATCTTACAGATAGAGCAGCCCTTCTAATAGCAAAATACCCACTAACAAATCAGGGAGTTTGAATTTCTATCAAGAAATATTCACTTTGATTTGTCATTGTCACTTTTGAAACAGGTTGTTCTAGCGCAGCATAAAAACCAAGAAACAGATCAATCGCTACAGGCTGCTGGCAGCTCCCTTTCTCCCCCTCCACTCCAAGGCTAGAGGTGGACAGATGTCATTAAGGAGACATACAAACTGCTGTTTGCTTGTTCTGCTTTGCAGGAGAAATAAAAGTAAGAAGAGAGGTTCAGAGCCACTTCCACATTTGCTTCAGAGAGGACTGCTCTAAAAAGCAGAGGGGGGGGGTGGGGTGGGTGCCTTTTCAGGTTTTTTAAAGGCAAAAAAACCCCAAAGCTGGGTAGCTTTAGTTTCTTCTAAAGAGGAAGCATTAGCTAAGGCACCTAGAATGCCTGTGCCTCCCTCTGTATGCATGACTATCTCTTTTGTGCTCTGAGTTCCTAAAAAAACCTTTCCTTTAGTTTTGGGAAACTGCTAACGCTTTCTTTGTCATGGTCTGACCTACAAAGGCCACGAGACTCTGGACACACAAAAGCTTCTGCAAGCAAATTTCCTGCCCTCTACCTGAACACAGGACATTTTCCCATGGAAAATGGGAAACCAAGGGTGACCTGGGGCTCACACCTCTGTCCACACAGCTGCTGCACATCACATCCCTCACCGGCTGTCTTCAGGGCAGTCCAGCCAAGGAGCTTACTGAAACAGGAGTATGTTACCATTTCATGCAAAACCTGTTTCCACTCTCTTCAGCCATGCCAGGGAAGGGTTACTGCTCCTAGTTTGCTCTGTTGAGTTTTAGCAGTTTGCATCTTCACAGCTCTTAGCCTGCCCAGCTGTCTTTAAAGCCAGGGAGACTTGAGGGTGTTGGGTCTCTAGCAGGACTGCACACTGGAAGGCACACATTGCACTTGGAGATTACACAGGCTAATGTCTGGAGGGGCACAAGACAAAGTAAAATAAACTCTGAAATATCTAGCCTTTGTGCTGAGGAAAAAAAAAAAAAACACCCAAGCAAAATCTAATTCTCTGTACCCCTGATTTAGGATTGCGCTTGCTGTGTAAATCCACCCCTACACCAGCAAAGCATTTAAGCAGAGTAACGTAAACATATGCCTATATTTCATTTAGCAGTAAATTTAAGTCATCATGTGTCTACATGAAGTTAGGCCTCAAAGAGTGAGTCAGGTCCTAAATCAGTGTTGTAATTGAACTAAAATAGCCTAAGCCTTCTCTAAATGCACATAGCTTTAACCTGTCACATCAAATGAAAATTACATACTTAAACTATAATCTTCCTGTTCCCTTAGTCATCAAAAGAGGCTAGATCAAATTAAAAAAAAAAAAGACAGTGTCGATGCTGCTCAGCCGGCTGAGGAGGAGGTGGGGCTCATGGACCGGGACATTCAGCTTGAACCAAGGGGTATTTCTGCCTTCCAAACCAGAGTCGCCCCCAAACTCACCTCCCCCAGCACCCCCATCCATGTCACTCCTTTCTCCTTCAAGCAGGAAACTGGCAGCTTGAAACACCGACTGCGCTGGTGTCTCTATATTGTCATCTCCCCTGACAAGTAACGTTGGTTGGAGATGACCTCGCTAAGTGACAGTTAGTATTTTCACACAGGAGCTCGTTCAAGCATAAGGCAGGCAGAGATAAGATCAGACAGCAAACACCCATCAAAAGATGCCATTGTTTGGTTTGGGTTTAGGTTTGCTGGGTTTAGTTTTGTAGCACTATGAAAAATGTGAATAAGAGCTCTGTCCTTGGGTTTTTCTGAATGCATGTGCTGCTAAGACAGCTGTGGGGGAAGGCAGAGCAGCACTTGCAGCTGAAGAGGGTAAGTAAGGGATTTACAGGCTGCATACTTGGTGTAGGTATGGGATGTTTCAACAGCTTTATTACCTGACTGTATTGGAAGTTTCAAGGCTATTCGCTTTAATACAAAATTAAATCTAATTTTCGTACAGAAGGTTTCAAGGTTTTTCTACAGTGAACCTACACAGATTTATTTCAGTCAGGAGGAGGACTTTTGTTGAAATGAAAGCATCATCCCTTCAATGGGCACAGTTTACGCTATAAAGACATTAATAGCAGTGCAGATTAATCTGAGGAAAATTGTTACCAATAAAACCTACTCGTATAGTAGCAAAATGGTTTCTACCCTCAGATTTACAGTATTATAATTTTACTGATGCAAAACTGTATCTTTGGCAGACAGTGCAAGCTCTGTTGGTAAGCTAGGCACATCAGACACCCCACCACACATGAAGCTTTATCTATATAACAGCACCCCTGCTAGGGGGAAGGTGGGAATAGTGATTGCTTCATTATATCAAAATATGCAAAGTTCTACAATAACTTGTGCAAACAAGGCTCAAATACCTCTCAGCAACAGCAGCTAACAAAATAAGGGGGTACCATTCCCCACAGATGACTCCTGTACTGGCCAATGCTCCTGGGGCTGTTTCTTGCCCTACATAAATCCCTTGGAGCACAGAAGGTTCCTCCTGCTGACCCGCACCCACCCCGTGTCCTGTGTTTCCTTCTTACCTTACCCTATCCACACCTCTGTCGTGCTTAAATGAATCAGCAGGTGGGGTTTTAAGCTGTCTGTAGGTAAACATGAATACTTTTTTGATCTAGATATGCTTGTCTAACCACTGCCTAAAGAGCAAAGAAAGCTGAATTTGCCTGTCTTAATGTCTCATTTCCAATTACTTCCACAGCGCATTGATGGGTACAGCTCCTCCTGGGTGCAGTCATGTGTGGTGGCACATGCAGAGGGTTGGGACAGGGACAGGCATGGGGTCAGGGAGGGAGGAGACTGCTTCCTCTCTTGTCAGGACTGGGTTCAGCGCTACAGCAGCAATGGCACTAGCAGTCCATTGCACACCATGCAAAACAAAAAATATGGAGTGAATTTTAAAGGAAGTTTACAGAAAGCAATGCTCCCATTCAAAAAACGCAAGCACATTGTTAATACGACTCTTAAGTGTGATACTCGTTCAGTTGCTTCGTATTCTTCTTCACAGCAGACTGCACCTGGCTGGTGAACCTCACTTGCAGGACACTACATCCCAACAGGAAGCCATTTATTAAAATGCTGGAAACCAAACAGTCATGAAAAAAACTCTTTGACAAATAGTTTCCCATAAGAACTTCACGTGGAGGGAAAAATCTTAAGCTGCCCATAGCCATTCACATCGTAACGTTGCATACAAGAATAAAGCTAATCAGTAGAAGGACAGGAAAAAGTCAGTTAATGGAACTGCTTAAATGCACCAATCAGGCATAAAAGCTCATTTAATTGATCTTCACAAAGGATATGCTGTTCTTAATATTAGTTTTGCTTATGCATGCCTAATACCTCCTTCTACCCTGTATTTGTAAGAAGGCATGCTAGTCATGCATGAATAAAATTTTATTGAGAGGCAAGTGTTCTGATTTTCTTTAATGTACATTGCTCACATTTATTTTGCAAGCTAAGCCAAACTCTCACAGTCTGATTATTTCTATATGGGACTAGGAATAGGACTTGCAAACTGTGAAGAAGAACTTCAGTGAGTCCGGGAGTGTCTCCACTTCCTGCTGAAGCTGTGAATTTATTCCTTAACCAATTACAGCAACACTCTGTGCAAGACCTGAGATGATTCAATTGTGACTTTTCATTTCATCCTGTATAAAACCTTCAGTCTAGCCTCAGCCTTTTGCCATTCCACTCATTATTATTTCCAGTGCTAATCGCTAGTGGAGCCTGGAGCAATCGATCTGCTGAGACATGCCGATGTTGCACGTTACAGCATGGTCTCCTAAGGATGGGAGCAGAAACATGCTCATAGCCACAAGCTCCTGCTTTGTGTCTTCCTTGAGCCGTTGACACTGCGGGTTGGGTGGGCGCTGGCTGTGCCAGGTGGAGGACAGAGCTGGTAAGACTCGGCAGCCGCAGTCATAGCTGGCACCCGTGGGAAGCCAGACAGCCATGCCTGGGTTAGGGACACCCCTCCGCCACATGTGTTTTGTCGGGGGGGACACCGACCCACAGGCGTCAGGGCCAGCAGGCTGCCAGCTCCAGCTGGTACCCGTCCCCTGGCTGGCACATGCCCGCAGGCACCACCAGGCAGCTCTCGCCTGCGTTCTTGGGGGTGGCTGGACAGCAGTCTTTCAGAAAGAAACCCCAGCTTGATGTAGGGCCTGTGACCAACACAAAAGTCTTTTGCTTTTACTGATAAGCTGCCTGAATAGCTAACCATCCAAACTGTAGGGGTGTGTACCTTATCTCTTGCCATGCTTTTGTTGGCTGAGGTTTGCCTCCTGCCCAGGGGAGTTGCCTCATCCCTCTGTCAGCAGACACAGACTGCCATCGAGCTGCCAAAAATTTCTCTCCAGCTATTTTAACCTGTGAGCAGGTGAAGACAAGGACCTCGTGCCTTCTGTGTCGGTGCAGCACTCAGGGCTGCCTGACACCGACCACGGTGCGGGGCCTTTGCGCACTGGAGGTTTCCTTGCTGCCACCGCCAGGACTCATGAGCTGTAACCTCCATTAATGCAGTGCTGCATTTACCTCCCAGGCTCTTTCCAGCTTGCCCAGGTTTCTTCCTGAAGACACTGAAGCCATCTCACTGCTGAAAGCACGAGGGAAAGCCTGGCTCCGCAGGATGCCCAGCCCTCCGCAGATGGGCCCGGGGCTGCCGGCCACGGCCCTGTGGGGTTTCACCACTGGTTGTCCTCATCCCCGCCGGCCTCACTGCTGGCCAGGGCTCAAAGGTTTGGCCTACAAAGTGACCTACATAGAGCAGCCAGCTCGCTCCTCAGTCCCCCCCTTGCTAGGCTGAGCGATCTGAGCTGATTAATATCCCCAGTTTGCCAGGCTGCTTTCCAACATCTGGGTCCTGTTAACTCTTCCCATCACTTCCATGTCCGTCCTTGAGCATAAGGCCAGTCAGCGTCCGACAGAGTACCCTGAACAAAAGGGTATCACCAGTGCCCTCAAGTCCTACTAGACATTCCCACACCCCTCCTGGTACAGAATCTGGAGGTAGGGCTTTGAGCCGTTTAGGCTTTGAGACATGTGACTTGTTTAAATAAATAGTGCAGGTTATAAAACACTGGAGCCATCAGAAAGGTGCAGCACAGCCTCCCTGTCACCACCTGTGGAGTTCTGGATCTCTCCTAGAAGGGGCCTTCAGCACATCTCCATAGGGAGAAGTCTGGAGAGGCAGGGACTGGACATGACCACCGTGCCTGCCCCCGAAACCAGAAACCCCCTGAGCCCCCCAGAAATGCCCTGTCACGCAGCAGGCGCTGAGCACTGCCTTACGACAGTGATGGTAATCAAATCACATGCTCCAGGGCTTTGGCCCGCAGGAATAAGGAAAGCAGGGGGGTTTGGCCATTGCCCACTGCGTAATTAACTGGAAGGACGTAGAAGCTTTTCATTTATTTGTGTCTCTTTGCCTTGTCCCCCATTTTGAAGAAAAAGGAAAAAAAAAAAAAAGAAAAAGAAAAAACACAGTTGGGTGCAGGACCCTGAGCCACAACGGCTGCAAAGCCATGAAGCGTGTGTCCTGCTCGTATGCCCTCATTTCCCTTCAGGAATGGGTTTCTGCCCCCAAACCCAACGGCTTGACCTGGAGACAGGGAATGGATAGGGTGGACACAAAGGGTTTGTTTTCATCCTGCACCAGGGATTATGGCTCAGCCACCTGTCTCCTGGCCCCATCCTCAGCAGTCCCATCCTGACCCTCTTGTTATTCTCCTCTTGCATGAGAAACCAAACGACAGGTTGCAGGGCACGTCCACTCTGCAGGAAAATGCAGAGCCTCACAGAAAGGCACAGACACGGGCTGGATGCCTAACATCAATCTTTCTTCTTCTCTCTTCCTGGCACTGTGTTTTTTTCTACCTATCAGTGCTGATGCAGTTGTGAAAAGCCCAGGAGATGGGCAGGAGCCACCATGGAGCTGTGCAGGTCAGGGGGATGGAGCCTGGCTGCTGAGATGGTGGTTGTAGGGTCAGCGTGGGGCAGCCAGTGCCTAGGAGCCCTCGCTGGATGAAGAACATCTGGAGCCTCCCCACAGGGACATGCTACGGAGGAGGCGAGCCAGGGCAGAGTTCACATCTCCTTGCCTCCTGAAGGAAGGGCACCACCCAGACAAGGATGTGATCCTTGGGAAATAATGATTGAAAACCAGGTTTAATATAACTCCCACTCCTTCCCTTCCAGCCTTATCTGCCTGCAAATGTTTTCTCAGCGCTGACTGAATGCCGTTATCTTGTACACAGCTTGAGATGAAGGTTTTGATGGAGCTTGATTGGAGTGCCAGAAAACTGTTCACTCAGTTATGGCTCTGACAAATGGATCCCTCTGAGCTTCTGAGTTTAATGTGGTTTTTTTTCTGATTTATTATTATTCATTTATTATCAGCATCTGGGATGGTGAGAGAGCAAAAGCTAAGGAGAAGGTATCCAAATAGCATATTTTTTTATCTGGTTCAAAACAAGGCCTGTCAATAGGAAAGTTTCAGGTCATTTGGGTTAAAACCAAGGAAATCAAATCTTCCAAATTTAAAAACCAAAGCAGTGTATTCTCCTTTTCTTGTCTTTTCTCTGCATTTTAAAGAAACACCAGTATTTCTCAGAAGGAAAATAGTTTCCCAAACACTTCCAGCACATTTCTACAAAAGCTTGCAGGATGCTTTTCCCCAAAGTATCACCAAAGGAGAGATCCAGAGCCACCTACCCAAATCTGCCAGCAAGTGCTCAGCCCAGGGGCCACCTCCACATGGCCAATGAAGAGCAGGGCAAGGGATGACAATGTGACGCCCTGCGTGGCAGCACGTGCCTGCAGCAGGGCTGCACCAGCCTCATCAGGACTCGGGCTGGCAGACACACGGTTGCGAGCAATGGGAGGTCCATCTGGCAAACACAGCCCTCAGAGGCAGCCTGGAAAGTGAGATCAGCATATCTGTGGTGGTTTGACCCTGGCTGGATGCCAGGTGCCCACCAAAGCTGCTCTGTCACTCCCCTTCTCTACTGGACAGGGAAGAGAAAATACAATGAAAGGCTTGTGGGTCATGATAAGAACAGGGAGATCACTCAGCAATTATTGTCACAGGCAAAACAGACTTGACTTGGGGAAATTTAAATTAATTTATTACCAAACAAATTAGAAAAACACCTTCCCCCCAGCCTTCCCTTTTTCCCAGCCTTAAGTTCTCTCTGTCCTCTTTCCAAGCAGTGCAGGGGAGTGGGGAACGGGGGGCTACAGTTCTTCACATGTCATTTCTGATGCTCCTTCCTTCTCACCCTCTTCACCTGTTCCAGCATGGGGCCCCTTCCACAGGTGACAGTTCTTCATGAACTTCTCCAGTGTGAGTCCTTCCCACCGGCTGCAGTTCTTCACAAACTGCTGCTGCGTGGGTCCTCTGTGGGGTCACAGGTCCTGCCAGCAATCCTGCTCCAACATGGGCTTCCCAGGAGTCACAGCCCAGCCTCCTTCAGGCATCTACCTGCTCCAGCGTGGGGTCCTCCACGGGCTGCAGGTGGCTATCTGCTCCACCATTAACCTCCATGGGCTGAGTGGCACAGCCTGCCTCACCATGGGCTTCACCACAGGCTGCTGGGGAATCTCTGGTTAATGCCTGGACCACCTTCTCCCCATCCTTCTTCACTGACCTTGGTGTTGCAGAGTTGTTTCTCTCACGTATTCTCACTCCTCTCTCTTCCCAGCACAATTATTTCCTCCCCCACCCCCCACCCCACCCCCCCCAGTATGCTATCAGAGGTGCTACTCTGATAGCATTAAGTTAATCGTTGCTGATTAACTCAATTTTGGCCAGTGGCAGGTCCATCTAGGAGCCAGCTGGCATTAGCTCCATCGGACATGAGGGAAGCTTCTGGCATCTTCTCACAAAAGCCACCTCAGTAGCCCCCCCATTACAACCGTGCCGTGCAAACCCATTATGTTATCTCATGGGCAGTGGCCCGCTCTACTCTGCACATGCCCTGCGGAGCCCTGTACAGAGCCAGCAAAGGCATAAATCTTGTTAGACAACCTTAAAGTTCACGGATACATCAGGTGCACTGTTAAACACTTGTCCTGGTGGATAAAGCACACCTTAGCATACGGCTTTGACTCAAGCCAGGGGGTTGCTCATTGCCCTTATGATGGACGGCCTGATTTCACCAGCCTACACGAGACTGCACCTGCCAACAGAACTGCACCAACGCAACAGAAATGAAAACCAAACCCAGTTTAAGTCTTCAGACTTTTCACCTGTTTTTGAGTTGGTGCTGAAGACAACAAAGCTGCATCGTTGCAAGTGTATCATGGTTGATACAGGCTGTGGCACTAGCCCATACCCATGATTTTTGAAGCAGCATTTGGGGCACTATGACGCCAGCAGGAATTTTTCCTGGAGCAGAAGGCTCTGAACGCAGCTGCTAAGCTGATGTTGGGCATGGCATTGGTATAAAACAGGTCATAAGAGAAATCTGATGCAATATTACCTTCAAAGAGATTGAAAATTCAAAAAGTTCCCCTAAAAGCTCAACAGAAATGAAATAATTTCTTACATCATTCCTCTTTGAAATATTTTCACTTAGTTTCACAATTAATTCCAAGAAGTGAAACATATTTTTCACAAAAGAATAAAAGGCCATTCAATGAACATTTATTTCTTTAAAAACCTGGAACTGATATACAATGCATTGCCATGTCAGCATCTGAAATAAGGTGTTAACTGGTTTACTTTTTTTGTTTTCCAGAGGAACCTTGTTCCTCAACGCAGTCATCCATCCGCCTGACTCCAACCCTGCTCTACTACACTACTTTCTGTTACCTAAGAGTATTATTTGCAGTGATTTATTAAATTGAGCAAAGCCACTGGTTCCGTAAATATTTATCAATGTATTTTAAATATGTACACTTTAAAAATTGTAAAGGTTTTTTTCCATGTTGGGTTTCTGGGTGATTTTTTTTCAGCTGAATGACAGTGAATATTGGTAGCTGGAAGTCCATCTTCCCCATGATTTCCCCAGTATCTAATTCACACTTGACATCTCCCATATGGACAGCTTCCAACTTTTTTTCTTTGTTGCTTGAGGGCTTGTCCAGCACATGAGGTGGGGACCTCATGGATGAGGACCCAGCCTGCCAGAGCAGGGGGTGTGATTCTCTACTCCCAGCCTGTGGGAGGCAGCTGCCCCAGGACCACTGGGAGCTGCAATGCTGAAGTCCCCCATGCCAACGGGTGCCCTCGGTCTGTCCTTTACCTGCCACTAAAACAGTCCTTTCTCTGAAGTCATGTCTGGCTGAAGTGGGGATCTTATTTTTGTATGCCAGGCTGGTGCTCGCAGCACTCACCTTTGATATGGGGCACTCTGAGTGTGTTTAAGAGTCACTAATTTATGTAAATAGCTGGTGGGACAGGGTGCAGACCCTGCTGAAATGCCAAAGTAAAAAGCCCCGATTTTTGACCTGTGTCCCCTCAGCAGCTGCGGCTGGGCTCTGCCTGATGGCAGCCACGGAGCCTGGCTCTCTCCACAGCCAGGATTGTCACGAGTTGTGTGTTCAGCTTTAGCCCTCTTCCACTCTGCCCCATGAAAGATGAGCTTGAAGATGTGGACATCATGGCAGTGTACACAGTGTCCAGTTGAGTATTTACATACTTACTTCTGATTGCTCATTTGCCAAGTGACTTTCTATGAATGGCATTTTTTCATCATAAAAAAGATATTTTTTTAAAAAAATGCAGATATTTTCAATTTGCTCTGCTTATTAGCATTTTATCTTATCTCTAGTTGATATTCCCCCACTCAACCCTCTTTATTCCGAGAGAAGGAAACCATGATCTGCCCTGGATCAGGGTGTGTCGTGCGTACCCAGACATGCGGGTGTCAGCATCCCCACAAGCTCCTCTTTTGCATGAGCCAGGCCAGGAAAACTGGCTGCCCACAAGTTCAAAATTTATTAACCTTTCACACAGTGCAGTAAAACACAGATAAGCAATAAATGTACTTGTCCTTGTTTTCTCTTGTCCATTAAATCGACTTGCTGCTTTTGGGGATTCAAGAAATGGAAATGTAATTAAGAAAGGAAAAATAATTTCTCTCTGGAAGCAGCCATCATGCTAACCACTGCAAAACATATCTCATAGCATTTTACTAAGCAAATAAATATTGTCTGGTTGGCTCAGCCTGCAGCTCCATAAAGCACTGCTCTGCCCAAGGAGGGCGCTTGCCTTCGCATAGCCGCTATGCACAAAGACCCCTTCTGCTGGCATTATTTATTATATTATTATTATTATTATTATTATTATTATTATTATTATTATTATTTAGAAGTTTCAGCATAATCAGGAATGTCAAACTCACGTTTTCCCCTTCTGGTCCCTGGAATCACAAACGTGCCAACCCTAACATTGCCACCAGCCTCCTTCCTGGCACCCAGTTGAGCATGGAAAAGCCGTGGTTGGGCAGGTGACCCCAGACTTCAGCCGTGGGGTACCCACAGCAGCCTCACTGCCTCTGCACCCCAGGGTCTGTGCAGTCATCAACAGAAATTAAAAACAAATAAAATGCTACAAAAACGTATGGCAGAATAGCAGTGCATGATGAATGCCTGATACAAATGTGTACATCTGAATCATCAGTATTGGGCTTCAAATATTAAACCATCAAATGTTTAAGCAACTGGAGACTGCAGTATCTCTAGCTCAGTTAACGTAAGGTTTCCACTTAAAGCATCAAACTGTGAGGCCTGAAATTTCATCCTCCCCCAAATTTCTTAGTACATAGAGTTGTACTTCTTGTGCTCCTGGAGGTAATCGTGAAGCCATGCTACTCATTAATATAGAAAGAGACACCTACGGTGGGGAAAAAAAAAAAAAAAAAAAAAAAAGCTGATGCACTTTCTTAGATGTCTAAGAAGATTTTTAATGACTGAACATTTCAAAAATAGATAGCTCAGCAGCTTTAAATAGGTACATACTGCACTTTTCTGCTATATTTCAAACATTAACACATACCCTCTGCAATGTACTTGGTACACAGCACATTAATATGAAGTGACTTTTTAGGACCATCCACCACCTTCCATCCCACGCTGCAAGTCAGCTGTTTCACCATCTGTGCCTACCCTATATGAAACAATAACCACCCATCTACTTTCTTATTTCCCTTGTCCTCCTGAAAATTCCGCTTGTTAAGCAGCAAGCTTTCATAGCATCGTGGTCAGCCACAAAATCAAGGCAGACCAGAGCAAGGGCTCAGGGCAGCCCCAGCGAGTTATGGGACCGGGGTACAGCAACAGGCACCAGGCCAACAACCTCAGAGATAATTTATCTCTAAATAATAGTACCATGACAAATACTGATCAGTAGCACTGAAACGACAGCAAACCCAGTAATTCACCAATGCTGGGCTAAACTTTGACTCCAGAAGTGCAAAGGCTTATGTGGAGGTGGCAGGCAGGCAGTGGTCAGGCAGCAGGGCAGGGCAGTGCGTCTGGACAGGTGGCTCGGAGCAGCCAGCGGGCTCAGGGAATCCCAAATTCCCCATGGAATGGTCCTCTTCCACTGCTGAGCTGCAGAAGTGCCATGAGGCTGCGTTTGGCAGCTCTCACATCCCAGCTCTGCTCCCCCCACTGTCCTGATTGCTCAGGGCCCCCGAAATACCCGACAAGGCAAAACCCACCCCACACCGTGGTTGGGGTTAGAAGCTCCCTTTTTGGCAGCATCCTGCCACAGAGCGTGTCTCTGGGCCCCTGCACACAAAGGAAAGAGAGGAAACAGCTCCTTTTAACAAAACTTCAGGCAAAATTTGAGGAGGTCGTTGAGCTTAGTTTTTGTGAAACATTTTTTTAATCATACTTCTTTAGAGGAAATGACTCGTGCAGAAAATATCCTTCTGCCTCACGGAAAAGAATTGCTGGAGCCATTATTTTTGCCCAAAAGGCAGCTGGTGGATTTGTTTCTGTAAGCGAGCCACATCACCGAAAGACAAAAGCCTCCCCTTGCTCCCTTGGGTGCATCACTTGCAGACAATTTCTTCTGCCAGGCTCTTGCCCTCCAGTGCCCTGCCATCTTGGATCACAACCTAACTGGCGCACCACTGGGGTGGAGTTTTTAGTATGTCAACACGTACAGCATCTTATTGAACTTTTATCTTTACTAGTCTCCCTGAGGTTAGAGAGAGTTTACTGGGTGGCACACAGTTCACAAGTGATTTTCCATCAGCCCAGCATGAGGCATTAGCAATTGACCACTGTCAATGGCAGCATCTGATGAGAACTTGGTGGGAGCAACCCTCCCCTGCCACCTTCAAGGTCAGGCAGTGTCACATGAAAGCAAGTGGTCACGAGCCCCCTGGCCCCATCCTGCAGAAGCTATGTGCTTGGCAAAGGCTCAGCCAAACCTAAGGGACAAGTCAGTGTTCACGAGTGAAGCCATCTGTCTGGTGAGCCATCCCTTAATGCTGTGTGGCACCGATATTGCCAAGGCTGCTTCCCTCCATGTGCACCTCTGCAACAATGCCAGCATGTGCACCAGCAACAGCTGGCTTCCTTCCCATTACAGCCCACGACCCCTCAGTGGGTAAAATACAGAAAAAGAAGCATAAAATCTTGGTTTAAAGAAGGTATGGTTGACTTCTTGCTAGTGAGCAGAAGACGGCTTTACACTCACAGAGATACTCACTGTTTTGGTGCAGGAGCCTGACAAAGGGACATGGCAGCTATTACCCCTGGAGTTGCCACTGCTCCTTCTGGGGCATGACCTGCTGCCCAGGTGCCACCCCCCTGCATGATGGCACCAAGAGAGGATGAAGCACTTGCTGAGTTCCTGCAGGTGGCTTCACATCTAATTTGGAAATGAAAAATACAACCTGACAAGCCACCCTTTAGAAATCTCTGACCTTCATCTACGGCATGTCGATAAGCCGTGTTGCCAGCTTTTGGGACTCAGATGCACCCCACGAGTGACTGTTGGGTGGGCCTGTCTGTAACCCAAAGAGACTTCATCACCTCCCAGGGGATTACCTCAACGAACATTTCTGAGTCCCACCTGCTGACGCCAAGGAGGATCAAGTGTCTGCCAGGCTCTCGTGATGTTTGGATAGTAGCAGACGAGTTCAACATGCACCCTTAAGACACCGTGCACCAAAATACCTGTGTTTTTAGCATGAGTCACTTGGGAGAAGATGTTGATGCTGACATTATGAATAGTAACAGTCAGGCAAAGATCACTACAGGTTAAAAATGTACTGCTAAGAACAGGAGTGCAGAATACTTTGCTAAGGACATACGACACTGGTTGAATTCACTCTCTTCAGCTATCTCTAATATACTACAGGCAGCAGATTTCCACCAGTGAATCCCTGGTTGCTAACAGCAGCCAGTTTCTCAAGGGAAGTTCCCAGCTTCCTTGCAAAGTCTTAGCTGTGTCACCTCAGGGAAAATCCACGCAGCAGTGTGAAGGGGACCCGCCATTCCCTGGATCACCAGCTGCCCCCTCTCTTCAGGTGAGAGACATTTCCAGATCCTGGAAAAATCCCTGGTGAGATCCTGTTCCTCAGAGTGCTGGGCAGCCTGTCCTGTACATTCAGTATATGCTGTCATACTGTCTCCTTGCTTTATTTTTCTTACAGTTCCTTGTGACATGTGATGTATGATGTGCACTGTGCATCTGCTGAAGAGACAGTATTTCCCCTTACTGTGGAGCAAGTTTCTTCTCCAGCTTTATGTTTTCTCTATTGCTGAATACAAAAAAAAAAAGAAAAAATGACAAAAAATGGAAATTTCAATATCCACCATTTTGGGGAATTCCAAATTTGGAAATTTTGCTGGACTACAGCAACCAAGGTCTTGCCGGGTCTTCTCATAAATTGAACAGTGCAAAATCTCAATATCTAGAATAGCTTTTCCCTGATCTCTTGATGTGTGTTTGTCCTTTTTGACCAGGGGTTCAAACATTGCACAGTATCTTCCCCAAAGAAGGTGCCACTGCAGTGCTTTGTGACATTACTTAGTATTCCCTTCACTTCTGAAAATAGCTCCTTAGTGTATCTGCTCATCACATTTCTCTTTCCCACCGCTGCATCACGTTACAGCTCCCTGTGGCTTGGAGATGAACCTGTGCACAGAAGCTTTTCTCCTCCTGTGCCAATCGTAGGAGGACAGGCTCCCAGCTTGTAGCAGAAATTCTTATTTGTCCCCAAAGCACACGATGCTGGTACTCCATACCACCAAACTTTATCTCACTTGTGTACTTCAGGGTCTTTGGCTTCTCTCTGGGCCACCGTCCCAGTCTCCTCTGCACTGGCAATGTTCCCCAGCTCCTTGCCAGTGCCAGACTTCATCATAAACATGGTCCCCAGGACCCATTCTTGGAGGTCTTCACTACCTTGGGCACTACCTGCCAGCCCACGGGCAACTGCCCTGACCTTCCTTCTCCACTGCCTTCTCCTCTTCCAGTGCTGGGCATCAGGCAGAGGTGTCCTCACCACCTCCAGCAACAGCTGGGTGACACGTCACCCACCCCACCACAGCTGGCACAGCTGGGTGACACCCTGGTCCATATTTCAGCCACCTGGGCCCCCGAGGTCCTGCCAGAACTGATTCCTCTGGCTCCTGCATGGGGCCACACTGGCGGCTGCCCTGAAACCAGCCTGAGCCTGGTCAGAAGTTGAATATAATTTTCTTGTATTGTTTCTAGCTTTCATCAAAACCTGATTAGGAGCACATGGACGCCAGCACCAGACCCATTTAAGTTGGACGTAGCCAATATTAATGCACATACCACATAATTAAAATCCAGTAATGCTATAATCCTTACGGAAAAGTACTGGAGCACACGGAAAGACAAAACTCCTCTAACACACTGTGCTCCATCACTGACTGCTGGGAATTGCTCACGTGCAATGACCAGAAGATGCTTCCTAGCCCAAAGGGGATTTTTGCCCCCATTTTATTTCTCACTTTTCTGGCTTTTCCTTCTCCTCATCCCAGGCCAAGTAAGAAACATCACTGAGTTAGTGCCAAGCTTTCACACCTGAGATGTTGCTGCCAAGTTAGCTGTAAGGGCTGGAACAGCACCCCCTTTTTGGGAGCCCAGAAGGACCCACCAGCAGCCCAGCCCTTTCCAGCTGCCACCCCACAGCCCCACATGCAGTCCTGCCACCTGCTACTCGCTGTGCCCAGCACATCACGTGGGGTTGCCTCTGTGGGGATTATCATCTCCCCAGCCAGAGGGATGTTAGGAGAGGGTGCATCTGCTTTATTATTTCTTTGAAGGCTATTGTGGAGGCAATTAGCTTTTTTTAAAATTAAAGTAGTAAAATAAAAGTAAAGAAAAATCCCCATGGTGCGGGGGAAGGGAAATACAGGCTGGGCAGCAAGAAAGAAGACAGCTCGTGTGCTTTGTGCTTCCTGGCAAGCCCTGGGACTGCTAACTTTATCAGGGTAATATGATTTTAAAGGCTAAAGCCAGCAACAGCAGGCTTCAACATTGCTTATCATGCTGCTCTGGCTCTGTGCTCACCAGCAGCCTCCACTCTGAGCCACCAGGAGCTGATGGGTGCTGGGGGGCAGATTTTGTCACACACTTGCACACAAATGCTCCTCTGGTACAGTAAGCCACTATTACTATATAAACTCTCTTCTAGTCTTACTGCACAAATGTAAAGCTTGAAGGTCAAAAAAAAAAAAGAAGTCCCCAGAAAGCTGGAAATTGGAACGGACAGAAAGCAAGCATCCAGCCAGGATCCCATCCTTCAAGTCAGCAGAGCAGGAACTGCCGTGCTTTGCTGCCAGCTCCACAGCCATCGCCCCGTGCGAGCAGTCAGCTGGGAGTCGCGTGCTCTGGCTTTGACAGTGACCCTCACCCCTGCCTTTGTGCGCTCCTGGCTCTGCCGCCCCAGCATCTATCTTGAAATCATCTGCGCTCACCAGGGCTCCTCTGTCACAACGACCCCTCCAAGGCAGCTTTTGCAGGACAGGCAGCATGTGATTGCAGCAGGAGACATTAAGTCCTCCCAGCCCAAAAAGCAGAATGGGCTTCGAGCACCCAGCTTGGGTCATCATCAAATCAGCTTAAGCTACCATGAGTTGATGTCCAGAGCTGTTTGCAGCAGTGACAGGATAGTTTTTATTCTAACTCTGAAAGCAGCATGCTTACCAGCTGCCAGTACGCAGTGTCCGCGTGGGAGTAAGGCTTCCTCTGACAGGACCAAGGAGGCTGACACTCCCCAGGGGTTCCCTTCTTCTCTGCCAAGATGGGGACAGCACAACTGGGGGGTGTGTGGGAGTCACTCTGGCTCATCAGCTGGACACTGTGCTCGTGACTTAGGAGAGGGGAAGGGATGCACAGCAGCATGCATCTGCAGGGCTTCTGCACAGCTCTGCGTCAGCATGAGGTGGGTTGACAATGGGCCTGCCTTCCCAGGCAAGGTTTCCTCTTGGTCCTTGATCTGCCAAGCCCCACTTGCGTGCTATGCAGTCAAAATAAAAAATAAAAGTTCTAGATGCTTGCATTGCTTTCTGCCTCCAGGTTTCCTTTTCAAGGAAGGAATTCCTAAAGGATTACACTGCTGAAAAAGTAGAGATGACTAAAGGCTTTTTTCTGTACTGATCAGCAAAATCACAGCTAGCTGTTAGGAGGGCACCCTGTGTGACATCCTTTTCTACATACATAAAGTAGCTTCTGCAATTTTAGTAATATGTTCTAAACTTTCTCAGTGCAGTAGGAAACCCAAATAAGTTCTGTCCTGCCTGAAAATATATTGCTTAGTTAATGTGTCAGTCATACAAACCTGACTTTGATCAATTATAAACATTTACATATTTTGGAGGACAGCTTGTGACATAGGGGTGTGTCGATACATGCTTGTTAAGTTATGAGAGAATGGAGACACCAACACAGCTGGTATTTTCTAAGAGGAATCCCCAAAGAGCCTTTTTGCAGGTGCAGTTCTGATCTAGGCCAGTGAGCAACAAAGAGGGAAAAGCGACCATTTTTTTCAGCCATTTCTTCTGTAGGCTGCTGAATAGTAGTTACTTAAGAAAGTAGCGAATATATAATGTAATGTAGAAGGTCATTCTGATAGCTGTCAGATATCAAGATGATGGAAAAAAAGTAGACATTAACATTTTTAAGGTGAAATGGACAACTCAGAGGCAAATAACCTTAGCAAAGGAAGAAGATGCTGCT
This sequence comes from Falco biarmicus, assembly GCF_023638135.1. Taxonomy (NCBI): domain Eukaryota; kingdom Metazoa; phylum Chordata; class Aves; order Falconiformes; family Falconidae; genus Falco; species Falco biarmicus. Next base: position 78,390,687 of record NC_079289.1, on the reverse strand, counting down.
ATACTTTCATCTTTCAATCAGTGCCTTGATACTTTGATTTTATTCCCATAAATTATCTACAAGTATTTTCTCACTTTCATAGGGAAAGTAAGGGGCAAGGAAGTTAGCTGAATAGTCTGTGGTTAAAACACATTTTGGACAAACTGGTATCAAAGTTCCTCTACTGCTTTTATGTCTGGAGGTATTTAAGATATCTAGACATGGCACTTAGGGACATGGTTTGGTGGTGGACTTGGCAGTGTTAGGTTTACAGTTGAACTTGATGATCTTAAGGGTCTTTTCCAACCTAAATGATTCAAAAAATGTGACAGAAAGTCATCACCACATGCAAAACCATGGTTGGCATGTTCTGAAGCAGGGGAATACACAGCAGGTAGTCCACATCTAATCTGGACTCTAGTGCCCTTGATTTGTGATATTAAGCATGACATCCCACTTCTGCGCCTTACTTTCCCATAAGCAAAATGGAGACAGGAACTCACTGAGCCTCAGCTGAAAATTGTTTCCTCTGCTTTATGCATGGCAATGACTTTGCAGCTGAAGGGACAGCAAACATTCTTCAAGATATTTGACATCAAATCACAAACTTGCAATCTGCTTTCTGAAAAAATTATCTTGAATTTTCAGCTTCCCAGATCGTCAAGCATATTTTCCAGCCTTCTGAAGTTGTCAAAGTACGCAGATAGTCTTATCTGCTTTAACACTGACATTCTCACAGTAAACGGAAGACTATTAGCAAGTCTTATTATCTGGAAGGCATGTGAACAGATGTGGTGGCTGGAAAGGTGACCAAAACACTGACTGGGGGTTAGTGCTGTACCGGCAAAACTACTGAAGAGTTTAATTTCTCTCCAATGAATTACCCTTGGAATTTTCTTGGGAGAAAAACTTTCACACAATTTATTGACTCAGAAGTGCTCTCATGCAAGAGACAGCATGGCCCAGGTTGCCTTCTGGACCTGTTATTCAAAACCCTTTATGACTAGCAACAGACTGAAGATCCTAGTATTTATTTTCCTGGAAAACAAACCATTGACTAGCCCTGTCTACTTAGTTGCTTTGCAATGATACTTGTAGTCACTTGTTTTACACTTCAGCAGCCTGTTAAACTTGACAATCAATCATTTTAAGGTGCAGACAGCCACCATCCTATGACATATATGGATCTGTAGGAAGCATAGCTTGAAGTCTTTCTAATTTTAGCTAGTTTCAGTATACTAGAAGTTTCTAGCATCAATCACCCAAGGAAAATACTTTACACACCAAAGTGTCACAAAAAGCAGCATGCTGTTTTGTGTTTAACTGGAATGCGCTGGAATGATTTTGCATCCACAGTTCTCTGAAGCAAGTGAAACACTGTGTACCAGGCACGCCCTGTTAACCAACTGCAGTTGCTTTCTCCCAGTAAAATATAAATTATATAGAAATGAAGGCAGTATGTTTTCAAATGCATTTAATTCAATAGCTCACATCTTTGTAATACTGATTTTCATTCAGCTGTAGTTAGAAAAGATTTGATTCTTTGCCTAGTTGCACTAAATTACTGCAGAAAGTATTAAGCTTATGTAAGTAGAATTAACATTACGGCTAAAATCACCGAGCAGCAGTCAGCTTTCAGTTTATTCTTTGCATACTCACAACCTCCTTTTTGTCTGGCAGAAAAGATGATCAGAACACGCCAAAGAACATTACCCCAAGGAAGGCACCAAAGAGCTGTGCTGTGAGTACGACCATCCGCTACCCTGTTTGCTCTTTCACTACACACTGAGCATAACCTCAGCCACCAGCTGAAGACCAGGGCAGTGCGTCACTCCTGTATGGGAGGCTTAGCATTCCTCACATTCCCTGACAGGCTTTCCAGATTATACCCTCTTGAGAAGATGGTTGCCATATTTCTGCCTTAACAAGTAATACCTGAATATGCAAAGAGTCGCGGTTTTGTTCCAAGCTCAAAGCCTGTGGCCCTGCCTGACGTACTGGGTATGCTCAGGCTCTTACTTCTGCACATCAGTGGGGGGAAGAATGAAGCCCATGGTGCATCAGCTGTGTGAAGCTCAGGCAGCCCAGGATATGTCAAGGCTGCCGCGAACACACTGGCTGTTGCACAACATGTGCTCACTGCATTGGATTTACCGCATTTCCAGAGTGATTAACAGTTCTGTTTTCTTTTCGTCTACCATACTTCCCAAAGTCCAGCCTTTTGCTCAAAACTGCTGCAGCAATGACTGCCACCCCAGTTCAGCTGCCAGCAAGATGGGGAACGTCTTCCCCAAGAAGAGTAATCACACACAGGTACGTAGGAAATGGTCATATCAGTGGCTGACCTAACCTAGTACTCAGTCTTTGACAGTGGCAGTGGGCAATGATATTTAGGGACAGCAAGTCCTCTGTATTTAATTTCTTCTGCCCCCAGCATCCACAATTCATTGGATCAGGGATATTGGTGGACACATCCCGGGCTGTAGCATCCTTACAAGCCTTCTGTTCCTGACACTGCCCAATACCTTCTTGGGCCTGTTGACATGGTCAGTCTCCATAACATCCTTGTGACAACAAACCCCAGGAAGTTCCTGGGCCACCTTATAAAAAAGTACTCTCTTTCATCTCTTTTAAGCCGTTCTACGAATTTCATTGTGTATGGTAACTGTGTATACCAATTTTCATTACAGTATCGCAAGATTTCTTGACTTAACAGTTTTGCATTTATCTTATTCACTGCCTTTATGAGTTTTGTAAATGCCTTGGCTTCCTCTCCGAATTGAAGAGTCTTTTCAGTCTCCTCATGGAGCAGCTGTTTCATCCTCTCTAATTGTTGGTTTCTTTGCATCTCTTCTTACACCACTACATCTTCCCTAAGATGCAGAGACCAGACTGCTCAAAGTGCCCAAGATGTCAGCTCAGCAAGGCTTTATATGGCAGCAGAGTCATGCTGTCCTCTTGACAGTGCCCAGCATTTTCCAGGATCTTGGCTACTGCTGCATGTTGAGCTGATGATTTTGGCGAGCTTTAAGTGAGGACTCCAAGGTCCTTCCCTCAGCTGGAACTGACAGCTCCGAGCCCAGCATCACCTACAAGTGTAAAAGCAGTGCAGACAGGGAGCACTGCTTCCCCATCCATGCCCTCCCAACAGCTGCAATTTCAGGTTATCCTGAACAAAAAAATGTACCCACTCAGGACATTCAGGAAACCCTCACAAATTTTTCATCCACTTTATTTGTTCAGTCATTGTTCAAGCAGTCACAGTATAGGAGATCGCAGCTTGAAAAGCCAGCCTCTTCTTGATCAACTAAACATAAACGTGTGCTTCCTTTGGAGATTGTTTTGTCTATGAAGCTATGGACTACTTTGGCAATAAGCATTTCTCATCCCCTCCCTTCCTCTATAAGCAGATTTTAGAAATCCCATAAAAAGTAATCATACAAGGGACTGAAATCCAAGCTCCTTCCTCACCAGTGAACTTCTAACCAAGAGTTACAGCCTGAACATGGATTAATTTTCTCTGCCTCTCTGGCCCAGCAAACATGAATGTATCCATGAAGATTGACGAGGCTTCAGCAGGAGGGACTGGAACATGCCTTTCCTTCAGTGAAGACTGTATCCTTGTGGTTGGGGTCTTACACACACCAGAAACTTCAGGAGAAACATAAGGCAAGGTGAAGGATTTTGCATAACCTACAACCATAATGATGGAGAAAAGATTTACAGATCTTAGCACAGCTTGCTAGGATTAAATTAATGGTTTTGCAGACAAAGAACAGGTAGGACAGAAAATGCATTTATTTAAACTGCTGTACAATGGAAATCCCAATCCTTTTCAAAAGCCAGCTGAGGGAGAAGTGATCCACACAGTTTGTATACAGGAAGCTTCTTTGAAGTTTTCAGTGCCGAAATTCTTTTTCTCTGAATAAGGAATAAGTCACTTGTGTGAGTGCAGTTATCTGCTGAGTGGCAGCAATGTGTTTGGCAGTGTATAAACATGGAGAAATACATGGTTCCTGCCCCAAGGAGCTTACAAGCTGAAACATGACATGGACAATTTTATCGCAACATATCAACTGAAATATCATCAGTCAAAATAAGAAGACTCATTTTAACAAGCAATCAGAATACCAAATATATATATATATATATATGTATAAAGGCCACAGGTAGGACAGGGTGGCATCTTTGTTCTGTTATGTATTTATATGTTCATAAGTCTACAGGCATGAAAAGCAGTGATGTTTGCTCGAGAGAGTGATTTTATTTTATTTGGCAGTGCTGCTCCAGCTTGTGCTTCCTGAACAAAAATAAGGAAAATTAGATTAGTGTTTAGCACTCCCTCTGTGATCTGAACACTGGACAACGCTGGGATGAATTAATTCCCATGCAACAGGAACATGCAAGAGGAACCCAGATTTGGGAGAGGTAGTATGAACAAAATGATGCATTGTCTGTCCTGTTGAGGTGGGTCTCCACATCAGCATATGGCTGGTTAAACCTGTAGCAACTACCTCAGAGACAGAGTTAGCTTGGAATCTTGCTAGTTCTAGAAAGAGTATCACATTCTGTGTCTGCAACAGGGAGGCAGTCCCACCATGCAAGGGAAAATCTGCTGGAAATCCCAACTTTCCTGTAGGTTAACATTTTTCCCTAGTAAGTGATTGTCTGATCTTTATTTCTGTGAAGAGGAGAAGTGACAGTAATAGGAAGAAGAAAACCTGAAAATTAAATTTGAAACCATATGCTGGCAAAACCTGAGCAATGATGAATGCTTGTACATTTATACAGGTAAAAATTCTGCCTGCCAGATGCTTCTTGTTTTGGGGTTTTAAAGTCACATTTGGCCCAGTTTCTAAGGCAATCAGAACAGTTTTATAGTGTGTCATATTTCTGGTCAGGCTCCTCTCCCTTCCCCAGTAATTTTTTTTTTTTTTTTTAACATTTCAACTAAATTTGAGAGAGGGCTTCATTTGAGACATGAAGCTCCTAAAAGTTTCAGTGGAATCAGTAGCTGAGTAAGAGGCGAGTGGGATGAATTACTATCCCAAATGAAAGAGAAGCTGCAATGAGTTTAACAGTTAAATGTACTTTTGGCCCATCAGTTGGGCACTTTGTGCATATATACTGACCACCCAAGCAGTGCACACCTAGCATGCTGCTCTTGGTATGGCTTATACTTAGGGGACACAGCAGAGAGCTAGGGGATACCACAGGAAGATGCTAAAGAATATGCCCAAAGTGGACGTCAGAAGCCTGGCAGGGAGGTGAAGGTTGTAAAACCAGTGGGGAATGGATTGAAGGGCCTGCAGAATGTGATGGATATTAGGGATCACAGAGACAGCTGTGTGGGAAAGTCAGATTCACTTGTGCCACAGAAATGGGGAAAACTAACAGACTCATTAAGAGCAATTGTTTTGACTAACCGTTATGTGTGAAATGCATAATGTTTTGGTACATTTTTTCCATTCTTGTAATTGAATATAACAAAAATATGTACAAAATTTTCAGGTTTATGTTACTCTAAGAACATTTAGAAACTGTGCTGGATATCTTAATATTTACCTGAACGCCTGTTCAAGAAAGAATGTGTCATAGTGAAGCGTACTAAGACTCTTCTTGCTCCTCTACCTCTTCCTTTTCTTCTCCCTCTTCCTGCTTTTCTTCTTCTTCCTTTTTTATAGAAAATAGTTGTAGTTATCATGCAGGAATTGAAGGAAAAATAACTAGTCTTGAAATGCAGAGCTGTGCTTTTGCAACTGTTCTATTTCTAGTAAATGCAATATTATTTGAGCTTAAAAAATAGAACAAAGAAGTAACGTATAGAGTTTTTCACTTTAACATGCCAGGGCTCTAGCTTTGTGGAGTTAATAGGCAAGTGCTGGAACATAAGAACCCTCTTCTTAGAGACGCTAGAGCACAGTATAGGGTTAAGCTGTAAACAGATGTTCAAGATCAAAATGAGAATATGAAATATATGTAAATATGACAAAATGTTTAGTATTTTTATTTATATGCTTTCTTGGAGAAGTAAACAAGCCAAGATTTATGGCACAGGAACTAGACTTGTTTCTGTTTCAAAAGTTCTTTTATATAGGAGAAATGGCACAATTTAAAGGCAATAGCCCTTTGCTTCAGTTAGCCAAATTAATGGCTATCTGAAAGCTAGCATTTATGTGACACAGACAAAAGACAATAAATACAGATCATTAAGAGACAGTAAACGAGGTTTTAAAATGTAGTCTTGCTCTGAAAAACAACTGAAAATTGCACTACAGGCTTCTCTGCTCCTTCTTTTCCAGCAAACTCTTGTTCAAAGGCACTCCTGTGTGTACAAACAAGCTTTATCTCAAATTTTATACATCACATACTACCTAGACTACAAAAATTATAGAAAATCCTTCCTTTCAACCAATCAAAGAATATATAATTATTTTTCAGTCAGGACTGCAGGTAGTAGGTCTGCAGGCAGGCCTTAGGTTTTCCTCTCAGACACATAATGTCTGTGTGAGTGACATCTTAGTCACTGAAGTAAAATCCCATTTAAACATGCTTAGGAATGGATCTGTTGTAAGCAGATTCCTGGTTTAAATGGTTGTTTTGCAGGGAAAACCATTGCACTAAGGGATCATCCCTGCAAAACCAGAAATGTAATACCACCATCTGCACAGGTCAGCTGGATTAGAAGTTTTCAAGCCAAAGCAATATTGCCTCTTTCAGCATCTTACCCAGGAAAGGTGCCTTTCATTAGCACTCTTTGAAACAGGGCCAGGCAAGCCCACAGACAAGCAACATCTCTTGGATATTAACAACCTCAGTTCAAAATTCAAGTCAATTACCTTTTACAGAAAAAAAAAAAGGGTATTTTTATTGCTTGAAGCATGAGCTAGTGGTGCTAGGGTGCATTAACCAACCTTAAAGACCCTTGCCAGCCTCACCAGGAGCCCCCATGCTTTGCCCATGGTCCCAGGACCTCCGTTTCAGCTTCCAGGTCCACAATGCATAACTCTTTACAGCGGGCATGTGTTTACATACACATGTATATATGCATGTATTGCAGTTTGGAAGTCGGAAGATGTGAATGTGTCCTCTTATTAATTGCAGGTTTGTAGTGGAAAATAGCCTAAAGTAATCATTAGTTTTACTGGGAACACTGAAGAAATGCCTGCAATGCTGGGCAAAGCCGAAAAGTGCATAAGGATTTGCACCTGGGTCTTACAAAATCTGGCAAGGAAAATACTTCCTTTATAGGCAGAATGGCCTAAATTTTCAGAATGCCTCTTTCACACTCACAACACTGAAAATGTAACCAGCATGGTGTCAGTTAGAGATTGTCAAAAGGTATAGTTGTCTTGTGAGTCCTTGGCAAACTTTACTAAAGAATCTGTGAAAGAGAATTTCTCTTCCATTGAGTTTTTAATGATTAAAGGCCTATCTTTGTTCCTAAAAAATAAGACTATGGTACAACCAACAAGTATACGTAGCAGAATATAATACTAGTATATTTAGTTTCATGGATAATAATTTACTAACTTCTGAGTGAAGCAATGAGACTGAAGAGAAATTAAAAGCACACAAACAAAAGATGGAAACAAAACATTCAAATATACTATACCCCTGTGGCTGCATGTTCTTCCTTGCTTTCCTACATAAAAGGTACAAAAGAAAATGTTTAAAAGATAGATCAAGGAAAGAATACTAGAGGTCATACAGGCAAAATACAGCAGAAATTAAACATTGAATTTATGAAAATAGTGTGGAATTCAGTGGATTTATTTTGAGATAACGTCATCCACATTAACTCACAAAGCACATTTAAGCTTTACTTTGAAAAAGAGCTATAAAAGCATTAAATACAGCTCCCTTTCTGTTATTTCAAATCAAATCTGCCTCATTGACAAGTAAAGCATTAGAGCTGGGGTTTTGTTTGCTTTTTCAGATAGATTTGGGGTTTTTTGGTAATTAGCTGGTCTGCAAAATGAAAGATAAATCAGAATTATACAGAGTTATATCTATGTTATATATCATCACTCAGAATCTGGCTTGCAATTCTGTTAACTGTTGTAGGCTGGAACAGATGCCTTGGCTCAACAGTACTGGGGAATAAGAAATAATACAAGCTGGTTTTAAACTGTAGATTGAGCAAAAGTGATGAAGAAAGAGAGATAAAAGCAAAAAAATATACATGTACAGTGAATAGAATTTAATGCTAGATACCAAGCTGGTTATTGGAGAGAAGAGCTAATCTTACACAAAATCCCAAGGAAAAAGGGCAATTGGGATAGTACTATGCAAAAGGCATGAGTAGTTGATAAAGTTTGCATAGAATGAGTTGAGATAAGGAAGGGAGCTGCAGTGCCAGGATTTATATATGGTCTGGGGAATTGCTGAAAGAGGATACAGACTTGCATTATGATATGATTTTTGAACATGTTTCTAAAATAATTCTGCCCTGAAGCGAGCCTAATCTGTACTGCAAACTGATTTAACTGGGACACCACTTAAAACATATTCTAATGTGCAAGCTAAAATCTAAAGGAAACATTATTACCATCACATCTACTGACCAGCAGAGCCCTTGCCATGCCATGTGCATAGGAGGTCACAGTCTTTTCCTCAAAAAAACTCAAAAAGAAATGGACAGGCAAAGCAAGAAAAAGGGACAATATATCCAAACAAAATGGTTCCTCAATCTTCTCCATCAGAGGATGTGGATTAGAAAGTAAAAAAAAAAAGATTAAGAAGAAGTAAAGGATAAGCTTGATGAAGTGATTAGGAAAGGAAAGCATGCAACAGGTTTAAGGTGAAAAAAATAAATCCTAAAGAAATCCTAGGGCAGTTGTTCCTTGGTGACCCAGGCTGAAAGCCGTTCCTGTTACTTACTACTTGATCTGTGTGAATGAGGGGCTGGAGCTGCTGAAGCCTAGGCGATCTAACGTGAGGTGTGTGAAGAAGAACCTGTCACACTGTGCATTTATCCCTGCCACTTACAGAAGACTGTTTCTGACTTAAGAGTTTTGGTTTTTTAGAGGGTTGGCATCTCTCACTGGTTTCTCAGGGTCATACCAGCCTGAGACAAAAAGCCATTTTCTGGACTCCTGATATCTCCCAGCAAGTGCAGCAGAAGCAGTAGGGGAAGGCTGCAGCCCCCACACAGACCCACACTGATCATCAGATGCCATTCCTGCATTGGAGGAGCCTTCTGAAACATGGGACCCTCCATGCAGCTCCACAGCTGAGACAGTCGCAATTTATTTTGTTATCTATCTTATGCTCATCAGCAAAGACTGAGATACCTTTACCTCACTAACACTCTTCCAGAATTTTTCCATAGCACTGGCATTTCTCCTGCAAAGTCACTGGAGAAAAGCCAGCTGAGTTATACCCTGCATGAGAGAGTCAGTTTTAAGCTGGTTTGAAACTGAGTGCTACATAAGGCCAAAATGCCACTACTAGTTTCCTACTGGTATATTAATTCAGAAGCAGAACATACAACTGCAGTGTTTAAATTACGGCATTTTTATTTGAGGGTTTGTCAAAAGAGTAAGTTGAGTCTCCAAAAGGGACCTGCCTAGTGTTCTAAAGATGCAGCTGTCCAGCTGCAAAACAGAGCAGGCCACTGAGGGAAAGATCACCCTTTCAGAACTCAGTATACAGAGACCAGCTTTTAATAAGCTAGAAGAAAAAAAAGACATGGGTGGGGAAAGCACACAGAAAACATCTATTCAGTGTGGTCAAGCAGTCAAACAAGATGAGCTGGGCGCAGAATGACAGGAAGAGTGGGAAATACTGAAAATGCTGTGTTGATACTACACATATCCTTCAGGACCTAACATCCAATGGAGATACTCCAATGACAATCTGACAGTCTAAATCTACTTAACTTCATAAAAATCTAGCCAGGTAAGGAAATGTTATTCTAGCCTTCTTTTATAAAGGTAAAATGAGATACAGAGACAAAAGGTAGAATTCATCTCACTGTAGCAGCCTCAAAGGACACTTGTCCTCTCTGTGCTGTTTGTAGTGAATGAGAATACCAGAATTTCTACAGAATGATTCATGCTATCCCAACAGAAGTGATAATTGGGATGAACTGTGGCAAGGCAGACAGATGCCACATCACTGACACGATTTGTCCTAGGTGACATGGAAAGTAGGTGGTAGAATAGGGTGGAAAGTGGTTTTTGTGTACCCCTGGCACAAGCCCCTGGTACCTTGCTGCCTGTAGTGGTGAGTATCCTTTCTACAAATTAGTGAGATGGGAACAGAAGCAGTGCTTTCCGCCCCTCCCCCCCCCCCCCCCCAGGAGCTAATATATACCTGGCATGATGAAAGTGGATATCAGTTAGACAATTTCAGGAAGACTTTTCGTCCTCCTTATGTAAGACCATATAAGAACATTTCAGCACTGCCAAGACCATGCAGGTGAAAGCAGAGGATTTGTAAGACTAACCATATTTTATGCCCTCATAGCCACAGAAAGATCTGTTCAAACACACTGTCTTGCCTGGTGCTCTCTCCTCTGCCACTCCCCTCCCTGTAAAACTGAAGAAGAATATATTTTCCACCTACAGCTCCAATCCATTCTGTGAGAAACAGAGCAAGGTTCTTGTTGTATAGGAGTGGTACTGCATTATGTCATTATGAAACCTCTCATACACAGCTGCTTGACAGATTGGCAGACATGTTCCAGCATTCTGTTCTCATTTGAAAAAACATTAGAGTAGACTGTCAGCCAGAATGGCAAGTAATCTAATCCTGCCAGGGGATGCACTGCAGTTTTATGCTGGGCTTCTCTTAAGAGCTGAGGAAAAAGGTATTTGACGGCACTTGCAAGGTGGCTGAAATTCAGAGAAACATGAAAACTGCTTGGATATAATTTAAGGAGAAATTTCAGTGCCCACTGAGGACTGTTGCTCTTCATCACCATTTTGAAATTTTAAATGAGACTTCCCAGTGCCTGAGACTTTCATGAGGCTGTGTAAAGGGTGCTTTTCCAGCCTAATGATGACTGGCTCAGTCATTGTTATAAAGGGTAATCAGGAAAGGCTTACAGTGAGGAGTAGCTAGATGGAAGAAAAAAAAAACCAACTACATTTGTTTTGGTCTTTAGTAAAAGAGAAGATGCATTTGTGACAGATATCCCACTAGGACCATCTGATCTCCAAACCAAAAAAAAAACCCTGACAATTTTAAGTGCTTGATCCAGGTCTGCCTCCCTGGGAAGAGAGTCACCTGACACTGCAACATCAAAATAAACCCATCCGTAAATGCCAAACTCCCAGAGCAGCAAGAGAAATAAAGCATCTGGATCCCTGATTTGCAGACACCAGATGCATTTCTGCTTAGTCTCTACTAGGTCTAGAACCTGGCCGGTAACATAAGCACCCCAATGAGGAAGGCACCTGCACACAACAGAATAGTCCCTCTTTGCAGGATCCATCTACCTTTCCACCATAAGTACTTTCTGATGTTAGCTAACTGCAGGATATTATATTAGGGAGTTGAAGGAACTCAGAATGCTTCTTCCAAGAATATTTACTACTGCAGTTTGAGATCTGCTCATGTGACTAATATCAGACCTTCATGCAGGCAGAAAGGATAACAACGGTCTCCATTTCTGCACTATCCAGAGGCTGCTGCCTAGAGAAACTGTCTTCTTCGGCCTGGAGAAGACACTGTCAGATTTGGCTTGCTGCTACAGCAGTCAATGCTGGTACATGACACAGACTTTAACAACTAGATTTACGAGCACTGCAGATGCTGGCCATTGATAGCAGCAAATTTTTCCACACAGATAGGACTCAGATGCCTACTCCTAAATTATTCTACATAACTAGAGTCTGGTTGCAAATAAGCATTCAAAAAAAAAAGCTTATGGCAACAAGTGACAGAAGGAAACTGTTAAATAAAGACAAATGCTGTTATTCCAGATTCAGAGCAAAGTTCCCTGACTTTTATCCAGGTTTCAGATCACCATGATGGCAAAGAAAATGCATCCAAAAGACAAACAGGACCCCTCTGCAATCAGTCTTTCCACCCTGAGGCACAATAGGAGGGCCTGTGGGTTTATGTTTCATGAGCTTAGCACAGACAAAACCCTCATACCATGAAGGGAAAAAGGAAGAATTACCTGTTCATCTTCTGATGGTGACTGAGCAGACTGAGCCTCTTCATGAGTCCCTTCATCTGCCTTGTCTTCTGTGTGTGCCTCAGTTTCATCCGTGGCATCAGACTTTTCAGATTCCTGGCAGCAAAAAAATCATTGTTAGCTTCAGGGCACATAACCAACAAATAATTTCTATAAAACTCTTTATAGTCTGGGGAGGTATTTTTTTCTAATTCAGTACTCAAATGAAAATATACCCTTTTGGACATATTTCTTTGAAAGGAACACTTGTTGGCATGCTGCTCTGTCAGTAAAACCACAGGTAAAACATGAATTCAAGCACTTCCTCTTCAGAGCATAATAGATTTTCTAACTTTTCTGTGAAAACTTTAATAGACACCAATGCTCACCCTGATGGCACATTCTAGCTTCAGAAAAAAAAGCACCAGCTTTGCATTCCAATTAAACTTCATCAAGAAGCTACAGGAAAACGGAAGTAATAAAGGATTCAATGTATTGCCTCTTAATTTGCTCGTTTAAAACCATCAGGAAACTGTTCCTCAGTTCACACACCAATTTATCACATCTATTTATTCCAGCACCATGAACAAGCACCTACTAGAAGACTTTTTAAGTTCTGTTGTACTTTCAGCTAAGTAGCTGTGAAAGGTCACACTGGATCACAGACAGTGTCAGATAAAAGGACACCTGTATGGCCTCAAGTGGAACAACAGAAATAGGATGAAATGCAATAGCATGAAGTGCAAAGTCACATTATTTGGGACAGGTAGTACTGGGACAGAGATTAGAAACAGATGTTTCTGCTGCACTTCAGGAGCTTGTTAGTTGACAATCATCAAAGAAGAAAAAGATGGATGTATTTAAATAAACACAGAAAAAATGAGCCACGAATGTGATGCAATAGTGAAAGAGGCAATAAATATGATTCTCAGATGTATGAGGTAAGATACAGCTGGTGGAGCTGAAAGTGAATATTAATGTCATCGTATAAGGCCAAGGCAAAACCTCTTCTGGATCACTCTACCATTCCAGTCACTCAGACTCAAGAAAAATAAATTCAGACTGGAACAGGTGCAGAGCAGGGCTACAGGAATATTTGAGGGAGTGGAGAGCCTGTCTTATGAAAGGGTGACAAAAAAAGCTTCATTACTTTAATCTATTGAAAGTAATGCTGTGAGGGGATATGATGGCTCTTTAAAAATAGATCAGAGTAAACATCAGGGAGGGATAGGATAAGGAAAAGCACAGAGGTAGATGCAAAATGAGTACAAACCAGGTGTAAATAAAAATTCTAATCATCAGCAGTGTGAAATTTTGGACGAGGTTTCAAGTAGAGGAGGAAAAGGATCTAATTCATAAAAAGGGAATTTGACCACTTCTGAGAGGTGTTATCTGATGTGGTCGCCTCCAGCAACAGAGAATTGGTCTCAGGAGAGGTCCTGTCCTATGTCATCCTAAGTAAGTCATACATGCTTTGGGCAAAACAACATGACCCTGATAGGAAACAGGCTCCCTTCTCATCCCTGTGACCAAGCCCTTAGGACTCATCCACCTGGTCAGTTTGGGGTTTTCTGCTTTTCCATAATTTCATTTGTCTCTACAGTTCAACAAAAGCCCCCAGTCATGATCCCCTGTCCTTTAAGCTTCACAAGTCCTCCTCCAGTGTCCTATTCATATATAATTTCTTCAGCCAGTCTACTTAGCTATGCTAGTGTCACACTTCTGCAGGCAATCTGGCTTTTAGCTCCAGAGCAGACTTGGGTGAGTGCTAACTTAGGGATCTTTGTCCTATGACGTGGTGTGCAATATAAGACATGCCCTCCTGCTGAGATACTCTGCTGGATAGGGACAAAAATGATAAAAACGAGGTAAGGGAAGTTTGGAAGCAGGTATCATGACAGAGTGAAGATGAACAAAATACTTCTGCAGTTTTATCTTTTTCCTGAAACTTCACTGTCCATAAGATCTGGTGCTCTTTTGGCAATTTTCTCCTGAATTATGGAAAATACATTTTATATGTAAGGAGCCTGCAATGAAAAGAGAGTAGGCACATAGTCTCGTACATTCGCTTTCCTCTCCACAGAGGAAAACAGCAACAGCAAAAAAAATCCTATCAGCAGCAAGCATCACCCTCCCTGCAGTCCTTCCCAGCACTGCATTGCCCCTGCCCTCCTGGCAGCAAAAGCCTTTCCAGGGCTGCATGGCAAACTGGAGCAGGAGGCTGATCAAGATTAAAGCTTTAAAAAGAAAAACATTTCTGTCCCACACAATTTGCACACTCCATTACACAGCTGCATGAATGTTTTTGCCAGCATGTGGGGGATGCTTGGGGAGAGGAATGAGCAGCTGGGAGTAAGCAGAAGGAACCAGAGAAAGGAGAAAAGACTAATATTTTTATTTTTTTTTTTAATATTGTCTCATTTCGAGTGCATGTAAAACTGTAGGGTCACTGCACTCTCATACTGGTGGCATTGTTATTAAAAACATTTCTACAGAGACATTTGTTTGGCTTAATTTATTTTTTGCTTTTTCCCAAAAGCTAACAAAATATTTGAATACTGAAGTATGTAGCAACACAGACATACTGAAATTCTCTTGTGTTAATACATTGTTTTCTTAAGCAAATAAATTCCTTATAGATGCTTTCCTTGTAGCAGTAACTAAAATGAAAGGTATAGCATTAATGAAAACCAAATTAGATATTTATTTAGTTATATAGGTTAGAGATTTATTTTTAGCATGTATATTAACATTTCTTTTTTAAATCTATGTACTCAATATTTTTGGCTGATACATAAAACACATAAAGACTGAAGATGGCATTCTAATTAAAATGAATCTATTTTGTAAAACTATCAGAGATGAATCATATACTTACTCAGAGCATAATGCAGAAGAAAAAAGTTGTAACTTAAAGAACTAAACTCTAGAAGCAGTGTGTTATCAGCCAGAACATGCATGCATGCACACACACACAGAGTGCTTGTTAATTATATGCAGAACTGTAATGTTAGGAATATCATCATTATGCTAGCTCTCCATAGAAACACAAAATTTAATTTTTAACTGATTTAAAATGAAGTACCATTTATAAAGATTGGCTGGCAGGTCATTTTCTATTTAAATAAAATGCACATACTGCAAATTTGTAATTCAAAACAGCCTCAGTAGAAGTTTTCAATTAAAAGACTAAAGCTCAACTATCTAAAGATTTTGAGCTATCAAGATTATGGATATTAAAACCAAGAATACTTAGATTAAGGTTTTAATATATACAACATTTGAAAACAGACACTCAGCTCAAGAAACTCAGTTTCACTGAGTTCACAGAGCAATTGCAAACCTAAACGATCTTGCTAGAAGCTACTGGCTCTCTGGAGTTATGGGAAACAGAAGCAACATTCCAAGGCAGTTAATAAATTCCTCAAAAAAACCTGACTGTCCCTAAAAATAAAAAGCAATTAATTACCTGCATTCAAACCTTGCTAAGATACTCAGAAGGTATAGTAATACAGCACACTGTTTGTCATCTTAGTTTAAGTAATAGGCATCTCGTTGACAAAACAATTCACCTGTGCCATTTTAGAAAACAAGCAGTGCAGCTGGAGCTTTTAATGGGCTGTTCACAATTACCAATATTTCAGAGCACTTTCAGGAATATTAAGAACAGTCTCAGACTAAGCATAAAAGTGATGGCGGGGTTAGAAAGAAATATACCCAACTTTGGGGGCAGCTGAGAATGACACACCTGACCCTAAACATACAAACTACATTAATTGTAGCACAATGTACACATGTATGCTATTGGCATATCACTGTTTGTACCACTAATTCCAGATTAAATGGGATCATTCAGAAATCTATCACTAACTTGATTGATCTTTGCCAGGCATAAAGCACAGCTGTCTCCTAAATCCCAGCCTGCTACGAAATATGTTTAGAAGTATTCTAGACCAGGTATTCTAGACCAGGTATTCCTTCAAGTGAGAAGGTATTTCATATTAATAGTCTAAGAACTTATTAACACAAACACGATGCCTGCTTCTTCTCTTAGGCACATAAAACTGTGCTACTCATCCCTGTTAAATGATGCTTTAGAAAAAATTATAACCAGTAATGGGGAGGCAACAGGACAGAGAGGACAATGAAAGCTAATTGACATTTTCTGAAGTGCCAAAAACAAGTATTGATTTCCTGTAACATTACAGAGTTTTATGGCCACATAGCACCCTTTAACGATAAAAATGTATTTGGTATATAGGAAAAAAAAGTGAAGATCTTTGACTCCCACAGTGATCTAAGCAAATAACATTTAGAGCTTTGGCCTTTCCATCAAGATCTGCAGAAGTTCCCATATGCCATCCAGGCATCTAAATACTTTATTGAATACTGTATTGGAACTGAAAGCATGGTGATGGACACAGCAACTAGCCATTTGTTCAGTGGTACCCAACCAGAACCCTTAGCAGAGGTCCAAACACAAGTGGATGCTGGAAGAGGTAGGCACCTGCTTAGAGAGCTGCCCCCCAGCCTGTTTTCTGTCCAGCTTTGATGTTGATTTGCTGTTTCCTACTGAAACAATTACAGCTTTTTCAAAAGTAAGACAAAAATCAGTGTGTAAACACAACTTTGCATGTGATTGCTGCAGATCTGAGAAGGATCTCCTTTATATCTGTGTATTCAGACCTTCTTTACATGTGTCTTAAAAGTCAGTCTGCACCTTGGTGACAACTTTGATGTGTCCTGGACATATCAGACTCACCCTGTAAGAGCAGATCAGCTTACACACTAGGCGCTGGCACCATCAGAGCTCCAATACCTAGCAGTAACAGTTTAATGTAAATGCTGGACAAGTAGGTCTGGCGACAAGTTGTAGTCACCTAATCCACAGGAGTCAGGGCTACAAAAATGAGAATCTGCAGAACTGAAACATGTATTTTGTACTCAGAAGACTGACGTGGCAATGAATTCAACTACAAGTATTTTGTTGGGAAGTTATAATTTGTTGTGGGAGTAGCAAAAGGCTCATCTGCTTGCTCTAGAAAATTGGCCCAAAACAGTCTTGGGTCAGGATCCTAGTGGACTGTGCTGTGAAACCGCATCATGGTCATTAAAGAGCTTCTCTACTGGTGGTGCAATATGAGACAAAAGATGGATGGAAAAGGAAAGAGAATCTTCTGAGGTAAGAGTATAAAACCTGTATGAGCTTCATATTAATCTTTGTAATGTCTCAGTGGGGTAAAAACCCCTAGAAAACAAATGCTGACTGTTTTGTGGTGTTTCTGTGCTTTATACATTGCTTTTTTTATAAATTATCATCATGTTCCAGAAAAAAATACACTTAAATTTAAGAGTGGATTAATAGAAAACCCTGTCATATGTGTCATCATCACCACCTCTTCCACACCTGACATTATTCCAGATTCATGCTGCTGAAAATCAATGTCACAAGCCATCCATTGTACTTCATGCTAAGGTTGAATTGACAGCCTAATGAAAGGAAAGCACAAGCAGTGCAGCAAGGCTATTTGCACGACAAAGCACAGCCAGACTGCGATGCAATTAAGATGCTGAGAAACACCTCTGCAATAAATGCTAAAATACTTGTATATGTCTCCCTCAAATACAGGAACAGATTATAAAAGGACACAATGTAAATATATCTTCCACTCTTTACATGGATTTTTCAGAAACACTTTCTGAACTGAAACAGTCACCACCAATGCAGCAGTTAATCAGCATAAAACATACTTGCTTGCTACCAATAGCGCTAACACTAATCTGCCCAGCTGAATGTACCAAATACATTATTTTCAACATTTACAAAGTTGTCACAAAGTAGAAACTGTAATAGCCTCTGCTGACAGCTGGGAATGAATGAATTCTAAAAAAAATTGTTATTTTGCTTCACAGACACACTATCTAACAGAACTTTGCATGAAGGAGCAGATAATATATGAAGTGGAAAGATGGAAAAATGCAATTTTCTCTATCTGATTCTCCATGTATCTTTTATAATGATTATAATATGTAATACCTGCAGTCCTTTAAGCCTTTCATGGCTTTGTGGATGTTAATTAAATGGATTCTCACAAGACCCTTGTGAGGTAGGCAAGTAATTTCTATTTCCCTTGGTGGGAAATGGAACAGCTAAAGCAGAAAGTTTAAACCACTTGCTTCTTATCACACAGGGATTCAGTGTCGAAGCCATTTATAGCAACTGTGGCTCTCCCTGGGTATCTCTTAATCTGTAGCTCTCAAAGCACTTAGCAAAGGCTCCTTTTTATCTCTGCTTTTACCAAGGATGAAAACCAGAGACATTTATAACTGTGTTTCACTCGAAGTTGCTACACAGTTGGCAGCAGAGTTGGACCAGAAATCAGATCTCATGCTCCAGGGCAGTTCTTCATCCAGGTCACCACAATGCAGCAGAGTTCTATCACTCTGGCTCATGACTCTCTTGATTAATTTCTTTTGTTGAATCATCCACATTAAAGATGGCCACATTTTATTATCATCTAACAGGATCTCAGGATAAGAGATGTGATGCTTTCAGTTATAAAACTCATTAGAAGTCTCTGATAAACATATAACACATTGCTTTCTATAAAAAGAAAAAAAAGAGGACAAAAAAAAGAAATATCTTTTTTCTTTTGCAAGAGATATATTGGAACATATATACAAAATACAAAAATACAAAATACAGTGGATGGAGAACAATGGGTAGACTTCCCGAAGGGACTTCATGAAGTCCTGGGTGAGACTTTAAGTTACCTCCTCAAGGCAGAGGGATCAAACCCCACAGTGCCAGTCTGCATGCAACACAGAGAACAGAACGGGTCCACAGCACAGCCCCTCTGTTGGTAGCCAGTATAAACCCTGTTTGCTCGAGGTTTGATGCAGTCCAGGGGGAAGCGAAGGTTTCTTGTAATTAACACAACCTATAAATTGCATTAGGAAATTCTGCATAATTTAAAAGCTGAACATGCTAAAATACTTCTTTGTGTCAACAATAACAAAAAAAAAATCATCAGCTGGAGGCACGGTAACAAGCCTGCAGTGAAAGAAGGGAAGAGAGAAGTATTTTCTAGTATTTACTGAACCAGCCACTTTTTTTTCCCCTTAAGAACACTTTGCTGCACCAGCATCTGATGTAATGCTTGTCACTGCCCCTTATTTAACATGCTGAGTCACTGCCCATCTTTATCTTTTATTAAAATGAAATAAATGGCCCCCATTGGAAGAACAGAAGTGCATACCTTTGTACCTGGAGGAGGAGCAAGACCCAGGAATGAATAAATAATATTTTCTTCTTTAGCAGAGAAAAAGGATTCAAAATCCTAAAAAAGAAACAAACAACAGAGACTTGGTAACAAAATTCAAACAAAAAACACAGGAGGAAGAGACTAGCCCAGGCAAATCTTTCTTATATTGATGAGAATGACCATGCATTTGTACAAGCACCTGCATTATTAAAGCCCAAGGAAGAAAACTCAGATAAAGGGAGTTTCACACTGACTAGCAAAATGAACAAATGGTCAAATGTCTCCAGAGACTTACACTTTAATTATACCATGTCTATGTCAGAATCAGATAAAATTAAGCATCTCATTTTAATGGGCCTCATCTGTACACATCAAAGCAAAGCTATTCCCATTTAAATGTTAAAATAAAACTTGCTGTGAGTAAGAACACAAAATAGATCTTCAGAACCCTTGGACAGCTTTATGGCAAATAAAAGGCAACAGTCAATGTAATAGCACAAGTGAAATGATAATGAAGAAACAGTTAATTTGAAAGAAGAGCACTCTGGTTAGAAAATGCAATTACTTTTTACACTTAGTAAAGGATTGTGTTGTTCCCTCTGACATATATGTACCAGCCAAAATATCTTGTCCACATGTGAACTGAAGTTATACATCGTTACATTAAATGCCCGTTTTCTCTTCAGTGCTAATATGACTGAACAGATGTGAGGAATGGCTCCTAACCTACCATCTAGAACTAGCATGGCCCTCACTGTATTCACCTGTACAACTTCCCTATCAATTAAGGAAGCTCTGCTATCACTAATTTGTTGCTGGGAAGTTCATGATTTACATCTTACACAGGTAAAAATCAACAGGTATTTAAGATCTCAGCAGAAACTCTGGTCATAAGTGACTGGCCCACAATCACACAGCGGCTCTGTGTAGAACAGGTGGCTGAATGCATGTCTGCTGAGTCCTAGACTATCGTCTTGACTGTGTTATCATCCTCCCTCTCATCCTAAACAACTCCAAAAATAGAAGCCTGTAAATAATAAAGTGCTGAGTCATCCTTGAGACTGGGTTGTAAAGCTGGGTTAGGACCTGAGTTGTTTTATTGGACCGTTTTCCTATTTTCAGAGAATAAATCATTGACCAAGAGTAATCCTAGGGAAAGGATGGAGTGGATGGCTTAGAAGTCACCTTAATATCAGACTTAATTAAGTCTGATAATCAGACTAATTAAGACTGGAATCAATGACATTTCAGTCCATTTTGGAAGAGGTAACATAGCTTAACAGGCAGGATAAATGACAGCCCATTTCACTGATTTATCCAAGGGACACATGGGCTTTCACACAGACCCGGCTACAGGCTGCAGGAACTGCCCAGTCTGGGAGAAGCCCCAGAGCACATTTTGCCCTGACCAGGCAGAATACCTGCTGCAGCTCCAGACCACCCATTTCTCAAACCATGCCTTTGCTGTTTTCATGTTGCTGTGGGGTTCTCCTTCCTACCTAACCCAGGTCTGCCCTAAGTATTTAAGAAAGCCATTGTCTGAAGTCTAACCCATAAACTTAGGATCAATACAACAAACAAGAACACAAGGGTTTTCTGCAATTTGAAGGACTGGGTTTGATGTGAACCTTTGACAGGCCATATAAACACAGGAAACTTGTACCCTCCTGTATATCACACACTTACAAAACAGCCTAAGCAAACTATGGCACATGTCAATAGCTGGGAAATAAAGAGAAGACTGTAACAAGGAAAGGCCATAAAGTGGACTTCATATTTTATACGTCTCCTTAGTTCCTTTCCAGAGGAAAAGCAGAAGATGGCAAGTGTACTAAAAATCTCCAGAGACACATAGACTTGTAGATAACCAGACCTGAGGGCACAAGCAAGACATGTGAGTGACCAGATGAACTCCTTATCAGAAGACGATACAACCTTCTATCATATCAGGTACCCCATGGCAACTGGTAGTATACAATGACATCCACAGTAAATGTGGTATCTCACAGTAAATGGAAGGTAACTTGCTTACACTGAGGAGCAAGTTATTATGTATTTAGCATGGGGTAAAAGCATGACTACAGTGATTACTAAATACTTTTTGTATTGTATATTTCCACTCTTAGTTTTCTAATGGTGACTTGTTCACATCTTCATTCATTGAATAACCAAAGATAACTGTTCCCAAGGCAGGCAGCAAGAAAAATGAGCAGTAATTATTTAGTTCAGGTAGGCAATAATATTATATCTGTAAGATAAGACATAAATGGTATAGGTGGAGGGTAGTGGTGTCATTTGTCTTTGGAACTAGTCTTTGAAAATACAGTGAAATGTATTTTAAAAAAATACTCCATGAGTTTTTCTTCATGATATGAGTACATATTCACATATACACTCTACACTACCGTCCTTTGAATGAGCACTGTGGAAACACCAGGCAGAAAACAGAAAACTCCAACTGGACATCAGCAGAAAGTTCCATGAGTGGTACAGTACCAGGTCAAAGCACGCAGAGAGGGCATGGAAATGCCATCCTTGGAGCCTTTTGAAACTCAGAGGCCAAAGCCCCACACAACTTAAGTTAACTTTAAAGCTATCCCTGCTCTGAGCAGCAGGCTGGACTACATATCTCCAGAGGTCCCCATTATTTTTGTGTATTTGACTTAAGCAGTTATATGAAGCATCAAATAAAAGTTGTACCTAGTAATTCAGAGATTTTTGAAGAAAGTATGTACATGGGCATTTTAGTCTATGGAATTTAGTTTACAGAGGAAAGCATAGATTTCAGCTTACAGAGAAAACTAGTTTATATTCCATTTCTTTCTCAGTTTTCTTGGGTTTTTTTGTTAAGCAAAAGCAAAGACAAGAGCAACAGAGAACTCAATATATTTAGAAAGTGACAAAGATGCAGATGTATGTCTAGACATGAGCAAAGAAGCAGCTTAAGAAAAAGATTGAGTAAGAACATAATTGCCAACACTGATGGATTAGAATGGATACTTGAAATTGGTGCTATAGCCAGGCATACAAAATGAATCCATTTCTAATCTGTTTCTTCAAGTGGCAATACAAAAGATCTTAAAGAAAACTGAGATTCAAGCTATTTATAAGACAGTCTTAAACTTCTCTGACCTCACAGAAAAGCTGCTTACAGTTGCTGTATTTTCATAAATGCATCTGTAAGAAACCTCCATTTTACAGTGCAAATTAGGAAGTGAAGAACCTTTTCAGGGTCAGCCAGAAGATGCAGATACTTTTATGTACCAGCTGAAAGGCAGATCAGCAACAGGACTGCATTTACTTGCTCATTATGTCAGTCTATTCCAGCACTAAAAGGAAGCCTCATCACCTGTCCCCAGCATCTCCTCTTTCCTTACCCCCACCCCAAAAATTTCACTGAACTGCAGAAGAGGAGATTGGAGACATCAGAGGACCATTTATCCAAGGCCAGAACCACTACACTATTCCTGATAGGTGTTTCTCCGGATAATGAGACAATCTCCTGAAAACTACATAATTTTTTTCTGATGTCTGACTTAAACTTCCATTGCTGCATTTTTTGTTCTTTACATCTTGTCCCACCTCCAGTGGGTGTGATGCAAAACATATTTTACAAAATACTAGAACCACAGGATAATTCAGGTGGGAAGAGACCTCAGGAGACCATCTAGTCCAACCTCCTGCTCAAAGGGTCAATACTGAATTCAGACCAATAATCATAGAACCATAGAATGGTCTGGGTTGGAAGAGACCTTAAAGATCACCTAGTTTCAACCCCCCTGCCATG
The DNA here is from genome assembly GCF_023638135.1 of Falco biarmicus. Taxonomy (NCBI): domain Eukaryota; kingdom Metazoa; phylum Chordata; class Aves; order Falconiformes; family Falconidae; genus Falco; species Falco biarmicus. The sequence continues at coordinate 78,367,526 of NC_079289.1, read as the reverse complement.
GGCAGGGAAACCTTTCACTAGGCCGGGTTGCTCAGAGGCCCATCCAGTCTGGCCTTGAACACCTCCAGGGATGGGGCATCCACAGCTTCTCTGGGCAACCTGTGCCAGTGCCTCACCACCCTCACAGTAAAGAATTTCCTCCTAATATCTAATCTAAATCCACCCTTTTTTTAAAGCCACTCCCCCTTGTCCTATTGCAACAGGGCCTTGTAGAAAGTCCCTCTCCAGCTTTCTTGTAGGCCCTCTTTAGGCACTGGAAGGCTGATACAAGCCTTCTCTCTCCAGGCTAAACAACCCCAATTCTCTCGGCCCATCTTCACAGGAAAGGTGCTCCAGTCCCTTAATCACATTTGTGGCCCTCCTCTGGACTTGCCCCAACAGGTCCATGCCCTCCTTTTGTTGGGGGCACCAGAGCTGAACTTTGCTGCAGCCCTTAAAATATTTGAAGGTTATCATGTCTCTCTCCAAATCCCTCTTTCTCTGAGGAAGGAAAACTTTTATCTTGAATTTTCATCTCTAAGACCAGTGCCCCAAGGCCAGCATGCCATTAATGAGTATACACATGCACATGTGTGAAAGGCAACCAAACATACAGGACAATCAACACAAAGAGAGGTGAGGGAAGAAAGTGATCTCAGAAAGGAGAATGAGCAGAAATGAAATGTAACAAGTTTGACCTAAACCCAAAGGACTACTTGGGAATGAGGAAAGAAGAATAGTGTTAGGAAGGAGAAAGAGAAAAATAAAATGTTTTGCAAAAAAAAAGATGTGTAAAGAGGTGAATTTGTTTGGCATAGCAAAATGAAGATTAACAGAGGATATGATTCCCATTTATAAATACACTGAACTAGAGCTATTTAAGCTAAAGGGTGATTTTGGCATACCTGCAAATGGGGATAAACTGGCTGCATATACCTGGGCTACTAATTCAAAGGTTTCTAGATGCCACAAGACTGAGGCCCTTGAAAACTGTATTAACAAGAACAACATATTTTAAAAGGACTTCCATGAATTCAGGATAATGGAGTCCAGACTCAGACAGACCTTTGCAATTCTCAGCCCCATTTTTAATAAAGTGGCTGAGGACAAAGGAGGTGGGATGCAGGAGAAGAGTTAAGATATATCATGTAAACCTTAAACAGCATAAACAGTTCAGGATTTCAGAATGATGGGCCTGTTAGATCTGCACAGGTTATGCAGGGAAGTAGAATGCAAATCCCCAGCTTTATATTGTAGACATGTCGCAGAAGACATCATATCACTTGGAGGAATTTTGCACCAGTCTGCCAGCCCCTGGCCATGTTCTCAACCAGCTGACATTATCCCACTTCTCACTCACTGTGCAGCTCCCTTAAGACACCTTACCCTGAGGAGAAAGGTAAGGCTCATGTACTGATAGGGATCTCCTTACCATATTTATTTGGAAATAATGATGGTATAAATTAATCTTGGTATGCACCCACTGGGATCATCAGCTATGAGCTTTGAGAGCTGGGTACATTAGAATTCTGGAGACTTTTAGACCAATTTTAAATTTGATTTAGTTTTTAAATCAGTATCTGCAACTGCTTTCTGGACCCCTTCCCACATGGAGATGTCTTTGCAAAGGACTCTTTCTTAAGTTAAATTTATCTCAAGATTTATATTATCTGGCTTCCTGAAATGGCTTCAGACATGGAGTAAAACCTGTATATTTATCGTTTACTGGCAAGGCTGACCAGCTGCAATGCTTTGTAAGGCAATTATTTTTTAATTCACTATATAATCTTCCCAGGCAATATCAGAAATATTTATTGTGACACTGGTTGCCTCAAAATCCAGCATAAGATATATCAAATTATACTTTTTATTGGTGCAGATTGGCCGTAAAAATGCACATGAACTCTAACCTACCAAGTTCTCTTTCAAGATTCCTATGAGAAAATGAGGAAACAATTGCACTCTGTTACTCATACTAGCAACTTTTGTTCTGAGAGCATTGAAGTTAATTCTGAAAACTTAGTGGCATGTAAATCCCTTCTCTCTGAAAACAACCTTTGCAGTAGTTCACACTGGATTTGTGGAGTAACTTAAAACTGGGCTGACTATGTGCTCTGCGTTTCAGAGTACTTTGCAAGTTCATTTCAGTGATCATATCGGAGTACTTTCCAGACTATGTATTTCCAACCAGACTATGAGAAAAAAACTGCCTCAGATATCTCTTTTGAGTCACGATCCTAATATTCATGCTGGTACAGTATTACCTGTCACTGATCTGAACAAACTCTCAAGAGAAATAACCTGTTACAAGCATATACGAAAATACAAAAGTATCTGATAAGCATTACAAATTATGTTATGAAGAGTTGGATATTTATTGAATAAGCAATATAATTTTGATAATTCAAGCCACATACTAGAACTATTGCAGTCAACTATAATTCCTATATATTGGTATAATAATATGGAAAAGAAAGATTTCTGTTCACAGCCCCTGGTGCCTCAGACATCTACTTGACTTCCTAGCAGCCCAGGTAAGCCTGTGTCAAACAAACAAAATATCAACACTCACCATGCAAAATTAACTGGAAGTTCAAGAAGCAAAGTGCAATACAGCTAGAGATAGCAGATCAGCCTTGCTATGAACCCCACTAGTCTTGAGTAGCTTGGTATTGTCAAACCAAATAATTGAGCGTTTACTACTTCATGTGTAGCTGAGCTGTCCTCATAGTCTACATTTGGTTATCCTGAGATATTGTGTGAAGAAGCCATAGTATCATCTAGACAGTACTGCCTTTGCTCTTCAGGAGCTTAAGTAAGAGTGCAGGCAGGCAGCCAACAGTAGGACAACTGGTGAGTGATCTACACAGCAGGATGTAGGAGAATGTGAGAGGAAAACACAGAGCTTCTCACAGATGGCAAACTCCACGCCTTGCAGTGGACTCTGTGTCCTGCTCTGGGCCTCCAGGCTCTGGGGCTGCAAGGGATAATTCATACAGTCTGTTAAGCAGAGTTTCTGCAGTCAATTTTCCCTCTGTGTATATTTTTCTCTTAAAAAAGGAGTAAAATCTTGTTTCATTACTTTTCTGTGCCTAAAAAATGCTTTCTAAGAATTGTTCTTTCAAAGTGGATCTCAAATTATCTGAAGGAGTTTGTTTGACACTTCCTACTAATGGAAAAGAGTCACTTTCTGTGAAAGAAGACTATCTGAATGGTTTTTAAATTTCCAAGCAGCTTCTTACCCCACAGTACCGCTCCTCATTGAAGATCTGTGGAGGAAGAGGAATTCCATTTTGAGGCTTTTTTTCACCTGGGACATTCTCTCTCATCCATTTCCTGTTGTCTTCATCACCTGCTATGTCCATTTGCTGAAAGTCAATCTTGTTGGCCTCTAAAAAGCCCACTACTTCTTGCTGTTTCTTTTTGATCTGGTTAGGAAAGAGGAAAACCAAAATGCCTTCTTTAAAAAGAAAATTGTTTTCTCAAAGCAGTTGTTATTGCAAGCAGAACTAATGAAAGTATGTCAGGTCAGATTCACTACTCCAGTAGCCCCCAAACTTTTTGAAGCTGAGATTCAACACTGCTTCTCAGCATCCAGAGCACTGCCATTACTCCCCACTCTGCACCGCCCAGCTTCCTTCTTTCCTTCCTGGAAGCAGTGATACCTCCATCTCAGAAATGAGGCTCAGCAGGAAGCCTCCTACTCTGCTCCCAGATTTGTGAGTGTGGTGTACAGCTACCTAAACTAATCCTGCCTAAAGTCAGCACAGATCTGAGAATGTACATATTGTCCTCAACATGTAACCGTCTCTTTTTTCCTAAGGATTACATACAACATTTAGCTTTCCATAAGCCACATGTGTCTCTCTGTCCCTGTTCTTTAATGGTAGGCATAATTAAATATGAGTGAAAGCTCAAGGAAAATCCAGTCCAGTTTAACTCCTGTGCTTAAATATTTCCCACATTACAGAATGATGTTCCAGTTGGACCTTGAAGAACATATTAAATAGAAATAGAGCATGTTATACAGAGCTTCTGTGCTGCCTAAAATTCAGTCATGGCCCTTATTCCCTTCGATGCTAGTTCTGTATAGACCTAGGATGCAGGTATACAATATTTAAGGAACTTCTCCATTTTGTATATGTCTAACTTGTCTAAGAGCTGCAAGGCCAAAGTTTATCCCTACAAGTACTGCAGCATTTGAACCAAGCACTGTTTGGACTGATCTGTACAAATTCTCTAAAGCTGCTCTTCAGACACTGACAACTAAATTACTATCTAGCACAACTGCATTCCAGACGTGACTCTCTTCTCCTCCCAGTTATGCTACTCCATGCAGCAAAGCTAGTGTCCTATATAGTCGGTAGCTAGAATGATGTATCTAGGTGATTTTTACATACAAGCCATCATATGATTTGAAACCATGTCTTCCACAAGTCAGACATCTGAACAACCGAATTTAAAGTGACACCAAGCTAGTGTAAATCAGCCTGAGACAGACAAAGAGATGAGAAATAATTCATGGATTATGTACTTCTGTGATCTAATAAATCTGAAAAGCTGAAGTAGAGCGATAGCCTATTATATTGGAAGAATGAATTTTCATGATGAAGGGTAAAATTTCTTTTTATTGTTTGAATAAGGAAGTATCTAGCTATACAGCTATGCTTGCTTATAAAAATAACAAACATAAAATGCTGCACATTGTTATGACAACAACAGAGGTTTCTGGTGAGCTAAAAAAAGTATATCACTTTGAACGGAAACACTAATCCAAAGTCTTCAAAAGCCATGCAGTTGACAGATCTCAAAGGTGTTTATTTATACTCTTCTTTTCACTTTTTAAACAGAGGTCATTTTCTTAATGGATATTTAGCTGCACAGATATTTGCAGAACACGTTCAGGCAGCAGAAAGGATTGTTTGAGGGACACTCCATTGGAGGAAGTGGCAGGATAATGTTTGTATAAATGGTTAATAAAATCTTCATGAGCCAGTACTAAGAGTTTCATCACATGCTCTGAAAGCCAGTGTACTCAAGTGCTGTCAGCTGCAATTTCAGCGTCAGCTTGTCTCTTTGGACACATGCACTGAAGTAGATATGGCTCCTGGAACAGCCAGTGCCCCAGATGGAAAGTGCCCCTCAGGAGGTAATGGAAATTGAGCTATAGATTCTGTGCTCCCTTGCTTATGGCTGTAGCTATAACTTCTAGAACTAAACCTGGATAAAAAATTTTTCTTCAGCTTAAGGTTCATAATGCACAGGAGGCTCAGACAGCACCAGGACTGAAAAAAAATTAGGAGAGGGGTGTGTGAAAAATGAATGCTGAGGAAAAATACAAAGTCACATGCAATTATGCCTGCATAAGGAAAAGGCAAGCTTCCCATGATGATAACAACAATAAACTATGCGGAAGATGTACTGTGTCTTAAGGCTTACAATCACTAGGGTTTAGGCAGAGCAAAAGACTTGGGACACACTCTTAAGCACGAAGCCATAAAGCAAGCCTCTGCCGTGGCTGGCACTAGGTAACTGGGCACCCAAAAGAATCTCTCCAGCAAATGGCACTCAGAGAGGGAAATCTTCCAGGATGTAACAACACAGATGACATGCAAAGGTTTTCCCAGAACGGATGAGATTGCAGGAGCTTGTTTGTGCCCTCACTTGTCTCTGATGGCATGGGAAGAATTCAGATTATTCCCTGGAAAGTGGAGGTGAGCAGGATATTATTTCATCAGTGCCACTTTCCCTTTCAACAAAGTGTAAGTTCCACCATCCCTAGCTGCTAGTCCCTTAAAATAAGAAAAAAAACTTTTAAATAAATATTATCTAGCTGGAGTGTAAGAACTACAGATAATATTAGTTTCACCTGATGCATAATTAAATATTACCATCTATATCCTCACAGTCCAGAGCATTCCTGTTGACCAGCTGCCTATGGCAGAAGCAAATGGTATATAGTCAACATCTTACAGCTAGAGGAACATAAATGTTGTAACACCACATAGACAATCTATTCCTGATAATTATTCTTATTTATCACACTCTAATCTCTGATTTGACTTGAAATTAATTTGAAATTTGAGCTCAGGTTTACATATGGTTAGATTCACAGTCACAGATGACAACTCCCTACTCTGCATTTTAGAGGACATAATTCAAATTGTCTACATTTTCTTCAGCCTTTCTGAGATCTACCAATTTGAAGGTGGGCCAGTTCATAAAATGTCACCAGAAATGCTGGGAACAAAAGGATTTTAGAGGTGCCCTAACCATGAGCAGCAGTAAGCAAGACTTTGGAAGTCTTCCTCTGTGTAAGACATGAACCTCCTTTCTCCCATGGTTCATGGTACCTTAGAACCTTGCAGGACATCGCTCATTTCTAAACACCTCTGTGGCTAGTAACAAAATTATTTTTTTACTGCTTGCTTCAAGCCAAGCACTTAGTACTTCTTAGAGCTATAAATGTCTCTGCTTCTGCTTGCTTAATGAATAGTTCAATATCAGCTAAGTTTAGAGCAGAAAGATAATAAAGCTGAAACTATTTAAAATACATTTCTGAACCACTGAGAGGAAAAATACAAACTGCAGATTTGCTCTAAGAGCCACAGTGAATTATATCATTCAAGTATTTGATCCAGAGCACGAGAATGTTACTGGGTTCACTGCATTCACTTTTCAAAAGTATTTATTAACATGATAACCGGTTGCACTTAGTAGTGTGACTGTGTTGTACATATTTTTATTCTTTACCAATGATCATCTGTTGATTTACGCTAAAGGAGGCTGGGCCATCTTAATTTGAAATTCAAAGTTAACAACATGCATTTGACGGATATCAGCCACATTGAAGAGAGCATCAGTGTGACTACAACAATTTAGACTTCCAATTTAAGCTCTAGGGATTAAATTCATTCTTCTCAGGAAAAGCTGTACATGGCTGATACAAAATTTGTTTGTAACAGGATTTTAGTGATACACTGGGCTTTGTGCTGGCTTTTTGCATGAGTGAGTTTTATTTTATATATACCAAAACTCATTAAAGGTTCATTGAAAGGATACCCTCTATCCATTTTAATCAGTAAATGTGGAAAAGTACTCCAGCTGAACATTGTGTTTACTTGGCATTGCAATTACGTATCAGTAATCTGAACACATGCTGCCTTCTGAGATAGCTGCAGCTATACATACATCCAACACACCAGAACGCAGAAAATACAAAGGCATATTGCTGTGTAAAGATGCCATGCCTGCCCTTCCAATATATGTCTGGCATCTCACTAACAGCTCTTGTAGGCTGCTAACATACAGTGGAGATTGGCATTAATAAACTTAAAACCTATAACAGTTCACTCGCATTAGCTATCTTTCTGAGCAGTAATAAACCACAGTAGCAATGCTTAACAGCTCAAAATGGCTGGATAAAGCTTGCGTGGTGTCAGTCGTATACACGTGCCTTCACTGCATTCCAAGAGGAAAGGAGTTGGTTATAGCTGCTAGCTGGGAGGAGATACAAGGAATGCATATAGCAGAGGAAAGATCTTGGTTCAGCTAGTGCTAAACAAATATGTGACACGCTTAGTTTTAATTGTGTAAGTGATCTCTGAATGTCAACGTTTAATCCAAGCACTTGTACAAGTGCCTTGATGAACTACAGCCCCGGTCCTGTAGATGGGGTGGCAACAGTTTGTGCCTGAGGCACACAGGATGATGATGGCACCAGCACACACTGTCTGCTCTGGGATTTAGTCACAGTCACAACTTTCCTCAGAAAATGGATGAGTAGCAAAGGAGGTAGGGATGACTCTTCTTTGATCAACTGAAGGAGACCAAAACAGGACAAACAGGAGCAAAAAGACCACTGACACACAGCGTGTGGCAATTTATAAAGCTACTTGACCAGTAACTGCTAGATTACAAATTACCAAACCTGTGGTTTTCAACCCCCTCTTCCTTTTTTCACTTGCATCTGAGGTTTCTTATAAAAAAAACAGAGTGCTAAAATGCCAATAGTAAATATAAAGTGCCAGGCTTAGTGAGAGGCTGGTGAGATAAGCTGATGAGAGAACTACAAACATCCTCAGCTGTATTCCAATTTGAATTTTAGTGAGTGACGCCCGGTTCATTTTTTTAGATGGTGGCCCCATGAACAGGGGGTGTTTTTTGGAGCTTTCCAACTCTGGAATCTTCTTAAAGATATGGCATTAATGTCAGAGAGACAGAGATGTAGTTATAGCTATGTGCAAGTACCAGCCAGTTTGTTTAGCCATGTCACTGTGAGTGAGTGACTGCCAAAGGAAACCTGCAATCTGAGCTCATCTGGGAACTGGATATAAAAGGAAACAGTTCTTTCCCGGTTCCCACCTCCCATGGACTTCCAACCTCCCTACTATTCACATGCCCTTCCCTTCAGCTGATACACTGTGCTGACAGCTACAGCAGTAGATCTCAATACTAAAAATCATCAGTATAGCATTTCAAGAGAAACACACATGCACAAAATAAACCAAACACCAACCTAAGGAAAAAAACAAAAAAAAGTTTGCAAAAAGCTATGGAAGGGGATGGGGTGGGGAAGAATTTTTTTCTGTATAACTTGATTCAGCTTACTTTGGCTTCAGGCTCTATCTTAGACAGAGTTCCCCTTTTGCAGAAGCAGTGTTCTGAAGTCTCTTTTAAAAACAAATGCATTCATTTCTACTGTAAACAATCTACCTTAGCTTTCGTGCAAATACAATACCACTTTTTCCTTCTTCAGTGAATATATATTGCATATACTTTTTCAAACAGACATATCTATTAAATGACAGATAACTTGTACGTAAATGTTACAACTGTAGTAAAACCTCGCATGCAAAAAAGCCTGCATTAACAGGAATTCTCTACATCTTGAGGAGCTTTCAATAACAAGGTGGCCAGTGAGGACTAGAAGAAATCCAGTAGGTTTTATTCTCACATGCAAACTCAGACTGTCCTGGGATCTTCTAAGCTAATTTACCAACCTGATCCCAGCAGAAAGAGGAGTATGTTAAATGAGAAACCTACCGCTGTAGACCCCGAAGATGTGGCTACAAATACTTTGATCACCATGTTGACAGTGATGAAAATGAATCAGCAGAGCACCCCTGCTATCCACAAGTCACCACAGTTCCAAGAGGAATCCAAGCGTTCAGCAGCTCCTGGGCTAACCCAGGTCCTAAATGGATGCCCCACTAGCAATCCAGCAGCTTTGGCCTCTCCCCAGGTCCCGGGTTTTCCCACTCCATTGGCTCTTAGGTATTTTGGGACAAGGGGCCAGTAGAGGATTGGTTAGTAAGAAGAGCCATAGCAAGGGGTTTGCACCTGCCCCTGGCCTTATTGCATTAGATTGACAGGGTGGCAGTCCAAAAAAGGCAAAGGAGAGTAGTGCACCAATGAGACTGAGCTGGAGAAATATTTGGGAGAGGGGGAAGGGACAAGTGAGAAGGGAGAAGGGACAGGACGCAGGCAGCTTTGTGCTGGGGGCGATCACAAAGCTGTTGGGTAATGTTTAATGTTGTATGGGCACTGTCACAGCTACCTCCTGCATAACAGGGCTTGCACCCTCTCCCTGACCACAACAAGGAGGCTCTGGAGTTGCAGCTGCAAATTTCACCTTATAAAATGGGATGGAGGAAGGGGAGGGCAAGGGGAGCATAGATGCAGAAGTAATTATAGCAGAGATCATATTGAAATAAGCCTCGGTTACAAACGCTCTCAGCTTTAAAGAATTCAGATCATCATCCACACTGTGGGGCTCAGGGACTTCTCTGATATAAATATGTGTCAGTATACTTCCGAATACTGAGGGAAGGTGATTCAGCTGATTCTATGTATCCAGAAACTGTTGTATTTTCTCCTTTTTGCACCACCAGTGAAAATTGCCAGGGCACAAGCTGTAGGAGGAGGTCCAGAATACTTGGTAAAAAAATATCCTACTCTACTGTGTTATCCAGGATGCTCTTTTCACATCTGGTTGTTGCCTTTTGCCCCAGAGATGGTCACAATTCAGTGGCTGCCTGCATGTATTTGCCTAAGGAGATCCCTGAGCATGAGAGGTATTTTAAGAACGTTAAATGGTAACAGACTACTTTCAGATTTTAAGGGCCAAGTTTGTTTCTGCTGTAATTGAGCAACATGCCACTGAGCTCAGTTAAAGTTGTCCCTATGGTAAGAGGTGAAACTGGCCTAGGTTTTAGCAAGTGCTTACACATGTTTCAAATGTTAATATTGAATATAGCAATGTCCAATCCTGAAAACACTTAAAATGGGATAAAGTATTTCCAGGATTGATTAGGTTGGATCAAATGCACAATAGTAAAGATGTTCTTGAAAGTAATATTTTTGTCTGTGCAAACTACTATGTTAAGCTGGAAATGCAGTATTCCATGTATGGAACAGGGATCCTGAAAAACCTCACTGGAAATTAAAATACCAGTATGGATAGTTTGCACCGTTTACTGTGGCTCACCATCCATCATTTCTTTCTTCTTCTGTGAGGCAATAGGAAGTCCAGCAAAAAGAAAAAGCCTGTTAAAACTGGGTATTTTCAGAGCATTTTCCTGTAAAGCAAAACTAAACCACCTTAATGCAAAACTATAAAAGTGTTGCCAGAAGTGATTACACATACTCATTTCTCAGATTTTGTGTGCAAGTATAGTCTAGTCAATTCAACAGAAATGGCTAGCCATTTGGAACATACCATTTCCAAATGAATGTGTTTAGTTCCTAGAGCTCTGAAGAAATACAAAGGATGCAGTTGCTCATTGCTTGCAAAGCATGCTGGTAAGTATTGCTGGTAGAGCAATACTAATAATTAAAACTCAAAGCAGTAAATATTTGCACCATCAAACATCCAAGGTCAGGACTGGGACAAAATTGCCAATTAATATTCTCTCCTGTTCTACTTTGAAACACGCACTGAACTACACAGGATAAAAAACGGCTGTGGCCCAAAGCCTCTGCCCACCCGGAGCCCGGCAGATGAGGCCTTTAGGGCATGATTCCTACTGTGTCCAACCTTGAAGAAAAGTATTGCCCCTGCTGCTTTCATTCCTATGGGATATCCCATAGGATAATATTCCTATATTATCCTATGGGATAATTCACCCACACGGTGAGTTCGGAGCCTGCTGGGTCCGGCCTGTGCGCTCCCGGGCGCACACACACACGCACACACACACACACACACACACACACACACTGAGGTGCCTCCACAGCCACCGCCAGGTCCGCGGCCCACAGGTCACGGCGCGGGGGACCCGCTGGCTGCACGCCACATTGCCAAATTCCCACGAAGACCCCGCTGAGGCACAGAAATAAGCGGGTGGAAACAAGCAGGGCTCGGGGCGAGGGAAGGGGCTGCGGGGGCGGCCCGGGCGGGCGAGGCGGCGCGGCGGCTCCCAGGGTGCCCCGCGGCCCCTGCCTGTCCCTATGGCAACGGCGACGCGCCTGTCGGCCGAGGGGGCCGGTAATGGCGGCGGGGGCGGTGAGGGAGGCCGGGCGGGGATGGGGCACGCCGGTGTGGGCAGTGGGGCCGGGGCAGAGGGGAGGTCGGGAGGGACGGAGGACACTTCTTGGGTGGGCACAGGGGGAGGTGGGATGCCCTGCCTGGGAGGGGCCCGTGGCGAGGGGCTGCGGTCCTGCCCTGGACACGGACAGCAGAGCAGGGCGGTGGCGGGCTCGGTGGCAGGGTGGTGTCAGGCTGGGTGGCAGGGCGGTGGCGGGCTGGGTGGCAGGGCGGTGGCAGGACGGTGGCAGGCTGGGTGGCAGGGCAGTGGCAGGCTGGGTGGCAGGCTGGGTGGCAGGGCAGTGGCAGGACAGTGGCAGGCTGGGTGGCAGGACGGTGGCAGGCTGATTGGCAGGATGGTCGCAGGGCGGTGGCAGGCTGGGTGGCAGGGCGGTGGGAGGGCAGGAGCAGGGCGGTGGCAGGCTGGGTGGCAGGGCAGTGGCAGGACGGTGGCAGGCTGGGTGGCAGGACGGTGGCAGGCTGGGTGGCAGGGCGGTGGCAGGCTGGGTGGCAGGGCCTGGTGCTGACTGCCAGGGCCCCGGGGTGGCTGCCAGGGCCAGGGGCTGGGTGTCGAGGGGGGTGCCGAGCTGGCGGGGGGGGCGGGGTGCTGCCTCAGGGAGCCGCCAGGGCATGGCGAGGGGCTGCAGGGCTGCAGGCTGCTGAGGTGGCTGGGGAGAGCAGGTGGTGGCAGGACCCCCCAGCACCCTGGGGAATGCTGCGTTTGTGAGGCGGGGGGAGCTCTGGCTTGTGTGGGCTGTTTGGGCCGCACCAGGGGCTGCGTGGGCCACATCAGGGGCTGTTTGGGGCCCCCGGAGGAGCCCGGTGACAGGCCTGAGGGCCCTGTCCATGTCCTCGCCCTTCCTGCATGAGCGGGTGGCCCTGGCACCCTGGGCTCCGGGCTGGGCTGTGAGGCCAAGGGACTGCAGCCCCATGCTGGTGTGGGCATTCAGATTGTGTTCTCCTACCAGGACTGCCCCTTCATTGACTCTATTTTTGCACACGGACTGCAATTAATTTCTCCCCCTGACAGTTTTGCAGTTTGTGGGTGCTTGAAATGGCTTTTTCATCTTTGACAGGTAGATTTAGCCCTAATTATTTTTGTTCCTGCATCTCTGCCATCAACGTACATTCTTCTGGTGTTGGTCCATTTCAGCCCCGCTTCAGCTACTGATTTATTTTTTTTTACTGGTATAGTAATATCTTCAATTTTATTTTTCTGTTTCTTGTCTTTCACCTTCTGTTTTTCTGTCTTCTCCTTTTCCATTTTATTCTCAAAATCTGATCTTGAAGGTGGATGGTGAGGTTCAGCCCACAATCAGCTTAAAGCAATCAAATCGAATTAAAGCAGTAGGTTTATGTTTAATTCAAGCTAATTTGATTTAAAGACAGTTTGGCCAAAAAGTGTTGACAGTGCCAAATCAAATTTAAACAGAAATACAAATCGTTGTACCAAGCTGGCCTTTGCCTAATCCTCATCTTAAAGCACGAGTTGTCATCTCTTAAGATGGAGAAACGTAGTAGGACCCTGGGCATTCCTCGGTCTTCCACAAGGAAGACTTGTTAATGTAAGGGAATGAAAAGTAATGAAACTGTTTTGATTCAACCTAGAACATTTTGTGCAATCCTAAATTGCACTTTTTGATTTTCTTCAGGAGTTATCTGATTCCCCTCTCTCCTTTCAGAAATGTAATTTAATTTACAATAAAATACCACCACAAGGAAAAAAATGCCAACAAAGGAGTTAGAATGCTCTGAAAGTATCTTCTTTTTTTAGTGAAGGCTACTTGTTAAAATCTATCTAAACTAAAATAACCTTTTACTTCCCCTTAAATTTCTATTACATAATTGCTATGCCCCTTTTAGACCCCCACAAATATACAACTTATTCTACTACTGGGTAGAATTCTGTATCTATAAAAATATGCTCTAAGTCGTCTTCATGTGATAATAAAAAAATTAAATGGATTTAATCATATCCCAAGAAATAATTTTTACCAGAACCACAGCATTTGCATAATGCTGCCAGGAGAATGAAGTATTCCGTTCTACTCTCCAGTAGCCTCAGTAGGGAAACAAACTGAGGTGTAACAGATATTCAAAAAGACATGGAAAATTAGACAGCATTCTGTATCTTATGCTAAATATATGTTTTTTTAAAAAAGCTAAACAATTAGGAGAGGTTTTTTTTGTTTGAAAATTGGGCTGTTGAGAAAAGACAATTCCAGAGGAAGCAGCAATGTTACTTAGAAACCTGATCAAACAAAATGAGATCATCTCATCAGAGGACCACATCTCTGACAACAGCGGATTATAGGTGGTATTTTCCAAGCTATATGGGTGCATAGACATGGAGATAAGTGTCTTGCAGCATTTTCAAAAGCAAACAAATGCGTTAAGTACAGTTAGGCTGTGAAGAAATTGTTTTCATTAAAAAAATATTGAAATTTTCCCTAATGTTTCTTCTGAAATTGTGCAGACACTTCTATTACATTGTGAGGTTTTATTTTGCAAGCTTTTTTGTTTTTACAAACAATTCTGATTTGAAAACAAATAAAATAGACAACATCCCAAAAGTTTAAGAAAATCTTTATTTCGTCTCTGAGGTGCTCAACTGTGCACCTTTAGGTGCTGCTATATCCTCTACCTATGGTGTTAATATGGCAGCTAAGTATTTTTTTTCTGTTTTAATGCAGAAGTTAATTTTGTGATCTAATTATTGAAAAATATGACTAAATTATGGTTTTACATAAATGGAAATCTAAAAATACTGTAAAAATACAGAAATACCTAGTTTCTAGACACTTGAACAATTATTTTTATAATATTGTAAAGTACTTTGTAGGTATTGAGCATAAATACAATTACACTTCTTTTAAATTACATTAATCATGGAGAAAATGTATACATTACAGGAAGTAAACTATGGTTTCTATTTCCATTGAAATGGTAGTACCTTGTAAATCTTTAGAAAATAGATGCCAGTATCATAGAAAATTCTGAGATAAAAACTAGTATATTTCATGTTGCAGTTTATTCTGGAAACAAACTCACCCACTTACTATAGACCACACAATTATTTTAATGGGTTAAAGAGTAATGACTGTTGTGTGGGTTTTTTTAAAGGTAGCTTAGTATTTCTTAGCATCATTTAATATAGCTGAACACTCTTTAGTATTGTTTGTTACCTGTAAACAATAGCACTGTGATTCCTGATAGGTTTTGGAGGTCAACTTTTAAGTCTTCTACCATAACACAGTTGTGAACTCCAGAGGATTGTTTCGCCCATATTTTAGTGGTAGAAGAGAGTAAGTCAGAATGTGGCACAAAAAGCAGGGATGCTGAAGATTCCCCAAAGCATACAAGTACAGAAGCTGCAGCTGTAGCAGAGGTAATGATTGTAGGTGATGCAGTAGAGAATACAGAAGTGAAAATTCTCATGCTAAATATACTAAAGGCTTTGTCAGTGACTTGCTCTGAAACAGCTAGAAACATCAAACACTTAGAAATATCAGGAACTGAAAAGAAGAAAACACTGGAAAAAGGAAAAAAAAGAAAAAGAAGGGAAAAGGACAGCTTATCTTCCCCCAAAATTATAAAAAAGATACTTTGTTTTCTGTTGGTAGTAAAATGAGGCTTTCTTGAGAAATATAGCTGTTCCCTTTCTTTGGCATTTTTTTCAGTAATTAGGAAGACAGGGGAAACAGTTTTTCACTGAAGAAAAATAATAAATCAGGTTTCAAACGCTAGGAAGGGGAGGGAAGAGAGATGGAGATTTCCTATTGTGTTATTTTACAGTCCTTGGCAATCCTAGAGACAGGATGATCACCTGAGATGTGGAAGCACCTTTACAATCCCTATTCCTCAATTTTAATCTGAGGAACTGAAAATGGCTTTCGCACATATACTGCAATTTCTGCTTTAGACTACGCATCACATGATGAGTATGAAAAAGTCTTTCCTGAGTAATGTTACTCAAAAATTATATGTCTTCACAAAAGTGTCAGTTTTGAGAGAAAAAAAAACTATGTTTAGGCTAGCTTAGTCATGGTGCATCATGTAAAATTAAGTTTGTGCTTCAATGGAAAGACCATACAGCACAAGTGTATTCCATTTACATAAATGTTGACAATGAAGAATCTCTTCATGTCTCCATGTTTTCATAGCTAGACCCATACATTCTTAGATCCCACTATGCCACCTCAAAAAATGAGTGTAAAACCAATGACCCTTTTCCTGCTGTGCATCAAAATTTCATCTACGTCTACCAAACCTACAAGATGCAAATCCACCAAAAAGAGAGAGAGAAAACACTAATTATCTCTTCTATTATGTAAGTTACATGCTGCTGTCAAAAAGTCATACTGGCATGAAACTAGCAGACCAGCAAAAATAACCAGATTTTGTAAATCTATTTAGCAGAAGAATCATTATTGGCTAGTATCTGTGTTGGATATTTTAAGTGGTTCTTTTTGCTTGTTCATGGCTACTTGAAATGATCAGTTTCCCAGGACCACAATTACAATCTACATTTTCACCCCTTACAGATGTTTGTAGAATTTTTGTGAGCTTTTGCAGGAAAGTATTTTGCCTGTTTCTTTTGCATCCTTTCATTCCATTCTGACAAAATAAAGTAGTAATGTAACAGTGGTTCTTACTCTGCAAATATTTGTGTGACAACATTTGTGGTCATACTGCAATCTTCCTGCAGTGGAGTTGTATTACAGAGAATATGCAGGTACATGCAAGAGGAAACAAGCTTGCATACCTTCCAATTACTTTGGTTTTTACCTCTGGTGACTTTTTTCCACAGCACCTGTTAATTTTGTTCCCTGCAGGTCTTGAACATGTATGACCTCAACTGACTGCTGCAATTTCTTTTGTTTACTTCAACCTCCATGATCGTCTTTCTTAATCCATTTAAAACATATGCAAAACCCCCCAGCCCCGCCCTGCCCAAATCACAGCCTCTCCTCCTTTTGATTCCTAATCTCAGATTCTTTTTATCCTTTCCTTTTGCTATCACATTGACCTTGGTTGTCTGACCTTGTATGTCTCTCTCTGTATGAGCGAGGTCCCACCAGCTTGCCTCTGCTTTCTCTCTGTCAGCAGGGCCATCAGAACAAAGACCATCCACTTTGTATCCTGAAATAGTGGTGTGAATCAGGTGTTACAGGAATAAGAGCAAAGGACAGACAGAATTGTATAACCGACCCCCTTCATACCCTCTTATAACTTGCTTGCCTCGCACACCAGGTGCATGGGTGTCCGGCCCAGGCCCGACTCCAGCCCCTGCTGTGAGAAGGGGAGGAGCAGAGCTGGGCTGAAATTGCGCAGAACAGGAAGGCTGGTGCGGCTGCTGCCAGCAGGGAAGGAGAGGGAGAGCAATAGGTGCTGCTGCTGCAGGGTAGAGCCCTTTCCCCACTGAAGCCACTGCCCCAAACATCTATGTCTTCTTCGATAACACTCTTTCCATGGCTTTCCACTATTCTGAAAGCAAGGAGGCCATGGTGTGGTGGTGCCATAGGCAATGTCCACCCTACTTTTCCTACCACCAATTTTATGTTGCTTCGCATCTGCGGTGGAGTATGCTGGTTGGGGCCTGCTCTTGTAGAGTTTCTGTGCAGAACACCATTAAATTCAACAGAAGTGCTTGAAAAGATCTGTCCTTTTCCTCTGGTGTTTTTAGGTTAGGACCTTGTCTATTTTATCCACAAAATGTTATGTGATCTATAAATTATTATAAAAAGCTTCTAGCAAAATACTGTGAAATGTCGAGGGCTATAGTGAAATTGAATATATGCCTGAAAAAGGGGAACACACTCAGATTTAGAGTCTTGGCTATTTTCAAATTCTAATTATGTTTCAGGAAAGGAAAGTTAGAGTTGTTCACTCAGATGCTGGCCATAAAGAAGAGCAAGTGGCAGTAATGCACTTGGAATGCTAGCCTATAAAGATTTTTTTCAATTGCTTATAGAAACAGTATACACAACTGCATAACAGTTCTATACAAATAAGCATTTAAGGTTTAAAAATTCAACTCAAAGCTGACTTGAAAATTCCAGAAAGCTGGGTAGAAATCTTAGCTGCAGAGAAATTTAACCATATGCTATTGTGATCACCTTGTTTTTTGAGTTCTTGCATACCTGTAGATTACAATGTTGTTTTTTTCTATCACATCCCTATTCAAAGTGTAGGTGCTCCCTCTTGGGAATCTTTCTAGATGGACTGAATGTAGTTCATCAGTCTCCAGATCATGCCTACATTAGTGAACTGCATGATTTACAGAAAGAAGATTTATTTCCATTGATGGTGTTAACATGAGCATACTTTACCAAGTTATTCCCAGAGTATTATTGCTGTTTGCCTTAGAAGACACCATCTATGTAGTTACCCTTATTAATGGAAAGTGAGCATGGTGGCTGTTTCGAACAAAAATGGCTTGAGAGAATGAAAAGAAGGAACCTTGACCTCCTATAAACCTAGTTAGCTACAGCACAGTGCAGCCACATAAATGCACAGAGATATGAAGTCTTTAATGGCTTTATCTGTGAAATACTTGAACATTGTAGTCTTAGTATAGATCTTGGACATTTTGTCAAATATACCACAGTTAAGTAGCTTGGAAGACCAGTAGATGAGCTTATGTGAGCAGTAAAGACATACAGTGATTTTGTTGCCTCAAATGATTGCTATATATCAGTGTTGGTTTACTTTGGTCTGAATGCAGGAGGAAAACAATTCCCGGCTGAGAAGATACCACAACAGAATTCTTCATTTTTAAGCCTGCAGAGTAGTATGATTTCCCAGTAAAAAAATATAATGGCTCAGCAAATATCGTCGGCAAGACTTCACAAAATTAAAGAGTTGAAGAATGAAATATTTGTTTTACAACACAAATTAGAAGCATCAAGCTTAGAAAACCATATTTTGAAACAGCTTCAGTGTCGGCACTCGAAAGCAATAGGTAGATACAAAAATTCACAAAACAACTTGCCGGATCTTTTAGCAAGTCATTATAATGAGGTGAGAGCTTTAAGGAAACTCCTGAGGACATCTCAGGAGGATGAGAGAAAGACATCCAGGAAGCTCAGAAAAGTTGAAGCAGAGCTGCTAAAAGCTAAAGATGCTTTGCAGACCTTGCACATGCTTTCAGAAGACAAAGCTCTTGCAGAGAGAGAGGAACTTGAGCACAGATTGTCAGTCCTTACAGAAAAAATCGAAGTGAATGATAAGAGAATACAGGTAATATGTGCATACCATTGTATTTGTTCAACAATAATAGCAGAGGTTTCTGTGCAAGAATAGTGGAAAGTTTTTAGCTGCTTCTTGTTAACATTAACAAACCTGATGTAATCCTGTAGCATTGAACATTCTTTTTAATCCAGTGCTGTCCCTGAGTGTAAGGTACTAAAAATTGCAGTAGTACCCCCTTCCAGTGTTTTAAAATCTGGCAGAAATGTACGAGTAGATTGTCTGGGAATAAAGATCTTTTAGGAATGAAGTTATGTGCCTTAACCCTGTTAGGTCAGAAACAGTATATAGTTGGAGAGCAATATTCAGCAGAGTATCTACTCTGCTCCCTGCCAGCAGCATGGGGTATCCAGGCTTGCTTGGGTCATCTGGCCACAATAGCACGGACCTGAATTTACCACGGCAAAGCACAGGATTAGTCATACATGGAGACCACCAGGCTGCTGCTGCTGTATTTCCTTAAACAAGCAAAGCTGACTTATCTGGAGCTAGCACTGTTATTTTTACATAGTGCTTGTGGGCAATATGGACATGCCTATATCTCCTGTTCACTAATTACTGTCACTCACTGTAGTTGGCTGTAGAGCATCTGCTGAATTAAGCAGTAGTCCAGTGTCCTAGATTTTAGGATTGATTCTATTGTTGATTTATTACGCAACTGTAGTAAAAGCCTGGTGGGAGTTCAAAAGGAGGTAATTCAGCTCCTTTTAATATCTCATGCTTCTTTACTTTTATTGAACCCTTCGCAAAAAGACAGGAATACAGTTTTTCATACAAAAGAGGAAGAGTGAAATTTCCATTGTCCTCCAGGAATTAATTTCTATTTTCTATGGGGTATATTATGCATAAAATTAAATAAAGAGCCAGGTAGTGTTACGAGGCATTTCACCATCTGAAAAGCTAGGTCTGAAATACATTTATTACAGGAAAGAAAATGAAAATATTAGCAACTAAATTCAGAACCTCTTTTGAAAACTTTCTATTTACACAAGTCCTAGCGAGAAGCTATAAAGAGCATGAAGGATTGGGTGTCCACCTTACAGTTTTAGTAACCATAACTTCAGTGCATGGCACTGGGTGCTGATGATAAAGCACTTCATCAAGTACTCAATAACTTATCTAGTTTTCATTTACACTAAGTCAGTTAGTAGATCTCAGTGTGAACAGAAATGTTGTCTTAACTTTCCAGAGATTATGGTATTCATTAATCCATGAGAAAGGTTAGCCTTATTTGTTATGTTTGAATGCCAAATATACTTTCTTTTTGTTTAGCAAAATTAGGTTTTAAACCAGGTTTTCTCATTTTTAAAGTAATTTTGCAGATGCTTCATAATTGCGTGCATTGTTTACAATAGAATAAAATCATTAGAAGCTTACTTTTCATTATGTTTATTTTTTAAACCTGGTAAGAACTGAAATTTTTCAACAGTCACACTGTGTACCATCCATATGGTAAAATATGTAATCTTTTTAAGAGCCTAGAAAAGCAGCTGAAGTTGAACAATAGCACCTTTAGTCATCAGCTGGCAAATGAGAACAAAAAAGCTGTGGAAGCTGGGATAATTACAAAGAACTTGAAAATGGAAATTAACTCTCTTCACCAAAAAATTAAGGTACTGAAGATTTTAAACAGGTTTCTGTTCCCGCAAGAAAATTAAAGTATTGAATGTTAGCTGTTGCTTTTGCCTCTTTTATATTATTTAGTAATGGGATTTTTGTTTCCTAGTTGAGTCTATAGTCTACCAAAAAAAGACAAAATATCATATGATGAAATTATTGTAGTGTCTATTTTTCAAAAGTTCAAAGTAGTTCAATAACTAATCGAAACAGAGATTAATGCGTCACAATTTGAACAGAATCCACACCAACTTGTTACTCTTTTGATAAATCTAGGTCAGTATATTCATCTACTAACTTTAAATGAGCTCCCTTACAGAAACCCTTCCAAATCAAAATGAGCCAAATATTACAATCTGCAAAACTAGAGCTTAGCAAAAAGACTTACATAAATGTTTCAACAGTTTGTTTAAATTCTAGCTTAGTTTTTAGACAAATATTTTTGGGACAGGTATGTCCAGTTTAGCACTTACTGTAATGCTTGTAAGCCAAACACACAGAAAAACCTAAAAGTGACACTAAATAGAAACTGAAACTAAAATGCCATGAATGATATGTCATATGAGTTGTAAACAAGAAAAACAGTACATATTCCAAAAAACATGAAAACCCTTGTGGCTTTTTAATACTTTAAATTGTGTTTGTAAGTGAAACAATATAAATGCAGGTAAATATAAAAGTATATTTAAAAGTAAAAAAAAAAAAGTATAACAATATAAACACAGATAAATTGTACTTTTTTTATTTCTGTGTGAACTGACCAATCTATCTGCTAATCCCACTAGGGATATTATTTCTAAATAATCCCACGAGGGATATATTTCTAAATAGAATCAAGTATCTGTTGTTATGGAGAGTTTTCCCAGACATTCTGAAAGGCAGAACAGGCAGCTCCTGATGATTCATGGAGATCTGCATTTCTGTACATGGGCTTTGTTTGTCCCTCTTACTTATGTATCAGGTCCAGAAACCTTCCTACTGATACCTGGCAGCAGCCAGGCTGCCCAGCAGCAAAAGCCCAGTGAGCTGTTCGGAAAGGAAAAAAGTATAGTGCTCTTCCCAGTCTCCATATCAAAGTCCCCAAACAGTACTTGCAGTGCTGTTTCCCTGCCAGAGTCTGATTTCCTTCTATATGTGCAGATCTGGGAGACAGGAGTAATTATAGTCCCAGGAACACTAATGTAAAACTGTTCCAAAATACAAATTATTCTAAAGTACAGTTCTCAACTTTTCTCTAAAATGTTTTTCTATCTCATGTGTTTTCCACAGTTTTCTATGTGTCCACCTCTCTTAATGTTATATTTAGATTTACAAAACCTGTTGGTTTACCACAAAGAAGACCGGACCTGCTTATTAACCTTATTTCTGTGCCAGAACAGAATTTATTCTTACACTTTCATAGTTTTGGGCATCAGACTAATTCAGACCATTCAAGGTATTCAGACACACATTAAGGACAACCTGTATCTCCAAAGTAAATGCAGCTCCTGTTTTTCACACTAAAAGCTGATACGGTGAGAGTGTTACTGAAATCTCTGTTCTGTGTTTAAGATAGATTTCAGTAAGGAAAGAGGACTCTTGCTAAATAAATTTTAAACGTATGCCTGTGAAGTTTATGTCACCTCCCAATAAAACAGAACTGAGCATATTGTAACCAAAGGCACTGAATAAATAAATTTTAAAAACAGGGAGTAAAGGCAAAAATGACTGTCTAAAAAAAATAACTCAGAACAACAAATGAAAAACTCATTAAAGAAGAATTAGTCTTCTGAAGAGTGTGTTACGAAAAAGATCATGTAGGTGTACAGATGTGTTCTTAGCCTTAAAAAGGGAGAATTTTGATTTGGCTTCTGAAAGAAATTGACAAATCCTATTTATGTAAATGCCGACGGCACCACATGGCCTGGCACAAAGCAAAATCACTGACAGTTTTCCCCAATGTGGCAAAAGTAAGTTGGTAAAAAGTAATCCTCAACACATATTAATCGTGTTTATTTCTTCATAGGAAAAGGATCGGCAACTTTGTGTAAAAAATATCTATTCAAATTGGATGCCTAAAATCCCAGAAGACAAAAGTGATCCAGTACTTCATGAAAAACGTACGTGTGTATTAATTTTCCTTTTTTTGTTTAGTTACGTGAAACTTACATTGATTTATGACTGGGAGGTCTATCCCAAAATAAAAGCCAATATAGTACTTTCATATGAGCTAAAAGTATTCTGTTACATGTAATTTAAAGACAGCTGCTTGGTTTTTTGCTCATTTATTTTATGAATACAAATATATGACCTGTTTTTAACATTTAACCCAATTGTCATCATGGATAGCATTTAGCATGTGTAGTTTTAGTATACTAACAATGACACAGAAGTAGTGCTGCTATTGTGTCTGTTTGCATCAAGAGCTGTTTGCCTATTTGTTTTTTACAAAGTGAAGATATCAATACACAAAGCTTTGCAGACTAATTTTTGTTTGAGCTGCCATTGACTTGGCCTGGAGAAGTGGCCATTGTAGACCTAGAATACCCACACATGGCTTGCTAACTCAAAGCACCTCACAAACAACCCTCCTGTAGCAAGTTCCTAGTTTTAGTACAGACTTTCAAAGTGCTTTTATATAAGCAAAAATAATGACTTTGATTGTGTCTTTAAAAACTGTTTTCTCATCTTTAAAATCCTTAGACCTTGTAACTTGCGAATAGCAGAGATGCTTCAATGTCCGTTATTGAAGCTCCTACAACTTGCATTTTGTTGGGGTGAAAGGAGAAGAGGAATTTTCAGATACAAGGTTTAGGAATTTTAAAGGAGAGTCTGATGATGATACTGTCAGCTTATCTGTGAAAAGAGAATGTCTATCCTTCGTAGTCCTTTGGTTTTTAGCATAAGTAAACTTAAATGGGCAACCAGAGATCTTCATAACCCAGTTATTGTATATCCTCTCAATTAGCTATATCCACAGAATTAATGTTATTTAGAAAAATGTAATAGAATAATAGAAAAGAACAACAGAAAAGTCTATCATGAAAGCAAGCTCTTTATTAAAGAGTATTTCTTTCACATGGATGCTCAGACAGGTATTGGGGAGGAGTATCTATTATATGCAGTCTTGTCTGTCAAATGTTCCAGGAGCTGCAACTTTGTGTGGGATTCAGCTGCCTAATTATAGGCATCCAGTGC
This sequence comes from Falco biarmicus, assembly GCF_023638135.1. NCBI lineage: Eukaryota > Metazoa > Chordata > Aves > Falconiformes > Falconidae > Falco > Falco biarmicus. The sequence continues at coordinate 78,343,975 of NC_079289.1, read as the reverse complement.
CATTTGAGATGCTCTTGCATCTGCCTGGCCCTGCAGTTGTTGTTCCAGCAGGACACAGGCATCCCATCGGTGCTGCGTAGTATCGGTCAGACTTATGTGGATACCTTGAATACTTGAGGGCATCTCAAATAGCATGAGGTGCCTGTGTTCAGAGAAGTGGGTGCCAGCCCTTGAACTGAAGGGAGCAACAATTACAAATCATACATGCCAAGAACTTTTATGCTGCCAATGCACTCACTATATTCATCAAATGTTGTTTGGGACAAAGATGTTGAAGGAGATAGTTTTCTTGAAGCACTTAGAAATTTCTCATTGTCATATGCTTTAGTATCTATAATTTACAAATAAATGTGTTTTATACAGAAACAAATAAACAGATTGCAAGTACTTTCTTTCCCCATATTGAAAATGTTTTGCCTCCTACTCAGGATTGTAAACATGCTGTCAGTATCCTAAAGGAGTGCTTACTGCACAACAAACTTACACCCTTGATTCTGGATAATGATCTGAACATTGACTTTTCTGGATTAAGCACATCTTTAAAATACTGGTCAGATATTCTTGCTCCTAAACTCAAGGAGTCTTCATGTGGGTACAGAAAAGCACTTGAAATTTCCATGGTAGCAAGCACATCTGTTGGAAATACTGCATATGCCCACAGAATTCTTCAAATTATGGCATCAGTACAAACTATTATCATAGTCAGTTTATTTCTCTCCTCTTTGTTGCCTTTGCAAATCCATTACTCTGCCTTAATTACAAGTGAACTACAGGGAAAAGGTTGGTAATTCAAGTTGTAAAATTAAGAAACACAAAGTCCTACTTCTCATTCCAAGTCAGACACGTTTTTTTATGAAGCTTTAAATTCCAGTTTTAGTTACGTCACTCAACCAGCTGTGGGTTTTTTTACTCACATATGGATTTGTACAATATTATTATTTAAACTACAGGACTTAAATCACTGTTTACTATTTAAGTTATTTTCTTTAAGCAAGATAAGGGAGCTTAGTTGGAGAGAGACCTGATATTTTGTAACAAAGAGGCTTCAAAGTTGTCTGATCCTTTGGTATTTTTGGCCAATAAAGGTTTCATTCTTTGCCGGTTAATGGAAAAGATTTAGATGGAAAGTTGATTTAGAAACCTAAAACAGGAATTACTGACAATTCTTTTTTCTTTTCACTATTGATTTGAATTTTCCTATAACAGACTTAAGAGTTACTTCTTCAAGTAATTATTTTCTGTTCTGAGGTTGCAAGAATTTTTACCCAGCAGGAAAGAAAAAAATAAATGTGGGGCTGCATTTTTTAACACTCCTGATAAATACCTGAAAGTAACCTTGCTTAGGTTATCAGAAAGCTCTATGTACATAAATAAAATGGATCAATTGAATGAAGCTATTCATTTCATAAGCTCGGCATGAGAGCAAAATTTGCTTAGTTGTGGGAAGGTCACACCAGCTCATCTAGAGGTACAGCTCCCCCTAGTTCTGAATCCGAGGAACGCTCCGCTGGCATTTGTTGAAAAAGCTGAACTAACTACTTGGTGGTTGCCTTTCGAAAGGGAAAATTAATTCCCTCCACATCATCAGTCATTCCTTCAAAAGTAAGCCTCAGATTGGTTATCAACATCCTTTTTACCACCAAACATCAATCATTTGAAAATCATCATATTTATGGAGACTCTTCCTCTGATTTCAGAGCTCAAAACTGGGAATAAGGTCAAATGTTCACACAGGTAAGTAAGTTCACATATTGGCTCCTGTGCTAGCAGCGTTCTCGGCTACCGTACTCATGTCAAAATTAATTCTAAAAATAGAATAAAAGAACAATATACTCACCTTCCCCCTCCCATCTCCATTCAGCTATTTCTTTAAATGTTTCATTCAACCATTCTCTTGGAATGTCTTTTCAAAGAGCATAGATATTTCAGTGTTAAGCATTTCCTCTGAAGAGTTTGGTTCCATAAAGCCTTACATAAGTGCCTAACTTTGAGAAAGGTGAGTAACCAAGTTAGAAAGCATAAAAGCAAGCATGTTTATTATACTCTGTAAGATCTGAATTTAGGAACCTGAAAGCTCAGACCTCTTAAATTTATGTTAGAATATTACCCCACAAATTAAGCCCATATGGGCTCTAGGGTATACATACATTTGTCTGGCTCCACATGTTCTATCTGAACAGGACTTTGTAGATCTAAAACTTCAGCATATGATTTAGTGATGTACAAATGAAAATGCTCAAAAGTCTAGGTAGTTATGTTTGTGTTCCAGTTTCAACATTTATAGATTAGGCAGAATTTCATTATGGAAGGGCATTAAGACATACGCCAAAAAAAAAAGTTTAAATCCTAGGTCACATACCAGTATTATCAGTCATCAAAAAGTAGCTTTTGTTTATATCTACAATATAATTTTGGAGTCTGCTGTATTACTAACAATTGTCCTTTTCAATAGGTCTTAGTGTAAACAGATCAGTGCAAGTAGAGAAACAGAACTTTAGATCCCTGCTGCTGTCACAGTATCAAACTCAGGAAACAGAAAAAAGCCCAATTCAGCTAAAAAAGGTATGAAAGATCTGAATCCAATCCTTGTTTAAACTCTCAGCTAAGCTGTATGTTATTCCCCGAGTTTCAGTAACATGCCTGAATAGCCTGATCCCCCATCTTAACTTTCTAGGACATGGGTTTTGTGTGAATGTAATTATATTGCAGAAAATACACAGGACAAACGTTGTGATAAAAAATAAGAATATAATAGTAATAGAAATTATTAATATTTTTATAAGTTTTGCACTGTGCACTTTTAAAAGTCATTAAACAAGTATTCCCTCATTATTTATACCTTTAATTACCAATTATAGGAGAAAAAGTCTTTAGAAGATAAGAATCAAATGAAGCATACATGGATGCCCAATGCAGAACAGAAAAGCAATCGACCAAGAAAACACCAAAGCCAGGAACTTTTAGTAGAGCACGTAGAGGTATATTTTAACATTTTCCTCAGAAACTCACTTGACGTTTTCAAAAGCTGAATGAACCAATGGTATTGGTAATTTCCATGTGCCTGACAGCCTTTAGCTGGCACCTGACTGACAGGAACTAGTTCAACAAAATCATGTATTAAGACACTGAAATCCGCTGCTGGCAGTGCTGCACTGACAGCAGAGCAGCTCCACAGCATAAAGCATCTTCATGCTGCTGTACTTCTAAAAGCAGTTCCTGGTCATGTTGGTAAAAAGTCCGTGCTTTATCTGTAAAAGTATACTTTAGTTAACAGTTTGTTAATTCCATGCTAAGCAAACAGTGATCTCAAATTGTTGGTTGTGAATCTTCATCATAGCTGATGTCAACATACTTTTCTGGCTCAGGATCTATTGCCAAGAAAGGAAGAGGACCTCTTCAAGGGCTGGGAGTATCTCCTCATTACAGTGATCACTGCAAATAGATTTTATCTAAATCTTTGCCATTGACTGTGTTCTCACATAAAAGCTATATTCAAAGGACTCATCTATAAACACCTTTATTTTGAAGAAATTCTAGAGAACAGAGCCAGTGCATCTATTCCTTTCAAGGCTTTATTTTTTTTTTTTTCTAAAAAATTCATGTTATTTTCATTTGGGTAAGTCTTGTAGAAAGAACCAAGATCTGAATACTGTCATGCTAAATACTTCACAAATGTTAACAAACATAATGTGACCTACAGGTCACACATTTACAGAGGTGAAACAGGCTGTTGAGGTCACTTACTAGATCAGTAACAGAGCCAGTTATCTGGAATGTGTTAACTCCTCAGTTCTGTACTCCGACTTCCTAGCCTGCAGCCTTTCCAGATCCCACCAGATAACCAGGGTCAACATTTGTCTTTGAAATCCCCTTTTAAAATTGACAGAAAACACAAGTCTTCTGATTCTGCCTGTGAATCTTCTCTCTCCTCACTGTTTGCCAGACTCTCTTCCAGCTTTCTCCCACTGCTGATATTAGACTGACGTACTGCAACTTCATACTTCTTTAAGCTTGGACTCGATCTCATTTTGGAGGTAGTCTTTCAAGTCCCTCCAAAGCACAGAACCTTTTACAATTTATCTCCTACAGCAGGGAAATATTTACTATAGGCATTCAGTATACACATACCTTTTTCCACTAAACTCATTTATAGGTTAGAGTTGTATATTCCATTCTGTGTATATTCTGCTCTATGCAACCAGCAACTGTGCTGTCGGTTAAGGGAAAGAAAATCATACATACATTTAAGCTCCATTTAAAAACAAGAAAATGACAATTAGAGGTCAGATCTCATGTGGTCTCTTCATTGCACTGTATGTGACTTTTCTGGCCCTGTATTTAGCCACTACTGATTATATTCAGTGGCACAGTGATTGTGTTTAAATCTTGCTCCATCCTATTCTACTTACTAGTAAATAGCATTGTCATAACCCTCAAGATCGAAATACCATCAATAACAACAATTTAGGCAATGAAAAAGGAAGTGAAACTTGCTCTCATTAATGCTTCATGACTCTTTCTATTCCTAGGCAATTTAATAACATTCCTAAACCCCACAATATTTCATTTCAGAGTATTTCAGAGAGAGTAGACTGCTGACAGAAGAATACACTTGTTTGGAATTTATGAAAGAGCGAAAAAAGACAGATTTGCTTAAACAGGAGCTGAAGAAACTGATGAAAACTGAACAAACTCCTCAAAGTGACAGTGTAAAAGATAACTGTCAAGAGAAAGATACAGTGGAAGAATATGAAAAGGAAGAAAAAAAGCTAAATAAAAAATAAAACTAAATAACAGTGAGAAGGCAGAGAGTAAATGTGTAACTCCAGGTCCAAGAAACAAAACATCCATTAGGCTGACACCCCCACCCCCCAAAGCTACTGATAATTTGCATCATGGGCCTCTTACATCAGATACAAAACCAAAAAAAGGCAGTCTTTGCAACCATAGACATGCAGGTCAGGACTACAGTGAAACAGCTGAATCAAAAGTGAAAAATTCCTTTGGGCTGTATGAACCATCTTTTGGTAAAGATACCAAACCAAGGCAGAAGGACAGCTCCACTGAAGTGGAAGGCTGTGCTCATATAACATTTGCTGAAAGGAAATAGTCTTATGAAAGAACTCTTTGGACCAGGCTGTGTTTGAAGGGACAACCATTCAAGTTCTAACATGAGAGGAATGAAGAAAAGGAAGTGAAAAGATGCAGGATTACACAAACCACATTTCAAACCGCCACTACTAGTTCATGATGTCCAGCATCTAACACTCATCATCATGAATAACCTCATGAGAATACACAAACTAATTATTTTGTTTGATAAATTTAATTAAGTACATCAACTTATCTTTCATCTAGAAATCTGGATCATTTAAAACATTTTTTAAAAGTAACGGGTTTACCTTCATTAAATGCATATTAAATCTTACAAGAACCAACCATTTCTTTCAATAATTTTTCCAAAATGATAGTCAAATCAGTTGTCACAAAACCCCCACTCTTCTGTTGTTGATCCATGGGCATGCATGTGCATGCCTGTGTGTCTTACCATGAATGCCTTAACAATGACAACATTTTTACCTGTTATCAGGTGTCCTAGTCCTTGTTTTGTAATTTCCGGGTTTTTTACATTCCCTCTGCAATTTGGATTGTGAAGCTGATTATTTGTTAGGTAGCTGAAGTGAGCAATCTGCTTTCATAAGGTTCATTATTGCGTTAGTTCCAACAATGCAATAGAAGAAAATAATTTATTTTCTTCACTCCTGAAATAGCTTCCAGAATTCATACACAATAAAAATAATTTGCTATTACATTGTTTTCACTAGCATTACAAAGCTCTAAAGCTTCATTCTTTTCCACTGTTAGAACTTAGCAAAGCCGTTTGCCTGGTAACTTCCACAGCTGACATCCAAAGATGAATGTGCAAGAGAAAACTATTGTTTAGGAGAAGTCAGGCATATCCAGCTCTCAAAAAGCCTTTAAAAATCCTGCGTTTAAGGTTATGTAAGCAAGGGTAGGAGGATTATGTTTTGTTCTTCATAGTAATTCATGAAACGCTTGCTAAAATGAAGTTAAGAGAAAATTATGTATATTCTATTAATTTTAAAAGGCAGTAGCACTTAAAAATCCTTAAAAAAATTATACTGAGAAAGCTTTTATAGGTGATTGGGACATTTAAATCTGAAATACTTGCAGTGAAATTCAGTGGACAGGTTTCAAAGCATGACTTTGTGTAGTCAGAAAAGGAGGTATTTCTCCTCTACAAACTACTCATACTTCTGCAATGTCTTTACTGCTGTCCCAAAGCTAAATGCAAACAAGCGCATATAAGCCAACACTCCTGTTTCTACGGATGAGGGGATCAAAAGCCTTTCTGCCTGTACTCGCCCAAATGTTTGGCTAGAGCAGCCAAGAAACTGGGTGTTTAGTGACCCCGTGCTAAGTGTGGATAAACAGCAGATACCACCATGAAAATTTTAAATGAGCTTTTCTTGACTTTACTGTGTTATACTCCCTAACAAGCCAAGCAGAAGTATCATTAGCCACATCTTTAGATTCAGAAATATGTCATTATCATTGCTAAATAATCTGTCCCGAATACAGAAAAAATTTAAAAATTATATTAGTCCTTTTGGGGGGAGGGGTTGTTGGTTTGGGTTTTGGTTTTATTTTTTGGTGGTTTTTTTTTTTTTAGGAAAGCTCTAATTAACATTGAAAAATAGATTAGAAAACCTGAGATGGGTTGAAAAACTTTTATTTTTTTAATAAAAAAAAAATTATACATAACATTCAAACACATTTTTTTCTTGATGATATTTACTGCATCTATTTCCATGTTGGCTAAATGTAATCCCTAATATAAACATTTTTTTGAAAAATTTAACATTAAAAAATATTTCAGGCATATATCCACACAATGTATCATGACCTTTTGAACTGATTTCTAAACGCAGTGCTAATTATGGAGGGGCCCTAGCACCTTTCTTCCTGCAGGAAGGCAAAGGACCTGAAACAACACAGCAGACACATTCCACTGAACAGAGAGGGAAGCTGAAGCAGAATCGCCAAAGCCCTGCAGAGAGGGAAAGGTGTTCCTGTCAGCTTTGTTCAGGTTCATGTCAAAGAAAAAACGAGGTGTGGAACAAGAACTTTATACACCCACTCATTTGTCTTACGGGGCAGCAACAACAGGGTCACAGATCACCATGGCATGGAAGATTAATGCAACTTTGTCACTGTTCCACAGGCACGGTACCAGGAAGAATTCTGTTCTCCTTTAAATTCAAAATACCATGGCTGTTTCCTGTACCTAAATACAGCAAGAAGGATTTACTCCTAAACAGAAAATTGTTTTCCCTTGTCCTCCTGCTTGCTACCATTCTGTTAATACTTTAGACATCTGAATCGCTAATTTGCCTTCTTACATTTACATAGCTTTTTCGGGCTATTCTGGACCGTCATTAACGTTTGCTAAAGCCTTTAGAAATTCAGTCCTCTGAAGGAACAGCACTGCCTTCTGCTTCCTCTTTATTCACATGGAGCTTGAGAAAGTTGGCCAGACCTTTCCTCCCAAAACATGGATGGAAATAATTTCAGTGATTCTCACTCAGTTTGGGAAGCAGAAAAAATATCAAGGAAGGAAAGGTCAGTTATCAGTAAAAGTAGGAAAAAAATTAAGTATTCAAAGAATCTTAAAAGTCAGGGAGGAAAAAGTATCCAGCCATCCTGTATTTGGCAACTGAGTGAGTCTCTTAAGAGATAAAAAGTTGATTTGCGTGTAGTATCAATAACGCATTTTCTAAGACAGCCAAAGAATACATAATTTCTACTGTAAAAAATACCAAGAAGGAAACTAATTCAGTCTACCCTAAGCCAACCAAACCACCTGCCTCTATCCTCTGGTACTACTTGTCACCAAATACAATCCCACCTTTGGATGAAACTACCATATTATACAAGAAACAACAAGGCTCCCAAATGAATTCCTAATGCCACTGCATTTCCAATTTAAAAATACAAATGCTACACTTTCAGATTTTGGTGAATGCATGCCATGACAAAGTCTTATGGTTCTGCCATGGTTCATACTAGTTGAAATAGACACAAAATAAGGTTCTATAAAGAGCAATGCTGTTCTTTGAAAACTGACCACTAAACTGAGAAACAAACTCAGGGAAGTTAAAATAAATCAAAAAGACTGACTGATATCCAAATGAAGTTACAAAGATGATCTCAGACCTAGTTTCATGAAAGACAACTGTTCCTTCTACTTTTTCTTATTCATTTAAAAAAGTGGTAATGAAAATGTAGTTGAGGACTCCATGGATTAGTGGGACTCCTTCAGCTGAAAGGGTGTAGCATGATAGCTACAACTTTATTACAAACCACAAGCCAACATGTAATTCCAACACCACCTGTAAGAGATACAAAACATGATTTAAGTCATTGCATCAATAACCCTGAAGCACACAGGCATCTGAGAACAGCTTTGGAAGTGTAAAAAATGGAACAAATTAGTTACGAGGTGAACAGGAACAAAAGATCTTTCTTTTTATATACAAATGTCTCTCTCCAAGGGATGGCAGCTAACTCCATGCTGGTTCCAAGAAAACCTGAAGATCAGGGAGAACAGTACGAAATAACACGAATATGAGCCAAAGTGGGGTATATACAACCCACAGCTAAAAACATTTGCTATGTAACTAACAGAAGATGTCTGAAGGGCTGAAGTTAAAGGCGCTTGACATGTAATGGAATACTTTGCTAGAACCTAAATTTAAGATTTGAGAGAGGTAAAAAGTAAATTTCCTCCAAAATTTAAATCAGTCTTTATAAAAGTAATAAATGCATACCCCACTCCTTTCGCCTTGCCCCCGTACAGCTATATAGAAAAATGCTACCAAGACCTTTGCTAGTGACTCAGAGGCCTTGCATTGCTGTTTTAAAGGGTCCCATCATTCCAACTAGCAGCACAGAAATTTGTATTCTATGATGGAATAGAGGGTGAAGCCTGACTGGAATACACAGCACATCCGTATTGCAGGCTACATAGAATCATGCTACGTAGTTATCATGGAATACATAGCTATTCATAGCACACACATGAAGAAACTACCTTTATGGTGATTTTTAGGCGTTTTTGTGTTCATCACCTAGAATTCAAAGCAAACTCTTTACTATGATTATCAGCCAAGACAAAAAAGGCTATTTGAAGGCAGACATGGAAGTGAACATTTTTAAATCCCTTCAAATGCTATTCAAATGAACATCTTCCAAGGACTATTCCCCTGCACAGCAGCAGACCTTTCCCTTGCCCTGGAGGCATGCTGGATACAAATCGTTTTCTAGACAGCTATTAAAGATACAATTCCAACAACATATTTTGGAATTCCTTCTAAGGCAGTTAGAACTTACAAGCCTATTGTGAACATTCACCAGCAGCATTTTATCTTGAAGGTAAATTTCCACACTATGTTGTCCTGTTATTCTGGCTGTCTAATTATTCCATTACACAGAGCCAGCACACTTTTCACTCAGAAACAGGCGTTTACAACCTGGTATGTCATTCTGATCATTAATTTGTTAAACTGCCAAAAAGAAAAGTATTTAATTAGGTAAAAATGCAACAGAGGCGTGATGGGGAAAAGGGTGGGAACAGACAAGACAAAATGCTAAGAGAGAATGTATATAAATCACTGTGGAGTTACACTACTATGAAACACCAGCAATTTCTAAGAAACACACAAAAGTGATACAGATCTATCAAGTATTTGCCCATTTTTAAACCCAATTCTACTATTTCACTGGACTCCTTGATATAAAAATATTTCTCATTTGAAATCTGCTCCAGGGTCTATTCCATATAGATAAAGCTGCTTTGTTTGAGAATAAATAAAAATGACAGCCAGTTTCATCACCAGTTAAATAAACAAGAGCTGAATACACAGGGAACAGCTAATCAAATGTTTGAAACTCCCCCCTGTGTTAGGGGACTCAGAACAAACAAACAGGAGCAGTGCTTTTAATATGTGTATGCTCTTCAACACCACATTGCTAGCATCCGCATGGGATTGGGATTTTTTTTTTCCAATGTGCAGTCCTTACCTGCTACCCCCGTAGGAAAGGCTACCAAGCGCTCCAGCGGAGCAAGCCATTTGCTTGGAAGCACTGTCACTGGCTCAGAATAGTACTTCCAAATCAGAGAGATCATCAAGGCAGCCTAGAATTGAAATTTTTATTAGCTTGGATACTAATACACATCAAAGTACATTTCCACTGCTATTTTGAAACAGTAAATTACAAATTCTAATCAAAGGGAATGGTTTCTTTGTTACTTTACATTGTTCTTAAGGAAGTTCAAACTGTTTTTAAACTCAGTATGGCCTTAAATTTCTACACAATATTAAGAGACAACAGTGAGGCATTGGAAAATACTGCTTTCTTTTGGGACCCTGGTTCCGATCTAGCATAGACAAACATAGGAATAGTAATTGTTTAATTCTGATGACTGTTTTTAGCCATAATCCTTGCTTGCTAGGAATCCAACTCCCTTTAACATTACCCTAAGGACATCTTCAGCTTGACCACTTATTAGTCATCCTTATTAGTGGACAACTCTTTGGCATTGAGTCTGAACTACAGAGACAATCTGATGGGGCACTGTAGGGAAATGCGTGGCAGGCCTAAGTGGAAATTTGCATCCTCAGCAAAAGTGTATTTTGTTTTCAAAACATAAGTAAAATATATTGGCATGATCAGAACTTTCCTGGGTCCAGTGCCATATATAATAATAACCCCAGACCCAAAACAGTGATTAAAGAGCTAGGACAAACTCCTATCTTATCTCAAAACCAGAAACAGCTAAAATGAAACTCAAAACTCCTATTCACAATTACCAGACCTTATCAGCAATATCTCTCCCTTCTATTTCAACAAAGTCTTTTGAAAGTCTGGCCAAACACCTGTGTGACAAATCAGCCAATAAACACAGGAGAGAACCGTTACACTACCGAGGATTTGGTTTAGTCATTTGTATTCATAATAAAATATTTACTTACTTGTAAGATGTAGAATACAATATTTATTACCCACTTTATTTTGGCTAATTGGGCAGTTCGTGCTTTCACTGTTAAAAGAAAAGAAAATACTACTCTGCATTATTTATAATAGTGAATTATACTTACTCAAAACTAGTAATTTATTAATATTTGACTCTTCAAATCAGGACATTACACTGTTTAAAAGTCTCATTTCAAATGACTCATAGCTATATTGAAAGTACCCTTCTGCAAGAAAGTGCTACGTCCATATCACACCATAGTTTCTTATTAATGCTACAATGAAAAGTTTCGAAACACTGATATATCGTAGAGAAATGTCACGTAACCAAGAGCACTACTCCCAAATGAGAACAGTCACTGTGGTTACTAATTTAAGAACCTGCTTCAGATGAAGCATAAAGTAAATTTTTCCCTTTACTAAAAGGGGAGAATGATGGCTTTAGCAGATGCACTTTTTGCCTTATTTCATTCAGGCACACAGTTTTGACTATTCCTTCACTGAATGAATCTTGGTCAGGTTTAGTGTTAAAACTCCTCATGCCTTCTGTTTTCCTTCTGTTACAGGACCTCAGACCAATATAAAGCAACCCAGTGAAGAAAGCGCATCTTCAAACATAACAGTGGCCTGAAGTTTTCTAAAACAATGTTGTTAGTTAAGTAAACTACTCAAATGTATTTTAATTGAAATTATTGGGTTAAGAATTATACTACTGAAAGCAATATAAAATTGCCAGTTGTAAATATTGTCCTTTCTCCAAGCAAGGAGCCTATAAACATCCATCCATTCTGCACAGAGGAAGCAGACAAAGCAAATCCGTCTTGTATCCTGTTCAGATCAGTTAGTGAATTTGGGCAAAAGCAAGAGCAAAAGCTCTGGTGCCAAAGGTTTACGTGTACTTTCTACCATGAGATAATGGACTATATATACTACTATAAAATCCTAATTGAAACAAAGCACTACAGTTTTATCACAGAAGCTGCTACATAACATCAAACAGGGTTGCAAAGTATCAGGAAAGATCTAATCTGGTTACCTTACAGATCTTAACATTTTATAGTACACCAACTAAATAGCCCCACCCAAGCAATGCATCCTTTTGCAGTGATACGAGATACGCAGCAGAGGACTTCCTCAACTTACTTAAAACATGATTCAGTGATGAGTATCACTGAGAAAGAGTACGTAATTACACAGCAAAGCCCTGGAAATTCTTTGAAAGAAAAAATTAAAATCTAAGTCACTTCCTTGTCAGTGTAGGCAGAACTACACAAAATTGGAAAACAAAAGGAAGCTCTCCAAAAAGTTTAAAGGAAAAAAACCAGAGAAGGCAACACTGGAAATGGATGTGAGGAGAAATATACTTAATTGAAGACACTCTCGACAAAATGTTTTTCAGAAACTAGAAAAGGGAGTAAACATTGCACTGTACCATGAGTTTTAAGCTTGTCAGTCATTTTGTTAATCTTTCTTTCCAGACGGGCATATCTAGCAAACTCATCCATCATACTAATGGTTGAGAGTTCTTGCTTCATGTTCTGAATTTCAGCTCTCATTTGGGATTCCTGCTCTGCATCCTTTTGTAACAATCTGGATATCTAAGAAGTAAAGAAATATTAACAGTTATTTACCCAGAACTCCATTGATATTCTTTAATATGTATAAAGTACAATCTCCTGTTTACACATTCAACAGCCTCTCATAAAAAAAGGCCCTTTCATCAAGACACAGGAAAACCTTGGCTTGACATCTGTTCTATAAGCCAAAAAATATTTACTCTCTTGTTCTGACTGAAGCAAGCCAAAAAGGGTTTTACCATCCCCGTAGGGCAGTGACTTTCAACTTTTCTAACTATGGTTAACTGCCTTTCCCTTCTTGGTTTCTGCGTTCATCTCCTCGTGTAATGTAAAATTCCCCACTCTCAATGATGCTTGCCTTCCAAGACCTGTCAAACCTCCCAGTCCCTGCCTGCTGCTGTGTCCTGAGCTGAACTGCTGTCCTCCCTCCTTGCAACTCTCATCATGCGCTGCTTGGACGATGAGCACCTGGCGTGCAGGAGAGGAAGGACCAGGGAAGCACTCCTTTTCATCACCACTCTTTCCAGCTCCAATGATGCCCCTTACCCATTCACCACTTCCAGCTCCAGCAGCCTCAGCGAAGGTCTCAACTAGTTAACGTGGAAATTTTATTCACTGAAGCCCAATTTTAGACCTCATCAATAATGCACAGCTCACCAGTCAGGAATTACTCCTCTCGATTATAGATTACCTAGTCTGGGCTGTTAGAAATGCACAAATTGCCATACTGGCTGAGAGGTGGAAACCCTCTAGTGCTGTATCTTCCCACTACCGCAAAACCAGAAACACAAATTTGCATCAGTTATTTTTCTTACATCTTGCCCATGTGTTTAAATGTGGTTTTCTTATAACTTCCTATTGGTTTCTTGGCTAAAATAATTTCCTTCTGACTGAAATGTAAAAAGGTCGTCACGTTAGCATTTTCTCCCTTTCTTTTACTTTTTTACGTTCTTTTCATGAAGCACCACCTGCTTGTTGATTAATCAACTCTTTTTTTACCATAGAAATGAAGATACAAAGAACCTAAAATATTTTTCTTGCTGTTCCTTAGCAAATCTTTCTAACTTTCTCAAGACACGTGTAATTTTTTTCCCCACAAACTATGTTCTCAGTACTGCAATCAACAGCAACATTACACTACTTCCCATCATGAACCACAGCAGAACGTTGAGCAGAAATTTTTTCACTAGTCATCTACAGTAACACTGAGTCCAACTTCCCAAACTTCTAGGAGTAATTTACGTTGTAAAGGATTTTTATGCATCATCAAACAGTGTGCACTGAGGGGCGTGACAATGAAGTTATTCTCGTGGAAGAGCAGAAAGACGGGGATTTTGGCACACTTGCTCACATGTGAGTGTATTTGGCAGTGACACGAGTTTGTTGGTCCGTAAGTCTGTTACCCACGCTTCCACAGAAACGCTTAAGGTCAGACCAGGGGGCACCCTGCTCAGTGATTGCCACTTGAGGTTCTCTCCTATGATGCCCAACGCCTTAACCTCTGTAGTCGCTGATCTCCCTTCTCAGCAACAGACGTGTCCATCTGTCGAAAACACAGAAGGCTGCGCCCAGTTGTCTTTTGTGTCCCCTGCAACGTCCAACGGACCAGAGCCTCAGGAGCATCGTTTAAGCCGCCCGTCACCCAGCGCTCTGCCTCAAAGACCAGCTTGACAGATTCTGCTAGAGTCACCCGCCCTCACGGCATGAGGTGTCACCAGCTCCAGCTCTTCCCAGCACCGGCCCCTCCTGCTTCTCCTCCTCCGAGGCGAGGAGCAGGACTAGGCCCTGCCGGTCACGGCTGGGGATGGGTTACGGGTTTCACCGGGCACGGGTGCCGGCCGAAAAGGCGCCGCCACCGCCCCAGCCCCCGGGCGCGCCGCTCGGGCCTCGGCCCCACCGCCCCCTCCCCGTCCGCCGCTCGGCACGGCGGCAGAGATCGGGCGGGCAGAGGCAGCCGCACCGCCCGGGCCGGGGGAGCAGGGAGGAAGGCAGCAGGCGCTTGGCCGCGGCCCCCATGCGGTAACGGCGGCGGCCCCCTCCCGGCGTGGGGCGGGGCAGGCGCGGTGACGTCACTTACGATGGAGGAGCAGGAGGGCAAGAGGATCTTGAGAGCGTTGCAGAGGAAGACGGAACTCAGTACCAGCAGCCAGGCGCCGCTCTCCGCCATGCCGCGGCCGGGCACGGCACGGCACGGCACGGCACGGCACCGCTCCCCGGCACTAACCAGCCTCCCGGGCGGGCGGCACCGCGCCGCGGCCGCAGCTCCCCCACACGCGGGGGACAGCGGACGAGCGCCTGTGCGAGGGGAAACGGGGACAGGTGCGGCCACGTGACATGGGCTGGCCAATCCGGAGGCCGCGCCCCGGGAGGGGGAGGCGGTGGCTAGGGGGGAGGTCCCGCCCCGCGCGGGGGGGAGCCGGCCCCGCCCTGCGGAGGCGCCCCTCGGGGGGGCGGTGCTGGCGGCCGCCGGAGAGCCGGGAGCGTCCCCCCGCCGTCGCCCCCCCCCCCCGCCCCAATCCGGCTGGATCCTGTTGCGGTGCCGCTGGCGCTGCTGGGATGGGGGGGGGCAGTCTCCCTGCGCAGCGAGGCTGGCTCGCAGGCAGCCGCAGCGGCTCGCCGTGAGGCACCCAGCGTGCGCAGTAGCGGGCAGGGAGCCGCTGCAGCTCAGGGGGTCGCGGCCAGGAGCCGCTGCCGCGCAGTCTCGCCATGCCGAAGAGAAAGGTGAAGCGGGTGGGAGCGAGCGGAGCCGCCGACGGAGAGCCGAGCTGCCCGGGCTGCCGCGCGCCACCGGTGCAGGGGCGGGCGGGTTTGGGGGGGGGGGGGGCGGTGTGACTGCGCGGGGACGGCGCTCAGAGGGAGGCGGCGGCTCGGCGGGAACAGGAGCGGCGGCCGCCGGCGGTAGCTGACGGGGGACAGCGCCTTCGCGTCGTCAGCCCGCGCCTATCCCTGACGGGGACGGGGGGGGCCGCTGGGGCGCGGCGCCGGGCGCGGGCAGCCGGCGGCGCTGTCTGGAAGGTTCGGCGAGGCCCGCCGAGCGCCTCGGCTCTCCGGGACTCGAAATCCGAAAGCGGCGGCGGGAAGGGGCGGGCGGCGGAGTCACGTGCCGGCCGCCATCCCGCCCCGCCGCCGCCTGAGGCGCCTGCGCCGCCTGACGCGCGCGGTTTGTGTTGGCAGGTGACGGTGGCCGACGGGGAGGCCCCCGAGGAGGTAGGTGCCTGCGGCGGGCATGGGGGGGGGGGGGGGAACCCCGCTCCCGGGCCGCCCCCTCACCGCCGCCGTTGCTTTCTCTCTTTCCTTGCCTGTAGCCGAAGAGGCGATCGGCGCGTCTGTCCGCTGTAAGTGCCGGGGCCGGGCGGGGGGCCGGTGCCTGCTGGTACCGCGAGGGGCGTTACTGAGGGCTGAATCTCGGCCTTAACTTGTTCTTTCTTCTCAGAAACCTGCTCCTGCTAAAGCAGAGCCGAAACCGAAAAAGCTGCCGGCAAAGGTGAGAGTCGCTGGTAGCGGGGAGGGCGGGGAGCTGTCGGTTCCTCGGGCCGGTGCTGGTGCCGGCCCGTCCCCCGCCGTCGGTGCGCGGCGTCCCGGCGGTTTTGCTCATCCTCACCCGTTCCTTGCGGGAACGCTCGTGTAGCCGAAGTACCGTTTTCAGATGCTTCTGCCGGTATCTGCAGGTACGTCGCGGCTGTTTGGGTAGATCCTTGTTGGGTGCTCGCAGTGCTGCCTGGAAGTGTGGGCGCTGATCCGTGCGTGTCGATGTTAGTAACGGGCAGAACTGCTTGAGTGGCGAAGCAGCACTGTGAGAAAAGGGGATGAAATATACTCGCAACTTAAGCAGTATTTTAGGATACACACACACACACCCCCCTTGCATAACTTAGGCAGTCACTGAAAAAGATCAGTTTCCATTCATGTAGTCTAGCTTTCAGGTCTCAGTGTGTATGTATAAGCAAGTGTGGTTTAGTAGGATCTATTAGTTTTTCAGTATAATCTTCACAGTGCCAATAATTGTGTAAAATTCTTTCATGGGAGAAGCAAAAGAGGCTGTTTATCTGTTGGCTTGTCAGTATATATGGTTTTAAATGTGCCTTTGTGATTGTAAGGGGTTTTTTTAAACTATAGATTATGAGCATGTAAAATACATTAATGTAGAACTGCTTTGTAGACTTTATAATGTTTTCATTTTATTAATCCTACTGAACAGTTACTTAACAGTAATGCATCTTCATTCCAACGGTTTGAATATCAGGGAATTCCCATTCTCAAAATTGTAAGCCTAAAGAATTTGGGGAAGCTTTCCAATTTTACTTCTGATTCTCTTTTTTTTCCAGTCTTTGTGTGGTGCATCTAATTTTTAATGCTGCTAGTTGATGCTGACTGATACACATGATGCTGACTTGCTGCCTATAACTGGTCTAGAAAGAAACATTTCCACAGTTCACACATGGGGAAATACATAAACCAAGTACATCACAGACAGTTGTCATCTTAGAACATCAAGTAGAACACCTTGCATAAGGCCCCCCCAGAATGCTGCTGTAATGTGAATTATTATTTTCTTAAATAAATGTATAACTTATTTCATATTTGATCCTCTGTTCTAAAACTCATTTTTGTCACTTGGAAACTCTCTCATTGTAAATACAAAAAACCATTTCTGTTCAGATTGCATTTTACTTCTCCAGCTTTAGTACTTTCTCATTTTAGCTATCTGGACCTTCTTTAAACAGGTTGCAGAAATATTTCAGTGTTACATACCAAATGAGATTTTTAATTTTCTTTTCAAATTATTTTTTCTTTATTTTATCCATTGAAAGATGGTTCTTTGCATCAGCTTTGTAACTTTTTAAAACTTTACTTACAGTCTCTTTTTCTGGTTGGGAGATGTTTGCTCACTATGGAGTTACTTGGGGTTTTTTGAAATAAATATTAAGGAAGAAAAAATACATTTTGATAATCAAAACCCAGAAGTCTGCATGTGTAAAAGCCTGAATTTATAATAACCAAGTTTAAACTTTAAAACTTTTTAAAAGGATCTTTTTCCCATGGGCATGTTTCAGCTGTTTTCCCTGTGCTCCTGAGAATTTACAATATTACCTTTTCTAAAAAGATAGTATTTTTAGCATTTCTTTTAATTTAGAAATTCAAATATTTTCTGCATTTAGGGACATTGATGATTTAGTTACGTGACATAAGATGCTTCAGTGTTGGGTTGTGGGGGTTTTTTTGTTGTTTTTTTTTTTAACCCTGCATCTCTTATATATGTAATGTAGCTTACTGAGTGTATGCAGTGGTGTAAAACACAACTGCTCAATGGTTGTGATTGGGTGACAAAACCGTATTTTCACGAAGACAGTGTTCTATGTGAGCATTCATCAAAATTGGAAATATATTCAGATAGCTGTTAAAATGTTGCATATGTGAACTAAAGAAGTTGCATGGGTTTTTGTAAGAAAAATGCTTGGAGTGAAGAGAGTATGGAGTACTTCTGACCAAATGGTTTCTAATAGTAATCTAAGATACACATTTCTACAGTACTGAAAATATGGAAAAATGAGAACTTTATTTCTGGGAGTGAATTTTAGGTCAGAGACAACAAATTGGGACCTATTTTGAAGAACATACTAACAAAATGCACAGGATATTTTTAATGAGATTAGACACATTTTAAGGTAGGCAAGTGTAGTGATCTTCTGCTTAGAGGTATACATTTGCATTACGTTCTTCTGCCACTTCCATTTTACCTGCCTGGAAAAACTGTTGCCGTTTCATTTATTGAAAACTTTTGTTAGTGTCGTGAAGTAATGTCTGACAGATGGAGTCCAAACCAGCGCATTTATGTGATTCTAAACTGATAGAAATACTTTGTAAGTAGGGGGATCATCTGGAGGACAGGCAAACTTTCCTAGTGTTTGGTTGCTGTAGGAATGTTTGGGAGGATGTATTATAGATCTACATGAAAGTAGTTCTTGAACAAATACTTGCCAATTAACAACAGTCATGTTGGTACAGAGGATGTGACTGAGATCCTAACAAAGGAGTGCTGAAAACAATACTTGTAGGTGAGGCAGTTACTTAGGTTAGGTTACTGAAATTCTCACTTATCAATGTAAGAGGAAAAAGAGCGAAGTGCTTTGTGTTTACAGAGTGGGACTGCTTTGCTATTATTTCATGTGCCACAAAGTTAAACCATATATTGCAAATGGCTCTGTCTAGCCACTGGAATCTAGTTAATCTCATCCTGATTGGATTATCTCATCTTACTGACTACCCGAAACTGTGATTGTATAGAAAACTTTTTTGGCAGTTACCTATTTATTGGCTCATTGGTTGTTGGTAGTAGCTCTTGCTGTTTAGCAAGTCTGTAATTTTGTGTGGTTTTTATTACTTTAAACGCTTACCTAGTATGTTGTAGGAATTTACTTACTGGAAATATATTTCATTGTAGGATAAATCTGAGGACAAGAAAGCTCAATCAAAGGGGAAAAAGGGGCCTAAAGGAAAACAGACAGAAGAGACAAACCAAGAACAGACAAAGGACAACTTGCCTGCTGAAAATGGGGAAGCTAAAAGTGAGGAGGTAAAGTTGTCTCTGTTCTTTGGTGCAAAGCAGCTGGATAACTTACTGCACTGGTATATCCAAACATCTATCAGAAACATACGCAGTTCTTAAAATATTTCTGCCAAAAGAAAGATGTACTGTTGACATGTTAGTAGATACACCTGGAAAATTCCAATTGCCCCAAAAAGAATTGCAGTGATATGTTAACTGTCCCTGAAATTAAGGAAAAAGGTGAGAATTTTACCAAAGTTACGATACAGGATAATGTGCCCAAAGAGGGGCTATTTTCCCCGCAGGTAAGTCTTGGCAAAATAATACATAGAGAGTGTACAGAGGGGATACTGCTTGTGTGTGTGTTTCGTCTGATTGGGTTTTAGTCTGCCTTTGCTGTTACAGGAAGAGAGGTTCCTTCTTGCTACAATTTTTTTTTTTGTCAAATGCAGTATTCATTTTTGTGGGACTGGAAATAGTTTTCACTGAAAACCAAAAGTTGAAATGATTTAACCAAAGTTGAGATAACATTTATAGGAGTTGTAGGTACAGACAGTGCTGGTAGAAGGGACAGGTTAGTGCAGGATAGGAAGAGAAAGTGCAAGAACTAATAGTTGTTGCTGAAGAAAGGAATATGCCCCATCAGTCTCGGCTGTAATACTGCGTTAAAATGTCCAGGTTGCTGAAATTTTTGGAGTCACTGATCATCTAACTTAAAATACCCTCCACGCTGTATAGTTTTTATGGAATGTGGACATAATTTTAAATTTAGGACAGGATCTGCAGGTTGAAGCAGAGCTTCTTACTAGGGCAGCTATTAACAACTGGATGAAACACATCTTTTCATGTGGTAGCAGGCCTAGAATTGGTCTCAGGTTTCCGCAATATTGAATGCCTAGCTCATTTTAATTAGTTCAGTGGAGTTTGCTGATCAGATGGGAGGTGATTTTTTTTAAAAAAAATGTAAATACGTGATTCATGCTTCCTCTCTGGTTGTTGCATTGAAAAGTTATTTTTCTACAAAAAAAAGTATCTGAATTCTATCACACTGATCTATCAGTGTGCATATAGATCTTCAAGTGGAGGAAAAGAGTATTTGTTTTTTAGATAGATGATGCATTTGGTGGGCAAGGAAGGTAGAAGACAGTACTTTAGTGTACAAGACAGTTTACTTTGGTAACAGTTCTCATGCAAGCTTACAGGGTGACCTTTGTGAAAAAGTTGTGCTATAGCTAAGAATCTCTTAGTTGGCTTCACTTTCTATGTAGGTCTGGCTCTGTATTACTGACACATTATTTGGTCTTAGTTTGTGCATGTAGTATTTCAGCAATACCAGCAAAAGTTTAATTTGGCAATATTTCTCAGCTGGGGTCTGTTCAGTACAGTAGTGCAGAGATGAGTTACATTTGCAAGGAATGGATCATGACTTCTGGGGCACATCTTCATGCTGGTCTCATGTTGGTCACACCAAAATGACAGGCTTAATAGAATGCCCAAGTCCAGGAGAGGCAGGGGTATAGTCTGTCTTGTTGGACATACTGTTTTCAATCAGGACAACAGTGTAAGCGATGCTGCTGTTGATCCAGAGTCTGGTGAAAGGTGATGACTTCTAGTGACGCTCACAGAGACCAAGGCCTGCGAATGGCAATGGCTTCCGTACTTTGTCCTTCAAAGGCTTCCCCCAGGTCGCAGTGAAGACTGAACGGGTGTTAGGGTTCCCATTTGTGTACTACTGAGATTGAATAATCTGTTCTGCTGGTGGTGCTGCAAAACATCAGAATAATTAAGTACAATTTTTCTGTTAATACATGTTACATTCCATTTTTTAACCTACATTGCAAATCCAGTGAGTTTTCCGATCTAAATGGAGTTGTAATTTTAATCAAGTTTGTATGAGCTTGTTCTGAAGTTGAGGTACAGCATATAGAGACTTGACTTGAAAACAATATACTCTGCTGCTACAGTTCAGTTTCACTGAATGTATTTTTACAAGATTAATTTAATGCAGTACTGTGTTTCTTAGTTACTTCAAAACATGGTAAGATTTGAGAATATGTTAACAGTGCTGTACTGAAATTTAAATGCATGAACTCTATAGAGTCTTTTCTAAACACCCTATGTGCAGGTATTTTAGCTTAGTAAGTTAAAAAGCCCCCTTTTCCTCTCATAAAGGCAGGAAATAATGAAATGGGCTTTGTTCTTTAAAAAAAAAAAAAAAAATCCTTTGCAGTGTGTATTGAGTAGTAACAACAGCAGCATTCCAAAATTTATGCTGATGTATCTGAGGAGACAGAAGCCTTTGCAAGACAGCTGCTTTTTAGTAGGTCATTAGCCAAGAGAGATAAGCAGATCACGACACCAGTTTATTAAGACTGTAAAGAGTGGTATGTAGAAAGAAGCCGTGGTTGTTCTGTATGTCAGGTTAGCTAACTTGTGCATTAAAAATACTACAGACTAAGAGGCTGAATCACTTAGGAACTTTCTGCATTGAAGTGTTCTGTTTTTTGTCTTTTCAGACCCCAGCATCTGATGCAGCAGTAGAGAAAGAAGCTAAGTCTGAGTAACATCTGGTACCAAGTCTTTAATTGGTGGTCCTTATACCTTTCTTCTTGTACAATTCAGAGGAATATTTTTATCAACTATTTTGTAAATGCAAGTTTTTTAGTAGTTCTAGAAAACACATTTTTAAAAAAGAGAATCCCAACTCAACCCATTTTTTTACATATTTAGATAAGTGTAAATGCTTTTTTTAAGTGGTAAAATCATGTACTGGTTGTCTGTTTTCTATGAAACCAGAAATTAATGGCATGTTACATTAAGGAGAGGGCTCTGAAACCTTGATGAGGCTTCACCTTCCATAGACTGAGAGGGACAGTTTTTCTATCCTGTTAAATGAAGCATAACACAGATCAGACTTTGGAATTCATAACAGTAGGTTGAGAATGTCTTAACATTTTAGTTACTTATCTTTATGGTTGTACTATCAGTAGAATTGCTTATCTAATAAAACTGCTCCCTATTGGATTCCATGCTCAGTGACGTATATCTGTGACAAAGTTATTTTTGGTAGTTGCAGCTTTATTTTTTTCCAACATATTTGTAGCTGTGATGAGAAAGATGGGAAACTTGTATCTTCAAGTACTGACTTAAGTAAAAATTTTTGCTTGGCAGATGTAACTTGTTATGGAACTTCACATTCAGTTTTAAAGGACAGCTTGTCTACAAAGATCAAACAAAAACCATATGAAATTTTCCTAGAAAAAACACAGAATTACAGTTTTTAGATTTAAAAAACTATGTGAATAAAACCAATTGTAAAATTGTTCATAGTGTCTGTGATCACCAAACAAAAGCCAAATAAATCTTGATTATGAAAGGATGTTTCTGTAGCTCCTGCATTGACTATGGCAACTCACAGTCTAAGTGGCATAGTTTCAGAGTCTTAACCATGTTCTTAATGTTGTTAAAAATGTACTTTTCAGTAAATAGGTGGTAATGTAGGCAGTGAGTAGCCAGTAGAATGCTGTAGTTGCAGTCTAAATCTGGACTTCCAGTTTGAAAGCTGATAGCCTGGCGCTGGTTCTGTTACAAAACTCAGTGATCAGTAAGCATCAGATGTTTTCATCTGTTCCGCCTCTAGGAGTTTGCATATGCAATCTTGTGTAACTAACTGCTTTAACAAAGATGCACAGAGCAGTCCTCTTGATTGTTAACTGATCAGATGGTGGTGTTGTGTTGAAACAGTGGTGGAATTTCCCCAAATACTGTCTTAAAAGTAGTAAAGCTTCAGATGTTTGGGGGAAAATGAACCTAGACTGCGAACTTCCCCTGGCAGCAGAGTTTATGTAATGGAACCTGTAGAGGATGAGCTATGGAACAGCCTGGGCAAGGAGGGAAGTGCGAGTAAACTTCCCATTTGGTGCTGATGAGCTGTTAGATGACTTTACCATGCTGTTAGCAATAGCCTAAATGAGTAGCCCCTAAATAAGGCTGCAGGTTGACAAGAGCATTAAAATAAAATGTACGTGTGCTGAGAGCTAATTCATGCAGTACAAAACTGCCCTGATTCTTCCTTGCTGTATTTGAGGAAAATTAAATCAGTCTTGGAAGATTTAACAGCCTTTCATCAGAAGGGGGCATATTTAGTGTATATATTACTTAACCCTAAAATAAAAAGTAAAATCTAGTACAGCATTACTTCAGTTCTTCCACAGAGTACAGGGTGGTTTTGGTTGTAGGTTTGTTTTTTGGGTTCCCCCCCATTTCACATTATTTTGCTGAACTGCAGCAGGGAGTAGCATGGTTTTATCTTAACAGTCTGTTTGGTGCCAGTCAGACAACTGCCAACCTTGTCTTGGGAGGAGTCAAGATCAAAATGTAATGTTTGTTCCTTAGATTTTTTTTCCCCCCTTAACTGAGAACGTAGGTTCTTAAGTAACACCTGCAAGTATCTGCTTTCTGTACATTTTTGGTGTCTGTTTAAAATTGTCCGTTATTTCTAAAAAAAAGCAACCACTTTAGTTTCATCTGTAACTTACTTTCTTAAACAATGCTTTCATTTGAGAAAGGATTTTACCATTTTTACCTCTTCAGTATTTAAGCAATGTTTAAATCTTCTTTAGCTTATATGTATGATGCCCTCCCAACACTGGACCACAATACGCTTCTGGTCCATTTCCACCGCAGCTGTGTTCCCTGCAGAGCACACCTGTGGCTTTGGCTACAAGTTCCTGGATATTCCAAAACTGTAAATCTATGCCACTTCCTAACTCTCCTGCCTCCCACCTCTCACTCCGGTTACAGTATTTGTTGATTTAATTTAGTAGTAGCGTGGCATAGCTACATGACATTCTCTACTTTCTGTTTTTAGCAAGTCAAAAACACCAGTTAAATGACTCAAACTTGCAGGTAAATACCCCGAAATAACCTCTTACTTCCTTTTACCGAATGCCCACTTTTCATGTGATGAGTTTCTGATGTTGAGATCCTGTTGATTACTTTCAGCATCTCTCTAACATTTGCTATCCACTCTTTGATTTACTGTAACTGCTCCCTAACTCTAGGGGACAGTGTTATTTACTTTATTACGGAAGTGAAAGGACTCGGCACAGATAAATCAGTGATGGCTTCGCTTGTGGGATAGAGGAATTTTCATGCTGGAAGATGGAAACAACATAGGTAGTTCCATCAAGAGCACGGGATCCCTAGATCTGTTTTGAGCAGCGTGGCCTGCTTGATGCGATACAGAGTGAAATGGGCTTTCCTAATTATATGAAGTATGCCTAGCAAATAAGTAGGTGAATCAACGAAGAATTTTAATTGATTCTGCAGTACACAGATACAGTTGCCCTTCTCTGCATAGCGTGAAATGCCAACATAGAACCGTAACACACAGACACACACACATACGCCCCCCCCCCCCCCCCCCCAGTTTGGCTACAGGGAATGAGGAATTGTGCATACTGGTACTAGATGTTAATTCTGCCTACAGAATTAGTGGAAGGTGTTACATTTGTCTGACAAGAATGTCCATGAGCATGCTTCAGAAAAAGCATTCTTTCTTGTACAAAACCAGATATATTTGCTGTGTGCAGCTAGGGGATGGAGTGACAGGTAATGCAGGTGTGCATACAGCACTACAGAATAACATACGTAATGGAGAGCTATCCGTTTCAAAACGTGAAGAGAAGAAAACATGCTTCTCTGAAGTTAATCATGTTTGCATGCTGTTACTAGTCATTCTGGTTAAGAGGAGACTGTTTCGTACATGTTCATGCTGCACCATTTGGGAATTCATGTTCTAGTATCAACTGGATCACAGCTCTTTAAAACACTTAACACAGCCAGGATGCTGGAGTGCATCCAAGTTTGGCTAATTAGTACTGATTTGTCAATGAAATCTAGAGGAACACAGGTAGCCTTCCAGAGCGTGGCTGAAGCTTGCAACAATACAGGAAGCAGAAAACCATGGATTTTTTTTTTCTTCTTCCTTTTTTAAAGTCAGGTTTGTAATGGAAAGGATACCAGTATTTTTTTCTTGTACCTGAATTGTGACAGAGGAGCACTGACTCAGCAGGAGGTGTTGAAGGCAGGACACGGGCAGCAGTCTGGGGAAACTGCTGCTGTTGGCCCTGCACCTCAGGTGTACAGAAGCTCTTTGTCAGAAGCTGAAAAGCACATCTGAGGTAGTGAGACTAACAAAATGCACGCATGCTTCTATAATGATATGTAAAAATGTTTGACTTCAAAGGTTCTAAAAATGCATACCAAGCCACCATGGGTGGGGAATAGAAAAAGAAAGGAACAGCTCAGATTTAAAATACAGTCCTAGCCATTGCTAAATTTACATTGGAATTCATGCTGGACAGAGGTGAGGAACAACTGTAAGAAGGAAGAAAAGTGAAATGCCCCACGAACAGGCTCGCGGAGCCGGGTGGGGTGGAGGTGGCGCTGGCACCCGTCTGCTGAGGGTCATCGTGGGGCAAGGGCGCTGGCTTCGGAAAGGTGATGGCGACGCAGTGACGCTTTCCTCGAGAGGGCTGGGGACCGCCGCTCCCGACGCCGAGGTGCGGGGCGGCGAGGTGCCCCCGAGCACCGCACCCGCGGAGCCGCGGCGGCACGGGAGGCCCGGCAGCGGAGCTAGACGAGCCACCTCAAGCGGCGAACGGGAGCCAAACTGCGGTTACCCGGCCGTGTGGCGGCTGCGCTGCCGCCCCAGCCGCTCCCGAGCTCCGCCGACGCGGGAGGCACACGGCTGCTCCCGGCCCTCGGCGGCTCGGGGAGCGCGCAGGGCGACGGGCCGGGCACACGGCCCAGCTCCACGGCTCCGTCACCGCCCGCTCTCGGCGCCTCGCTGCGGGCCGCGGCTTGTCCCCGCTAGGCCTCGGCCTGGCCCGGCCCCGAGGCCCCCGGGGGCGCCCGGCGGCAGCTGTGGGGCCCGCACGCTCCCGGCCCTCAACGGCCACCCAACGGCCGCTCCGCGCGCACCCGAGCGCGCCGCGCGGCCCCGCCCCACCTCGGCGCGGCCCCGCCCCCCGGGGCTGCGTCACCACCCTCCGGCCTCGCGCAATCCTTCCGCGGCAGGGCCTGCCGTTCCCCCACCGGGCACCTTCTCTGCTCCCCGCCGCCCCCCGCCGCCTGCCCCGCCGCCGTCCCCGCACGTTTTCCGCGGCCACACGCGCACCCGCCCCCCACCCCGCCCTGCCTCGCGCCAGTCCCCGGGAGCGCGGGACGGGGACTACTTTTTCCCCCCGCCCTCCCCCGGACGTGCCCGGCGCAGGTGGCAGCGGCGGCACCGTGGCCGGCGGGGCGGCGGCGATGGCGGCGGCGCCGCCGAGGCTGCGCTAGCGGCAGCGCGGGGGGGAGGGGAGCCGGAGCGCGAGCGCGAGCGCGAGCGAGGCGTCCGGCGGGGGGCGGGGGCGGCTCGCTCCCGCGCGCGGAGGAGAGGGGAGGGGGGCGGTTGGCTGGCGGTTGGCGGTGGGGGAGGGGTGGCGCTGACAGGGCTATGCCGAGCCGGGCCCTGCCCGCGCCTGGCGCTGCCTGAGCCTTAATCCCTGCCGGGGCCGCCACGGCCGCCGCCAGCAGCGACTGCGCCGAGCGAGCGAGCGGCCGGCAGCCGCCGGGCCGGGCCCGCCATGGCCGAGCCCCCGGCCTCTTCCAACTCCGGCGGCGGCGTGTCCCTGCCGCTCATTGAATCAGGTAACACCGCCGGGGCGCCAGCGGCCGCGGGCCAGGGCGAGAGCTACCGCCGGTGCCGCCGCCGCTCCCTGCCGCCATCTTCCTGACCGTGATTATCAATTACAGTCCCCCCGGGGGCTCCCGGCCAGCCCCGGACTCATCCCCCGTCTCTCCCTGTGTCTCTTGCAGAGCTCTACTTCCTCATAGCTCGGTTCCTGACCACCGGGCCCTGCCGGAGGGCGCTGAAGGTGAGTACCGGGGCGCCGCACACTCACCTGGGCGCACAGAGCCCTCGGCCCTTCGCTGCCGCACGGAGGATGAAGGGGAGGTGTGAACAGCCGGTGTCCCCCTCCCCCTCCCCAGCCCTTCTGCGGCAGCCGCCGCTTGAGAAGCCGGAGGCTCGTTCGTCCGTAACTCTATTTTTCCCCTTTTCTCTGCAGGTGCTGGTGCAGGAGATGGAGCAGCACCAGGTCTGTGTGGGCTCTGATGAAATAGTCTCTCTTGCTGTAGTCAAGAGTTTCCCTTACTTTACAAGTCATTCAAGTTTCTTCTTGAAGAACGCTCTACTGTCTCAACTTCTTCCCCTCAGCACACATTGTTTGGATGTTGGATCTATCCCTCCTTCCCCTTTAACCACTCACTTTTCTTTTTTTTTTTTTTTCCCCACCTCAATTTAGTTGCTTCCTAAAAGGTTGGATTGGCAAGGAAATGAGCATTGTAGAAGTTACGAAGAACTGGTGAGACTTTTTTTTTTTTTAAATAACCATTTCAATTAGAATGATGACATTGATGTTAGACCCTTTACCTTTAAAAGTAGGCCCAAAGCTTTACCTTCCAGTTTCATTCTGACTGTTAAAGTATTCGAGTTATTTTGGAAAGGGCCTTTAATTTCTTTACATTAGACTAACAAAAACACAAGTGGTGTTTTAAATTGAGGATATTGTTTACATAGCCGAGGTGGAGCTTGGCGTTGTGCATTGCTACATGCCGCTGCCTACATATAGGGAAGAGCCAATCTGAAGCAAGGTTTCATTTCGGAGTTCCGTGAGCAAGTTTGTTAAGCGCGTTTTGATTTGATGGTATTTATTTTCTGGTTGGCTTCCTTCATCAGTCCCCTTCAACCGATTAGGAAATGAAATCGCTGTTCAGAAATCAAGGGTTGGCAGTTCTGGTGCCTAGGAGTATGCTCTTTTTCTCTGGCTACTCACTGGTCATAGCTTTGTTCGTAAATGTTACAAAGATACGAGGGATCTCTCAACGGCATGCCTTCTAGGGGTGATGGTGTTTGCTCTAAATGTTTGAATTTGTATCTGTTCATGAATGGAAGCCTGTGTTTCTCCTGCAGTTTTATTTTACTGCTTCTTAAATGGCAAAGTATATTTGGCAGTTGATCTTGTGAAGTGATGGCCTGGTGGTTTTATCCTGCTTTGTTGTAGTTGATCATGTTTTCTTTAAACTGATGTTTGTTCTCACTTTTTCCCCCCCTCTTAGGGATTCAGGCATTCTAGGTTGATTTGATCAACTTCTCCTATAGCCATCATTTTGTCTATTATTGCAGTTAAATCCCCTTGTCCCTCTTGTGTAATGCTTGAAGGTCTCAGAATCATACTTGCATAGAGAAGGAATGAAATTCTGTTTAAAACATTTTCTTAATTATTTAAGTGCTGCTTAAAATGATAAACTGGATTCCATTTCTTCTGCTTGTTGGTGTGGTCAGTTGAGCAAATGAGGTTTTAGATTAATGTTTTAAGTCACTAAAAAGCCTAGTCTTGCTAAACAGGGATACTTTCAAGCTCTGACTTGAATTTAGCAATCATGAAATTAGTATTAAGTTTAAAAAGGATTGTTTGAGGGGTTTTTATTGGTTAGTTGGGTTTGTTGTGTTGGTGTTTTTACCCCAGATCTGGCAAAAAAGTGGTGGGTGGTGGGAGATGTCATGTATGGATTCTTCCGACTTAAGGGTTTTTAAACTGTTTACTATGCATATACAGTTGTCAGATGAATTCTTTAATATGTGCTACTTCTACCTGATTTTCCCTACACAATTTAAAATAAATCTCTACACAGGGTAATATTATTTCAGAATATCCAAATTAATCTTCTGAAGGTTTTAGTTTTTTGTGGCAGAGGGGCGTTGGGAACCTGTTGTTGTCTTACTGGTTTCACTCTGAATTTGCAGAGACCACAGACAAATTCAGTCATGTGGTACAATTATTTATTTTCCTCTTTGTTCATCATGGAATTGGAGCAAGACTTTAAAATATCTATTCCTTCGAAAATCTGAGTGAAACTACTTAAAAAGGAAATGAATTGCAAAGTTTTGGATACATGCTTCTGTTGGGGATTGAGTTTGCAACATATACTTCCTGATGATGGCATGCAAACAAATTGGTTTATAATGCTGTTTGTAAAGTATACTGGGCTTTCTGTCCTGAGTGTCATGGCTGGTACTGCTCCTTACCAGTTCAAGAGGCAAAACTTAGAAAGAAATTATGAAAACGTATATTTTATAATCTTCGGACTACCAAATGTATTTCTTATAATCAACCTTAAGCATCTGATGAACTGATTTACTTGGATACATTTGGCTGTGTGGTAATGTTCACTATTTTACTGATATTACTACTTCCTTGCCCTGCCAGGAATACCACCTATACCCCCACAAGCTTTATATGTTACTTGGATTTTTATTTTCAAAACAAGTATTAGGTTGTGGCTTAAATTGTGTGTTCTCAATACTCAGTGTGCGTTTGGGCAACTTTTTGTTGAACAGATCTTATGTGACAGCGTGTGGTATTTTTATTCCAGCTGTTCTGATGACGAGATCAGCCTTGTCAGGACTTTCCCTCATCTAAGCATAGTCAGTAGGCTAGGGGAACAGCATCATGAGCACCAGCTAGTTCTGCATGTGTTCTGAGCTACAAGGGCAAGAAGCCACGTACCTGTGTTGGTGTGGCCCTCTGCCTCTTCTGAATGCATTGGCTGGGAATAGTCTGGCTGCTGAAGTAGCAGTGTGGCTTCTGGGTCTAACTGGTTTTTACGTGGCCAGATCAGAGACTGGAGTAAGCATGGAGCTGTTTGTGCCTGCTGATTCAGACTTCCACAATAGCTTAAATTTATGATTCTGGTGGTTTGGTCTACTCATCTGTGTAAACCCTGCTTTGCATGTTTAACTTCTGCATTATTGTGATTGACATATAGTTGGATAAAGTCTTTTTTTAAATATTTTTTTTTCATTGAACTCCCAGAAAGAAGAGTGTGGAAAAAAAAAAATAAAAACCCACACACATCTGTTCTTGCCTGAGACATCTGAGTGTGTGTGGGTGTATTTTTTTAGATTGTTAGATGTGGATAGTATGGGATCCGTCCTGAATGGATGGATGACTGTTTTGATCCTTTTGGTTTAAGAAGGTAGGGCAGTCTTATGCTATGTAGTACTGGTTCTTCAAGGAAACTATTTCTGGAGAGATTCACTCAAACCTACTAGTTTGCAGTTTACTGAACAACTGTGACTGAAGTACTAGCTGCGTAAATTCTTGTGCTTGATTACAGGAAAATTCTCATATGAGTTTGAATTTTATTTTTAGTAAAAATAGAGTAAATTGGGCAAAGATGCTCATTGTAAGGTGCTGCACAAATGGGTGCCATATGAGTGAATGTTACAGGTTTTCAGGGTAAAATACTCATGTGCAGGAAGTTACTGAACTTATTTTTACTACAGCTCTGCCATTCTTGGAAAGTACTGGCTGAATTTACTAGATCAGAACTTAATAGAATTTATTTTATTTTGTAAGTTGAACTTACAAATATTTAAACATTGTTTAATATACCTATGCATATTGACACTTTTAGATTCATCTGTTCTGGATGTAGTGTGTATATATATATATATATATATATATATATATGTATTTTTAAAACTTAAATTTCTGTCAGGTGCTGTCCAACAAACATGTGGCTCCAGACCATTTGTTACAAATTTGCAAGCGTATTGGCCCTATACTGGATAAGGAGATACCACCCAGCATTTCGAGAGTGAATTCTTTACTTGGTGCAGGGAGACAGTCGTTGTTACGTACAGCAAAAGGTATGGCTTATTTATTACTTGAAATGGGTATGATAAATTTTCTTAAATGTATGTTGAATGCTTTTGGAATACTTAAAAGTGGTGAGTTTTCACCAAAATTGACCCTCGCTTCTTCTGTACTGTGTTTAATCAACCAAAACACCAGCGATCTGTGTATTAGTGGTATAACTATATATTGATTTTTGTGAAGAGAAGGTTTTAAGTTGCATCACAAGAATTATTGTTACACTTGAGTGCTGAGGCTGCTGAACATGTCCAGTTTTCTGTGTTAATGCAATAGGATGAATCATCAGGGTGCAGGTGCTACTTCTCTAACATCTCCCAACACTCCCACTAGTATATTGTCCCCTGTTGGGTTTTGAAAGCAGTAGCTGTTGTACCCTGTTCAGTGCAAATGTGAGACAGTAACACGTTTTCTGAAAGCTTTTTTTAATTAATGCAAATGGCATCAAAATTAGTACTTGTGAATTCTGTACATACACAGGAAGAAAATACTTGCCTGTAACTTATAGGGAATGGTTGGCAATGCATAAGCCCATACTGTATTTGATAGGGTGTGACTTAGCTTTACTCTTACCTTTTGAATGTTTCCGGGAGGGGAGTTGTTCCTGTGTTTGTATGAAGTTCTTTTGCGTGGCTGGATGCTGTGTTGTGGGATTGGTCTATGGGATACTGTTGTGTTTTCAGCTATCTGTCCTAACTGCTTCCAAGGATGCACGTTGAACAACAGTGACTGTTCTATCCTGAAAATCAGGGCTGCAATTATTTCAGCATGTGTGTGTGAAAGTAACTGTCAGTGTGGGAATTGTCAGGTAGGAAGGGACCTCTCAAGGTCATCTAGTTAAATAATTTCATACTAATAAATATAATATTTATAAATAAGTATTTATGAAAACGTTAAAAGTCTTAAAGGCTTTGCGCTGAGAATGAGTAGGAAAGTAGGAAAACTTCATTTGAAAAGTTAGCTTTGTGCTATGTGAACTGCGGGGGCATCACTATTTAGGAGTAATTCCAAAGTCTGATGGTTGTTTGTATTGGGTTTTTTCCATCCTTCTGTTATTCTGTTAAATGAATTTTTCTCTCCTCTGATGCTACACTGTCCATGCAAAGTTTGGGGCATTTGGTGTTCCTATCTCTTTAGTTGTTTCAATACTGTGTTTGAGACCACTTATAGATACGTTCTTTACTGTGTCTTGGAACTACAGCTCTCTTGGCATTTTTAACATGTACTTGTCATAAACTTCAACCAATTGGTTTTAAAGATTGCAGGAACACTGTTTGGAAGGGCTCTGCGTTTGCTGCTCTTCATAGAGGAAGACCTCCTGAAATTCCTGTGAACTATGGCACACCACCAAATCTTGGTAAGCTCTTTCCAACACTTAACACTGCTCCTGTGAGCATATGATGTGTATCTTGATACTAGCCATGCTGCAACCCTGAAAATTGCACCTCAGAACTGGATCTGGAGGCTTATCTGGAGAACTTTATGTGACTTCACTGGAGTTACTTATTGGGTGCAAAGGTCTGCTAACAGCGCTAGTGAGACAGTAGCCTCTAGATGACACCTTGTTCTTTAATAAAGCTCTTGTGTTGAGTAGGTAAACCTACAGAAAATACATATAATTCTCCTTTGGATAGAAGAACTCTCTAAGGTGTGATTTAAGGAATAGAAAGCCATGGGAAAATAAATGCAACATTTAGCACTTCTTATTTAGAGACTGAAATTTTGATTGGAGCAAGTTTAAAATACTGTCTTGATATTATACATAGAAAAATTCGCAAATACCCCTGATCTTATGAAATTTGAGTCATTTCTAGTAAGCCCTTAAGTAATATATTAATGGAAGTTAAATAAAGTCATATTTTGGAATAGACCTGTTTTAAACGTTAGTATGTTCACTCTTTGATTTCTTTGCATTCTAGTGGAAGTACATCGAGCAAAACAATTAACTGGATATGCAAAGTTCAGTACTTCATTTCCAGGAAGTATGTATCTGCATGTCAAGATGCACAGACGGATTCTTGGCCATCTTTCTTCTGTATATTGTGTTGCATTCGATAGGACTGGACATAGAATATTTACTGTGAGTTGATGAAATGGATCTGAATATAGTTCTAGATGGATGCTAGGAAAAGAACTTTGAAATGCATGTTATGCTAAAACTTCTGGAGGTGGATAGCAACAGTGTTTAAAGTTAGCTGATTAAGCTGTGCTAGGTAGAACAATTTGATACGATTAAGGGGTAGAAGCATGTAAGAAGTTGTACTTAATATCTGGTCAGGTGTTGATGTTGTTGTACAAGATTTTTTCAGTAAGGTAGTTTGATGAAGAGGCATAGGAGAAATTGCTTTTACAGAACAGTACTTTCATTGGCCCTTGCCATTACTGTAAGGAATCCCCTCGAACTTATTCCAGACTTTTTTAATTATATGGTATAGATCTGTGGTGATTGGACTGTAATCCTGAACCATAAATGAGCATTTTTGTTTTTTAATGTTGGTTGTATGACTTTATTTCTTTCAGATTAAAATGGCTTATGTAATTTTAAATAGAAGTGTAATTTACCAATCTGTGGGAAAATATAGTTTGGTTCTTCAGAAGAAACCTAAAACTTTTACCCTGAATGTCTTTGAAAATCCTTGCTGAGTGTAATAAATGATTTCTTTCTAGGGCTCAGATGACTGTTTGGTAAAGATTTGGTCAACTCATAATGGCAGGTTATTTGCCACATTACGAGGACATTCAGCGGAGATTTCAGATATGGCTGTCAATTACGAAAACACCATGATTGCAGCTGGAAGTTGTGATAAAATGATCAGAGTGTGGTGTCTGAGAACTTGTGCACCAGTTGCAGTCCTCCATGGACATACAGGGTCCATTACCTCATTACAGGTAAGTTTTTTTTTTTTTTAAGTATTTCTACATATTGAAGCACTAATAATGTAGATAGATTGTAAGAAGCAGCCAGTCCATGAAACTTATAAATTTCACTTGACAGCATGTTATGGAAAGTTTGAAGGTATTTTAATCAAATAGTTGAAGACAAGAAATAGTTTGGGAGGGGGAAGATGCTGTTGCGCCTGAGTTAGGAAGTTGCCTGCTTTAGTAGTAGAATCTAGATTGATGGGACACTCTAAGAGTAGCTAGCTGTCATGTTGGTAAGAAAGGACCAGTTTCCTTGGTTGCTAATTGAAACTGAGAAACAGTCATGTGAATGCTCTACACCTCAGAGCCCTCTGTTTTTATGTTATAACTTCTTGAAAAGGAAGGTTAGTAACATCATTTTCTTTTGATGCAGAAAAGTATTGTTGTTGCTCTTACTAGGTTAGGAGGTAACATAGCAAGTGTACATCTTGCTTTTCGTGTGCTAGTGCAAGGAACTGATGTTCTATTTCCAATGAAGACTTGCGTGTGAATATCAAACAGCTTTCACTGTGCCTGTCACTGGTTTTCACCCGACTGAAATTATTTCTGTGTGACTGCCTGGGGGAATATTAAAGTGTGAACATTAAGATATTGATGTCAAGAATTAGTCAAAGCCACAGGAGAAACCTGCTTAAATAATAAAAAAGTTCCTTGCTTTCCTGAAATTCCTGAGTATTTAACTGAAGATAATGCCAGGAATCCTTCTTTGCTTAAAAAAAATCACTACCTGTAATACTTGAGCTGTTGGAACCAAAGGGAATTTCTGGGAAATACAGTGACTTCCAGTTGCCTGTTACTGGTTTATGTGGGTGAGTGTTCTCATCCAGTATGTGATTCTTAGAGCTTCTGTGATAAAGGTATGTCTTAATTTCAGAACTATAAGTTATTTCAAAAGTGCAAAGATGTTCAGTGTAGTATGTTGTGTATTTAAGTTTGAAGACTTTGTGATACTTCTGTGTGCTATTGGTAGGCCTTTGAATTGTCTTGTTTTGGCCTTTGTAATTCCTTATTTAACAGATAAACTCATTATCCAGATTTGCTGCGTTTTCTAATGAGACAAACAGGCTTATTTTGAGGGGTGAAGTAGTGGCCACCTGCCAGCTTGTGAAGTTCAGTACAAAAATTAGTTTTGCAGTTTTGTCAAAAATGCTGCCTCCAAGAATAATCTTTGTATTTGAAGAGCTTCTCTGGCATTCATTGCATTTATTTGGTTTTGTTTCTTTGTTTTTTATTGGCAAAGCACTTAACTTATGGAGTTCCTTCTACTCTGTGGTGGATTTTTTTTGTTTAAGCATTTTTAGTAATACTGTAATTGCAATATGTACAATTTATATGACTGTTTCCAATGGTGGTAGTAATAATAATTGATAAACAATTTAATCAACTTGTGTTCTGTAAAGTTTTCCGAAGGATAGCTCTGTGCATAGTAGTAAATCCATGTCTTAAAAAATACGTGTGAGGACTTCCTATTAATTCGTATGTGATACCAAGTTACACATACTTGGACTATCTCATAACTGATGCTTTGCTTAAATATAGAGTTTAAAAAGTAAGCCTGTCTAGTGAAACTTAATTCCATACTTTTTTTTTAGTCTGCTCTGCTGTTTGCTTCATTCATTGACAAAATTTTTAGTGAATGCTTGTGGTTAGTTAAGACTTCAAAACCAAAGCAGTGAATAAATTGATTTTTATATAGTTCATTGATGAAACATCGACCATAATCTGAAGTATAAATGTTATTTTATAAGCATAAAAACAACTGCTTTAGCCATTTTAGTTGAAAAATCCGAAGTAAATCGATGCTTTACATTAGTTTTTTTAAATATCTTTTTGTGTGGATCTGATATTCCTTTCTTCTCTTTAGTTTAGTCCAATGGTGAAAGGCTCCATGCGATACATGGTCTCTACTGGTGCAGATGGAACTGTTTGCTTTTGGCAATGGGATGCAGATTCCATGAAATTCAAGTATGTAAATGGGTTGCAAATTATCTCTGTGCCATACCATGCTTGATTAAAATAAGTGGAATGATTTTAATTAGCTAAAAAAATCTGATTTTTTTGTGATCATAAAAGTGTTGTGGAAATAATCTATTATGTAATTATTTTAAAGCACCATGACTGACTATATCCTGTACAAATTTATGTTACTGTGTTGCTCTGAGAGATTAGTCAGGAATATTAACTTCTTACTACACTAAAAGTACAAATATAAAACAACTAGAATTGCTAAACATAAATATATTGGAGCAATATAATAAATATTTTTGTTTGTATTGAGTTTTAAACAGTCCTGTAGTTTTAGGATGTCACTTACAGAATTTGCATGCAGAGTATGTTCAGGATAGTTTTTAAATGTTCTATATGTGATTGCTGTTTATTTGTACAGAAAAAAATAGTTTAGATTATTACTGGAAAGAAGAGATCTGGGATCATCAGTCTGTACTAGTATTGAGCCATATAATGGAAGTTGGTATAAAGTAATCCTTTTTACGATAGAGCAGCTTCTTTTTCAAAAAAATCAGTACGTTAGAAAGCACAAGATTATTTTGCTTTTTAATTCAAATTTGTGAACTTAAGGTAGTAGAATTGCGCAAAAACTATCAAAGGTATAGTTTCATCTGAAGAATCTTTTAGGGCTGTAAGTTACAGGAGGAAAGTGTTTAAACTGGATCCTTAATTATTCACCTTCTGAAATCAACTTAGAGGACTGTGTCAGATGTAAGCATTGTTTAAATTAGGTTAAGCATGGACTTAAGTTAGTTTAAGCATTGGTAGGTCTCAAAGCAGCATTCTTAGGAGTTGAATCTCTGTAGTGTGTGTCATACAAACATGAAAAATTTTCTTACACAGAATTTCTCAATATTTCCTTTGATAAACAGAAAACATTGGAACAGAAAAGCAGTAGAATAATGGGTAGAAACCTATAGTGCTTTTAAGTGGCACAGTGCTGGATTTCTCCTTAATGTAGCTACTTTCTGTGAGATTCTGGCCATGTCAACTGGAAGAGCGTGTATATGACTTACAGAACAGGAAACCAGTCTCTTAAATCACTATGTGCACAGTGTTGCAAAACTTTTATTTACTTCTGCAAAATTCTATGATTTTGCACAGCATTCTGTAGTAATGGTGTTTTGATAGGCCTTATTTCATTTACTGTGGGTGATTTGTAATGTGAGAGCAAGAGTTCAGTACTTTGTGCATATGTTGTGGTGGGGGTAAATCATACTTGCAGAAGGATGAGAGAAAATAAACATCCTTTGGCATGTCATGTTATCCTTGCTAGGTAATAGCATCTTGCAGAAAAAGTCATGAGCTGTGTGGGCTTCAAATATCATTTGTGTGTGTACAGTAATTTTGGAAAGAAAACCTTATTGCTCATCCTCCTGCACAAGATTTGCAGGTGTTAGTGTATGTATTTAAGAATTACCTGTAATGTAGATGTTTCAAGAAACATACCTTTATGTTTTAAAATGCTGATAAAAGCCAAGTTTTTGTATGGCATGTCCCATTTCAAGCATCTTTTCTTTTTAAGCAATCGGCCAGTGAAATTCACGGAGAAACCTAGGCCAGGGGTTCAGATGCTTTGTTCTTCATTCAGTGTGGGTAAGTCATGGACAGATTGAGTTTAGCGTGTGGTGTCTCTTCTTTCCTCATTTATTACAGAGTTATTGTAGTACTCTGGTTGTGACAGCTTTGAAATACACAAAGCCAGGAGCTGTGTAGTAAGTAGCTGTATATACATGTATAGTTAGCCTGTGACATAAATACTGTGGCTTGCCTTAGCTAACGGTGAAAGACTGTTGAACTACGTGGTACTATTTTCCCTTTGCCATTGGTGATTTTACAGAAGTAAAAGTTGCATGATAGTTGTTTACTTTTTATCCATCTTTACTGGATTTTTATTTTTGTTTAATCCCTTAGTATAATATCAGGAATTTGCAAAATTAATTCGCTAAGATAAAGTCACGGTCCACTCAGTGGACTCGTGATGGTTTGTTGACTATGATCTCAAAGCACAAAAATCAAGGCGACCATACCAAGGGGGTTATGCTTCAATCAAACAGCACAATTTTATTGTTTGCCCGTAAAGCGGTGTGTGATAGGTAGAAAGACAGAAAGTGAATAAAAGGTAAAGTAAAAAGAAAAGGAAAGAGGATTATAGCTACCACCATGGGTCCAAGGCGTCCCTATGGTCCCAGGTCCAGGCAGCGTCCCGCCGGTCCTTCTGATCATCGTGATCCTTGGTGGGGAAGATCTCCAAAGTTCAGTTGCTAAGAAGGCATCTTTTTATGCCAAGCAACACACCTTGCTCGTTCTCTGGTCTGTGGACTTCTGCCAGTCTCCGCCCTCTTGAGCCAGGTTATCTTGCTCCAGTGGCGGGTAGCTTCAGACCAGGAGGTGTGTTCTTGTATTGTTTTCTGGTTTGTTGTTATGACCACAGTTGTGATCCATCTTCTGGACAGCTGTTATGCGGCCTTATTGAATCCCAGGTGGCAGGGAACAGCATAGTACTCCTCGTACCGTGCAGTTCTCTTTCCCAGGGTGTAGTTGTTCCTTTCAGTCCCAGGTAGCAGGGAGTGGCATAGTACTCCTCGTACCATGCAGTTCTCTTTCCCAGGGTCTTTGTGTCTTGGTGTCCATGAGGACCTCATTCCATCTCCAGGTCTCTGTTGGCAATGTTGAGACAATATTGTTCTCTTTAGACTGGCTCTTACAGATACCACAGTCAACAGCACTGCAAGTGGTTGCTGCCAATTGTCAAGCCCCTGATTCTGTGCTAATTGTATTCAGGGATGGTCATAAAGAATCCCTTCTTTCTTAACATCCCACGAATGTATCTATAAATATGCTTCACTCCTGGCTTGTAGTCTTCTCTCATTCTAATCATGTTGGTGACTTGTGGAAAGGTTTACTGGTACCAGACAGCATGGACATTAGAAGGAACTTGGGAATTTCAGAAATACAATACAAATCAAAGTGTAGTAAGGTTGCCAGGATATAGCCCTGGGTTGTGTTTGGGTTTGGGATTTTTTTAGGTTTTGTTTGTTTGGAGGTTTTTTGGGGTTTTTTTTGATAGCACTAGAGGTGCCAAGGGGCAGATCTTAGTATTGCTGCCACCACAGATAAATGCCTGTGTACTTAAGCTGGTTTACTTGCACTTCTACCCAGTTTTGAAGTAATTCACTGCCATAAATGAGACACATGCTACAGTGAAAGAGTCATCTAGATAATTCTGCTGATGACTAGCTGTAATCAAAGGCTTCTGTGCGCAATTGGTAGTTGTAGATGTTTGAGCACTCCCCTAGTTAGGTATTTTAAAATCTTTGTCACACTGAGTATGACTATTTATTTTTACTATGGCAGAGAGAATTCTGAAGCAAGAGGGAGATTTCCTTCCACGTCTGAATGTCAGTGGAAAAGCATTAAAAAGACACTCTTCAGATTATTTTTTTAGACTAGGCATCTGAGAAATGTTAGTGATCTGTTTTAGTTTCTTCCCCAGTAGCTTAATTATTGCCTGATTTCTACAGGTGGTATGTTTTTAGCAACTGGCAGTACTGACCATGTCATCAGGATGTATTTTTTTGGCTCTGAAACACCTGAGAAGATAGCTGAATTGGAAAGTCATGCTGTAAGTAAGATTGTTAAATCTAATAATTAGTCACTTCAAGCAGTATTGAAATCACATGTGAATGTTGTTAGTGGGCTTGTGGCAATGTTCTTTTATTGAATATTTTTAGAACTTAGGCAGAATTTCAGCCAGTCAGCTCAATGTGATTTGACCATTTTAAAGGTTGGAATGTATCAAGATGGTGTTTAGAATTCTGTTTTTCCAACTGGTTGTCATAGATTTCTCAAATTTTAAAGTGTATGGTTTGTTCAGTTGCTTCCCCCTGATGCAAGTGTGCCTAGCCGCCTACATATTCTGTGCTGTATATAGGAAGTAGATAGGCTGAGAATGTAGATTTCATTACTTATGTTATTTACCATTTGACACCTTTTGGTTTTAATATTTAAATGGAATTGAGTCTCCAGAATTTTACTTCTGTTCGTCTTTACTTTATTCAGGTCTCCAGTAGCTGTGCAAGCTGCTTTATACTTCCTAAGTAATAAGTCAGCTTGCTGGTTTGGTGTTGTTTTCCCATGTGCTTTGTGTTATGTGTGCTGTCTGTCTTTACTTGCATTCTTAGTGTAACTGTTACCTGTTAGGAAAATAACTTCTTAGATAAAATACTCTCATTTTTTTATTTGTGTACCTTAGTCAAATGGACTCTGTCTTCCTAGCAGTCTAAGGGAAAGTTGGCTTATGTTCATGTGCAGGTTTTTTCAGCACTTAATGCACAAAGAATCTGTGGTTTTACTGTAGAGAATTCAGATTTAGTTGAACCTTACAGCTCTTTCAAGGGCAGCTCTTAAAATACTCATCACCTTAATTTCATTTGCCCTAATATGTTTTCTCCAATACTGAATCTGACTTTAGGCTTTTATGTTACAATGATAAGGCTTGATCAATGTTTATTTTGTATGTAGAGGAGACTTTCAGCTCTTGAAGACAAACTGATCTGAGTGTGCTGTCTACTTACCCTGTAGGTTTTATTATGATAAAAATGAATAATTAATTATATTTCTTTAAGGAATGTGTAAGTAGGAGTGGGAACAACAGATTCCTCTTGATAGTAGTTAGCTTAGGATGTTGGAAATATATATTCAACTATGAGTTAATTGGCTGCCAAGTTATTAATGGACAGCTATTTCATCTGTCAATCCGTCATGTTTAAGTGGGATATTTTTAAAAAACTTGCATTATAAATGCATTAGTGGTTAGTGATTTTTTTTTTTAAGTATTCGTTGGGACTTGGTCTACCTTACAGTTAAAAGCATTAGAAATTACATGGTATTTTACTGATTACATCATATTTTAATAAGCTTGGATTTGTCAAAACCATATTTCCTATTTAAAAACATAATTTCTAACAAATGGTACTTTTTCTTACAGGACAAAGTTGACAGCATTCAGTTTTCGAACAGTGGTGATAGGTATGTTGAAAGATGCTCAAATGTGAACAAACAATATGTCAGTTTGGAATTATGAATGTATTATTGTTCTCACCTGGAGATTTCCAGTAAGAAGGTTCTGCTTACTAAGAACTCAAAGGGGAAATGTGGACTAATCCAGGAGAACATAGTTAGGTTTCAGCTGTCTGTTTTGGCTTTCTGTTAATCTTTGTTAGATAATGTATTTGGAGTGGCTGCATATTGATTTACCTGGAGTATTTTAACATACCCAGTGTATTTGTGGCTTTATAAACCTGCTTTTCCACTCCTTTCCTTTCGGTTTCAGGAAGGTAATTGGATCAGAGTAGGAAATGGGAAAATGCAATGGAAGTGGTCTAAAATAAGTTTTAATCCTTCTAATTTTTTTTTCTAGCCTAATGTTATTTAAGGAAATGGATTTAACAGAATTTTACAGCTGATTTGGGGCTGGGGGGAGCATGTGTAAATTCCATTTGTAAAACTTCATCCATACTTCCAGTACAGAATGGAGTCAAAACTGATCTCTGATTGGCCTATCACTAAGGAAGATGTGGATTTTAGCCTTCAGGGTAGACTTAAAGCTGCAACTTCGAGTTGCAGATGTATTTTTATTGTTTGTTGGTTGTTTTTTTTTCTTGGAAGCCAGGTAATTGTGGCTAAGAATGCTGATAATCTGTATTCAGTTTGGAAGTTGTAGTTGTCTTCCTTTCAGTGTTTTTCTGCAGTTATACTTGGGTTTGGGGTCATCGTGTTGCACTGGTCCATCAAGTTGCCTGCATGGATTACTTTTCAAGGCAGTACAAAAAAAAAAAGGCAAAACTTCTGCTGTTTTGCTTGGTGAAACTTTCTGTGGAAGATGTTTAAGATTTATTATTATTAAATGAATAATTATGAACTAATGAATGAGTTATTAAAATGAATCATAGCAAATTAGAGCACAGTTGTGATATACCTAGCGCCCAGACTTCTTTTATGAGAGGTATGTCAACTGTCTTTCTCAGGGTTGTGATTCATGGACTAGGGAGATTATCTTTGGGATATCTTATAGTGTTTCAGTTCCTCTCTTTAGAAATTTCCATTCTGCTGCATTCATTGTTCAGCAGCTCATGAAATGGAAGCCTGAACTGCTGTGGTTTACACCGTGGTATCCTGAAGTAAGCCACTGGTGGTCTCCTCTTTTATGTGCAGTTGTGGGTGGGAACAGCTCAGGTTTTGCTGTGCTGATCTGTTCTTGCCTCCACTTCATTATCTGATACTCTACAAGAATGCATTACTTAAAATATGGTAATGAAAAACTGCAGCTGAGAAGGAGTTGAGGGTGAAGTTGTGAATTGAGTTCAACTTTGGAAATTGCTTTTCTGTCCTGTGGATTTTGACAACTTTATTCAGTTTTTTCAGTTCAGAAAAACTCTTTCCTCGGCTTCTGGAAAGAAGGTTAATGGACAGATAACTGTAAAGAATTCCCTTGCACGCAAATAGAAGCTTTTGCTTCTATCAGTCTTTCATTGTAATGTTTTAAATTGTGGTGATGTAAAGCAAGTTCTTTTGAAGATGAATTAACTATCTTTTAAAATTTCTTCAAGGTTCATAAGTGGCAGTAGAGATGGAACAGCTCGTATCTGGTGTTTTGAGCAAGCAGAATGGAGGAGTATTTTGTTGGATATGTCCGATCGATTACCAGGGTGAGTGAAGTGTTATCTTTTTTTTTTTGTCTGTTGTGTAAAGTCAGAAAGTTTGA
The DNA here is from genome assembly GCF_023638135.1 of Falco biarmicus. Classification (NCBI taxonomy): domain Eukaryota; kingdom Metazoa; phylum Chordata; class Aves; order Falconiformes; family Falconidae; genus Falco; species Falco biarmicus. The sequence continues at coordinate 78,301,330 of NC_079289.1, read as the reverse complement.
AAAACTCAAGCACACTTATTTGCAGTCAAACTAGAGCAAGCCTTAGCAGCGTTACGATCAAGTGGTGTGGGTTTTTTTGGGTGAAATAATGTGATGTAATAACTTGCTAAATTTTAGTTTGTGCTTGAATAAACACATAAATATTTTTATAGCTTTCAAAGGTACACTATGCCAAATTAATTACGTTTCCTTTATTAAGGGAAAAAGTTAACAGAAAGTACAATAGATCTTCTCTGTCTGGATTTCAGACACCTGACATGTCACAGGAGAAACCTTTTTAGATTGGTAAAAATAAGGTTGTAGATGACCTCTTTCCAGAGGTCATGACTGGTAATAGGTGGGTTTCATCAAGGGCTGATCTAGCTGACTATTTTCATTGATTCTTTTGTACTTTTAAAAGTGTATTAATGAAATATGCTGATGTCACACAGTTTGAGTAGTGTCATTGCAGATAAGATCAGGATATTACATGGTGCTGGATAAACCTGAAGGCTGGATGTTTCACAATTGTGCAGAATGTTCAGCTTACTTTTGTAGACACTAAGCAGAAGTGAATTTGTAGGTGATTAAATAGGAGTAGGGGAGCGTGGGGGAAACAAAAAACAAACCTTGGGTTTTCTAGTTGATTAGAGGGTGTGATTCCTGTGATGTTCCCATGGTGGGGGAGGGGGGAGGGTGTGGGGAAAAGTGGTTTTACTAAGAAAGGAGGAGACAGAAATATTTGAGATTTGACTGTGATATCTTTCTGGATTAATATGTACAATTGTGGTTGTGTATAATGAGAGTCTTTGTAAGAGAGGATACTAGTTGATGTGGAATATAGGTAATACTCTGTGAAGGTATGCTTCAAAGAAAGCTTGTTCCTTCAGTTGACTTAAGATGCTGAAAGGGTGTGTTACAGTATCCTACACGTGTATTTTGGGGACAGAAATGAGGAAATACATTGAGGTTAATACAAAATATTACCTTTAATATTGTGGTGGGTTGACCCTGGCTGAACACCAGATGCCCACCAAAGCGGCTCTATCACTCCTCTCTTCAACTGGACAGAGGAAACAAAATATAACAAAAGGTTCGTGGCTGGAGATAAGGACAGGAGATCACTCGGGAGTTAGTGTCATGATTTGACGTGGAGAAATTAGGTTAATTTATTACCAATGAAATCAGACTAGTATAATGAGAAACAAAAACTAAATCTTAAAACACCTTTTTTCCAGGCTTAACTTTACTCTTGAATTCTGTACATCCTCCTCCTGAGCTGCGCAGGGGGATGGAGAATGGGAGGTCGTGGTCAGTTCATCTCACATTGTCTCTGCTGCTCCTTCCTTCTCACACTCCTCCCCTGCTCCAACGTGGGGTCCCTCCCACTGGAGACGGTTCTTCATGAACTCTTCCAACATGGGTCCTTCCCACAGGCTGCAGTTCTTCACAAACTGCTCCAGTGTGGGTCCCTTCCATGGGGTGCAGTTCAGGAATGGACTGCTCTAGTGTGGGTCCCCCATGGGGTCACAGGTCCTGCCAGCGAACCTGCTTCAGTACAGGCTTCTCATGGGTCACAGCCTCCTTCGGGCATCCGCCTGCTCCAGGGTGGGATTCTCCATGGGCTGCAGGTGGATATCTGCTCCACTGTGGACCTTCATGGGCTGCAGGGAGACAGCCTGCCTTACCATGGGCTTCACCAGGGGCTGCAGGGGAATCTGTGCTCTGGTGCCTGGAGCACCGCCTGCCCCTCCTACCTCACTGACCTTGGTGTCTGCAGAGTTGCAGTGCTCCCATATTCTCACTCCTGTCTTCTGCTTCAGGTGTTGTGCAGATTTGGGGTTTTTCCCCTTCTTAAATATGTTACTACAGAAGTGCTACCGCGGTCGCTGATGGCCTTGGCCTTGGCCAGTGCTGTGTCTGTCTTGGAGCTGGCTTGTATTGGCTCCTTTAGACACAGGGGATGCTTCTAGCAGCTTCTCACAGAAGCTACTCCTGTAGCTCCCTCTGCTCCCAAAAACTCACTACAAATATTTTAATGTTGGGAATCAGAAAAAAATGCTTAGTTAACGTGAAGGTTAGCTTCTGAAACAGTTGGAAAGGTCTTGACTGTAAACGGTCCAAGTTTTTAAAGGAACTATGTTAGGACTCTAATTGTGGAAGAGATAAGACTCCATGAAAAAGGAAAGCCTTTTTGCCTTGCACCTGTAATGGCAAAGAGGTTATCATGTCCTATGAAATAAGTATCCTAGAAATCCAGATCTGCTTTATAGTTGATAGCTCCAAAAAGAGTGAAATTTATGGACGAAAATTTCAAAACAAATTTTAATTCTTCTGTTCCTTTCCTTTGTCTGATTATTAACATGGGAAAAGAGGTTATTTTTCTGTGTTTTGAGTTTGAGATGGGCTGATTAAAAATATCTCATGCCAGTTCAACTTGTTTTAAAATAGCGACCCATGTTCAGAAGAAGACAAATTTATGAAGCCTAAAGTAACCATGATAGCTTGGAACCAAAATGATAACTATGTTGTTACGGCTGTGAATAATCATCTACTCAAAGTTTGGAATTCCAGTACAGGGCAATTGCTTCATGACTTGGTGGTATGTAATTTTCTTTGCTTTTTGATGTATATGGTCTTCCTAGAATGACAATGACATGTGCATCCCGAGTTCATATTTAGATCTGATTTGTCTTAAAAAGCAAGCATAGCGTTTCTTGGATGTTTTATTTTTAAACGAAAACTAGCTGCTTCCTCCTGCATTTGAACAATCCTTTCTCTAGCTGCTGTGTTGAACTTGCCTCTCCTGTGGCATATATAGAAGTTTTTGTGCAGTAACACACTTACCCATTGAATAGTTCGCTGTTCTTTGGCAAAAGCTCCGTATTTCTAGAGTTCTTGCTTGAATCTAGAAAATTACTAAATTTAGAATGATTTAAGTGTTTCTGGCTGCCTGGAGTTTTACCCTACTGATGAGCCACAGCTAGCAGTCCAGATAGATACACTGTGGAATTTGTAAAAGTCCATATGTTTTCGGAGGCAGCTTACAGGGGTTTAATTTTCCAAAAATTGAGTATGAGGGAGGAGAGGATAGTATAGTACTTAAGGCACTACTGGAAATACCCTATTGATGGGGATTTATGTCCTCTTGTTTGAATGTGATGTGGAATTTTGAATTCTAGGGGCACACGGATGAAGTATTTGTCTTGGAGACCCATCCTTTTGATTCCAGGATAATGCTGTCTGCAGGTCACGATGGCAACATCTTTATATGGGACATTACCAAAGGCATGAAAACAAAGCATTACTTTAACATGGTAAGACCTTTTTTAAACCCCATTTTCTCTTAGTGGCCTGCAGTGTGTTCATATACTAGTTGAAGGGATTGTTGCCAACACATACAACCCCTGCACATTTTGGAGGACCGCTGCCCCCCCCAAAAAACCCCCAACAAAACAAAAAAACCCCAAAAAAACCAAAAACCAAAGAAAAAGAAGATGACACCCCCCCCACCCCCCCCCCCCCAGAAGAAAACAAAAACCCAAAACCAAAACTAAAACCACCAAAAAACCCCAAACCAGCAAATGTTATGAATTCATTTCTTCTTTAGAGCTTTTACCATTAAATTTCTTGGTTATTGTATTTGTAGGTGGAAAGTGACCAGGAGTCAGTTGTAACAGTTTAATATGGCAGAAAAGGAGGGCTGGGATTGCCTCCCTTGTTTGCTTCTGGGTGCCCACTTCTACTCTCTGTCTTGAATCAGGTGCCTCTCACTGGACCCTTTACTAAGCTGCGCCAGTTCATGGATCTGCAGAAGTACTCCCCACTGCTACTTTCCTTAGGCTTCTAAGTTGAATTTGGTCAGGGAGGTCTTGATAAGCTTCTGAGATGTGGTGGATGAATGGTGAGAATTTGCAGTTGAGTGTGAGGTATGGGGGAGCAGAGCAGGACTTTACTTTCATCCTAGGCAGTGTCTGAGCTCTTCAGACTTCACCTGTTGATCAGGACTTCTAGGTCTGTGGGCTGTTGTAAATAGTTGACACCAGGGCTTTTCCACTCTTTGGTATGGAAGATCTTCCACCTCATTCTTAGTAACCATTTTCCTTAATTGAGGTGAGGTGCCATTTAAGAGACTGAAAGGTCCTGGTTTAGACCATCATTTCAAGAGTCTTACAGACAAATATATGTATTCTCAACTGTGTTGGAAGCGATAATATTATTACCATAACAATTAGTGGATTGGTGCAGTTCTTCTTGAGAGCTCCCATTACATTCGTTCCGTTTGACAGCTTATGATTTACACTTTAAACTAGGTTATTTTGTCTGAGGCTTAAGTTGTGGTCCACTGTTCAGATTAATTTTTTAATTTTTTTTTTGCCTGGTTACAGTCAATAGCAAAGTGAGGGCTTTAGCTTTAAGGGTCTCTGTGCTTTTCTTGGAAGTGATTTAACAAAATCTGCAGTTTACTTTTAAGCAGTATACAACAGGTAAAGAACCTCTAAAAGCATTTCTGTATGGTTTTGGTGGTTTTTTGTTGTTGGTTGGTTGGTTAGTTTTTGGGGTTTTTTTTTGTAACAGTAAGTTTCCATACCATTGAGCACATCTTTTAAAACTGTCTGAATCAGGACTGAAATTCACATGTCCAGGGGAAAAGAAATAAACTGAGTTAACGAGGTTATCTGTGCTTTAATGGAGGTGTTTAAGAGGTGCATGACTGCTTTTGACGGAGTAATTATTTTTTGGTGCTGCATTATTGTTTGCTAAAAAAAAAAATGGTCAGATAGTTGAGTTTCTTTCCTTCAATCTAGATTGAAGGCCAAGGACATGGTGCTGTTTTTGACTGCAAATTTTCACCAGATGGACAGCATTTTGCATGTACAGATTCTCATGGACATTTACTGATATTTGGTTTTGGCTGTAGCAGGCCTTATGAAAAGGTAAGTTCAGACTTCTGTTAAACTGTTTAGTCAAGCTTCTAAGTGAAGTAGATTAGTTACACTAATTCCTCTGAAACATCATATGTAAAAAATAGTTTTGTGTAGGTACAGGATCTAAATATAACAAGTTCCTTGATGCCTGAGTTTGCTTTTGCATATGGTCCCGGCACAGCAGGAAAAACCAGTGTCTTAACATTTCCTTGGGAGTCGCTCCCAAGAACTTCTCTGGAATACATTTTCATATTCCGGTCAGCTAATTTGCCTGTTAGTTGTTCAACCTCAAAATTACTTTTATTTCTAATTTCTGAAAATAGTTTAATGTTTGAAGAGTGGAATGTGTGACAGTTTATTGCACTACAAACTGCTTTTTGGTTAATCAGGTAGCATCTTAAGCATAGTTTGCTGGTTTATTTCAGTTATTAGAACTTGCAGTTCTTTAGGCTTGTCCTTATTGAACCCCTAAATCACTTTGAGTTTGATTAAAATACGCAAAAATAAATATCGTTCAACACTGGATTTTGAAATGTTTAAAAATGTGCATGGGATGAATATTTTTTGACTTTATCAGCCTGTTTCGTTTTTTGTTTTGATAAATACATGTGTTTCTGTTTTTTCAAAATAGCTCTCAAAATTGTAGTTCTGCCTATGCTTTTCTTCACTTTCCCCTCAGTTTTTTTTTTTTTAATTTGTAATGGTAATTCTGTGTTTGTCATTTTAAATAGTGGGTGGGTTTTTTGCTCTATATCTTAGCTGAAATTGAAACTTAATTCTCTTCATCTTGCTCATTATTGCTAGGAGCAAAGATTCAGACTGTGATCTAATACCTATGTAACCATTTTCCTTCAGCTGCATGGATTTAACAGACTGTTTCAGTTGCAGAAAAAATTTCTGGTGGTCACTGCATGATTAAGAACAAACTTTACTTTGAGAACTTATGTTGAAATTTAGACAATTATTTCCTTGCATGAAAACCAAGGAAACTTTCTTAATTTTGTGGGGAAAAAATGAAACAGAACGAGATTTAAATATTTTTAACTTCAAGTGTAAAGCAGTGCTTGAAGTGCTTCTGCTTTAAGCTACCTCAGTTTATTGTAAAAGCATTTTGTTGCCTGCAAAAGCACTAAAAATGAGTACTGCAACACCCATACAGGTTAATTGTAGCTATGCATAACTCTTTCTATTGGGAGCTTGCACTTTCTATTAACCTTTAAGGACATTTTAGGTATGTTAGTGTGACTTGTTCTTTTCAGTTCTTTAGAAAACTCTTTTTTTAAAAAAATTATAATATAAAACCTTCATTTCTTTCTAGATTCCTGATCAGATGTTTTTCCACACTGACTATCGGCCACTTATTAGAGACTCTAACAATTACGTCCTAGATGAGCAGACTCAACAAGCACCTCATCTCATGCCCCCTCCCTTCTTAGTAGATGTGGATGGAAACCCTCATCCGACAAAATATCAAAGATTGGTGCCTGGAAGAGAGAATTGTGCAGATGAACATTTGATTCCTCAGCTGGGATATGTAGCAACAAGTAAGAATACTATCACTAAAGACCTGCATCCAGACCTATAGTAATTCTGCATGGGAACAGAGTAGATGTGACATAAGTGATTTAAAAATGCCTTCATTTTCTCACGTGCTAAGTACTTGTGTGTTTATGTTCACTATAGATGCTGAAAGGTCCCACATCAAATATGATTTTAACCAAGCAAAAAAAAATACTATTTGTTGTTCAAATGGATGTCTTAATTATTTTCTGCAGGCACTGACATGTGCATGCTGTGTTTGAGTTGTAGACTCTGCAAATGGCTTGTTTTGAATAAGCAATTGCAATCATCTCAAGAATGGTTTTCATTGTGTTTAGCTGTACAACACATCTCACTGTGATGTAAACAATGAGATTAAGTCATTTTGCTATAGTCAGTTATTTAACAAAACCCATTCATTTTATCTGTATTACACTTGCAAGGTGATGGAGAAGTGGTTGAACAAGTTATAGGCCAACAAACAGTTGATCATGATGAACAAGGCTTGGAGCCCAGCATTCTTGATGACATGATTAGACAATTACAACTACAACAAGATCAAAGAACCGGAGCTGATCAAGAATCTGCTTCAAATGGCCCACAAAATGGGGAAGGAACACCTAGAAGAGGTTAGTGCTTGCTGATAGATTCTTAGGTAATTGTACTATCTCCATTTGGTTATGCTCTGTGAAATATTTCAAACAGTTTTTATCTTCTAATGTTTTGGGTACTAAGATTCCCTTAACATAGTTATACCTGGTTAAGGTCTTCTCATTCATTAAAACACTGCTACTACTGTGATTAAATTACAAAACAGAGCTTTTTACTTTCCTTTTAAAGAGCATTAATTGTATTACTTTTGGAGTGCTACATATTTAATAATATTCGTAGAGTACTCAAGTAACATTTATAGGAGCTACGTTTATTCTCCTCTAAAATTTGCAAAGTATTTTACCACTATTCAAACTGGGTTTCCCTCCCTCTTCTTTACAGATTTAAACCAGGCACTCTTCTGATCTGTGTCCTTGTAGTTTTAATTAAGTAATCTTAGCTCTAGGAAAAGTGCTTTTTAGAACCTCACTAACCTCAGAGCTGCCTGAAATAGTTTGGAAAAGCATTTCCTTTCACTGTATTAAAATAGTAGAAATATTACATTTTAAAAAGTATATGTGTAATCTCACTGTGTTTCTTATGAGACAGATAATTTCCTGAAGGTGGTAACTAGTCATGTACTTAGAATTACGGAGGTTAAAATATGAAAAGTGTTAATTTTTTTTATGTTGTAGTAAGAAGAAACAAGCTTCCAATTCTGTGTAGTCTGGAAAAAATGGTTTTGTTTGTATATTTTAGCTTTTAGAAGGCCAAGTTTCGACATCCAGTCTCCTCCCAATATTGGTCTGCGACGTAGTGGGCAAGTTGAAGGTGTGCGTCAGATGCATCAGAACGCTCCACGAAGTCAGATGGCTACTGAGCGAGACCTTCAGGCTTGGAGACGAAGAGTCGTTGTACCAGAAATACCACCAAGTTTACTCAGGTCTTTAGGCAGCTTATGGGGCTGCGCATATGACTAGAGAGAACACATCATGTTGTTTTTTCTAAATCTAGTGCTCTTAGACCTAAGCTAAAAGAGATCTGTGGTACAGATTGAAGTAGTTCCGTGTTACGGTCAGCTGTCCTTAAAAGCTTTGTATTGTAAAGTCCATTCAATAAAAATAAATGGAAGTTTCTCTAGTTTATTAGGGAATTATTCGCCCATATTTCAGTATTTTAAGTCATCTTAAAGGGAGTTAGCTTACTTGGATTCTTGCCTTATCAAAAATAAAGTGATATAGATTAAATTCATTCTCTTGAAAGAGCTGGGAGAGACTGTGCTTTTGTGAGACACTGTGGCGGTGCTGTTTTATGACCAGAAGCAGCACTGAGCACTTGAAATGCTAAAACAGTTGCTTTCAAAAGTACTATCAGTATGCATCTGTGAAAAGGAGAATTAATATAGGTAGCTAAATATTTCTTTTTAATGGTACAGCCATATGTATGGCCACATCTCTGAAGTTTTTAAAAAACTTCCCCAGTGTTGGCAGGTAGATTGATTGCCAAGGGAAAAATGTGGGTTAAAAATGAGGTTGAAAAGGTTTATGTTCTGATATTTACAAGGAAGACTTTCTTAATATTCATCTTCTTTACTCTGGAAATGAGAGGAATTGAGAATATTCTGGAACTGAGAAATAATAACATCGGAAATTAGTAATGTAATGAAATGAGGTGTTAGGGGGTTTTAAATAGATCTTTAAATAGAATGGATTATTTAACTTTTCAGCATTGTCAAAACAGGTGTAGAATTAGATTTTCATTACTTTCTTGTAGGAAGCAAGAAGAATATCGAATTGCAAAAGGGGAAGAGGAGAGAGATCTTTATGCAACAGAGAAGAAAAAGTCATTTGAGTCATTGGAAAAGGTATGCAGCAGCTTCTAGGAAAATGGGCATTTTGTGCCTAGGGACAAATTGTGGTTTAAAAAATGGAAGGAGACATTTCAGAAGACATGGTCTTCAGAAGTTTCTGCTGATTCAGCTTGCACTTATTGCAGGACAAGGTTTGATGCATTTTTATGAATACCTAGAATTCTTTTTTTTTCTTTTAGTCTTGCCTCCTTCCATCAAAGGTATTTGCTAGTAATTTTAAAAGGCAGGCTTGATTTCAGGCCATTCTGGTTTTACTGCAGTTAAAAGTTTTAAGGACAGTTGTTGCAGGTCCATGCTAAGGCACTAAGGTGCAAGTGAGAATATTCAGGGTCTTGTATTTGAAGAATTGTAGGCTAAATTGCAATTCCCTTGTCATTTTACTTTAGAAGACCAATGTTTTGTCCATGGGGCAACTTTTTCAGACTTACCACATTTTGAATGATTTTTTTCATTGTCTGCTTTTTGGAATGGATCGATAAGAAGGAAAAATTGGTTATTATACTGTTTTTATAAGGTAGTGGCCTGCTCTGCTGTGTCTTGCATTACAAAACAATTTGACAGGAGAATTCTACTGCATGATCCCCTTAACTGGGGGGAGTTGAGGATTTCAGGTCCTCTCAGAACTGCATGTTGTAGGCAGTTAATTCTTGCTTCTGTAAATGTATTTATCAGATAATGTGAATGAATCTGTAGCTTACAGTAGTTTATGAGGATAAATTTCTTAGAACTACTAGATTTTAAATTGGGAACAGCAAATTTAAAAACTGCTGGCTTACAGGAAAATTACTTCTTGTGGAATGGAGTTTTGTGGATCAGGCTGTGATGTGATGTGATAAAGCTGTTTCAGCTTTTATATTGAGCAGTGCTTTTAGCCACCCTTTCACCCCATAAAAGTTTGCTGCATATATGCTTTTATGTAACTTTCTTTTTCACTTCCTATGTAAATTTAGAGTGACTCTGAGTCATCATTAATACAATCTAAGCGTAGACTGCATAGACGGAAATACGCTAGTTACCGAACACGGAATAACATTGAACAACTGGAGTCTTCTGATGAAGAAAGAGATAACTCCTTTGGCTTCATAGAGCAGGTAATTTCAGAGTTCTGTATTGAACTTGAATTCCTCAATAAGTGAAGTTTATGTAAATGTGCCTTTTTTCTCTTAAAACAAACAAGCTGACAAAAAAACCCTTCTCTTATACCAAGGAAGGTATTTCTGTAAGCATCATTATTGTTAGCACTTCTCGAACCTAGTTATCTGTTGCTTTAATAATGGCAATCTTTCCTGTAATTTTATAAATGGCTGAACTATTTTTTCTGAGAATCTTCTAAACTAAATCCACAGTCCAAGACAAAAACCTGATGTACAGTGCTGAGGTTGGTTTAAAGTAAAGTTTGGATTTCAGGTGTGTTTTGCTGTTTCTCTGCAAAACCTTCCCAGATTTGTGCACAGACCTAAAACTGGAAAATGTGAAGCCTGTTAATGTGGTTCTTCCACGGAGTCTCTTTATCTCTGCCAAGTCCTGGCTTGGGGTGCAATGGGACTTTGCAGGAGCTTTTGACTGTTGTGTTATCAGATGCTGTAGACAGCAGTAGGATTGCTTGGACTACATTTATTTTGCCTTTCACACAAGGAAATAGTCTCACACTGGGAAAGGGGGAAGAAGTGGAAAGAGAAGGTCAGATGTATTGGACTAGTCACTTCCTGTGTTAAGGAAGAGTGGTGAACAAAATGAGGGGGTGTTCAGGAGGTAAGATTATTTTGTAAGATGAAGAATAATGTTCTTTGGAAATTGACTCTTCTCCTAGCCTCTTAATAAAGAATTCCTATGTGTTTCAAAACAAATAATCGCATAGATTTAATCGAGTGTTCCTTATTTTGGGAATAGGATGGGAGGAGAGTTGACAGATGACACCAGACAAATTCAAAGCACACGAAGTGCAGGTAGTTATGTGCATTGTCCTGTAAACACTGCATATACTTAAATATTTTTGAGGCAGCGATGTTAGATCTAATAATACCAAAACTAATAATACTGTGAGAAGCCAAGCTGTGATATAAATGGTGGGGTTTTTTTCTTTTAATCCTACAAATGGTAGGGTAAAAGAAAACTGACTTAGTGAGTATTGTCCATCCTGTACACAGGTATGAACAGGTCTTTGGGGGAAGACTATTAAGTTTGTTATTCTGAAAATGACAATCAGTTAGACTAATTCAAACAGTATTAAACTTGAAGTTGCAAGTTTAAATCTTGTTTTCTTTTTTGCTTGACAACATATAACTTGGGACATGAGTAATACATGATACTTAGTCATTTCAGTTATACAAAACACATGTAAAACACAAAGTTAATGTGAATAAATTGGTTAACAGCAATCAGCAAATGACTTCAGTTGTAATATATTTTGATGTATCTTGACTATTTAGTTTTGCATTTAAATATGTGCATGAATAAATCTAATTAGTACTTGGTCAATCGGTTGATACTAAAATCAGAAAAATCACCTCATTCTAACTTGCATAACTAATGAGGGGGGAAAAAAACCAACAAAAGTGCTGAGCCGCTAACAGTATGTAAGTTGTGTGTGAATGGGAGATGTGATAGTTTTCCTTGACCTGTTCCTTGTGCGGTCTTTAAATTCTTCTTTTGCATTCTAGTGAGCTAGATTTTATTGTCTACTTGACATGACCTAACTACAGCATAGTAAGTCTGGAATTTGAAGGAAGCAAAATCAATTGCCACTTTGATAAATGATTTGAACTTAAGACTAGAAAAATGTAGAACTGTCATATGGCAGGGGGATAGAATTGTTGCTTTGTGAAGAGTTGCTACAGCAGGTGGATCCACATCTGGCTAATAAAAAGTGAGTGAATATACAGAAGTTAATGATTAATAGTGCGCTCCTGAGGTTAACAGAGTAAGTTTAAATTGGCTACAGAAGGGAACTACTTTCATTTCCATTTTAACAACTGTTTTTACCAAATTTCTTCCTAACTTGGTAATACGCAGACAGGAATGGAGAATGGGTTTTATGTTTCAAACCATTAAACTATGTGCTTTAAGAAGGTTTGGGATTGACAGCCTATTTTGAAATTCAGGAAGCAGAAGAAAGTGAGGGCTCTGGCTCATCTGATGAAGAGGAAGAGTGGAGAAGTGACAAGAAAAGCAACAGTAATAGTTCTAGGTAAAAGCGAACAAACACATCCCAGCTTCTACTGTAATGAGTTTTACTTGAATTTTGGCAAGTTAAGTTGTATGGAAGTTCTGTTGTGCTTCATATGTAATAACATTTTGTACTGTACTGACATATTGCATTATTTAGTATTCCATTTTAGCAAAGATTTCTGTCTTTTAATGTAGTTTCAAATATTTTTCTTTTTGCTAGATGGCAAGGAGAAACAAGATTTTCTGGAGTGTTTTCTGTAGTGTGTTTTGTTCTGTTGAGTTACTGAGGGGTGGGGGGTTTTGTTTGGTTTGGGATTTTTTTTGCTTTTTTTTTGTTAATAATGCAGCAACAGTCAGTTGCTTGGTCATACAAAAATGGTCGGGGAAAAAATAATTTTCATAAGGTTATAATTTTATTTAGAACTGAAGTTACAGATAACTCTAATCACCTTGCTATGGCTTTTTAGTTCTGAATTCTATAGCAGTACAACTGAAAATTCCTGAGAGAGATAGTTTAAAAAAAAAAAGCAAATGTGTGATTTGTGTAACTGTCTTTAAAGAATTTAAGTAGTGTTTAGCTAGTGTGTTCTTCAGGGAGGGCTCTTAACTGGTCGAGAATTTCATTGCACAATTTTCTTAAGTAAAATTACTGATTTTAGAATTCACCAGACTTAGTTTTTTGGGAACACAGTAATTCAAAGCACTTTTTAAAAAAACCCTTATGTTAAATGTTAAGTGAAGTGTTACAACAGGTTGAAGTAATTTCAGTTCTTTTAATAGTACTTTCAACAGCAATCTAGATCTACAGATATTTGTCTAAGAGAATTCAGCATTCTGAAAAATTGACGACTTGGTTTTATATTTTCCTTGACCCCATCCACTATGGACAGTGATTCTTCAAGTAGATACTCTGACTGGATCGCTGATGCAGGCATTAATTTACAACCTCCTGTACGGACTTCTCGACGGAAAGCTATCAGATATTGCAGTACTTCTGAAGATGAAGTATTAGCAGGGAAATCATCTCCTCCAAAGAGAAGAAGAAGAAAAAGGAGGAAAAAACCCAAACCAAAAAAGCAGGAGGAGGTACAGTTAATTTCTTCTACTTGCCCTTTAGTAAATTTCTCTCTTCTAAGTTTTTAGACGTCTTCACAGGAAACTGTTAAAAGTAATTATTCCTGCCATTGGACAAGAATATTGGTATCACTACATACAGTGTACCCTTCATTAATTTAGGACTATTCCAAATGCAAGGTATCTGCTGATTTGTATGGAGGAATCTACATTCCAAATGGAAGTAATTTTCACTTTTCAAATAAAATGGGTTCTCAAGGTTGCTGGTCTCAAAGGGGAAATGTGATTATTAAATAACTGTTCAGAATACTAGACTAATACCCTGTTAAACTGTCTGGTTTTAAGTAATGTTTTTTTAAAAACTTAAGGGAGGTAGTCACTGTCTTTGTGGTGGCCATTTATATTTGGGTTGAATTTTTAATTCTTCATAAGCTACAATAATTAGTTGTCTTTAGGTTACTGAAATTTTTAAGTTTAATTTAAATAATTATCCTTTTTGAAGTTAAATTCGTTATTTTTTGCTGTTTTCCACCATAAAGGGACAAACATTATTTTTATTTTTATTTTTTTTTTTAAGTGCTTGGGGTTATTTTGGTATGTTTTTCTCTCCGTCCTTTCACTTCCTTCTAAGTATTCTTAAAATGGTATTTTTGGAACTGTTTTTATATGGACATTTACTGTGCAATATCTCTCATAATTTTTCATCATCAAATAGTTTCTTACAGCTTGATAGATTTTTAATTGGGCACTGAGACTGCTGTCTAAATTATAAAACTGTGTTTCTCTTAAGACCTGCATAATACAGGTCTGTATTTAATAATAAGACCTTGCTTACTCAAATCTTCATATAGGAAAGGAATGCTTAATATTAGTATACAAATACAGTTAGAACTTGAGCAAAGCCTTGGAGGAATTTTGCTAATATATTTTTGGAAATGTAGTTTAGTGTTGTATAAGTTAAGCTTTTGTCTGCTGAATTAAAATGAATTTAGTTGTTTCGATGTCAGGTCAGCCATATGTCTGTTATTACTAATTTTGCTGTCTATTAAATGTGAAGGCTAATGCTGCAACACAGCCAGTAAACTTGGAATTGTCTTATGATTGCCATCCTCCTGTTTGGATAACAGACACAGCTCTTCGAAGATCCCCTTTTGTTCCTCAGATGGGCGACGAGGTAAGTATATGGATTAAGATCTTTAAACGCTTGTGTTACCCTAGATGATTATGGTTTCCAAATAGAGGAAAACATTTAAACATTTACTCTTTGTGTGCTTTGTTGTTGTGAATTTTTTTTGGTTTCTTTTTTCTTTTTAGGTAATATATTTCAGACAAGGACATGAAGCTTACATTGAAGCGGTTAGAAGAAATAACATTTATGAACTGAACCCACACAAGGAGCCATGGAGAAAAGTAGTCCTTAGGGTAGGTCTGCACTGAAGATACTGTGGGTTCAACACTAGTAGTCTGTGAATGAAGAATTGTATTACATTGTTTGCAAAATGTTGATTTGTGAGGTCATGCTGTTTCCTTATGGAAACAATATGGGAAGATGTCTTCAGTTACCAAAGTGTCTTTGGAGTTACCTGTGGGAAGCCCGAATATAAATACCGGTGTTAAAACTGCCAAGTGTGACAGACTGTCTTCCATTGAGATTTCAAATACAGTTTTAATATTTTTGGCTTTTTTTGCATGTGGTAGAATTCATGTGCTTGGCTAACTAATGTTGTATTAATAGTTCTGTGCATAGTCCAGAAGGTGATAATTGCTGAAACTGTTTGTTCTTACCTGTAGGACCAGGAATTAGTAAAAATTGTTGGAATTAGATATGAAATCGGTCCTCCCACGTTGTGTTGCCTCAAGCTTGCTTTTATAGATCATGCCACTGGAAAACATACAGACAAATCCTTTTCCATCAGGTATGTGCATCTTTATTTTTCTGAAAAGTATTAAAAAAATACGGGTTTTTTTAAGCTTCTTACTAAAGCCCTAAGGCACACACGAGAGGGATTTTTAAAATTTTTTTTTATCTAGGTACCACGATATGCCAGATGTTATTGACTTCCTTATATTACGTCAGTTTTATGATGAGGCACGGCAAAGGAACTGGCAAGCATGTAAGTATGTTTTCTAGGTTTTTGAATAGACTAAATGATTTTGAAATCAAAAATTTGTCCTTGGCTAGTTGCTGAATATGCTAGATGCTACTTCAGAGAGCTCTCTGATAGGTACGGTCCCTTTGCCCATTAGAAATTTGAGCTTACTAACTGGTGTAACTAATCATTTTGGAGGGATTAACATAGATCTAAGATACAGTCTTCAAAACGCGTATCTTCAAAACGCGTTTTTCTTCAAAACACTGGACTGTAGCATTCACTTATGTTGTAGCTAAGTTGCAAACTTACTTAGATTTTAGCACTTCAATTTTTTTTGGCACAATAAGTTGTCTCATCTCTTACTGCATATCAGTGCATTTAGAACTTCAAACTGAAATAAACTGATCAGAAGTTCTTCTAATTGTATGTAGAAGCAGCATAATTAACTTTTCTTGGTAGAATGTCTACACAGACTTTTATTTGCTCTAGCCGATAGGTTCCGATCCATTATTGATGATGCATGGTGGTTTGGAACAGTGTTGGGACAAGAACCATATCAGTCTCAGTATCCAGATAGTCACTTTCAGTGCTACAGTGTTAAGTAAGTATAAAAAGCTTTTACACTTCTAATGGTAGTAGTGTGGGTTGCCTCTTACATAGCTGGCTCTTTGGTATGAGAAAGTATAAATTAGTCAAATGGTTTTACTGGTTGTATTATCACTGCTTAATGGCTTCAAGTTGCTAATCTAGCACAACATGAACATTTAATAATTCGTGGCAACTTCTTAGTGAATAGTAATATGGTAAAAGAAGTTCTTTTACATTTTACATAAGACCTCTTTCACATTTTGCAAATCACTTTGTGACGACTAGTGTTGAATCTCTTCCATAAAGCAAGCAATGCAATTTCCAGTGCACGTAAATTATTATTCCTCATTGACAATTGGCTTTGAATGGGGCATGCTGAATCTCTTCTGTTGTTGCTGACATCATGATCCTTATGCTCTAAGTTCTCACACTACTGTCTTTCACATTATAGTCCACAGGAGCGAGTATACGTATAAGATGATCTCATGCTATCACTTGTGACTCCTGTAGAGGATGTTTCCAAACGTTGCTCTCTCTTCATGCTTGACACATGAATGTGAAGACAGAACTTGAGTCTCTTCACTGCCTACTGGTATTCTGTCATATTCCCTACTGTGTAGATCCCACTTGCAATTTCACCTTTTGATTTCCTCTTTGGGTGATACTCTGCTAGATAACTGGCAAGTGATGTGACCCTGTGTTACCTGTAACAGACAAATCCCTTTGACCAGTCTACTTGTCAGAGATAATACTGCCTGGACGAAGGCATATAATATCAAGTACCTTGTTCAAAACATGGCACATTGAGCAAATCAAGGGTATTTGAGTAGAAAAAAATAACTGCTTAAACACGAAAAGCCCAGAGCATCTGAGTCAGACTGGTAACAAGACAGTTGGACTCCTACGTTCTTTATCCAAGGTGTGTTCTGAAAACTGATTCCCTACTATCCCCCCATGATAGTTTGATGTTAGTGGCATTTTTGAGCACCTTCTTTCATACCAACAAAGAGGTCCTTTGAAAGGTGAGCAAAGATAGCTCTGGAGCCTCAGCCTTCAGAATGAGGATATTGTCCTTGTCCTGTTCAAGCTGTCTGGAATGGTTCTGGGATCTTGCTTGCTTTGGATTCCCCCAGCAAGGGAGGACTGTAAGCAGAATATACAGTGGATACATAACACTCCTATTTCCATCATGACCAGAGAATCTTCCCATGTCTCTTATAGTATATTTGATATTCAGAGTTTCATTGTTGGAGAGCTTTGTATGTTTTTTTTCACTCAGAGGCTTTTGAACCTGTCGCTCATCCCAAAGAGAGGAAGTACTTGTAGCTAATAGACAATTCTATAAGACTGCCAAGATTGTGCTGCATATTTTGGGTCCATGTCTCATCTACTTTACTTGTCATCTATCCCATTTATTTTCCTTAGTGGGAAGGTGTAAGGAACTTCCAGATTGAAGTTCTTGCCTGTATGCTTTTGGCAAGTGAATTTTCACTTTTGCTTCGACAGCTATGCTTAGCAAATTGGCATTCTTGATGTGCTGTAAATAAAAGCGGTATCAACAAAACAACAAATAAGTCTCCGCAACAGATCATCTGACCACAAGGATTTCATGTTCCTGACAGTGATAAAGCTAGGACTGCTCCACACATAAAGGATCTGTTAGTATGTGCAAATACTTGGTTTTTCTTTCTGCTAGTTGCTTAATCACCCACAATAAGAAAGTACGTACAGACAAAAAAACTGAAATCCAGGCTATCAGTACACTGACTTCTTGCCCTCATTTCATTTGCATTTGGACTCTTATATAAAGAGAGGGTCTTGACAAACTAAAATGGTGCTGGGTGTTTACTGACGTCTTACTCATGTCCCAGGCATGAGGGATAGTACACTTGAAGCATACCTCCTGCAGGTATTATAGGTGTAAAAATATATGAGTTACTGGCTAGTACATTTTCCCTTGTTCTGTAAAATCATGTATAGACTAAATTCCATTGAGTCCAGATACCACTATGTATATACTACTGAATCTTATTTCAAAACACTAAATTTTATGTTAGCTCAAACTGTTTTATATGCTCCCATGGAGTGTATGTACATGGAAGGTGTGTAACCTTCCACATGTTATACCTTTCATATGTTTTGTTATGTTACCAGGAGTAAGTTTAGATGGGGGTTTTGGTTGTTTTCTTGGCTATTTCCAAATCAAGTTGCCAGTTATGAATACAGCTGATTTCCTAGACTCCTTTCTTCTGTGAACACTAAAGGATATTTGAGGTTTTTAATGGACCAGCCTTTAACAGAGGAAAGTCTAGAGCTGCTTTGAAATTAGTTTAATAATTGAGTAGGTAAGCAATGCAGTGCTCTTTAAAGACCACTTTCAAAATAGCTTTTTAAAGATTTGTGCTGCTTTTGTAGAGAATGTGACTCTTCTATCTTAACTATCTTCTAGAGAAGATTCCTAAGATACGTATATGAAAATGTCTGGAGTGTTTTGCAGGTATAGTTATGTTTTGTGACTTGGCTGGGTCATTAGTTCTTTCTCAAGTCATGTCTGCCCAAGAATCTGCATATGATTCAGCAGCAGTAGCTTCATAATTTGCATCCATATGCTTTATACATTGGATGCAAAAAGATTTTCAAATACACTTCATCTTGCATCTGTTTAAGCAGAGGAAAGAACAACATAAACAGAAGTGGTTGTGACTGTCTTGGAAAAACTGCAATATGCTGTCTCTCTTCTTCACTCAGGATTTGGGTTATGGTGCTTTTGCTAATCCAGCTGAGTTTGAGCATCTGCAATTGTTCTTTGCCATGTCTGAGACAAAGAGCTTTATTAGAATAGAACTGCTTTTTTTTTTTTTCAATACCAGAAACAACCCTTGAAAGTTGGCTTCAAAACACTCAGTGATGGAGAGTGTGGGAAACCACATTTGAATGCGAAGGGAAGTAATTGCCATGTAACTTCACACTATCACAGAATGGTCAGGGTTGGAAGGGACCTCTGGAGATCATTTAGTCTAACGACCTGTTGAACCAGGTCCACCTAGATCAGGTTGAACAGTTGTGTCCAGGCCAGTCTTGAATGTCTACAGTGAAGGGAATGTTCATAACTGAATTACTTATTGGTAACCAGGTTGTCACACGCTTAGGAATCCTCTCAAACTGTCACCATCACTGTTGTATAGATAGTATATAAATAGAAGATGTGCTAGTTGAATGTTTTGTTATTTTATTGGCTGGACAAAAATAGGTATTTGTGTAGAAGCAGCTTTATATAGTATTAAGTTGCATTACCTGTATGAATGGAGCTTAGGCAGAACTTAATGGGGCTTAAGCTGTACTAAACTGTATTGGTGTCTTACATGCAATATTATGAAGTAGTACATACATTTGTTAATACCAACAACTGAAGTATTGTATATTAACTGGAGAGGAAAACGAAACAGATCAATCTTCAGAGCTTTCAGAACTCTCTTAGTTCGTAAATATCAAACAGGTTGAATTTGCATGGATCCAGGTTTTCCTAAGTTGATGGGTAATCCAAAATAATGGAGAAGTGCTCCTGCCTGAGCAGAGTTTAGTTATAAAGTATTGTAAGGATGATCATCTCAATTTTCAGTTTGTTTGAAATAAATACCAGGGAGTTATTAGACCAAATATCTATGTTTATTAAGCCATAAGAAGTAGATGGCATTCACCCAGGCATTCAAAGAACTTTGATACAAATCTCCTGGCAAAGTTGCAAACTGTCCTACAGTTGGACCCTGTACTAGAGTACTGGCAGATTGCTGTTGTAACTGGCCAACAGAAAAGGCTCTGGAGGGAAATTGGTGAACTGTAGACTAATATATTTGACTTTAGTTTCTGGTATGTGCCTATAATAAAAAATAATGCTGTTGAGCATAAAGATGAACTCAGCTGTAGGAAAGAGACAGCACTTCATCTGTACAGGGAAGTTCTGTCTCTACCCCTTTTGAAGTTCTGTGACTCTGTTAGTAAGCATATGAATAAAGTGGGCAGCATATATCTGGATTTTTTTGTTGAGAAGCGCTTGACAGGGTTTCTCTTGGAGATGTTAAAGAAACTAAGACTGCATAGGATTATAGCACATACTTCTAGGTGTTGCATATTGGTTGAAGGATAGGGAGGGTGCAAAAGAGTGGTTCTTAACAATCATATTTCAGGCTGTAGTAGTGGGCTCCCTCACAAACTGGTGCTGGGACAGCTTTACTCAGTGTCCTTCTAAGCCTCTTGGAGGGCTTGCACGGTGAAATATCCAAATACCACAAGTAATTTCAGGTAGTAGTCAACCACTATTATAAAGGCGAGGACTTCCAGAAGGACCTCATAAAACTGAATGGGTAAAAAGTGCCAGACAGTTGTCAGAACAGATGTATATTAGGTAGGATATCTGAGGGAACAATGGTCTTATTTATGCTTATATGATATTGAGCTTGTTAGTTGATTCCGCTGAAGACAGAAATGCTGAGGTAGTCATTGAGAGCTCTCCACATGCCAGCTGTGTGCGCAGTGGCAGCTACAAAAACCATCAAGGTGTTGGCCACAATCAGAAAGGGTATCAAGGACAAAACAGTATTGCTCGCTGCTTTCTAGCAGTGTGGTGTGCTGATGTCTTGATGCGTTTTATGTCTTGGCATCTAAAGGAAGACATAATGGCTTTGGGAGAGGTACAGGGCAACTAAAATTATTAAGAGCATGTAGCAGATGCTTTGTGGGTTAAGACTAAGAAAAACGTGACTCTTCAGATGGAAGAGAAGGGTGAAAGGGGTTGTTTCATAGCTGACAAAATCATAAAGGTGGTAGGCAGGATGAATAGAGAATTGCTCTTCACCACATTCAGTAATGACAGAACTGGAGGTACATGTTAAAATTTGTGTGAGATTTGTTTAAAAGAGTTTGGGTTTGTTTTTTTTAACATTGGGGGTAATGAACTTTGGAAATGTATTTACACAGGAGGTTGTGGAAACAGGAATAGCAGGTTCAAAAAGGTATTGTACAAAAATAAAACAGATCCTAAAGGACGTAGGTTGGGATGTATTCACAAACCTTCCTCAGGGAATACAGTGGCCAGGAATGCTGGAAGTACAAGTAGAATGGACTTGTACCAGGATCATACACTCTCCGTAAACAGCATCTCCCAATAATAGTTTCAAAGACACAAATTACTAGTCTAGCTGGACCAGTAGGCTGTTGAGCTGATCAAGTCAGCATTTCCTACCCTTGAAATACCAAAATTCATTGCTATTTATGTTATTAAAAACATGTAAAAATCTGCCTAAAAGTGGTAGGATTTGGAGAGATCTCAAAATGATATTCATATCTAATACTTAAGCATCAGAGTGAATATCAGTACTGTACTATCAGTATCAACTGTGCTTGCCTTGGCTTCCTCTTGGCCCTTACTTAACTTTAGATTCTTTATTTTATATTTACTCTTTTATTTGTCTTAATGTAGCATACCTTATAAAATGAAATGTTAATATACCAAGTACCTCACTCACGGTTCTTCCTTTCTCTGAAACGTTCCAGACTTGGGCAACTACTGTTGTGGTTAGCAAAGAAATTCTGTGTGTTTTTTCTCATATCCTCCCCTTGATGTTATCTTATTTTTCCAAATATATGGCTTATTTTTCTTTGCAACTTCTTGATACAGGCTTTGTAGAATTGATTTTTATATTGGGTAAGTTGCATATAGCCAAAATCAGGAGCACAGTTTTAATTTGAAATTCATTATAAGGAATGTTTATTTTTTGCACTGTGATAGCTGATGGCTAGCTAATGTTTTTGTTTATATGCATGTTTATACAGTGTATCTTATTGATACCTAAAACAAGCTGTGATTTAAATATGCTTGGAGCGAATACTTCTGAGTCACAATAACTTTATTATTTTTTTTTAACTTGGTGTATCAGATGGGACAACGGTGAAATTGAAAAGCTTAGCCCATGGGACATGGAACCAGTTCCTGATAATGGTAGGTAGAAACTCACTTAACAGTTTAATGTGTTTTTCCCTCTTTCCAGTTCCTTCAACTCATGCAGATAGCAGACCTTATACAATTCCTGTCTTTCTTGCCACTAAGTCTTCTGCGTACAGTATCCATTGTGCATATCTACTTAACAGGTGGAACTTATATGGTAATAGTTGTCCTTTAAATTATAAAGAATGTCAGCAGGGTGTTCCTGTGTGTTTAGGCAAGCAAGTTCTTAAAGACAGTCTTACTTCAGACTTGGTGAGATACTTTGAATATACCTATATTGTTTTCCTTTGCATCTTCCAGAGCAATTTTGAAGGAAATACTTAAGAAGTGTAGCTCAGGCTTATGGAATAAAACCTGCTGCTTCCAAATGTCAAGTTTCAAGAACATCTCAAGTTTCAAAAGCTAGTTTAATACATTACAGTATAGGTGGGTGGGGAAAGAATATGTATAGAATAATTTCCAGTCAGCAAATACTTGCATATTGTTTAAACCCAGCAATTTATAAAATTTGTGGTCAAATCAAAATTAACTGTAAATGAAGAAGTTGCATTCCTTGTTTTTCTTACTTGATTCAGTTTTCCAGTGCTTGTCAGTATACTAGCTGGGTGAGGGGAGGAAAGTTTGTGAAATACTGAGAGAGTAGTTACTGAATAAGCTGTCAAAAAGGTAACTAATTTTCTTAATAAACTTTGCTAGGAGTTAACTTGTTTCCCATACACCAGAAAGGCTATGTTTTTTCGTAAATACAGGTATATTGTACACATGCGGCTGTTCTCAGTAGCCACCTGACTGTCTAATCTTTGAAGTTTTAGCTGGCTGTTTCAGTCATACCTTGTGGTGACAAAATCTGCAAAACAGTCTGAAATCAATACAAAATTGAAATCTTTATACATTCTAGTTTACAGAAAACAAGTAATCAGCAGGATTTTGTTTTTACACATGCACAGATTCAAATTGAAACATTTAATTTTCTCACTACCACCATCTGTCTCCTCACATACAGAAGCTTTTCTTACTCATCATGAACTGGTTAATGCTTCCCATGTATGTTGTTGAGAGACAGTCATATTATTAGAGGCTCACAGGTCTTGCATGTGAAGTTAAGTCAGGATTTATTTTGTTAATAGGGCAAACTGTATCAATTTCTTCTGAACACTGTATACTATGGTTTAAGTCGCTGTTTATATCAATGTATTAGTTATCACTACATCTTCCTGTGGATTGAAATACAGAGAATAGTGGTCTCAACCACTTAAGTTTGATAGCACAAAGGAACTAGAATTCTTGAAATTGCTACACTGGGAATGTAATCACAGAGGCATCCTACAAACACTAATTTAAATCTGGGTAGTATCGCATGTGTAAATCATCATTTACTGGCAGTATCAGAGGTAAATTTTAATTTCTTTGATCTAAGTTATTACTTTGCTATATTAAGAGCTTAAGGTTTGATTGATCTGAGAAGCTGCGACTTTACCATAGGAAAACTGGGAAGGTGACACAAAAAAAACCCCCACAAAACCAAAACTAAAAGCTAGTATGTCTTTTTTTGTGGACAAGGTCAAAGAATTGAGACCAGAACAGGTCAAGGATAAGTACCACAGCAGCCATTAGGGTAAAGGAAGAACAAAAATTGTCCAAAGACAATCCAGAACTCCTTATTTTCTATGTTTCCAGGCAGAAAATGGCACTGTGTAGAGAAGTAAAGCTCTCACAGAAAGTTTTTGTGCCTTTATAGAAAGCATTATTATGTTAACAATTAAACCTCAAATCCCTTTCTTTCTTTCTTTCTTTCTTTCTTCAATTGAATGACTTACAGATGTAAGTCATTGATGTACCTTGCATTTGCCACTCTTCTTTCAAAATGTTTCTACAGTTTACAGTAGATGTATGGGAGAAGAACAGCACTGAAGTTGGACTAACTGGCAGGTCACAACTTTTAATTTCTTACCTTTTGTATCCTGCAAGCATAAGTTTTGTCTCATGGCTATCAAGATACAATATCGCATGTCAAGCTCTTGTCTTGTCAGGGACAATGCTGTAGAGACCAGGAAAAGGTGGTGCATACGGACCTGACAGTTCCGTTTTCAGCAGCCTGCTTACTAAACCATTGTTGGTGTGTAATGGCTGTTGTGTATATAAACTGCCTCTACCTGTACTGTAAGCACTGCAACCCTCCTTCTGCGGGTTCAGCTTTATGGGACCCATATGCATATGGTCATACTGTAGAGAGAGATGTATAACATGCCAGGGGTTATGACAAGTCCTCTGTGTCACATGCACCAGGGTGCTGCAAAGAACACAAAGCAGAGATCTTTACATGTTTGTTGGGAAGGACAGAGTTTTGTTTTTTTCTATCTGTCATTCTGCTTTACTTGTTAACTCCTGCAGGAGAAAATCCCTCTTGAGCACTTATGCAGCAGAGTACCAGATAACCATGTTGAGTTCTTGACACAACCCTGTGTAGGTGTAGAAGCATTACTTGGTGCTTTCTGTTTGTGTTGTCTTCAGGAAGTTGCAGAACTTGTTTTGGCTCAAAGATAAGTTAGAAGGATCATCTGAGTGAGTCACCTCTGTCCCTTCAGCTTTTCTTAGTACCTTTTTGTTTTTTATCCATTTGCTTCTTGAAAAACTGCTTCATCTTTAGTACTATTTCAATGGATTACAAATACTGTTAGGGTTCCATCAACACAATAATGAGCAGAAGACTAGAAATTACTTTGGGTTATGTCCTGGTTTTGGCTGAGATGGATTTAGTTTTCTTCTCAGTAGCTGGCACAGTGCTGTGTTTTGGATTCAGTATGAGAATAACGTTGAAAACACGCTGGTGTTTTTAGTTGTTTAGTATATAAACGGAGGACTTGGCTAGGTGGGGCCAATCACTGCTTAGGGACTGGCTGGGCATCATTCAGCGGGTGGTGGTGAGCAATTGTATTGTGCGTCACGTGGGTTTTGGATTTTATCCCCTTCTCTTTCCATTATTATTATATTATTATTTTATTTCAGTTATTAAATTGTTCTTACCTCAACCCTTGAATTTTACCACCTTCTCCAATTCTACTCCCTGTCCTGCTGGCAGGGCAGGCAGGGGTGGATGCTGAGCAAGTGGCTGCATGGTATTTAGTTGCCAGCCAGGGTTAAACCATGACAGGCTGAGACCAACACTGTTCCGCTGAAGGAAAAAAATACTCTTTTTCATAAACTTAGAAGATCCCTCACTAAAGCTAGTTGTTTTTTTTCTCTACAGTAGTTCTAGCTGAAATGTATTTTAGAATTTGTATGTAACATACTCATGGATTACAGTTACTGTTACACTGACAAGGACCCTATTCTCTTTCTTGCTTTCATTTTTAATGGGCAGACTCTCGGAAGCTAATGGAAGTTATTACTGTTAGTTTCTAGCTATAAACCTACATGCTTTATACAGTTGAATTAATCTGCTAACAACAAATTATTTATCTGCTAATTCCAGTTGTCCTAATTAGTACAAAGAAGTGATCTTGCTTACCCACAGTGTCTGATGAGGAATGTTCACATGCTTGTTCCTTTTCAAGTGCTCAAATGAAATGAAGAACTCTGGGAACTTCGCTTATGTAAAACAACGGAAATGCAGCAACTGCAGACATACTAAAAACAATCTGGAGTTGAGGGGGGAAAGATACCCCAGTCATTCTGCACTGGCCAGATTGCATTAGTCTTTGGAAGCGTGACTCTTTCCACAGAACCGTGCCTCACAGCTTTATATTTTTACTAATTCTTAGTGCTTTGAAACAATCTGCCATGTTCAAAACAAACGTTTTTTTTAAATGTCCAAAAGAACAGTTGTTAATGTCAGGAGCAATGTCACAAAGTATGTTGCCTATCTTGCTCATTTTTGAAG
The DNA here is from genome assembly GCF_023638135.1 of Falco biarmicus. Taxonomy (NCBI): domain Eukaryota; kingdom Metazoa; phylum Chordata; class Aves; order Falconiformes; family Falconidae; genus Falco; species Falco biarmicus. Next base: position 78,275,619 of record NC_079289.1, on the reverse strand, counting down.
GCTTGGGGCACGAATTTGCTCACTAAAACTAAGTTATGATCTTGTGAAGTTTCAGGCGTGCATTTAAACTGAAAGCATACAGACAGTTCTTCTGATTTTACGTCCTTTTAAGTCTAGTGCTTAGATGAAGAGAGGAAAGAGTCTTCAGGAAACTCAGATCTGCAGACAAGGCAAATAAAAGATGTCTTTGCTGTTTATGCACTTTGTGTACTTTTTTTTCCCCATAGTCATAGCATTAAGCTCCACTTTAAGGCAAGAATTTTTTTGTCAGTTATGAGCATATGAGTACTTAATTAGCGTGAGTATGTAACAATTTATCTTGGTTTTTTGTGTTCTCACTTGTTACCCTTTCCTGTTTGCTATCACTCTTCAGTTGATCAGCCTGAAGAATTAGGAGCTAGTGTTTCTGTGACTTTCGAAGAGGTGGAGAAGCTACTGTATAAACCCCAAGAAGGGGAGTGGGGGATGAAATCTCGTGATGAAGCATGCGAGCGGATTATCAGTGGTATAGATCAGCTTCTGACACTCGGTGAGCATGTAATCTACCCTTTAGGTATTTTTCTTCTAACATTACATTTATAACCAGCTCTCTGGAATATCCGTGGCATCCTTTAAAATTCCCTGTGATGGAAGTACTGTAATTCATACATTTTTATGTGCAGTTCTTTCTGTCTGTACTGAGGTTTTTTAATTCTTACACATCATTGGTTTTATCAAGAATAACTATACAAGGCAATTGAACACCTGGCTCAACTGTCATATGCATACAAGCCTTGAAATAGTTTAATCTTGCTGTTTCTTAACAGACATTTCAGCAGCTTTTGCCGGTCCAGTTGACCTGTGTACATATCCCAAGTACTGTACCGTGATTGCTTATCCAACAGACCTGAACACTATTCGGACAAGGCTGGCTAACCGATTTTACAGGTTTGTATTAGCAGTGGAAACAAGGGAGAATGTGGCCTTGAGTTTGTCTGTTGTGAGAGGATTAAACTTTTGTAGTAAGAACAGTTATTCTTTTTACAAACACTCTGAAAACCAATAGCCTGGTGCCTGAACTGAGCATTCGTAGTGTTCTGTAGCAGGGCTCTGATGCTTGATAACTGCAACATTATATTGATTTTTATTATTAAGGTTTTTAGTTAAGGAAATTGATTTCAGCATATATTGGTACTGTTTTCAGAGTTGCAATAAGCAGTGACATTCTTTCTTTGAGAAATGTGCTATTTAAGATTAGTAAATACTAAAAAAAGATATTTGAAGCTAATTCAATGCTGAAGACTTAATTCAGTTTTTGAAGTACTGTACCTCAGTTACTTTGAATTTGAAGAGGTTTAAACTCTTAAGCGCTTAATACTTTCAGAAATGGCCTTAAACACAGAGCTGAAATGTTAAATATTACCACCAGTATTTTAGATTATAGAAAATTATGGTAGAGAAAGAGGGAAGAAACTGTATAGTTCTGGTTTGCTGGATCCACTGGGTATCCAATAGCTCTAAAAGAAATTTCAGGATGTTCTTCATCTGGACTTGAATTCAGTGTGTTTTCCTCCTATGTAAGACTTGAAGTAATGCCTTGGAAAATAGTTTGAAATTCTGTAGGTAGAGAGCTGCAAACTTGGGGCATCTGTTTCACAGCTACAAGAAATTGGTAAAATGGATGATGAAATTGCATAGTTGTGCTAGCTCATTTCTATCAAGTTACAATTTTAATTTGTAGCAGTTTCTATAAATCTGTCATCTTACAGAGGGCACTGCTTAAACTGCTCAGTTGGCCTCAAAGCAAGGTATTTGAGGGAAGACAGAAAAAAAACATCATGGCTGTCTTTTAAAAATGTAATTGGACTAAGCTTATTGCCACTCTCTTAATTGTTTGTGCCTTTGTTTATTAGTTAAGATTAATTACTAAGATAACTACGGAACTTGTGTTCCATTTGACAGGGCCTTGTGACAAGCTTCTGATGTTTCCAGAATAAATGTTACAGTTTACGGTGGTGGTTAAATAGTACTTTTTCCCCTCCTTTTGAAGGAGGTCAAATGTAAGCTTTTTAATGCATACATTTTTAAGGCATCTAGGAAATCCACAGTCCTCAGTATTATTTCAGTGATGTTTTATAATTTAATGGTAACAAATGCTAGTGCTTACTTGGCTAGTTTTATTAATGGAATTTCAAGAATGAAACCAAAGTATGCTAGAATTTCACAAACTTTCTGAAGATGAATTATCAACGAGTTGGAAAACGAGTGAGCAAAGATGTGCATTGTTGGTTTTCCTTCCTTGAGTGAATATCTGTATACATATATGCATATCAGTTTTGCATGTGAATGAGAAGTTTGAGACTGGTCTAATGAGATTTAAAACAAAGGACATATATCTTAATCTGATGGGCACAGAAAACTACCAAGATTTAATTTTTGCAATTTTAAAGCTTTTCAGCTTAGTGTTAAAGGTGCAGTGTTATTTTTAATTTTAAGGAGGATCTCTGCATTGGTTTGGGAAGTAAGATATATTGAAAGCAATGCTAGGACCTTCAATGAACCTGGGAGTGCTATTGCTAGAGCTGCAAAAAAGATCACTAACCAGCTCTTAAAGTTTATCAAGTAAGTGACATTTTAATCTAAATAGTGCTTGAATACTTGCACTCTTAAATGGTGGGAGAGTATAAGCATCCTAATATCCCTTTGTTGTGAATGCTGCTTCTTTTCATTTCTTACTATTTTTCAATGCACTGCAGGACAGTGATATAATTCTCTTTGACTATTATCTTGACCAGGGAAATACTTAAATGTTCAGCATAGATACGGTTTAACTTTTTCCTTTAGTAGCCTTCACTGGTATTTATAGTATCAAAACATCACTTGACATGAAAGTAGCTCAACCTATAAAGTAAGTTCTGTGCTGTCTAGCATCTGTAGAAGTTCCTGTTGCAGCTTTTCTGACTTGGTTAATTTGAAAGGTTTATTTTAAAAGATGTTAGTTTAGGCAGTCTTCCTGCAAGTAAATCAGGTGTGAAGACACCTTTCAAATCCCTAGTGCTAATTTCACCCTCCTTCCCTCCCATTTTCTGAAATGCACAGTACAGCAGGTTTTCAGATGTAATGTGACTTTCTTAGTAGTATAATCATCATGTGATTTTTATATTTCATTTAATTTTAAGTTACTGTCTTTCAGTTTGTGTAGCTCTTGGCTGTGGCTGGGTTTAATCTAGGAAATGATAACTATGTTTTTGCTATTCCAGTAACAGAGATTTAATTGCATTACAGTGATCAGGACTGTACAAACATTTTTGAATTATGTAGCACAACAGATGATGAACAAGATTGTCTTGATGCTGATCTGGTAAGCTTTTTTAATGAATAATTTCAGTAATGTATGGTTGTAAGAAAATAACACCAGCCTTCAATTATTTTTGATAAAATTGTTCAGTTATTTTTATAGAGATCTTTGTTTATATCTAGACATTTACATAGCTAATATAAACACGGAATATGTTGTGAATGTGGGGAATGATGTGAGGAGATGCTTTATTAAAATAATTTTGAGTTGTCAGTATTCATTAAGAAGTATAACAAATAAGCATTTTTGTGCTGTGGCTGTATGCCAACAACTAGAACAATTATTTCAAGTTTTGCGAGTGCCACTGTATTTCTGAAACGTGTTCATGTGCAGTAATGTAATATAAATATTTCGAGAGTATAGTCTTTCATTGTATTATATGCATCTGTCTATTTGTAAGGTCAAAATTGTTATTCATGTAGTCATAAACGCTAAAAGCTGACAAGTTGGTAACTATAGCAGTGATGCTTTAGCTCAGTATCTCTGTATACCATAATATGAATCATGCATCAGATGTGCATGCCTCATTGAGAATTTAATAGTGTGTATTTATCTTTTATCTGGTAGAGGTAAATATTCACTGTTGCAGTGCTGTATGTTTATTAATAGTGTACCCAAATTTGCCCAAACGGATGTCTTCTTTTCACATCTTGATTTCTAATTTGGCATTTATGAAAAAGACTTCATAAAGTTGGAAAGCAGCTGCTTGCCCTTGCAAGCTAATATGTAGGGAGGAAATTACACCGAGTCCTTTTAGTTCTCTTTCTCACTTCTTCAGCATCACACATTGTAAGTTTTTTCTTTTTACCAAAAGTAACTTGATCACAAGATGTCTTTTCCTAAACTCAGGACAAGAAAATACTCAGAAAGTTTTATGACGTGTATTATCACTGAATTAAATTGTTTACAATCTTTAGTCACTGAGGTTCAAAGCTGATAGGTATCTTTTCATTGCAATTTCTGGTGGTGTTTTTTCCCTTTGTATTAAGGACAAGTGTTGCAGTTGGGAATCTTCAGGTGGTACCCAGGGTCTGTCTTTCCAAGTCTCTCAAATGCTATGTGTGTATATATGTGTTATTTTTTATATGTGCTCATCTTCCGTCTTACTGAGAGAAATTAGAATAAAAATCTGTTTTTATCACAGTATCAAATCTAACGGTACTTTGAGCACCCATTACCTATTTTTTCATATTTAATTTTTAAGATGATTGATTTTTATTTTGTGCAGGATGATGAAAAATGTCTTCCACAAACATCATACAGAAGAAGAAAAGTGAGTTAACTAATCTTTACTATATATACTCAATTCAGGTCCGGCGGGAAGAACTGATTAGCAGACTGTATTGAAATTCTGTGAGGCTGTTGCTCGGTGTTATAGAACATAGTTTTTCCGATGATACTAAGGAAGTAAAATCGTTGCTTAAATAGATCTTTGGTCATTTAATGCTTCTGTACTTGTTCTGCATAGTTTTCTAGGAAAATACTACGTACGAGTTTAATACCAGTGCTGTCCAGTGTAACAGTTTTCAGTTATCTGTATGATACTGAAGTAAAACCATTATTCAGCTGAGATGCTTCAAAAAAATATTTTGAGTGATGGATATTATTAAAATCATCTTGAGAAAAATTTGGTATCAGAAGGTGTATTTTTGTGTGCCTTAGTTATTTAGTAAAAAAACCTTGAAAGATAGTAAAAGTGTGTAATTTGTCAGTTAATTAATAAAGGTTAGGCAAAACATCTGCTAGTATTGTAGTGCCCTTTTTGTTGTAATACAATACGTTTGGAAGTGTGTTTTCTGCTACAGAAATAATTTCAGAGAAATTATCAGGTTTAGGTTTTCTTGTTATATTTCAGTAATGCTTTTTTTCTAACTTTCTTTCCAAGGGACGGGGCTTCAAAAAAGGAAGAAGTGTGAAAAATGGCTATGATGAAAACTGTTGGAAGAAGCAGTGTATGGAGCTGGTGAACTTAATTTTCCAGTGTGAAGATTCTGAGCCTTTCAGGCAGCCAGTTGATTTAGATCAATATCCTGTAAGTTGTTCTTATTAACCTTGTAAAATAAAAATACTACTTAGGTTTTTTCTTTTGGTGTTTGGTATCATAGTAAGATCTCCACATTGCTCTTGCAGCTGTTTATTCTCTTCGTGTTTGTTTGGCTTTAGTCCCAAACCGCTGAAAGAAGTTTGCATTGCTCTGTGCTTAGAACTACGTGCTGTGTGCTCTGCTGCGTCAAGATGTAACATCCATAAAAATATTGACACAGAACACAAAACAACTGTAGAGTGGTGATGGTGTCCAAAAATATCCTGATACTTTAAATATGGTTTGAAACGACTCAGTCTTTTTTTTGCTTGCTTTCTTACTGTCCCTTATAGGGAAATAATTTTAGATAACTCTGTATGTTCTTAATTAAAACTAGTTTCTTGAGGGACAATCTACAAAATCTGTTTACTGAGCCTAAGCTATGACTTTGGGTTGTTTCTTTTCTTTCTCTTAGCTGTTCATGGTATTCCTAATAACTCTTCAGTCTCTTTTGTCTAAAAACCCAACACACTTTCAAGAAAGGAAAAAAAACTTATTAACAAGCATGCAACAGTCTTCATATGGACTTCATATCTTAGGTCTCACTTCAGGTTTTAAAGACATCTTGAGGTTCTCTAAAATTCATTAAGAGGAGAGATAGATGTGTTTTGATTTGAGTTTTGGAAATTTTTTTGTTTGTTTTTTTCTTAACCCAGATCAATTTGTTTCTCATAGTAAAATGCATCAGGGAAAGGATTACATGACTACTTAAGGGCAGTCTCATTTTGATTAACAATAAAAACATTGACCCATTGTTACTGGGTAGCTTTTATTGAGGAAACTTGGGAGAACTGAAACTTGAAATCTGCATATGCAAGCATGTGATGTTGTGTGAACGCATGATCCTTCAGAAATTCTGAAGACCACCTTGAAAATGAGCAAGAGTTTGTATGGGATAATGTGGTGGAGAATTCACATCAACTAAGCTCAGCAGAAGTATTGCTGTCAGCTGGTTAGGTGCTTCTGTTTTCAGCTGATGGTTAAGATAATCTGGGGTCATCTTAGTTACCCTTAAATTACAGAAATAAAATTGATAAGTGGTGGTTGTCCTTTATGCCTTCTGGGATTTTGTTTTCATATGTTTTGTCTAGGATTACAGAGATATTATAGACACTCCAATGGACTTTGGCACAGTGAAAGAAACTCTGGAAGCTGGAAATTACGACACTCCAATGGAACTGTGCAAAGATATAAGACTGATATTTAGTAATGCAAAATCTTATACTCCAAACAAAAAGTCAAAGGTAGCTGTTAATATTGGGGGGGTTATGCTTGTGTTAATGAAATGAAGTATTATTTTGGAATTGGTTTATTTATCAGTACTTTTGATAACACTGCTGATTGGATAGATAGTGGGGGGGAAGTATGACAGAAATACTTAATATGTTTATTTCTTGTTTATCTAGTTGCATAGGATTGCATGCTGTGGTTTTTCTATTTTCTGTACAGGTTTTAATTTTAGAAATGTTTATTCTTGGATGAAAGGTTCTGTTTTTAATATAAGCCACTTCCTTACCTAGATTTATAGTATGACCTTGAGATTGTCAGCACTATTTGAAGAGAAAATAAGACGGATTGTTTCAGACTTCAAAAATGGTCAGAAACAGAATGAAAAACTACGAAGAAACCAGAGGTATACTAGAAGATTTCATAATCAAAGCTCAGTGCAACATCCTACCAAAATGCTCAGGTAATGAAATTACGAAGATGTAGATATATATCACAGCTGACTAATGTTCATATTGACTGTCACATTTAGTCTACTAAGAAGAGACCGATGGGTTTATTAAATGGCTAGCTAACTTCAGTGAGACTTTGTACAATTACTTCTCCTGCAGTAGGAAAGACATACTAAAAAAAAAAAAGTGGTTTTTTTGTAGTATAAAACTGGCTGTGAAATACCAAAGGCAATGAAGAGTAGAAAAGGTTGGGGTTTTTGCTTTTCTTTTTTTAAATCAGTTGAGGAATGAATATTTACTCTGAAATAAGGAGGAAGGAAACAAAGATTTACTTGCTGTATATTTTATGGAGATTACAAAGCTACATATGTTATGTGTTTTATCATGCACAGAAGAAAGTCAGTCCTATGGAATTCATAGAAATTTTCACTTAATGTAGCATTCTGTTGGTAGCTAGAGATGTCTTTTCTCTTTCAAAGGAAAACAAGCCTTTGAGACAACGGCTGATTGACACAATTATCTCATGTATTCTTAATTTGCATATGGGATGAAGTGAGGTAAAACCAAAATCTTGGAAACTTGATTTTATACCTTCCTGCTATTGTCCAGCTTTTCTCATCTGGCAATGAAAGGACAGGAATAGGAGTATTAAGAAAGAAAAGAAAGAAAAATATCTAAGAATACATTACTTTGCCGTGTTTGATTTTCTTCTGTTACAGTTTCAGTGGATTACTTCTGCACTTTGCAATTGTGTTACGTATACATGTTGGATTATACTACAGGCATACCTAGCAGTGGGCTTTAAGCTTTACTGGGATTATTCCCTGGGTTCTCATTTCTTTCCGGAGAAATAAAGATACAAACAATCAGGATAGACAGAAATTTTCCATTGAAACGACATTTCTGTTTGTATCTGAAGAATTGTATGTGACTGGTAAACAAGTCAACGGTGGTCAGCAGGGCTGAGGTTTGGGAGTATTTGGGAGAGTGTTTGGATAGCAGGAAGAGCATATATACCTTGTGTGCCTAGATGAATATCTGAAAACTTGTGACTGTAAGGGAGCAACTGATAAAATAGTTCTAAATGTGAAAAGAAGTGACTTATCACGACTGCATGTAGCACACTAACGTGTATAGTAAGGAAGAATCAGTTTGGTGAGTTTCTCTACAAGCATGTGTTTTATATTAGACAGTAAACTTTAAAGATACACCTTATTTGTGTCTTTGGAACTCAGTTTATTGTGGAATAACGTTAGTATGCATAGCACTTAGTTTGAGCCTTGTGTGCAATTAACAGGAGACTGGCAATTCCAACAGAAATTGAGGCTGCCGTTGCAATTTCCTGGTAAACGATAACAGGATGTTGCTGTCCAGAAGGCATCCAGTATTAACTTGTTTCTCGGAGCAGAGAAAGAATGTCTCCTCATGTGTAACTTCATTAGGAGTGTAGACTGTTATTTTAATTAAAGTAGTTAATACTTATCCTAGTCAAAGTTAAAATTGTCCCGCACCATGTTAACTCACAAATCTAAGGACCCTTCCATAAAATCATATGGCATACAGTTAATTAAACTTTCAGGGAGAAATATTGTTAAAATAGTTGCCACTATTTCTCATGGTGTTACAACTTGCATTGCTTTTACTTCTTTCCCCTTTCACTAGAAATTTGAAGCAGAAACCATTAAAGTCTCAGGCAGAAATTGAATCTGAGCAGGAAGATTCTTTCACTCAACCTACCTCAAGCAGAGCCGCCTGTGTTGCAAGCCATAAACCGAATGCTAGAAATTACAACCATAGTTCCTCTGGTGAATCCTCTGATTCTGCATGCCTGGCATCCTTTGAAAGGAATGGAAAAGCTAGATCCACAACACTAACAAATTGTTCTGCATTATCATCAGGTCAGAAATCGAATCTGTTTCAGATGAGGATTTTAATCTTGGTCATATCAACGAATTTTTCAGTGTTTCCCTTCCTTTATAATTGTCGTAATTTACAATTATGTTCCAAGTTGTTAAGCAAGGTTTGCATTTATGTGAAATTTTTTAGACAAGATTTCTATGCAGTTTGTTTTTTGTGTAATACAGAATTTTGTGTGTATTAATGAATTTTGGACACTTATTACATTATTGAATGTTATAAAAAGATCTGTGTACTAAACACAGAAGCATTTGCTTTACAATCCCATGGAATGCATTGAGCTTACTTAACTTCTATAAATGAAAAAGCTTGCACCTAAGCAGAAATTGGTCAGTGGGATAATTTGCTCCACAGAGCTGTCTTCGTTGTATATCCATTTTGCAGTCAAATGGATGGTATTTTTTTTTGCAGCTTTTATATGGGTATTCATAACAAAGCTGAGTGGAGTAAGACTGATGATTACTTGGTCACTTGATGCTCTTTAAGTCTTACCAAATAGAATAATGGAATTTCTTTGTTTCAAGCAGCTCTTCTGCAAAAGTGGTTGTAGTGAATGGATATTTCTTATTTTAGAGGAAGATGTAGTGTATTTGATAATTGGTACTACATAAAATATAGGCTATATTCCCATATATGTTACATTAAAATTGTCATCCAAAATTAGTAAATAACAAAAGGTCCCTGAGACATAAAAGCCTTCTTGTCTTTTCCTTCTTCCCCTCCATCTCACCTTGACAAAAACTCAGCTTCTTTGAAAGAATAAGAGTGCAAGTTCTGGTAAAATAGATTTGTCAGCTTATGTTTTGTTATTTTTTAACATGCTTTTCTCTTAATTCTCTTATTTGGAAACAGCTGTGTTATTTTACTTGAAACTTAAATATAGGCTAATGAAGATTCCTATCACTGAACACTGTATAAATATGGAGTGGCATATTTTATAGAGCTATCAGTTTCCTATGTGTAAGTCATTAAGACATCATAGTGTATTTTAAGATAATATCATGAGGAAATTTTTAAGATTTCCTGGACCAGCAAAATGTAGCTCTTAAGTGGAAGCTAACTGTATGTTTAGAATTCTAACTGAATATTTATTTTTAGCAGAAAGTGAAATAGAAGGTTCTTTGGTTTCTTCATCTACTTCTTCATCTTCATCCTCTACAAGTAGCTCAGAAGACAGCAAAGAGAGCTCTGTGGCTCTTGTGTCACCTCCACTACACAATGGTGTATGTAGAAGAAAGATCAGCAATTGTAGGATAACTAGAAATCGAGCTGCTCAGAGAAAACAGATAGGTAAGATCTGAGTAGTTATCTTGTGAATGGCCAGTAACACAAGTGTGTATATATGTAAATAAATATTTTACATATACAGCAATTTAAAAAATAATCATTACATTAACTTTTTGATTGGTGGTAGTTCTGAAGCTCTCAAAGTACTACACTCAACTTTGAAAAGATTTTTTTTTTGTTGTTGTTTTCCAGTACTTAGGGGAGGAGGGCAGAAACCGAGAGCCTAGTGAGAGGGAATGTTTTGCAGCATTTTGTATCTTAATGAAAGTAAAAGCAATAATTTGTAAAGAAGTCCTTGTTTTCACGAAACTAGAATAAAGCTGAAATTTATACCTTAGCTAAATAATTTCTCTTTGCAGATAACAAAAGTACATAGCTATTAGTAGGAGTGTATTTCATTTGTTATGTCTGTGGGTTGAACCTGTTCCAGATTTGACAAGACTTAAGAAGCTGCTATTTTTACATTTAAGGTAATAATCTCTTTTTTTTTTTTTTTTTTTTTTCCCCCCCCCTCCCTTTACAGGAGCACCACTTCAGGAGAATGGGAATATAAGAAAAACTGTCAGGAAAAAGTTATATGGAAGTGACTCTGAAAATACTTCTTCGGTGGTGACATCTGAGTCGCTCAGTAATAGTACTGGTAGACACAGAAAAACTCCACGCAGAAGTGCTGCTGTGGCTGCTAATAAGTTAAGGCTAATGAGTGATGTGGAGGAAGAAATTTCAAGCTCAGAAAGTATTGGCATTGGATGCAGGAATAGAAAACTGCCTCACCGAAATGCCTCAGCTGCAGCCAGACGGATGTTACTCGAGGGGTCTGAGGATGATGTAGGCTTAAAGTCTGAAAGTGAAAAAGAAATAGAAGAGCAGCTTACCAAGAGGAAGATTCTTTCTCAATCTGGTTTATCTGTTGCACGAAGAAAATTTGTTAGTGAATCTGAAAATGGAACTTCAGATTCTGAGACAGACACACAGATGAAGCAGAAAAACTGGCAAAGCAATGGTCATAAACAGTTACGTGGGACAGTCCGTGCTGCGTCTCCCAAACTGAAAAGTCCCACCCTAGACTTTTCAGAGGATGACTCCAAAAGCCATAATTCAGAAGATGGGAGCAGTCAGAAAGTTTCTGACCAGTCAACACCTGCACATAATAAGCCTGTGGTGAGCAACTCTGAGGATGAAGTGGATTCTGAATTGGATAGATGGAACAGCAGAAAAGTAGCTGGTCTGCAGCTCGCTCCTTCTTTTAAAAAAGCAAAAGTCTTGAGTGATTTAGAGGACACAGCAGAATCTGAAGCGGAAGACAGAGAGAATGGGAGAAGTTTTGTCTTTGAAAGCTTGGTGCCAGTTAGAATTTTAAGGAGTCAAAGATCTGCACCTGGTGCCAGCTTCAATCACTCTTCTGATACAGAATCTAAGACAGATTCCAATAACAGTAATTACTGTGAAACTTCTTCAAAAACAAAGAAGAGGAAGAGAAAAGGAAAACCAAAAATCATTAGAAAAGGTAAAATTTTTACAGTTAACGCATCTAACTCTTGATACTGACTAGACAGAGAAAATATGAGATTAGTAACTGGATAATGACTGGGAAAATCTGGACTATAAAAAGTGTAATAGTGTTCCTTGTTGTTCTAAAATCACTATAAACAGGGGAAGGAGAACTGTAAGCTATGGTGATGATAACAGTGTCTAGAAATCTAGACAGGTTTGGAGCTGGAGGTTATCAAACATAGCACTGAGAAAACTAATAGTTTGGTGTAGTTCTGTGGCGTTTAGAATTCAGACTCAACACTGGTCATTCTTGTGCAATTTGGGCAATACATTTCTCTATGAAAAACTTGTCATTAAATCATGATTGTTCTTTCCATATTTAACTTACACTTCCTTATCTGCGTGGCAGTATGTAGTAACTAATGCTAAAATACCTGTTCTGAAGTAGTATTGCTGTGCCTGCTTGTTGTGACAGATGTAAGAAACACCAGCTTTCAGGTTGTCAGCATGAAACTAAGTGATATTCTAAAGGGTGCTGTGAACAAGTTCTGTGGTGTATATCTCAAGGTAGCAAAAAATCTCAAAAGGAGCAGTACGTTTGTCTTTCTTTGGACTGTTTCTTGTTCTGAGAATTTTGGTAACAAAACACCTCTGGCTTGTAGTCCTGTTACGTGGAGTTTGCAGGTAAAGTAATAGTTCTTACTTTAGATTATCGTTATTTTCTGTTGGTGTTTTCTGTACCAAAGCAGACTTACAACTGTTATTTTCCGATGAAGTAACTTTATTTTTGTTTATAGTCTTTTGAAGTAAATTTGATTGAAAGATGTTTTAATTATTCTTATTTCCATGGTGTACAGTGAAACCTGTAACTTGATTTGATTTTTTGATTTTATTCTGCCAATGATGTGTAGTGTCCTTAAGACAGGGAGGCACCTTGATGTTGCGTTGGTAGTGTTCTGGTGCATGTCTTGGCTTTTCCTAGGTTCAACATACAAGGGTTTGGGTGCTTTTGGGGGGAGGTTGTGTGTGTGGGAGTGCTGTTACAGATACAGTGGTGACCTTTCTGTTACTTGCTTTAGTTTTATAGGTTTATGGGTGTCTAAGTAACGTATCTAATTGAAGCATCATGTCACTGTTCTAACTATATTATCATACTGATACAACATTACATGAGATCTCTGTAAAGCAGTTAACAGCCAACTGGAGTGAAGAAATGACAAATAGTTGCAGAAGTAAGATGTACTAACCATTTGGCTTGTTTCAAAAAGTTTAGCTTTTCACTTTTTGGTTGGTTGGTTTTTTTTCTATAATTTATCTGTCACTCAAATGCTTGCATGTGCTGCTGACGCATTATGATTTGGACATTTGTTTTTTGGGGGCTTTATTTTAACTTCTCAGAATGATACTAAGATTTATTAAACAGGTTCTGTACATTGTGTCTTCACGTCGTTGGGGAATTGGTCCCGATTTAGAATTTGAAAGACTGTTCAGAGGTCGTGTTTGGTCTAATCCTTCCAGATCTGTCACTGAATTACAGATACCAGATTATGAATTTCTAAAAACTAAGGAATTTGGGGTTGGGGCTCTTGGTTGGGTTTTTTTGTTCCTATTCCCCACCCCCCCAAAAAAAAAAATTCTGAAAGATTTTAAACGTTTTAGAAAAACTTGAGAGAATACCCATAAGTAGCAATAGATGCAGTTGAATCATTAGCTTTTTGTATATCTAACTTTATTCAAGTTCAATTTATTCAGTATGTTTTATAGTGAGTAAAGCAAAATTTTCAGGCTTTGAGAGCTCTCATCACTTGCACTTATCCTAAAAAGGAAAATGAATATGTTCAGGAAGAATGAAATGTGCAGGATTGCATTATATGAACTGTTGCGCACATTTATATGTAGCATTTGGGTTTATTTTAAAGACTTCATTATATAGCTTTTCTTTTATTATTATGGTGTGAAGATCAATCTTGCCAACGGTTTTCCTTACCCACCTCCCTCAAACAAAGTAGTCTATATTGTTTAGCCTTAATGTGTGGGTTGGCGGGAATTTAGTGCCTCACAAATAGTTATCAAAAGGCTTTAAGGGAATTAAAGAAATAAAGATGCTCAGGCTCAAGGGGTTGGTTTGTTGTTTTCCATACCAAGCATACAAAACAGAATTAAACTTTTCTGATTCACATAATACTCAGAGTTGAAGATTGTCATGTTTCAGAGCAAAAATTCCTATCAGTGTTTTCAGTTACTTCCCACAACACTTAATTTGGAAGTTGAGAAAAGTAAGAGCCATCTTCGGTATTGCATTACAAAAGAATAAAATCTGTGTCCAAGCTGCATCCTTACCCATGTTCAGTGTCAACTGAATGCTGCCTTGCCAAAAAATAACGTGGGGGAAAGGATTATTTTTGACAGTGTGTATTTTTTTTCTTCCAGACTGAGTAAATTTTTATCAGCCTTTTATTTCACATTTTCATGTCCTCTCGGTTAGTGGCTTTGATACACACTTGTATCAAAGTGTAAGAATGTTGAGAGGAAAATGATTGTCTCTTGAGATGAACCTGTCTTGACAGTTTTCCACAAGGAATGCTTACTACTTTTGTTTAAAAAAAAAAAAAGAAAAGAAAAGTCTTAGTATTTATAGCTACTAAATGTACTGCAGATGTTTCTTAATGTTTGTTGTGGTTTAACCCCAGCCAGCAAAGAAGTACACACAGCTGCTCTCTCCCTCCACTCCCCGCATCCCCAGTGGGATAGGGGGGGAAAATCAGAAAAAAGGTGAAGCTCGTGGGCTGAGATAAGAACAATTTAATAATTGAAATAAAATATAATAATTGTAATGAAGAAGAGAAAGAAACAGAAGGGAATAAAACTTAAGGAAAAAAAAACCCAGGTGCTGCACAATAATACAACTGCTTACCACCTGCTGACCGATGCCCAGCCAGTCCCCCAGCAGCGATCAGTGGCCCCCAGCCAACTCCCCCCAGTTTATATACTGGGCATAATGTTATATGGTACGGAGTATCCCTTTGGCTAGTTTGGGTCAGCTGTCCTGGCTGTGTCTCCTCCCGGCTTCTTGTGCACCTGCTCCTGGCAGAGCATGGGACACCGAACAGTCCCAGACTTAGTGTAAGCACTGCTGAGCAACAACTAAACCATCAGTGTGTTATCAGCATTATTGTCACACTAAATCCAAAGCACAGCACTGGACCAGCTACTAGGAAGAAAATTAACTGTATCCCAGCTGAAACCAGTCTGTGTTTCAACATTAGTCATGTGAAAGCATCCCAGATAGACTTGAACTGCTGAGTTCTGTAATTGACTATTTAACTCTAGACTTGTCAGAACTAGGTTGCCGTAGTCTCTAAAGTTTAAGAAAATGGAGGGGGGGGGGGGGTGTGTGTGTGGAGTGGATAATGGCTTTATGGAACTGAAAATCTTACTTGAATGTGCTTCACATGCCAAAACTTCCGAGTCAAATACAAAACTTAAGTTGGTTTTTTTTTAATGGGTGGGATTTGTACCATTACTTTATGAGATTTGAAGACACTTCTAATATGATAAAAAAGGAATATGTTTGTACAAATACTTAATCTAGTGCAAATTTTTATTTTTTAGAGTAGGCAATTGGTAACATTTCCCTTATCAAGCTTGTTTAACACATCATTTCTAAGGAGAAAACAAGACTGGTTAATTATAAACACTTTTCCTTATACCTTTTGCGTAAACAGTGATGCCAAACTGGTACAGAGTAACTGCTCAGAGGCTAATTTTGTCTTTAAGCAGCAAAGGTATTTATGTCATGAAACGCCGGGGAGCTAGCCGATTCACACCAGACAAACTAGCTCCAAAGTTTTCCATGAAAAGTCATGTAATTTATACAGTTTTCGCATGAGGTTACAACATCTTTACATACATAATTTGATTTTGACACCTAATCATCCTGTTCATAATAGGTGGGATGTAGGTGGAGTAAACCTTTCAACTTTCTTAATTCAGCGATTTCCTGACTCATGGTCTCCTTATCTCTTTCAGGTGCCCACCTTATCTTTTCTAATTATTCAGAGCACATTAACACAAGCACAGCATCACCCAGAGCATTGTACCAAACTCATCCTGACTAATCTTTTTAAGACCTTGCTCTGTTTCAGCATTTCCCATGAAATATATAGAAGCTGCCACACTGGGTAGCTAACACTAAGCTTTTGATCTCTTTAGCTTGTCCTTTGAATGTAACATGACTGTTCAGTTTATATTGTTGTGTTGTAAGGCTTGATGAAAGTCTGGTTTTTCTTCTTGCCAATTCTTTAATACTCTGGTGAAACTGTAGCTTCTGCTGTGTTGTACTTTTTATGTCCGTGGGTGTGAAATACTAATTTATTTTCCAGCTCTAAGTTGGAGCAAAACTCCTCTTGCTCACATTTTGTCTCTTAAACTTTTTTGATTCTTTTTTTTTCTTTTCTTAATTTTACTTAGGCTATTAGCTTCTTTGGCAATCAGTGTTCATTCACTAGATAAAACTGCCAGTCATAAAAGCAAATTGAGCATTTCTTTCCATGTGTAGTAGGCAAGTGTCAATATGTGTTATCAGTTAGTTGCCAAGGGCTGCATTTGCTTAATAATCATAATAACATTACCAAAGACCTTAGTGAGAGTCAGTAAGAAAATAAACAGTACATGTTTTTAGTTTAATATCCATCTTTTTGCTTTAAGGTGGGGTTGTTTGTTATGGAACAGTCTTAATTCAAAATGTTTAATGTCCCCTGCCCTGTATAACCACCCAAATGTTGAAATGTGTGCACAGCAGAATGTAACTTTTTTGGTTTACCGTAAGTTTTAAGCTGATGCCCTTTTAAAACTTAAGAGACCCCATCTAAAGGAAATCCTTCAGGTAAGTATGGGGCAAGAGTAAGCATCACTGGATTTCTGAAATGAAAAGCTGTGGAATATGCTCTTTAAAAGTCAATAAGAATAAAATACAGTAATGAATACTTGCATTGTTTGGGTCTCATTGCAGAGTCATCTGCCAGGAGGGCTCAGGATGCTGTTAACTTATTGAGAAACTTAATGTTATTTTTCCAGCATGTACAGAACCAGAATACTTAAAGACATAGGGCCAAATCTGAGGCTTCTTTCCTGTCAAAGGGGAATATATCGTTGTCCTATACAGTGTTCCTTCTAGGCAAGTAACTTCCGGGCTTTTCGTTTTCTTTATATTGTGAGTTATTCCACCCTGCTGTTTTGTTGGAACATTAGTTACCCGGTACATGAAATGATAGCTAGCTTTGCATGTTTACTGTAAAACAAAATATTTCCATTTCATTTTATCTAATCTTTTAATCTAATTCAGGATATGATTGCAGGTAGTCACATAATTATTTTTAAATTAGCAGATGCCCTTTCTAGCTCAGTTTTTTCCTCAACAGGCGCAACAACAGATGCGCTGTTAGCACAGCCTAGTTTACTGTGGTTTGCCGAACAGCTGCATGTATTGCTTCTTTCAAAAGAGGCTGATAGTTAACTGTAAATAGGAGTCTAAACTGGCTTTTACTTCTAAAAGTTATTGTTAGGTACTGCTGGAGTATGTGCCTGCTTTTATTTACATACATACATATAGGCACATAGATATTATATAAATATGTATTTAAAAATAAACATATATTCTCTCTATGTATAACTGTCTATATACTATGTATACTATGCAGTTAACCAGCTGAGCAGTTTATGTGGAAGTTTGGTTATTTTTTAAATATATAATACATATACACCACATAAAATATAGTATATTGTAATGTATAATACATAGTGTATATATAGCACTGCAATGTATATTTATATTCTATATTTTACATGATATAGATGTATATACATGGCATGGTTTTATAATTATTTTTTTTAAAAAAAGGCAGAGTTTTCACATAAATTGCATAACTGGCCAGTAGGGGTTGGAAAATACTTTGCGGACTGTAGTGCACCCTGCAGATTACCTGACTTGTAGGTATGGCTGGATATTCCTACCCACTATTGCAGCCTGGACTTCCAGGATTAGTGTTTCATGGCATGAACTCCAGGACTGCTTGTCACAATGGTAAACTTGATGGACAAGGCCTTCATATCGTGGTGCCTTTCTTCTAAATGTTCTCCCAGTTCTTGCGGGTAGTAGAGTTTTTTCATCCTCTCCTTCCTGCCTGTGCAATCTGTTTGTACCTTTGCAGCATTTAATTCAGGATGTTCGTTGTGGAGTTTCATTAAGCTTTAATTAAAGCTTTTATTAAAAAATAAGATTAGTTATATACAGATTTGCACCTAATTTAAGCTTTTGCATAGAAAATGTAGTTTTAATATTCTGGTGCTGTGTTGCAGAAAGGCTGGATTCCTTTATCCTTTAGTCTTGCATTCCATCTTATGAGTTAGCTGCTGAAACTTTGAAAATACACGTGATCTGTTTATTATGATAAAGTTGGGTTTTTTTTATTCTAAAAACATGCATCTGCAAACAGCTAAGCATCTAACTGTGAAAAACTGGCTAAAATAATTCTATGCATTTTTTTTAACTGCTTTTCTTGGAATAGTTCCAGGTGATGTCTTTAAGATTTAAACATTTATTTCTTCAGAAGGCAAAAGGAGATTTATTAGTACTCATCATTAAGCCTGAGCAGTCTTTTCCTCCTTTCCAAACTGCCCTTCTAGAATGCCAGTGTAGCTCAAAGCAGATGCAGGGGAATTTTAATCCTGGGGTTGGGTTATACGTTTCCACACTAACTGGTCAAAATGTCTCTTCGTACCAGTATGCTGCTGTTTGCCACTACTAGTATGTTAAGATGTATCATTACATTTATGTACAATATTTTCCTGTTTCAGGTGTAATTTACCATGGTTAAAGCTCTTTGCTCCTGCCTGTTCAGGGTTACCTCCTAACAGCTATGAGTGGCAGCCGTATGTTGTGTGCACGTCTACTTGATAGTATTGTAGTACAGTATATAATTTAAGCTTTAGCTCTTCATTTTTTTTATCTGTAAATTAGTTCACCTTTTATACAGCATTATGTGGTGGTATTTAGCAGAAATGTGTTACAAATTGGCCATAAAATCAGACAGTACAAATAGTAACAGTAGTAGTGTTCATGTATAATTTCTGGAAACTATTAGAAAAGACGGTAAATTAATTATCCTTTGGAAATGTAAAAATAGGAATATACATGAGTTGCACATAAAAAGATTTACATTGAAATAACGATCAGATTTGGTATCTGAGGAGATTTTTTAATATTGGCACTCAAGCTGGACGTTGACTTTGTTTCCCATAACTTTTTTTTTACTTTTCTAAATACATCTTCAGTGCATTTATTCTTGTCAGAGTTTAGGGAAAATGTTGCCCTGTCCTTACCTCAAAAGTGAGGAACTTGTGAAAAAGAGAGTACAAGTGACTTGCAGTGTTAACACTTCTGGTTGAGCTGGTCAGAAGGAGCAAAGAACTGAACCTTACTTGGTGTTAAGTCTCGTGCTACTGTTCCTGTCTGGGTGGCTGTCATTCTCAGAAGGCATTTGGCCATTAGCAGTTCAGATAATTGAAACAAAGTTAGTAAGACAAGCTTGTTTCATCCCTCTGTAAAGGAAGACAAAAGAGCGTGCCCTCTCTAAACTCCTCTTGTTTCCCTAAATTTCTGCTTAAAAAAACCACTTAGTTGCCTAGTGTTCTGCAAATATACAGTGGCTGCCGTGATTTTTCTGTTTGCTGAGTACAAGTAGAGAATAATCAAAAGTAATGAGTTTAAGCTAGAACAAAATTGACTGTTATCAGGAGATAATAGCCTGATATAATGTAGGGGCTTTAATGGAGTACATATGTATCAATTTCGCTCATAAAATCAGTAACAGCTACAAAGAAATATGAGATGGACAACAATCTTGGGAAAACTAACTTTGCAAAACACATTTCTGCAAAAATAGCAGAATTTTATTGTTTTTTATCAAGTCTATGCAAAAAACTTCGAGAGTTTCTGCTTTATACTTACGAGTAAATCTGTTTTATTTGGGAGATGAAAGTTGAAATCATTGATCTTCATAGCATCACATTATTACAGAGTGCGTATTTTTTTTAAAACCCAACATAACAACAAGGGCTATATTAAAAATAAAAATACTGAACGGAAGATTCACTGTTACAAGCAATCTTACTGTTTAAGTTTCTGAGGAACTGAACAGTTTAAATGTTCTGTACACATGTGAAACAATACTAAAATTGTGAAATCCATCTGTGGCTTATGTCTACATAAAATACTGTAACCTTTTTTTTTTAGAAACAAAAGGTCTAAAATGTATAGTAATTAATTTTGAGAGTTCTAGTAAGAAAATTACAGCTTTAATGATAGAAGTATTAGTAATATGAAAGCATTTGTTTGCTAAGTTAGGTAATACTTAATTTCTAAGCTAATTCGAGTATTCTAACTGGAGTATTGCTAAAGAACGTTACTTTTAAACCGGTTCATTATCTCAAAGCACAAGAGTAATCCTGAGAGTTAACAGTATGCTTAGGACTGGCTGATTGTGCTTTTAAAAAAGGCTTAAGGTAAATTGGACATAACAGTTGCAATTTAAATAAAAATGCTTTTGTGTGTTTTATTAAATGTAGTAGAGCTTCTGCTTAATTATTTCAGGAATGTAAATTACTAAAAAGAGCTTTTACATCTTTATTTTGTAGAATCACTATCTGAGGAGACTGGACAAAGTGCAAAAGTGCTCAGGAGCAGGACGTGCATCATTAACTACAAGAAACATATAAATCTGTCTAATGTGGCTGAGAAGAAAAATCCACGCAGATGTGCCACTTTGGCAGCTAATAAGATTAAGATAATGAGTGATATAAAGGAAGAATTATCAAGCTCAGAAAGTGTTTACACAGTAAAGAAGAACAGAAGACAGTTTCATGGCAATGTTTCTGCAGCATCCCGGAAGAAACTGATTGACAGTTCGGAGGCAGATGCTTGCTTAAAGTCTGAAAATGAGAAAGAACAGTTTCCTGGCAGAAAAAAACTTTCCTGCCCTGAATCATCTGCTCCTAAAAGAAAATACATTAGTGAGTCAGGGAACGAAAAAACAGAATCAGAGGCAGAGATAAAAGTGACTCAAAAGTGGAACGATGCTAACCACAAGCAGGCAAACAAAACAGTCTGTACTGTAGCTCTTAAAAATCTCAAATATGACTCTTCAGAGAATTCCACAAACCACAAGATGGAAAATGGGAGAAATTGGGGAAGTTCTAGTCAGTCGACTTCAGCCCACAACCATTGTACAAGCAACTCCGAAGAGGAGGTAGATTCTGACTTAGCTAAACACAAAACTAAAAATATTAGAGAAGTCTCAAATAAAAAATCTAGAGCTTCTTTCAAAAGATCAAAATTACTGGATGACTTCAAAGAAACAGCAGAATCTGAAACAGGGGGGAAGAAGGATGAAAAAAGCTCAGAATCAGAGAATGTGGAAGCACCTGGGACTGCAGGAAGTTCAAAAGCCAGTTTCAATTTTTCCTCTGATTCAAAATCTGGAACTGATAACAGTATCTATAGTGATGCCACAGAAACAAGAAAGAGGAAAAGGAAATCAGAAATGATTAGAAAAGAAATTACCAATTCCAGTTTACGTAAGCCTTCTAGAAGACCCCAGCGAAGGAAACGTTGGAAACCTAATAAAGAAAATGACTCTGAAGATTTGGATTACACCCAATACAGAAGAGCTAATCGGCGTTCTAAGATAAGAACTCGGAATGGTGGTAGACGGACTGTGAGATACGATGATTGTGATGATGATGATGATGATGACGACAGAGGTTTAGATGATGCAGATTGCAAAACGTAACCTTAAAAGGAAAAGCCAGTCCACTTTTTTTTTTTTTTTTTTATGGTAATAGCACTAGAACTCATGATGGATACTGGCTTTTCTTTGTCCTACATTTCAGGGAATATATTTATATTTTTCTATGAAAAAGTTATGAATGTGATTAGATGATGACTTTCTCCTTTTCATATTTTGACTTGCACTTGCCTGCCCATGTAGCAGCATTTAGCACAGATGCCAAAATGTGCCTCATTATAGGGGCAATTTTTTGTCTTTACTGGTATTTTATTACATATAACAAGAGTTAAAAAAAATGTTAAAGCACTGCGCAACAGATTAATGGCAGTATGTTGAGTATTATTGTTATGGGTGCTGCAATGGAATACTACCTAGGTCATACAACATTCAAGAACAGATTTCAAACATCTCTAACGCTGTATGAAATCATATACAATAGTAACAGGCTTATAAATAATACTATACACTATAAAAATCTGGTGGATGCTAGCATTGCATCAAAGGAGTAATGAATGGTCACAGGGCCAATAACTTTACAACTTGTATTAATACAGATGTTAAAGGTTCTGTACTTCCATTATTGATAACGTGACTAGAACCAGTTACCGGTGACAGAGTCTATTTGCCAATTAAAAAGGCATATTGGTGCTGGTGGAGATAGGGTTTATGCTGACAGGTAGTACTATCATCATCAATGTGACTTCTATACTGTAAACTTAAGCATATGAATGCAGGTGAACTCTTGGGCCTAAGGGTTTTTGTGTGTTTTCTTTATAAAATAGAAAAACAAACAAAACACTTGTTCTGTTTTCTTTATGCGTGAAAAGCTTAAGGTGCAGGATTCTTACATTCCAGACCTTTTTGCTACATTTCTGTTGTTCTTCCATATTTAAACTTTTAAGTGCTTTAATGGTAGACTTCTCATTGATTAAAGCATATCAGTTTCTGATTTTTGCAGTATATCTTCTATTTTCGAAGTGTTTGAGGTGGCTGTTGTTGACAGGAAGTAATTCTTGCATAGAAGATCGAAGAAAATTTCTTTAGGAAAAATGTGTACATTCTTGCTTGACCACATATCAACTACGAGAACACACGGCACCTCCAAACTCTGACCTTGCTTTTCCCTGGAGCTGTTGTGGCAGAAATCCCATGATTGCTGCCTTCAGTCCAGCACCAGGTGCTCATGCTCTCTGTGCCTTTCCCACTCTCTGCTGCAGGTTTCCTCCCTCTGCTGGCTTCCTTCTTTCCCCTTAGTAAGACTTAGTGACTCCTGATCTCATTGTTCAGTAGGAGGTATGTTAGAATATTGGATTTATCCCAACCCAGCTCATTTTAACTGAAATAGCCAATTTGTGAATCAGTCTTCCAGCAGATTGGACTGGTAGGTTTTTGGGGAGGGGGGGGGGTGGGGGAAGTTAGTGCAGCTGCATAATCAACAGTCATGAATGCCAGAACTGCTTGTGCAAGTGGAAGTGAAGTAACAAGAAAGGGAGTCCCCTTACCAAGCAGTCAGTGAGAACTGCTTCTCCAGCAACATTGCTCTCATTATTTGCCAAAAGGTGTATTTACCATCACATCATTTTGGTATCTAGAATGTTATCTCAGTATAGAGAAAGAATTTTTCTTTTAAATTTTCTTTTAAAACTTCTGTATGAAGTCCAAAAATAACCTAGTTTATGTAATTCTTGCCCCAGGAATTTTATTTAGAACATAGTCCTTAATGTGATACAGTAGAATTTTGTAAATTTAAGATAGGTTTTATCTGATTTCTTTAAGTCGATTTCTAAAATATGAACACAGTTGTGTTTAGTGATGAAACTTTGAGGTGGCTTTGTGTATCTTACCTTTTAGGGGCAACTTTGTTAAAAAGAGAGTAAGTCAAGTGGTATTTTTGTATTACCCATAAATTGAATGCATTGTTCAGCAGCTGCTTATGATCAGTGTTTAATGGAGTATAACCTCCAGTACAGGAATAAATACTGATATAATAGTTCTTAAGTGAATGTCAGATATTTTTTTTTTTAAATCTCAAGTATAAACTGCTGAAGCGGGGCTGGTGTGTTTGTATTTCTAATTCAGGCTTAGATTTAAAAAGGAGGGGTTTGTTCTTGCCCTTTTTCAGATGCTGTATTCTCTGTCATACCGCATTCATGTGCTGTGCGTTCGTGGTGATCCCTGAAAGCTGGGAGAAGGCTCTGGTCCCTGTACTTACATAGCTGGGAGGGCACTGCTGGCCTAGGGACTGCGGCACTTCATTTTCTAAGCAGAGAGAGTGCTGGTTTGTATTCCCCAATTTTATACATACAGCCAGGTTCCAAAGAGCCAGCAGGAGGAGAAATTATTAAACTGGAAAGGGACATTTTAACCCTCTAAGATTTTGAATTATTATTATTTAGTTTATTAAAATGAGCATGTTTGGTGGAAATGGCTCTCTTAAGCCTTGCAGAAAACAGTTCTTCAGTCTTCCTGGTAATTTTAATCAGTTGGTATTCTTTGTTTGGTCTAGCTGTACTCAGGGAAGTAAAGTGACGCAGTGGACCTGTAAAAGTTTATTTAAAGCTGCTTAAGGCGATGCATTTATAAGCTGGGTTTTTTTTGGGAGGGGTGGTTTTGTTTTAAAGCAGGACCTGAATCTGGGATAGGGACTGGGCCAACGGGAGCGCAGGGGCATCAGCTTCCTCACGACTTCTACAGTGTACCTGTGGAAGCGGCCCAAAGTAAAGCTGTACATGAAACTGCACCGTCACTGCGCTCTTCCTTGCACGGGCCGGGTGTGTTGGGCCGGGTATGTGCCTTCCCGTGTCACTTGGGCCGGGTACGTGCCTTCCCGTGTCACACACCGAGCGGGGGCCGGGCTGTGCCCTGCCTGCCGGGGGCCGCCTCCGCCCCGCTGCCCCTCCTGCCGGTGCCCGGCTCGGCGGCGGGCGAGGCCTGCCCTGAGGCCGGGAGGAGCCGTGCGGGGGGACGGGGGCCTCAGCGGCTCCTCGCTGCCGCCGGCCGGCCCTTCGCCGGGGCCCGGCCACAGAAGCGGCCGCGGCGCGGCAGGCAGCGGGGAGGCCTCCGGCGGCCCGCTCTATGGTCCGCGGGGCCAGAGCGGCACCGGGGTGTAGCGGCACTCGGTGGTACCGGCGCACCAGAGCGTCTCGGCGCGCAGGCGCGGTGCGCTGCGGGGCGGCGGCGATGGCGACCTTCTTCGGGGAGGTGGTGGTGGCGCCGTCCCGCGCCGGCGTGGACGACGAGGAGTCGGCGGAGGAGGCCTGCGAGGAGACGCCCGAGGACCGGGAGATCCGCAGGGAGCTGGAGAAGAAAAGGTAGCGGCCGGCCTCCTGGCTGCCGCGGCGCGGCGGCCCCCGCGACGGACCTCGGGGGGGGCCGGGGCCGGGCCGGGTGAGGTAGCGGGGCCGCTGCTCCACTTCCCGCCGCCTCTTTTGTCAGGGAGATCGACGTCCTCTGGACCCTGAAGCCGGGCGCGCCTGCGGGAAGCTCTGCCGACCAGCCGTTTGCGTGCTCTCAATTTATAGTAGCGATAGGACATAACGCTGCAGGTAGGTGGTGCGGCCTGCAAAACCAAACCGTCTGGGGGTCTGAAATACTGTTGTTCTTCTGCTGCTGGCTAAATTGAGAAGGCAGGAGGTTGGAAGAAAGTGTAAGTGTTGCCAGGGCACCCCCTTTGCCACAGCCTTTTTAACGTTGGTCTCTGCTGGAAGAATGGTCCTTAGCCCGTGTCCAGCCCTTCTTTTAGGGAGTGGAGTTTTAACCCCGAGGCAGCTGAGCCGTCCAGAGAAAGCTAAAGTTAGTCTGTATGTGGGAAATAAGCTTTTTGTTACAGCTGCTTATTCCCTTTGTCAGGTCGTGGTAAAATGATATATTTTTAATGGAAAGGCAGAAGCAAAGTATGTTTTGGTTTTGGATTTTAGTTGGGGCAACCTTCCATTTTCTTTATTTGACTCTTGATTGGTAGACTCATCTGGGCTGTTTGTTAATTGGCAAAAGTTTCCTTTTAATGGTAGCAAGCTGCTCAGTGCAGTCTAGTGTTTTGAAACAGGGATCTGCCAAAGATGTAAAATTATGGGTCGATAAGCTGTAATTTCTTTAATTTCTAATGAAGTGACTTTTTAAATTTTTTTTTTCTTGATGAATCAGTCCCTTTTTGACATTCTCATTCCCCACTTGTTCCAAATGGCCTCTTTTGAGGTGATTGTCATTAGGCCTAGTCTCGAAACACCCTCTCCCCTTCCTGCACACACTTACCAAGGTCTTGAGTTTTTTAATAGCTGTTTCCCTGTGGATATAAAGAAAGTCTTTCTTACATTTAAGTCACATCTAGATGACATTTAGAGACTAAGTTAACTTTGCTAACTTGTTTTTTCTTTGTTCAGAGTTTTTCTTTGAAAAATACTTACAGATATTTTAGATCTGTCTTCTGCTCAACAGTAGCTTTTGACAGGAATTTGATTTATGAACATTTGATTTAGGATCTCTTTTTGCCACTAAGTCATGTGTTATCTTGTCTCTTCCTCCTAAAATCAGTGTAATAGTTTTGCCTTGCTGGTTCAGTAATTTTTTTAAAATTTTTTTCTTGAGAAATCTGTTTTATCTGATATGTCAACAAGTATTAGAGACTTAATTTTTAGATCCTTAGGGTATACTAAAGGAATAAAAGTTGACTGTAGTGATATAAGTCCTAAGAATACATGGTTTTGATGTTAGGGATCTCTACAGTTCAAACCGCTCTTTTAAGTCTTGATACTATGAGGTTACTCACATTCTTGATCTTTGCTGGATTTGGTCAATAAATATATGTCAATTAAAAATAAGTTACTGCTTTTTTTTTAACTTGAGATTGCAAAGAAATTATCTAATTCAGTTTGAGTATTGTAGAACAGAGATTTTATCCTTTATAAATTAAGAGTATGTATTGTTTTTTGCAGCTTTTCTGTCATCTTTTATTCTGGATTCTGTATGTTGGGAAGTAGTTGGAGTTGTGAAGCTGTGGAATGAGTGGTGTCGAACATCCAACACAACAAATGTCCTCCCAACAGATTCTTTCTGTTTGTTCTACCAATTAATATCGGATCCGACAGTAAGTGACTTAGCATGCATTCCTTTATATTTCAGTTTTCTGAAAAAGAGAGCAGCCTTTGTCCACCCCCTGCCCAGGGTAAACAAAACATTAAGGCTGTTGTATTCTGAATGAAGGATCTAAAACTTATTTTGAAGTTCTTGCATGTGAAGTTCAGTACAAAGAAGGTGTATGACAACCTGACTGCTTCACATGAGTTGTGAATGAAAAATTCTTGTATGAAGTAGAGTTGAAGCAGCCCAAGAAAACTGAAGTTGTTTTTGGCTGCAGTCACATTATCTTTACATGTGATTATGAGCTGTTGTTGTGTTCTTCAAACCAATTGCTTATGCAACTTTTTTTTTTTAAGGTTTTGTTGTGCCAGTGTAGTTGCTACGTTGCTGAGGATCAGCAATTCCAGTGGCTTGAAAAGGTAAAACTGGCAAGGCAGCAAATCAGAGTAATCAGATCTTGGGTGGCGGTCTTCAACTTAATGTTAAGTGCCTCTTCCTCTCCGATACTCCAAAACATGACAGCATAGTAAATAACTGTTTTCCCTGTGGGTTTCTTTTCTTAAGTATTCAACAAATGAACAAATTTACTATCTGCAGATTCTATGAAACTCCTTTCTAGATGCTAGCAGTTGTATCTGCACTTACGAACTTTGTGCAGTTACTTCTTTTGGACGGTTTCAATTTTGTTGCCCTTTCCAAACCTTTTTGCTGTTTGGATTAAATTTTCTATGGCTTATTTCAGCTGCATCTCAGCTCTGATAGTATCCTTCCTTAAAAAATACTAACATAACTGCATTTGTACGGCTGCCAGAGGATCATCAGACAAACATGTTGTGAAACTCACTAATGGGTGTGTTCTGTGCCTTTCACAAGGAGGAACTCTAAAGGAAGGTGCCTCCAAAGCAGTATCTGTCCCATTTGTTCATAGACTTAATATGCCAAGTGCCTTACCCCAGCATCATTCAGGTACAGAAATGCTGCTGCGTCATTCAGGTCCCTCGAGGTATCATCATGTTGATTTTGATAAGATAAAGCCAGTGGGGGGTATGTTCTGGCTGTTGATTTTCTTTATGGATTTGGGTCACTGTGTAGCCTCAAGGAGGTATGGCTTAATTTGTCCTGCTGTCTGCCTGCTAACGAGCTT
Source organism: Falco biarmicus (assembly GCF_023638135.1). Taxonomy (NCBI): domain Eukaryota; kingdom Metazoa; phylum Chordata; class Aves; order Falconiformes; family Falconidae; genus Falco; species Falco biarmicus. The sequence goes on along the minus strand of NC_079289.1, from coordinate 78,247,757 downwards.
CCTGTAAATCTTGGCTGATCTGATGAACAAGCAGAGATTCTAAAGCTATTATGTTACACTGAATTTGTGTAAGGCTGTGGCTAGAGATACAGAGTGAGGTAAAAAGTGGTGCGTCCGCTGAGAGCAAGTCCTCAGCTGGAGCTGAGTGATCCCTCAGTCTGGCCTGCCAGCTGGGCCAGCCAGCACATGAGAAGGGTTACCTGGTTCCGAGGGAGAACTATCTCAGTGTGAGGGAGCTGGAGAGATAATGGGAAGGCAAAGAGGATGGAAAATGAGAGTAACTTCACTGAACAATACAGGGTTTTCAGACCCGAGTTTGTGGAATACTAGCCTTTTGTGGTTCCTTGGCTTGTTCAACAGTTTAATTTGCTTTGGTGCGGGGTAATGGTTCGCTTTGAAGTTCAGAAACCCTAAGACCAAAACGATTTTGGTTTTGTGTATTCCACACATTCTTGCACTTTGTTTAAACCGGGATTACAAAAGAAAGCTGACTGTGGTTTTGCTGTCTTCCCCATTTGTGTTTTTCCAGCTATTCACGCCTATATGCTATTTCAGACATAGATGTTCATGAACAGTTGGAGTGTACAGTTTTACCACGTCAGTGTTCTTTTAGACTTCATGGTCGTTTTTAAATTTACAGCAGAAACATTGTGCTGGTAATCTTTTGCTTTTAGTGTGAGTTACAGACTTGTTTTGTATTCCATAAATTCTGATTCACTGAGTGTCTTCACAGTCTCCATGAGTCAGATTTTTAGTTATGTGTTTTCTCAGTACGTGATCACTGACAAAATGAGAACATACAGAATAAGTTTTGCAGTCGTGCATATCAGTCAGTGTTTCCAACAAAGTCAATTAAAAGTGTTTGTGCTTCTGAAAAGTTTTATCGGTTCTGTATTACAGTGGTAGCACACTGATGTGAGGGAACAGTCAGCCTCCCTTCTGTGATTGGTACCATGTACAGAAACAGGCAAATTTATGTTGTGGTTACCAAATTCCCTATTGCCTTCCTGGTCATAAATCCGAAGAGGACAGTGAAACAGAAGGCGCAGGTTTATCATGCTTCTGCTTATTTTGACATACGTTATTTAAAAATAATGGAACGCTGTGCAGCATATTGGTGTTTTGTGATGGCATATAATGAATCCAAAAGTGTGTTTTGTACAGTGTTTTTGAAACTTTCTTCCTTGAATTTGAGGAAGACTGTAGAAAAATTAGGGTTCTCTTTCTCAATTCAACTGAATATAATAAAATCTCAGTATTTACAATGAAGACTCAAATTTTTAAGTACCGTAGAACGTCTGGGGAGCACGATTTCAATTTCAAATGTCTTGTAGCTTAGCAAGCTGCCTTCCTGTCATAAGCAGCCTGGTTTTATTTGGAGTCCTTTTCCTTTCTGTGATCACCACTAGTAAAAATGGTAAATCTTAATATATTTGCAGGTGAATAGAAAGTGCTGAAAACCTAAAGCCTCTCCAGAAAATATGGTAATATGGTAAATACGGTAAAAAAAAATTGGTAAATATGTTAGCTGTTCTTTTGGGGTTTTTATTTGTGCCCCAAGAGCAATGCGTGTGGAATTTCTGGCTGAAGGTTGCTGTTCAAATTTTAGTTAGTCCTGCAAACCTTAATTAAACTGCCATTTGCACTTAAATAGAAGTGACTCTTTGTGGTTTTATGCTGTTACCGTGAGAAGATAAATTTTGCTTATGTATTAACATTTTTATTTCAGGTTTTGGGCTGTATGCAAAAGGAGGGCCTGCAAGTAACCATTCTTTCAACGTGTCCTGTAGCTGATTATAAAACTCAGGAATCCACTTTAACACTTCCATCTCCATTTCTGAAAGCCTTGAAGACAAAAGAATTCAAAGAGCAGATCTGCTGCCCACTGCTGGAACAACCTAACATTGTGCGAGATCTTCCTGCTGCTGGTATTTTGAAATTCCAGTTATTTACAAGGCTGCTGGTGGCAACACAAAATTCACTTTGAAGGGCATCCCATTAAAAATGAGAATTTTTATTTAGTTGTGTGAACTGGCTAATAAGTTAACTTTTTGGAAACTTAATTCCTAACTGTTTCACATCTTACATGTTGCCTTGTAAAACAGGGACAAATTTCAAAAATACCCACAAATCCTTTTAAGTGTTGCATGGCACATAAGTGCTGGCAAATTCTTCAGTATGGCCTTTTGTATTGTATTGTATATTGGGGGTATTGTAGATTGGGGTATTGGGGCATTTTACTTAGGAACCGAGTATGTTTTATTAAGTTATTTTCATCTGAGCATCCAGGCTGAGGCTCATAAAAGTCCTTTCTGCATATTACAGGTAAAGTAGGTTTCACAGGGCTACTGGTCTCCCTCATGTAAAAGTTAGATTCAGTTTTATTATGTAATGTAAGAAAGCCCAGGCTTTTTGTTTCGCAGTACCAAATTAGTGGTAGCATCATGAGGAAAAATTTGTACGGCAGGAGCTAGAAGTGGATGATTTTTCTCAAAAAACTTTTATCTTGTTTTGAGTTTTTATGTTCAGTTGTTTTTTGAGGGTGTTTTGTTTTTGTTTTACAGAAGCTAGTATTATTTTTGTTTACCAGTCATACACAGTTTCCAGTTAAGGTATTTTCCAGGAGCAAACACCAAGTGCATCTTTCTAATTTTCGGTGGTTTGTTTTCCTGTGTACCTGGGGAATGAGGAATGGATGGTCTAGCAGTAAGGATCCTGAGCAGTTAACATATAAACTTTTGTGCTTTTGAAGTTCTGACCAGAACACATGTGATTTTATACACAGAACTGAGATTCCTTCTCTGCTGAATGTAACACACATTTTCTTTTGACTTTTATTTAGTTTTGAGTTATTGTCAAGTATGGCACATTCCTGCAGTGTTGTATCAGTGTTACACTGACATTATCAAACTGGACACAATTACAATTGAAGCGTTCAAGCCTCTGCTTTCTTCTAAAATGCTGAAGAGTTTAGTCAAGGTAAAATTTCATACTTAAGAATTAATGGGAGGTTTGTTGTGGTTTTGTCTATCTTTCATCTCTTGCATTCTGCTGTTGGTGTGCCCCTATGAGGGCACCTTAAAAGGCAGAAAAATACAGACTTTAATGGTAGCGGACACTGATTTCTGGTATAGCACCTTATGTAACATCTGTTTGTAAGTTGCTTAGAAATAATGAATCTACAGGTTCCCTCAAAATTTCATTTGACTTTTCAGGCTCTTGTGCTACTAATGTATTAAGGAGTGATTCCTTATGATTGTTTAAGCTGCAGTTTCCTTCGAGGGTGTCTCATGTTAAAACTTCTATTTTTTTTTTTATTTATTTTTTTTTTCATTCTGCATTCGTGTGGAAGATGGCTGTGTTGTAGCTCTGTATTTGCGTGTCTTATGCTTTATGTGAAAGGTTCTTAAGAAATTTATTTTGACCTGTAACTTTTCTGGAATTAAAAGACTGAATTTCTAAAAATGGCTCGTAACAGTTTTGCACTAAACAAGCAGCTGTGAAATCTTGGTGTTATAGCTACTAAAGTGAATGTTTTGCATATTTCTGAAATGTTTTTAATTGAAGTATAGTTTGTTCAAGACACTCAGTTTTGCCAATTTAACTTATATTTAAGTGATAGAAGAGGTTTGTGTGTGCTACAGTATTTATTTCAACTTTAAATGTAGGAATTGCAAATGTAGTTTTCATTACAGCTTATACTGGACTGCTAAATAAGTCTAACAGATGTGTTAGACTTACTACTACGTGTTAGACTAGTACGTGAATGTTCAAATTTTGAAGGAAAACAGCAGCAAATACACAAGTTCTTCCTTTCGTACACAAATGAGGAGGAATACAAATTAACAAATCCCAGACTGAACTGCAAATTCTTTTGGAGCCTTTAGCAGGTCTGTGGATGCCTTCGGAAGACCTGAGTTTTGCTCACAGTTAATATTTTAATAAGTCTGGTATTCAGAGTAATAAAAATAGGAATAGAGGACAGCGAGACTTTTTGGTTTGGTTTGTTACCAGCAATGTAGCTAATACTGATTGTCTCTTCCTTTTCCTAGGATGTATCTGAAAGCTCAAAGATTTTGAAGAAGTTACTGACAACCAATGAAACTCACAATAATATCTATATCTAAAAGAGGACATTTATGATGCAGACTGCACTTTTGTAAGCTCCAGTTTCTTCTGTAGAGGACATCTTGGAATTGTAGTTGTTTCCTTCAAAGTGGAATAAATTCCAGTAGATTTTTACTTCTGCCCTCATTTTTGTTACTTTCAGATTCATCACTGCAAACACATTTATTTCTTCTGCGTGGCTTGGGAGACTTTCTTCTGGAGCAATTGTAGGAAAGAAATCTTGAATATGGAAAGCAACTTCTTTTTCTCCTGAAGGGATTGTCTTATCTAAATGTATACCTTTTATATGTAAAAGAGGAAATGCAGTTAAGTAATTCTGTCTGTCTAATGAGAACACCTTTTGTTAACTTTATTTTGAGACACAAAAGTTTTCCTAATATTTGATCCTCTTTAAAGATTTGTCTGTGGTGGAGAAAATAAGTTCTGCATCTTTTTACATACATAAATATATATAATTTTGTATGTATGTGTGTATGAATGATAACGTGTATGTGTGGACATACATGTTTTTATGTATGTGTCGGTACAAAAAAAGTAAAGTATGGTAAATAAAAGACTTACTAGTGGGAAGTAATCTTAAGCTTGCTTTAGTGGGAGGCAGGAATGTGGAGCTGGTTTGGACTGCATGGAAGGGCTGTGGCTTGGATTCACCATGTAGATCACAGGTGCTTTGGGTGCTGTTGTCTGCAGGTCGGGCAGGAAGAGAGGTGTGCCCACGTCCAGACGCAGCAACTCCCACTTGCAGTTTGCAGTGCCTTGCTGAGAGCTTGCCTTAGTTGGCAGTTTCAGCTTCAGACCTCGGAGCAGTTGCTGCAGAGGCACAGGAGCATTTTCCGCTGTTGGATCTCTTAAGAGTGATGGGAACCTCTGCCGGTGAAACAGGCTGTAGGCTCGCAAGCTGCTTCAGCTGGATTTGCCAGGGCAAACCGATGTATTCTATCCACTTTAAAACTCCAAATTGCTGGCAACAGTAGGAATAGTACAAGATCTCTTAGGCCAGAGTATGATTTTTAGAGAAAAGTAAAAGTTCAAGATCTAAAGTGTTTCAAAAAACTGTGAAAGTTGATCACAATTTCAGCAGTGTATTTAAAGTATTTATTAGGACTGACTTGCAGTTATGACTTGCAGATACCCCCTTTAATTTCACATTTTATTTAAGAAAATGGTGCTAAAGATAGTATTTTTGTTGCTATCAGGTAATTCACTGAATGGAGGTCTTTAAATTTTATGTAGCTTATCCTTTTGGGACAAAAGGATAACAGCTTCAAAGTTCTCTGCCAAAGTTTAGCCTTGGCTTGCACTGGGTGCCCAGTGGGTGGTTTGGAACAGCATGTTTCTTCAACAGAACTGTTCCCTTCAGGTTTGAAAGTGGTCAGCTTAGTGAGTGTCCACTGGAGCAAGTAATCCCTGGCTCAAGCAGGCCCGCTACAGCTTCTGGGTTTGGAAATTTTTAAACTGCTTGCTGTATTGTAGTTTCAATGGTATTAAAATATTCTTGATGTGGATATCAAGTTGCCTATCAGTTATGATACTGACTTCAATTTCTAATAATATAATTATAGATAAGTAAGCAACTGTTCCTTAAGTGGTGCTGTATTCTAGAACAAACTGAAGCATGCAGTGCAGGACACACACAGTTCCTTCTGGTTGGTTTTTTTGTGGGTTTTTGTTTTTTTTTTTTCATTTCTGTGCAGCATTTTAATTAAAACCTGTTTGTATATGTGATCTGAGCTGAGAGTTCTGTTGCTCTGAAAGAGTTGCAAGTTGGCTGCACCATTTTCTTGCATACTGAATGTTTGATTCATAATAAGTAAAGTACATAACAAGAAATGTCTTTAATGATACATATGCAGGCTCTTATAGGAACTGTAAATATACTTCTAGTATTGGTTTTATAACTTGTGCAGTTTGCAGTGTTTCAAAACAGTTACCACTGAGGTATAATCCAATTTTTATTACCTGGTTTTATGCTGAGGTGTAAGAATACTCTTAAATACCTTGAATAAAAGCTACTTGGAAGATGAAATTAGAAAGTCTGAAAACTGGTGTGCTGGCAGAATGCTCCGAAAGCTAATTATTCTTGCTTCAAAGGGTGTTATTCTTGCTTCAAAGGGTGTGATAGCTCTCTGTAGATGGAAATGTTTGTCGGATGTGGCGCTTTTTCTGCTGGATACCATCAGGCGGGTGGTTTTGCCCTGTGTGTCCAGGCACATGTCTGTGATCCACTTTACAGATGAGGTCAAGCTTTGTGCCATAGTAGTTCTCTCTGGTGTGAAACTGTATAGGCCAGGGCACGTGCACACCACGTAGTCAGTAACAGTCTCCCTCACCAGAGTCAGCTGGATTGTGCTGTATAAATGTCAACCTTTTCCAGTACACAGTAAGTACTATAGGGCAGTGAAAGAAAATATTTTAATTTAAAATTCCTTCTCTCTTTTTCCATAATTTGATGTATAAAGTAGCTCATATTCCCCCTTTAAAACAGATAGTTCTGGAAGCATCAGAACTAACGATGCTCCAGTATCTCATAAGATGCGAGCGTTGGCTGAAGATTTTTTTCATATTTGAACATGCTAAGTTGTTGGGTTTAGTATTTTTTTCTTCTGTGCTCTCCAGTGGTTTTCTTTGTTTCTAACAGCTGCTGGGTTTTGTAATATTTGTAGGAGCGTATAAACTTAAAACTGTTAAACGTGGCAGATGGCTTCAAAAGCTTTGAGGGTAGAAGTGCATTCTTGCCTGCGTGTCTGAAAAGCGATTATTGTATAAGGCTTGTCTCCTTAAGGTATTGGGCTAAATGCAAATAATGGAACCAGATAGAGTGAACTATTAGACTGGAGTTGTTTTCTTTTTCCAGATTTCAAATCGTCCAAGCCACTTGCCTTCCTTCTCCTGCCTCACCCCACCCCAATAACACTGAGCTGTCTTCTGCTGAAGAATGTTGTCCTCCAAACATAGGACACAGCCTCTTCTCAAGTCTAATCTGCTTTGCCATGCTACAGAATATATTTGGTAGGCAGACTTGTTCTCCTTCCTCAAAGGTGATGCGCCTGACCTTATTCTTAAGTCCTGGAATCACGGTGCGCTTTAAATAGGCTCCTTAACTCTTGGCTTGTAACATGTCGGTGTCTGCAGTTCAGGTCACAGGTGTATGAGTACAGAACTGTACAGACATAGAAGGTAATGTCCAAGCCAGGAAATCTGGGTTTTATTTTAATTTGTTACAAACCCTCCACATTTGAATGCCCCAAACAGCAATATTGCTATTTTGCTTTAATTTTCCCTGTGGTTGTTGTGGTCACATACAGTGCAATGACTCTGCAGTAATGAAATTCTTTCAATCTTGAAAATCCAGCATGAAAACTTGACACCCTGCTCTGCTTCCTGAGCACTTCTCTATCCCATTATGTTCCTTCTGGATTTGATATGTACCAGTTCTTCCTGTGTGCCATCAGCAGAAGCACTGGTACTGTGCGCAAAAGCATGAGCCCACGTGTTCCGGTTGGAGCCCAAGTATTCTGAGGCGCTATAGCAGGGGATGTTGGAGCTCATGTCCTGAAGGTTGATTTCAGTGGTTGCTGCCTCCTATCCAGTAATGTGCTCCCTGAACCTTGTTCATGTACCTCTGTGTTCCCACTGCGTGACAGATAACGTAGAAAAGAGCTTTATTCTTTCATCAGACCATCCTTGATGCCAGTGCATGATGCACCTCTCTTTCCTGATCCTGTGTGAAGGTCTCATCTTACTGCATGGCTCTAGCAAACAATTTAGGTCTTCCTTAGACTCCAGCCTTCTCATACTGGCAGCAAATATCTTGGGCTCCATCCTGCAGACCCCTTTATTGCCGCAGCCTCAGACAAAGAACCTCACGACATGTAGTTTTACAATTTCTATGCCAAAAACACTATTAAAGCATTTAGGAAGTCAAGTGGGCAAAATTCAGGAAAATACTGGAAGTTGGCCCTGCAAACTTTTGGTTGCTCCCCACCCAATGCCAAAAGTTCAATTACACCTTTCGTTACAAGATCAGGCGCTTTTTCCTGGCCAAAGCTACCCTGCTGAAGGGCAGGGCTCAGTGACGAGGACGTGGAGCGGGAGAAGCTCAGGATGGTGAGATGGCTGTTTCCTTTCTCCTCCGTGTTGGAGAGTTGGGTGACTGAGGTGAGTACTCTAATGGCCCATAAAGGAGGAGTTTGTTTCTGCCTCAACTTCAGGCAAGAGTTTCTTAGGAGTGCTAAGCAAACCCTGTAAATGACAATTTGGCATGCGGCTGGTAGCTGTGTATTTGGTGGGTGAACAAGAAGCTGAGGTACCTGCAGCCTGACTTGTTGATGTGTCAGGCATTCACGAGATGAATTGTAAGAGCAAAGCTGGATCAGGATGTTGAAAGCAGAAACAGAGTTGGTACAATGAAACTTTGAAATGTTGCAGGTAATGAAAAAGATTTTTTTAAAAGGCAGGCATTTTGTTCCAGTTCAGATGTTCATTCTGATTTTTTTAATGTTGTTTTCTTTCTGTCTAAAACATTGAAAAATCTAAATGAGCTAAGAATGAAATGGAAGTAGGAGAGATTAATGATTTTTTCAGTGCAATGAGATCTGCATTTTTTTCCCTTTAAATGTTTTAGACTAGAAGTTTTGGCAGCTGCTGCTTGTAACAGCAGCCAACATTAAATGGGCACCTCTGTCTAGCTGGGTGAGATGAGAGCTTTGAGGTAAACCCTTCTTAATTTATAGGAAACACTGAGATGCTGTTGGTAGATGTCCTAGAATCGTTGATGAGCAAAAGTACTTGAGAATGCCATACAATAAATACTGTGGGAAGCCATTAACCAGCAGGAATCAAAATGCAAAGCACTTGTTTTGCTTTCATAGCAAGGTGTCCTGAGATGTCTTCAGTGAGAGAAGCGCACCATAGACCGTGAACAGTATGTATGTGGAAGAAATTCAAAGGTTAAATGGCAGGCTATAGTCTCGAGGAGTTTTTTTCCAAATAGTTGTATGACTAAATGTTTAAATGTTCTTTGTATGGGATGTTACGTACTTACCTGGATGTTATATAATTACCTGGGTAATTGCTTTAAAGTAGAAAATGTTTTGTAACAATGGTGATGTACCTTCAGAGGGCAGTTTCTTAACACAAGCATTTATGGAAAAGGCCATGGGTTCTTCCCCTGTGTTTTAATCAGAGGATTACTGTGTGCTTTCATACACTAAAACCACTATATATTTGAGTTCTTCTGTTACGTCTGATTTGGACTTGGATCCCTTTTCATGGTCTACTGAAATGAAAACCATCTTTCTTCAATCAGCTCTATAGACTTTAAAGCCAATCTGCTGCTTCATAGGGAATTAACAAAAGGGGGAATGAACATAACAGAGTCACAATCACTAAAGGCAGCAGTTTGATTACTGAACAGATGAATGTTCTTTTTCTCACTTAAGAAGAAAAAAAACACAAAAAAACTGCAGGTAGAATGGTTGTAGTTGAAAGATTATATGAGAACAGAGGCATCCAGTATAGAAAGGTGAGAGTACAGTAGAGAAAACCTTAGCAGACACCATCCTATAAAACTAGGGTTTGAGACAGTTGATGTGAAATAAAAGTAGGTTGTGAGGTGGGTTAGCTATTCCCTGCTGGCCTGAGTAACATTCTTGTAGGTCACAAAGAATGCCTTTGTGCTGCTCCACTTAGCTGGCTTCCAAATTGGATTGAAAAATACATTTTTTTGTGCAGAATAAGCACAGTGAGCAAGTACAAAATACTGTGCCTGGCTATTTCCACCCTTAAACCCTGGAGGACACTTGCAAGAAACCCTGTGGATGCTGTCAGAAACACGCAGTTCTTTTGTTGGTTACTTAGAAAGTGCTGGTGCAAAACTATTCAACCTGAAACCAGAATTAAGAGTACCCAACGTAGCTCTGTCAGGTTGTTGGTTTTGTTTTTTTTTTCTCCAAGTGGCAGGAAGCAAGCACATTTGGGATAACCTTGTAGTGCCATATGTGAGGAGATGCTCTGCAATGGTGGATTCAGCAGAAAAGGTGATTTAGCACCTGCCCTTATAGATTTTTTTGTGTTCCACTTCTCTATGAACTGCATGAGAGTGCATGTGAGGAATATTTACTTTTAACAGCTACTAAAATCTAGCAAGTTTTTAAAACTAAAAGTAAATCTGTGGGGATTTTATAAAAAGACTTATACCTAGGTGTTGTGGCAAGCACATTTTCTGTCTTTATGAACTCTTTCTCTTGCAAGGTGTTTTGCAGACACCTTATGAGTAAAAACAAAGTATGAATCCCCACAGTTCCCAGCTGACACTCTGTCCGGCAAGCAAAGAAATTCTGCATGGTGCAGGTTTGTCTAGCTTAATTTTCAGTGAAGATTTTGTTGGCTCTAACTGTGAATGCTCTGCTTTGTGTCCTACTGGACAACAATCATATGATTTGCTTTTCTGAGCATCCCAGTATAGAGGTGATGGAGGGGTCAGATAATCAAAGCTGCAGGCTGGTTTGTACTGTAGTGCTAATTTGTGGTGATGCTGCTTTCTAAGGCTCGTGAATTTTAGGGGTCTTGCTAACTTTTTCAGTTCATGTCTTTAAAAACATCTGGATGGAAATATTTCACCATATCAGTGCTGAAGATCAAATTTTGTATTGGCTCAGTTCTGAGATGGTGACACTGCTCTGATTCAGGCTCAGCTGTGTGTCATGTTATTCTGCTTAAAGCAGTAAGAGTGCCATACTTGGTGTGGTTACCCTGAATGTGCTCTAAATTGTGTGTGTTGGCAAACAAAATGTTCGTGAATGGGGTGGCTTGCACAGCAGGTGAGCCACAGCATGAGGCTCCCCCTTCACCGAGTATCATCCCAGCTCTTCTTCACATGTGCTGTTCCTTTTCCCAGCTGTGGATCTTGCCTTCACAGGGATCGCCTGGAAGCAGGAGAACACACACTGGCTCTTGGAAAGTAAAACAGCAGATGTGCTAGCTGAGATCTCAGGCCCAAGGAGCTCAGGTGGCACTGTAGGTGCTTCTTGAGGTAATGGCACCCACCTCTACACTGTGGGACAGATGGAATCAAGTATGGCACCTCTTCTGCCTCGCAGCAGTATAGCTAGTGCTTCCCCCAAAGAAGGCGCAAGAGTTCCTGCGCAGCAAACCACTTTCTGCGGTCTTTAGAGCAGCCCAGTAAAACCACAAGCTGCAGAAGTGGGTTTTCATGTTCCACATGCTGGTGTGAATCATGTACTTCCTTCCAGCTGGGACCCAAACTCCCCAGCTGTCCCCAGAGCCCTGTGCTGCATCAGTGCATCAGGCAAGAGGCTTCCGTTCATTCATCAAGAAGCAACTCAAAATAGGAATAAATACCGAGTCATGCTCAGTAAGTAGGGCTCTTTAATACTGCATTTATTCAGCTTTCCTTAGTGTAGCTTTCACGGTACTTCATGAACAAAGACAGCATCAGTAGTTGTTTGGTTTTGTATGCATCACCTTTCACCGTGCGTTGCACTTGCAGCGTGCACTTCAGATTAGATGTTAAAATTAAGATCAGTGGGTCAAGGTTCTGGCTTAATCAATATGGGGTAGAGAAAGTAATGCTGTAATGCTCATAGAAATGGCCACCCGCCTGAGTATTTTGCCTTAACTGTTTGCATCACCTCTACCTCGGGGGTGCTGCTAAGTGTTTCTGCAGAGCAGCCTGCTGCCACAGCTGTGGTGCTGCCTAGCAAGTCTGTAATGTTTTGAAAGTGGCCTTTAATGTTTGAACTTCCAGCAAGCCAGCCTTGTGTTTTCTGGTGTTGACATGTGGCTTCCAGACTTTAAAATCCAATTCATGTTATGAAAGTGCATGAGTGTTGAATTTAAACCATATTTTAATAATTTGACCACCTGTACAATATCCTAATAATCTTAAAATAGAGAACTTGAGATCCTCTGTAAAATTATTTGTAGCAGATGTTAAATCTTTGGTGTATTCCACACATTTACACGCTGGGGGACAGTTATTAAACATTACCCTTACAAAAATAACCCAAAACATATTTATTTCAAAGAATGAGAATGGTTCATAGCAGGAAGTGGATGCAGGAAGTTTCATCCATTGTTGTGGTTTGTTTTAAAGGTGTGCTCAAAATGAGATGGAAAAAAGTTTCAGTCATTACTGCAGTTGGACAAAATTATTTGAGTGCTTAAAAGATAAAAAGACTTTCTTTCTGTTTTGTTCCAGCAGTTCTCTCAGCTGTTATTTTTCTAGCCCAGCTTTCGTTTTTATTAATTTTTTTTTAGGACACTTCAGCTCTCTGACCTTAAAGATGTAATTATGAGGCACTAAATCCTAAGCGTCAAACCCATTCTCTGGTGATTGAAAAATTACCCTTTTGGTCAGAACTTGAGAACCAGAAATTAAAAACTTACTGGCAAGAGGCAAATGTTCTAGTCTGATGTGACTGGGTAACAATTCTCGTTAGTAGCAAAGTGAAGTGTTGCTTTTAAAGATGAAGATGTCATTGACAAGGAAATGCATGTGTATAAATATCTGCGTTGATGTAGCTAGCTCAAAGTGTGCAAATTCTGAATTGGCTCCAGAAACCATTACCCTTTGAAAAAATGCATGTATTTGGGGGTGTTTTTATTTGCCTCCTGAGGTTTTGAGTTTACTCTGTAACTACGAGGGCTGGACTTTTGCTTTTTTTCTTTGGGATGAAAGATACGTTGTGCCAGAGTCACATGTTTCCAGGAGCTATAGGACTTGAGGAAAATCAGTAAATGTGTCTAACACAGCAATAAAAGGAGGGCAAGCCCCTACCCACTCCCTCAACTACTGCCTCTTTCTCTGTAGGAAACATCACCTCTGGCTTCTTCAGTTTTTATATGCTTGTCCCCCTCTTCCATTTTCCCTTCTCCAGTTGTCTCTCTTGCCCACCTCCCACCTTGCCCACTCTGTGCTGGCATCCTCCTCCCTCCCATCTTTGCATTTCAGATGTTTTCCAGCATCAGGTGTGGGGCAACCTCTGGGCTATGTTACTCTGTAGGAAGACTCTTGGCCTTTCCCCTGGTGCTGCTGAGTTTATTTGTGCTGGCAGCAATGTCAGTAAGTGCAAATTCTGGATAGAAAATGTTGACGGAGGGCTGTTAAATGCAGAGAGCAAATGCTGGATTGCCAGCAGCTGGGAGAGCAAACGCAGGGGGGTGTTGCTGCAGGCTTTCTCAGAGCATCTCCTCTTTCCCTCATCATCTGCCATGGGCTGATGGGGTGCTGGCTGGTGCCTCGCTTTGACCAGCTTCAGCTCCTTTGATGTCCCCAGTGATGCAGAGCTGGAGGAGCATGCGGTGGGCATCACCTCTGAGCGGGGAGCTGGGCAGTGCCATCCCTGCCCTATTGCTGGCTGTTACTAGTGTTTCCTGCAGCAGAAAAATGCGTTACAGTCACAGAAATGGTGTTGTGGCTGTCAGCTTGAGACCCTAACAGGGTTTCAGGAAAAAGGACCAAGTTTTCAAGATGACTCGTTGTAGGGGCTTCAGTTTGCCTCTTTGTCCAGAGACAGTTTGGCCTTAACATCCAGAAGAGCAGAGCATGCACAGGTCTAACTGGGTTGTCTCACCTGCTTCAGCCTCGAGGAGCTAATCCAGGGTGAGGAAGGAGAAGGCAGGTGCTCAGCCTTGGGCCAGAGTTTATCTGTTTTGCTTAAAGAACAGAGTGGAATACTCAAAGCTGTTGACTAATGATAACTAGGAGTTTTGCTGTGTTTCTGAGTTCACAAAGGAAATGGGAGTATCAGTCCGTGACCTGTGCTGACTGGTGTGTTTAGGGGCTGTCACTGAAAATCTGGTTTAGGGAGTGGAAAGTGTGAGTGCCTCTGCTGCTGGAGGTCATAAAGATACGTCTGGCTGGCTTCTCCTGCAGCAGGTGTGGTTTTAACCTGGATGTGACCTTTCTGTTTCTGGAGGAGAACGGATCAGGCAAAAAATTTGCAGCTGGAGACAGGGATGGGGTAGACATTTCTTCTTTTATCACAAATCAGTGCAAAACTCTTTTCATTATTACAATAAAAATGCATTGTCCTGTAGCTTCATGGTGCATGAGGTGATGTCGAAATATGTAATAACCTCTGCTTTATCCTGAAATAAACTAAAACTCATGGGAAAACCTTTTTCTTTTTCCAGATTGTAGTGACGGTAAACATACTTGTGTATATATAGACTTACATAATCGCTTGCAGGCTTTTGACATGTAAACATTAATTTAAAGTTGCTGAGATTATATTGAAAGGCCTTTGGACACTTATGGTTTCTGACCTTTTGCATTAAATAAGTGTTATTTTTCTTTTGAAGGCTGGTGTTTTTTTTAACCAGGTAGATAATCACAGGCAACAACTGAGATCTCTGCTTTGATTTCTTGGCTATATAGCTTAGCATTAAAGATGCCAGTTAGGACTTGATAAATGGGAGCTATAATGGCATGATTTATCTGAGTGTGTATGCAACTGATGATCTTCAAGTCCCTGCTGTGCATAACCCACTCCCCTGAGCTCCAGAGCTAGCTAACAAACCCAAAGACTGATTTACAAAAAAGATGAAAAAAGCAAAAAAACCACCCCAAAAACCACAAAAGCAAAGGTCCAAGGAAACGGCACGCAGACAAGGCCAGTAAATGAGCAGTACTATTATTCATTTAAAATCAAAGGACAAAAAAGGAAACTGGGTGATTCAATCAACTCCTGTCCTGACTGAGATCTGCCTGGTTCTGCCCAGTTCCGTCAGGGTTCAGGAGATGCTCCATCTCTGGTGGGTGCGTGGCATGTTTGGCTATCTCTGGACATATCTCTTACCTCCTCTACCTTTGATGTTTCTCGAATTTTGGGTTTGGCGCTCGTGCTCAAACCCTCTGAGCAGGATGCTCACAGGCACCTGTATCCAGCCAGCCCTGGACCAGAAGGTTGTGGCCCAAAGTTCACCAGCAGCGCGTCTAGGGCTGGGACGGTGGTGTCAGGGACTGGGTATTTCAGGCAGCGCCAGCCCCGGTGTCAGCAGCAGGCAGGCACGCAGGGCAGGAGCACGCAGGAGGCTTCCTACAAGGATCTTCCAGGAAGTATGAATAGAGTGTTTGGGGCTAGTCAGAGCTGTAATGGAACACACATTTTTAACTTTTTTTTTTATTTTTTTATTTTTTATTAGGAAGTTTCCTATGGTTTTTTTTTTTCCTTCCATTTTGTAGGTTAATTTGACTTTAATTTACACCAAAAAGGATAGAGGATTAACAACAGCAGGGGAAAAAAAATTAGAATTCTGAGTAATGTAAAACTGTAAAAAAAAAAAAACCCCAAACCCAAGAGGGTTTTTCTCAGAGTCAGCATAAATACTGTTGATTTCTGTGGGCTTTGGAACTGTCTTCCTTGTGCGTAAATCATACATGAATTTAATAAACACAGAATCACTGCTTTGGTCTTAATATTACTGAAGACATGAACATGTAGAAATACATAGAACTGGTGAACCAGTTCCTGAACTGTCACTGGCAAAAAGGTAAGCTGTAAATCTTGAAGAATTAATGCAGAAAAGCCAATGCCTTTTCCATAGACAAAGAATTTTTTTAAAAAAATCTGTTCCCTATATATTTAAAAAAAATATTGTAAAATTAAGAAACGAAAAATCAGTTAGTAGCTTATGAGATGAGAAAACAGGGGGTCTTATTCCTGAAAGACCGTAGTAGCATATCTTATATGTAGTCATGGGCTTTTGCTCTCTGGATACTGCTTTTGCACGAGGTGCTTCTGTCCTGGAACCACCCCAGCAGCCGAAGAGCAGCCCAAAACGCAGCCTTGGTGGCTGTTGGGCTGCTGGATGGACCGTGCTTTGGTGCCTTCAATTATTTCCTTCTCTTTTTGCCCTAGGAGTTGAAATGGCATTTCTGTTTCTGTTTTTCCTCCTTCACTGACTGAAGCAAAATAGCCTTGGAAAAGTGACTGGTTTAGGTCTATAAAACCACGACAAAAATCTGCTTTCTCAGCAAAATGAAAAGAAAAAGATAAAGGTGGGTTTTAGTTGACTGGAAAGTTTCATTTGTTTGGAGATTAAGTATTCATTTTGAGTGTGGTTTTTTTAATTTTGTTTTTTTTTTAAGTCCGGACAAATTTGGCCTTAGTTTTTGGGTTTTTTTTGTAAAAAACAAAAAACAAAAAAAAACCCCAAAAAACTAAAGGTATGAAAATGTTCAAGGTCAAATGTCACAAACGCGGGGGAGAGGGTTCATTTCTCCTCCCTCTTCTGTCAAGACGATGAATAAATTCGTCCAAAATCCAGGGAAACCTTTTGACGTCGTTCCCGTGCTATTTTGTTCCACCTCCCCGAAGGCGCCCCCCCACCCCTCCAACCCGGTGCCGGGGCTGCGCGGCGCGGCCGCCAGGGGGCGCTGTGGCCCGGCCGCAGGCAGGGGCGGGGGGCGCCGGGCGGGGGGCGCCGGGCGGGCGCCGCTGCAGCGGGTGCCCCGCGAGGGTCCCCGGTGTCCCCGCGTGCCGGGGGTCCCGGCCGCCCCCCAGCCCCGCGCACGGCCAGGGCACCCCGGGGCTCCACACCGCTTTCCTTCAGCGGCAGCGTTTGCGCTGGCGGCGGTTTTACGCGGCTGCTCTCGGGAGGCGGAACGGCCGCAGGTCCCACGGGCGAGGTGGCGGCCGTTGGGATTTTCCCCGCTTTTCCCGGGTGTCGGGGCAGGGTTGTGCGGGGGGAGCTGCCGGGCTGAGCTGCCGGGCTGAAGCGGGAGAGCTCTGCAAGTGCATCAGAGCAGCGATGCCGGCCCTCACCCTGCCGCCTTCCCAAGCGCATCCCTCGTGCATGTTTTCCCTCTCCAGCTCCTACAGCATTTTATCAAAATCCTGCTGGTATGTCAACTATTTCAGTTATTTATCAGCGCCATCCATCAGCGGTTTGCTGTTGTGATTGGCACCGGTTTTACAGCGCTCTGCTTTTTCTGTTGCCGTGATAACATACATTGTGCCGTGTTTTTAGATCCTGGCCGATTTCACCATATGGTTCCCATATGGGAACATGCTGCTCTTGTTAGCCACCTTCGAAGCAGCCCGTCAGCCAGGTCCCCGCTCAGAAACAAATAAATTGTCTAGTGTCTACTGTATTTCCTTTCAGGCCGCACTCTCCACTTTAAACTTGGCAGCGTTTCAGAACAATCAAAATCCGATCAGCGGCCGTGCTAACTCCATATGTTTTATTTCCAGACTGCGCGCGGCGGAGGAAGCTGAAGCTATTTTCGGTGTAGCGGTGCGGTGGGCGCCGTGCTGCAGCCGTGCGGCCTGTTTCCCGCTGGCTGCTGCCCCAAGCCCTGTTCGGCGGCGGGAGGTGCCCAGGCTTCGTGCAGAAAGCCGTGGCCGGCCAGGTGCTGCAGGTCAGTGTCGTTTTCCTGGAAAGTGGAGCACTCCTAATAGAGAGTGAAACGAATGTAAACTACAATTAGTTTGATGTGTTGGAAATAGGCTGGAGTCCTCTGGGGCCGAGCCTTACAACATAAGCAAATTTGACAGGTTACCTTTCTTTAAATGGTGTTTTAAACGCGGTGATTACCCCTGTCAGGAGTCTGTTGGCATGTTCTGGGCTGTGTGCTGTAGTCCATCAGTCTCCTGCCTCTAAAAGTGGTGCAGCCTGCGTCTGGACATAAAATAGCACGTCAGGAGGAACACGTGTGCACGGGCAACAGTAGTTCCTCCAGCAGAGTTGCCTGGCATCCCCTGGGATCAAGCTTCTCCCCAGGAGTTTGAGCTGAGTCTTTATTTCACCCTGATCTGTGCTAGTAGTTGGCAGGTGACGACTGCGGCGCCTGACCTGTGTCGTGGCCACCTGCGCTCGCAGCAGCTCACCCGCCCGCGCTTTACGGAGGCGGGAACTGGATGTGAAAGGGCCAGGTTAGCGCCTGCAGCCTTGCGGCACCTCGCGCCAGAGGCAGGTTTGGTCCTGTGCAAGGTGCCTGACCCAGCGGCAGGCGATGAGGGATGCAGAGTTGAGGAAACCACTTGCTTCAAAGCAGGCGGGAGGTACGAGGCGGTGTTGGGACTCGTGCTTGCATCTCTGGAGCACAGACACCAGGAACGAGCTCTCAGAGCTAATTGTTCCTGCTCGGAGAAGTGCTCACATGGCGTGTAGGAGGAAAAAGCCAAGCAAGCATAAGGCAGGCTCTCACCTCATACACAGGAAAACCGGTCTCGATCCCGAAGGAATCGCAGTTCTCGCTTAGGGGCATGCAAGAAGAGTGAACCAAAATTAATATGAGAGGTTAGGATTTGGTTGGTAGCAACTCGAGCACACATTTTTCCCTGGGCCAGCCGTGTGAGTGAAGTTGCAGACCAATTTCACGGAGGCTGACAAGGAGCAGCAGTCTCATCTCCCAGCCTGTGGTCCTGTTGCCTTGCTCCATTCCCCTTTGGCTGCATGTTGCGAGTCTGGCATGGTGCAAGCGGAGCCTTCCATTTTGGGATTTTTCCTGAAAGAGAGCTGTGGCCCATTCCGCGAGCGTACCACGGCGTGGGGAGAGCTCGCTGCCAGAGTGCAGGAAGCACCAGCAGAGCTGTAGAATGTTAATCCAATATTTAATGTTCAGTGGGTTGCTAGTAGTTAGAAAACCGTTCATATGGTTTGATGGCTGTATACAGCTTTCCGTGGTTACTTTACATCTGGCTTCAAGAGCGATGGATTTGAGAATACCACTAGGATGTCTGTTAGGAAACACTGTGAGGCCTTAGGAAAGGCAATAAACCAAGATTTGTCATTGTCAGGGAGCTGGCTTGAAGGATGCTTTGAAAAAGCACTCTGCGTGACCTTCGAGTGCAGAACAAAGTCAAGCTCCCAGGCATCAAAGCAATGCCACATGTCAGGAAAACTCACCACGTATGGAAAGCCTAGAAGGTGATAGCCAGCATGAGGCAAATGTGCAGATCAATGCTAATTAAGTGAGTAGTAATGTTCGAGTGAAAATGGCTGTTGGACGGTTCAGCTGTGGTGTTAGATGATGCAAAACGCCAGCAAGCATGGAGGAAGCAATGCACAAGCAAAACTCCCAGACCCTGCTCCTCTTGCCCAGGCTTTCTGGAAGGAAAACATGGTGCTGCACGTGCAGCTGTCCCGTCGGGAGAGGGGAGGCTGGCACAGGGGTGTGAGTTGCCAGTGACGCCTGTACGCCGCTCCTGGGGGAGTATGCACAGGGTGGGGGCTGGGCCTGCACCGGTGGAGAGCGTGGCTGTGTTCATTCCTGAGCGTGCTCATAGCTGAGAAAGCTTTGGTCAGGTCAATGACAAGCGAGGGTAAAGGAGATATGGGAGGGAGTGTTTGAGTGGATAGGTTGGGGATCCACAAACTGGTGATGTTTTGGGTTCAAATCAAAAAACCGTCAGGGCTTTGGGGTGAAGAAGTAGGCAAGACTAGTGCCTGTATCTGCTTTTTCTAATTGGTTGTGGTTTTTTATCCTTTGGAAGCAGAAGCATCCTACCTAAGGCATACAGCACGCAGACAATTTTTACCAGGTAAACCTTTACCTTTTAAGTGTGAACGTTTATGTGACAACGGAGGGGAAGGCAAAGCCAGATCTGCATGCCCAAAGGAGGACAGAAGTCCAGGGGAGTTTGGGACATGTGAACGTCAGGGGTTCAGGTTTGTCAGCAGTAGTACCCAGGGCCTGACCTACAGGAACTTGGAAACAGGGGGATTTTTTTTTCTCTGTAAATTCTCTTCTGTTCGTTTTGTTACTCAGTCTTGTTCACCTCCTAGGTTCAATAAACCTTTTCAACCTTTTTTTCCTGCACCTTTTGAGTCTTCCCGATCATTTCTAAATCATGGCCCACATCCTCTCTTTGTGAAGCATTTTCTGTTCCTTCCTCATTACCGCTGTTATTTGTTTTTCACAATTGCCTTCAAGCTGCTCCTTCCTTCGCTCCAGTTTTCTTGGTTTATTTGCACATCCCAGCTTGTTTTTCTTTCTGGAAGGAAGAAATGCAGAGGCTCACGTAAAGTGTTACGCAGAATAAAAGGTATGGCTTCCATCATCTTTTTACTTTACAGTAGTTAACTTCATTGTAAGCTTAAGGTAACCCTCTGAGTTGTCCAGTTGATGTGCTCAGGCTTCACCCGTGTCCTGGAGCCACGTTAGTGGCTGTACCCGCTGCAGGGCCTGTCCTGGGACGGCACGGGAAGCGGGACACGTCCTCGCTTCTGTCTCTCGCTTTCCTCAGTAGGATATTTGCTTTGTTGACCTGTGGAGGACAGCTGGTTCAATGGGAGCAGATAGGAACAGGTCATAAGGATTCATATTTTTAATTGCATTTTAATTAATTTTTAAAATGTTGATCTGGCCAGGGTTAGAGTATTGCGTCTTTCCCTCCCTGCCATCCTCCAAACACTGAACGCAGAAAGAGCAGGATTAGTCTAATCCAATCCAGCAATCTATTTCCCCCATTTTTTTAACCTTTTCCATTGTGTTTAACCTAACGGAAAGAAGAGATATAAACCATTTTCAGTTCTAAGATGAATTAATTATAGTTTTATTGTTTGTTGTTAATTCAGTCATAAAGCATTAAGCTGATTTACAAAGCCTGAAGCTGAACCCAGAAATCGAACAGCGGATTCTGAGACTGTTCTTACAGCTGCATGTATTCCCCCTGAGAAAACTATGAAATTGACGTTTCGGGCTTTTATTATCCTCTTTTCCCCAGTGAGATTTTGCTGCTCCTTTGCTGCCTGCGCAAGGAGATGGGAATGGGCTGAAGGAAGCGCAAAGTGATCCCCCCGCACCCCTGCCCCAGCAGCTCTCCCCAGCTGTGCTGAACATAGGAAAGGGCAGGAGCCACCAGGAAGCAGGAGGGCAGTGTTGCCACATCGTATGAGTTTAAGTGCTGTGGCACTCGCTGCTTTGCTTTAAACCCCCACATCTCTCCAAGTGGCAATATTTAATGCGATGGAGCCCCACGTCGGGGAACCCCACGGCTAAGTGAACCCCAGCGTTTGCTCTCTGCTGTAAATTCAGCTCTGGGTCCCTGCCGGCACGTTTTCTCTGTGAAATGAAATCGTGGTTTACAGCTCACATCCATGAAGTTGAAGTTTTTCTATCTGGAAGCATGTGAAAAAGGAGCTACATTTTGGTTTTGCTTATAATACAGAACGATGTTTTTGCCAACAGTTTTGTTCACATTGGATTTTTGATTTTACAGATTATGCTTTTGAGCAACACTGCTGTTAGCACAAGTGTACTACTTCTAATTGTGGCCAAAATGAATCTGCAGAGCCTGCAGAAAATATTTTTAAAATAGAAAAAAAATGAAATAGGGCCTACTGCATTCATATGCTTTTGCCAGAGGTCTCATTTTGGGGAAAAAAATAACCTGCTGTTCAATGACAGCATTTTAACTCACACTAAAAATAATGCACAAATTCAGACAGCCGGCCTCCAGCCTGCACACAAGCATACACCTAAGCATGCTTGTGCATACCTGTTATGATAAGGCATATTAGGCTGACTTATAGAATTGCTATAGAAATTTGTTATTTTTTTCTTGCTGCAAAGTGTCGGGTTTGCAGTGACTCACAACCTAGAGAAACAGAAAGCCAATAGTTGAAATTATTGTTGCTGTCTTCCTGCTTGAATTTCCTTCAGTATTGGTGAACTGAGTAAGAACTTTGTGTTTGACCAAATGACCTAGGACTGGGCACTCAAGGTCACGTTTACTCTAGGTATGTTTTCCTTTTTCTAATATATCTGCGATATATTTGATATTTAACTTATATTTAGATGCAGAGCAAAATGCATGTGCAAATGGCATCACAGTAGAACCTGGCAAATGCTTACAGCTTGTTTAGTGCCTTCTGCATGTGTAAGGTGCACTTTGAGTAGCAGTAGAAAACTAACGAGCAAACCTTCTCGGGGCCCTGCCCTGCAGCAGAATGCATCTCGGTGCTTGAGGACATAACCGCTGTCCTCGCACTACACAGGCAAATTCTGCACCTGGAAAGTGAATTTCGTGGTGGGCACAAAGAATGAACTCTGAGTTGAAGTGGCAAAAGGTAATTTTCAGCACCAGCTTTTCCCCCCATGGGTGCTGTCCTTCTGGGCTTGGCGGGGGTGTTGGCACCTCCAGAGGTGGCCTGAGTTCAGGACTTCTGGTTGTTGCTTTTCCAGGTGTGGTGAGAACTTTGGAGTGACTAGCCTGGCAGCCAGGGGCTGTTAGCGGAGGCCATGCAAAGCTGTGGCAGAATGTAGCTGTCTGGGGAACAGGGAAATTTATATGCAGGATAGAGAGAGAGACCAGAAGTCCATTAAAATGACAGGGTGCAGACAGAACGGAGGAGAGAGGGGGACAGCCAGCCATAGCAGTTGGATTTTCTGGCCAGGACGTTTCAAGCCAGAAGAAGGTCTAATGGAAAGAGCAGGATCAGCAGCTCAGCGTCAGCCTTCGTTGGCCGGCACTTGGGCTGTATGCACCACCTTTCCCTACAGTCCCTCAGATGAGATGGTGTGTCTTAATTTTCCCCTGATTGTGTCCCTCTGTTTTTACACAGTCTTCACGGTTACCCCGTGGTTCATTGCTCCCCTGGGGTGTCTCTATGTCCCCACATCTCCCCTGGCTGCTGTTTGATATAAGCACAATCCAAATGCTCTGCTGAGCTGGGTCCCTGCCGTGGTGGCGATGAGGGATGGCTCCACAGAGCTGAAGGAGCAGCTCTCGCAGGAAAGGGTCTGGTCTGAGGCACAGCAGGCAGCACTCTGCGTTTGTGTCTCCCATATTCTGCACGCTGGAGTAAAGCACAATTCAGGTGTCTCCTTCCCCTGATGGCCTAACCAACAGCAATTAACATGAAGATGAACAAGGGCATGGGAAGGAAAGTGTCTCAGGGGGCCTCTGTCCTTGGGTATAAGGATGTACCAGTTGCACTTACTGTTAACGAACCCAAACTGTGAGAAACGGGTGAGTCAGTCGCACAGTTGTTGAATTGTTCTTCCCAATATCTGCAAGTGGGTGAAGTTTTGGAAAACCAGGGAGGGCTCACTCTCACCTCTTGCGCATCTACAGAAAGCATCTCAGGGGATTGGTACACCCAGGAGAAAGTGGTCCTGGAAGTGTACTCATTGTGCCTCCTTGGTGGAAGCATATGAAGGGGATCCTTAAGAACACAAGGTGTTTTCAGAAACCAGGATGAAGGCGGCTGTGGATGTCTCAGCAGAGACAAATGTGTTTTATAGCCTGTTTTGAGTGGCAAGAAGAGCTGAACTGGCTCGGAGGGGCTGGGTGTTCAGCAACTTCTTTGTTCTTGTCTCTGTGAGACAAGGACAGGAGAAATAAGGAGAAAATAGTTCCGAACCTATTTTTTCAAACTTCTTTTTTTTTTTTTTTGTGGTTGTGTTTTTGTGGCTTCTGGTCACAGCGCGTCCTTAGACAAGTTAACATGACGTAGGAGCCAGAGCTGCTTTAATAAAAGTGCTGTCAAGGAT
Source organism: Falco biarmicus (assembly GCF_023638135.1). Taxonomy (NCBI): domain Eukaryota; kingdom Metazoa; phylum Chordata; class Aves; order Falconiformes; family Falconidae; genus Falco; species Falco biarmicus. The sequence goes on along the minus strand of NC_079289.1, from coordinate 78,224,161 downwards.
CTTTTTGTTTCCATTGTCTGAAGGTTTTTCAGCTGTTAGGACAGACGGACAGACAGCACCGAGGGATCCTAGCAGACTCATATCACACCAAATATCATCGTGTACCATCTCCTGTGTGGCCGTTTATGCCACTGCCAGGTGAGCAGCAGCGGCTGGGTGTCCCTGGCACCAGTGGAAGCGAGTGGGGGATGCCTGCCTGCTTCCCTGAGCCCCCGCAGGGCTGCGGGGGGCCAGACACAGGGAGCAGCGGGTGTCCACGGAGCTGAAGGAGGCAGCCGGGGGCTCGTGGGGGCACCAGCAAAGCTGGCTGCCTCCATCACTGGGCTCACTGGGGAGGCTGCCAGTGGTGTGCTGGCAGCTGCAGTCTGACGTCGAGTGGCCCCTGGGGAGCAGTGGGGTATTTTTAAGAAGTAACTTGTGAAAAGTGAGTAAGAAGAGGAAGCCCTGTGCTCGCTGAACGAACGAATGAATGAACAAGTGAATAAATAAATGAGCGAATGAACGAAGAGGTTGCAGAGGGGTTGTAGCTGCAGGGGTCTGAGCCTGATCTATGAAAATTGATCCAGTCGCTGCTACCTGGACTGAATACTTCAGCAGTGACCTGGTGGAAAGGTATGGCCAAACTGTCTCAGAAGTAATATCCCTGAATTTTTTGGGTGTTAGAGAGGCTTGCTAAGGAATTGCTTGGGCATTTGTAGTCTGCACCCATGTGGTTTAGAGAGGAGAGGGTAGACCCAAGAGGATGCACGCAGCAGAGGGATGCTTTTTCAGCACAGCTTTGTGAGCAGCTGCCAGCTTTTGAAGATGCTGCCAGGGTGAGGGATAGACATCCAAGCAAGGGTGCAGTCTCTCAGCCTCAGAAAAGGTTATACCAGCATCATCAGTCCTCCTCCTTCACCCCAGAAAGGGGGAGGCCAGCGGTGCAGGTGTCAGCTTATGCCCCCGCACCTTTCTAGGATGGAGAGATGTTGGCAGGGGGAATGAGATGCCTCTTGGGGTGGGGAGGGGGTGCATAGCGCTGCCTGCCCTAGGGTACAGGCTTCCTCTCAGTGATGCTCCTGGTTACCTTTCTCCCCATCCTCTTCCTTGTTCTCCCATGCCATTCCCATCCTTACAGCTGCCCTTTTTGTCTTGTCTTTTTTAGCCCTGTTGCTAAGCCTGGGAAATGGGGGTGCTTGCCCCATCTCATCTCCAGAGCCCAGGATCCCCTGCAGGGCTCCTAGGGGTTCACCACCTCGCTGATGGTTTTGCTGCATTTTTGCCTGGCCTCTATTTGATGTGAGCAGCACTGGGCCCACAGGCTGTAAAAAAAAAATAATAATGGAAAGAATGTGTTCCATACTGATTATTATTATTATTTTTTTAGTGCCTAACGTGCTATTTTGAAAAGCAGCAATATTTCTGTGTGTGTGTGTGTAAAGTGGGGCAGAAAGCCATCTCATTTTAGTGCTGTAAATTTGTTGTTCTGTATAGAGAGAAGAACAAACAGCAAAACCCTTCACTACTTTAAATCTGTGCAAATTTTTGGTATCTGTGTCAACTCTACTTCCACCAGAACTTGTGCTACAACCCTAGGAGTAAATACAGCAGCAGAGGACGGGTGTAGTGTAAAGCATGTGTATTCGACACAGAGTGCTGAGGCTTAGCTGAATAGCACTCAGTGTATTGTTTGGGTGGCTTTCAGCATCCCAACCAAAAATAAACATCACTTGAGATTCTCTCTTCGCTCTGTTGAAAAGCAGCCTGTAAAAAAACCCCAAAAAACCCACAAAAACCCCAACAAACAAAACACCAAACCCCTGACATTTGCCATCCTGTATGGCTGTGGCACATGACCTGTGAGTCAGAGACACTACCTCATGGTGCAGGGGTCAGGGACAGTAAATCTGCTGGAGATGCGATGAGTGATGGCTCCCAAGGGAGAGCAATCTGGCTGCCCCAACCCTGGTGGCTGGCAGGCTTGGCCAGCAGGGCCGTGGCCGTGCCAGCCCGCTGTAGCCAAGCACAGCCAGCCTGAGGCCAAGTCCCTGGGGCTGGTGCAGGAGGATGGCCGGGGCGGGGGGGGGGGGGTCCACCTTGCAGCTGTGGGGGATACCGGAGGTGGCAGCCATAGGGCAGGAGGGAGATGGGATGTTCTTTGCAGTGAGTTGTGGATGGATGGCACGCGGCCAGCTGTGGGGACACAGGGAAGGAAGGGTGAGGAGCCCTGCAGCTGGGAGGGTGTGCTCGAGGGTGGTGCATGGTGTTTTGCTGCCTCGGTGTTCCCCGTGAGCATGGTGGGATCAGTCATGCAGACCTCTGCTTATCTGTGATCAGCCCTTTCTGCGCTTTTGGGTACTCTCCTAGGAAATGAATGACGTGTCTAAAGGGCTTTTTGTTCAGATGAAACTCAAAAACAGAAAAAAACACGCAATAAGAAACTGAAAGAAAAAACCAGGAGCGTTATGTTGTCACATTGTTTTATGAATGAAGCATCAGCTGTAAACTCACTGAGGCTGATGGATAGTTTTTAGCTGCGCAGAATCACTGTCCAAAAATTCAGGATATGCTTTCAACAGCAAAGGAGCATTTTATCTTCACAGATAGAACTTGTCACTCAAGGAATTGAAAGGCCCTATGCTGAAGCCAGGTGAGGGTCTGAGCTATTTCTTTTCATAATTGCCACTCTGCTCAGTTATTTACTCATTTATTGGGCATTGTTAAAAGTCTGATTCTTATTCTCAGTTCTTCTAAGGCCTGACCTTATCACAAAATTGTTCCCAAGTTCATAAAAATCGGGCTCCAAAGGAGACACCACATCTATGTGACAGGAACAAGGTTGTGCCCCCAACCCTCCTACCTTTTAATCGGTAATGGATTACTTTTTCAGAGGTTATTTTAGGAGACTCAGTATTTGTGTATACGGTGGAGGAACGAAAGTTGCAATAAGAGTGTAAGTGCTCAGGGAGAGAAAATAATGTGTTGTAGACTGGTGGGTTATTTGTCACATAAGCAATCTGTATTTAGAGAGTTACATAAAAAATGTACATAGCAAAAAGTGAGAACACCCACCAGTGTTAGGCAGTCGGGAGCAACCAGTTTATATGCAAGCTAGAAGGAGGAGAAACATAAAGAATACCCTTCAGTTTTTCTAACCGCTGTTTTACTTGGACCACAAGGTACACTAAATGTTGCTGAGAAAACTTAAAACTTTCTCCAACGTGCTCAAGAATTCAGATCCCCATCTTTCATTGGCACTGGCTGAGTGCACATATTTACTTGTAGGGCACTTTTATACAGTGTGATGGAGACATTAAGCTCGAGCCTGGTCTAGTATTCTGAAAATAACTCACCATTTGGGAGGAGAATAAAGGGTGTTAATCTCAGCTCCTTGGCTGAAATTCCTAGTAAAGTTTTTACTTCTCCATTCCCAAGAATAGGCACAGTGTTCCTCAAGAAATAATTCATATTCAGAGTGTTACTCTGTATATAAAATTTCAGTGCACCGGTGCACAAGTAATCCTTAGAAGGAAAAGTTGCCCTCAAAAATCTAGCCAGCTCTGCAATACTTAATGTATATGGACTTGAAAGATAGGCAGAATGTTGAAAGTTTTAATTTAAATGTATTTGAGGGGAAAAAAAACATTAGGAAAACTCCTGGGCAAATCTTTTACAGATGGTAGACAGCTTAATTGCTGCGGTAAACTTGTCTGACATTTCTGGAAAAATTTGGGTGCTGCAGTAATCCACAGAACCCAATGGACCCATGTTGTAATGGCCTGAAACAAAGACATGCAGGTCTTCATCTTACCTGGGTTGCTAAAGTTTCACCCAGGGTTTGGGGGGTGAGGGGTTTTTTTTCCCTTCCTTTATTTTTTTCCATTTAACTCCTCTTAACCAATTAAAAAGTTGTACACGTATTATTTGGATGGGAAAGCAAGAGACCTTAAATGAAGTGAATGAGGTTACAGTATTCCTCTCTACCAAATGTCTTCCTGGAAAGTTTTATGCTGTACACAGCTGGACAAACCTTTTTTTTTAAAAAAAACCCCTGTATATTTTTATTGTGGGGAGCATTGTGCAGGACACAACGCTAACTGGGGGAGCACAGCCTCTGGCTGTTGCTGGAAGTGTAAGGGCTCAGGTGGGACTTCTGCTCTGCTCACTGGTCCAGTGACCGGGTCGGCATCTGATGCCAGCATGTAACATGGCTACTTGCTGAATGGCTCCTTCTGCAGTTCACGAGCACACAAGACACTCACCTTTTTTTTTTTTTTTTTTTCCATAGATTACTGCCATATGGCTAAACTGAAGTGCCTGTGTTGAGCTGAATTGTAATATCTTCCTTATTTGCCAGTGAGCAGGTATGAAGGGAGAGACCCAAAAAGGTCTGGTATCCTTTCTGCTACATCTACTTTCTTCATCTTCAAGCTGCTGCTAGAAGATAGACTCTCATCTTCTTCTGCAAAACCAGTCCATGCTTCCTTTTCTTTAGAAGCTATTTATTCTAGGACTCTCCTTTTATTTACACAAATAGCAAGATTTCATGTCATTCCCATAAAGTGACTACAGAATTATTATTCAATTGTATATATTTTTTATTACTTATTTAAAGCCTGCAATAATCTTGTATCTCTTATTTTTTGTTTCTCTCAAACATGTGTTCCTTTTAAAAGCTGATAAAGTGCCAAGTATGCTGTTCCATTACAGGTGGGTCTTGGTCTGGTCTCTCTCGCTACACACTTTTCTCCTTTAAGGACAGTCTTCCTGGCAGCGAGCGATCCTCCAAGGTTAACGTGGTTTCAAGGCAAAAATAAACGTGGCAGGGAAGTCAGGACAGGATTATAGAGCAGTATCATTCCTCAAAGTTTTTAAAAAAAATAATACTTGAGTATTTCATTCACCACCTAGGTAGACCCCTACCTAGAAGTGGTATTTTCAGGGTTTTCCTCTGCAAGGTGAGGGACTGGCACTGCTTGTTTGCAGGTCAGTGCCTCCACAGGCTGTTGAGTCACGGGAGCTTTCAGCACCCAAGGCAGGCGCTGTGCCCCAGCGAGGGGGTATCGGTGCTGCGGCACCGCAGGGAAAGGTCTGTGCTACTTTGTGATTTCCTTAATGAGCCTTTGCGGGAGCCCTAGGAGGGTACAGGCACAGCCAGAGGGCTAGGTGGGCCTTGTGGCATCACTGGGGAGGAGACCTGGATGGTGGAGAGGGGCAGCAGATCTGGCCAGAGATGTGCTGAGGGAAACCTGTTGTCTTGGGGGCAAGGCAGTGGGAAAACCCACCGTGACGTGGGTTGAGGAGCTTGGGGAGGTTGGGCTGAGGAGGGATAAGGGCTGCCTGTGGGGACCCTGCACTGGGTGTACATGCTGTGGGCTGGGGAGGGGTCAGCATGAGCATGCTGTGTGGAGGAGGCAAAGGTGGGTCGCCTTCCACATCAGCCCGACAGATGTCCCACATGTATCGCATTGCACGAGGGACCAAACTGCCGGAGCGAGGCAAGTGGGCGAAGCGGGTCCCCCATCACCGGCACTGGGGAGGGGCTGTTCCCCACCAGGTTTGATGGTTGCCCCAGGGAAATCCCTCGAAGGTGCCACTGCTTTGGTTGTGGTGCAGTCCAAGCTCCACCAACATACCCACCACACCTTTCATTACAAAGCAAGGCAAACAAACAAAAAGGAGGCAGGGGGAAGAGAAGATTCAGGACAGGTTCTGCTACCAGCTGCTTCCTGGTTGAACTGGAAGCAGAATATGCAATTTCTTTTCTGTCTGTCCACTCTTTACCTGCCTCTGCACACATGCTCTGCTGCCAGAGGCACTGGTTTGGGCTTCCCCGCACACTGTGATGTACTGGGAAATGTTTTGCTTTCCCTGCAGAGCGTGCCGTGGTGCACCTGGAGGAGGCAGAGGATTGTGCTTGGTGAGTTCAGTGCAGCTCATGGGCTTTGGGAGCGAAATTATTTTTTTCTTTATGAACAATCTCGAATAACCAGCACCTTTCTGGATGTGTTTTTTAAACATCTTAACAGCCTGCTGTTACATCTGCTAATGTGTTTTCAAATGCTCTTTGCAAGGCTGGCTGTTCCTGCTAACAAGTTACAGCTTCTGCGAGGAGAACAGCCCTGGAGATTTTGTGGTCCTGCGGGAAACAGGTGTTTCTGTTTGAATATGCTGCTTCCCACCCCACCCCCCTTTCTTTCTTCCCTGAATACAAAGCACAACCTTCTGCAGAGCGGCTGAGCTCAGGCACCTGGAATATCCTGCCTGTGACCCTACTCCTGCTGGAATTTTCCCAGTGCCTTACCAGAGGGAGGTGTCTGCTCTCCAGGAGAAATAGAGATTCCTGCATAGATCTTCTAATTAGCTACAAGCCTATCCCTGTGTGCCGGACAAAGGCAGCAAGTGCAGGCTGGGTGGATGGAGTAAGCACTTCTTGTAGTCCTCTTGCTTTTCTTCCATCAGCATCTCTACCCAGCAGTGGAGGAGCTCTTCTGGTTGGCATTTCTCTCTCTCTTCCCTGCATGGAGTGCTGTTGCTGAGCTCGTGGGTGGTGTGAGCACCACGCAGCCTGCCTAGAAAGGAAGATCTGGGGAGAGTGGGATGGGGAGTGTGGATTTTACACAGAAGAGGATGAGGAAGGTGCCTCTTTGGCCATCAGGTGACGGGGGAACTGCCCGATGAACAACTCTGACTCAGCTGGAGCCCCGCAGGAGTTCCTGCAGAAGTGTGGCCATCCAGTTCTCCTTCAGGACCGGCTGCGACATAAACCCACAGTGCCCCTGGCAACACTGAGTGAAACTCTCTAGCCCTTGCAGTAAATGGGTGGTTTGGTAGCATCTTGAATGGGACTGTGCTGTCACAACAAAATGCTGTAGTTTGTGATGTTGCCTCACATGAAACCCCCTCTCTAGTCAATGGGGAGAGCCAGGAACTTCCAGAGGGTGATTAATCTCAGCTATTTCAGACACTGACTTTAGGATGGGATGGTTCATCTGCTACAGTTTGCCTGCCTCCATTGAAGGCTCTGCTGTCAAGATCTCCAGCTTACATGAGATGAAATAGATTGGTTGCTTTATCCCACAAACGTGGGACCAGAAGGATCTCATTCCCTCAATGAGATGGTTTTAGGTCTTCCTGGTTTATATCAAGGTAGTAATTTGCTCTGTGGGATGTACAATGGAAAGATTATTGTATCCTCAAGGGAATCTGGTCCCATGTTTGTGGAGTAAGTAACAAAATCTTGATAACTGGGTTTGTTCATTGTTCTCCCTGAAAACAGAGACAGCAGGTACCTCCAGAAGGGTGCATTTGGGTTTAAAATGGGTAATGAGTCTATTACAAGAATTTGGGATTGTGCAGATAGGTACAATTTACATAGATTTTTTTTTTTTAAAAGAGGTAAAGACTGTTGAAAAATTAAGATAGATATGAAAGTAATTCTACCTGATTTTAAAAGGTTACTTTGAGATTTGAGGGGAAGAAAAGGCAAGGCAACATCTCTTCTTTTCCCTCCTCTTCTAAACATGGGAGAAAATTGATCTAAGTGCTTGGTAAGTGTTGTTTGAGAGTTTCCGTAGCTAAGACGTCGCAGCTCTCCAGGATCACAGTATTTATCTCAGAGAAAGAGGGAAGACCTGGACTTGTAAGCCAGGTCTTCTTCTTGCAGTGCCTTCTGATCTTCTTTTCTACTTACAGACTGACTGATTTAAACAGCCCGCTTTACTGCAGTGTTTCAGTTTGCATGGGGCACACATTAAGTGCAACATGCAGCACCCAGACAGTATTTGCCTCTAAAAAATGGCAGAAACCTGATGTCTTCGAAGCCCCTTTCAGAAACGCAGCGTGGGTCCTGGCACAGGGCTGGCGGTTTAATGGTGGGGTGAACAAAAGTTGGAATGTGATGGGTGTGTAAGGGTGACGGAGCAGCAGGCTTGGCTTGGGAATAGGGAGCCTCAGCCACTCTGTTATGGTCTGGCCACAGTGGCAGCCCTGGGGACATCAGTCCTCCCAGTGCTCGCAGGGTGACAGTAGCATCAGACAGCAGCTGCACAAGGTCGACTGTCCCGTGGTGGCGTGGCACCGTGCCCTGCTTTGTTGCATCTCTGCTGAGCCTGCTTCTGGTGTGGGTGATGGGGTTGAGCCCAAGGCAGGACATCACCCGACTCAAGGTTTGTAGCCTTGAGCTGTCAGAGTTCGCTGACTGTGTTTGAACACGTGGCGAGCTGCGGGATTCTTCTTTGCCGCACTGACATTCAGTGAAAAGGGATTTTTATTTCTGTTTTAATGCCAGATGGCAGTAACACAGCGACAAGAGAGCCTCATAAGCAGAGGCAGATTTTTTCACCCCCCCTGTCTTTTAAAAATTGTAAGCGACATAAACTGCTGTTTAGTAAATTAATTAATTTTCTCCTCTGGTGTTGTAGATGAATAACTGCATTGAATAATATATACATTTATCTGCTTTGTTGGCTTAATCCACTGAGGAAGGTCTTTGCAGCAGGTGACATGGTATATGTCATTCCTGCTCCCTGAGCATGTTATAAAACCAGATTTGCTTGAATCTGGAAAATAGCGTCTTTCAAACCTGACTACTAAGCAGCTCCTGCTCAGGGCGACTGAAAGCATTTCTCCAACCAGAGACCTGCAAGCTCTTTGCAGAGGAAACCCATGCTCTGCTCCCTCTTTCCAGTGAGGAGGTGGGAATGGTGGGGAATAGGTGGGCATCATCGGAGCGCAGCCTCGGAGCCCCCTCAGTGCCGAGATCCCCCCTGTGAGTCGCTCAGTGCCAGCACCCCCTGCTTTAATAGTGATGTGAAAATAATCTTGTCATCCTAACAGTGCCATAGGCATGGTGCAGGGACACTGGTAAGGAGAAGTAATACCTTTCATTAGGAAGAGAGATAACAGGAGAAAAGCCCAGAGGCTTTCCAGGCATGAGATCCTTTCCCCTTGCTTATATTCTACCGCGTGCCGAACCTGTCCCATGGCATTTATGCCTGAAGCCGTTTGCAGCCTATTGCTACAGTATCTGCAGTTATGAAGCAAGGCACAGGAACAGGATTCTGTTCTGCCACCCACCCGGGCCAGGGCAGAGCAGGAGGCAGTGTCTGCGGGAAAGGGGTGCTTTTATCAGCACTTTGGAGGGAATGGGAATGCCTAACAGCGAGGAAGCTGTGAGATTAGCTGTGCTAAAACCAAAATGGACTTAACTACGTCTAACCCCTTGTGGGAGAGATTTAATTCTTTACTTTTGTATGAGAGGAGTTTGCTTTAATATTGAGTAGGTTGTGGACTGGTGGAAACCAGCACATGGTCTACTGTAATATCCAAGCATAAATAGGAGTATAGTGTGCTTACTTTACTGAGAGTGGTCAAAATAACGTATCTCTGAATATATTTCTGTTGCAGGGGCTCTTAAAAAAAACCAAATCAAAACACCAAAGCAGAAGATCGTGGCAGAAGATTCGAGTTGTCTGTTGCTTTTTCATTTGATGCTGTGTTCATTATAGTCTCCAGTCCACCTCACTCTGCTCTACTGGCAAGTTGCAAAGCAATAGTGTTTTATCCTGCTGTTTGCCTGTCTAGTAAAAGCTCCTTTCTTTCTAAATATGCACTACCGGAGCATACTTGACTGCTGAAGTGAATAGGAGCTTTGTAAATGGAAGCACAATATGATTCAGCTCTCAAAGGTGTGGAAATTTCTTCTTTAGGTACTCAAAAGAATATGTTCTGAGTTGTTTTTTCCTGCATGTACCCCAGTTGCATTTAGTTGACAGCTAATGTTTCTAGCCAAATAATAAGTGTATTTCTCAGAAACTGTACACACAGGATTTCTTGCAGGTTTTAGTCCCTTCCTGTTTTTAGAGATGCATGTAATTCACGGTACTTCTCTCTCCATTATAGTAAGGCAGCAGGTGTTCAGTTCAATAAATAATTGTCAAATGTTGTATTCCACTTTTTTAGAGGTAGGTCTAAGAGACAATTTTCTAGGGTTGATTTAGAAAAAAAAAATCAACACAATGGAAGCTTGCTTTGAATGGGATTTGAATATTAATAGACTGAATAGAAAAAATGCTGTGTTTTCATAGAATCATGGAAAGATTTGGCTTGGAAGGGACCTCTGGAGACCCCTAGCACTGTCCCCACATCCCAGTACAGGTAACTGCAAAGCCAGATGGTTCAAGTGCTTGCCCAGTTTAGTTTTGACACGGCAGTTTGGAGACTGCTGGAGGGTGCAGAGGAGTTTGTTACAACCATCCAACTAATTCAAGATGAAATATCAGGTGAGTGAATGCTGTCCCTAGGTGGGTGATTGGTATGATACAGAGCCTCCAGGCCCAAAAAGTGGCCTGCCATGGGCAGCTGGACCCTTTCATGACTTTGTTAATCTCTCTTAATGTTGGAGGGTTCCAGGAGTTCTTTCTCTGGTGACCCTGCACTTTCACATGGCTTTAGATGGGTGAAGTCATCATACTTTGCTGTGCGTTCAGATCTAAGGTTCAGTACTCTATTGAATTGTTAAAACACTAAGAAATGGGGGCTTTCTCTTGTTATACTCCATGGACAATAGAAAATGCTTTCAAGCAGGGTTTCAGCAACCTTCTTGCTTTAACATTGAAAACATTCTTGCGCAGAGCAACAATCACAAAGAAATTGCTGTAATAAACTGTTCCATTTATAGAAATATGAACAATATTTATGTGCTATCAGTAGTACTTTGGACAAAATCGATGTGTGGGCTTTTGATTTAAAAAAATAACAGTGAAGGAAGAACATGACAGAGAAAGAACAAGCTGTTGACTAAAACTTTGCCTGCTGCAATGGCTTCAATAAACCCATGTACTAATATAATTTTGAATGATCTTGTATTTGAGACTTTAAAAGAGTTCCTGATTTTTGGTGACTTCTAATCACCTTTTTACTTTCTGAGAGTGATTTTGTTAAAACATCTTATGCTGATCACCTCAAAACCAGTGACTTAAAGAAATAGTCCTTATCCACCACTTTTGTCCACAAAGTGATTAAGTTACAGCCTGTTTGTATCCTGGATCAGTCTCCAACAGCTGCCTCTGCATAATGATTGATCAGAGTAAAACTATTAATTTTTTTGCAAAGGTTACTGTGTCTTATGATAGATTTATCAGTGAAAGAGCTTTTCATTTTTCTCCCCTCTTTTTCTCCTCATGACATTTTTATTAAATTCTTCCCTTTTCTTCCTGGTTTCGTTCTCCTGGTTTATGGGGGCAGTCAGCTGTAGAAAGCAATGCTTCCCTCACTGGAAAAACAGAGGTTTAATTTTGAACAGACACTTTTATTGTCTTCTTAATGAAGTGGTTGATGTTTTAACAAATCTGTGATATACTCACAGTCATTTAGACTTTTGTCTAGTTACTGGAAGACATAATTAAGCTTGAAGTTTAATTTCAAGCCATACCTCCCTTTCCCCATCTGTTCCTAGCTCTGCTCATAGAATCATAGAACATCTCAAGCTGGAAGGGACTTATGAGGATCATTGAGTCCAACTCCCTAAAACTAAACCATACGACCAAGAGCATCGTCCAGATGCTCCTTGAACTCTGACAGGCTTGGTGCCCTGACCACTTCCCTGGGGAGCCTGTTCTAGTTTTTTGAGCAAAATCCTTGTTTCTCTTGGCAAAAGGGGAATTCTGCCCTGTGAAGTCTGAACAGAGCAAACAGGGCAAAAAAAGCTTATTCCTGTTGCGTTGAAGAGGGCTTGATGAGAAATTTTATGTGCAGGTATCGCTTAGAAACCTTAGGCAGAAATATCACTTGGTTTATTCTGTGAAGATCATCAGATATGTGGTCGAACTGGCAGAAGATCTATTCAGAAACTATTTTAAACTTTTGACTGTGTAAATGTGGCAGGTTTTTTGGTCTTTCTCAGGGCTGTATGTGTCTTGTTGATTCACACTACACACAAACTACAGCACAAGGTAAAATGCTGAGTAGGTCCTTACATTCAGTGGGTTATAACAGAGGATCATGTAACGATCTTCCCAAAGGAGCTGGGGTCAGGGCCAGGGAGCAGACAGCTCCTGTGATAGTGTGGTTGCCAGAGCAGATATTTAAGAAAAAGCCTGTAGTTTGGTCAAAGTGGGGTGGGAAAGGAACAACCTGTTCCTTAGTATTTCCTGAAGGTCCTGAAGAAGTAGCTGGACTGGAGGGAAGGGGTAGCTCATCCTATGGATGAAAGCAGAATGTGTGTGAAACTCAGTGTGAAACTCAGACCTGAAGTTACAAAGAGGAGAGCTCTGACCAGAGGTGTGTCGAGTTGTGAAGGAATTGTAGAAGGAAATTTGTGTGTTAAGTCAATTGCAATTTGAGCAAGTGCTTGAAGAAGCAAATCACTGAAATAAAGTGTCTTGTACATTTAGAGGAGTAATGGCCCACCCACAGTCCCACCTAGCCCCCAGGTGAAAGCTGTGACCATCCACGTTAAATGTTCTAAAGACCAAGCCTGCCCTAGGGAGAGGAGAAAAATGGAAACCATGGGTGTCTGTGTTCCTTAGGAAACATGCTGCTTTGGTCTGGGTAATTACCCTGTTAGCTCTTCACTGATCCATTTTAAATTAAAATCTCATCCTCAGGAAAAGATTGACTTAATCTCTAACATTGTGTATATCCAAAGCCATGAATGGCTTGTAGTGAGAAATCTTTCTAAAGCCACCTGTGTATCAGCTAATTTTGTAGCAATTTTGAGGAAGGAAAAGTCAGGTCTTTCAGTTCTCCACAGTGATCCCCATCTGTTCTGTCCAGGCCACCTTTTTAGATCAAACTGACATGGTCTCTCAAGAGAAGAGTCGGAGAGGCCAGGAGAGATTAGTATTGTAAATCCAAATGTGGTTAATTAAGCAAAGCTGATACTATAGTTCCAACTGGTTTTAAAAGGGAGTTCACATAAAGATCCTTGTCCCTACAACACCTAGTTGAGGATCTGACCTGAGCCTGCTTATAAACCATGACCTTTAGGATCACACATTTCAAGTAAGGGAGAGGCAGGAAGGAGACGCCACTTTCCAGGCATGGAGGGAAGAGCTCTCTACGTGCATTAGAAAAGACAGCAAAGCCCCTGTGGGCAGCTAAGTACCAAACTGCAGGACCAGTGACAGCTGTGACATGGTCCCCTGATCTTAGTGGGTCAAGTATAAGATGTTGAGCCGGTTTCTTGTGACTGGAAAGCTTACAGCATATGGTCATGGTTGCTTTCAGCATTTCTTTCTTACCCAGAGGATGGTACAATCCTCTTTCATGGGCCTGAAGAGAACAGTTAGGCTTGTGACATGACAGGACAAGGTGAAGAGGCAGGGCCAACTGCATGGTTGAAATTATTCGGTAACTAGAAAAGGTCAGCCATCACTCTGGATCATAAGACTACACAGAGGGCTTGTTAGACAGTAGCTAAGTATTTTATATATATATATATATATAAAGCTAAGTTAGGGAGTAGCTAGAATAGAGGCCATAGAAACTGTTGCTGGATTTGCACACTTACCACCTCAGCAAGCTGAATCTTTCAGGTTTCTAAGGGCTGACAAAGGTGTAGAAACAGGATTTTTTCATTTTGCAGTGAGTTCTTTGCATGTTCTGGAAGTAAAAAAAAATTTTTTTTATCCTACCCGGCATGCCTGTTGCATGAAAAGTCTTCAGAATGATGGAGACAAATGCAGACAGTCAGTTATAACTGCTGTCAAACTATGGAGATGATACAGTGCTGGGCTGTTTTTCTGAGAACCTAATGAAAATACGTGTCAATCTGAATTTATTTCATTTTAGGACTATGATATAACCTTAGAAATTACTGTGTTTCTGGATGATAACAATGGTATTAATGAAAATTATCCAGATTTGTCCCTGAAATGCTGATATGCCACTGTCGTAGTTTAACCCTGGCTGGCAACCAAGCACCACGTAGCTTCTCGCTCACTCCCCCCACACCCAGAGGGATGGGGAGGAGAATTTGAATGTAAAACTCAGCAGGTGAGATAAGAGCAATCTAATAGGTAAAGCAAAAGCTGTGCACACAAGCAAAGCAAAGCAAGGAATTCATTCACCGCTTCCCATGGGCAGGCAGGTGTTTGGCCATCCCCAGGGAAGCCGGGCTCCATCATGTGTAATGGTTACTTGGGAAGATAAATGCCATAATGCCGAATGTCCCCCCCTTTCCTTCCTCTTCCCCCAGCTTATATACTCAGCATGACATCACATGGTATGGAATATCCCTTTGGCTAGTTGGGGTCACCTGTCCTGGCTGTGTCCCCTCCCAGTTTCCCGTGCCCCTCCAGCCCTCTGGCTGGCAGGGCCCAAGGAACCAAAAAGTCCTGGGCTTAGTGTAAACCTTACCTTGCAACAACTAAAAACATCCGTGTGCTGTCAACGTTGTTCTCACACCACAGCCAAAGCACAGCACTGCACCAGCTACTAAGAAGAAAATTAAGTCCATCCCAGCTGAAGTTTTCTTCTTCTGCCTTTTTTTCTGGCTGCCTTTTCCCACAAGGGGCTTGGGTTCCTAGCTTGGATTAGAGCAACGACTTTTGCAGTCTCATCTCCAGGTCTTTTACCTGCAGGTTAGGATAGGAGCCTCCAGAAAGGACTGGGGGGTTGATGCAGACAGAAAGATGTTTGCTGACTTCAGGGGCTTCAGGTGCTAACGCTCTAAGGGAGAACATGACGTGGCACCGGACCAGGACCTGCTGGGTCTGTGCATCATGGACTGACACTCCCCATCCCATGGTTGGCCCTGGGTGGTGGGTTCACAAGCATCATAGAGATAGGCTAACCAGCTTTTGCACAAAGCCTTTGCAAGAGACATCTGGGGTAGGAAACAGCCAGGCTTGGACACCTCTAGGATGCTTTTGGGTGCTGACAGTAAAACGGGGTGAGTACCACTTTCACAGCCTGTACAGGGAGAGGAGCCTGTTATGGCCTTTGCACTGACCTGCCACATAGCATGCACCATTCTCACCCCAGCTAAGGTCTGGAGACTGTAGATGTTTCCTCCATCTTTTTTCCCCACTTCTTCCTGCCTATTCGAGCAACCTGCCACTGCTCGTCAGCAGGCTCTAACATATGCCACTATGAAAATGGAGGTGACAGGCCACTGAAGTAAAGGAGATCTTTCTTTATTAAACCTTTAAGCACACAGCCCGGCTCTCCCCTGGGTTCTGACAAGGAGGAGGGCACGGACAAAGAGCTGAAAGCCAGCCAGAGCCGTGGCGGCAGGGATCAGGTGGCCGCCCCGTTGTTGCTTGCTGCGTCGGAGGCATCGGCTGCTGTTGAAGCGCTGACTCTTTGTGAGTGAATTCTGTGAAAATGTAATAGTAGGTTCTGTATGTTAACTTAAAACCTAATGTGTTATTCCTGGCTTTTATATACCTGGTTACCCATGGATAAAGCTATATGATATTTATTATAGCAGGGCAGGACTGCTTTGTAATCTGAATATGCTGCATTCACACCAGTGGCTTGAACAAAGTGTTTCTTCATTTCTCTAGCCATTAATGGTTTTCTCATAAGAAACCATGAAGTCAGTTTTGTTGTGTTTGTCAGCTGGGTTTTGACTGCATGTATTTTGTTCCACAAAGGCGTTATTCAAAACCTCCCCTTCAGTCTTAATTAATTGCAGACCCAGTGGAAGGCAAGCCCGGTGGGGCTGGAAAGGTTCCCGTCTGGTTTCCATTTCGCCTGCGGGCCGTGTGTGGAAGCACGGCTGGCTCCCGGCGCTGGGACCTCGGCCGCTCAGCAGGCTCTTGCAAGCCTGCCGTGGTGAGTGGCGAGCGCCAGCACAGACGGGCATTACTTACGTACGTGTTGGCCTCCCACCTGCAGCCCAGGGTGCTTGTCGGGGGCACCTGCAGGCAGACAGTAGCTCTGTGCTGGCCAAAGAGGATGAAAACCCCAAACAACCCCACCAACTGCAACCCCACCTCCTTTGTATAAAGGCCTGCGTGGCTCTTTTGGAGACAAACTGCCTATTCACGACAGCTAAATCTCATGACATTTAGCTGTGCCTTCATTCAGCTCTCGGTCTGTTCCAGGATTTCCTCTCTGTCATCTCCCAGTGCCAAGGTCTCCTACCAGGAGAGGGGTTTCTTAAAGTGAGGGGTTTCTCAGTGGCCCTCCTGCCTTTGAATGCCACCGTGTATTTTACCAAAACTGTGAGAGTCAGATGCAAACCAATAATGCTCCTTGTGAAAAAAACCCTATTCCTAATAAATGTATGTAGTGTAGGAGTACCCTGGCTGGCTTAAACTCTCCAGAGCCTCTACCTATCCTTTACTTTATGCATTTCATCTGCCTGCTGTAGATATACAAAGCCTGGAAAATACTTCTTTTTCCCCAGGAGAATATTTTCTATTGAGTTTGGCTGTGCAGAGCTCTTGTTTTGCAGATGAGTTATGAAGAGCAGACTAATACGAGCAGGAGGCTCCTCCTAACATTGCACAACGGCATGTCAAGATGAAAGGTGGACCTGCGGTCACGTTGCCCTCCAGGAAACTACATCTCGTTGCAAAGCACCAAAATTATAAAAAGTACTACAGAAACAAGCCCCTTCCAGAGTTTTATGGAAATACCGTCTCCCTTTGGCAGAAAGGGGATGTCTTTCAGTGATGTTGGAGGCTCACATCTGCCTGCTGGATAGTACCTATGGAGAGAACAGGGTGTAGAGAGCCACGTGCTGCAAAAGGAGGAGGTGGGAAATCCTGCTCCCACCATGCATGGCCCCTCATGGTTGCATAAAGGCTCATGCTGCATTGGGTTAGAATGAGGAACGGGGGCAGATGTGCTTTTTGCTTCAGGCAGCTTCCAGTATAGTAAATTAAAAGTCAGACATAAAGAGGCCTCAGAAAATGCCGAGGATGGTTCTAGCAGAGCACATAACAGCAATTTGTTATTTGGCATTTTAGTGTCTTCTGCACAGGCAGGAGGATTTCTGAGCTTTGCAGGAAAAGTGGATGCTGTAAGGATTAAACTACAAAATAGACTAGAAATTATCACAGCAGGCAAGCAGACAGCAGAGGCAGAGTGCAGAACTGAGGAAGGATTTACTGACTGCTAAGTTCAATAATGATGTTGCAATAGGGGATGTGCCCAGTCAAAACACTTATCCCAGCACCCTGCTCTGGTAAGTGATTTCAGATGCTTTAAAGGACAGTGAGAAATTCCATAGTAAAATGAAGTGAAATGGGGAGAGAGGTAAAGGTGTTGAGGAACTGGAACAGGGTAAGCAGCTTCAGGTTGGTACACAAGACATGGGAGAACTGTATGTGCTGGGCTGGGTGGGTAGGTGACACCAGAGGACGCGGGCTCTTACACCAAGAGCTACACAATTAACCAAAGCTAGTGAAAGCCTGACTGTATCACTAATATGCATACTGCAGAGGACCTAAAGACATTGGCTTTTTGTGTGTGAAAACAAGGAGGAGATTATTCCTGCCATGTGGCAAGGTTATTGAGGGAAGCTGACACTCACAGATGTTTGGAGAGCTGCGCCTATGTTCTCCCCCTATGCCTCAAGGGTACTGAGCAAGAAAAGCCTGGAAAAGGATGTTCATCTATACATTGCCATGGCAGGTGGAGTTCATCAAAATGAGCATAAAAGTGATGATGCTAAGAGAACTGTGCTGATGCCACGTGAAAGAAGGCCTTTCTGTGACCAGGACCTGTGCGAAAGGTCAGGCTCCTTGGGCTTGATCTAAGAGTGTTTAAGGGACCAAAGCTTTGCAAATCTTTATGCAAGTCTCTCATTGATGTCCTGATGGCTCTGAATGCACTCTGTGCTACTGAAGGAAATTGTGTCTCATCACGCTGATGCTACATGACAAACTGCTCCCTGACCTGTTGTCTTTTGAGGTTAACAGGATTTCTAAGAAAAATGGACTTTCCATATATTGTCTACTTCAGTTACTACGCAGCTCTAATTAATTATTAAGCAACATATTACACCAACTCCTATTATCACAAAGTGGTGAAAAAGAAAAGAAAATCTTTCAACTAAAATTCTTCTAAAAAATAATAAGGAATACAGTCCCTCAGTACAGGAGAGTGAGCTCCTAGAAATCATGGCACAAGCAAGATGTAGCAAAAAAGCACACAGGATCCTCTGCTTTGAAAGGACAATAGTCAGGGTCTGACACTTGGTACAACAGACCTTGAAGGCTAGACACCTCAGAAAAGATGAACCTGCTGCTTTCCACCTTCACCTTTGCAAAAAAAAAAAAAGGGGGGGGAAAACCAAGCATGAAACATTAGTCTTCAGCAGAGGAGTGCTGTTTGTCTGCTATACATGCTGCAGAAAAATACCAAGTATCTACTTGAAATTATTAAATTGAGAAGGGAAAAGAAGTCTCTGATCTGTTCCTGTTTTCCAAAGCACCCAACCCAGAAAATTCAGGCACACGAGCTGTGTTGACTCCCCCAAATGATTAGGGGAGCTGAGGTGTTTGGATGTTTAATATTGTTTACAGTTATTTTACAAATCTACAATTAAACAAAAGTATTGTTTAGAAGTAAAAGTTCTGCCAGAGTAACTACCCTGGTCAGCCCTCTGGTTGCAGGCAACGCACACAGGCAGAAATACTTTGCCAATATATATTGCAGGCATGGTGACCAATACAAGATACACAAATGCTAATCTGTCTGCTTGAAAGGTTGATTCTATATTAAGGCTTTTGCTGTCATAAAAATGTTGTAACAACAACAGCAGCAAAATCACAACAGCTATAACTGACCACAGTTATTAGGCTAAATTTTTATGTGACCATTTAGCTTAAAAAGACATGTCTCGCAGCCTCAGCATCAGCTTTTGGAATGTGTTTGCAAAAGAGTTGTGGCAGGTGAGTTGCAAGTCGGTAGAGCTCAAGGGTTTGGCATGAGAAGTGTGAAAAAGAAGAAAAGCTGGAATGATGCTTTTTAGTCAAATGAACTATACTCTTACTGTTGCAAGGCTTTTAATAGAAACCTTGCCTCCTAGCTTTTTTATAGGAGCTCATTCCATTCATTATTGTGTATATCTTGTACTGAATCAGGAAGATGCAGGCGTGAGGGGTCTCTGCCTCACCCAGGCTGGAGTCGTTGGGGCGTAATAATAACTTCTGAAACTGCTCTTCCCATCAGCTTTCCCCTTCATTGGTAACAGCCTTGAACAGTTGTTGAGGTACTGCTACAGAAGAAGAAATGTTTTCTACCTGAGAGGCAATTTAATTAGATGTGGGGCACTGCTCTAATCAGTGTTGTTTGATCAGTGTTTGCAGAGGAAGGGAGAAGCACTGTAGCTTGTAAATTCTTTTAAAAATCAGGTGAAGTGTCTCCCAAGCAGAGCAAAGAAGTGGTTCCAGCCTTAAAGAGATCACCTGAGGAGAAGAAAAATAATTCCAGGGCTACTATGGAATACACCTGAAAATGTTGTAAAGTAGATGTCGAAGTGATAGTATTTCATAATGGATATAAAGTCCATTGCAGTCCATGGGCTGTGCTTTCACTGTGGACCATGGCACAGTAGGCAACAGGCAGCTCCTAGGAACTCTTACAAGTAAGATGAAAAACCATGAACATTAGTTTCAGGGAAGAAAATAGTCCAGCTAGAAAACTGATAAAGCCAAATAGTTAAATTTAAATAGGACACTCCAGAGTACCAAAAGCAATTAAAAAAAAACACTTCTGTAAGCTGTTTGACAAAGGTAGTAAAAGAGAGAACAGAATTATCCTTTCAGGTCTGTGTTTTAAACCACAGTGTCACTGATAATCCTAGCTGGAGGAAGAACAAAATGATGAAGCTGAGATGCTGAAGAAGAACCACAGCCTTATCCATCTGACACAGTAATCAGTGCAGGATCAGGCCTTCTCAAATGCCTGAGAAGTGTCAGCATAAGCTGAACATGAAGCCTGAGTGATTTTTTTCTTGCCAACCTGTGTTAGCATCTCCTTCTTAAGACAAGTTTAATCATGTTCCCAGGAACAGTTGGAACAGTTGTGCAGAGACAGCGCTGAAAGCCTGCAGCAGATTTCTGCAGCAAGCTACCCTTGCACTGGAACTGTCCTTGTGGTACGGCACCAGGACTTTCTCAGATGCTGATGGAACATGCAAGACCCTCAACTGCTCTCCCAGAGACCTTCAGAAGGTCAGAGCAGTTGCAGCATTCCCCTTACGACTCTCCTGGTCATTGCTGATTTGTTGCAAGAGTGTGTGTAAATGCTTGGTTTGTCACGCTATGGCCAGCCCTCTCCTCTCACAGCAGCCTTTGTGATGATGACTCTTGAAGTCACCTGGGGAGCTGATTGTGCAGCATCTCTGATATAATCAGGCAGAGGGGTAAATCCACTCAAGAAAATAGAGAAATTTTGTTTCCACACAAATCCTTTGGCAAGCAGAGGTGATGGATGGAAAAAAACATCAGTGGGACTTTAGGAAAATATATATTTCAAAGTTTGCCAGTGTGTGGCAGTGGTCCTTTAGTAATGGCAGCCACACAAAGTGAAACACAGTTAAGTTGCACTTTGCTGTGGAGGCCAGCTTGGAAGACAACCCAGACAGCAACTCACAGGGCACACAGAGGATTCAAAACACTCTTCAGACACCAATTATATAAAAACATGTCTAAAAAAAAACCATTGCTGCAAGATCTACAGTAGCTTGACCTGAGGTGTGACAGAAATGAATTGCTAATAAAACCTGCCAAGGAGGAGCAATTTAAAGGATCCCTTTAACACTTTTCACAATAAAACAGTTTTCATAAACAGCTCGTATATCTCCTAGGCTTCCTTGGATGTGTTGCTGCTGAGTGATTCTGCAGTCATTAATGGATTGCAAACTCCCCCTGCTCCCTGCAAGCAACTTCAAATAATTAACAACTTCATACCTTTCCAGGACCATAGCCTTCTTTGAAATATGCTTTGAAATGCACCATGTTTGAGTAATGGGCACAGCTGAAAACCACCGAGGGTTGGATATCTCACTGCTTTTTGGACCTCTGGGAAAGTCCCTTGGAAAATCTGCCTTGTAGATTTTCTGCTTGAGATCTGCCTTGTAGAGTCAACCTCTCAGCTGCAGGGGCACTGCAGCAGCCTATAGAGCTGAGGTGCAAGCACAAGGACAACCATAGACCTATTTAAGAACTAAGTTTGCAGCTGTGATCTTGAAAATGTCCATCAGCTTCTGCTGAGCCTGGAGGCTCCTGGACCTGAGGAGTGGGGCTGTGCCCTGCACAGGAGCTGCTGCAACTTCTGTTCAGGTGTGGTCTAGAGAACTCTTTGTTGACCCAAATGTTTCCTCTGGATTTTATCCACAGGCTGTTGCATGTAAAACAGAGACACTGCTGAGATCTGGGAGTAGGTATTCCTTTGTCTACATGACTGTCCTGACCATTGGGAGATGGAGAAGGAAGGAGAAGCAGTGAGGTCAAGGTCGTCGCAAAAGCGGCTGGGAATCAAGACAAAGATGTGCCAGGAGAGTGAGGCAGGGGAGTGGAGAGCTTTTCTTGGAGCAGGGGAGTGATGGATGACTGGTTCAGTTGGCCCTTCTCTTCTAAGAGGAGCCTGTGTTGGATGCCAGCTGGTGACCAGGCTGCATTGTAGCAGTAAGCACACTAAAGCCAGTTTGGTTTAGGTTTTGTTCTCTTTTTCGTCACTACTCTCGAAACCACACTGGTGCTGCTGTGGGGTGGTAAGGGGGTGCATGTAGCTTCCATGGTCATATGCAAGAGCTCTGTGTGCACTCCCGAGAGGTGCTGTCGCTGTGTGTAGGGGGGGTGTGTGTACGAGGCAAAGGGGAGAGTGCTGAAGGCACAGCATCAGAGGCAAAGTAAAAGAATCACTGAATTCAGAGCCAGGTTCACACTCAGCCTGCTGATTTGAAGGCAAAATAGTAGCTAGTTGCGTGAAAGGTATTTACAAGCACTTCTGAGTGTATGCAGATCTCTTTGCTTGCCTGAGATGAGGAGCTGCTCTGCTGAGTGCAAATGCAACAACTGTATTTGCAAACAGCTTGGCATTTGGGTGATTGTATGCCTCTCTAAGAGACTCTGTGCACGTTTAAAACAAGGCAGGTAGCATGACCTGAATCACATCTTTTTTAGGGTGCAAACTCCATGGAAATCTTTCCTAAGAAGGAAATGCTCGAAATGTTTCTGCTGAAACCCCTTCCCCCCTCCCCAGTTACCGGACTGGAAGGACAGTGTGTGCCTCTGGCCACAGCAGTGCTGTGGCAGTGATTCCTTTACCTTTGACGCTGCTTTACTGCAACAACAGCAGTTCAGCTGTGAGGAGGATAGCGCAGAGAGGGCAGTAAGGGAAAGAACTGGACTTCCAAAATAGGGACACCTGACTCTGCAACACCTGATGCTTTAGAAAAGGGAACATGAAACCATGATACTTTAAAAAGCAAGTGGTAAGAAGGGTAGTGTTTGATGGGAAAAAAAAAAAGTGATTGGGTGTCTCTTGTTTCTGAGGAACGATGAGCTGATTTTCCTGCCAGCTACAGCCCAGAGCTCCCACAGTCTTTTATTATGAGCTTTGCCTCCATTGTCCATCTCTCTTGCAGATGGTTCTGACCATGGAGCCTCAGGAACCATCCCTGATGTTGGTCCAGACATCTGAATGGAAATCGCACCATCAGTGAGATTCACAAGTTTGCCAACCCAAACATGAACACAGCTGAAGTGCAAGGGTGGATGTGGTTGGTGCAGGGACACCTGTGGCCAAGAACTTGAACTTTGGTGGGAAGTATCTCGCTGTGCTATTTCAGGGATGACTGAGCACATTATTAACACAAGACATGTCTAAACATAGATGGCGCAACAGTTTAACTAATCATTATACTTAATTTTAATGCTGCGGCTCTGAAGCTCTACAAGCTTCTCTCCTTAAACTTTACATCTGCACGGGCACAACAACCCTGATTTGAAACCGGTGACAAGAAGCTGGGGAATAAGGTCACCTCTAAATCCACAGCGGCTCCAAGCAAAACAGCATGTCTGACCATGCCCTGAGGTGGGAGGCTCTGCCTGATCACAAGCCTGTTGGTCTGCCCTGCGTCTGCAGATGCAGTAGTGAAATCAGTGTTTAAAATCCAGCGAGAGGTTCCCAGAGCCCTCAAAACTTCTCATTCCTTACAGCAATTAAGGGATTTTACCTTCATAATCACCCTCTGATAGGGAAAGCATGCATTCTTTTTCTACCAACTGTAAACAGATCTACAGGATTAATTAAGAGACTGGAGTAAGGTCATGCAGGAAGCTGTGGTTGAACTGGAAATTTTGGTGCAGGACTGTGAGCCCTGGCCTGGCTCCCTGCCTGGTCATGAGCCAACTGCCTGCCTGAAGGAACGAGAGGCAAATTTGCATCTTCTAAGTTCCTGTCATATTGCTGAGGTGGGGGATTTGTATTGCTGCCTTAAGTTCCTGATTTCTATTATTAGGTCTGTTATATATTTGTGTGTGTTGAGTTTGCCATAATAACAGATAATAGAAGATAGATATAAAGAGATAGTGTTGTATCCCCAGAGCCTATTTCAATGTGACTGTGACAGTAAGGGTATGAAAGCTGTGCTTAAACCAGACTATTATTTTAATATAGCTACCTTTACCAAGCTCTAAAATCCAGAAAGGAGCTATAAGTAGAACTGGTTACAGTATATGTATGTCTTGAGTTTCACTGTAGATGAATTGGTAGAAAATTGGGTAGGAGCATGGCTGGATGAACATGGAGATAAATACTGTTGGGCAATTTAATTTTTATTTCATTCCATTTGGTGGACATGTGTTTCTTTAGCTGCGTGTTGACACTGAGTGTTTCACAATGCAGTTTTTTACTCGTGTGCGTGCAGATCTTTCTCCTCTGATAGCACAACACCAGAGGTTTGCTTGCCTCATAAAGTTTATTTTGAAAGTGTCTCATCTGAATGGAGAGGAGTATGCCACAAGCTCTCACTTGTTGTATGGGCAGAAAATGTAATTCTGCTGGGGTGGGGCATGCCAGGAAGAAACGGCAGTGCGTGTTGATAGCTCATCACACCGGTGTTTATCTGAAGGGCATTCATTCTGCAAGTCACACCTCTTCCCCTAAGAAAAAGACACGTTTCCTCTATAATAAAGTTTAACTCTTAAGATTCCCCTCCACGATTTTTCTAGAAAACATTCAGGAAAAATTGCCCTGTCCCAGATATGGACACATCAGATGCCTGGCTATGAGGCATCCAGAGGAGCAATGACTGCTGCTGCTACACTGAAGGCAGATGTTGAGTCCCCTGTAAAGAGCCAGCCGAACGGTGCAGAGGTTAACCAGGCGACAGCGCTAATCATTTGGTTACACACCAGACATCCCTTCTGCACTGCTTCCAAACCATGCAAAAGCAGAGTAGACAGTGTAACAGGTTTGCCGTATTACTTTTAGTAACATGATTGGTTTTTTTCCTTTGCAATCTCTGATTTGGTTAATGTGGCTGCTGTCCTGTTTTAGAGAGAATTTTTGGCTGAGGTCTTTCACAACTCGCTAAAATATTTTGCTAAAACATGTGCAAAACAAATCCCAAGGGAAAAGCAAGACCTGTCCCAAACAAATTTTGCCGTTTCAGGAGGTCAGATTTCAGGTAATAACAGAGTTTATAATAGAGAATATTTGCTGTAAGTGTTGCCAAGGACAAGTAATTTCAGGAAGGAGAAATGCTCACTAGGTAGCAGAATGAATAGAGAAGGAGATCTTGGGAATACGGGAAGAAAAGGAAATTACCATAAAAAGCTGAACAAAGAAACAGAACACGAATATAGGAAAACAGGCTAACAATTATGATGGAGAACTGGGTAAACTACTAAACCAAAAATCCATTCATATTTGTTTATATAATTAAGGAAATTTGCTTAACTGTTCTTGTCTTCTGTTTGCATGCGCCTGTCATGACTGTTAGGTCAACTGAACCGTGCTGCCACGGTGGTTCAAAGAACAATTATTTCAAAGCTGCAGGTACAAGTATTTGCAAAAGCAAACGGAAAATTGCACCGTGTTAATATTAGCACTGAAATTACTTGCCTTGTCCTCCAGTCAGGAAATGGAAACAATGGCACACAACTTTATGTGACCAACAAAACTTAATTGCCAATAACAAGTAGTTCCAGGGAACTGTTACAGAACAATTGATGGATGCTAACTGGGAGATTGCATCACATTGAATCACAAGAGTGTGTACGGAAATAGACACGTTAGTTATTCCAAAGATAGAAAATCATGGTGTCACTGGATAAGCTGTTTGACATAAACATGCAAGTATGTCCAGTTAGGGGGATGTGGCCTTAATGGTGATGTGGAGGGAAGAAGAACCAGGATCTGAAGCATGGTGTGAAAGCAAAATAATTGATGTGGGAGGAAACAAGAGAATTCAGAAATCTGATGAGAAGACTGGCAGCAGAGTTCTGGCTGTGTTCTCTATAATCTTAGAATTGCTCAGAAATTGCATAGCTTGTTATTTTGTCAGTATTAGTGGTGGGCTAGCTGGCCTGCCCCTCCCTCCCTGATAGATGAACTTCTTATGATGTTTATTCTTTTTCAGCTCTGCTGCATCACTGCGTCATTTTCTCTGCCTCCTCAGATGATGGGTAACTAAAGTTAGTAACTCTTTTTTATGCAGTCCCTCGACAGCTGGCAGTAAATGACCCATGTCCCTGCAGATATATTTTTGGTTCAATTTTTCCATCATTTGTGTTTCACTAATCCAAACTCTCAGGTTCCCGCTCTGTTCACCTGTGCAGTGACTGTAACTGCCCAGGGTTTCCCTATTTCCCATAATTTGCCATGACCTGAATTCTTACAGGGCTGTTGTGCTTTTTTCTCTGTCCTCACTCCGCTTCTTTCACTTCTGTGTATTTCAAATGGACTTCTAAGGCCTTTGAAAAATTCCTCTTTGTGATCTGCCCTGCAGCACTCCTTGCCAGACCTGCTCTAGAGGCGGCAGAGAGAAATGCTGCTCTTGGGGTGTTTTTTGGCTTGGTTCTGCATGAAACTTTCAAGAACACCTGGTAAGTGTAGCCAAAATGGTGCTGTTTATTGGTGGTGAGTGCATAGCAGCAAAACATGTGATACCTCCTGCTGGTGGCAGAAAAAAGGAAAACCACTTTGATGAAGTATTTAAAGATTGTTTTACTTTTACAGATTCCACAGAAAATTCAGTACAGCCAGAAACTAAAATACCCTCTGTATACAAAGGCTGTATTGACACTGTTTTACTTCAGGCATGTAAAGTAGGCATTTTGGATCACACCCCCATCTTTCTTGGTCTCTTTCTTGACTATATAGGGAATTTGGTCAGCTAACTTTGGTCTTGAATCACACCCACAGCAGATGACTAATGCTGCCCTAAACAGAGATTTGTAGTATAAACCCTCATCATTTCCACTGAATGGATCTAGTGCTCTTCCCTCAGCAGATGTGGTGCCAGTGGTACCCAGAGGGGTAATGCAGTTGTCTTCAGCCAGGCAGGTGGCTGTCCTCTGTCCCTACCACTGCAGGAGAAACGGCCAGACAAGGAAAGCTGGAAAGCTGTCCTAGGACAGCAAGGCTGACCAGGCAGCCACAATGCCAACTGCTCCTCCCCGTGGTTTATTTACTGGTACCCTCCCTGCTCAGCGACTGCCCAGGTGGCGGGTGTTTGTGGCAGCTGGCTACAGCCTGGTTACCTCTCCCTGCCCCCATGCTTTTTTTGGGTACCGAATGGTACAGAGCAGGAGTGGGTCCTTGCTGGAGGGGCTGATGAGGGGAGGGGAAGGGATGGTGGGGCTCTCCGGGGCTCCCCCTACGTGCTGCACACAGCTTGTGGGCAGCAGCTGCAGCAAGGCTCCTGCTGCCGGGGGAGGCCGATACCCTCCTCCCCTCTGCCACTGTAGTTCATACTTATCCCAGGTTTGTATAACATCCACCTCGTAGTTTCCGTTGTTCTTGCATCCGGATCTTTGCTTTTTCCTTACTTTTCCAGTTTTCCATAGTAAGCTTAATGCTTCTGGAGACACATCCTTGGTGGGGGAAGGCTCCTCTCTTCAGCCTCCGCAGAATGGGTAGAACCCTGCCCAAGCACTCGCCACCCTTTTCCAAGCCCCAAGCACACTTCCTGGAGAGGAACCAGGTGCAGAAGGGGTTTCTGCATGGATGGCACTGTCTATGTGCCTGCTCGGTGCTGAGGCTGCCTGGCTGCTGGCAGAACCAGTGAGGAGCTATTCGGGGGGCTGCTGGGAGGGCAGCCAAAGCAACCTGCCCATTCAGCAAAGGTCACCGAGCAGCTCTCTGCCAAGGGTGTCTCCCAGTCGCTTCTGGCCCACTTCCCCAGCAGATCGCTTTTCCAGCAGTGTTGTCACACCTTCCCGCTCGCCTTTCGCCCAGCCAGCTAGGTTTTCAATCTCTTTGTGGCAAGGATGTAATTATTTAAATTGCTCTCTGTAGTTACAAGCAGGCTATAAAACTAATAACTTGAAACAGTGCCCTAGCCAAGATAATACGCCCTGGAATCCGAAACGCTAAACTCCAGTGCAGGTAAATTTGTAGCTGGTGTAGATCTGCTCCCAAATTTTTGCTGAACCACCAAAAAAATGCCTGAAATGCTCCTGAAAAACTTTCTAATGCACTTGGGTCCATTCCTCTCTTTCTCTCATTTTGTTTTAGTGGAAAATCTGGCAATGCTGCAGCAACATGTCCAAAACTTGTGTCTGACCCAGGGGCGGGTGCTGCAGGGACCTGATGTGAGGAAGGGTGTGACGGTTGCTCATTAAGCCCTTAAAAAAACTCCCTTGAACATACATCCAAACCAAGCATTTGAATTGAAAATGAACTCAGTGTAAGTTTGTTGACTCAAAACTCACGTGAAGAGAAACAACCCTAGAAAGTCATCGAAGCGCAGCCTATTCAGTCTTCCCAGCTGCAAACCGCTTGGAGTTCAGAGCCTCACAGGGCTCAAAAACGTTTGGCGACGCTGCCGGAGGGGCCGTGGTGCTGCCGGATGGCACACCTTGTGCCAGCTGGCATCTGCTCACCTGTACCAGCCCAGCGGTAAGGGTTTTTTTCCAGAAATAAAAGCCTTAGTCTTTTGCTAGCTTGTATAAATCCTGATCCCAACAGAAAAAAAAATAATAAAATTGTCCTTTTTCCCCCACCTGCGAGCCACTGGGGAAGCTCAGAGGCACTCCTTTTACAGCTGTTGAGGCTGTCTTTCCCTTTGATGGCCACCTCCTTACCCGTACAGCTCTGCAAAGTGCCTGGCGATACTCAGTGTTTGAGGCTCTGGTATTGAAATCACAGAGCTCAGAAATAAATGTGAGCACATAAAAATAGGTGGGACAGCAGCTGCAGCTTTCTTCTTGTTTCATTGCGTCACCTGGTACCTGATCCTTGCGGCAACAAGAATTAAAGATTCAAATGGGCAGGCAACTCAACGTGCAAAACCCCATCTATTTTGTGTAACAGCAACCAAAGACCTGGCATTTTGCATGAGATCCACCTAATGCTTTGAAGCAGGGCTGGAGGAGCAAAGGGACTGGAGATGGGGAGGTTGCAAATCCGCTCTCCTGCCCCAGTTGCTCAGTCTCACTGTCTGCGCCTGCATGGCAGCTAAACCACCCACGAGCTCTGGAAGTGCTCTTGCATTTTTCACACTCATCTTTTTAAAAAGCTGAGCTCCAGCACTTACAGTACAGCCAGCAGAGAAGGTCGAGCTGCTTTCAAGAGCTGGGTGTTTCCACATGTGTTGTGGATGTGAAAAAGCAGCCCTAACCCAAGTCCCCAGCAGGAAACTTTTCTTACTCATGCTCTACTCACATGACACTCTGCCCCGGCAGCCAAACTCACGGAGAGCAAACACCTCTGCCAGCCATAGGGATGGGCTCCAGGTGTGAGAAAGTCCGTGGGCTGCGTGCAAACACAGCACTCTTGCAAATGGAAAGGAGGTTCAGGATCTACCTGGTATGTCTGGGGAGGCTTAGCCGTGTGGTCCGAGACAAGCTGCTTTCACTTCATTTCAGTCTTCCCACCCAAGAAAGAGAATAATATTTGCTCACCGACCTCGCTGGGGTGTTGGGAGATGGCAATGAATGTCTGCACAGTGCTGCAAACATAGAAGGTGTTATAAAAATGTGAAGCCTTTAGGTGCCAAACAGTATATTTGAACATTGCAGGAAAGGGAAATACGGTGCTCAGACAGTTGTGGGGCGAGCAAGACAGGTTTATTGCAGACAGGAATGTTTAAACTCACAAATACAAGGGGTGCCAAAATGCATTTATTAGGAGGTGATGGACTGCAGGCACTCCATAAAGTACACTCCTGCTGACCATTGTCACCAGGCGGCAGACCCGGAGAGGTGAATGTTTGACCTGTGCAAGCTGCCACGTCCATAACCTGGCCAGCACGGTGATCCGAGGCTCTGAATGTATGGGAGTGTGCATGGCAGAGGTGAAGGAGCGTGCAAAGGAGACTGATGCTCTCTACAAGTCGCCTAATAATAGAACCAGAGCTGTAAAAGTGGGAGCTGCAAGCCCTTGCCTGCAGGTACTTGTCAGCACTGTTATCAGGGATACGTGAGAAGCATTTCTGTTCCCGCCAGAGTGATGAGTGCTGGAAGTGCCACCGCTCCTCCCTGGAGGGGTGATGTGGTGTTGCCAGCGGCTTCATGGGGTGGGTGGCACTCGTTGCAGGGAGTACCCCAACAGCTGTTAGTTGATATAGAATCACAGAATCATTTAGGTTGGAAAAGTCTTTTAAGATTGTCGAGTCCAGCCGTTAACCCGGGACTGCCAAGCCCACCACTAAACCATGCCCCTAAGCACTGCACCTATGCATTTTTTAAACACCTTCAGGGATGGTGATTCCACCACCTCCCTGGGCAGCGTGTTCCAATGCTTGAATGCGTACATGACTACTCCCCAGCCACCACAGCTCTTCTAAAAGGGCAGAAAATACTTTGTGAGGAGGGGAGATGCAGTGATGCTTTACTGCATAGAGGTACTCTAAGTCAGATGTTCGGAGGGAGAGGGAGAAAGCCTGAGTTCATGTCGCCGAGCTGTTAGCTGTAAGGGTTGGTTCGCTGGCAGAACAGCTCTTCCCCAGCAGGGCTGGGCAGCACAGCCTCCCCATAGCAACTGACACAAACAAACCCCAGGGCTGGAGAGAAGTGGTGACTGAAAGGAAAGGGTAAGGGAACAGCCAAACTATTTTTATATTTCCGAACTATGCAGCAGCTATTTTTTACTTTTGCATCCTAAATTCTCATTGTGATGCATTTGCTTGCTGGGTGATATCCCTTCTCTTTCCTCTGCTTTTCTCTTAGCTGAAGTCCCACCTATATGACCAAAGAGCTTCATGTTTTTTGAATGAGTGCATGTCTCTGTGCACATGTAATGTTCATTTCCCTACTGTGCATATTAATTAATAAATGTGCACTATTTGTCCCGCACCCCAGCATCCACCAGGTGCCTGCCAGCAGAGCTGGGATATGCATTGGATGAGTGTGGGCACACACCCTCCCCCCCGCCCCCCGCCCCCCCCCCCCCCCCCCGGGTTACTGTGTCTCTCCGAGGGCTGGGGACAGCTTTCCAGTCCCCAGACTGCAGGGGATTCTGTGTGACTCCGTGCCATCAGGTGCCACCTCAGACATCTCTGGTCCTTAGACCTCTTGGAGGCCTTCTCCCCCTGACCAAGCTTGGGCACAGGCAGTGGTGGGGGTGGAAGGGAGGAATGAAAGCCATCGCTCTGCCCTCCTCCGAGCTGTGTGGGCCAGAGGACACTCGGCATCTGTGCCGGCTTACCTGGAGTACAAGGGCTGCTGTTACCCCTAACAGCAGTTGCAACAGCAATTAGATGTAATAGCCCTGATCAATGAGACATTGACGCTGAAAGCTGAGAAGACCAAGCCCATGGACTCAAGTGAGGACACCGAATGGTTCGTGGCCAGTTGGAGAGGAAGGTGTGAGCTGGCAGCCACAAGCATGTGTACCCAAAATCCCAGTGGCAAGACCAGTGCTCCAGAGCCCCAGCACTCCACGCCAGCAGGCACGCACAGGAGAGCACCTCAGCAAACCCTGTGGTGAAACAGGTCTTCTTCAGGGATGAAGGACAACGATGGCCTGGGTTATGAGCAGCAAGAGCTGGGCAGGAAATGTCTCTCCTGTCCACGTGACTCCTGGAGGTGAGGGAAATGCTGTCTTAGAGAAATGAAGACGGTCTGGCTGCTTTTTATGAAATGTGAGAAGTGAAGCGATCAGCTCAGGGGCAGGAGTTGGACCAAGCATCCCAGGCTAAGGGCTCCCATGTGAGGGTGGGATTTGACTCATCTACGTTTACATGTCTACGCTATGGCTGTCTCCATCGGCATACCACCCAAGGCTCCCTTTACTCTCAGTGGGAGAAATGGGTGTGTTTTAGGCATGAGTCAACTGGCCTGTTTTTGCTTTCTGTCTTAGGGTAAGGTGAATTGCTCTGGATTTTCCTCTTCCTTTCCTTTGACTGTAAAGGGACAATTAGCTCAGATGAATTCAATGCCTCCAGTGGGTCAGGTGAATCGCCACCCCAAGTTAGTCACTAAGCATTAGCTGCCAATGTGCCCTCCCCTAGCCTGGGCAAATGTCAGGTAGTTTCAGTTATCCTTACTCATATTGCAAGAAAACACACAGATAACCTTGAGTTATGGTAACTACTTTTTTTATTGTGAAGAGAAAAATTCAGCGGCTCAGAAACCAAAAGCCAGCTGTGGGGACAATAATGCTGCCATGCTTTCTCTGATTAAATGATTCTTCAAGTATTTTGGTGGAAAGAGTTTTACAGTAAACCAAAAAAACACAAAGTGAAGGAATTTACTTAGAGGTAGCTATCTTTTTTCTGCTTTCAGTTGCTTTTACTTTTCCACTAGCTTTAAATATCAGGCTGAAAGTCATAGCTCTAGTACCAAGAAATTAGGATGCTTACGTGTGCTGCAGCTGTAATTTCCCATCAGATAAGCCTGGGTTAAGACACCACTGTGTCGAACAGCATGAAGATGGTTCCTATCCTAATTCTTTACAAAAGTAGTAGCAGTTGCTTGTGACCATCATACATTTGATATTTTTCTCCTGGAAACTCCTAGAGGATCAACAGTATTCTTCAGTAAGCAGACATCAGGGCCAGACCTGGAGAGGAGCCTTTGCTGGGTGGTAATTTATAGCCAAGTCTGTACAGCCATCACTAGTGTGACGGACGTCATACCAGCTCCTGCTACAATCATCATGCAGAAATCTTCCTTCTTACTGGAATTTTTTTTTTTTTAATGGAGATGCTAATCAAA
Organism: Falco biarmicus; assembly: GCF_023638135.1. Classification (NCBI taxonomy): domain Eukaryota; kingdom Metazoa; phylum Chordata; class Aves; order Falconiformes; family Falconidae; genus Falco; species Falco biarmicus. The sequence continues at coordinate 78,191,885 of NC_079289.1, read as the reverse complement.
CCAGTACTTCTCTCTGGGCTTCTAACATACTCAGAGGTTCAAGCTTCAGCATGCAGTATTTACATGCTAACTAGGTAACTGAATGAATGAATCAACAGAAAAATTAATGAGATTTCAAACATGGAGACAAGTTAGAGCCACTGCTTTACACCTATATGCAAATTAATCTTAAAAAAAATTGTAATAAAATCCTACATACTTGCCAGGGGTTATAGCTGCTTGCTCGGTGCTTGTTAAGCAATCCAGTAAAGTACTTTGCATTCCTGCCTGCGGTGGCAGAGACGTAACAGCTGAGACATACACGGAGTGTCTGCAGCCTGGTGGTGTTTGGAGGAAGGGCTCGTTTCTATTTGGGTGGGTACGTGTCGGAAATGAAAGAACAATAACACCATTCTTCACATGTCTGATAAATCTGCCCTTTGTTCTGTCCTCCTTGATGAGCCGGAGGAAAGTCACTGCAAGTGCCATTGTCTCTCAGAGTGTTTTTGAAGGGCTTTGGTGTGTTTCTTTCCTCTGCTTAATTCAATGTGTTTACTTGTTTTCAGAATATTTCAGATGGAAATATTCAAGGAGAAATCTAAGATACTGATTCTGTTCTACTGCTTACATTAGGAACCACCTCTGGAAGATTTCTAGGTACATTTGTTTGCATAGGAAGACATGCCTGAAAATTATTTGTTAACGATTTCAGTCTGGCAGGTCTATAAAGAGGTTGAGGCAGTTGGATGGGGAAAACCATCCCTTTATGCCTGTTAGCCTTTGCTCCATAGGCCAGGCTGGGGCAGACCACCTGCTCGCTCTCCCCTTGGCACAGTTCAAATGACCAGCACCATTCAAGCAGGCTATAATTAAGCAGTTCCTAATTTCAACAGAAGGGTGCCACAGAAGTGAAAAGGGTGGTCCTGCTGGAAAGCTCGCATTCATGCTAATATTGTTGAAGTGAATTAATTTTTTTTCCCTCATGTGTGCTGTACATCCGTTACACATCCTAAAGCAATTATATGAGAAAGAAGCCATAAAAAGGGCTGTGTGCCCAAAACCTCACCTGTGTTTTCCAGCTATGTTAGGGAACCTAAGAAAAGACATTTCCTCTTTCCACAAACCATCTTTCTTTGAAGGAAGCTATGTGTGGAATAAAAGGTGTTTTTTCATTACCACTGCATAGTATTTAAGGAAAGTATTAATAAGACGGGTCTCCTTCACAGGCCAGCTGAAGAACTGCTCAAGAAAAGCCTGCCTTCCACCCTTCCCACACCATGGTGTTTCAGGGAAAGGCGAGACGTTGTTTCCCTGGCACAAAAGCCATCTGTGCAGAGGATCACAAAGGATGAGACAACTTTACACCTCTGGCAATGTTCCTATTGGCACTGTCACTGCGGTGCACTCTTGCTTTCCTAGCTAGTCTCACCTGGGGCGAATTTCTCTTCACTGCAGTGGCAGAAACTCAGAGGCGTGTTTCAATGGGAGAATAGGAGTAAGGACATAGTTACTACTCTATGGAGCACTGGAACAAGTAGAAAAAACTGGTTTAATACCTGAAAAGTGCTGGATCCCTCTGTCTGTCTATTCATATAAGCCCTGGCTCTCAGAATAACACGGAGATATTTTTTGTCTAAAATCAACAGGATCGGCAAAGTGGTGGTTGTGTGCAATGTTGATGGGGCAAAGCAAAAGAGAAAAAAAAAAAAAGATCTGAACTAAATATTTTGGAAAAGCATGGCTTTGAGCTTGGAACTTGGAGACATGAACATGTGTGGGCATGCTGGGATGTGATGTAAGGCGTGATGTGAAAATACACCTAAGGTATTCCCCGGGAGTTTGTTAATTGTTTATTGTTCTCGGCTATGATCTTGAGCAACAAGATCTGTGGAGATAAGGAAGGGCTTGCTTCCAAGAGAGCTGAGTGAAAAGCATGAATAAGAATGTGTTTCAAGAAATCCTTGATGTATCCATTCAAAGGTTGCAGCTCTTGGAGTACCAAAAGTTGGCAAGCTGCTAGCCTAACAAGAGCGGGCCCGGAGGCTATTTTATGGGTGTAGGAAAGTCTTCTGAGATGACGTGTCAGAACCGGTCTCAGACAGCCCAGGGTGAAAGAGAGGATGTCTTGGGGGAGGGAAAGAAAAAGGAGACCTATGACTGAAGATGACTGGAAGGCAAAACAGCTTGCATGGGAGCAGTATGTAGGTAACAGGAGGCGTATTTCCAGAGTAGGTCTGTGAATGGGACTTAATTGGATACAAGAGTTGTGTGGCTAAGCTGGTCATGCAGAAACAGCCCTTGGCTGGGGTCAGTGCAAGACCTACCAGCTGCCCTCTTGCTGTTTAACTTTTGCAGGGCTCTGGAGGGGCTGGGGCAGGGTGTGCCATGATGCAGGAAAGCAGAACTGTAATGCAGATAATATGATAGAAAAGAGGAGCCCATGAGATGGACAGTGCTCAGATAGAAATCATCTGGCTACTTCTCATTCCTGATTTACTAGGGAAGTGGTAAAACATAAGCAGAGAGGCATTAGTCATAGTCTTCCAGGTAGTCCCCAAATACATTGGGTTACTGGAAAAATCACTAATAGAGAGGTGGTGATGACTTATAAACAAAGAGCTTTTAGGGCAGGAAGTTCCCGTTGTTAAGAGACAATAATTCATGGGGTTTGCAATTATAATGTTTTAAATAGAACACTCACTGTGAAAGAAAGACATGTGTCCTGAAAAGCTGTGCAATTCTCTCATGTTGGACGGTACTATAGGCAACAAAAAATAAACGCTACACAAGGAAAAATGTCTTCCCTGCCAAACTTACCAGCCCAAGAACCTCAGATTTTGGGAGTCCACGTGAGGAAAAATTTCTAAAAGTCAAATGGTTTATGTATTTGTTATCACCGCTGAATACCTGTAGGGCTCTGTGGAAGCACAGTGACCAGATGGGAAGCATCTTCTGAGCCTCTTGCAGGTGTCTCAACAGGGAATGGGAAACAGGAAAAATCTGTTGTGCTCAAAATTTGCTGTGGAAAAAGGCAAAAGACAGCATGCAAAACAGAAGTATTCAAAGCCTTTAATGCTTCCAGTTCTTTCAATGGGGTGTTTAAAAGACCTTGGTGTAGCCAGATGATTTATTTTCTTCAGAATAAATGGTTTGGACATGTCTTTGAAATCCCACTTTCATATTCTGTATGCTACTTTATACTCAGAAACCTGAGTCCACACTCTCTGACTGGAATCCTTTGCAGTCAGAAAGCAGAGTCTAAGCTTGCAAATGCCCTCAATTATCTTTCAAAACTAGAGAAAAAGTTGGAGCTTCAAAGCCAGCCATATTTCTCTATGTTTTACCACTCATGTTGCTGATGGATAGCACTGAGGAAGCCTGCTAGGATAGGACAAGTGATTAGAAAGGACTTGTTGCATCACCTAGTCCAGGTATATTTTCCCTTTTCTAACTCCACATTAAAAGTAGGTAGATTATATGGCTCCATAATCCCATAGGAAGCCTTTTCCAGAATCTGGTTATCCCAGTGATTTAAACATTTACAGTCTAAATATGTTGATGTGCTAGTGTGTATCCATATGTTCTTATGATGGAATTGTCCTAGTGCTTAAACAGGTCATCTTTGCAAGTGTTTGTGCCCAGCACACTTACAGAGAGCAGCTGACCTTCTTCTGAGCTTTTGTTCTGCTAGTTTCCCAAGAAAGCTTTTAGCAAAATTATTCCGGTAATACAACCTTTTTTCTTCTCATTATCCTGATAACTCTTCTCCATCCCTATTTTGTGTCCCTTCGGAATTCATTTTGGGAACTGGAAGCAAGACTTGTACCTGCTATTGCAAGTGAGAGCTAACCAAAAGCTTGTACAGTGACATTAGTGTGACCCTTCCTGAGGTCGCCAGCAGATATACCTCTCTGGAAGCATTTTAAGGCTAAAGTACCCTCTTCACAGCTGTATCATGTTATCCTTCATAACTGCCCTTTGCTCAGGGGAAAAGGCTCGGTTGCTGCTAGCTGGTGAATTCCTTGCTTACTGCAAAAAATAAGTAGTTCCCAAATTTATGACCTTATTTTTTGTGCTACTGAATTTTCTCCCTTTTCTGTTACTTTGGTTCACAAGGTCCTCCTGTAACATGTTCTAACTCTCTGAATTGATGTTGCTTCCCTGTTTTGTGTTACCAGCAAATTTTATTAGCACATGCTGATATTCTAAGACAAGGTAATGAGAAAAAATATTGAGTAAGATCCGTCTTGGAAGCAATCCTGGGGAAGGAGCTCTGTTGCACTGACTCTTCTCCCCACCTCCTGGGGCCCCATCCCCTAAGCCAGGGTTTTGCTTGTCTTAACCTCCTCCTTCTGCAGGTAAACACATACCTTGCCTCGCAGCCTTTCTAGAACCCAGAGAGGAAAGGTTCATCCCAGATCTGATATCTAGAAACTCACATATCAGATTTGACAAGAATAATCTACCCTGTGGTGAACCTCTCTTGCGTCTTGCCGCACCCACCTCCGTGCCTTCAGCTGTGTGTTTGTTTTTCTCCTTTGAAACACACACAAAGGACTTGCTTGCAAGAAGATGAGTCCAGCAAGCTCACAGCTGGACACATATTTTTTTACCTCGGAGGGAGGATGAGGAACAGTCCATGCTTCAGTTTCCCACCGCCTGCGTGGCTCTGCTCTGGGTGGTGGCTGTGGTCACACAGCTGCATGGCCACTGCCTTCCCCACGGAGGTCCACCCTGCAGCTGCACACGTCGCCTTTTACCTGTCCTTCACAAAAGACTTCAGTTGCTCCTGTTTAATCCTACGTCTCTCTATCCCTGACTAGGTGGGCGTGCTGGAAATACGTACTGAAACAGAACCACAGTTTAAGCAATGCTTTTATGAAAATGCTTCGCTGGTATCTGTAACACCACAAACCACACCATTTTCCCTTCATTGCTGAGAGTCTTCTAGGAAAACTACAGGTAAGAGCTGACTTTTTGGTTTTTAAAAACAAGCAGAAATGAGACAATTGTGATGAGTAACATCCAGTTATTTCCTAGAAGACGCGGAAAACCGAGAACCACAGCTTTTTCAGGTAGCATCCAGCACAGTGATTTATTTCTGTATCAATTTTTGTCACAAGCAATCCATCAAGTGAAGAATATGAAGAAACTGACTTTTGGAATTCTTTTGATTTAAAATAATAATAAAAAAGAAGCCAAACTCAACCCCCAGCCTGTCTTCACTGTAACGTGAAATAGAGACAGACAAGCACATTGCAAGTCTCCTTGTGACAAGTGATTTTACATTGCAGCATCTTTTACCACAACAAGGGCACCAATCTCCTTCTAGCAGCAGCACATCCATCTTCATGTTCATTCCCATTTGTTTTGTGCTGCTGCACAGACAGATTTAACCTTTCCTGGGTGTATTTTCCAGCAAGCAGACACACACAAATGGTTTGCCATTTCCTAAATCACCAGCATCACCCTGTTGCTCACTGACAGTCTCACATTTCTTGTCTGACAGAGCAGATGCAGAACAGGGTCGGCACAGACCCCAGGGCACCCACGGCCAGCCTGGCTGCCCCAGCAAACTCCCTGGCACACAGCAGGCAGGCAAAGATCAAAGGGGTGTTTGGAATCAGTGGGTCCTTCACTTTCCCCTCCCATCCCCATAAGCACTACCCTGGATGCAGGAGGTCCTGGTCAGACAGTGTGATTGCAGGCCTCCTTCTGAGTGAGGACATCATCTGGATGGTGGCTCTGTAAGGCTTTTTGTTGGACTATACCCAAGGAAAACAGACCATGGGCAGCCCTGGGGGGCTGGCAGGGGGATGCCAGCTCGTTCTGCTGCATGAAAAGCATCCCCATTATCTGGGTGCATGCCTATCCCATCCTGTCCAGTTGGTGAAGCTGTGAATAGCTTTACCCTTTAGAAAGAAAAAATACTTTTAAGTTATGATTATTGAGTAACAGTTTCATTGGCATAGCTATCAGGAGCACGGAGAGAAATAACTCTCTTGCTTAATGAAGTGGTAGCCAAGAGAGACCAGCTGAGATGCAAATTTAGCTGTAGTAGCTATACATGGTATAACTAGCTGTCTAAGGCATGACCTACCTTGTTTGAGGACCCATACCTGACAATGCCAACAAACATTTTCTGGTGCAGACAAGCACTATCTGTATCAAGAAGTCCTGCGGTGGCCCAGAGAAAACACCAGCTGGGTCCCCAGGCAGACAAATTTCCTCTTCTCCCACCACCATCACCCTGAGGTGGCACCAGCCGAGCCCTTTTGTCCCAGCAAAGAGGAAATCCTGGTGTCAAAAATGCCAGGAGGACTGCATGGATGAACAAAGAGTTCCTGGGCAAAATGAAACACAAAAAGGAAGCCTACAGGAGGTGGAAGCAAGGACAGGTAGCCTGGGAAGAATATAGAGAGACTGTCCGAGCAGCCAGGGATCACGTTAGGAAAGCTAAAGCCCTGCTAGAATGAAATCTGGCCGGGGATATCAAGGACAACAATGAAAGCTTCTGTAGGTATTTCAGTAATAAAAGGAAGACTAGGGAAAATGTGGGCCCTCTCCAGAAGGAAATGGGAGACCTGGTTATCTGGGACATGGAAGTGGCTGAGGTACTCAACGACTTTTTTGGCTCAGTCTTCACTGACAACTGTTCCAGCCACACTGCCCAAGTTGCAGAAGGCAAGACAGGGAATGGGAGAGTGAAGAACTGCCCACTGTAGGAGAAGATCAGTTTCAAGACCATCTAAGGAAGCTGAAGGTGCATAAGTCCAAGGGACCTGATGAGATGCATCTGCAGGTCCTGAGGGAACTGGTGGATGAACTGGCTAAGCCACTATCCATCATATTTGAGAAGTTGTGGCAGTCTGGTGAAGTTCCTACCGACTGGAAAAGGGGAAACGTAACTCCTATTTTTATAAAGGGAGATAAGGAAGACCCAGGGAACTACAAGCCAGTCAGTCTCACCTCTGTGCCCAGCAAGATCATGGGGCAGATCCTCCTGGAAACTATACTAAGGCACATGGAAAATCAGGAGGTGATTGGTGACAGCCAACATGGCTTCACTAAGGGTAAATCATGCCTGACAAATTTGGTGGCCACCTATGACGGGGTTACTGCATTGGTGGATGAGGGAAGAGCAACTGATGTCATCTACCTGGACTTGCGCAAAGCTTTTGACACTGTCCCAACATGACATCCTTGTCTCTAAGTTGGAGAGGCATGGATTTGATGGGTGGATGACTCAGTGGTTGAGAGTCAACAGGTCAGTGTCCAAGTAGAGACCAGCGATGAGTGTCATTCCTCAGGGAACCAGAGTTCTGGGACTGCTGGTGCTGTTCATCATCTTTGTTGGCAACATGGACAGTGGGATTGAATGCACCCTCAGTAAGTTTGCCAACAACACCAAGCTGAGTGGTGTGGCTGACATGCTCCAGGGAAGGGGTGCCATCCAGAGGGACCTTGACAGGCTTAGAGAGGTGGGCCCATGCAAACCTCATGAAACTCAACAAGGCCAAGTTCAAGGTCCTACACCTGGGTCGGGGCAACCCTCAATATCAATACCATCTGGGTAGAGAATGGATTGTGAGTAGCCCTGAAGAGTAGGACTTGGGGGTGCTGGTGGACAAAAAGCTTAACGTGGCCGGACAGTGTGTGCTTGCAGCCCAGAAAACCAACTGTATCCAGGGCTGCATCAAAAGATGTGTGACCAGGAAGATGAGGGAGGTGATTCTCCCCCTCAGCTCTTCTGAGACCCCACCTTGAGTGCTGCATTCAGCTCTGGGGCACCCAGCATAAGAAAGACATGGACTTGTTGGAGCAAGTCCAGAGGAAGGACATGAAGATGATCAGGGGGCTGGAGCAGCTCTCCTGTGAAGAGAGGCTGAGGGAGTTGGGGTTGTTCAGCCTGGAGAAGAGAAGGGTCTGAAAGACCTTATAGAGGCCTTTCAGTACTTAAAGGGGGCTTATAAGAAAGGTGGGGACACTTTTTAGTAGGGACTATAGTGATAGGACAAGGGGTAATGGCTTTACACTGAAAGAGGGTGGATTTGCATTAGATAGTAGGAAGACATGCTTTACTGTGAGGATGGTGAGACACTGGAGCAGGTTACCCAGAGCAGCTGTGGGTGCCCCATCCCTGGCAGTGTTCAAGGCCAGGCAGGATGGGGCTTGGAGCAACTTGGTGTAGTGGCAGCTGTCCCTGCCCATGGCAGGGGGGCTGGAACTAGATGAACTTTAATGTCCCTTCCAACCCAAACCATTCTATAGTTTTGTGATTCTATGACTGGGGGCTTGTACCCTTGGCACAGCTGCAGAGGCCCATTTCCTTCCCAACCCCCCGCCAACTCACAGGTTTGCTATTTTCCAAACAGTTGGCATCTTCTTGATGCTTAGTGGCAACAGCGTGTCACTGGTCTGCCAATCCAGGCATGGCATGCCACGCACACCACTTGGCCTGCAGTTATGTGCTCAGCACCACTGCCAGCCTTCGCCTCCCTGCTTGCAAACTGCACTGTGCTGAGCTGCAGCTTGAGCTGATCCCCACAGAGCACTTCCAGCAATGGAGCTGGCTTGGTTGGTGCTGAGTTGCGTGTGCAAGTGCTTGTGCATGTGTGCTGCTTGCTGCTCTCTGCAAGAAGAGAGGGAGCTCCCAGGCAGCCTCACAGTGCCAGGCTGGGGTGGCCAGTGCTGCAAGAGAACACAGCTTTGCACTACTGGCTGGCTGAGAAACAGCAGGGTAACCTGCAGAACAGCAGCGGTTACTTGCCCATCCTTCGCTTGCAGACCTACACCTGCACAGTAGGTGAACCCAAACTAATGCTCACTGAATCGCACCATGTCCTTTTCCTGCAACCAGCGCTCACTGAGAGATCAACACATCCCCAGTGAATTGTTTAAGGCTTCACATCAGGGTAAACAGGGGGACCTCACCTAGAGGGAGTGCTGTTTGATGCCTGGTTAAGAAAAAGCACAGAGAAGTACATATGATAAAAACATCAGGCCTAGCTGGCCATATGGTACAATTCCAAAATAATATTGAAAGACTCAGATCAGTCAGGAACCAAGAGAAGTAGGAAAAGCTGCTTTTGTCAATGAAACGGGGAGTATCAATGGTTACCTTTTTGGAGAGACATAAAATAAACACTCTGTTCCTGATACTTTTGATTTGCTGATTTTTTTTATAAACCTGTAATAAAAATATTTAGTACGTAAAAAGTCCTTTTCTTACCAGTTTTGGGCTACATAAAGTAGCATTTACCTCATGTGTAAGGATGTAGTACCCTTTCCAAAGGAGTACATCTACATCTATGCTTGGCATCTCACTCTCCTTGAGTCTCCATTACCTAATTATTTACGAGTATGTGATGTATTATCTAATTAGGTACATGTTCTGGTAGCTGAAAGGAGTGAGAACGGCTTTATTTAGTAGTTGGTAATTAAAAGCGAGTCTTTCTTTGAGGAGAAGGAGGCTCCCCCTGGAGTACCGTTGCTTATTTTTAAAGATGCAACTAGGAAAGGTTCAATGAGATGAGGCAGCAGTTCTTGCTAACACCAGCTGTAATGTGTTTAGGGCACACTGAAAGTTAGATGTGCAAGTCAGCTAATGGAAACCACAGTGACTCCAAAAGCCAGGGTAAGCCATCTGTTATGGTGAAGCCCACCAGCCACAGCAGTGTTGGGCAAAGGTCCCTGGGAGCAGCACCAGGCACCTTTGTTCATAGGCATGGGGGATGTAACCCCCTGGGACCCCAGCCTGCACCATACATGGGCTCAGCTCTGCCAAGGCCCTGTATTGCTGTGGGTTTGAATGATGGTATGTTGATTAAGATGATGATGATATTTGCCACGGCAACATGACCATCTGAGAGAGGTGACTTGAAAGACATAGCTCCCAAAATACAAAGTCCTGAAAACAAGCAGTCTTTATCAGTGCTTTCTACAACAAGAATAACTCCCAGCTGGCTGCTGTAGCTGTGAGGCATTAACCTACTATTCCCAAATCTCTGAAATTAAATCCAGTGAGAGATATCAGGAATACAGACTTTCCATGCTCCTCTTCCAGCTGGAGACCCCAGCCCCTGGAACTCCAGGTCCTTGGATGGTGCGCAAAGATGAAGTGAGATGTGCCAGGAATCATTTATTTCATCCTGTCTTAGGACTGTTAACCAAGTTAGCATCAGAGGAAGCTTATAACTATTCATTTGCAATGTGGGCAAGTTGCAAGGCTTTGATTGTACACTGAGGAACTTGTAAGAAGTTAGATATTCACAGCAACTTCTTCTAAAAGTAGCTCACTTCTCATTCCTTGTAGTATCCTAAAGCCAGGGAAAGGGGCAACAGCAGTATTTAGTGGCATCCTTTATCTATTGATGTTCCTTAGAGCAGACTTAAATCAAGGAGTAAAGTGCAAATCTAGTCCTAAGAAATTATCTTCCATAGTATGGGAGAACGTGAAGATGTAATTTGATTAGCATGCACAGAGGTAGCCTGTACTTCAGTCAATGCTTAAGTTAAGCATTGAGAAACCATCATAAAAGATGTCAAATAGCAGTAACACTAGCATGCTCACCAGTCAGACATTATATGACGTAATTTGAAGACATTGCATAAAGTATAAAACAAGAGGGAGCACCTAAACAGTCATGAGAGGCATCCAAAAGTCCACAAAGAAATGATAATGCATTCAGTCTTCCAAGCTTGCTAACTCTCTGTTTAGCAATTTTACCCACACCTAGTATGAATTTAGTGTCTGTTCCTCACTCACCTGCTCCCTTGTTGAGGGAGGGGAAATTGTCTGACCGCCCTTTCTAGCTATTTGCCAGAAGCTCAGCACAGCAGTAACGAGTGGAATTGATATCTGAATTAATTTCTTATTGATGCACTGCAGGGATTACCATTCCAGTCTCAAATGAAAGGAGTTCTTGGGAGTTGGCCTTCTGGTGAAGTTAAATTAGAGCTGGTGTTTCTGAAATTCGTGTGTCCGGTTGTGGAGTGCTCTGGGCCAAGTTACATCAAACAAGTTGTTTAATGAAGGGGAGCAGGGAATGGATATGTCTGTTTCTCTTCTGACCCACTGCAGGTATTTTTGGTTTTATAATGCCCTTGTTTCAAGTCTGAGATAGGTCTTTTCACTGGGCCCACGGAACTTGAGCCTGCTGAATAGTGCTGCTCTACTCGTGTTGCTGAGAAACAAATTATTTGCTTTCTTGTTTCATGCTGCAGCTGAATCCCAGTATTTACCTTGCATTGCTGCTGAAGCAGAATATTCATGGAGCAATTTCTTCTTTGGAAAAGTTAATATATTTATATGATTGATATCTGGAAATAATAAACCAGGTATATTTAGGAATTTTCAGAGATTGGATCCTACTGTGAAGTAATGACCTTAGTAGGTTTCATTATCTGGCTGAGAAGTCATAAAAAAATAAAATACTGCAGAAAACAAGTCTGACTTGAACATCTGGAGGACGAGGAGTAGGAAAACAAATGAAAGGGCCTGCTGTATTCTGTGCCAGTAGGATTTGCAATCCAGAAAGAGATGCAAATGACTAAGTCTGAGTGATCTACTTTCTGTAAGCAATCAGCGTGACAGACTTAACCCCTTTTCTTGTTTGCAAATTGTCCTGAATTAAATGCTGCTGCTTACAGATGTGTTTGCTATTTGCATACACTTTGTGAATAAACTTCTGGTTAGTCATGTGCTGTTCAGCATGACTATTGCTTGAGTGGCGTTGTTTGTAGGGTGTGATTCATCAGACCTGCAAGGACAACTGCGTGAGCATTACTAAAAATATGTGTACGAATGCATATTCACAAATTGTAAGCATGGTTGTGATGCTTTTAATCTCTCTGCAAACAATCTTATTTCCAAAGAAAAACTTCTTGAAAACAATTATATGTCTGTATATCTCTAGTAATCTTATATTGAGCGAAGTGGCAAGTGGCCAGCCAAGGGCAGAAAGGTGTGTGTGACAGTGGGTACAATCTAGTAATATGCTTATATACTTCTCTGCGTGGGCTCCCTGAGACAAGTTCTTGAGCCTCAGTCATAAGGTGCTTCCCTGTGGGATCCATTATTTTTTCTTACCGCTGCAGACATGCCTTTAGCCTGAGCAATGCACTGACCTGACATGGTCTTGGGCTCCTGAGGGAGCTCTGCCCTTGGGGATGCTGCAGAGGGCTTGCTGTCCTGCCATGCTTCCCATGGGGGGAAGCAGCTGTAGCATTGCTGGGTTTGGACTGTGGGGCTGAGTGGGCATGGCGCAGGCTGCAGGAGCAGTATAGATGTGGAAAGTTTTGGGGTATATGGTATCAGGTCTGCTCGCAAGACATGTAGGTGCTTCAGTACGAGTGCACTGGATGTCCTGACTGCTACAGGTCAAGTTATCATTTGGTTTGTGTTGGGAAGTGCATCAGTGTCCACATATTGTGTCCACTTTAAGGATCCCCTAAAAACCCCCACCCCCTAAAAAACCCCATCCACAAGGTGAAATGAGAGCCACTTGACTGTCCTAGACTGGCAAAATGGCCAAGACCAAGTTACTGGTAAGTACAAAGCTTTTGCTATTTGACTGCAAAATAGTGACAAAAATAACATTTTGCTTCCCTTCTCTTGGAGTACCCAAGGGGTGACCCCTCACTCCTGGCAGAAGACCTCTGTCTTGACAAGGCAGCAGTGGGGGAATCTGTGGGGTGCGGGTGCCCCATGTGTCAGCTTCTCCATGGGGAGGGGTGGGAATGTGTGCAGGGCTCATTTCCCCAGCATGGGGGCCAGTTCGCACAGATGGTGTCATGCAAAAGAGTTGGGCTGTCTTGGGTGAGAGATACTGGTGCCAAAGGTGATCCCTGGGCTGGAGCAGCACTCAGCAGCCACCCTGGCCAGGGCTGGGTCCCCACCGCACCTCACAAGTGTGAAGGTAGACTCAGTTCCCAACCCCCAGAATTTTTCAGCCTAGCTGGAAACCTGATGTAACCAGGGTTCCCAGGCCATTTATGAGTGTAATGCTCACTTAAAAAAATACACTTTTTGTCAAAAGCAATCTATCTGTACTCCCCAGGTGCCTCAGTTCCCTTAGCCTAATTTTCCTTAAACAAACGTAAACAATTCTGCTTGAGGGTACCTTTTGGGGGCAAAGGGAGAAGGGAAAAAGAACTTGAGGAAGATCCTTTCTTCTTCAGTTTTAAAGCATGAGAAGGCAAGAAAACAAAACACATGGTAGGGAATTTGTCCTAGCCCCAGCAGTCCCCTTATCTTCCTTTTTCTGCTGACTTCCTGCTCTGAATGCTTTGGCAGCTCGTAGGACAGTGTCTAAACTTTGCAAACATGAAGGAATTCAAACAGAACCCCAAACGTCATCACATTTTCCAAGTTGGCCATAAATCACGGTTTGTTATGGTTATTCTCTTATGAGGCAGAACATGTGCAAGGAGATAAGAGCCTAGAGGAAGGAGAGGCAGAGGGTATCTCAGAAGAAAAGAAACACTAGTAGGAAAGACCTAATAAGAAATGTTTTGACAGTCTCAATTGAGCTGAACAGCCATTGAGGAACTGGTGTAAATTCTCATTGTTGCGGTGATATCGCCCCACCTAATTTTAAGTAAGTTTGCTTTGGAACTGGAAGAGAGCTCTTTCCCTTGCCATTCAGGTTTTGTGTCACTGAAAGTGGGATTTTCCTGGTGAAGCAGTATTTTCCAACCACAGCAGTATGGTGATTCACCAGCCATATCCTCAGGTGATATAAATAGACATAGCCTCCACCAGCTTCAGTGGTCTTGCACTGGCTTACATCAGCATGAGAAACTTGGGATGGAAAATTCCCATCAGTCTGCCCAATCTCTATCCCAGCTGCTGCCAGCAGGTCTGTGGACATCAGTCGGTACATCAGTCCCGGCTAGAGTTAGGAAGAGTCAGTGAGCTATCTGAAGTGAGCTGGAAAACTCACTTTCTCTTAGTGAATGGAGGGCATAGGTTAGTTTCCTCTTAGGAAGCTTTCGCTTATATCCATCATGTACTTCCCCTTGCTTTGCTCTTGGTTTGACCCCATTTTTGTTGGTTGCTGGTGCTGTTTGTACGTTTGGGGTGTGGGATGTTCTGCTGGTCCTCTACAACAAACCCAGGCATACAGAGTGTCTGCTGGGGAGTTCCTCCAGAGATCTGAACCCTGGATTTAGCTGTGGATTTAACACTTTTAAATATTAATAATTTTAACTGGGGAGGTGGCTGCTTGGCTGGTGGGAGGTTAACCTGAAGAACAGCTCTAGACAAGGAGGTAATTATATTTATTCCTTGGCTGCATTGTGCAGAATGCAGATGAGGGTTAAGTGGATGTAATTACCTATGCAGTGTGCAACGTGTCACTCCTATTTCACAACAAAGGGAGCAAGGTTGGCCTAGCCTGTACCTGTTGCTTTGGCTGTCCTTAGGTTTCCCAGCAGCTTCCACCCTGCCACTTTTCTCCACTTGGGCAGCGTATTTCATAAAAATAGCACCCAATCACTGTGTTAGATGGTGTTCAGAGGTGTTTTTGCTTCCCTTGGTATGCTATTAATTGCTCCGTTATGATGCCACATAATAGACAAAGGTGAACAACTGGTTAGGAGATGTTTTTTATTTTCAGATATATTAAATGAGGTGGTTTTTGCATCTCTGTTATAGTCAGGCCTCTCAGGAGAGGAGAGATCCCTATCATTTGGCCAAACTTGTTTCTTCCCAGTGGGTGATGGCTTCAATAATCTCCTTGACTTCCAGAAGTAAAATACAGTGAGACCTGTTCTCGTTATGCTGAGTTTGGAAGAAAAAAAGGAAAAACTGTGAGATCCTTGGATCACTAGCAGGGATTTGGGGAGATCTATAGCCAGCCTGTGATTAGCATCAGGAATCCATATTGAGAATGCAGTGGTTACATTAGAAGGAGCCTTGTCAAGCAGCTCGGCACCCTTCATGTGCTCAGAGCTAGGAGCATGCAGCCTGGCTGCTCACCACCTGGACTGAGTCTGCTGACGTGCTGCCTCCTTCCTTTGGGCTTTCTGGGCTTGGCAGAGAAGCAAGTGCCAAGGATGAGGCAGTCCCAAGGCCTGGGCACACTAGAGGAGCAATCTCAGCAGGGACCCTTGCGAGTGATGCACCAGAATCTTCAGCCCTGCATGGTCCCTGCTCTGCACTGTGGCTTCTTCTCCGGTTGAATGTGCTCCACTAAACATCTTCAGGTTGCCCCACACCAGTGGCACTCCTCTGCTACTTTTTCTCATTCACTTTGTTAATCTTATTTCTACCTGCCAAAACCCCGCTATGAAAATCAATTCAATAGGAATGCCACTTGAAAGAGGTTCATTGCTCTGCTGTGTGTGCTTCCTCGGCCTTCGTCCTGGGTCTGCCCTGCCCAGTGAGGTTGCCTGCTCTGTGCATGGAGACAGAGCAGTGCTCTGGCTATGCTGAGCCAAAATGAGCATGGTAGAGCTGTAAGCAGCTAGCGGCAGTGACTCCCTGCAGCGATGCAAGCCTGGAAGTTGGCTCGTGAGCAGGAAGCTTTGGGAGCTGCTGCCGAAGCAGTAACAGTTGCGGGGAAATAGTATGGCTGCTGTGGGTCCCCCAGCAGCCAGGCAGGGCAGGGAGGCTTGGGGTGCTGTGAGGAGGAGGAGGAGGAGGAGGAAGAGTGGTTCACTAGGTGGCAGTCTGCCCTCTGAACTGCGGGTGGGAACATGGGTGAGCGGGGCTGTAAGGAGGCCCAGATGCAGCCTTGGACAAGAGTCCCACGGCCAGGGGGCTGGCCAGTGCTCATGGTCATCCTGGGAGCCATGGCATAGCTGGTCATGTCTGTCAGGAGCTCAGGCAGGTGACTGCACAGGAGCCTCTGCTCTCTTCAACATGTCACAGCCTGTTTCTAGACCTTGTATTTGTTGGAGAAGGCACAAACCAATGACCAGAATGTGCCTGCAGAGTTAATAAACCAAATTAAATGAACAGTATTATGTTTTAGAAAACTCAAGTTTTGCACCGTGGGTCATGATTTTTTGTTATTACTGTGTATTTTTGGAGCTGGCAGATCTGCTAGCAATAGTCCTCACCTCAATCCAACTGGTCGTATTGTTGCTTCCAAACTTTCTGGTTGCCTAAATCCCTGTTATTTCAGTTGGACAGCCTTCTCCTCTGGTTCTGCACTGCTGTGTGGGGCGGCTGTGCTGTTTAAAGGCTGTCAGGCCTGATTCTCATTTACACTCTGGCAGCACGAACCTTCACACCCACTTGAGGGTCCTTTTCCTCTGCCGGAGCATTGGAAGGAAGATTTGCCTCTGCAAAGCATGGATCCAGGAGGCAGCCATCCTCATCATATGAGGCTGTGTGTTATGGAATTTCTCTGGTCTTGAGTGAGTTTGCAGATTGCTCTGTGATCCTTTTGAATGAAAAGCTAGGTACAGAATGTCAGCTGGGATTTATTTTTGCAGTTGCTAAAGCTTTGGGCTGGCTGACTGCTCCCGTCTGCTGTGGGACTCCCACTGATGCGAGAGGTGCTCCCATGCTCTGGCTGAGGGGTAGCACCTGCCTGAAGGTTTGCAGCAGATTCTGCATTCGTTAAAAAGCTACTAGAAAACTTTCCTGTGTGCTCTCTCTCTGGCTTTGAGTAACAGTTTAATAGCATGCTAAGGATCTGTCCCTGAGCGCGCCAAGGAAATGTATGATTGATTAATCAAGTTGTGTTATGTGCAACACTAGTGTTTCTAATGTTTGTCACGTGCCTGTGGTTCATGATGTATGCCTGCATCCAACATAAAATTAGTAGGTGTGGCTTATAAACAAAAAATAATAATCCTGTGAGTCAGAGTTAAAAATTTTCCCTTCTGTGTGACGTGCTCATTAATCTGGAATTTTAAGTGAGGGGAAGGGCGGGCTGGAGATGGTTTATGCTCACTTACTGCTGCTTCTGACGGCTAGTGACGTGGCTGGTGATGGCACTCCCGATGCACCTTCTTCTGTGCACCTGTGTGCCAGAGGCACCGGCCAGGCTCCGTGGCTCCTTCTTGTGCCAGCTGCCCAAGGGAGCTCTGGTAGGGTCACTTGTGGTCTTATCAACAACAACAATAATGAATAACAAATAATTTTTAGGGCTGCTGCTGTTGTCTTAAGCTGGCAATTTCACCTCCTGAACGTGAGGCTGAGGGTAAATGGTTTGGTTGGGGTTTTTTGGTTGGTTTTGTCCATCTTAGTTTTCAAGTGGATCTGGAAAAAAACCTGTAGTTTCATAGTAGATATATTTGCCCAGAGGTGTTGTCATCACATTTAGGCATAAGCCATATGGTGAGTTTCAGATACCTCGCTGCTTCTGGGGACGCTCTACTCTGGAGCCCAGGCTGGCATATGTATATTTGACCCTTAGTTCTGCAGTACCCCTGAGGGAAGGTGCTATGTTTTCATTACGCACAGATAAACAGCTACAGTAGGTCAGTATCTTAAGTCAAAGAAGAACCACTTTTATAACCCTGAAAAAGGGATGTCATGCTGTCATGCTATCAGTTCTCCAGAAAAGGAGCTGGCAGATAAGGTGCCAGTAGCTTCCCTGCCAGATTGACCAGAGGACCTGTGGAGCTGTTTGGTAGAGTTTCTGATGTGTTAGATGTGAAATGCTGGAAACATCACCATGTGCTTTTAGATTTTTTGTCAACTGGAAGCCTCTGCCAAATCTCCAGTGTGGCAAGGAGGCTGCTTCTCATCTCCTCACATCTGCACCCCATGAAATTAATGGCAAAAGCAACTTTTTCTTGCAACTCCATCCAAAACCTGCAAGCATTGGTTCTCCACATCTCCTAATGAGGACTGAACTGGGGGAGCATGTTTCTCTTACAGTGTTCCGTGACAAGACAGCTGTATGCCTCTTAATCCATTTAATGACGCTACTCATGGAGACCTCACATAGGCAAAAGTAGAGAGATTTGAAAATAGTACTACTCTTGCTTATTTATCTTGCAGTAAATTTGACATATTGAATCATTGCCCTGCTGAAAGCCTGTCTTTCTCCAAGATCACTTCCTATGAGGTCAACTTCAGCAATTAAAATGGCTACTAAATCTCTGGTTGTCATTACAACACTTTTATTTTTTAAATAAAAAAACCCCAAACAACAAAACATGCCAGTGTTCATTTTAGTGCCATAAACATGTTAAGTAATTGAGTATTTATCTGAACAGAATGAGAAATGTGGAATTTATTTTTAGAACTTGAGTTTTAAATAAACAAGACACTTTTAAACATAACTCCATTCTGGATAATGAGATGTTTTCATGGACATAATGGCTATTTTCAGTATGGTCTCCCAAGGCTCTTCTTTTAAAATGTAACATTTTACATCTAAATTGGAGTAGTACCGAATATTTGTGCATTGAGAGGTCAGCTCTCCCTGAGAGTAAATATTTGTATATATGTGGGTGTGTGTGATATGTCTCATGCAAGAACTGTGTGTAACAGTAGGAGTTAATTTGGTTTAATAATCAAGCTGTAAAAATCTAACAGATTGATCAAACTCATAGGTTGGTTTCCTAGTATAAAAGGCATATACTTAAGTACATTTCCCTATTACTATTCGACATACTTTCTATAAATAATTGTATACACCTAAGGAAACATTAGCTATCATGTATATGTCACCAAACTGCTGTTGTCCCCTTTCTTAGCTGTGGAAAAATTTGATGCTGTTCAATGGAAGTAATGCAACATACACAGACATCAGTATTTTCATGCCATTGTGTGGCACTTTCTGCTTAATACAGACTGCGTGACTGACCCACTGCACCAGTGGAAGGAGCAGCTTGTTACAGCAACCAGCAGAACCGCGTTATGGGCTAATGTTAAGCATGGAAAGGGAGATTTCTGTCATTTGGCTAGAAAGAGGTATACAACGTTTCTGTTTTCCATAGGCATGGTACATTTTCAGCCATGCATGTTTCTCTGCTGAATCATCCCTGACACACCTACACAGAGCTGTGATTTGCCTCAAATAAGTACTGATGCCTGAAATAGATCTGAGCAGACATGTGCAGCAGTGTTTGTCAAAAGAAAGACATTTTCTGTTTCATTTTATATATAGTGCAAGCTGCCAAGCTAGTCCACGTTGGAAAAGAGAAATTTCAGTTCTTGTTTTCCAAGAACTGATGTTTTTTTCTCCTTTTATTTGTCCCTTGCGAGTGACCTTCAGAGAGGTCATGGCAGTGCTTCACCATCCTGTATGTTCTGGTGCATGTGACTTGATGCAGTTGAACGAGAAGGAATAAAAGGGGCAGGGTGAAGATGTCTTGGGGTGGGGGAAGCACATTAAGGTATGGGATGGATGTAGAGTGGTGGCTTTATTTGCATCGCACCAGACACAAAATAAAAAGCCCTGAGCCCTGGCATTTGCTACTACATGTTCGTGTTTGGCACGTGCTCCTGCTCCTTGGTATGGAAACCTGTCCTGTCTTGGAATTCCCAGGCTGCAGGATGCTCAACCAGCACCGTGCCCGAGCATCAGATCCTCAGTGGAGATCAGTGGCCTGGTCTACTTCTACTTCCCCCAGTTAAATAAATATCTGTTACACTAGGCTTTACCTCTTGCATACTGTGAGTGACCTTGCCCAGTTACAACTGCTGGGTAAGTGAATTTTTGTTTTTGTAAGGGCCTGTCTCCTCCCCACCCTCTTGCTAACCCACTTATGGACAAAGCTTCCCACTTGGAAATCAGCCTGTCATATTAACCTTTGCGGGCGAGGTGATGATTTCAAATGGTGGAGTGTTTGGGAGCCGCTCCCAGGTGGTAGCAATGCCTGCTACTGAAGAGGACATTTCTCTCGGGCTGTTTAGAGCTCAAAGCAGGCAGGAAGGAGAAAAAACAGCCTGAGCACAAAGAGGGTCTAATGCCACTAGCTCTGGCCTTCTGCAGCAGTAGAAAGGTGGTTTTACTCCCAGACCCGTATCCTGGTCTCCAGCGTGGAGGACACAGTGGTGGGAGCAGAGGACACTGCATTTATTCCATGCATGGCACAGGTAGCAAGCTCCTGGATTATCAACTTTGCTCACTATGCATGCTCTCTGTTTTGAGGTGATATTGCCACACATGTTCAGGTCCAACCTATGATGCAGTTATACCAACAATTCCCTTGCAAACCTTCTCAGTTGCAAACTCACACCCTGAAGCACGTAAGTGCCATTCGGTCACTAATGTCACTCTGTAGGCTCAGTAGATTTGTGCCAAAAAACATGCCAGACCCAGATTGCTCAGGAAAGTGCCCACTCAGACAGGAGCAGGGCAGGGCTAGTGGTGATGGGATCACATTAGTGCAGTGGAGATGGAGTAGGGTTGGTTTTTTCCCCCTTCTCTTTCGTTGAAGATGAAAGAGAAGCATCAGAAGTTGATTGAATCCATTGCATTACTTGTAGGTGTGCGTATCTGGTGTTTCTTTATTCTGGCATCTATGTACAACTAGGCAGATAAAATGAAAGATTTTAGGATGCATTTGACTTGACCACACACTTTTAGAACACAAGAGAAACAACAGATGATTGCATGTTTAATGCATTTTCTTTCCTTGATAACAGATTGAAAAATTTACCAGTAATGACAGGGAATGATAGAGAGGTCAACAAACTGCACTGCACTACAATGGAGCTACATTAACTGTATCCATGCTGTCTGGGCTACTTTGTTTGTTTGTTTTGGATTTTTTTTGGCAACCATCTGTTGCCTTTACAACAGAACAGATCCAGTGGAAAATGCCCCTGGGGAAATATGGAATGGAGTATGCATGTAAAAGCAGTGTGGGGGAAATGTGAGAATTTATTTCGTGCTCGCTTGAAGGAGGTGCGCTGAATTTGAGAATGTGAACAGGCACATCTGGCAGAAGCTCACCCAGGAGCAGGATTACCCTAACTGATGCCAGCAACATGTTTGTTGACCAGGAAGGAGAGGAAGAGCTCTAAACTCACTGGTTTCTTCCCTTTCAGGATCATCTAGCTTATTTTCTGCCCATCTGCTAGTTCTCCTCCTGTTGCATTCTCCTGCTACGCCTCCTTTGCTGTATTTCAACAGCTCAGTCTTCCTTGAGACTTCATATCTGCCTTGATCCTAGTGCACAATAGTCCAAAACATAGCCATCACTTCAGTGAGATGGTAGGGAGCAAAACTTTGCTTGCAGATGCTCTTTGAGGGAAAGGCACTTTCTCCTCTGCAACCAAAAAATGTGGAAGACAGGAACACTTCTTCAGCTGCCTATATGTGTTCTCCTTGAAGTCTGGCCATGCTCAGGACTTCTGCCTTGAACATCCACCCGCTCCACCCCGGCTGGTGCTGCTGTGCTATTTCTTCAGCTTTGTTTACCATAGCTAAAACACAGGACACCATGAATTCATTGATTTGGTACTGTCAGCTTAGTTAGATGATGCCAAGCTGTGTGAGCTCATGGGTTCAACACCTTCAGCTTGCTGGAGCTGATGGAAAATCACTAGCTTCATCTAAATTACAGCTTGGCCCTCAGTTAGGTGTCAGGGAGTCAGGTCACTGTGTGGGCGCTGCTGTGTGACCCAGGTCAGTGGCTGCCTGCATGCTGCAAAGCTCGATGACGTGCTTTTGGGCTCCTTCCTTGCGGCCAGAGTCAAGGCTTGAACCTCAGTGACCCAGTTTTTGAGGGGTTTCCTCTTGATGGACACCATGTGAGCCAGCCTGGCCTCCAGATCTGATTGGGTAAAGTTCTTCACAGACATTGCAAAATACCCACCCCTCCCTGAAGAACAGTGTTTATAGTGTATCAGATGTGTGTAGGGCTACTTGTGTTCATGTTTGGTTTGGTTTTCCTTGACTCATAATTTGCTTATTTCTGGTTTCTCCATCTTTCAGAGCATCCCGTTCCAGCTCCAAGTTGCCTCAGCAAGGAAATTTGGATTTCCCAGCTCTCCTCAGCTGTCCCAGCTGGGATTATCAAATACTGCCCAGAGGTACCTTGCCCCCATCCCTGCCTGGAAGACAGAGGCAGCAGCCCCTGAGCAGGACAGATGGGCCCCCTCTCACCGTGGCGGGGTGCAGTGCCTTGCACAGGGCAGACGCAACACCCTTTTCCCACCCCGTGACCATGCAGGGGTCTTCCCATTGCCCACCTCGTCCCCCTTTGGTCCTGGTTGTTACCCATCACTACACATAGTAGCCTTGAGTCTTGGTGCCACGTGACAGAGCGTGGCTGAGACATCAGCTAACCCTCCTGCCACACAAGCACAGGCTGACCCCTGGCACTGTGTTTCAGCTGGTAAGTGATTTTTCAATGGGATCCTCTGGTAGGCTTTGACTGTGCCACAAACAGGTAATTTTGCTGTACACAGCCTCATACAAAACTTATTTTACCATCTGTTTACAGAGACTATGTGTGGGAGGGAGAATGTAAATGATGGGGAATTTTAAGAGGGAAGAAGTTTCTGTGGTTTTTAAAGCTGAGATCTTAAAGGTCTTTTCCAACCTAAATAATTCTATGATTCTGTGATAAAGAAGGGAAGGGCAGCCCAAGCCTGCAGAAGATGAGCAAGTGCATTGAGAAACATATGCATGTGAGAGCAGGAAAGTGCATGAACAGGTCTGAGATCTTTTATTTTCTTCTCCCTTCTGTTCATAGAGAGGAAGATGGTTTGGACTTACACCATGCCCTCGATCCATCTCACATGGGATTTCAGCGTGAGCGTGTATTTCCCTACTGGTATGCTTAAAACATGAAGGGCTCCATTCACTCTGCTGCAGTAGCCTGAGAAGTTGTTTGCTCCTTCACCAAAAGTTACTATTCCCATAGCAGAAAAGCATGTGAGCTTATGACTCATCCATTCAAGCTTATGTATTAAATAATAAGCTGGACTTTGACCTGTGGCAGCTGAGAGGCAGCATGTGTTTGCCTCTGCAGCTGGGTTACGGTGGTGCAAGCTTGGGGCAGGCGGTGGAGAGCCCAGTGTGTGCCAGTCAGAGTGCTGCACAGCAAAGCTGGCCATATACCCAGTAACTGGTGGGCAAAGGAAAAAGCCTCACCTTCTGCAGAGGCTGGGAAAAGTAGTTTAGCTTATTATGCAAAATCTTTGTGTTAGCATTAAAAAAGAACAGTCAGAAATCGGGAGATCTAAAGGCATCTGACACTGTTGATGCTGACCTGTGATTCATTTTGCATGTGAGAGAGCAAGAGAAATCCATGCTGAAACTCGATGGACAAAATGTCAGTTGCAGAGCAAGTGTGGTGATGACAACTACACCACTGTCCTGGTCTAGGTTTAATTAATTGACATTCCTGAAATGGAGACCTTAAACCTTGATCTTGATGCTTAGACCTTTTATGGCTTCTGTTGGCTAGATCATGGCCATGCAGGCATATTTGTTTCTGACAGATCTGTCTTCACCCCCGGCAGATTCAACTGTTTCACTGCAGCTTACAAAGCATGGGTTTTTCAAACTAGCATTTCTAAATTTTTTGTGTGGATCTTTTGTTGTGGTTTGGGTATTTCCCATAGGCATGTTGCATGCAGGTGGTACGGCAACAGTAACTTTCATTTCTGTGGACCAGTTGATGGTTTAGGGTTAATTTGTGCTGGAAAAGAGTTACAAAATCAGTTAGGGCATGAATTTATAATACAGTAGTGCTTTTGCTTCAGTGTACCACATGGGCATGCCAGACTAACATTATGCCTACGCTGCAGACAGATTCAATTTGAAGTGAAGCTAAAATGTCCATGAAGACAAAGGAGCCTGAAATTTAACAGTTTAAGATAAAGGGATTGGATGTGACTTTATTAACCAGTGTTTTTTTATCTTCCTTTCTGCTCCAATCCAAATAAATTCTGGCTATCCATCTGTGTTACAAGCATACTTACTCTCTCTGCTAGCAAACTCTGAGTCTCATCTCATTTTTCCACAAAGCACACATGCAGTGGTGGGGTTTGCTGTTGTGGTCTTGAAATTAGACTGGCAAGAAGGGGGAAAAGTTAGTGTCATAATGTTCTTGTTTTCCTACCTCTTGGCCCTTTATAAGCAAGAAAAAAATATGTGCTACAACTGCTGAAGCTGATGATGTTTGTCCCCAAAGACTTGATGCCACGTGATGCATTTTGAGCAAGTATTCACTGCTGCCTGGCAGCTGTGGCTTAATTGTTCAGAATGGTGCTTTCTTTCTCACTTGTGTCTGAGACAGATGTTGGTTAAGGATGGTTCCTTGTATGCACATCTGCTCTGCTGTGTGTCAGTCACGAGATCTGCTGGGCTTGTGTAAGCATGTGGTGAGCTCTTTGGCATTGGATTTTCTATGTACAGATCATTGCCAAGTATTTCAGAAAGAATGAGGACTCTACGCTTTGACAGACTGTTCCCCACTGCTCAGACATATGGTCCCAAAATCATCTGCACAGATTATTTTCTTCCTTTGACAAAACCAAGTGTCATTATACCATGGTACTGGTACATTTTCAGTGGAATATTGCTTTAAAAATAAATCTCAATATTCTTTATTCACTAGTTGGTTTTGAAAGCAAACTGAAATGTCTTTCTGAGTTTTATTTAGCTAGAATTTACTCTATAGCACAGCAGCACACAGGAGAAGTATTATCATAAAAACATGTTTATTAGTAAACTTGGTGACCTGCATTGGCAAAACTCCCATGCCAAAATTCCATCGTGTTACTGGGCAGTAGGTGCAACCAATGAGTGACGTTAGTTTTGCAGTTTGAGGCTTAAAAAACCCCCAAAACAAAACCAACACGTAATAATTTGCAGATGTTGGCAACCGGCAATGATGCATGAGTTGAAGCTCTCTTTAGGTGCCAAACCACAAATATATATCATTTTTTTATAGACTACCATTCCTGGAACTGAAAGAGGCTTCAAAACAATCAATATGTAAACAGGAATACAGAGCACTCCCTTCTGAACATCACCAGGGCTGCTACTACTACGAGCTGTTTGCTAGATACATAAGGCTTGTCCTTCTTCAAAACATGTTTGCTTTTTGTCCTTTATTTAGAGGTATAGGTGTGCAGGGCTAGTGCAACTCTTACAAGAGTAGGGGAGGTATTCACACTTTCCAAAATAAAAATCGTTACTAAGAAATGCAGACTGTTTCAAGGTGAAACCAGAAAAGGGTTATATATGATATACTGCTATATTTCCCTTTGTGCTTTCTACTTGACAGTACCATGTCCAATGGCTTTGAAAAACTGAAGTTTTTTCTTTATCCCTTGAACAAGAGTGCCCATTCCCCTCCACAGATATTTTACTTCTAAATCAAAGGGACCAGCTTAGAAAACAAGCTTTCCTTTCACTTCAGGGTCATGTAGCAAATGCCATGAAACTTGCTTTGAGAGCTACTTTCACTGTCTTTTTACAGATCTGCTCACTGGGAAATGATCTGATACCATCATCATGCTGACCTTGGGAGTGCCCAGTTACAGTCGAATGCAAACAACTTGCAGCCAGTTGCTATCAAGGTTAATTTCTCAGTATGTTCTGCCATGACTTAGGGGTATTTGTTGTTAGATTGTGTCTAGGACACCAGTTAGAAACTGAGACACTACTTGACTAGGTCTTGTATAACTACATATTGCAGAGAGAGGTTCCATCCCAAAAAACGTGTGGTAGAAGTGTAGGGCAGCAGCCAGTAGGTGAAGGAGCGAGATGAGGGGACAATAAGGAAGCAAGAGGACACTGCCAGTCAGAAGGGTATTTGGTGTTCTCAGCACACCAAGAATTTATTGTTGTATTCATTTCTGCATTTATTTATTGTAGCCTTCCTGACAAAGAAGTTTTTAAGAAGAGTTTGAGGAGGGTAATGAAGTTCCTGGGAGTTTCTTTGCTGTTTCTGGAAATCTGCCCTGAAGTGCAAGGGGAACTTGGGAGAAAACCTAGAAGTGCTTGTCTGTAATGTGGCAAGAAGATGGAAGGGACATTGCTGGCCAAACACAGTGTGGGCTGAAAGCTCAGCAGTGAATGAAGGATGATGTGTGAAGTGGCGACAAGCTGCTGATGGTTTGATATGGCAGAGAAGGTGGGGGGAACTCACCAGGGACAGCATCTACCAAGGTGAGAATGCTGGTGAGGAAAAGCATCTCTCCAGAAATATTTGGGATGTGTGAAAGTAGAAGAACTTTTGATTTATTAAGGCTAAAGAAAAAGATGATATCTGAACACAAGCATGAGGTATTCAAAGCCCACAGAGGAGATTTTTAGCTGCCTAGATGGGTGGGAGACCACATAATTTAGAGAGATGAGAGAGAGTGTATAGACTGAATATAGCAAGAGGTCTCAGTGAGCTACAGGAGCCTGTGATCATACTGGTTAAATCCCAAATGACACAAAGCTATGGGAGAAAGCACTTGAAAAATAGGACACTATTGAACAAAGTCTAATATAAAGTACTGGACTTAGCTGAGAATAAAGCAGCCATGCAGTTATCACTGCTTTCTGGCATTTCTTTAGAAAACAGCTCTGGAAGTTGAAGTGGAAGAAAGTGAGGCAATATCATTCTATTCTGGAAAAGGCAAGCATCGTGATGGGCTATGTGAATCAAAATAGTCTGCAGGATGCTTGAACTAAGCCATTTGCTCTAGTGAGCACTAGTAAAGCTGTGCCTGAATTGTGATCCAAGAAAGATATACTGCTTGAATGGAGGCCAAAAGAGAGCAACATGGGTGAATGGGGACTGGATGAACATGGTCATGTATGAACTGGGGTTGCTTAGTCAAGAGAAGAATGGGAGAGAAAATTGTAACAGAAAAGAACATTACAAATATGAAAAGAATAATCCATTCTCCTTGTCTGTGGTAATTAGGGCAATAAGTTCCAGGCTTAAATTGTGGCAAGAATAACTCAATTCAGACACTGGAAAAAGCTTTCTATGTCTGAATAGCAAAATCAGGCACAAATTGGCTGGAGAACCTCTGCAGTCTCTGTTGTTGGAGGTTGTTTAGACCTAGGTAGTCAAAAACCTTTCATGGATGATAGCTGGACCTTCCCTGTTCCCATGAATGGGCCAGGCATCTGCCCAAGATCTCTTCCAGTCCTTGAGGTTCTGCTTCCTGAAGATGAGGTTGCCTACAAGAACTTAGATGAAGAAGGGGTAAAGACAAGGCTGCATATGGAATGGGTCCTCCTTTCACACGCTAAAAAAAATTTAAAATCTAGGGAGAGAACCAGCAGAGAACTACAGCTCAAGATAAATGAGTGTGTCCTTGTTTCAACTGGGATAGAGTTAATTTTCTTTCTAGTAGCTGGTATAGTGCTGTGTTTTGGATTTAGGATGAGAACCATGTTGATAACACACCAATGTTTTAGTTGTTGCTAGGCAGTGTTTACACTAAGTCAAGGACTTTTCAGCTTCTCACTCCACCCCACCAGTGAGTAGGCTGGGGGGCACAAGAAGCTGGGGGGGGGGACACAGCCAGGACAGCTGATCCGAAGTGGCCAGAGGGATATTCCACACCATATGATGTCATGCTCAGTATATAAACTAGGTGGAAAGTTGTCTGGGGGCTGCTGCTCAGGAACTGGCTGGGCATCAGTCTTGGTGGGTGGTGAGCATTTCCACTGTGCATCACTTGTTTTGTATATTCTAACTATTACATCTATTATTATTATTATTATTATCATCATTATTCCTTTTATGTTGCGTTAAACTGTCTTTATCTCCACCCATGAATTTTACTTTTTTTCCCCCAATTCTCTCCCCTATCCCATGGTGGGGGGCAGGGTGTGAGTGAGAGGCTGTGTGGTGTTTAGCTGCCTGCCAGGTTAAACCATGACAGGGTAGTATAAGAAAAAACATTGGCTGGATGAAGACTTGGAAGAGCTCATTTAATGACCTCATTTAATGAGACTGAGAAACATATCCAGTGAGTTAGCATGGCAGGAAATTATTAGAAGAGGGTCTGGAATGAGACTAGAAGAAAGTAACCACTGAAAATGGTGAATTCAATGGACTTGGAGATGGAAGAAAAAAAAGAGGCCAGTCAACAGCTGGAGCGGGAGCTAGGTTGAAAGAAACACAGTACTATTGGAAAGACCAAAATGTATTTCTAATGTGAAAAGAAAAATGTTGGAAGGGCATGACTGTTTTCAAAGGAAATCAGCAAGTAATTTAAGGGAGGGGTCACGTGCAGATAAGCCACCAAAAAATCTCATCTTCCTTGTACTCTGTCTAATGGTGTAGTCACAAAAAAAGTAGAACCAAAAATGGCAGAAGGCTATGTGGGTTTCTTGTTTATCTTCTGTCATGGGACTCTGGTGCACTTCTTGTAGAGAGACAAGTGGAAACACATGGAAGAGTGTTGTAATGAGTCAGAGGTGATGAGAAGCAAGCTGGGCTTTCTGCTGTGGGATCTGGAGTTTTGGTATGAGATGCTGTGTTTTCCTAGGTAAGAAGCTGTTATGACAGTTGGCGGGTAGGACAGGCTAATAGCGGAGGGAAGTCAGCAGAATCATGGGATCTACCAAAGGCATCAGTACTATGAGAAAGGGAACAGAGTAAAGAGATGTCAGATGTGAGCAAGGGCTGATAGTGGGCAGGGTAGACCTTGTGTTGGGGAGGAGAACCAGCAAGAGCATGGTTTGGAGGGATGTGTGAGAGAATCATAGCTGTGCCATTGAATTAAAGGGAGGAAGGATCTCAGAGTGGGTCCCAGCAAAATAAAAGTAGTCAGTGATGACAGGCTGGAAACTGTAAAAACACATACGTACAGTGGCTGGGTGTGAAGACAAGGATTGAAAGATGATGCATAAAGAAACTAGGAAACAGATGGAAAGCTTCTGATCTTAGGAAAGAGATGGGAAAGGGCAAAGTGATGTCACCAGCCTTTGGGTGAATGGGATAGTAGAGCCAGGGGTAGTGTGTGACAGTGACAGGGTAGAGCATAATGGTAATGAGAGATGAAAGAGACGGAGGATGGGATGCAGATGGAGGGGCAGGAATTGAGCAAGGATGAGGAATGAAGGAGTGGGGATCTAGATTCTGTAATGGGGGTGAAAGTAGGTGAGAAATGGAGGGCCAGCGTGCAGAGCTGGGTACCTGCAGAGAGATAAAGGTAACCATGAAGGACCAGCGAATGAACAGGTTCTGGTCAGAAGTATGCCTGGTAAAGCCCTATAACTCTGCAATCAGTCTTCCTCGATGCATATCCCTTCCAGCTCCTTTACCTTCCTCCCCAGTTGCTAATCAGCCTCTGAAGTCCAGACTGGAAGCTTACCCAGTGGGAGCAACCAGTCCCCTGCCCATCTGGCAGCAGTGCTAGGTACTGCTCCTGGAGACTAGAAGACACTTTGCCTTTTGAATTGAAACTACAGATACATGTCCACAGGGTGGATCAGGGGACTTCTGTATTTTAGAAACAAAAATTTGAGCCAGCTATTTAAATTATGCACATGCCTCAAGAGACCTGTATCTCTCTGTGTATTAACGTGAGCCCAAATAGCGCATATGTTTGAGCAAAAGGCCATAAAGGTTTTCTGAGTAAATACTATGTACTTTATAATAAGTTTCAATAGCTGCTGTGTTCCCCTCCAGCTGGTGGGTGAAGGCAGCCCTCTGTACACACCAGGTTCATTGCCTGGAATCTGCTGGCACCTTGGAGCAGCCTTTATTTGGCTGTTCCCAAGAGCTGAGCTCCAGCCCCTGAGGTGGAGAGAGCTGGCTGGGATGCCCAGAGGGTGACACTTCCTTGGCAGGTCTTCTGCACAGCACGTGCCAACAGGTCTGTGGGAAGCTTGAGGAAGCTGCTGTTCCTCTCCTCCAGCTGCACCACAGTCCTGCCTCCAGGAACGCAGTACTACCTCGCTGTCAGGGGTGAACACCGGTGCCATCACCTCTCTCCCCAGCTTACTCTGGAGAGAAGCAGCTCACCTGAACAAAAACAAGTGCCCTGTCAGAGGGATAAATCAAGGCACCCCTCTGAAAAATGGGTCCTCTAGGGATGACCCTAGAGCACCAAGGTGTAAGTAAAGTCCATGGGATTTGTATCCAATAGACATAGCCACGCTACGCTTGCCACAGATGTGTTTGAAAGAATGGGAAGTAATGCAAGCGTGAATCCCTTTCTCATGGCCCACTTCTGAGAGAGACTGTGGGACCCCAGACTTCACCAGCAGTGAGCTCTTTATAAAAATCAGGCTAATTTCTTTTTTTTTTTTCCTAATAAAATGAATCAGTATTATTATAGCTTTGCTTCTTCCTTAGAAATGCTATAACATCACATCAGTGGTGTCTGAACTATGCAATGATGATGCATAATCTTACACAATGATCTCTTGTTCTGGAACTAAAAGCTGTTTGTTTACATAATATAAGATGGCCTTTCAGAAATACAATGTTGGTTCAGTTTAATGATACTTCTGAATTTCATAAGACCACGATGCAAGACAGTGGTGACATTGCGCAACCAAAAGCAAAGTTTCCCATGCCTTCTGTGACTCAGAGTTACTGGTGTCTTAGAAATAGAAATAAAAGAGCAAGGCATGAAATCCTAGTACTAAGTCAGTCAGGGTGTTGTGGGGATTATTTTTTTTTTTTAATTATCTTCTCCCACAGGGCCAACAACCTGCTAATTCTTATGCAGAACTGAAGTACTCTGTTTCCAGTGAGCAGCACCACTAGATTTATCAGGCAGGATTCCTCTGAACTAGTCACCCTTAATCCCTTTTACAGGAGAGAAACAAATGCAAATAAGATGCAATTCCCCTCTTCTGGAGCATCTGTAAGATGCTCTGCCATTAAATTCAATTACAGAGTAGAGCTCAAACCCAGCCTCTTTACACTCCCAGCGAGACGCCGTGCTTTACAAAATAGGACACTGGAGCTCAAAGATCAGCTGCAGTTGTCTATTTGCTTCTGTGTTATACTGAAGACCAAAATTTAAGGATTGTTGGCTCCTATCTCTGAATACCTTAGCTGACCTGGAATATCGCCTGGTTCCTCCCTGTGCCTTGTGTCTGGGCATGGAGGGGTGGTGGGGCAGTTCTCCTGAGCTTTGGCTTCTTGCTCCGCAGACACAGAGGCTGCTCGAGGCCAGCTCTGAGAGCTCCCTCCCTCGCCCTCTTCAAAGGATGTGCCCCCTGGGATGGCTCTGGTGTGAGGCGTGGGGATATGTGGGACTGAGGTGAAAATGTGGCTTTTCAGAAGAGGAAGGGTCGCATGTTTGTTTCTGCACTGGCCTGTGATGGAGGGATATGCTGCTGTTTTGGCTAGTGTGTTTTCAATACAAATTGCAAGTAGCTTATTTTAAAAAGCGATGTTGCCTCATAGTGTGTTTTGGTTTATGTTATTGTTTTAATATCTAAATATCAATACAGAATGCATATGGAGTACATTTAATGAGTCACCATTAATCATAAGGATTCCATATTGTTAGTAAGTCTCTGTATTTACAGTACCTAGAATCACAAGGGCATCACACAGAGAAAGCACTTGCAAAAGGTTGATTGCTAAAGAGACAGAAGAAATACTATTATCACCATTTTAGCAAAGTAACGCAAGCCTCTGAGATACTGGTTACTCAAAAAAGTCTGTGTCAGAGCCAGGATCTAAAAGAAAAAAACCACCCCTCTCTTCAGTTTTAGTGAAGTTCAAGCCATTCAATTAATCACATTTATGTCTTAAACACCTGTAACATTAAAATCTAATTTACTCAAAAAGACAGTCGGTTGCTTCTCAGAGCTGTGATTAATGTTTGGGTCCTAAATTTAAGTCTTTTCCTGGACTACTACAAACTTCTGAAGTCTGGAGCTGCCTCTGATTGTCACTGTTTCTTTTCAACTCCATCCACTGCAAGCAGGTATTTTCTTTCTGTGTGTCTGCAGAAGGAGGCTGGTTGCAGATGTCGAGCAATTTCTTTTTTTTCCTTTTTTTTTCTGAATAAAATTTGATGTATTTCACCAAATAAAATTCGCTATGCATAATCATACTGAAGACCTGCAAGCTGTTTGAACCAAATAATAACGTAAATGACGAAGTTAATTCTGTAGCAGCCTTCTCAGCAGGTTGGCATTGATGCTTGAAATGCATTTCCCTGTTGTTTGTTTTTCCTCATTCTTTCTTTAAAGGCTTGTTTCTTTAAAAGCTTCTCCTATACATATATTTGTGTTTTTTTCCAGAGTACAAAAGCTGGAACTCTATTACAGTTTAATCTAGCTGTTCTTTTCAAGTACATGCCTTGGCCTTACAAAGCAACCGCACTCCCTGGAGATCCTTTATTGTACTTGTGTAAAATGTTATTAAGTGTGGGAAAAATCTTGATCTCTTGTTGTTGTTGAGTTGCTTTGTGGAGGGGTGTCTTTTTCTCCCAACCCCCCACCCCCTAGAGACAATTGATTTATGGGAGAGGCCTCAGCCAGCCCTTCTCATTAACTTGCTGTTCTTTCACGCTTCAATACGAAATACAATCAGCATTTAAAAATCTCTCCTTGGCTCTCCACCCACCGGTACTCCCTGTGCTGGGGAACGTTCACTCTTCCCTCCCCTTCTCTCCTTGGCATGTTTGCCCCCGGGCTCACTGCTGGCTGGGGCGCTGCTCCTCCGTGGCTTTGGATAAGGCTCACTTGGCTTCGCTCGCCCTCATACGCTGATGTTGCTGTTCCCTTCCTAGTCTTGCTTCCTGCACTTCTAGCTCCCTGGTTGTTTGGTTTCTCACTTGATTTTCCTCCTCTCTTTTTATGCTTCTGAAAACAGGTTCCTGACTATTGGAGAGACTCAAAGTGCTGTCGGACCATTTTTCTCGCACACAGTTCTTCTGTCAGAGGTCGTGACTTTTTAAATCTATGAATTGAATAACAACGGGATATAAGAGATGTTAATATATTGGGCTGGGGTTAGGGAGTTGCATTTCCTCTCTTGATGGGTCGTCCTGTATAAATGCAGCTGCAAATGTAAATAGGCTGGGTACTGCTGCCTGTCCAAAGACTATAGAATTCTGTTTAGATACGTTAATGTGGACAGGAAAATTAGCGAAGGAAGTCTAACCAGCTGATTAGCATACAGTGACAGTGTTCAGTGCTCTTCTTTTCAGGAGAAGATTTTAGAACCTAAGCTTCAACTGCTCGTTTGAGAGGGCATAGGTGACAACTCACCTCTCTTAAAAAAATATAATATTGAAATCATCATAGAATGGTATTTTAAACTTGTGATACTGGAGACTCAGTATGACCATCTTATGTGTAAGATATAAGGCCAAAGCTGATTCTGTCATGCTACAGCATTGCAAGCTGTCAGAGCTTAAAATGAGACAGATGGGTATGAACTGTGGTATCTTAAAACCTGCGTGGATGCAAAGAGGTGGGTAAGCAGAGGAGCTCATCCACAGATTTCATCTCTCTGAGCACTGAGTTCCTCTCCATTCCTTGGAGAGGCTGGGTAGAGAATGACTGCAACTGGCAGAGGGGCTGGTGCTGTTTTAAAGTGTGATTCCAGCTGCAAAACAGCTGTCAGCTCAGCCAGGCTGTGTCTGCCACGTGCTTACAATGCTGTTTGTGCACATGCCATCCCCTCCATGGTGTTGCTGGATGCCAGGGACACAGCTGATTTAGCTTTGTGCTGGCAGGTTTTTGCAGTGTGGGAACTACATGTTCTTTGACTGGGTGTCTTCAGTCTTTGTCCCCACCAACACAGGGACACCCGCACCAAAGAGTGTGTAAATCTGTATGTGAGTAAAAGCCCAGTTCAACATTGCTTTTCTGATTTTCCTGATTACAAGGCTGACTGGAAGACCCTGATCACCCTCTGAGCAGGGTTGCTGAGCACAAGGATGAGCTTGCCCACCCGGGAAATCTCATTAGCCTATCCCTTGCTTTCTCGCATGCGCTTAGTTTCTACACTGCTTATCAATCTCAGTTTTCAAATATGACCACTGAAAGCAGGACAGCCAGCTGGCTAAACGCCCCTTATCACTCACCAGTCTGGTCACTGTTGTCTTTCTGCTCTCATTGCCTGGAGCTCACCAGGTGACCCATCCTTGCAAGGCTGGATCCTTATGGTTCTGGTATTCTAGACAACTTCTGTTTGTCTTTAAAACCCAATTAGATGCCCATTTAATATTTTTTTTACTTCTTCCTTGCTTTTGAATTTCCATGGGTTTTGCAAATTCTGTATTTGAGGAATAGGGAATGTCCCCAGGGAATAAACTTCATACTTCTTTGTGCTGAACCTCCAAAATCCCTTCCAGACTTTTGATACAATACTTCTGACAGATGGTCGTATGAATTCACATCGATTCAATATATATATATATATATATATATATGTGCTGCATTAAAAATATGAACTAGATGTCTAAAAGGCCTGTGAAGTTTGACTTTTCGTTCTTATAAAAGTTATTTAAGATATTTAAGGAGATGAAGTGATTCGGAGTGAAATTCAAACCCAAGTCTAAATTTTCAAGTGTGCCCACTGACTTTAGAAGCTCCACATCCATTTGTCCAAGCTCAGCACAGAAGGCCTGGTTTTTTTCTGGACTACTGATGAAAAATGGCAAGCAAATGCAATTTCTGATTCATGGGAAATCTTGTGAAAGTTTTGTTTTAATTTAATTTTATTCCTATTTCCCAGAAACTGGGAATTTACTTTTAAAAAGTACTGAAAAACAATGTTTACTAACAAAATAAATGATAGCAGCTGGGAGGCTGAGGAGAGTGCCAATTTCACAAGTAGCTGCCAGGACAATGGGGAGCTGTGGCTCCGGAGCAAACCCATTGCCAGGGCTCGCAGGGCAACAGGCTGTCAGAGCAGATGCTGGGTCCAGCTCGGCACAATGCAGTAGAGAGCTTGGGACCTCTTGATGCCTTGTATTTATCTTCAAAGTCAGAATTTCCAGGTCCTTCAGGAGAAAAGAATCAA
This sequence comes from Falco biarmicus, assembly GCF_023638135.1. Classification (NCBI taxonomy): domain Eukaryota; kingdom Metazoa; phylum Chordata; class Aves; order Falconiformes; family Falconidae; genus Falco; species Falco biarmicus. The sequence continues at coordinate 78,157,064 of NC_079289.1, read as the reverse complement.
GCCCTGGATAGATCTGGATCTCTCTAAGGCTGGAAGATTGGGGTGTGATGGCAGAAAGTGTGGGAGTCCTGGTGTCTCTCATTGCCCCTGCATGTGGAAGTCTGGTCCCTGTCCCTGTGGAGCTGCCCTGGTTTAAGGAAACTGGATGAGTCACACATCTGGCTGTGGGATCACCATCTCCAGCCTTGGCCACCCCATGCTCCCAGGGTTGCATCTCTGTAAGGGGGAAGGTCCTGCTGGGACTCAGCACTGAGTGTCTTGACTCTGAGCTACATCCAGTGATCCTCTCTGGGTCCTCAAGGCCTTGAACTGTTGTTGTCTGTGGTCTGTTGTACCCAAGGCAGCTCTGTTTTTAATCATGTGGCAGGTTGTAGGAACAGTCTTTTATCAAAATCAGCATCGTTCAGCTCATGACATTGTACAAATATATCTCAGCAAAGCCTATAGCAAATATTCAAACTAATTTTTGTCTCTTACCTTGCTTTTATTTTACTTACAACATTTTGAGAGGGGAGATTTCCCCCCTAATCAGTGCATTTATTTCAGCTTTGGAAAAGCTTTTTGACATCTTAACTAGTTATGTCAATCGGTCTCTCTCTCCATGGGGACTTGGAACAATCAAGAGCAAATGCCTTTTTACAAAAATCCTGGGCCTGAGCTAAAATCTTACAGCATTTTGGCAGAATTGCATTACCCTCTGCATTCCAACACTGTTGCAAGCTTTTATCCATCCAAATTCAACTTGCAGTTCTAGCTTAAGACACTTTTTCCCTTTGGTGAGCTTATTAACATTTTATCAGGCTAACTTGCATGTTATGTCATCAAAGTTTGCCCCTGCTTCTTTGAGAGATGTTAATAAGAAGGCTGGTAGATAAAAAGCACTCCCTTGACATGGCCCATTTCTATGGAAAGGAGTGGTTTGAATATTATTTTGTTATGACTCCTTTCCACTTGTCTGATCGTTCAAAGTTTAGCAACAATAAGATCAACCTGTTTCAAGTCTTGCTCCTTGCTCTGGTCTCTTAGACGTAATACATGCTAATTTTTAACTGTGTGTCCCTGACTCATGCTAATGGCCCATAAAAGATGAGCCAGATAAAAGAGTCATGTCCCCTACAACAGTTCAAGATCATTAACTGCATCCAAACAAGCCAAATATTGAAAGCTGATTCTGCAGCAATGAGATAAACTTTTTCATTTTATAGGGACACTTTCTTAAAGCATTTAAGAGGTTATGCTTTCATTTCAGAGGGCTGGAACAACAATATCTCAGTTCCTGCTAAGGGCTGGTCAACACAGACTGGATTTCCATTATTTCCATGAATTTACATAATTAACAGACCAAAAATCATTTGATGCAATGATAAACGATTAAAATTAGATAGGCTGAAGCAAAATTGCCGTTCAGTTCGTGGCTATTCTTGAGCAGATAAAGGCAGAATTTATTGTATTTAAATATTTGCTTCAAATTATTCCCATAGCTCTCTTCAATGTGTGCTGTGTTTCCTATCTGCCCTTGGTATCCAACACTTCCAGACAGATCCATTCCAGCGCAGAAAACAAGGTTGCTTGTGGCCCTTTTTAATTAAGTGAATGATGCGAGCATGTGTTGGTAAATTTTCGCTTTAAAGGTACCGTGGCAAGGTTTGACTTCTGGAGGTGGAATGCAGTCCTGCTTTGCTTCTGTCCCACTCGGAGCAGGTTAATGCTCCAGAGGCCTCTCTGCTTAGATCTCCCTTTGTTAGCAAAGCCCTGCCTCTGGTGTGAAGTGATGGATGCCTGGAAATGAACTGTGCGGGGATTTATTCCGGGAGAGGAGATAAAAATAATTCGGCATGTTTCTCTTCGTCATGAAACATTGAACATTTACATGAATTATGAGCAGCCAATATGTCTTGTTCTCAAGAGAGTCAGGTAAGGAAAGAGTTTATAGCTAACAAGATAAGCTGTCCCCAGAAGTTGTTGTTGACTTAACGTGTCTAGAAATAACCCAGAGTTTTCAAAGGCTGGGGGGGCTGTCCAGTGATTTAGAAAAAAAAAAAAAAAATCTAGGATGTTAAATCCAAAGAAAAAAAACCAAACACCTGGCACTTTTTCAGCATAGCTAGATTAAGAAGCAAAGAGAAAGGAACAGGAAGGGCCATTATAAAAAAGTGCCACTGGAATTAAATAGATAACTTGTGAGGCGGGGAATTTCCCCAGATAGGATTTGGCTGTGTGTCTGCTCCAGTTAAGCACTTTCTGACATTAAGGCGACAGCAGAGAGAAACTGGGACTTTCAAAGAAAGTTTATCTCTAGTTGTTCCAGTCTCATTCTCTAATTGGCCTGGACTCTGGACCATTAAAAGATCTGACAGATGCTACAGGACTAAGAGTATTAGTAACTAATGCAGTTAATGATCTTGAATAGGCTTGTTACATGAGGGATGAATTCTCCTTTATTTCATGGGAATGTAAAAGAACCTTGCCATAGGCATTAGTTGCATTTAATTCCATGTTAGGGCCCATTCATCCCAACAACATCTTGGATAACAGCCCAAGAGTAAATGTGATACTCTCTGGAAGTGTTTCTTCTGATGAAGTACTTTAGAAACTGGAAACACTTTTGTGACATTGCTTTAAGGATGTTTTCTTTAAATGTGATATTAAAATAACCAACTTTCATGAGTGCAGAAATAGGCTAGAAAAAACATGTAGGAGTACAGATGGGTGCAATATTTTTATTTTGTGCTTCAGATGATACCATATGCCAAGCCTTAGGAGGTGCTCAGTTGCCAGCAAGGTACAAATAGAGATTTACAAAAGGTGAAACCTGCCATATTTTCACACAGCACGCTCCAGTGAAATTTCAGCCTGTCTTGAGAGGAATAGCAACTTCTTAGTTCAGAAATTCTAGTTCCATGTTTTGTTACAGTGTTTTCTGTTGAATTACCTTTTCCACAATCGCTCAAGTTAGCTGTGAACACAGTGCTCCATTCTAGTTGGAGGAAGTGGGTGATATTTTTGAAGGTGAGTAATGTCACTCATCACTGGTGTTTGAGAAGAGAGGAGGAGGCTGAGGATTTAGAAGGAGTTAAGGACCTTCACTGTCTTTTCAGGGCACATCTCCTATCAGTTAGTCATCATGCAATTAGAAGCTATGGCAAGGCATTTACCTCTGATGTCAAGCCCATCGGCAGCATATATTGTGCCATATCCTAAAGCAGTCTCCGAGCTGTTAGTATGGAAACACTGTTCAGAAGACAGAGGGGGTCAGACAATCTCTTTTGGAGCCAGCATGCTTATTCAGTTTTCCTATAAGAGATATTACAGGCAGCTGAGCTATTTCCATAACACTTACCTCCATCTCACCAACATTCACCTACCTTGTCTTTTGGGGGGGGGTTGTTTGTAGCTGTTTCCCACAGCTGTGATGAGATGGCAGGTCTTGAGAAGGCAGCTAGTCTACAATTTTGTGGACATTGACAAGCCTCGTATATCCTTTAAAAAGAAAACCAAAGCTGTGTGAGGCTTCAGCCCCCTCCCTGTTTGGGGGTGGTTTTTTGCATTGATTTTGCTTGTCTCCAAGTGTGTCCTCAGCCAGTGTAAACCAGTGCGGCTCCACCAGCACCACTAGAGCTGCACCGGTTTACATGGGCTGTGGATCTGTTGGGCTTTAACAGCGATATTGGAGCGCTGCAGATGCTGTGCACTAAACAGGGTGATTTAAAAGGCTGTTATATCCCTGACAACTTTTCCCTATTGATCCCAAACCTAATGTATGTGGATCCTAGTTTCTGCTCCTACTTGCTTCAGGATGTCACTTAAATACTGAGCCCCTTCGCCATCAGGGGTGGCTGCTGATGCCTGTCATAGGTAAGTTTCTGACATGGCAACCTACTGCTCAGTGAATAAAGCTGGCAGGGAGCAAGGCTTCCTTTTTGGGGAAAATTGTGAGGGTTTAATACTAGTTTCCATATGCTTTTTGTGAAAATACAGATATGACTCACCTTCAGAAAATAAAACCTTAAAAAACTATGCTGCAAACCCCAGGTCATGGCTCCCTAAGTCAGGCAGGGAGTCAGATCTTTCCAGAGAGGATCCCCTGTGCCCCTAATGAGTGCGGCAGCTGCTGCTAGTGCAGGGCTGGAGCAGATCTGTGCCTGGCCTGAGAAGCATTTTCTAATAGTGCTGCATTTTTGGTTAGAGGTTCCTTTGGTTTTGGGGTTTGGTTTGTTTGTTTTTTTTTTTTTTTTGCCAAATTAGTTAGTTTAGTTTACTTTTCTTTTTTATAGGCTTTATTAAAAAAATTAACCTAACCAAAGAAACCAACACATTCTATTTTCCAACTTCCCAGGCAGGGAAAGTGCCAAAATAGCAAAAACGCATAACAAAGCTCGAACAAACATTAAACATGAAGCAATCTCATCCTAGCCTCTGTTTTAAAACATTAGAATTCCATGTTTCTTCTTCTAATTGACAATGCCTATTTTCAAATAGGTTTGGTCTATATTACATCTTTAATTAATAGGTTTTGTAGCAAACTGGTTTTCTCCTCCCTCCTCAATATTCATTGAGTTCACTGGAATGTCAGTATTATGCCCCTGCAATTTATTGACAGGTTATCTTTGCATAAATGCAGAATGGAAATAGAATAAAGAAATCAGAATAATAAGTTAAAGAACTTCACTCTATATTATTGCAGAAAGTGTTGAGAAACACAAAAGAAGCAGTGCTATTTGCTGAGATATGACTTAAGAAAACTTGGGAAAATGTCAGGTCGACCAGATGATTAGAGGGACCCAAGCTTTCATAACTTTCTTGGCAATATCACAGTTATTAATTAGGAAGGATATGCTATTCACAGCAATATAATTCTGCAACTGGAGATAAAATATTTCCATGGTTTGTGACTTGAAAGTGGCGTGCAGGAAACCACATTAGGTGGTTGGACTGCTGCCACGGGGACGCAGCAATGCGACATTTTAGAGCTGTCTGGTGCCAGTGACCAGAAGGACCAGAAGGATGCTGAGCGCTCCTGTATGCAACTGGGGGGGGGGGCGGGGGGTGCTGTTGATAAATGTCAGCTGCCATGCTGAGCCCCATGGCCCAACAGGAGGGCGAACTGCATGCTGACCGTCTCCAGGTAACCCATGCCAGCTGCCAGCTGAAGCTGTAACATGCCATAGTATCCCTGAAGCTCGGTGCTGCACCAGGCAGTCACAGTAGGTAGAGGAAAGGAATATCCCCTGTGAATTGTGGTATTTTGGTTCTACCCTCAGAACAAACTGTTTTGTAGCTGTGTGGCTTTGATGAACAATTTGTTTCCAGAAAAGATGGAAGAATAATTGCGGTCACCCACAGAACCATTACATGGTACACTTAATGCTCTTGCTGCTCATTGTGGGTGTTTTCCTTGTTCAGCTCACCATAATTTAACAATTATTCATTCCAGCCATGTAAATGCCGCCCAGACAATGGGTTTTCTGGTGGTATGAGCAATTACTGAATCTTCCCAGGCCCCACCATGGGTGGTGACCGGGGACCTCCCCAGGGGCTTCTAGCAGGAATTGGGCTGATTTGAGGTGAAATGGCCGTTCTCTGGGCTGATGTCACTGCTTAACCTCTGTGATCTGTGGTATGAGTGGTCAGCTCCTCTCCTGTTACCGATTTCTAACCTGCATTACTCCCAAACTTAAAATGCAAATCCAGACAGAGAGACAAGACTGGGACTCTGCAGCTCCCTGCCTGCAGCCAAGATGAAATGTCACAGGGAGCACAGGGAGACCGAACAGCTTGCTGCAGGGTGGCAACCTTGCCAGGACCTACAGGCAGGCTGATGACCATGCTGGAAAACACCTTTTTCCTTGAACCTGTGTGAGCACACAGCTGAAGTGTGTCTTTTGGCTGTTGGCTGGATGCATAGTCCCCTTGGCTGGGGACCTGTCTGCTCCCAGCAAAGCCAGGGAGTCCTATCCATAGTGATGGGAGCAGAAGCAGGCGTGGATGTCTTGGGTCTTCATTGCAGTCATTGGAGTTTTATGAATATGTGTGTCATGGTTTGGCCCCAGCCAGCAACTAAGTACCATGCAACCACTTGCTCACACCCCTCCCCACCCCAGCAGGATGGGGAAGAAAACTGGGAAAAGGTAAATCCTGTAGAGTGAGATAAAAACAGTTTAATAATTGAAATAAAGTAAAATACGCTACTACTACTACTACTACTGAAAAGGGAGGTGATAAGCAAAAGAGAGGGAGGAAAAAAACCCAGGAAAACCAAATGCTGCACAATACAATTGCTCACCACCTGCTGACCAGTGCCCAGCCAGTCCCCAAGCAGCGATCAACCCCTCCTGGCCAACTCCCCCCAGTTTATATAATGAGCATGATGTTCTATGGTATGGAATATCCCTTCGGCTAGTTCAGGTCAGCTGTCCTGGCTCTGCTTCTTCCCAGTTTCTTGTGTACCTCCTCACTGGCAGAGCATGGGACACCGAACAGTCCCAGACTTAGGGCAAGCACTACTGAGCAACAACTAAACCATCAGTGTGCTATCAACATTATCCTAGTACTAGATCCAAAACCACAGCACTGTACCAGCTACTAGGAAGAAAATTAACTCTAATCCAGCCTAAACCAGGACAACGTTATTTGTTCCTTGATGTTTCTCTCATGTTAAACTGTACCAAAATACTTCCCAGCCTCTTTTATGAAATAAAAGGAGAAAGAAAAAAAAAAAACCAAATGTCCTGCTCCTGCTCCTGTTGAGGGTGCTGGTGTTTTGGCACAGCAGCATAAGAGGAAATGTTAATAAGGCCTGAAGGTGGTACCCAAATGAGTAGCCCCGGGAGGTGCACAGGCAGAATAGATTAGACCCACAGCAAGACTTGAGCTGTCTTAAGTACTGCTGGAGGTTACATCTACCGCAGCAAACAAAACTGGACTGGTGCTTGTTTTCCAGTGCCGAGGGCAAGACTTCTGCCTGCGCAGCTTAACTCTCTTCCCTGCACTCTTGCAAAACAGGGTTGCCTTGTTTCTGCTGAGTCCTGGGAGGCTTCCTGGCCAGTGTTCTTCCCATCAGCAGGGGCTGGCCCAGGCCACAGCTGGCTGGGGCACGGGCAACCAGCAGTGAACACAAGGAGAGAGCCCCATGGGCAGTGCCAGGGAACATGTCTTCTCAGAGAGGAGCAGCCTCTGATTCCAGAGTCACTTGTCAATGCTGATGGGGAAAAAGTGCCTGAGCAGAATGCCCTCACCAGTGGTCTCTGTATCACCTGCATTTGATTTCAAAGTCACTGAAAATGAGGGAACAACCCTGTGGACTGGTTAAGGCTCTCACCCGGGTTTGTTGCTTGCATCCCTGACCAGGTTGCTACTTTACATTAGGTGTTTTTAGAATAAACAAAAAGATTTGGGGGTCCCTTTTGGAGGTGGTGGCCTTCACACTGGCCACAGGCTGTCATGTTTGTTCCATGCCCTCTCTTCCATCTGCCTGGCCCTCACTTTTTTGTGCAAGGTAACAGGCTTGGGGCTCCGAGGTGCCTCACAGCAGCAATATAATTCAGTTAACAGCAATGGCTGTAAAATGCACTGATAAAGCAGAACAGATGTTAAAGTGCAAACACTGTTCCTGGACATGCATGCAGGGCTTTCCCCAGAGTGGCCTTGCAGTGCAGAGCTGTTATTGATTCAGTGACATTATGCTGACTGGAGAAACTCTCCTGTAATCAAATAGCTAAGAACTGCTACTGGCATTTGTCACCTGAATGCTTTTTATCAGCATCTCCTGCTGGATATTCCCTTTCACTTGTACATAAATTACCTTAAAATATAATCTGGCATGAACACGATGCCCACTTTTTCCAGTCTCCAAACTTCTCTTCAAGAAAAGAAACCCTATTCTGGAATACAATGATGTGTTGTGCACAATTTTTATAATGCATATTCTCAGCTTGGTGCACAGAGTGACCCTCATCCATGGGGTTAAGGCACAGCAAACAGAACATGTGATAAATGGCTGGATGATACTGCTAGCACGTGTGCCTGGCACATGGGAAAGAAAAGATGAAATATCTGACTTGTATTTTCCAGTCCTACATCAAAACAATTTTTTCCTTATGTAAATGGAGATAATTAGTTAATCCATATACTGCCAGTACCTACTTTGCTACAGAATCAAACACTGTCCTGCATTCAGGATATTTTTCCTGCGACAGAAGCAACAACAGAAGTGATATATTCAAGTCTTGTGAAATGGACCGTAACATTTGGCGATGCGTGCAGGTCTTGGAATATGTGTTTTACTAAGACTAAGCTGTGCTGAATATAATCCTTTGAGTTCCCAATCTCACACACATTCAAAAAAAATAAACAGCAGAGTGTTTATTGAGCAACTGTCTTTGCCCCTCAAATCAAAGGAGGCATTGTGCTGTCCACCTGCAGATCTTAACTTTCCTCCTGCTTTCTCCTCTTTTGTAATGATGAAAGCTTTCCCACTTGAAAGGACAAAAAGGTATTTATTGTTTTTACATTGAATTGCAGACCTTCATATGTGGAATTTCCAGGCAATATAGTTAAGGTACAGAAGGCCTTCAATTTTAAAAATAAATAGCAGCCCCCGTTCTTTAATACAACAGAGTAACCTCAGAAAAGCTGAAGGAGGAAATCACTCAGTGCCTCTACCCTTTGGTGTCTAGTTCCTATGCAAATACATGATGCTGCGTGGTAACACCATGGTGTAACGCTTAACTGGCTACACTACATGGTTGTGTGCACCTCCTGCCATTGTAATGTGTTGCTGACACACAAACCTTATTATCCATATGCTCATCAAGTCTGAGATGCAGCAACGGTGTATGGTGCTCATATGGTTCTTGCTGCTTTGATAAAGTAACTGGGGAATTACCCAGCTGTACTTGAGTAGCTGTGATGGTTTAATGTAGCTCTTTCATTTAAACTCTCCCTCTTTTGTTGCTTGGTTTGTAGCAGAAACAGTGACTACTTTGAAAGGCTTAGAATAAGTCTGTTAAAGGAATTTTTTGCAGAAATGCAGGGCCCAAGTGAGCTCATTGCTGTTCCTGCTTGATCTTGGGTTGCCACCGGCGCTGGGGGATGCTGAGGGTTTGCCACTGGCCCGTGGGCGGTATGTATGTTTAGCCAGGCAGTCGCTGGGGTAATGCAAAATTCAGTGAGTCATATAAGCTACTTCTTAAGAAGATCTGAAGTTTCTCAAGCATCTCTGGCTCATTAAAATCCAAACTGAATGGGAAGAACCCAGACCCGACAGCTCAATGTATGAACTCACAACATTTATTTTGATACCATAAAAACTATGTCCAAAAAGTGTCTCTGAATCTCAGTCTAGAGCTATTTGGAGCTATTTGTCCTAATTTCATCTCAGTAACCACTAAAGAAAAACATAAATGAAACTTGTCCTCCTGCCGTAGTACCACCTGCATGTCCTTCTCTTGGCCAGGAGTCTGGACACAAACCACAGATGTTAACTGAAGTCTTATCTACAGGATTAAAAAGTCTGCTGTTCCTATATATTTTTTTTTATAGGTGTTAATGTTTCTGGATACACTTTAAAGGATACTTTACAGATGTGTATGGATAGTACTCACCAGTAATGTATTGTAAACCAGGCATGCACCGCAAATTGCACAATACATCACTGCTATTACTAAGCCCTGATAAAATGACTACTTCTGTGATAAATGTGTTCTAGCCCTTTCATATGTTACTTGAGTAAATGATAAAAGCTGCAGTTAAATTTTAATAGGGTATGTTTACAAAGGCATTTTTTAACTAATGCCAAAATATACAATCTGTAGTCTGTATTTTTATACACCCCAGGGTGGAGTCTAGGTTATTTTTATGGTAAACATATGGAAACTTGTTTTACTTACTATTTTTTTCCAAATAAAGTTTTTTCATTAGACTGGGCCTTTTTGTTGATGTATTCAGGCTGTTGGAAGAATTGGGAGTGATGGATGTATTATGACTGAGTTTCTCCCCTTTTTGGGGGAGGATAAAGGGCTGGCATGCATTCACGGCTTTGCTTCAGTTAAAACCACACAAAGTGTACAAAAACAAAAAGAAAATTTGGGCATATGGCTAAAGATCTGAATCTGATGAGCTTTTTTTGTGGAAAAGACATTACCTGCTGGAGAACTTCTGAATCTTTGTCCCAAAATAAAAATGTCCTTTTCTAGGATCATTGCAATGGGATAATATTGTGCTATTCCTGTAGCTCTTTTTTTTTTTTTAATCCTTGTACAAAAGGATCCACAAAGACAGTTCACAAAAATACCTTCTCCTGGGGCTTGATCCAGTGGTTATTTCAGCCAAGGGAGTTCTTTCTTTGACTTTGTCAGACTGGATCAGGACTGAACTCCCACAAAAGCAAAAACCTTTGAAAGTCTTTGTAACTGTAGAAATGGGAACAACTGTTCTATGGAAATGGGGAAAAGTGTTCTGTGAGAAGTGAATTGAGAAGAGAGTTTGTATTGAATGCTTTGGCTCTCACTTAAATCTTGCTCAGCTGCCTGAGACCTCAGTGAGGCAGCAGCACCTGAAGTAGACACCTATATTAAGCAGTTTCTAACCCTGCCTCAGTATCTTGACAGTCCTTACAGAGTGTGTGTAAAACTTTTGTTCCATACTTGGTATTTAAACCCACTATATGCACTGTTTCTCATAATAGTAATAGTTCTCAGCTGAATGAATTAGTTCACAGGACCGTTAAGTCAGAAGAAAGTGTTGTATGTCCTAAATGCCATAAAATGTTACAACTCAGCCCTGGCTAATAACTGCGGTGATGAATGAATGTTACTACGCAGGTACAAGCACTGGTATTTATTTGTACCTTGATCTGATGCCTTGTGCAGACCACTTCTTTTGCACCAGGATGAGACCAGGAGACACCTGGCTGCTGGGTTTTACAGCTGTGCTCTCCATTCCTTTCTCACTTTGAGGGACAGTCCCCTAAGCCAGCCCTGTACTGAGGCTTTGGAGCCACAGGACCCTACTTATTTTCCTGTTTTTCCTGTTTGTGACAACAGAGACCACTGTGGGATGTATCAGACCTCCAGACACAGCCACAGTCGAAAGGACTCTGACCAGTCCCTTCCCTCCCTGTGGCCATGAGCCTCTGTGCTTGTGGGCACGTGCTTTCCTTCACACATGGGCATAGTCCCAGTGCAGGTAGCACCACAACTCAGGCATGCAGTTAAACAAGTATGTGCATGCTTGTAGGGTTGAGGCCAAAAATCAGATCATACTGGCTTAGCAAGGGGCAAATTTGACCAGCGGTTTTACCAACCCTGTGACATCACATTTGCTTGACCTACCATGAGTAATGTAATTACAACCTGGGGTGAGCAAGACATGAAAAATAGTATATGAGAAGAAAGAAATTACAAGGTAGTGATGAGACAGAAGAGTTAACTCTGGAGGCAGGTCCAGCAGAAGTGAAGTGCAGAGATCTGGGGAGATGGATGCAAGCGGTGATTTTTGAGGAGAGCAGCGACCCAGATGTGTTTAATTTCCCTTAACACCACCTGTCACTGACTGAGCTGCCCACACAAAGCTCCTCCTACCAAGCATGGGGAGAAATGGGTACCTCTGAGGTCTTGGGCATCCTACTAGTACTAGGTGACTAGTTGATTTTAGGGAGAGTCTGGGGGGCTGAGATAAGACTAGAGCCTTCTTAGATGATTAAATGATTTAGGTGAGATAAATTCCATATAAAATCACATAACACAGGACGGAGGCAGCAGCTGGGACTAAGACCTGAATCTAAAGTTACTGGAGCTCCATAGGTCCCTTGAACCAAAGGCACTTGGGACTGACCTCCGGAGGTGCAGAGGGATGACAAGTGAAGGGGGAATGAAAAAGACCATATTAGACAGATAGACACCAGTTAGTTATGCCATGTCCTGGATTGCTCTGAAGGAAGGATAGTGGTCACCTGCCTGTCTAGGAGCTGGTCTCCTGGAGAAGGAGGTTGCAACAGCAGTGAGGAGAAGTGGTGGCCTGGAAGAAGGAGGTTCTTGGATCAAGAGACGTGGAATGGAGATAGCATCTTGACTGGTTAAACTGTAGGGATGAATGGGGAGGCAGATGTGTATCTCTGGGGAAGGAGAATCCAACCTCAAGGCTCAGGGGTCAGTAGTAGTGGTGTGCAGGCACCAGCCACAGAGAATATTGGAGAAACTGAGTGAGAGGAAGGATGGAACAAAGTACCAGCTGTGTGCTGGGGTGAGACGAGATGTTCAGCTGGAGGGAGACTGCTGGGCAGGGCTTATTTCTTCCCTAGGCAGGGCAAGGGTGCCTACAGGTGTCCCATAATAAAGGTCCTCTTCAGGAGCTGGTAGTCTGGCAGCTCACACTCACTAACTACATCCCAGAAACCACCTGGCTCCTGAGCATGCATGAGGGGACTCTGTCGAGAGGATTCACAAAGATTTCCAAGAGGTTGAAAATATATCACTTTGGGACCAAGAGTCTGGAATTATTTGTTCTGCTCATAAATGAAACCAAACTGACCAAATCCCCTCCTCCTCATCACTGAGGAAAGTGAGCTAACGCACATGTTGAATCCTTCTTTCATCTGTGCCACTACCACTCCAGCTAATTTCATACTCGCTAGGATAGGACTCCCCAGAGGTCCCTTTTGGGATGGGTATCAGGGGTGGAAGGGGGATGACTGGAGCCATTAACAAGAAGGTAATTCCCAAAAGGCAAGGGAAGCCCCCAGGATACTCTCCCTTGCCCCACCGTCAGAAGATACTTCTAAGAATAACAGGCATAGGAATACCAACAAATTAATTTATGTGTGGATGGGATGGACCAGGCCAGAGGAGTTCAGCAGTTGTGAGGACACTGGGCAAAGTACGTAGAAGATGAGGATTCAGGCACAAACCACTGTCATTATTGCATCTGTTGAATATGTGGGAATATTTCAGAATATTTATTACATGGACAAAATACCAGGGGTTTGTTATATATCCTTGTGAATTAACCTTTTCTCATTAATGTGTAAATAATGCTCTGGTAAGCAGGGATAGCTCTCATCTTGTGGAACCCATAACTGAATCCATGGAAGTACTACAGCTTCAGAGGACCATATTCCTAGGACTGTCACTTCACTCACCTTGACAAACCATAGGATCACGCCCTGGAAGAACTGAACTGAGGAGTTACTAGTCCTGGTATCCTGGTGAATGTATAAGCAAAGCAAGCTGTCCCACAGAGCTGAAAGCCACAGGCTGAGAGTCACTGTGAGTGAGCTTGGTGTAATTTTGGGATGCCTCCCTTTTGCAAAGATGCTATCATGCAAGTGGGATGGTTTGGTGCAACTCCCACTGGTTAGTTCTTCATTAGCAATCATTACACACCTGATAAAAACATCTTATACTGCCTGTAGCAGGATGTAGCCTTAAGTGCCACTGAATGAGGCAGGTTATATGGACACCTCGTGTAGTGGAAGTTTTTTAGGCACATGCTCTGGAAAAATGTTGCAATCTCTGTCCACCTATTACTCATAAGCAGCACTGATTGGATGTCAAATGTGATGAAGCCACAGCACTGGTCAATATATTGAAGGGATGTTGTGATGAGCAGCGCAGTCTTTAGTTTGCTATGTAAATGTAAGCATAGTTGTTAGATCTGGGGAGGGGCGTCTGGCCAAACAAAAGTGGTGTGTATAGTCTCAGGAAGGCGCTTACCCTTGAAATAAAAGTAATGTGGAATTCAAACTGCTGTAGGGAACGGCCCCTTCCTGGCATTGTGGCATCCTCACTGGGCCCAAGTGAAGGCTTGGGACATCATTGTTCTAGTGGCAAGGAAAGCATGGATGAGGATGGGATAGCTGGTGTAAGTTTTCCCAGCTAGTGTGAAAGGTGTTTGTACCTGAACTCAGGTGACCTGGCCAGAAAGGAAAGACTTAAAGCAAAAGAACCTTTGCTAAATATTTTATATACTTTTGTTTCTGAGTTAGCAAATGGGCTTTGTGTTGTTTTGAAGATTACTGTAGTGACACTGAATGAGGAAGATCCACCACTGTAACTTGTAAAAATGTACCTGTAGTACACTGGGCTCTTAACTACTGATTAAGTCCCCAAAATGCAGGTTTTGTATTATATAGGCAATATAGGCAGAACTCCTAACAGGTGTCAGTCTTTCAGTGGACAGATGATGCATTGGATCAATACAATTAAACAATATTCCCTGAAAATAAACTGTGCAGTGAAGATACCAAATCAAGCCACTGCTCTTCAGTATGGTAGTTCCAGGACTAGATGCTACTGTTTGTTCAAGCAGCAGTGCCAGAGATGGGACTTTCTGAAATTACAGAGTGTCCGTTGACTTAGTTAAGCTTAGGACTGGACTTCGCATATTCCTGCATTCCCATGGGCTGTGGTAGATGTGTGGCAGCTCCAGTTAAAAACTGTTTCCACAGGTGCCAGCCACTCCTGCTTTTTGCTCTTGGAGGGTCTTAGGTTAGTCTTTGGCATGTTGGCTGAGATGCCAGGTACAACATAAACTCTTGCAACTTCTCTTGGATCTTGCAAAAGGGTATTTCTTTTTCTTTGTCTCCCCCCCCCCACCCCCCATCCCCCGTAGTGCTCAGCTCCCAGTTATAGGAAGAAATTTCATGTGTGTATGTGTCTGTGGGGGGTGGGTTATATGTACAGTAAAGTTTCTGGTCTTCATGAGATCAGAGAAAAATGGGGGGAAGTACACAGCCAGAAAAGGCCAGAAAAACAGAAGGCAAATAAAAGGAACATTATGTTAACATGAAAATTAAAAGGTTCTTGAAAGAAAAAAATATTTTATTTTGGAGCTTTCTAGTACATGAAGTTTTTTTTGTAAGCTTGCAATTGACCATAATGGTCTTGTCTAATGTAAAATTGAGTGATATGGGCCTTTTCCATTTGTTTTTCCTTCTAAGTGATGAGAAACAGTTTCCAGTAAATGAACAGCAATCAACTGCTGAATCATCGCTGTTGAGCAGAGGTTTCAGAACCTGAGCCAGATAATTGTGTGAGTGCTGTTGGCACAGTGTTCCTTCTCTCTGATTGACGGAGCCAACCTTGGGCTCACCTTACCTGGGCACGTGGTTTCCTTGGCTTCAGAATTGCTCTGGCGAGTGAAGGCTGCCAGAGCTGGCCCCAGGAGGTGAGGGATGAGGGACCTGTAGGTATTTGTCAGCCCATTCTGTGAGGCAGTTCTTCTAATGTTCCCCTCACTTGGCAGCCTTTCCTTCCATATGCCGAAAATATTTACTCTAAAAAGAGAAGAACTTCAGGCTGGGTTTGGTGCCTGCTGGCTCTGCAGTCAAAAAAAACAGACCTCAGTTTTAGTCGTGCATTCCTAAAATGTGCAAATATGTGACTAACAGAGAAATAATATTACCCAACACAAAAATGTGCATTCAAGCCTTTCCCTTCAGGCTCACCTGTTTTTGGAGAAAAGGGAGGATTCATCCTACCTGACCTTAGACATTTATGCCATTAAGTGTTTCCAGGTCAACTACTCACCCAGGCTCACTTCATAGGCAATGGAAGGAGACAATGTCCTCCTAGACCAAGATTCACCCCATCCTATTGCAAGCACCCAAACCAGAACAGAGGACCTGGCTGCAGAGGGCATTTATCTCCACACTGACTCACACCTGGTGGGCATCTGAAGTCTGGTGAGAGGAATCCCACCATCAGCCACTGAGAAACAACCTGGAGACATCCTCCCACCTGCCTTGCCTGGGTGGGAGCTGTGGAAGCCACAAGCTGGTGTGCCGTGGCCCTCTGAAGACCAAGGCAATGACAGCAGAGGCTCCTAAGTTATGTTCAGAGGACCTGTGCATGCCCTGCCTTGCCTTTGTCACCTGTGTGCTGCCTGGCATGGTCTGTTTGTCAGCACTGTCACTGTGCTGTGCAGACTGCTTGCTCAGCAGCTGCTCAGTCATGGCTGTGGGCTTTTCCAACAGGTGTGAAATGGCCTTGTGCTGCCAGCACGTTGCTCATTCTGGCCTGCAACGAGCAGGGGCTGGTGCCCTGTGCTTGGTTTGAGGGATTGGTCACACCATTTGTACCAGCAGCAATTAGAAATGCCTGGGAAATGGCATCAAAAAGCATCTACTAATGCTCCCTTGTCAGGCTTAGCTGGGATAATGTTTTGCTGAACCCAGGACCTACCTCTTTCTGTTAGTTTTACTATAGCAATGCTGAAATGCATATTTATGGGAGTCCCTTTTCCAGCATTCAGCAGGGGGGAAACTGTACTTGCTGTCAGAAAGACCAGATTTCCTGGTTTTTATTTGTCTTCAAGGACTGAAATAAGGAGGTTAGAAATGTGACTCAGTAAAGGAATTTTCTCTTAGAAAGTCTCCTTAAGTGGATTACCAAGGTGTATTTGTTTATTCATTATGATGATTTGGTACCTTTAATCCACCTCCTTTAAAAGTTAGTTTTTGTAAGTTATGCAACCACAGGACCAGCATGATTGGTTTAGATTAAAACTGTAGCATAATGTACATACCTGTGACTAAGCAGCAGCTGGTTTTCATAATTAATTTTTCTGTGCATCTCCTCTAGAAGACCAAATGAAAAGGAAAAGCACTGATAAAAATGAGACAGGCACTTTGCTGCTTCCAATGGTTTGGATTCCTTGAGATTTTTGCCAGAAGCAGTCTCAGAACATAAAAAATAAAGAAGCAAGTTGCAATAACCCAAGTTTAAAATGGTAAGAAAGAATAGGGATTTCCAGTTGTGGTAGCAAGCAAGTAAGAAATAATAATAGTTCCAACATAACACCATGGATGGATAGACCTAAAAAGCCAGGGAATGTAGAAAGAAAACTGATGTGAGTAAGGGTGACTTCAAAACTTATGACCTAAGCAGAAATGCTAGGGAGAGAAACACTCATGATACAAGAAGTATGAGAGAAGTGCAATAAAGTGGCTTTGGCTACAGGGCAATGGGTTGGTTAGTACAAGGGTTGTGCAAGACGCGAAATGTCTAAGAGATGGCAGTGATAGGAGAAACACACCAGTAGCAGAACTTGCTGCTCTGAGTGATGGAGGGAGGAGCTCAGCTGAGCGTGTCCTCTCCTGTCAGAACCTGAGATTTTTGATAACTTTTCCCTGGAAATTTTTTTTTATGCTGTGAATTGGGGTGTTTTTCAAGCCTAACTGTTTGACATACAGGAGAATTGGGCAAACTTCATACCACCAAACTAGAAACTCCATTTGCTCTCCACCGCTTCATTGGGTAGGGGTGAGGCATAGATTAATGAACAAAGATTTTTTTCAGGCTGGCAAAAATTTTGTGAAAAGTGTCAGAACAACATTTCTTAACATATCTAGACTTTTTACTTATTTCAGATAGTTTGAATTCATTTACTATGAAAAACAACAGCAATACCCCCAAAAAACAACATAAAAACTCCAAGGGTTGGCAATATTGTGGTAGAAGTTAGAGTTAATGAGATCACAGCTGTACTGGTGTTGGTGTCTCTTGTACATGTGAGGTGATGTCAATAGGAAAAGGAGGTGAAGCTATTAGACTAAAGGAAGAATAGGTGATGGAGATAAGTGAGGAATTAAAAAATGCGCTGGAGATGACCTCTGCTTTCAGTAATGACTCATGAACCAAACATATGTTTACACAGATGTGACACCATGTACATTGAGAAGGAGAAATACATATCTGTGAGGGGTGTTGTATGCAATTTCCATGAACTGCAGTAGCAGCCTTACTCATGAACATCACTGACAGGGATGAATAAAATAATCTTAATGAGCTAAAAAGCCAGCAGGCAGTTCACCGCGCCCTTGGAGGCATGTGGCTGCCTTGCTTCACAGGGGAGGAGTGTCCCGGGATTGCAGTTTCCATTTCAGTGGCATGAGATCCATACTAAGTGGGAAAGGGTTGTGGGTTTGGCATGAAAGAGCATGTGCTAATGTGACAAGGAAGGCAGCTGAGTGTCTCTGGGTGTGTGTGTGTGGACCTCTCCCTCAATGCAGAGAGGCGGTGAGAGCTGGGAGGTCTGGCATGTGACAGTGTGAGATCATGTAGGCTGGAAGGGACCTCTGGGGTCCTCTGGTCACCCTCCCCCCTGTTACCTGGAGCAGGGCCTTTTGGTGTGATAATGTTCAGATACTCCTTGTAGCAGAATTAGGGATAAACCCTATGATGCTGACGGAATTCAGCTGACCCTTTGGCACCGGCATTTAAGAAACCTGAAATCCAGGTGGGGACTCATCAGTAGTACCTGTGGGACATGGGACATCCCCTCCTGAAATGTCCCACCCAGTCCCCAACCAACAGTGCTGGTTACCCACCTCCTGCCACTGTCACAGGGGATTTAAAACTAGCACCTGCCTCTGGCTAGTTCACCCAGGACTGTCCCTGGCAATCACCCTGCTGGCTTCCCTCCTCCCTCTGTCCCTTTTGTGGCTGTTGGACTGTGGGAAGGGGCTGGGGTCATTCTACCCATCATCTCAGCCCTCCCTAAGGAGCAGGCTGCGAGGGACAGGGTCTTTATGTGCTGTCTGGTTTCTTTATATTATACTGGTCTCCCCGTGTGAGGTCCTCAGCACCCACCACAGGGGCTGGTGCACATCATCCTTGTATGTCACCATCAGCCAGCCCCAGAAAGCTGTGACAGCTCCAAACCGGGGAAGAGCTGCAGTTTTGTTTGTACATTTTTGTTCTCTGAGTCTTTGGATGAGCCCAAGCCACATCATTTCTGCAGCCACTGGAGAAACAGAATTATTTTACTTTTCCCTATGCTCTTTTTTTGTTTTCAACAAAATCCGGCATTCTTCTACTTCCCCTAATTCTAGGACCTGGGGCTTTATGGTAGGTATCTTGTGTCTGGGAACTCATGATAAGATCAAGCTGTAAAAAATAAAGACATTTCCAGATAATTTTCCACTCTGAGCACTGCAGGGCCCTTTCTAAGTGGTGTTTGTTAAAACATGGTTTCCCTTGTCACCACAAAAATTCAGATATATTTCTCCACTCATCTGGCAAACACTGTTTACATCTTCCAACGTTTCGAAAGGAATGGCAATTAACAAAGCTATTTATGTTCCTAAGTTAATTTTAAAAAGCTATGTCATAACTTATTTGATGTATCAGCATCATCTGCTTAGCCCAGATTTTTGAACAGCATTTGCTGGGAGTTTATTTTGAAAGATGTCCAAAAGATGAGGCGGTGCTGTCCAGTGGCGCAGAAGACCTTTCTTCCCGGTGCCATGGCAATGGACTGAGGCAATTTTTCTGCCCTTTTCTCTGTTAAATCACCTTTATCTGATCTAGCCACACTTGCAAATGGCTCAAGTGCCTTTTGAGCCCTATCTGGATGGAGATAAACTGCTCCTGGGTGGAGCACTGGTAGGAAGAGCGAATTTCCTCCCCTCTGTAGCCTGCTGAAATATATAATCTTTGAAAATTAAAGCCTCTAATTACCTCACAGGGAGCTGCGCACGCAGGAGCACTCCCCGCTGCAGCACAGGGGTGGAGGAGAGCCAGCAGCACCTCAGCAGGGACATATTCTCCCTGGGTTCTGGTGTGGGTGCCCGCACATGGGGCAGAGCTTAGGGAAAAGGAGAGAACCACCGGGTTTTATAGGAAACCAGTGGAAATCACCTGGAAAAGGCAATGCAGTTTCCCTTTGTAATTTTTTTCACCATGTCCCCTTCCTAGAAGGCCATAGGGATGTGGTGGTTGCAGTACTAATGCTGCACCACCCAAGCCAATGGGAAAGGTACAAGCATGGTTTTCACCATTTGTCCACCTGAGCTGTGAACACAAGGGTGGCACCCAAAACCTTCAGCACCAAATACTGATCTCCATCTGGGCAAGCCAGCTGGAGAGCTGACATCCCACACTTGTTTCCATCTCTGCAGTTTCCTTGATGCCCTACAGGGCAAGGCAGCAGTGGGCCCCATGCCACCAAGAGGGTCTTGTAGAGGCTTTTACTTTCAGGTCCCCTCTCAGGTGCATGTACCTGGGAGGCAATCGAGGTTGTTGTTGGCTTATTTTTGATAGAAAGTCTCATTTGTCATCATTTAGGATGTGTTACTAAAGGTGAATGGTGCTTGCAAGCTGCTGCTCAAGGTGGGCAAATTGTGGTGAGCTTCATGGGATCCTTAGCAGCCTTTGGATCTCATTGAACCTGAAGTGCAAACCCACAGTTTGGGAAGGTGGACCTGTGCAGGCTGAGGATGGATACACAAAACAAACAGAGTCCCGACAAACTGCAGCAGTGCCCATGCAACATTAATCCTAGTGTGGCTTTTATGCAAAAAAAAAAAAAAAAAAAAAAGACAGAAAACCCCCACCTCACAGAAGGTATAGCACAATCATGTGTCTGAGACTTTGGCCAGGACCGTGGGCACGTTGGTAGTTGGTATTCATTGAGCGGCTATTCCTCAACAGTCATCTTCCAGCTGACTGGCTCCAGCCCACCCGCTTCCCCTGCTCTGGACCAGCTCCCAGCAGCCCAGCAATCTTCTGATCCAACTTTTTATGATCTAAAAAGCACCACCACCGGCAACCTGAAGCTGGGGTTTTGCTTTGAGTTCAGCACTCCAGGTGCACATGCCTGAGGACAAGAAAGGTATTTGGATCTTGAAAAAATCAACAAGGGGGAAAAAAGCTTCACACTGCAAAGCAAGGCTGAAAGGAAACCCATGCCATGCTGTGGGTTATAACTCACCCTGGCTTCCTGAACGGGCAGGAGCAGGCAGACCCGGGGTGCCTGTGCATAGGTGCTGGGCACCTGCACACACTGTTCCCAGTAAAGGGAAGTCTCCCAGTGCCTCCTGGAAGCACGAGCATTTCTCCCCAGTTCAGGTGGTGAGTTTGGAACTGTGCTGGCTGCCTGGGTCTAGTGCAGGCATTGGCCAGTCAGCACTGCTTAGGTGAAAGCTGTTTTGCAGGAATCTGTTATATAGTGTGAATAGCAGTGTTTGGGTAAAGCTTTGTATTTACTCACAGATTCTGTAGGTGTTTTTAAAGACTTGAGGAGATATGTATGGTCATTTTTACTTTAAAGACAAGCTTACACCAGTCAGGATAGGAACGACCATAAGAAGACCAGGGTTTGTGTTGTGCTGGATACGTATTTTGCTCCTTCCATCTTTAGCTGAGTTTGTGAACAACATAAACAAGCACCCAAAACATGAAATTCTTTGTGTAAGGGTATTTTCAACGCCCATACTCACTCCCCTCTTCCTCCCAAGTCTCTCTTTAACTCTTCTGACATGTTTTTTCTGATTTCACCCAAGCTTATTTAAGGATGGGCTATTTTTTTCCCCGGAGTAGCTGAAGTACAAGGCCACTTGGCATTTTTTTCTTTTAAAGGGATACAGTGCCTGTTCTTAGAATGCCAAGAGTACTCATTAAGGCGCTTGCTGGTTATGGCTTTCCAAGAAAAAAAAAATCACTTACATGCTAAAATTAATCCTGGGAAATTTCAAACCAACAGGAACATCCTTGAGAAAGCCGAAGAATAAACAGGGGGTGAGAAAACAAACATTGCTTTGAACGCTGCTGCTTGTGATGTTGCTCCGACAGAAGGAAACGGGCTCAGACTTTAATGGATCAAAGGAAACAAAGGACTGGCTTGGCTTCACTCACTGTACCCAGCAAGCTGTATATACTCAGTAACAACTCGAAATAGACTTTTTTTTTTTCTCCTACAACTAAAAAGAATATCTCAACCAACAATCATACATAAACCATGGTATGTAATAGTTTCTGAATTAGGGGACAGGTTCTTTCTTGCAGATTAGGGTCAGCAGGTGGTTTCATTGCATGACAGGTTTAGTGAATTACTGTGGGACAGTGGGCTGAAACTAATGTCACTTCAAACATACATTTTATCAGGGTGCTAGGAGCATGGCAAGTGCATTTAAGGTTGTGCACAATGAAGGGACTGTGTTTGCCTAAAAGGGTATCAGACTAAGTTTTGTGGACTGTAGTACCAGCATGTTTTTTCAGATTTTTTATTTAAATACAAAGACATAAATATATGGTAATAGTATAGCAAGTATTTAATACAAGAGAAACATATATATCACCTAGGAAAAAAATGGTAGTTTAAAAATCTTACAGGTCCAAGTGCAGCATAAGTGTGAACAACTTTTGTTCTATAATTAAAGAGCATCACCATAAATACGTTGTATTTTTCCATATGTCTTGGTCTAATTCAGTGCACAGCATGGCTCGTGACCTTAAAAGATTCAAAGCTGATCTTTAAGAGTCAAATCCAGTTGTAATATTAATTTTACAGCTAACGCAGTCAAAACACCAACTGCTGCTAAACATGGTTGCACAAGCTCAAGTTAAAGCACACTCTAATTTACCCAGAGCTATGCTATATATCATGTTTTATTCTGGTTATCATCAACTACCCAGTTTGTCCAACACTTTAGATGTTATTACTTCAAGGAGGGGTTGCAGCTGCTCTGTGCCAAAATTGCCAGTTGTACGGGGTTGAGACAACCATTAAACTCCTGCAGACTGAAGCCAATTTCATTATGAATCATGGATTTTGTGGATTACCACATGCTTACTTAAAAGGACAAATAGCTTTGCTACTACAGGAATAACAGTCTCGGTGAGATCAAAAGCAAGAACGAAAAAAAATGCCTCCAGTCATGAAGAACGCTCAAAGCAAGTGGTGGCACAAGGATTATATATTACCCAGGCATGTAGAGCAAAGCAAACTGTCATTAAATGTTCCCAGGAAGGCAGCTGAAGAGTGTTGGCAAACTCTTTTAGGCAGTGGAGGTTTGGAGGCCAGCATTTTTATTTTTACTTTTTAAATGTCTGCTTTTTGTTAAGCTCCTTACAGCAGCTAAAAGAAAATGTCAGGCTTGTCTTGGACTTTTATGAACACATTTGAAAATCAGGGCCAGGACTGATGATCTGGAGCTTAAGGACTTAGGAACTCACCACTGGATAGGAGCAGAAGGAGATGGTTGAGATGGTTGAGATTTTGACATTTCTGAAAATCTAGGTACTTATTGGTACTTACTTACCCTAACTTAAAGATACAAGTCCTGTTTAGAACTGCAGATACTGAAATCCTGCATATAGCCTACCCCTGTGTACGTAGGATAAGAAACTGAAGAAACAGCTATTTTGACCTAGTGGCAATACATCCTGAGTGAAGAGCTATCTGATATGTTTCTGGACAGCCAGCTTCCTTAAAAAAACACCAGTATCTGTAAATGACAGTGTCCCTTATGTGCTACAACCTGGTTGCAGGGGTAACTCTTCCTGTCCGCACAATCTTCAGGAGCAAAGCAGGAGTCTCAGGCAGCAGCTATTTTTCTTTCCAGGGCCTGTTTTTAAAAGATTTAAAAAATAGTAAAAAAACCAAGACCAAAATAACAAGCATGAAAATTCAGTCACAGGTTACTTGAAAGCATCTTTCAACTGCAGTAGGCTTCTCTCCAGCCTCACGAACCTCTCCGTGCCAGAGCTCGTGGGCTCATGGCAGCTTCAGCCACAGCCCTTGTGCTGCGAGGACTCAGGGACACGGCCAGCATGGCCCCGCTTGAGCCCGTGTAGCCACCACTCTGTCATCACCACCACTTTCCCCAAGACCTCTCTTCATGTTCATCAGGGAACAGCATTGCACAGAGACCAAAAGCTACCACTTTGATGAAGGATTTTTTCCTTCTGTGCTGTGGCACACTTCCTAAGTATTTAAGAATAGTACAGGACAGAATAAGAGATTGGCAACTTCTCTTTTATTTCTTTCCCAGCTTGAAGGAAGAAGGGTTTGAGATGCCTTTGACAGCCCCTCCTCAAATCCAAGTTTGACTGTGGCTTCAGGGAGGTGCATGACTACGTGTGCTGAAGGAGAACAAACCCTGGTGAGATGTGATTTCAGCCCAGAGAGCGCCAGCTCTTTCATGTTTTTGGACTGTATGTGTAAGCTGTCTCCATGGGCTTTGCCTAGCTCCTTTGAGAGCCTTTTTTCCCACTTTCATGAGCTGCCAGGCATGTAGCTGGCCATTGTTGTTCATGTACGTGGAGAGAGTGAGACAATCTTTCAGAAGTTTTGGGTGGTGGGCTGATGCTGCACTGTGACCTGAGGGGGAGAAGCAGGATGATGCTTAGTGCAGCACCCATCAGCTGCAGGCTAAGTGTGTAGCATAAACAGTTGGGTTTTTTTCTTTCTAGCTTTGTTTCATGGCAGATATGTTTGTTTTCATTGACCCTGCCCATTATAAATGTGTGATCAGCAAATGAAAAGTCTGGGGAGTTTAAAGCATTTCTCATTTTCAGAATGAAGCAAAGAGAAAAATCTACATATTTTTTTTACATGGGGGCTGGAGGTCCCCTCTGCCAAAGACATGGAGGAGGAAACATAGCATGTTGTTGTCCAGAGTCACGGGGAGAGAGAACCAAACCATCCCCATGGCCATGGCATGGACAGGAAGGCCCCACACATGGCCGAATCATTGGTGCACTAGTCCCGGGGA
This sequence comes from Falco biarmicus, assembly GCF_023638135.1. Classification (NCBI taxonomy): domain Eukaryota; kingdom Metazoa; phylum Chordata; class Aves; order Falconiformes; family Falconidae; genus Falco; species Falco biarmicus. The sequence goes on along the minus strand of NC_079289.1, from coordinate 78,132,571 downwards.
TGTGGCTGTGTCTGAGATATGTATCTAGTAGGAGCCTCATGAGAAAAAGCTGCCTAGGTAACTGGGGAGTACTAGTGTGTGGTGCAGAGCCAGGCCACACTTGGCCACCCCACATCTCTGAGGTGAGCGACCTTAGCCAGCTGCAGGGAAATTTAACTCCTTCCCATTCCACTGCCTTCCTACCCATGGATAAGGGCTTTGATGATCCCGTTACATCTGCTTTGCATAGCCTGCTCTTGGATTTTACAGACGTAGATTGCTTGGTCAGCAAAAAATACTGTGTTGCATCTCATGGAGAACACTTTCCTTCGGCAACGTGTGAAGAACAGTGAGCATTTACGTAGGCCTCCTTAGGAGTGAATGAATCACAGGAGATAAGTGAGTGAAATGACAGCCTGTATGGCTTGGTGCAGCCCCATGACATGTGCAGAGTGTGTTAGGTCACAGTTTTGCCTCCTTCAGATCCAGAAAACACATAGGTGGTACTTCTGTACACCTAGGCACAGCCAGCAGGACCATAGTTCAGTTTGCTTTGCAACAGGTGTGACAGGGCATTTCTTCCTCAGACAAACTCTGCTAGGTGCGGCACTGGGATGGGGCAACATAACACTTTGTGATCTGTCAGCATTGCGCCGTCAGTAGGCACAGTACGAAATGCACCAAACAGAAACTCTGAGGCCTCGCTAACAAGCTCGTAGCTTGTCCTGCTTTGCTGCAGCAGCCCAAGCGCAGAGCAGCCACCCCCACTCGGGCTGCAGCACTGCCTCAAGCCAAGTAAGCCCAGACGGAGAGCTGGGGGGGCGGGTATGTGACTCTGAGCAGCTGGACAGACAAACAGGGCTTGGTGTTGTGCTGGCTTATGTCCCACCAGCTCAGGGCACGGCTATGATTACTTGTGTCTGGCCTTTGTGTGTATGGTACTGGGGTGTCGTGCTGCTATGCCGGATGCAAACCCCTCTGGGCCTTGCTCGCAAAGTGACTGTTCCCCATCTGCCCACTTTGACAGTCACTTTCTGTTGCCTCTGGCCACCCCTGAGCCTGCCCCGGCCCTCCTGTGTGCCCTGGGGCACCTCTGTTCTCCTTCCCGAGTGGAGATTCACATCACTCGCTGTCAGGGCAAGCTGCTCGGGCAGCTTCCTGGTTTTTGCTTTATAAGGGCTCAGCCGGGACACCCCTGCCTGCTCAAGAGAGGCGAGTGGTTTGCGGCTGAAAGGACAAAGTTCCCTCTGTAGGTGATACGGCTCATCTGGCAGCCCTGAACTCTTGTACAGAGCACACCACCTACACTGCCAGGCAGCCCGCCAGGAGCTGCGCCCACAAGGAGCCAGCCCCACCAGGATGAAAGAAATCAGCTTTCTGCTGGCATGGGGCTTCTCTTGGGTTGTGGGTTTTTTTTTCCTTCCCCCCCCTTTCTCTTTCTCTTGAAAGCAGTTCAGTTTTGCCACCAGATCTCACTCTTATTCTTTCTCTCTCTGCCGGAAACCTGTCCGCATCCTTCCCAACTGCATTTAAAACCTTCTTCTACCTGTAAATAAACATCGAGAGCAGCCGAAACTCTCATGATAGCTGTTAATGCTTGATTATAAAGCATCCACCAGGCAATACACAGGTGCTGACAGCAACTAAATGCTGGCTTAGGTGGCCTTTGTGCCGCTTTCCGCAGTGCTCTCAACACCTTATCAGTACTAAGGTGTTGCTACACTGCTGCTTGACCTGCAGGTCCCAGGATGTACAGCAGAAGGGGACTGTGCAGCTCAGGGAACCCACTTCCCCTGCTCAGCCCCACTCTTTGCACAGCTCCTGCCTCAGTGTGGACAGGGCAGGGCTGCAGGCAGGGTGGCTATCCCTGGCATCTCTCTACATCTGCTCTCAGCTAGGGCTTGGACCTCCCATGTGTGTCCAGATGGATGGTAAGGAAGAAAGGAAGGTGAGGTAAGGTAAGGAAGAGGCAGCAAGCGGACTGTACACAACTGGTTGGAGATAAGAGCCCAGATGGTGATAGTGTTATGATTCAGGCCATGAATGAGAGCTGCTCACTATCAGACTGCTAAAACCTTTGCTCGTTTGTAGAGAGAAATGGAAAGCCGGCACACTTTGTGCTCCCAATCACCCTCGGCCGCTTTGAGGACATAGCTACTCCCTGGGCTGAATTTATTCACAGGTCAGGACCTCTGGTGTTAAGCCTCACTTCTGAGGCAACTCATAAAACAGATTTATGAAAGCCAGGGAGCATTGTAAAAGTTGACACGCCCTTCCCTATACGTTATGCATCTACAAGTAGGTGCTCCTTCAGTAATACCTGCCTTGCAAAGGGATCTGGCCCCAGCTGCCATCCTTTGCATGTCCCTCGTTACCCGTGGCAGGGGTGCTGCTGGCGTGAGCTCCTTAGTCGCTCACCCTGTGAGCATCTACTCAGTGCACTGCCTTGCTGGCCGTGCCCTCTTTCACCACCTGTGCCTGTGTTGCACGGGTGGGAGAGGGTTAGTCCTGGCTGAGGGGAGCACAAATAGGCTCAATTGGGGATTAATATGAAGCTGCATTTGAGCAGGCTGCAGAGTCCTGCAGCAAGGCCAACGAAACACAAACAGCTCTATGATGGACAGACAGTATTAACTGTACTCCTCAAACAAAACCAGGCTTAGACACCTTCTCTCGGTTGTTTTGGAAAATGTGCTGCGAGGGGGCAGCTCAGCCGGAGTGACCTTGCAGTGTGAAACCTCCCCACAAACCTTGGCCAGTCCCAGCCATCAGCCAGGAGGCATCAGCCAGCTGGAACAGGCTGCCTAGAGAGGTGGTTGTGGTGACCAGTGTGAGGTCAGCCTCAAAAACTGGAGGCAAAGGCCGGGTGTATTAGGCTGCCCAGGTACCTTCATTCCTGCTGATGTCTTTTCTGTGCATGATCTGTGGGTGTTATCAAGGGAGATGCTAAAAGGGCAGAAATCCCAGTCTGGGAACTGGACTGGCAAAGAGGGCTTCCAGCAGGCAACTGAAGTCTTCTACAGCTTTGTACTTCTCCATCCCATTTGCTGGCACCGGCAAGGTGGGAGGAGAATAACTGCAGAGCTGAGCAGCTGGAGCCCAGTGTGCCAGACCAGCCCCCCCGGGCATGGGCGCAGCAGGAGGGGGAACCCCCCTGGTGCCTAGGGGGGCTGCTCTTTGGCCAGGCCAGATCTCAGCAGTGGGTCACTGCAGGAGGTTAGCGCCGGGCACTTTCCTTGCAGGCCTCCTGCCTCCCTTCCCCCACCGCAAGTTAAAAAACACTTCTGGACATTATAAACAGCTTGTAACAAGTTTTGTCAGGTTTTAACAATCTTCCGGAGCTTAGCTGAGCAGATAGGCTGGCAAAGATGCAGCATCTCTCCTTACACACACGTACACACACACACATGCCGCTCCTGCAGGTCTCTCGGTTATGTTTCCAGTCTCTAGGGAAGGCTGACTAGGAGGGATGCTATTCTTAGAGGGCAAGAAACAGGCTCTGCACACTCCAGAAAGACTTTAGCTTGCAAAGGCTTGTTCCTTCATCACCACTTTCAAGTAAGTTAAGGGCTGATTTAACTGTCAAAGATAATCACTGGACTGAGCTTGCTTTTTGCGGGAAGATTATATTCACCCAAAATCAGCTTTTTCTGAAAACACTTTGCAGACAGTATAAGGTTATTGGTAGCTATTAAGTCCTAAATATTGTTGATCTGCTGCAGTGCAGGGACACAGGAGCAACAAAGGTTCAAACTCCATGAAGGGGTGTGGGCTGCACCTCTCATGCATCCCCCAGGCTTGCACGACCCCTTTGGCCATGGGGACTCTCACCTGGCCCAAACCCTGCTCAAAGCAAGGCTGGCTCCAGCCTTGGGCCAGGCTGCCCTCTGCTCCCCCCGGCACGGTGGCTGCTAGATCCTGCGGTGCCCTCCTGTGCAACCAATTTCCAAAGGAGCCTGCCTGGCCCCATTGTTTCCTCCATGTCTTTTTTTGAAGAATAGGAACAAAATCATCAAATTACCACACAATGGATAATTTTCAGGAAAAATTTTTAAGATCTTGAGGCTTTGCTTGTAATTAGGATGAAATCATCATTCCTAAGGCTGCCATCACAGACAGTATGAGATAACCTTTTCTTAGCTCTAAGCTTACATACTGTTGTAGAGGTGTTCACGTTGTACTGACATTTTAGGTCCAACTAGACTAGACTAGACCAGACGAGACTAGGCTAGGCTAGTTTACTGGAAGGGACCTACAATGACCATTTTGTCTGACTGCCTGACCAACCCAGGGCTGACCAAAGGTTAAAATATGTTATCACCAGTATTGTCCAAATGCCTCTTAAACACTGATGGGCCTGGGGCATCGACCACCTCTCTAGGGAGCCTGTTCCAGTGTTTGACCACCCTCTCAGTAAAGAATGTTTCCTACATGTGAAGTCTGAACCTCGCCTGATGCAGCTTTGAATAGGAGACATTCACAGGTGGGTTTACATCTCTTCCATCAAGACCTCAGCAGATTTCTTCTCCCAAATTACTTCAGGCTGATCTATTTCATATACATTTTTTGTGTGTGTATGTATATACATGTTATATATCTTTTTTTTTTAATCAAGGCTATTAGGCGTGCTTATTATTTTTGTTAAGGATTCAGTCCTTGTGTTTAGTCACTCCTACACCCATCTGCAATGGCTAAATGAAAAAAAGTCTGATTTCAATTAAAAAAAAAAAACAAGGGAAGAAGTTTTCCCATTTACTTTAGGCTGGTTAGATTTCAGTGCCAAATTACATTTTTTTAGCTAACACAGAAACTTTTTTTTTTTTTGGCAGTGAGTTGACTGAGACTTTGGCTTTGTTTGAGGGATTAAGTGTGCAAACTCAGTTGCCATAAACATTTATCTCAGCTGCTCCTCTCCCTAAAAGACAGCAAGGTACTACTTGTTTGACACTAGCACCACATGGATGGAAGAACTGAACTTGCTTCTAAACCTGTTTTAACAAAGGAGCAACATAGACTGAATCTATGCTGGTAAATTAAACGTGACCAGGAATATTGCCAAGCACTGACACCAGAAGACACAGACCGACACGTCTGTGCTGGTAAACTGGATTACCATCCCAAATAAGGTGGCTCTGTGCAAGCCATCTTTTGGGAATGGTCCCTGAAATGCTCTACCTATCAAATCATGCCCCCAAGTTATTCAGGGATAGCGCTAGCAGCAGCACCACATTTAAATCAGGAAGTATCCCTATAGTTTACCAAGCTAAATTATTGCAATACAGAGCCTGATAATGTTTAAGGGCATTGATTTTGTCACAATGTTGTATCTTCTGACCCAGTATACAGCTTGAATCTTCAACTGATGGGCAGCATATGGAGAATTTAAGTCAATTTTCCAAAGCCAGACTTCTTGCAGTGCATTGCATAACTGCAAAGAATCAGTGCTGCCTTGGACTGCTGCCAACATAGGAATGCCACCACATCACAAAATCTATTCATGGTTAGATGGTGCATTTCACTCATCCATCTGAAAAGCTGAAACATCCAGAGTTCACAAAGTTTGTGTGAAAGACAAATTGTTGCTAATGCGCCTCTTCATGAGCTGCGTTGAGGGTGATGTCACTTGCTGTGCTCTTGCTGCAGTATGAATACTTGGCATTACTGGAGTCCCCTTAAACATTTTCCCTGGGCTCCACAAAAAATTGCTGTTCTGTGTTAGCCACTTCCCTACAGCCAGTATATCACCAGAAGTTTATCTCCGTGATATATTTATTGAATGAGTGCAAAAAAAGGCTCTAAAAATTAAAGGAATGCGCTTCTGATTCACTCCTGTCATACTGCTGCACAGTCATAGACCCAGAGGTCAAAAAAAGGAATTATTTGGCTCTACATATGTCTAATAAAGAAGAATTTAGTGCAGATGGCTGCATGTACTCTCTTCATTGCCGTAGGGAATAAGCTACTGAAGGGAAGTTAGTGTGGGTACAGAACGAATGCATGCAAACTTGCCTTTATTGAATTTAGGCAGGAAACAATGTACTACTGTTGCATCAAAACAGTGAGGGCCAAAGACAGTTTTCAGCAGGAGTACTGGAACAACTTCTTTCCAACCCCAAATAGTTTCTAAGTAATGTTTATTATTATTTCTAAATAATATTATTTGAAATAGTAGCAATAGAGCATATACTAAGCTGTCCATGGACCTCCAGTCATATGTTCCTACTGGCAATCCAGAGATGAAAGGCTTGGAAGTCTGTCCCTGAACTGTTTTCTAGATTGCTTGGCTCCAGTATAATGCAACTGGGTAAGTCAAGAGTTTTACTAAATAGCCTTATGGCAAGCTGCTGGAAGGACTCAGCAGATGAAAATTCTGCTTCAGTCAGCAAACCATACGGTTTAATGGGCATCACTTGAAAAGCAAAACAGAAGTTAACCAAAAGTGAAATAGGACGCCCTGACCGAGAATTCAACTCTGTCCCATAATAGTTTGGTATCATATCTACAGCTAACTTCTGCAGCTAAACTGTATGCCACATTTTAACTCTAACTCTAACTCTAATGGAACATTTCTCTTCACTTCTGCATGAATCTGTGAAAGCAGAATGAAGTGACATTTGCAAAAGAAGGAAGTCTGCCTCTTGTTCTCTAGTCGTCATTATTTTTATGTAATTTTTTGGAGCTGTGTAAGATTCTTTTACTTCTAAAGTAACCACTTGGGAAAAAAAAAAAAAAAAAAGCTACTACCATTTGCTTTCTAAAATCATACATTTCTAACTGTAAGGCCACATCACACTATATGGAAGCAGCCCCTAGTAACATCAATGCAAATTGTGTGCAAAAAAAATTTAAAAAGCTATAGCTCTTATTGTTGCTCTCTCCCATTGCCTGCACTCCCCACAGCTTGACATTTGTTAATGATTTTTCTTGACTGAGTAGTTCTTCTCTTAGGCAGTTTTGGAAGAATTTCAGCTTTGTCCTCCACTGTGCCCACGCAACGCCTTTTGGAGGTGCTTGGAGTAGAGTGGAAGGAACTCTTCCAGGGGCAGAAAGTCTGATCCAGCTGGGCTGGGCTTTGTAGCCTGACACTAGCTAAAGCAGGATTTGTTTGTTCCAGGGACCTTTTTGGTAAGCAGCCTCACAGGTAGTTGTTTCTGAAAGGTTTTGGGAGACTTTTAGTTTCATTTCAATGACAAAAGTGTTTGTGGTATTTTTATGGCCTTGGTTTCTGATCACTGGTTGACACCTCAGATGTTCTTGGCTTCCACTTAAGCTGGCTACCTGAGTGGTGAGTCACAGCCTAGTTTCACCTGAGGGCAGCTTTCAAAAAAAAAAAGTCCCTTTGTGGGTTTTGGTTTTCTTTTTTCATTCTCAGATATCACGGTCAGAAAGGAGTTCTTGCTGTGTTATGCCAAAGAAAGCCATCGTAATCCTCCACAAGCTGAATGGTGTACCTTGTGGGTGTAAAAGAAGATTAGTGCTCTCTATGAGGGACATGGAGACAGGAAAGAGGTTTATTTCCTAAACACTTTTTGTATGGTTTTGGGTTTTTCTCTCTTGACACACTTGAAGTTAGTTCAAACCATTTATGAGAGGTAACTTTCCCTGAGACATCACATTTATGGCCCGGCTCCTAGGCAACTAGTGGCCTGCTATTTCATTGTGAAATGCTCCTGTTTCACAATGTTTTAACGCACAGAGCTTGAAGTGACCTGTTACTTGTCTTCGATAGTATTTCAGTCAGTTCCTCGCCCTGGAAAATTCAGATCTGCAGCCAAGAGAAAAGCACAAAAGTGCCCCCCTCAAATAGCAGCAGCAATTTTCAGCAATGAAGCTCTGAAATGAGGTTCAGCGCACTGGCAAATCTGTCTTTGCTTTGCTTTACAGGAAGTGTTTGTGACTTGGTAATCCATTTGATTTGTGATCCTTAACTGAAATGAAACAGACCATGCAATCCACAAGCTGCTTTTTTTATTTCCTTGTCCTCTAAATTTTGCGTTGAGAGAACACGACTTTGCCACTAGAAGAGCTCATGATGTGTGTCGTGTGCTGCCCCAACAGATACATCTGTAATAAATGTGTGTCTAATCTTCAGAACAACAGCTGATTACAATTTATTCCCTTTTGAATCCCTGGCTGACAGAATGTCCATGAATGATGAATCACAGTGGCTGTCTATGCCTGATTCAAAGACAGAGACATTGACACACACGCTTGTTTTCTGAGAAAAGTAGATTTTTACGGGACACAGAATCCTATTACATTGCTGTATCCTTCAGCCTTGTAACAGAAATGAGCCAGCACCCTTTTGACATACAGATCAAATTCAAAGTGCAGCACAGATAATCCTGCTGCGTGTTTTGCTCCCCCAGGCTTGGAACACTGGTGCAAGAATGAAACCAGAGCACTGCTGCATGTGTGCTGTGGCTTCTGCTTGATGCTCAGCCCTACCCAGATGGACCCGAGCAGAAAGTATGTGCAACCGTGCTCACCTGGGGGTGCCACCATTGCTGGTATTTCTACTTTTCTCCCCACTATCAGAAAAAAAGAGGGCTTGATCTGTGATTTGATATCTTAAATGTCTTCCTATTGTCTGTCCAGGTGAGGCTGGTCTTGAATTGGACAATGGTGTAGATACCCAAGTGTCTAGACCAGGTGGGCTGCCTGCTCCTTACAGCACCTGCAGTCCAAATCCCGTAAGGGTCTAGCGAGTGAGGAGCTCACAGGGGTGATATGGAGATGGGGAACTGGAGAAGGGTGTTTCTGTACATCAGCATCCTCTGGTGCAGCTTTGAGCCCCTTGGCAGCTCCACTGTTCTGCAGCACACAGCAACTGCATCCAGCCTTGAGGTTACAGGGATACCTGCTTGATAGGCTAGAGCCTGGTGCATTAACGCCAGTTGCTTATTTACATCTTTGCCTTTAAAAGGTATGGGAGGCCTGATTTTGTTTTTGTAACCAGTGGCTTTCATCATCCCACTTGCAATTTTGTCTACATTATATTACTGACTGTAACAAGTGTAAGCCATGCAGTTTGTTTCTAAGCTGATCATGCAGCAGGCTTCTGGTCTCTAGCTGTTCCTCTCCACGTGTGGCTGGGCTGCGGAAGATGAGCTAATGCACCCGTGGTCTCACACTGGCATAGTGTCAGGAGCACTCCCATGTCCAGTGGTTCTGCTATAGTTACAATTGTGTGATACACACCGAAAACACATAAAAATACAATGCTGCAGGCACAGTTATGCAGTCTCAAAACTATACCTGTTAAAGGTGAGAGTGTCATGAAACTCAACAGGAAACCGAAGAGTACAGCCACTTCCAGAAACAAAACCTGCCCCTTTTCTTGAAATGTCATTGTTTTCAAAGCATGGAAAGAATGAGGATTAAACAATGAAGTTTCTTTAATGGCACGTCAAACGATCTTGAGCAACATTGAGAGGCTGCCTGCATGTTTGGGCATTACTTTGAATGTTTGGTAAGAACAGTTTATAGAAGCTCTTTCCAGGCATTTGCACAAACAAAGCTCCATTAAATTGCATACCAAACTGAAGCCTCCGTTTGGTGAGCAAAACAAGGAGAATTTAGAGGGATCAGAGAATCTGTGATGGCTGGGGGCAGAGAACAACAACAACAAGAATGAGGAGATATTTCTTCCTCGCTTTCTATTACACTGCTCCCTAAGTACGAGTTCCTGTTGAAGGGTTGTAGCTTGTGTCACTGTCACCCCATAAAAGGCTAAAGCTCAGAGACAGTCACAGTGCTGCCTGGGGATTGGGAGGTTTCCTGCTGAAAGAGATCATGGGGCCACATCTGATCACAGAGTCTGATCTCAGACATCACGTCTTCTCTTTAATTTCCTTGAACTGAAGTTTCCTTGAATTGATTCTCATCTGAACCTGAGCACATCAGCTGAAAAACCCCCTTCTTGTCTTGATGATGGCATTTCTAGCGATGGAGAACCCAGTACACATGAAATACTGTTTCCATTGGTTAATTCCCTTCACTATGAAGAACATGTTTATTTTCTGTAGACCACTCATATCTGACTTCAATTTTGAGACACTGAGTTTTGTGGTATCTTCATCAGCTATGCTATCATCAAATTTGCATTTCCCAGGGATAATTTTTTTAGCCCGTGGTTCTGCCTTGTTTTGTTTGTTTGGGGTTATTTTTTTGGTTTTTTTGGTTTTTTTTTTTAAAGAAAGCTAGACTGAGTTCTTGAACTTCTTCAAAGGGAACACCTGTTTCGGTTTAAAAGTTTTGGGAAATATTTTCCTATCTGTAATCACAGTTCTGTAAAATCTCTCCTAGAAAGCTGGACAGAACTGATACACTTTTCTGCCATTACTGTACTTATTCACTGTACCAGAAGCTGTACCTAGATGGTTCTGACAGGGCTGTACATGCCAGTGTAACAGTATCTCACTGGTCCCAGCTGATAACTTAGCCATGATCTGTACCTGTGGTGGTCCACATGGTACAAAAGGGTAGCTAGGTAGCTAGCACCCATCATCATCTCTTCACTGCATTTGGTCAAGGGTAACGTTGATGTCAGGATCTACAAGCTCAGAAGTATTCCTCCTACCAGCTCACCTTTAGACATAGCTACTGCACTTAGGGAACCTAGGGGAACCAGGCTAACCATGGCCAGGGATAAACCAAGGAGACAAGAGACGGCAGCATTGCTAGCATGGTGGGGGATGGTGTTGCTGCAGCATCCGGGACATGACAGGAGCTGGACCTTTCCCCAGCTGTGTGGCAGATGACACAGTGGAGTAAAGCCTTATGGTGTGACATGGGGGGAGGTAGGAAAGAAGATGTGTGAACATTTATGGAGAGTTCATCACACAAGAAGTGAGGTATGAAAGAAAGTGTGTCTTCGAGCTTTAGCGTTATGTGTTAATGGGGACAGGTACAGAGAGGCAGCCACAGACAGGGGTTGTGTTCTCAAGGTGGAATGAGAAAAAGGCTGGGCTGGAGACAGGCTGCAGAGGACTAAGAGATGTGACTTGACTCTTTGACAGTAAGACATCTGACTTGAAAATACCAGTGAAATATATAGAGGTATGAGAAGGCTGGTGCTTTTGAAACCTGAAGTATAAGGGTCACACCACCTTTCCATTTTCATTTTTTGTGTTCTCCTAGCTACACATCCAAAGATTATATTAGCTGTATTGTCAAATGTCATACCATGACTTTATGCACAGCTATGTCTGCTAGAAAGAAACATAGCCATTATAAAAGTTTCTTCTTCCTTAGCCTATATTTCCCCCAACCCCCACCCCAAGCTTTATGGTTTTTATGCATACTTGTCTCAAAATGCATAGTTTATAGTATCCAACTTACAGCTGGCTCTACATCAGTAATCTGCCTTCTCTGTTATCCTCCTTAATGATTATCTGCTTTCAGAAATGTTCCGCAAGGCTGTTTTCTGCATCAGACTTGTTCCCCTCCTCACAGAGAAATGCAGGAAGTACTGCAAGGTGGCAGCCACAAGCACTGTGAGCAGTCTGTTGCCTAACACTGGCTTCAGGGGCCTGGTGGCAGAAATGTTGGTGTTGGACCATACCTGCTGCCATTTGCCAGATGCCTCTGTGGCACAGCTTCAGGGGTCTGTCGCATTCTGGGATCCTCTCTAAGCCTTATGTGGCCTATGGGACTTTCTCCTGAGGCTGTTGTTTGGGATGGTTCATCAGAGTTACTAGATGGAGCAGGCATGAAACCCAAATTAGAGATACTGAGGAGACTACTGTCTTCATTAGTGGGCTCCCAGCATGGTATGAAGATCAAAGAAGACCTGTTGCTTTTAGCATTCATCTCGAGAACAAGTTTTTGTGTAAGAAAAGAGAGAGAGGTTTCAGAGGAGAACCCGGAAAGGGACGACAGCTCTGTGTTTCTACATTAGCCAGAGCAGATCTCACAGGTTATGTCCACACTGCTGTGCAGCAGTTGGTATAGGGTGAACTCAGGACCAAATTAGCTGACCATCCACAAGGCCTTCCTTAGGGACAAGCATGGGACAGCCATGTGGCTATTCCCTGGGGGAAAGCTTGTGTCTCCTCTCTGAGCTTTGAACACTCCCTGAGATGGCCTCTCCTGGCTTCTCCTGCCTGATGTAGAGGCCTGGTAGGGTCTGTGGCTCCCCAGGTGCCACATCAGCTCCCCCAGCAGTGACAGGCAGGATGGCCAGGAAGGGTGCCCGAAGGCAGAGCTGCCTGTTGCGAAGGTGGTTTAAAGGTAGCCTGCACTCAGGCCACATGGAGGCTGCTTGCAGTGGAGGACACAAAAATAAAGGGTTTTGGAACTTGGCACAGCCCACAGAGCACTTGTGGGGCTGCCATTTCACCTTCACCTTCTAATGGAGGTAGGGCTGCTTGGCCAGATGGGCACCTGGGGATAAGCAGGAGCTGTAGGTGAGCGTGTTCCCAGCCCTTGGACCCTGGGGGCTGCTGTACCACAGCTTTAGCAGGTGCCCTGATTACTCCCTCTGGACAGACATGTCATCAGCTCTGGAGGTCTCTCCTTAGCCCCAGGTAAGATGGTTGCCATGCCTGTGATACATCTTCATTCTTGGCTTCCAACATCTTCCAGAACAGGGAGGAGCAAGTTTCACAAGTATTTCCAAGTAGTAGTTGTGTTTGGTCACAGTGTGTTTCATTTCAGTAATGGGATATGTTTTTCAAGCTGATAAACGTTCAAAACCTGGAAAACACTTAAGATGTTCACAGCTGTGAATCTACCCTTGTCTTTGCATCTAAATCCAGGTAATTTTTCTGTTGGTAATGCTTTGTGTGTTGTGGTTGAAGTAATGGATAATGATTGGATTTCTTTATGATTCCACCTGAAGTTTCAAATATGATAACTACAATAAAAAAATAATCACAGACCTCATTCACAAAACTAAAAAGCAGATTTAGTGCTCTCCAGATCCTTCTGCTAGTTATCTGTTGAGGATTTCTTGTAAATTGCTACACATTTGCTTGTTTTCTTTTAAATAAGAAAGCAACCAAGGAACAGACTACTTCCCTAAATTTGGTTTATCAGTGTTTGTCTTTCTCCATAGAAATTCAGACCTTGTCTAGACTTGGAGCCTGCAAAATGATGTGTAGATGTGGCATTTAGGGACATGGTTTAGTGGTGGACTTGGCAGCGATAGGTTTATGGTTGGACTCAATGATCTTAAGGATCTTTTCCAATCTAAATGATTCTATCATTCTATGAGAGTTAAGAAAAATTAACATAGCTGAGGAATAGATATACTGTCAGGACTTTCATGGGTTGAGCTGCACTGCCTTGGTTTTGTTTGTCTTTTCTGTCAATATGAAAACCAGCCTGCCTTAGAACTGAAGACATGATGATGCAAGTAGGTATTTTTCCATAAATATGTCATACTAAAATGTAATGCTTAAACTACTTTGTACATTGCATGCATAAACACCCTGTCTCCAGCAAAGGAAATATCTAAAACACCTTATCTTGGTTTTTATGCACTCTGAAGTAATTCAGATGAAAGGATGATAAAGATCAAACATTCTTTGTTTAAAACACTAGAATTAAAACTATTTTTTTGTTTTGATGGTTTTCCTCCCACCCCCAAATACACAATTTACTTTTGATCAGATAAAACTTTTCATTCATAAAGTATGTGATGTTCTATTTTCAGTTCTTGTTTTAGGCAAAATTGGGGAGGGACAGAAACACTGAAATGAAAATGCAGATCTTTCAGTAGAACATTTTGAAATATAAGACTTAGGTTTTGTCCCCTACATACTTCCCACCCCCGTCCCAGCTGAAACAGTGATAAATCTGGCACAAACCCAAATCATCTCAACTGGCTTACACATGCATTTTTTGGCAGATGTAAATATTTAACTGAAAAAGGTCTCCAGCCCACAAAGCATCTTCCTTGACAGTGCTAGCCAGGAGTAGCTGCATTTAAAACCACCTAAACTTCAAACCCTGATTCTACAGGTAGGAAGCTAGAGAAAATATCCTCAAAACAAGTAAAAAAATAAAATGTTTTAAGTAACTTCTGCTTGTGACACTGTTGAATCTCTAGCAATGTTTTCTGTATGCTGACACACATGGTTACTCAAGAGCTCGCACTTGTTCCTGACATGCAGGCCTGCCAGAGCCAAAATAGTAGGGACGTTTACAATGCAATGATGTAACCTTCTCCCGCATTTTGTAAAAGTGGTTACATGTTGCAACCTTCCTTGGTTTTTAATAGTAAAGTAGCAATGTTTAGGACACAGTCAATGCTGCAACGTTAAAACTGTTTCCTAGCAGCTCAGCTGGTGTTTCGTAACTTGGTGGAGAACTCTGTGTTCACGTAGTTATCATCCATGACTTAATCTGGGTACAACTTTCTGTTCCTCTATTTATTTTTGCAGAGTTGACCAGCATTGCTCTTCTTCTGTAATGGATGATGGCTTCATGGCCAGTCCTGAAAGCAAAGGGAAACATCGCTTCCCTGGTGCACCAAGGGTTGTCCTACTCACAGCCAAAACTTCATGAGTCCCACAGAGACAGAACAGGGCAAAGTATCCACAAGGACACCTTATGTGCATCTTCATGCTGCCTCTGCACTCCTAGTCCAGAGCCAAGAGGAAAGCTGAAGCTATTTTAACTTCGGACTTGTTGACATGGGAAAATTAATCAGAAGAGCAACAGTGCAATAGTCAGTCCTCTGTGCCTTCCCCTGTCTTCCTTGTGCCTGGGAGCAGAGTTACTCCAGAATGCAAACCCCACTGGACATTCAAGCCCTGTTTTATGAGATAATCGTTCCCCCTGCTGCAGACAGCCCCATCCACGCTGCTCTGCACAGCCCTTCGAGAGCTCTGGGAGCACAGAGCTGCTGAAGGCAATGTCTCTCCCTCTCCTTCCTTCAAGCCCGCTGCGCTGGCTTGCAGGGATGGGCAGGAGCGAGCTGGGGTGGGTGGGCAGAGAGCTCAGAGTGGGGCAGGGAGAGGAGGGGACAGCCATCAGGGAACGATAATGTGCTCTGGGTATTTCCTGGATCGTGCTGCTGGAGCTGCTCTGATTTATAGCTGGGCTAAAGAGGCCTGCTAAGCAGCAGCTCTCCTGTTTCTCTGGCCGCCCACACACAGGAACAAGGAACAATAAGGATCTTGACCCGCTCTTCACTCACATGCCCAGCCCCTTCCATGTTGTCCAGAAATGGAGAAAAAAGCATTGTGGGAAGAAAGAAGTCAAGTGGTGATGGCCAGGGCAGGGAAATTCTTTGCCATGTTCCCCCTTTTCCCTGCCTTGTTTTAGTGTTTGCAGATCTCCAGCTGGCTGGGTGGGTGGGAGTGTCTGGGCTAGCCTGGTGACTTAAAACCAAAGCAAAACAAGGGCTTCTATGAGCAGTCTGAGAACCGGCTGTCTGCACAGACCTCTTATGCTGACATTATTGCTAGAATTCTCCTGCCTTGCAGACACAGCTCCTGACCAGGAGCCCCACAGCTGAAGCTGCACCTCTATATCTGGCACAGCCCTGCACCTCCATGCCAGGTCTTAGGCCTCAGATTAGGGCAGGACCTTTATAAAATGTCTGGCTTAGCATTTCCAACCTGCTGGGGAGGTGTCAAGGCACTAATTTTACAGACTTCTTGTCTCAGCATGGCAAAATTTCCTTGCACAGTGGGGTGAAGGCAATGTCAGAAGATGGGCGGACACTGTCAGCATCGGTTCTTATTGCTGTGCCATGACCCTGGGATGTCAGAGTGAAGGATGAGTTTGGCCTTTATGAACAAAAGACCAAGACATACCATAACTGGAGATGACTGGGACCCCTGGTGCAACCCCCCGTTCAAAGCAGGTCCAGCTTAGAGGTGACATTAGATCAACAAGGAGGCAAGCCTGCTGATAGCAAGGAAGCATTGCTATAGCAAGTTACACACTGTAGACACTTTATGATACCACAGGGTAAAAGAAGAGGTGGAACCAAAACTGGACAAACCCTAGAGGATTTGGGTGGTGTGGCTGTTGTAAATGGCTCCTGCCAGTCCCCTGCAGCTCCATTTGTGAGAAGTCAATCCCTACAGTGAAGAAGCTGCAGAGATGCAGCTGCAGTGGCCAGTTCCTTGTCTGACCCACGTTTAAACTTTATTTCTGGAGAGTGCCTTACAGGAAGAGCTGGGAGAGCTTCCATCCAACACCACCTCTGCTGCTGAAGCACAGACTTGCAAGAGCAGCAGAATCTCACTAAAATCTCATTTTAGCTGGTTCCTTTGCAAATCCTGCTCAAGCGGAGAGACATGCAGGGACAGTAATTGGCATGGAGCAGCAGCTCAGCTGTGCTAATGACTGAGAATACTGTGGGAGATATTAAGGGGCTGCTGTTAAAGTACTACTAATAATTTTCAGAATCATTTCCATTCCTATTCTTCCCTTGACACTCTGAAACTGCTGTGGGTCCTTTTAAAGCCATTCTGCTTGCTAATAGTTTATTCTTTATTTGATAGGTTGCTTAGGGATAGCTAGGCACCTCATGTGTTTTATTTCCCTCTCCCTTCAAACAGTGAGAGCATTTTAATATTTCTTGGAGAAAAATGGATGTAATAAAATAGGAACATCTCAGGTCCAATTACGCTGTAGTGGAAGCTTTTGCCTTGCGAGGCTGTTTTGTGCTGGTTTTCCTAGTTGCTGCATTCTGCAAAGAGCTGGCAGCACCACCAGTGCTCCAGCTTCTGGTAAACATCTTCTTGCCTTAACTAGTGGAAAGGTTTGTTCGTTTGGGAAGGGAAGATGGAGCATATTTGGACCTCTGTGGTCTCCACTGATGTTTTTTTTTAATAAGTCATTGCACATGGCTGACCTGGGTAAAGTCACACAACAATGGCCAAAATTGCCCAAGCACTGGGGTTACCACTAACAAGTGTCATTTTGGACTGTGGTCTTCAAGGTTTGGTAAACACACAGGTGATAGCAGCACCACCACTGAGAACTAGCCATACTGACCCTCCAGAGAAGTGTGGTGCTTGGGACTTAGCTGCAGGATCATGAATCCAAACAGCATTTGTCTGAGTACAGGTAAGGTCTGCACAAGTCTCTTCCAAGGGAACTGGCAAATCCCCCATTTATGAGCTGCTTAAGGCTGGAACGGGCAGAGAAATGGGGAGCACTGCATAGGGACAGGCCTCACTGGTGGCTGTCACTACTCCTCACTAATAGGAATCTTCTTCCCTCTGAAAACATAAGTCATGGGATGGGGACACAGTCACGATGCTGGGCTCTAGCTGGGAATTTTAGAGATTGCTAAATGTGTAATGAAAAGTGTTCATGCATATGAAAGCAAGAAGGAGGGATCTGTGAATTCTGGAAGGCACTGCCTGTGGAAAGTACACATCCTGAGCTTTCAGATCCTGGCGAAGCATCTTTAGGAGAAAGTGGAATTTTCCCTGAATAAAGAACAATGCCTGTATTTGTTTAAAAGGAAAAAAAGTGTTGGGAAGCCAGCAGATGTAGAGTCCTGATGAGGAAGAAAGGGAGCGTTGTGCCCAGGACATTGGGGAAACTGCTCAAAACCAGTTCATCCTTACGACGAGCTGTCCCATTGGCTCGCCAGTGGTCGCTCAAGCTAGGGCTGGCTGCGGGGTGGGCAGCATGTGAGGCTGAGACCAGGGGGTTTGGGACCCGGTCCTGACTTCAGCAAGAGACATGCATTCTTGGCATCTCCCAGGGGCTGGCACTGGAGATGGGGAAAAACAAACAAACAGGTTTGTTCGGAGGCATGTAGGAGGAATGATATTTCTTTTGGAAGAACTTCTCTTCCTCCGCAGGGCAAAAAGCACCCTGTAAGAGAATGAGAAGTCCCTGCGAATGGGAGGGAGATAAATGGAAGAACTGCATCTGCTAGAATGCTCTTTGCCTTCTGTCAGTAGGGGGAAAAAAAGTAAGGAAGAAAAAAAAAGGATTGATTCAAGATTCATCAGACAAAAGAGAGGCAGCACAAATGGGAACAGGTCTCTTTAGCCTAATAATCAGGCATCCAGCTGAAGGAGAGGGGGAATTCTGGTCTCTGCACCTGAGACTGAGTTTTAACCTACAATCATTTAATGGAAAACACTTTCCTCCTTTTCTGCACTTCACTCAGATGGCCAAGGTGGGAGATGGGTTCTGGAAACCTTCCTGTGGCAGTGATCCCAACCCAGACCTCATCAAGCAGGCAAGTGAGTTGTACATGAAGCCGAGTAGGAGCCATCGCTCCACTACCATCCCTCTTGGCCATGCTTCAGGAGGGCAAGCCCAGCCCCTCTTCTTCTGGGAAGAAAGGGTATGACCACCAGCTCTCCAGAGGGATTGCAGGTTTTAGCCCCTGTCCGTGTTGCCTTTGGCCTCATGCTTGAGTACCTGGGATGGGGCTAGGAGAGCGGGGTTAGCTAGCCCCAATACACAGCAGTGGTGGCCTGGGAGAGAGAGATCCACCACTTGGTGTGATGGCTCCCTCCGTTTCCAAACAACATGCTTTCAGCTCAGCTTGCCCACCTCCCTCTGGGCTTTGGATTTTCCTCCTCAGTCTAAGCACTGAAGGTTAA
Organism: Falco biarmicus; assembly: GCF_023638135.1. NCBI lineage: Eukaryota > Metazoa > Chordata > Aves > Falconiformes > Falconidae > Falco > Falco biarmicus. Next base: position 78,114,053 of record NC_079289.1, on the reverse strand, counting down.
GTAACACATAGACAAACCTGTTTTCTTTTGTAGTTTTGCCCACAGTGAAAGAAAATAATCACCAGGTTTTGGATATGCAGGCTTCAGAGAAATTGTATCAGGACTTTGGCATTTTCTCTCTCATGTTAGGTCATGATGCAGAAAATCATGGCAAACCTTCTATATGGGAGTTTGGGCCATTTTGCTAGCTATCTAGAGAGAATCTGAGAAAAACATCTTCCAAAGAACATACCCTTTTGCATGTGCAGAGATTTCATTATACTTGTTATAATTGATACTCACTGTATTTTGTTAAGCTCACCATTTACCTCTTTGTAAATGCCAAGAGAGACAGACGCAGAAGGAAGATGCTGAAATCTGATGCTTCTTCCCGAAACCACAGGATTATCTTAAAACTCTCCTATTCATAAATAGGACATCACTTGAAAATCTCAATTTGCACAGGCCAAATTATGCTGTCACTGGCCAAACTATTTTATTTATTTTTAATAATATCCCATTTTATGTGGTTCCAGACTATACATCACATGGCATACATTGCAAATGAGATACTAGACATCTTTATCAAAGATTGTGTACCCTGAGCTGAATTTTTCATTCCTCTTGCTTACAGGGATGCTTTTTATTCCCTCTAGCTTTTTGAGCATTCACGTGTCTAGCATGTGAAGCACTGCTGCAGTCACATGGCTGTGTGAACATAGTTCAACTAGTGCTCTGCTTCACACAGAGGAAAATATAAACAAGAGACACAAGACAAACTGCAATGGCTGAGATCTGGCAATTCTCTGTCAAAATTCGGACCATCCTTGGAGAGGGCATCAAAAAGGTTCTCCACTAATGCTGTGAACATGTAAATTAGGTTTTAGTTCTTGCTTCCTTTTCAATTCCAGGAGGCTTTTTTAGCAAAAAAGCACGAAGTTCCAGTGTCTGGTTGACATTTAAAGAGTACCATGATTTCAGAGCACTTTGCTGAACTCTCTTGAGGGCCAGATGCTGTGTTTCCTTATTGTATAAGCTGCTGCTGATCTTGTTCATTGCCAAATGTGGTCCTGCATCACAAGAGTGTTGGCCCACAGTCTACTCATGGAGAGGGAAAGCCCAAAAGACATTTGACAGAACACCACCTTGCTGCTGCTGCTTGCATGCATGAGGGTCAGTGAATGACTTTTACACTAGAATAGCAGCAGCCCAAGGACTAGTCTTGAAATGTTTTACCTGAGGCCACCCAGTAAACCTGTGGAAGAGCTGGGAACTGAAAAGAGAAGAAAGGCTGAATCCTGCAGCAGCCCTCTTGGCCCTTAGCATAATAACAGCCACCTTGGCTCTGACCAGGGCCATAAATCCCAGGTTGATGACAAGACAGTGAAACGTCCAGGTTTGTAGATGCTACTAAGTAGTTTGAATGGTCAAATGCCACGCTGCTGGTGAGGAGCTCCAGGAGGACATCACAACATGGCATGAGTTGGCAAAAAGTTGACAGATGAGTATCAGTATAGGGTAATTCAAAGTAATACACTGAAGGAAAAATAACCCAAACAGAGTGTATGTGATGCTAAACTCAGAAATGGTACTTACCAGGAAATGGATCTCAGAGTCATCACTGGCAGCTCTCTGAAATCATCATCTCAACATGCAATGACTGCCAAAAAGCCCAAAAAGTGTAAGGTACCATGAGGAAGGGTATTGAGATGAGAGCTTTTTCTTGCTGCTGAGCAAAACCTTGGTGTACCCTTACTTCAGACCATGGGTGAGGTGCTGTTCTCCAATGCCTGAGGACAAGTCAGTAAAGACTGACCAAGGGATCTCCTTATAGGTTGAACAACGTAAGAAGTCCTTAATGCAGCAGTAAAAGAAATGGGCAGGGTAACCCCTCCAACAGGGTGAATACCATGGGGGCGCTGGGGGATCACATGGGGAATGGACCAGCAGAAAGTGGACAGGTTTACTCAGTCCTTCTCCCACTGGTGAAGACACAGTACTGGGATAACTGATCCATCACTTGCCCCATTTCTCAAGCTTCTAACCTGTACCTGACGGTGACTGGCAGCTGGGACCTAAGGCAAGAGTAAGAATAGGGAGCACCAGGCCGATGTTTCCCAGAATAGCCTGCTGGATATCAAGTATTTGTGGCTCACAGCTCTCCCAACTTAGAACGGGTTTCTACCTTTTTTTCTAAATTTAAAAAGAAAGAAAAAAAAAAAAAAAGAGCAAGAAAGGCTTTGAAGTCGAACTTTGTTATTGGAGGTGACATGCCAACCATGGATAGGTGCCAACTGCAAGACTCTATTTTGACTGCTGTCTCATGAGGAAAGCTGGCAGCTGAAAGGGCAGGAAGGCACGTCTTGAAGAAGGTGAAGAATTTAGCCAGACTGCTTTCAACAGCCTCTTTGATGCTGGGTGGCTGAGGAAACAGTGGTGTTTTCTGTGTGTGCTGTGACAAAATATCCTTTAATAATTGTCTCCTGGGTCGATTGGGTTACAGCTTGGGCTGCTACATTGATCCGATGCACTGCAGGATACCAGGTTTTGCTTCTGGGAGACACACTAGTGTGGGTTGCCTGTATCGGGATACTTTGTTGGTTTTGCTATCATGAGATTTCTTTTCTGCTGAGGGAGGAAAACAAACAACTTCCTTTTAGTCTCTAGGCTGAAGCTAACACTGACCACGCACACAAGAGGCAACTGAACTTTCAGTCTACGTGACATAAAAGTTCTGTGTTCAGGGAAAACAGATTGAGAGGACAGTTGGGGTTCTGCAGCCATGGTGTGAGAAAGTCACCCAAGGGAAAAAAACACATTTGTCGTGACAGACCATACATTATTTCCTGCATAATAAGGTATCTCCCTTCCTTAGGATCCCAGCTCCAAGACAGGTAATATATAGCACTACCTTTTCTTAAGGGTGTCAGCCAAAGCCCAGGATGGCTTGTTGGTTTAAGGGTTTGTTGGGTTTTTTTCCCCATCTTTGTGCCAAATTCTGTCTCAGCTCTGGGGATCGCAGCCCTCCATGCCCTCACACCCTTTTCATTGTCAGCGTGAGATCCATCTGTGGGCCAGCACCCCCTGAGATGCATCCAGGCCTGCAGCAGTAGCTGACGTGAAGGAAGGATGTGGGAGGCTTCTTTTCCTTTGCAGACAATGAAAATTAAGGCTGAAGGACAGTGTAGCAACTGTTCAGCAAGGCCATGCTGCAAGATGCATTGCCTACACGCTCAACTCCATCCATTTAGAAAGAAAAATTCTCAGAAAAAAGCCCACCCTTTCTCTCCAAAATTTTAATCATGCTGCCAAACCAGGGTAACTAAAATGAAAGCAACATCAAGAGATAGCTGCCATTTTGTAGAGAGATCAAGAAGTCTAGGAGAAGCATCATGTTTGGGGTTTTTTGTTTTTAATAACTACATTTTCTACTTTTAAAATGTGCTTAAGAGCAAATGTTTCTGTATTTCCTGGAGAAGAGTAAGAGCTAAAGATAGTTCAAACTATAGGATTCCTTTGTGGAGGATACGCTCAGGAACAGTTTAGGTGTAAGTAGCCTTAATATGCTTCTGTTCTTCCATGTATTCCTAAATCAGTTTACAAAACACAGTTCAGAAAAGCTGGTTTTCTTCTCAAGAGGCACAGCACGAAGTCATTAACTTGAATTTATATCTAAGCAAAGTGGTTGCATACATTTAGCTTGGTTCAAGACTACAAGCCTATACACTCCAACAGAATTTTTCCTCCAACAAACTTCCTACTCCCATAAGTCTCACTGGTTGGGTTTGTTTTGTTGTTTTTTTTTTATGTGTTTGTTTTTTATCCTGCATAGGTTTAGGGGGGTAGTATGGACATGGGTTGAACCAACAAATAAAAAAGGAGCTCCTCTAAAACTTTCCATAAAAAAGCACACACACTTTTTCTTGTCCAAGAGGTTTTTATGAAGGCTCATTTTTAAACCTCTTACACCATACAACACATTTAAATGTACATCAAGCTCAGATAAAAAATAAAGCTTTCTTAAAGTACATTTTTCCAGTGAATTTTTTCTTTTTTTTTGCAGTAAAAATAGCTGCTACATAAATCCCTCCTGATCTTTGAAAAGGAGTCACAGTTATTTCCAAAAATAGAATTCATATTTTAATCATACAGGATAAACTGCAGGAAGAAGAGACAAGTCAACTGAAAAAATAAGGCTTGTATATAAATTTTCTTAAAAGGACATGCATAGAAGTTGAAAAACATATGCCATTTATAAAGGAAAAAAGGTAATTTTATCCGTATTAATATTTTCATTTTCAGTTACAGAAGAAACCACAAACAGGCCCTTTATGTCCCAGAATATAACATCAGTTTCTTGTAAAAATGCCAAAAATGCACAAAGAATTGCCAGCTTCAGTCTTGGCAAAATACTGAGCCAGCCCCGCCCCCCCCCCCCCCCCCCCCCATTTCATACCATAGGCATACCATATGCATGCATACTGAGTACTTATGTTGTGTCTCAGGCCAATTAAATATTTGCAGAAAGTTGTATATCCTAGACAAACATGAAAAAACCATTTGATAAGTTTACATTCATCCTATCTCAAAACACACATACAATTAATTTACACTATACAGTATCTGTTAAATAGGAACATTACAGAGTTTCAAAAAGAATCACAGAATATATACAAAGTGAATATTGAAATGGTATGATTTTTCCTTCCCTTCTTTGAAAGGGTTTTGGGGTTGTTTTTCTTGGGTTTTTTGTTTGTTGGTTGGTTGGTTGTGGTTGGTTGGGTTTTTTTGCCAACAGTTGCTACATCTGGTTTTGGACATAGAGTGTTTATGTACCTAGGCAGCACATTTCTGGAGTACAACTAATAAAACGTACTTTAAAACAAAACTAAAATTTATTCTCCTTGCTGCTAATTTAAAATAAATTAGTTTTTTTAAATAAATTGCATGATACAAGACATAAGCAAGGATGATGGTATTTTAAAAACATCTGCATAACTGGTTTCTCATCCAACCTTTGGTTTTAAAGCCAACCCATTATTACATGGCAGTGTAAGTAGCCAAAACACTTTATACGACAGTACAGGTAGTCGAAATGCTTAAACCAAGAGCATTTCCATGTCTTCATGACAGAGCTAGGGTCTGTGCTGACTTCCATGCTGCTCAAGTGCCTGACATGGCAACACCCAAAGCCACTGATGAAATAAGGCCACTTCCTTCCAGCTCTCCCTGGTTACAAAATCGGTGAAGGTCCTTATTTCCCAACAGTTGCACGCATCTGAACAGCCAGAACTGACTGCAGATGGCTCCTAGACACAGTCCCAACACATGATCTTTGCCCCTGCAGCATCACATCATCAGGCTCAGTCCTCCGTGTCAGGCTGCACCCCCAGCATTGCATGCAGCTCTTCTGCTGTGTACCCCAGCAGGTTCTGCAGGTCACACACGAAGCGATACACGTAGCGTTTCCCTGAAGTCTTGTGGATGATGTTCTTGTCATAATAGTAGCGTAGGCCTCGGCTGAGCTTCTCATAGTTCATTTTTGGCTTGTTTTTTCTCCTTCCCCACCTCCGTGCCACCTGTCAGTCCAAAAAGAAAGCAAGATGCAAATGGTTTATTCAAGTCATGTTCTTCTAGTTGGCGGCTGATAAACACAGTTATTAAAACCCTTGCTCAGTTAGAGCATTTTATTTGTTTTGGAGGTCCCAGACTTAGATAAAAGAAGAGCTGGTGACTGATGCCACAACTGAACATGATCTGAGACCATTAACAGTAGCAGCTTCAGCAGAAAGTGGCTGACAGCAAATATCAGTGAAAAGGATATCTACAGTGGATAGGCCGAAACATGTTTAAGGAGATCAAGTTTATGGGAAATACAGTCTCCTCTCTTTCAAGAAGACACCATTTAACCATTAATTTGCTTTGGAGCAGCATGGGACAGCTGTTTAACCAGAAGTTGAATGATATGAAGTTCCTTGGAGTTAATGATTTCCCTCCCTCTTTTTTTTTTAAAAACTAAAGGCTTCAGTAGACTTTATATCACATCTTAGTAACTTTCCTACTGATGACAGTATCAAAAAATGAAAATGCATTATATTTATTTTTAATGACTACAGCTATTAAGTTGCCAAAATATTTCAAAAGCAGCAATACCATATTTGTTGTGTATCTAGAAGAATGGCAATACCTTTTCCCCCCAAGCCTTCGTGCAATCCCAGACACTGTTGATCAAACTACATCCAGTAAGCTAGTCTACAGTATTACACTCTGTCAAAAGAACTACTTTTGTATACTACCTTTAAGTTTCAAGCTATACAACGTGTTCTCCTAGCTACAAGCATATGCTGATATCCCTGGGTGGGAGGAGAGGGGAGAACAACCCACAGTAATCCTGACTGTACAATAAAGCATTTGCAGATGAGATTTCAGCAAGTATCTGATCGAATATAAAACATTTACACAACGCTGGGACCACAAATGGCAGATTAGACCCGAAATCTTTCTGTTCGTTACAATTAGCCACATACCTCATCTGGGTCAGCAAGTTTAAATTCCCAACCATCTCCTGTCCAACTAATGAATGACTGACAGGACTTGTCAGTCAGTAACTCCAGAAGAAACTGCCATAGCTGTATAGGTCCACTGCCTGTTGAGAGAGGGGGGCAGGGAGAAACCACAATTAATATTTCTGCAAGCTTTTACCACAACCAATGTACGTGACCACACTCATATCACAGAATAGATCTGTAATTACTCTTGATTTGCCTTGTTTTTAGTATCAAAATTAAAATCTTAGGTTTCTTTCTAATATGTTTAAAAGCAGATTTGTGTTATAAACAAGTCAGCTTTTTCATGGTAACACAAGATTTGACATAAGCTATGTCTTTCGCTTTGACATGGATCCCCGCCACCCTTCCACTTCCCATGAGCTGCATTTCAAGCTCCAGGACTTGTCCTGCAGTCCTTGGCTTGGCAGACATTGTAGAGGAAAAAAACAATTTCAGTAAGGACTATAGGAACAACGTCTTAACAAGCAGTGTCAACACCTGCAGAAACTCTCAAGTGTGCAAGATTTTGTCCAAGTTTCCCTCTTTTTTTCAAAGAGATCAAAGGGCATTTAATTTTCACGTGTTCTGACATACCAGCCTAGATGGTTTAGATGCTTTAGATGGATAGTCCTGTAAGACTTTCTTTGTTAACACTTCAAATTGTAAGTCTTCATGAATAGTGGTCTCTGACTAAGGTGTAAGGCATACCTTACAACTACACAACTATCACCATGGTACACTTTTATAGAGAATATTGACGTTATGTAAGAAGAGGAGTGACCATTTTGCTTCACTACTTACCGGTAAAGCCAGCTAGAATCGCTGCTGGTATAACTGGTTTCCCTTGCTCTACAGGATCACTTCGTTCTTGAATATAGTCTTTGAAAGACATTGTAGGTTTGCTCAGGCACAATGACTGGCTACAGTCATCTTCAAAACTCTCATAGGATGGCACACGCTGTAAATCCACTAATGACGACTGGCTGTTCCAGGACTGTAGCATCGAATCTGAGCTTTCATAACTTTCTGCACCACTGTCACTAGATTCATGTTCTCTAAGCTTACCTTTATAAAACAAAACACACAAAAAAAGTGTTGGTTTTTTTCTCCTCCTCAGTCTAGCTTGTACATATAAATTATGCAAAGCAGGAAAAGACATATAGAATATGGACTTGGACCCATGGTTATCATGCAGATTATGACTCACCGGAATTATCTATAAGCAAGTTCAGATTGCTTCTTGGGAAATCTTGATTTACTGCACAGTAGTTCACACCAACAGTATCTGCTTGGGTTTTAGGGAACAATGAAAACTCTTGTTCTGGACTGAGGAGATTCGGTCCTGTGGAAGTCTGACAGACATCAGTCAGGAGACTGGGTTTGGGATAACCAAGGGCTTTAGGGTATCCAGGCATTTGCACACCATAGGAGTTCTGATCTACATTAACAGCTGAAGAAAGAAATAAAAGAATTGATTATTTTCCCTGCAGACCCTTACATAGACTAATACACCTCCAGCACCTCACCACAGTGGTGCCACCAAGAAGTAATTCACCCATGAAAATCTGACTAAGCGATAGATGCTACAGGCCTACTGGAAAGGCTACTGAAGTCAGTGATAGGAACTTCATCTAATGGGCTCCAAACCAGATTCTGTCAATCTCCTTCTATAACTTGCTGACCACAAATATGTCTATTGTTGGTTCTTCTAGGAAACTACAGTGTTACAGAAAAAACTGGACAAGCTTCAGTGGTTTTGAGTAAGGCCTCACCATTAAGTGGTATAACAAGGTTGAGCTGGAGATTGACTGTGGTAGAATGTAATACAACACCAACCAAACAATCTGAGGGAGCTAGCACCATGTCCTACACACTTGCAAAAGCTCTATTACACTTCCATGTTCTTCAAAAATGCATAAAAATAACTCTTGCTGCTCCCCAGCAATACTAGGTTTTGACTGTGTAAAAGGTGGGAGCAGTCATTCTGCTCCACAGATGTGGGCTTTGGCATACCAAGAGGAAATTTGACTTTCTCAAAGCCTTTGCTCCTCAAAAGGTTTCCAATATGAATTGGATGATGCTTAAACAATACTAGGAAAGAAGGCTGCAGCAATTCAAGTCAAGTGTTCTCCTCAAACACAGTAACTATTCTGGTGCTTTTTTTTTTGTTTTTAAAATGGCATCTGTGACATGCTTACAATAAACCAAGGGATGTAAAATATCACATTTCTTAAAATACTTACTTAAGGAATTATTATTGACCCAGTGAGGAACTGAGGTGAGATGAGAGTTCTCCACATATTGGTCCTGTGTTTTCTCTTGGCTGTCTGGGGAGAGGAGGGGGAGAAAAAATTGTTCTTTTTATTTTGAAGATATGACCTGTATGCCATGAAAAGCTTCTGACTCTCTTTAGGATTGAAAGGTCATCACTAACGTAAATTTTCCTAGTGTACTGCATTGCACTCTAAAAAAAACCCCAAACAAAAACCAACAAAAACAAAACAAAAAAACCCCAACCACCCAAAAAACCTAACCAACATCCAACAGGCTTGAAAACCATCATACCAACTGAGTAATACAATGAAAAAAACCAGAAACAACAATAATTGTACTGTGTTTCAAGGTCCAAGTCCTTAATATATGCAACTATTGAATGCTACAGTTCAAACCCAATGGAACTCACAAGGCACTGCATGTAGGGTTTTAGCAATTCCATCAGTGGTCACTTAAGACACCTCTAGGTGTCTTTGACTTCTTTGCATTCATTCACTGAATTATCTCAAAACACTACATTAAAGCAACTAAACTGAAAACTTGTAATACGAAGTGAAGAAGTTTGCCCAACTCTTGGTTATTTTTTTGAAGGGGTATTACAGTAGCCTTGCTCTAATCTCATTTGTTTCAATGATTATTCCAAATAAAACCTGACCGCAATAAGTACTCAACTTGAACACGGTATGGTTTCTGCAGATACTTGCATGTGTGCTTTGTGTACCAAGGATGTTAGGTTAATAAAAGGTTAGGATAATAGGTTAATAAAAGCATTAATCAGAAGAAGTTTTGAAGTTAATTTTGAGTTTTCATATGTAATAAAAGTCCTCCATAGTGAAACAAGCGTTGAGAGTCCTACTTTATTAGAAAAGCCTTAAAACAGAAGCTCTTTCTGTAACTACCTTTTATCATCTGTTCCAGGTGTTCCCACAGAATATCACCCACATAGTCAGGTGCCAGTTCCAGGAAACGCTCCTTGCCCAGGTTGCACAAGTCTTGGCCACTCATAAGAAACTGATGGAAGTTCACATTTGCCAAGCTAAACTCATTGGTAGCCCATGAAAGCCATTGGCACACTTGCTGTTCAGTCCACAGCCAGGGATCTGCAAGACAAAATATCCAGAATTTAGAGATAACTCCTGACCTTTGTCAAATAATCTTCATTAGAAGGCAGTGAATGAAAAAAATTGTTTACCCAAGTTGCTTCATTCTGAATGAATTCAGAATGAATGTATTCTTGAATTTAAAACAAAAAAACCCCCAAAAAACGCTAACAACCAAAAAACACCAAAACAGTCCTCTATTTTCCATCTGCACTCACTTGTAAGCAGAGACATTCTCAGCTTACTTGATTCTCTTCTGCTGCCAAAGCATGAGCTCTCCATGCACCCATTTTTAATACCAGCAAGCCTGGTCTTTCCAAGTCAAGCTGCGCCAGATTCACATAGGATCCATTCTTGTATTTCCTACTGACATCATTCTTTCTCTTTTGAAAGAGCCGCTATTCAGCCTCCTCCATAGCATTAAAAAAAGGAGCTTATAAATAGAAAACACTTACTATTTGGGATACCCAGCCGACACTGTTCCTTTGTGAAACCACTGAAAGTATCTTTCAAGGCTTGACTCATCACAGCCTTACTGCATGGGGTTAACAGAGGCAATTCACAGTTGTTCGTCTCTACAAGAAAGAAAAGGGGTGGAGGGGAAAAAGAAGATTCACTGGCCTAAAAGTTAATGTAAGGAGTGACAGGTTTTTGCTGCACTACTTGAAGAATAAGAGAAGGATGTTAGAAACTAAGTATTTAAAAAACCAGCTGATCTGTTTTCTGATACATTATCTCTGACTTGATATATCAACACTAAAAATCTCTGTGCTACCTGTTTGATAAAATTGCATCATACTAAAAGGTTTGCAGCTTTCCATCAGATAGACCCTCATTTACTCTTAGTAGTTACATGAAGTGCTTTTGTTGCAGGGAAATTTTACTATTACTTTTTCTTTTAAAGGAAACAAGAGACTGCTTATCCTTTTTAGCCACCTATAGTTTGACATCAGCCTTCCTTATAGCCCCAGACAGTCTTCATTTAGTTTGAGAGCAAAGTGAGTGATAGTAGGGTTGTGAAGAACCAGCTTGCGCTATTTAACACTGCTTTCCAATGGACTGTATTTCAAAACTTCCCATGCAACTCTCCAACACCCTAGTACATGGTGCATTTATTCTGTCATCAGAACTAAAGCAGCATGACTGGTAACAAGCTGGTACCCAGTAACAAAATAATGCCACAAAATCCGAAGTCAGTAATTTATACTGGCATATGATGGTTCTAATTGCTTAACTGATCTTTAAATTTGCAAGTAGATTCTATTTTAAGGACAAATTCGGCTTCCACTCAGTCTTTTTAATAGGGCAATTTTCACCAGAACATGCCACTTTTTACTCTGAAGGAACTGAAGAAAGCCAACCATGCTACCTAGATGTTTTGGCTAAGGAAACCTTCTACTGATATTTTGTTTGTGATTAGTGTCATTAAGCTACGGGTAATTTGAAGACAATTTCATCAACTCGCTACTGCATCCCTGAATGTTTGAGAGCCTCTGAGAGCTCACACACAGGCTGCATTTGAAGGAGCTCTGCTGTGGTAGAGGCATATAATGGTGGCAGGGTATATAAAGGTGATGCGCTTGATAGACTCCAAGTCAGTTCATAAAGCTGAGCGGCTCTTCTTGTTCTCCTAGACTACCTACAGGCTCCACTTGACCCAGCAAGTAGAGCTCATTACCAGCCCCTGCTTAACTTCTGTTTTTACCACACCCATCCTCAATATCTGCTAGAACTTGCTTTGCTGACCAAAGCAGGTGACTGATTAGAATCACATTAGAACAAAGGACTGGTGGTTTCCAGAGGTTTGAGGGTGTTCTTTTTTCCTTCCCTAAGGGTAGATAAAGGCAGAATCAGGTAAAATATCTACATTTTGGACAAAACTCCCCATTTTGTCGGGGATTTTAGGCAAAGATTTGTAAAGAGTTCTCAGTAGGTACTGCCCTACATACAACAAACAAACAACAAGATTCCCATCCCTGTTTTGTAAGGTATGGATTAAAACATACTGGGATTTAATATAAAAGGGTCAAGAAAGGAGCTTGCAGAACACTTGCATTTTAATTATGGTTGAGATGTTCAAGTCTAAATATACATAAAACTTTATTTTTATACTGTCTTAGCTCTGTTTTACTATCTGCTAAGGCTTCATCCATGGACAGTCTGTCTATCAGGCCACTGAATCCCAGTTGCTGTTCCTTTTCAGTACAGCAAACAGCAACTGTCCACGGAGCAACTCACATGGATAAAAATCAAGCGTGTACACAGTGTACTAAACCACTTTTTAGGGAAATCCATGGTGCACTTGTAAAAGTATAGCCATGAAATTTAGTTAGACCCCTCAAATTTCTGATCTGTTGACTGGACTATGGAACAGAGTGAAGAGTTACCATATGAAGTTGAATCAAATCCTGTTGGCACTTCCTGAAGGGTTTGATCTTCATTTAGTGAGAAAAAATATCCAGCAAAGAGAGAGTTTGAGCTATCAAAGGTGTCAAACGCTGGCTGACGCTGCAAAGCAACAGAATAGATAAGAAAAAACAATGTAAACATATTGCTAGAGCACTGTCAACTTCATTGCTAGGAAGTAACTGAGTTAAGTTTCCTAGATTTGGAGATCATACACAACCACTATCTTGAATCAGCTAATGTGCACCTTTGAAATAGAAACACAGTAATAGTATAGCTTCTTGTCCATGAATACAAAACAACTAACATTCAGACCACAGTGCTAAGTGGGTGGCATGCTCTGAAGGTTACAGAAAAGCCAAGTAAGGATATTCTTAGTTTTCCTGTCATTGAGGCTTTAAACAATAGAGAATGCACATGTGTGCATAGATATTTACATATCTTTATTTCCAGGTATATTTTAAAGAAATCCTTATTTCCTTAACCCTTCAAATTGACTATCTGCTTGATTACTTGACAGAGAGGCAGGATCTGTAAATTATGGAAAAACAACTGCCAGTGCAAGCACTACAGCAGATTTATGCAGTTGATTTTGTGTGTGTGTGTGTGTGTGTGTTGTGGGTTTTTTTTAAAGGAAAAGTTTAATTTGAACCACATCATTTGAAGCCATACAGCCAGCTTTACAGGACTTGAGGAAAGATGTTACTTCTTTGCTGCGACTTTTATACTTTTGAGTTCCTGGATTTACCAGCTACACATTTTGCAGCCTTTCAAATCCTCAGATGCTCAGTGAAACACTGCTAGTTTTATTACACAGAAAGTGATAAACAGGACTGACAAAAATGTTCCAGATGAAAGAGGATTCTACTGATATGTTGGCAACATTCAATAACTATTGTTATGGTTTTGAAAACCTAACTTCTTTCAAACTTGTGTATGCTAGAAACATTAGTATATTTACTAGATCCCCCTCAGCTACATTAGTTTTCAGGGGTGGGGGTGGGAGGTAGGGGCAGAGGGTATGTTAACAGAAGAGGAAATAACTTTAAAAACAACTTATGCAACTTGTCTGCTAGTCACAAGGAAATCATATCTGTAATATCTAGAGGCACAGATAGATAGAAGTTGCCACTGAGATTTTTCAAAGCGCTTGAGTTTAGAACACTGTTCTGGAAAGCTACACTTTGCTCGTGGCAGCTACTGTAGTTCAGGGAGCTGGAGATAAAGGCATCTTGTTTGTTTTAGGCATCCACTGGTTTGCCAGCTTATGCCAAGATAGAGGATTTAGCCGAGAACAAGGCAAAGATTTTTCAGGGCGGTATTCATGTACAACGCGAAGGCAACCTGAACTGTGTTTCTGGAATAGCATATGAGAAGTAGTATTTCCTCACATTTCCTAACGTTCCTTTTTGTGTCACCACAAAGTTTCAAGTGGCATGGAGTCTTTTTGCACCAGGTGCCTTATGTGCCATCTGTCACAACTTACGTGCCCCTCCCCAATCTCCCCAAATTACATTAAATCTAGTAACAAACAAGAAACCATAATTTTTTAGTTGTATTTTGTAACAAGCTGCAATGCATCCTAGTACATATATTATGAAAGCATACGCTCCACAGAAGAAAAAGCTGATAAACAGTATCATGCTTCAGTTAACTGAGTTCAAAAATCGCCCTCGAGCACTGGCCAGTGGAGACAAATTGTGTACAGTTGGTTCAGGTACCCCCCACAACTAGAGTCAAAGCCAGCCTGTGAAAAGCCTCACATCTGAATGAAACAAGTTAGTAACAATTGCCAAATCTGCTAGTAAAAGATTCTTTATACATTACTAGATAAAAGCATTGACTCATCACTACTACCTAAAAGAAAGGGCAAGTTCTTTCAACACAATCTGGAAACTCCTGCGTTTTGTGTAAATAGCTGACCCTTATCCTGAGTCACTGGAAAAAATGCTGTGGCATGTGAATGAGTAAAATCCATACTGTGCTAGTTTCATACTTCAAAAAGAAGAAAATTAATGTTTAAGCAGGTTCTTGATTTAATAGTAATAAAAGGGGGAAAACCCAATGTAGAATGAATTCTGCTTTGCCCTATCAGTTATGCAACCATCTTGTTTGGCTTTTCAACATACATAAGAGTAATTGTTACTGAACAAAACAAAATGAAATGTTAACAGCTACAAAAGTAGTAGAATATAGGTCTCTATTTTGACCTAATTATATGACAACTGAATACTGAGTAACTGCTTAGAACAACCACTGTGTTACAGAGCACACAGCTGTAAATTTGGGGGATCTCATGGATATTGTTATTGTGAGCATGACAGAAAGTTAAGAGGGAACATAAAACATCAGAGAAGTTAGCACACCAGAGTCTCACTGATTCTGGTGAGACCTGGACATTACTCAAAGTTAATGAGAGCAGAAAGTGCCTTCCTAACCTTTACTTGGCTTACATAAATCAGTATTGTGTAAAAAATTGATACCAGGACTAAAAAGCAACTTGTATGAATGGGGAGGAGGGAAGCCCTTAAAGACTGAGTATTTATAGTCTGCTTCTCATTTATCCTTCGTTTTTAAGTTCCTTTCAAAACAAGTTAACAGACACAGTCCATCTAAAGATAAAATATATTTAGTAACTACCCTTGATTTCTTACAACGCATTTGACTTATATTTTACATAATTATATGTAATAAGTGAATAACCATTATTTTATTTTTTTTTCATACAATGCTCTTCAGTCCATGAGACCTAACCCATTGTATCAGAACGTCCCTCCGTCAGTTCCACGAAATTGAGGATACAAAGACCACCCCTACTGCCAGTTTAGGCAAAAGTTCCACCAGCTCCAACAAATCTGAGCTCAGTCCCTGTCCGCCTCTTATTTTCAGCTTCTTAGGATTTGAGGGAAGGAGGGAGGGAGCCTCTTTGGGGGAGAGGGTTGGGGGTGCAAGATTTACATGTTCCTATTACAGTTCAGCTCTTCACATCTCTACTGGACTCAGTAGAAATACTCTAGAAGAAGATTAGGCATTATAAGCAAGCAATTAAAACCTGAGTATCTGTGTTCACCTTGCCGTGGTTACACAATTCCTGTTCTAGCATTAAGAAGAATGTAATAAATGCATTAGCTGGGAGATGCCCCAGTTGGGTTTATGAGGTTACAAGAGTACTCACCTTGAGCATTCCTCTGTACATGTTAGACACAGGAGCTACTTGATCCATGTTCCTGATCCCAAAATCACTCATCTGAAAAATGAGAGGGATCACATGAAAAACGTTGCCACCGACAAAGCAAGCATGTTAACAGATATATCTCACCGCTTTAGTACAGGTTACAGAACAGCTCTTGGAATGAGACACAGGCAAAGCTTTCCTTCTCACTGCTCACATGCCGACCACACAGGGCACAACTGTCTTGCTTAAGCAGCTTTTTAACTGGAAGACCTTTCACAGGCATCACTGGTGTTTTATGAAATGAGCAAACAGGAGGCTGCTTAGCTTCTGATATCCAGTGTGAGGACTTTTAGTATCTGACTCTGTGAGCCTGGAAAGCCTACAGAAGTCCTTTGTCCACCAAGTATCTATCGCCTTGAGATACTTTCCAATCTTCACCCATTTTCTTAAACATTGTTTTGTGTTATTTTTGCTTTCTATATTCCTGCTGACACGCCACGATTCACTTTGGACTTTGGCTTTCAAAGGAAGGAAAATGAGTGACGGAGCACTCCCCGTGATACACCTTCACGTATAAGGTTCACCCCTTTATGACCAACCACTGAAAGCCAATACTCAGTATTAGCAACCTGCTTCCTTTACTAGGCAAAGCATGTCCAAACCATGTTATCTTGCACATTTTGTAAACACAGGATTAGCATATTTGTAAAGCTCTAGAGGGCCCTAAATTTTAATTGAAAATGGTTTATGCAGTAAAATACCCTTTTTATAGGTTTGGTAATGGGACCACCATCAATATGTTCATGCTACTGAAGTCAAAGGTATATCATGTTGCCTGTATTACCAGGAACAGGGTTGTGTGAGGCCTGTATAACTTGTTCTCCTGTATAGCACTTAAGAAGAGCGATAAGATGCATATCCTTTTACTGGCTTATGGGAGAGATCAAACATAAGAAATAAAGCCGGTTTTATGGCCATTGTTCAGGTTTATCACAATGCTGTAATTCAGGTGTTGGTGAACTATACCTTATCAGACTACTCCGTGGCAAGCTGTCTCTCAACAATTTTTGTTCTGCTTTTTCACAGCATTGGGCTAAATTCTCTTGCTCCCCAGAAACTGTCTAATCAAGCATTTGTATTTAAATAGTCACACAGGACACTATTCATATTTCCACAAAACTGATCACTTATTACAAGCAAGCTCTCTTGTTAGCCATGTTAACACAAGAAGAAATCAAAATACAATCTTAAACTCAGAAAAAGATGGCAAATTAGGAGCTTAACAAAATAAGACCAGCTTGTTAAAATGACATGTTCAAATGCCATCCATATAAGCAAAAAGGAAAATAAAAACATCCAACAGCCAAAGACAAGGAAGCCTTTCACCCTCCTATATAGTCGAACACTTAAAAAAAGAAAAAAAATAATCAAGAGTCCTTAACCCAAAAGGCCCGTTTCAGCTTCACTGTTATCAGATGTACGGGGCTGATCTTTGAAATAAAATAGATCAACTGACTATGAAAGGAATATTTGGCTTACACTTCATTAATGTTACCCAAAAGCGCAATCGACTGAATGATGGTTTTTACCTCAAATAGCATGTACAAATATTTGATCTGAATTACACATCTCATTGAGCAGCAAAGAATTTTACACAGCATGAGTCTCACTCAGCAAGCATCCTAATCTTTTCATTAAATTTGCCACAGTTTAAACAACTGTTTATCCTTGCATTCAGCTGGGCTTTAAAAAAAAAAAGTATAGGCCAATTTCTAATACCCTTTGTTTTGCCTTTGAAATCTGCTCTAGTGTCTAGGTATAACTAGCTGTAAGCCTTACCAATCTGAAAGTACTTGTGGAAACATTATACGTATTTTCAGTTGTTTAGTTCTGATCCCCAGTTAGGGCTACAAATAAGACTTCGACACTTTCAGGTGTAATCTTGGCCTCTACATGAATCCTGTCAGGAACTTCCCATTGACTAGAAGGACTGCGATTCTCCCCGTCCTGGCTTTTTGTTTTGTTTGTTTCTTTAGAAATGTTTAGGGTCCCAAGACAAAAGGTTGATATGAAGTCTTCGTTACATGGTATTGCTCGTTAACCCAAGTCACTGTTTCTCTGTGCTAGGCTGCCAGTTCGTTCTGTGGCCTTGCCTGTGCACCACGCAACTTATGAAAAACCAGGTATCAAGCTCTAAGAACAAATGAAGACCTGCACCATGTTTTGTAACACTCCAGTTTTCCTCTTCCAACAAAATCTCTCATCTTGTTATGAATTTCAATACCCTTTGCTCATCACGCATCAGCTTTCTCCCCATCTGCAGCACACCTTTCCAGCCCTGTGATGCCAAACCCTTACAGAGGTAACACCAGGCAAGCGGAGCTGAAGAGGCAACATGGCTTTTCGTGACACAAAGGGTTAAAGGTGGCTTTCTGCTGGACTTGGAAAGCTGCTGCTTACGTTCAGAAAAGACACCAGGGCACAGCACTGGCGAGACTGGGCCTCACATCCAACTCCTCCACTAACGCTGATGACTGCTACTTGCCAGCTATAATTGGTTTAACTGGCAGGACACCTTCTTCAACACCCCCGCATAGCTGAGTGGGTGAACCAGAACAGGGTCAACAGGATCAGGCACTTATTAACTAATACTCCTGAATTCTGATCACCTTCTTTTCAGCAATAGCCAGGTGCTTGCCCACAGCTGGATTCGGCTGGGAATCATCCACATGGAGAACTAAACCCTGCTAGTGTCCACAGCACACCTCCACTGGTTGCGTTTGGGTGTTTTGTTTTTTTTTTTTTTTTGTTGCGGGGTTGTCTGTTTGTTGTTTGAGTTTTTTTTGGGGGGAGGGGGGAGTGCCTGGTTGTTGCTTTGCTTTTAAATGGCAATTTTTTCAGATTAAAAAAAAAAAAAAAATCGTGCCACTCAGTGAAGAGACAAGCGCCTGCCTCCGGCGCGCCGCTCCCCCGCGCAGCCGGCCAAGTACCGAGGGGCGAGCCAGCCGAGACCGGGGTGGCTCTGGCACATACGACACACTCGCCCACATGAAATTCAGATGGGGAGATCACACAGCCCAACAGTTTTGAAGTCCCTTTAAAGTACTAACCAAACCCAGAGTGCGCGCTGCCCATTAACCCCTTCCTCCCGGGCGCGCAGCCGCCTGCCGAGCCATCCCCGTCCGCCGCCGCGGCGAGCGCGGCCCTCCCGCCCCCGGCTCGGCCCCGCGGGCTCCGCTCCGCCGCCCCCTGCGCCCGCGCCCCGGCCATCGCCCCCGGCGGGGGTCGCTCAGGGGGCCCGGCCGCGTCCCCGCCCGCGGGGGGCTGAGGGTCACGCTCGGCTTCCCCGGGCCGCCCCGGAGACCCCCGCCGGCAGCGCGGGTCGGTGCGCAGCGGCCAGCCGGTCCCCTCGCCGCCGCCGCCCCCGCCTCACCTGGCTCCCGAGCCCGGTGCTCGCCCGCTCCTCCGCGTCCCTCCCCGGCAGCGGCGGCGGCGGCACCGGCACCACACGCAGAGTCCAAAAAAAGAGGCGCCGCTGCCTCTCCGGGAGCCAAGATATCCTCGATGTGGCAGCACCGGCCAACAACAACAGCGGCGACGGGCTGATCCCAGCGGAGAGTCCCGGAGGAAGAGGAAGGGGGGCGGGGGGCGGGAGGGAAGGCTGCTGCCCGGCGGCGGGTACGTGGGCGCTGCCGACCGAGCCGCTGCCGCCGCCAGCCCGCGCCGCGCCGAGCCGAGCCGCGCTGTGCCGCGCCGCCCGCCCTCGCAAGCGCTCTTCAGCGGGGGGGGGAGGCGGCGGGTCCCGCCTCCCCGCAAGCCCGGCCCCTCTCGCCGCCACGGGCCCGGTTGTTGTCGTCGTCGTCGTCGCCGTCGCTACGGCGGCGGTGGCCACGCTGCGGGCTGCGCCGATACCGGCCGAGGCTCCCTCGGCCCGCGGGGGCTGCCCCACGGCCGGGCCCACCCCCCCGGCCCCGACACCGGCTCCCGGCCTGGTGCTGCCGGGCGTGGGGAGAGGGAAAGCCTGAAACTGCTTGTCCAGAGACAGATACATTTTTTTTTTTCCTCTGGCTATGCAGGAGCTAATTCAGGCTGGATGTTCTCCATGCTTATTTTTAATTAATACCTGTCCTCGAGGTAGATAAGATTAAGAGTATTAACCCATAAGATCCAGGTATCTGTGTAAACAGTCTGTTTTCGTAAGTCGCATATGACACTTGCTGCAGTGGAAATTCAGCAATGATGTCATGTTGCATCTTCTGTGGATGTTTTGAGGAGTTCTTCACTTGAGCTAGGTGCAACGTGAAAGCTGTACCAACTGTCTCATCCCATGAATTGCAGATCCAAGCCCCGCAGCCAGTAAAGCAAGAATTGGCTTGCTCTGACCTTGAAAAAACTCTGGTAGCCCTTGGAAGGCTGCAAGGAGCTCTACTCTACCAAACTATAGAGTAAACTCACTGTTACATTTATTTTGTCAAAGTGAGCTCCCCCTGAGGGCTTGGAGAGCCTCAGTGGGCAGGCAGACAGGAGGCATGGGCTGCTTTTCTTCCTCTGCTCCGCACTCCTTGGGGCCACCTAACTTTCCCCTGTTGCCACATTACCTACGACTGGCTGATTTTATGTGGTGTTACAACACATTGGGTGCGCTTCACTGGTGGGATCTCTGGGGGCTTCCCAGCTCCCCAGCCTGGCTGTGCGTTGGAGGGCTGTCCTGGCGGTGGCTTGGTGTGAGACCCGTCTGTGTACCCTGCATGCCCTGGCTGGGAAGAAGCCACAGCGTGTCCATCCGGCAGCCATCCTGCTGTGGGCACCCAGGGGACCTGACAGCAGGCTGTGTCCCGCAGCACCCACTGCGCAGCTGGCAGATGCAGTCCTTGGTAGCGGTGAATCGCCCAGCCATAAGCAGAAAGCAACCTAGAGCCACAGTTTCTTGCTGCTTCCACTCTTGACTTCTCTAGATTTTCAGTGAACACCAGAGACCTAAACTGCACTTAAAAAGTTGTTCTTTAGGCTTGCTATTACACCTTGCTTTATTTAAACTAACTCCCATTTCAAATTAACACTTGTGTCATGTGGTTGTAACTTTTGTTATAATAGGAGCCCAATAACTGCTACCTCTCAGTTCCTCACCAGATTTCAGCTAGCTGACACTTTACCATGTGCCTAAGCTGTGATCATTTTTGCCATTAAAGAGCCATAGTTTCTTTGGCTGTTCGTGATGCAGTTGTCAGGGCTCCCTCCTATGTTTTCCAGCTATTTCTGGCCATAGCAAAAGCTGGACCACGTTACACCAGAGTAAGATGCTCTAGTATTTCTTTCCAACTCTTCAGAAAACTTTCTCCTTAGAAACGTGGGATATATTTCATTCCTTAGGGTCAAATGTTACCAGGCAAATTGTGACAGTCTACTTTGAGAGACTGAAAGAAGTGTCTTCATTATGCCAATGACATTTCTTACTTTAGGAGACTCCTGATCTAATAAGACAACATCTGTTATAATCCTAAGGGAAACCATTAAAAACTGTATGTCAGCTGCACAGCAATTTTAATTATAACACTCACAAAAACAATTCTGCCACCCTTTATATAGGGGAAACATCTGTCAAAAAGATAAGATGAAAGGCTGGGAGTTATTTATTTCTTGCTAAACTAATGGTCTGGGGTCCAGAGCAAAATTATTAAGCTGGCCATATTTTGCTCTATTAAAATTTCTTATTTTTAGAGTAATTCTTTTTACGTAAGAGTATTTAATTTCATTAAATAATACTTATTGTTAGTATAAAAATACACTATTGCTCCATTAGAAGCGGTACATGCTTAGTGGGCTGGAGCACATGATGCATGAGGAGGGGCTGAGGGAGCTGGGTTTCATTAGTTTGGAGAAGCGCAGGCTAATGGGGAATCTCGTTGCTATTTTCAAGTGTTTAATGGGAGCTTACAGCAAAGAAAGAGCCACACTCCTCTGGAGGTGCACAGTGGCAGCAGGGGAAATGCCAACAGGTTATTTGGAAATAAATATTCCCAGTGTGAGTGAAAGCTTCCTCCGTGGAGAGTCTCTGATCTTGACTGGCCAAAGCCCCAAGCAGCCCCTGCAGAAGGTCAGAACAGAGACCTGCAGCACTCCTCTCCAGCCCAAGTTTATCATTCTGTGATCCCTCTGCACTGCTCATTTTCAAATGGTAACGTCTTTAAGCTAGAGTCAAAGAAAAAGTAGATTTGGTTTTGTTTTGCTTCTGTAGCGTATCTGTGTGTTTTGTTCTATTCTGGGAATTGTCCATCCTCGCAAATTCTTCAGCATACAATTCCTTTAGCTTCTTACCTGTGCTTTTATGCATGTGTGTGTTGGTGTGCATAGAGGCAAAAGGGGGAGTTCTGTATAAACTGAAGAATAATCACAGTACCAGCACCATGCTGCAAACTTTTGAGATTTTGTTGTTCTTGTTGTTGCAGACCTACTGGTACTTCTTTTTTTCTTTTTTTTTTTTTCAGAAGTGAGGGACAACCAGCTGTAGTACTCAAGAGTGAAGTGACTAGAAAGGGAAAAGAAAAGGGATAAAGACTGTGGAACAAATTGCTGTAAAGTTCTTGTACTGGGATTCTGTGACAGTCCAGATAGATAAGAATTTTTTTCAATCCTTGCTCATAAGTTTCTTGTTTGAAAGAGGGCCCATGCTGCAAGTGAGTGTTAAGGGGTTGTTTCTGTTTTTTTAAATTGCCTTTCTTTTCAATGGTGTCTCAGAAATATGCTGGAGAGTTACCTTCTTGTAGTGAATTAAGGAACTTGTTAGATATTTTTTTTAAGTATGTAAGTACATGACATTTTGCTCTGAAAGCAATGGATGGTTGTCTGAGGGGATAATCTGATCTGAGCAGCTGCAATGCTGATTTGTGAGTTCATTGGCAAAGACGGGGAGAAGAGCATCAAGATGGTCAGGGCATCCCAGGGAAGGGCTTCACTCAGCATCTGCACACCATATTCTCACTGGGGCTGACAAAGAGAGGGAATAAGATCCTAAAAATGTAGAGGTTTAAAGCATAGAGAGGGAATGCGAGGTGGCAGGTATGTGGAAGAGCTGCATTGCAGCCAGTGCTCCAGAGCAGCTGTGACTTAGCCCTCCAGAATTTCTCTTGCGCCATGGGAGAGGACACACAGGAGTGGAAACCCTGTCGTGCTGTCAAAGTACGCATTGTGAAATCATCTGCATGGTGGCTCAGCTACTCTCCCTGAGTATGTTTGGGGTGCATGTGTCGTTCCTCCTCCTCCTTCTCCTGCTCTTCCTGCTGCTGCTGTGGGGAGCAGCTTGGCTGTGCTGGGCTGGAGCAGCTCTTGTTGTGGGAGCCCCACGGGTGTCTGGTGGGCACTCAGGGGTGCTGTATGGCTCATAGGCCCGCACCCCCTCCCACTCCCCCTCGCATCCCTGCAGTACTGGGGATACCTCGCTGTTCATTTGCCTTCAGTAACATAAACAGAGTCATCGTGAATTTGAAAGAAAAGGCTGTATATTTTTGCCCCTAAAAGACAATTAACAATGAAACTCCAGTAGTGACCATCTATAAGTTCACAGTGTAAAGGGTCTCAGGAAATAACATCTTTGAAGAATAAAGTCCCAGCTTTCTCGGTTTGAAATAGCAACTTCAAACCAGATGCTATTATGATTGAAACAAAGGATGAAACCCATTGACTCCACCATTCAAACACAACTAAACAAAAATATTTATACAGGGTTGGGAAAAGTGGGGTATCAAATGACCTTTCACTCAGACATATATTCTTTTCTATTAAAATATAACACTGCTGACTGTGCCCACCAAAAAGTTCTCCCCATGGTGTTTGGTGCACAAAGTGTGACCAAGATCATTTCTGTGAAGGCATCTCGGTGAGTCACAAAGTATGGCAAGTTATTCATGTGCGTGCCATTATTCTGAGCACATGCAAACCAACATGAATAATTACTGTGGAGAAAAAAATACTATGTCAAAGTTCTGTTGGCATGTTTGAGCAGTAACAGAAATTGCTACATTTTGCCCATAAAGCGCTACATTTCACCTTCATAAAACTGAAGGAAATCAAGTAAACCAAAAGCTCTGTAATATATAAAGATTTGAAATCCTTATGCTTCTGATTTTTTAATTAAGTGAAAATATTACAGGCATGCCTCAAATAATGTTGCCAGCAGACAGGAGAGATGCCTAACACATGAACTGTAGGATGGTGTCTCACATGATTGGAAAGCCTAAGCCTTTACCTTTCATACTAAAGCAGAAGATTAGTCGTTAAACTAGCTAGTGCTTAAGGACTTGTTCATACAATTTTGGGCATATTTAATTCATTTCAGGCAGTCTGAGGCATAAAATAAAAAGCACATGTTAATATTTTAAGGCCAAGTGTATTCAAAAACAGCAGAGTTTAATAACAGCTTTTGGATGACTGTGTTCAAAAAACCTACACTTGAGCTTCCTTTAGCAACAGAGCTTTTTCTTTTATTCTCTGCATTTCATGCACTGGTTTCATTTAAGAATTAGCTTGCTTGTGTACAGGCTTATGATTCTCCTGTTCAAGTCACTAATCACTGTGCTATGCCCTTCATCACCACATTTGCTCTCCCACCTATGTGGGCAGCGGCATGCTTCTCCTACCAGTAAGAGCAGTACTTCATCTTGCAATGGACTCTTCCCCTCTTCTCCCCCATCACCAAAAAATATGGGAATTTTGCATCATTCTTTTGTGGCTGTAAAAGTTGGATGATGACACTTGGTAAGTTGTCACGACTATTTAAAATTTTACATTAGCCCTAGGTATATTGATAATTATGTTTACACCGCAGAATGGGAGAGCCCATTGCTAGGAAGCCTTGCTTGATGCTGCTGCTCTTGTACTTCTGTATGTGGGAACTGCCTGTGTGAGCACTGGGTATATTTTTGGAACAATGACAAGATAATTTTTTTCATACTCATACTCCTGTGTGTGAGTGCTCAAGCCCTGGCATAATAGAGTTTGTTAATCTTTTGTGTTTTCTATTACCGTCTCAACCTCCTTCATTCTCATCCCTTACCTTTCAGAGAAAATTCCCAGTTTGCTTTTTAATCCTACTGACTTACATTTGTGTAGCGGGCAGTACAAGCCAGTTGCTGGGTGGTGGCAGAACTTGTGGCACAGAAAGTGAGCACAGAGTCATAACTAATTGCTTGTTTCTTTCTGGCATGAAAATACTATGATTTCATCCATGTAGCCCTCTGACCGTGTGTTTAGTGAATATACAGAACCTTACGTAAAGAGCAGCGGTGAGTCTCATTGTGGTCAGTGAATAAGAAGAATATCTTTGTTTACACAATATTTTGAAATTAATGCGCAGCCTGGCAGGTGCTACATGTTGGGACCTACGAACATGCATTTTTCAGTACTAAGAGTGAGGTTGCTGGCCTCTTCCTGACTTAATGAAAAATTCAGGTGTAGACTGCAGTACTCAGGATCATTCATCCCACTGTGTTGAAGCTCTCAGCCTGAAGCATCCAGAGCAAAAAATCATCTGTTGAGTGATGTTGACTCAAATAATGTCTATGCAAGACCTATATCCCGTTTTATTGGCCTGCTCTTCTGTTGGAAGACTGTTGAGGCCTTTCTACCTCAAGGAATTTAACTGCAATCTCACAGAAGTAGGAAAAGGAAAGGCGATGCCAGCTTCAGCTGTAAATGGATGTATACAGTGCTGTGTCCACTGGTGCATACATCGGTAAAGTTGGCAAACTATCTTTGATTCATAGACATCTTCTCTGTGAAGTACTGCTCCATCCTAGCCAAGTTGGCCATCTTTTTGCTTTTACTTCCCCAGGGGCATAATGTCAAATTAGTCATTTTTACAAGAGAGGGAAACTTTATAACAGCCACAACATACTTTCTTTGGAATACTGACAAGATAAATTTGCTTTATACAAATACAAGCAGCAGTTGCTTTATCTGTCCTGGTTTCTTTTCTTTCTTTCTTTTATTTTCCTTTCTTTTTTTTTTTTTTCTCCCCACAATGAAGCAGGTGCAATGCCTATATCTGTTATCAGTATCTAATATGGTTTAAGCAAACACTGAATTGCTCATGTTGTCTAGGTGTTGCATGTAGTCTATTAGTCATCCTGTCTAGTGCTTATCAGAATGCAAAAAAAAAAAACATTTGAGATGAGTCATTAAGATTCATTAAAGAATATCTTTGTCATAACAGCAAATGAGGGAGAAATACGGAAGGGATAGGTGGGGGTATGTCTAATACTTCTGGAGAACATGTGACATATGCCATATACCAGGGATCCTGAAAATAATACTGTTCGTAAGAATATTATTAGCAGAGCAAGAAGTGAGCTTAGTTGTGTTGATCAACCCCGGTAAGCAGATTCTATATTTGGAGTTTGAAATACTTAGCTTTTCGGGGGAACTGGATTATAGGGTATCAGGAAAGCTGATATCCCAGACCAGTGTCAAACTGGGGCCAAACCATAAGTCTTGCTTCACCCCATGTGAAGCTTTGTTAGTGGCAGAAACCCTGGGGCACTGTGGTCCCCTTGCACTGCTAGCAATGTCCCCAGCAAAACAGACATTCCTGCGGGATGTGACATGGCCACTTGTGTGGCCACATGACCCTGTCCTGTGCAACTGTGGCCCTCTGGCCTTGCACGAAGCTCAGATGCTGCAAGCACTCTGCAACGCTTGGTGACACTGAAACCACCACCTCTGTGTTGTCACTGGCTGGCGAATCCTCTGAGGGGGATAGCCTGTGCTGGGCTGACATAAAACAAGGGGGGAAATAATTTTCTTAGCCCATGACAATCTTCTGGAGCTTAGGCACTGGGTTTTTTCCCCCCACAGGAACAACATCAGTCACAAAAAAAACTTTGTGAATTGTATTTTGGAAAAAAAACAACAACTCAAAACAAAGCAAAAACTAGCCATGATTGATCAAACCCTTGAGTTCTTTTTGCTCGTGGCTTTTTTTTTTTTTTTTTTTAACATGTTTTTATTTTAAATTGTCTTTTTAACAAACAGTGGGTTTTGGTGGAGCTCTGGACACATCAAGCAAAGGCTTCGTCTTGTGGGAGAGCACTGTAGGCAGTTCCTTTCCACACAAATCTCCATGTAGCTTTTTCCCCAGCAGCATGAATTCCCCTCTGTCAGCCAGATGTGCCTTTTTTATTCATACAGATGAGTGTTTCCATAGCTGAGGAGCTGGTGCTGCTAACAGCACTGAGATTTCTGGAGTCACTACTTGCTCGCAGGTGTGAAGTGGATTGCTCTCTGGTCTTGGGCAGATAAGCAGCCATAGGAATTTGTTGCTTTTGTGCCTTTTCCCAGCATTAAAAACCTTTCAATTAGGGGAGAAAAAAATTGTCCACGTGATTTCTTTTTATTTCCCGGTGCAATCTCTTTCCTTTGTCTCAGTACAAACTGTTTTTCTTAACATGTCTGATTTATAAAAATGCCTGATACTTGCCCACACGTCTTTAAATGAGCATATATATTCTGCTGTGACCTTTACGGTAATCATTCATTTGCTTTTTTATCAATGTCATTCAGTGATTGCTACCCACATCACAGCTTTAACTCTGCCCACATGCAGAGACTGAACTTTGGAAGCAATATGCTCTCAGGTGCTGCTTGGCCGAGCTCTGCTGATTTCCATTGGGTTCCTTTGAGCAGAACCTGTATTGCTTTTAATGTTCCTAAATAAACCCAGGACAAACTGTTGTGTGGAGTGCTTATCTCAAGAGAACATGTGCTTTGGCCATGCAGGAAACAAATTGAACAGATTTTAAAAGATAGGGATTTTGATCTCACCACCTTTAAATTCCTTCTGTGCTCTCACAGCAATTTGGCGTTTCTGGGAACACACACCCAGAGTGTGCTGGAGTTTTAAGTTTGGCAATGATCTTTAAACACCCTTTCCCTGCACTTGGACCTTCTGTCCCTTCCCAATGTTTTTGCAGCTTGCAGCCCTGCTCAGGCTGGTTGAGCTTTTGCTGCTTGTTGCCGGCAGCTCCCGAACACCAAACACGTTTGGGGCAGTGCTGTGGAGATGCTTCCCAAAAGGGATTTGGTGGACTCTGACTCACAAGGGCCAGCATTTAAGTATTAGCAGTGTCTCCTATTGTAAAAAAAGAAGGTTAAGGATTGTGTATAAAATGTCCCATAAAATATAAATAATGCATCTGCTTCCCACATCAGACATTTTTACAATAAAAGCTTCCCTTATTTCTTTAAGTCTTTGTATCCTGTGTTGTTACACGGTCCAAAGGAGAGTTTAGCTACAGAGGAAGAGGTGAAGAGCTTTTAAATGAGCACACTTCACTCCTTTTTGCTGTTTTCACAGATATTGAAAACACCTAAAGGGATTTGGTTTTTCTGGGATATTTCCTTCTCCCACCTCTGCATGTATACCCTCCTCTTCCCTTGAAAGGAACATGTCCCTAAAGAAAATGTTTGTTTATCAAGTATTTGTTATGCAGGTTCATGCTTTCTCTGCAAGGATGTGTTTTAGCTTGAATTTAGCTTAAGGAAATGAGAGTCACGGAGTCACTTCAGGCATTTTTTTCTTCTGGCTTCCTGTTTCCCCCAAACAACTTTCAAACCCTTTGGTCAACTTTAACCAAAGCTAGGAAGGATCTCATGGTCTGAGGGAAATAAAGTTCTTAGGCATCTTAGAAATAAGAGGCAGTAGAGTAGATAAGACACCAGAGCTAGAGCCCCCGTGGAGATAAAGGCAGAAACATGAGCTCATATATATTTGTTTTCAGAGAACCACACAAGAAATAAATGCCATTAACAAGAACCTTTGATCAGAGCTCACACCTTACTAGGCTTGAGATAAGAGTTTGTATCTTATTAGGGATGTGATAAGGCACCCTTTGACACAAGTCATGGGAGCCAGGCATCATTTGTTCTCCTGCTCACAGTACTACTTGTTGCTTTGGTAAAGTGCAATATTTACTTCTACTGGGTGGTTTCTCAGCACTATTTAGGCTCTGTCTGAGCCAGCTGTCTTGCGGGGATATTTGGTGAGATGGGAGAGCAACCTGTGTTGCTGTTTCAGTGTTGCCTGAAGAGCAGAATTGCTAGGATCAGCCTTACATCTGCTGCCAAGCCTACAAGTGGTGAGGCTAGGTGACTCCAAGGCTTCTCAGGGAGATGCCAAATGGACCCATTCCTGTCCAAATGAGATCAATAGTGACTGAAAGTCATGACTGTCTGAAGGCTATTCAAACTCTATTTAGTGAGTAGGCAGTTTCATTTGGGAACCTATTTGGCAAATGGCCACTGCTATTGATACTTACTTAGGTTTGCCAAATCTTACCAGGAACGAGTGAGCAGGCATGGAAAATGTGCATCTATCTATCCCTAGAAAGTGAATCATATATCTTATTTCAGGAAGATCATGTATGTCTCCTTTTCCGTTGGTTTTTTTTTTGGTTTTTTTTTTTCCCCTAATGTGCGAAGCCTGTAAGTGACTTGGGGACCTCATGCTAAATGCCCCAGTGGGAAGAGTGGCAGAGTACCTTCCACACTCCTCTCCCTGCTGTGGCAGTCTTCTGGATTTCAGTGTTCCCTAACTAAATGTCACTGGCTTCCCATGTGTCCAGTATTTCAATATGGACAGTATATTACATATGTTCATTATGGAGAGTACTCTCCATACCCAGTAGTGGTGGAATAGGAGATATATTCTGTTTTCTGATATCTGGGATACTAATCATGCAGGTGATGATCTTAAGTGATTTAAGTATGTGTGCCTAGCAGTGTGGAACTTGGGACCTGCACATATTTTGTCTTCAGTAAATCTTTCCCCATTATCTTTTTGACATCTTTTCTAAACAGTAAATTCAAGAACAAACTTTGTTAAGCTCTTAACCCTAATCTTCCTTATAAATTGCAAAGGTCAAATTACCAATTACGATCTGTGTTTGTTTTCATGCTCTGGGTCTCAATCTTCACGCTTGCTTTTGCTCCCAGGGACTCTGTGAGGCTCTTAGTTAAGGTCAGGTATTGTACAAGCAAAGCCATTCATTCCTTTTCCAAAGACCTGGCATCTAGTTTAAAGAAGGCAAGGGAGTGCGAGAATATCTTGTACTTTGTAATGCCTAAGTGGCAGGTTTTGAGTCAAGGTTTACAGAAGGAGAAGTGAATTAATTTGTACAGGGTACCAGCTTGCTCTCTAACTCCATTATTTAAAACATGTTTTCTGTGCCCTCCAGAAGAAACCCAGTGGATAACCAGCTGCTTTGCATTTTTCAGGTGGAAGAAGCAGCAGAGTCATGCTGGTCTGAAGTGCATTGGGGGTTGTGGGACCATTGAGAAGGTACAAAAGAAGGTATGTAGGAAGGACCAAGTGTCTCTGGTCATGAATCATGTCTCTGGTAAGGGCTGAAAGCCTGCGGCAAATGTGATGTAAAGCCTTGGGGGAAAAGGTGTTGAAGTGACAAACCACAGGGATGACTTTAGTGGCAGCATTTTCAGAACAGCTTGCATGGGGAAGGATTGAAGACGGAGGAGACAGAGAAAAGATTGCAGCCATTCAAAGGGAAGAGAAATGTCCATTCAAAGAATTATGTCTCCTATTGCTTCTCTGTGGGATACTAGTTTAAAGCCTAGCAATACTTAAATGAAGCCTGTTTTCCTATGTCTCTCCCTGGTGAATTCCAGATTAATTCAAGCTTCACAAGGTTTCTCTTTCACTGAGGATACTGACATGGGCCCTCTCCTCTACCCAGTTGCTCGTTTTCAGTAGGAATGTAATTCATTTGAGACCTCCTGTCTTCTGCCAAACATGACTGCAATTGGCTAGGGGGTCAAAATTTATTAAAGGAAAACAGACAGTCACCTCAAACATAACATGATCACTTATTTCCTTATTAAAACATGATCAAAATAGCAAAACATTTGAATTAGTTCACCAGATTTTAAATATCAGTTCAATGCACCTTAATGAATTATGGACTGTATGTTTCACGTAAAAATAGAGCATATGTAACTACTTTCTCAAGTTAAAATATGCCAGAAGTGGCTTTTGGTGAACCAATAATTAAGAGAAGAGCTCTGAGAAATGTTGTTGATGTATTGTGCTGTTGGCTGATGTTTTGGTTCTCTTATTGGGGCAACAAACTGCTTCAGCCCTGGAAATGACTTCTCTGAGAGATGGTGGTACTTCTGAGGAGCAGATATTTGATCAGACAGTTTGAATATTTGAAAGCATACTCTGAGGTGTTTGGATTTGGTCATTTAAAAACAAAATCAATAGGCATGCATCTCTAGAGAATAGTAAACAAAGTTGGAGTCATTCGTAATTATTGGGATACAGCTCTGTCATCAGCTCCTTCTCTAGATACTATTACTTATAGAAATAATTATTATGCAGCATTTAAATTTGGGATGCACACGGTTCTTTAATTGGGGGATGAACTTGTATTTGGTGATCTGGATTCCTATCCTTACTCATCTGTCTATCATTTATAAAGATTATATATCTGGAACGTGACCTGTACATAATTACAATTATTTAAGTCACCAGCAGTATGCTGAAAAACTCGCATTTAAATCAGGGGTTGAATAATTAAAGCAATTAGTTAGAACTGGCTATTTGTAATACGGCTTCTTGAAAATGTGGAATAATTGCTAATCTTCTAGGCAGAGATGGACAGAACATCAGCCTGGTATTTAATTTTGTAAATATGAATTAGGTGAGGTGGTGCAGGTATGAAATCCATTTTTTCCCCCCAAATTTTCAGAGATCATATGAACTGGTAAATGATGTGCAACCCAATGGATTGGTTTAGACCATGGTAAATTTAGGATGTCCACATGAATCCTGAACCTATTAAAACATTTCCCTCTCTTGGCTTTCATAATTTTTATTTATAATCCTTAATTTGTGTTGTTGGGACACTGCCACTCAGAGAGTAACAGTCTTTCTTTCACACCCTGCTCTTCCACGCGCTGCTGCCGGTGCTTGTCCGTATGGCTGCATACAAGCTGCAGCACGGCAGGCTACCCACGGGCTCCACGCCTCCCTTAGCAAGCTCCCTGTTGATAATATTATTTCAGGAAGGTGTGAGGGAATATAACACCCACGCTCGGAAAACTCACCTCCCCGTCACCGTGCACTCGTTTGCAGGCTGCGGCTGGAGCAAGCACACCACGTGTGGGAGAAATCAAGAGGAGATCAGCTAGCGTGGAGAAAACAGACCCAGCCTCCCCTCCCTTCTCCCCAGCTTTGGCTGGGGCTGGTGAAGGGGCTCACTCGTCCCCAGCCCAGCCTGCTGGCTCTTTGCTTCCAGGTAGATGGCCCAGATAGGGCAGCCCTCCAGCCTGGTGTGAGCACCCTGCCTCTACTAGGGGTAAGGCGGGTGACTCAGAGAGAGATGTAAATGAGAAGGTGTCCAAGCAAGCCAGCCCTGATGGAGGAGAGGCTGCTCTCAGCCTCGCAGGGCAGTGGCTGGGTCTCTTACTCAGCGTTGTCATCAGGTGGTGATGGGTGATACTATCAGCATCTTTCCCAATTCGGTTGCTGAAAAAATGTGTCATGATACCAACAAATATCAATCGGCCACCCTTCAGGGAAAGGGCTGGGGACTTCTGAGGGCTGTGGTGGCACCAACACCTCCTCTTGCAGTCCCAGCCTGGGGATGGAGGGGGTCTCCACAGGCTGAGGTTTTGGGCGTGACCTGAAAGTCTTCATGGAGGATGGGTAGCTGTGGTACACATGCTGCCTAATGTCTTTTGTGCTTCTAGCTTTTCATTTCTCTCTGCAGCTGACCCAACAGGCTGCAACATGGACTGGTGAATTTGTTCTGTATGGTCAGGCGTAGAGGCTAGGATGTGTACTCGTTGCGCTGTGTGGAAGGTGAGCGTGCTGTATAACAGTCATAATTTTACACAGATTTTTGCTTTCTTTTTAAAAAATGTTGTGTTTCTGGAACTACATATCATTATACAAGATAGGTTGGTTCAATTATTAATTGAAAGCTCGGTTAAGTAATTTATTACTAGAGCTTAGCTTTTGTGCTTATATCCCAGGAAAGTTAAGAGGATACTGCCAAATTTTGTTCCCAGGAGCACACACGCATTTTCCAGAACTTGGATAATTGCTTTCTGTGTTTTTCCTATGTCTCTGTTCTGTTGAGGTTTTTTCCTCAAATCCCATTTTGATGACGCAGTCTACAACTGTAACTTGCATGGAAGTTTCACATGCTTAATGTTGGCCATATGAACAAAGCAGCATTGGTGGGACATTAACAGGACACCCAGCCCATCTCCCTGCCCCATGGCTTTGCCAAAGCAGGCTCTGTGCTTTCAAAGCCATCAGAACAATTCAGTGTCCTGTATGTGGGGGACAGCTCCTAACCAGTTTGGAGGTATTTTTAGAAGCTGATAAAATGATGTGTCATAAAACACCAACTGGACAGCTCAAAAGAGGAAATAAGAGTGGAAAGCACTTGAGAAACATTACTGTATTTTTAATTATCAGGCCTTTTGATGTTGGCAGCCCATACTTTGAGCAACGGGAATAATGGTTTAACTTCCTTTCTATTTAATGTGGTCATTTTATGGCTTACAGAAATGGCTTTTGCTGGTAACACCGTTTACGGCCGTGGCTCTGAGACACATGGGGCTGGCCCGGGGGGAGGGTGTTTCGGGCCACACAGCTGCCCCGGCAGCATGCAGAAGCATCCTTCCCGCAGTGGGCAGTGGGATGCCTCCCTGCCCACTGCCCGCCATGGGCAGCTGCCCTCCTCCTCCTCCTCCTGGCCTCGCTCCCTGCAAAGTGGCCTCTTGGTTCCCCTCCTGAATGTACGTGGGAGGCTGACAGTAGGCTTCTCCTGGCCCCAGTCCCAGCAAGGCTTTTCCCAGCTCCCCGCAGAAGTGGGGGCTGTGGGATGGCAGGGAGAGGGGAGGGTGTCTCGCCTCTGCTTTTATGGGGCCGTGCATCTCTGAAACCTGTCTCCTCGCACTGTTGTGCAGTGTTTCTTGCAAAGCACTGCTCACTTGTGCCTCTCTGCTGCTCTCCTGTTCATTTTAAAGGAGAAGTTGGCACTCATTAGTAATTATTGCTGTAGCAAAGATGCACTCCATGAATCTGGGTTCAACTTTCTCCATTATTAGAGGAGAACAAGAACGGTGCTGGTGAGCAGCTATGCCTGCACTCGCTGGTTTGACAAACTGCAACTCTGTCTGGGCTGTAAAGCATATTGATTTTCACAGGAAGCATGCCTTCACCCCACAGAGTCCACCGAAATTTCAGCTTGCTGGGGCTGAAATGTTCCCACATATGGTATTGGCACATAAATAGCCATCTGCTGAGCCAGCAAGGGAGTCTGAGCCCTCTGCTCCTCTGCTGACTCCTGAGTGAGTGGGAGGTTCTCTTTGGGACAGAGCAGGGGATTGCAGGTGCACCCTAGAGCTTGCTAGCTGGGCTGGGAGAGGACCACCTTTCCCCCAAAAAAAGAAAAGAAGGAAGCAAGTCCAAGTTTGTGGAAATAAATGATTTCATTACAAATGGGAGTAGGGTCTCAGGGGTGCAGAGGTACCAAAATATACAGGAATGCAGAGGTCTAAAATTAAAGCAAGGTTTTATCATCTTCTACATTATATACTCAAGATGGATGAGTCAACCTATTCTCACTGAATTTGGCCAGTCCATGCCTATTGAAGGTCTGGCCCTGTGGATGAAGTCTAAATGTATTGCTAATTTTTATTTTTCTCCATTACAGTCTTGATGGCCTCGGGTAGGACATGCTCAGCTCTTCAGATAAAGGAATCTTCACTCAGTTTTACTTCAGATTTTTTTCACATCACTTACACAACAAAGAAAAGAAAGAGTTAATATTTTTTTCAGTTGAAGTTCTTGCCTCTTCATGAGTTAAACCTGCTAAGAAACAAAGTATGATGGCTGTCCACAGTATGCTCCCTGTTCAGTATGACAGCTCATGAGTCAGCACAGGGAAAGACCATGATACTCAGTAGACTCCCAGCTTGCCATGGACCATGGAGGTCGTCCTTAGGATGTAGATTTCTCCATCACAGTGTGGAAAGAAGCTTGGATAAAACAAGCAGTTCGGTTTCCCTTGCCACTGACAGCAGAAAGGGTGCTCTGAGGTGCTGACAGTCAAGGAGATTCACATTCATCCCCAGAGCTCCATGGAGCCTCAGCAGGAAGGATAATAGTGAAAGGATGATATTCCTGTGTAGGCAACTTGCCCAGAGAGGGAATTCAACTCCTGGAAGAAAGCTGGGGAACAGGGGTCTGCAAAAAGGCTCTGAGAAGTTGCCTAGATACAGGTTCCCTTGTCCATACATCTTTTCCTGAGAAAATAGGGCTATTCTGCGATTGCAAGAACAATGGCACAGATATGCTATGTGTGTTTAGCACTGTGCTAGATACCCTATATGGCAGAAGAATTTCCAGGTAGCAAGGTAGTCAGCTTTACAGACCCTTTATGTTCTTCCAGAAGTACAAAGGGGCTGCAGCTGTGGTAGAAGATGGACTCTGTCTTAATCCGAAGGAATCATCCTTAAACTAGGAAGTGCCATCACTCCAGCAGAGCAATATGACTGCTTCACTGCCTCTTCATTATTAAAAGTACAGCCCTGGGGATGACAGGCCAACATAGACTGGGAGTGATACATAATGGAGAAAATTACCTGTTTCAAGAGAGTCTTTCCCCAGTGATGCAGCGAAAGACATCTGCCACGGCAAAACTGTAACCTCTGGAGAATTCCTCCGTGTGCCACTAAATACAAATAATGCTCCACCCTGAGCATTCACATCTCTGTATTTGTAAACATTCTTAGCATATCTCCTCGTTGGGATACATACAAGCTGTACTGTACTAAAATGCTGTTATATTACTGCTGGCTGATGCAGTTCATCATACTTTTTGTTGTGTTTCACTTGTTTTGATTGTCACCAAATAACTTTCAATGAGACAATCTTTTTTATTATGATAGCTGGTGAATATTGTGTTGGGGGGAAATAAAATTTTAAGTGGGAATTTTCTAATCAACACCACAGTCCTTTGTTGTTTGTAATCTGGAAGAAGACAACACACAAATGAAAAAGGACTGGTAGATGGATGAGTCAGTGTTAGTGTGTGATGCTTTTGAAAGAAATACTTCTTATGTAAACACCTGGGTGATGTGATGAAATTTACTACATGTACTTGTGATAAATGAATTTCTTAAATACTGTTTGAGTCTGAGAAAAAAATGGAGACCCTCTTCTAGTGCTATAGTATTAGTGGAACACATCTTTCAGATCTTCCATACAAGCCAAGACAGAGATTTTAGCATGGTTTGGGGTGGGTTTTTTTTCTGAAATGGAAACAATTTTTAAAACTGTGTAAGTGCTCATTCATGCTTAGCTATGTGTAACTGGATATAGAACAGTAATCCTGGCAATGTTTTTTCTTTCCCTCTAAAATGCATATTTTCCATTAAGTAGTGTAGCTAATGAATGTTGCTACTTGCATGAAGCCTTTTTTCCAGGTTACCAATGAATCACTTCAGGCTGTGACCTTATCTGATCTTGCATGCTCAACAGGGCTGAGACTAATCAATAATTGGTGAGATTTCATCACAGAGACCAGGGGTGCTGCAGGAAGCAGTTTGGTGATTAAGTCGTTGACACTCTTTCTCTCAACCATTAATGAAACTCTGTCCCATCAAAGCCCTAATAGGACTCCGCAGCCTTTCAGATGGGATGGAAAATTGAGATCTTCACTGCTCATCATTCATAACTATCTCAAGGCATTTTTTTATGTGTGAGTGCGAGAGGAGGACTATTCATCCAGGCAGTCCTGGCCAAATTCCAGTTTTGATAATTGTTTTCTGCCTAGCTTCCTTCGGTTTCAATTTAGACTGTTATTCTTCTTTGTTTCCTAACCCAAGGTGTTAAGCTGCTGGTATGAGTGCTTCCCCGGCCAGGGCTGGGAATGCTGCCTGGCGTGGGGGGGTGTGTGGTTGTGGTGCAATTCTGCTACCTCTAAACTTTATTGAGTATTTTGACATCTTCTCAAGGGACTAGCTCTGTGAACGACTGATAGCGTCATGTGGAAACATCTGGACAGGGCGAGATTTTCAGCCTCCTGGGCCGGAAAGACTTTAGCTATTGAGGTGCACAGATGTAGCCTGATCTGCAGTTTGATGTTTAGATCATAGGCAAAACTCATGCTTTTTTTTTCCCTGTGAAAACCTCTGGGAATTATTAGTGTTGGTGTTAAGGTCCTCTGTAAAACACGGAGGGAATGTCTGAATGCCTTTCTTGTTTGTTTGTCTGTCATATGTGTAAAGACAGCTTGGAAAGCTCCTGGTGTTTGTTGTCAGTGGCATTCTCTGAATGCCTCCATCTCTCTTCTCCTGGAGAAACACAGGAGATTTAGCAGCTGATCTTCTGCCCCACCTCCCCACTTCTGCTGCAGCGCTGCTCCTCCAGGGACAGGGAAAGTATCTGGGACATTGCTCTGGGTTAACAGGGAATTGGGGCTCTGGGGAGGGCAAAGACTTGATACTCCTGGAATCTCTGAGAATCACAGACTCTGTTCACAACCAGTAATATGTGCTGCTGAAGTGAGCACTAGGTTTTAGAAAATCAGTGTTCCCCCTCCCATCAGGTAAACCAGTCAGGTTATTAAAGTAATTCACATGGTTTCTGTGCATCACAGGAGAAACCAGTTCCAGTTCCCCACTCCTCCTTTCCCAGTCCAGCTGCTGTTTTTGCCTGGCTTGCTTCTTTGCAGCAAGAAAATTCAAAGGGGTAGGAGGAGAAACTGACTTTCTTGAGCTGGGGCTAGAGCTGCTCAGACAAAGCCAGATGAAGTCAGAGCAAAATAAACCTATCAGAATCAGATTGGCTCAAACTGGTGTGAAAGGTTATAATTTCTGCAGAGAAAATGAAAATCCTACACCTCTGGCTGAAGCCTGTGATATGGATGCATGCCTTCTCTGGGCTGCATCTTTGCCAAATGGAGCTCATCACTGCTTTCCCCATTCAAAATTATCCCTTGTCATATCTCCTGGTGGACCTGTTCCTTGGGCAGGGGTGGGAGGACTAAAACATGTTTTCGTCAAAATGAGCAGGTTGCCTTGCGCAACAGACAGAAGGTCTTTGCTAACTGGATTCACGTAGTCCTCAAGGAAGATCTGCCTCGCTCTCTAGAAGCTTCAACACACTTCATCTTGAGCTGTGACCTGACACTTCTATGTCTTAACTTTCCTTAGGATGCCTCACAGATAAACTCTGAAAGGCAGATTCTGTTTTTTTTTTTTTTTCAGCTGAAGTAACTCCCTAGTGTGGCGGAGGGCTGGTCCCTCCTGCGTCAGGCAGCATCAGGCAGCGTCCATAGTGCGGGAGCACTGCTGTGGCCAGCCTCTCGCCAGCTGTGCTGGGTGGATAAAACACTGGGCATCCCTGTCCCTCAGCCTCCGAATACCTCCCTACAGGGTCATCCTGTTGGGCCTGTTTGGGCACACATTGTTTTGCAGGGTATTGTTAACTGGAGAGTCCCAATGGAAATTTTTGTTGCCATGTCCTACATGCTGCATAAACATATGAGGAGAAATAGACCCAGAAGAGCTGTAAACAATGAAGCCTAAGAAAGGTCACAGCTCCCCAGCTATGCCACAGTGACATGACTGCACAGGCTGCGGGCAGCACTGAGCTCCAGCAGAGCAGGCTTACATCTGCCTTTACATGGCCACGTAAAGGCTGGAGCTGTGAGAGGCAGAAAGCAGTGTGCTGTGTCTAGATGGGAAACTGAGGCAAGGAGGTTAAGCAACTTGGCTGTCTGCCTGACGGAGCTGAGAAATGAGTCTGGACTTCCTTCCAGTATCCCTACAGCAAGCCCTCCATCGTAGCTACTAGGGTCTGAAAATGATCAGCTGCCTGAACTGGTCCCAGGTGCTCAGGACCAGTTATTTCCTGGTATGAAATCTCCTGTAGTTTTAAGTCACAGCTTTATTTTTAGATCAGCTCTACCTCAGCCATAATTACATTTGTACCAATCAAGTATGTGGTAATGCTCATAGGTCTCTGACTAGTTCTTTAGTGTAAGAATTAATTTGTGGGTTTGGAAAAGGCAGAATGGCAGGTGTTTCATGGTAGCATGTCATTGAGGTTTCACGTGCCCCATAAGGCTACTAAGAGGTGATGTCTCAAGAGAAGATAGCAGCAACAGTGGGCACTTCATTGAAGAAGCGGTGGTTCAGGGTCTTTCTGTACCCTCTAGTTTCAGAAGGGGTCCTCTGGTGCTGACCAGATCTTAGCCCTAGCTCTTGACAGGGAACACATTTTTAATGCTGCTTTATTAGAGAGTCAGAAGCATTTGTGGGATTGGTGTGGGAGTACAAAATTGTTTTCTGATGAGGAATTGAGTCAAAGTTTGTTGGCATCTCATGTAGTGGCTGTTTATACGTAAACTTGAAACCAAACCAAGCAAAAGGAGTGAAACCATCCAAGGCCTAAAATGTCATCTGGCGGTGAGGAGCACTGCAAATACCAGATTAGGAGAGCCCAGAACCAGCTGGCTGCTGTTTGCGCTGAAGTGAGTGCTCACCAGACTTTCAAAAGCTGACCACAAAGCCTTTCTAAGCTCACTTGCCTAAGCTCCTATGGTCACTGCTACTCACTTTAAGATCACAAGCAAGCATGAAAGGTGCTTCTGTTCAGCTGTGGGAAAGAAGGCAGGGAAAACAGCACAAAGTCAATAGTTTTAGACTCCTTTCTCCTGCGGTCCACAGTGAAGACCTGACTTCTGCTCCCTCTGGAGTCAGCTGCAAAGATTTTGCTGGTTTTCAGCAGGTCTAGAGTGAAACCAAAGTATAATGACAAGACACAAAGGCTATATTAAAGACTGACGCATGCTCCCCGAGAAAACAGCTGTGGTGGTTTAAAAGGTTCTTGCCTCTTCTGGTTGTTTTGCTGCTACTCCTCTGACAGAGGTTACTGCTCTGAAAATGGTGCCAGCAGAAGGGAATGTCAGACCATGCTTTGCTTCACAGCCTTCGTATAACCCCACTTTCCTGGGAAACCAGCCTGTTTGCAGTTGCAGGCTGTGAACTGGAGCAGGCAAGCTACTGAGTCACACAGAGGCATGGCTTCTGGCACCTCCACGCTGGGGGGCAATCTCCAGCAGAAGGGTGGGCCAACCAGATGGGGGTGATAAGAAACCCACAGCAGCAAGGTTTGTCAGGGTCATTGTCAGAGCTTGTCATTATCCATTGTTCCCTTTATTGAATGCAGTTGTGCCTACTGCATGTCTCCATATTCATTATGACTTAAAAATTAGACCCGAAACACAATGGGTAGAGCTTGTTGATCAGGAAGTGTTTCTTTTTATACATTAAAATACATGAACCTTTGTTGTTGTAGCAGCAATATCCTGATGCACTTGCTGTGATGATGGGTAAAGGAAGTTTCATTCTTAATATAGCTAGTCTCACACTAGAAACTTAACACTTTGAGGTCTGGATGTAACCACCACATCTGAAATCTCAGCTATCATCAGGAAGGATGAGTTTTAAAAGCCAACTTTGAAAGATCGTCATTAAACCAAATCTTATGCAACTTTGGACTCAGAGAAATCAGTATTTGCACATATGTGATTCCAGTGACTTTGATGGAGCTGTTTCCCAGTATAAGTAAAACAGAAGTGGAAACAACAACTACAAGCAAATATGTCTTTGCACTGTACTTCAGACAGATCAGTAATGTAACAGCTCCTGTATAGTGTAGCTCTGTCTCCTTTAATATTTTTGGGGTTTTGTTTTGTTTTGTTTTGTTTTTTCCTTGATGTTACTGTAACTTAGTTTCTTCAGCTAAAAATCTCACAGCTCTTGGCATCCTGCCCCATGACATTTACCTGGAGCTCTTGCAACCTTCTGTGACATTAGTTTTACTGTTGAGCATGTCATTGATCTTACCCCGTCTCAAATGTGTTTATTATATATTTCATTATGGTTCTTTCTAAACACTGTTATTTGCTTATCTCAGGAGGGCTCTGCAATATATATCTTCATAAAGTTTCTTTAGTTGTATACAACATGACTAGGGGCTATATGGTTTTGATCCTCACAAAGTGTAGATCAGAACATCCAGGACAAAGAGAGGGGGAAAAGTATGGAGAAAAGTATTAAAGACAATTGCAGGCTGTGTTGTCTTTGTGAACTTAGTAGACTGCATAGGTTTTTATGTATTTCTTTTCTTGTAGTGATGCTTTTGCCAGCTGGTTAATTTACAGTCAAAAACTTAAAGCGTCCAGTAGTTCAGCCTCTCACTTCAAGAAGCCTTCATGAATCATACTAATACGGTCCGTGAAAATTCACTTTAGATGAGAGACTATGGGGTAGAGGGACTGGGAGATCTGTCTTGGTACTCATTTATTAGCTGTTGGTCCCACCCCAGTGGCAGGGACTCCACCATAATAAAGTTGAAGACCTTAATTCACATGAGGTGGATGGAATGTATAGCAGACTACCTACAGAAAAATACAATCAACATTGTATATGGTTTAGGGTGGGTGCATTTATAGGAAGAGGAATTTTCTCCACTTGTCTCCAGGAATCTGAGACAGTTTCATTTTTCTAATAATCAAGCATGGTCAGTGAATAGCATAAACATCACAGCTGAAGTAATACCTCATCACATACCATGAAAAGGATGAAGATATTTAGATGACACATAAATACAATAAGTTTTCATCCACAGTATACAGTGAGCTATTTTCAATGGAAAATCAAGGCTTTCAATGCAATTCATTTAGCACTTGCCTTTTAACACTTCCTCAAAGTCAATTACAGCAGAAGACATGAAGCTCACTGTGTTCCTTCAAACTGAGACACAAAATAGCCAAGAACTTCTGCTATGAAGCAATAAAACCCCTCCAGGACTAAAAATGCAACCATTTTGTACTAAGACATGGCTTAAGGGCTTTTCCAGTCTGCTGTCAAATAAAGGGTACGTCTTCACTGCTGATTTAAATGCAGTGTAATTAAGTAAAGTTTTGTTTGTTTTGATGTTTTTCCCTCCCAAGTCACTTTAGTGGGGGTAAAAGCATACCCTCCATGAAATGAAATGTGGGCAGTTGGGTACACGCTGGTCCTGCACTCAAACATATATTGTGCTAAGGTTGCTGAGGGGTTTATCCTGGGGGTCTCTGCAGGAATTTAACTCATTTTATGAATTTTTACAGGGGTATTATCTCAGCACACAGGGTAGCTGGGGGAAGTCATTAATGACTAGTACCCAGAAAGAACAAGGTTGCCAAAAATGTCCTGTTAGCAATTGAAACTGTGTGCTAGCTAAAGCTTTAGCCTATGCTTCCTGCAAGGAAGCTAAGATTAGTTTAAGAGGTACTAAATGCAAGTAAAGATCTTTATATCTAAGTGGGCCTCAACAGAAAGGCAACACTCGGGCTATATGTTTTGCAGAGAGGACAATCCCTGAGTATTTCTTTCCAAAGTACTTACTTTTGTTTCATTTGTTAATGGCTTCACTGGAATTCCCTTTATAATCAGATTTTGGGGGAATAATAATACCAAGGAAAAGCCAACATAAGCAACCTCCCATCCTGTCCTTTACAAATAAAAATTAAAAATAAAGTCCACCAATAACAGTTTGTTCTTTGGTAAGGGGCTAATGGGATACAGAACTTGGCATGCTGAAACAGCAACTGGAATGAAGATATTATCATAAAAATCACTTAAATCTTGACTTCATTAAAACCTATTTAATAGGATCAACATTTTTTTCCTGGCCAAAATTTCTTAAGTTATGTAATAAACTCTGTGTGCCTTCTCCTCCAGGGTTATTTCCACACTCCATTAACAGGCTATAGCAGGTTTTTAAAATATGCAGCATGGTATGGTGTGTACCTGGGAACAAGGAACAGAAAGTTCTTTTAAAGATTGTATGTACATATGTCTGTAGGCTGCATGAGCTTGCCTAAACAATTCACACCATTATCAAGAAGATCTTGGCAAAAACAAGAGAAAAAGAGGTTCAGTAAGTTACATAACAAGCACATATCTCTTTCCTTTTTAAGCAATGGCTGCTTGCACTTAACAAGTTATATTTCAAGCATTTCATAAAAATTGCTAACAAAATCAATTCCTATGGCCTCTTCAGGAATGGAATTGATTACATGTAGGACAGTAAAACATTGGTTTCAGTTGCCTAATCTTCTGGGTAACTCCAGATATTTATATTCCTGGAGATTTCAAAATTTGTATTTATAAATATCTGATCGTAAGAGGTAGATACAGAAAGCATTAAGTTAGGAAGAAAAGTGGAAGGGCAAATAGTATTCTTTTTTCCTAGGCAGAGACAGACTTGACTGCACTGTAACTTTAAGGAGCAATCGACCTGGAAATCTCCCCAAACAGCTACTGAACATGCACAGATCCTGTATTTCTGGATGTATGTGGCTATTTCAGAATACGGTCAGATGATCAGATGTGTTCACAGGGTGGGTGGGTGGAGGTGGGGGTGTCAAGAGTTCCAGCCTGGCCACCTTCCCCAGAAAGCTGTACTCACTTTAGGAAGCTTTTGCCACTTATTTCTTCACCTTCAGATGCAGCAAACCCAAGATTTCTATTAAAAGTTACAGAAATGGTAAGAAATCGCCTAAATGCTTACAGAAATTTTCCACCTAGAGGACCGACAGGTGTTGAATATGACTCAAATTCCCAGGTCAGTGAAGGTTTTGACCTAAGCGTTTGTTCCCTTGTAGAAGCAATGCCCCACTGCAGGGGGCCAAAAGGCCAGCCAGGTGACAGTGGAGACCCAGAGCTGGGTGCAAGACGGGGGCAAGCACACACTCCGATTTCCTCCATTGCATCCTCCCTGCTCCTGGCAGTCGCTGCACAGGGACTTCCTGGCCCAGGGGCCGTATTGGTGATTTTGTGTTTAATAGCTCATGGTGGACTTCTCTTCCATGAATTGCACTAATCTCTCCAGTTATACTTCTGGCTTCCGTAACATGGTAGTGAGTACCACAGTGTAGCTATGCGCTTCAGGAAAAAGTGTGTGTGTCTACGCACTCATGTGTGCATGTGTTTTAAACTATTTCTTCTTCTCTCCCCATCTTGCAGTGTGAGAAACAAAGGAGGTATGTCCCATGTTTGCCTCCTCACAATCACTCAGGCTGTCATGCTCTCTCACTCGAACGAGCTGTGTCATCTCTTGTGCAAGCCACAGGCTTCTCAGCTACTGATAGCTATTTTTACCCAATTTGCATAGAAGCTGAACTTCTCTAATTCTCTTTGATGCTGATACAAAAAAAATCAGAGATGTGGGTGCATTTATATTAACATACCTTGTTTTTTATTACTTTGGCTGATATGTCTGTCTTGTGCTTACTCCTCAGCAGTGCTGTACTTTGGTTCTATCAATGCCATTATTTTCCTCTGATAATGTAAATTGCCTCTGCTCCTTTAAGCACCATCTTAGAATAACATCTTTGAAAAATGCAAGGCAGGATTGATGGGAGTCTATCTTTTATGTGCTGAGTTAGCAACTCTGCTAGCCAAGGCAAGAAAGCTCTGGAAACAAAGTGCTTTGTCCAGAGGGGAAGTCTTTTCTATCCCTCTCCTGCAGTTAAGAAATGGTTTTTGTGGAGTTACAAGGAAAGTCACTTATACAACCTATGGTCAGAAAGCTGGGCTGGCATGCTTT
Organism: Falco biarmicus; assembly: GCF_023638135.1. Taxonomy (NCBI): domain Eukaryota; kingdom Metazoa; phylum Chordata; class Aves; order Falconiformes; family Falconidae; genus Falco; species Falco biarmicus. Next base: position 78,069,878 of record NC_079289.1, on the reverse strand, counting down.
TGGATGACTGGAAGTAGAAAAAAAGTGGTGGTGGTGGTGAAACTGAAATTTCCCAGCTGACCCCAAAATGAAAACCTCCCATTACATTGGCACTTACTGCGTGGCTACTGTGTAATTTGGTTTTGTACTGACTCTTTAAATTGAGATTATCTTTATGTCACTGTAATTTATTTGTATATGTGTTTTCTTGTGGAAAATGCATCAACGTCACCGCTCTCATATGCCTGGAAATACATCCCCCAACACCTTTCCACAGCTCTCCATGGAGACCTGTTCTGCTTCACTCCATGACACTGCTCTCTACTCTGCCCGTATTTAGGGGATCAAGTGGTGCATCCACCTTGCTCTGCGGAGAGTGGCTTTCCATCCTTTGGCTGTTGGGCCTAGGTGGGAGAGAGTGCCAGAGGCAGCTCAGTCAGACAGGCTTGTGTGGGTGGCAGGCAGCTCCCAGCTTGGACAGGTCTCCATACAGGTTCCTGGCATTTTGTTGTCTTGGCAGTAGGACTGGAAACCCCATTGATACCAGCCAAATACAGTTCCTTCTTCTGCCTTGATGACAAACATACTGTCTCGCTGTGAAAAACAGAAAGAAGTGATGCTCTAGGGATGATGAACTCCATCTAGCCCAGACCTGCTGATGTTGGCACCTTCAAAAATGGGGGGAAGCCTGACAGGCAGACTTGTTCTGCATGTGTGCAGTGACTGTCTGGAGGGATTTCCAGGTCAGCAAAGCACTGTGTTGTCTTTGCTGGGTATGAGCTAGTGGTTTTTAATTTTTATTTTTACTTCATGCCTGACAATCTTGAGGAACTTTCCAGAATACATGTTTTATACCATAGTCTTGATCTGGATGGTCAGTTGCCTGTGAACCAGCATCTCCATGATCTTCTGATCATTCCTGTAAACGATCTGTGAGTCAGTGAGTGTGTCTGTGTGTCTATGTGGGACATGCAGGACAAACTGCATTCTGCAGAAATTCTGTAAAGATTACCCGACTGATCTCCTGCAGTCTCTTCAGAAGGGATGGGATCCAGGAATCGCCTGCCTACTCATGAGCTGTCCTTAACAGAACCTCAGTGAGCTCCCCCAAAAGTCCACCAAAGTCTAGCACTATGAGTTCTTTTGTACAAACACACTTAAATATGTGGTTTGGTTTGTGTAAGTGAAGACTTATTTCACAACTACAAGAAAAAACCTGATATGACAGAAGACTGGAGAGCAATTTCTTTGATTGTTTTGGAGGCTTTTGTGGGACTGTTCCCAGGCTGTAAAGCATAGTGGTTACCTGCTACTTTGGAATACTGGCTTTGATAAAGGCTTCCGATGCAAGTTCTACACTGTGTTTTTACGCATTCCAGCACAACAATGGCATGATTGTGTGTCCAGTATATTCACCTAATGAAAAGGTGTAAATCTCATTTCCTTACTGATCAGAATTTGGTAGTCAGTAAGCTATTTTAATGATGCCTTATTATCTTTACTTACATGGAAACAAGAAATAAATGAGTACATGTAACACAAAAATGGAATAAAGTGTTTAGCATGCATAACTTTGCATTAGTATAAATGCAAGGAATAGTATAAATGCAATAAGAGTATATAAAAGTACATATGTGCTTATATGCATATGCTTATATACATGTAAGTCTAAATGCATTAGATATATTTATATAAAAGAACATTTGATATATAAAAATATTAGACATATTTACACTCAGAAAATGCTTAATTCATCTGAAGACTTAAATAAATCCCTACATAGCACTTTTATTGACAATAAAGGTTGATTTCTGCTTCTGATGTGAAAGTGTGAGAGGACCAGAGGACTCGTCTTAGATTGCATCTAGATTCTGCTGTTGTAGAAGGGAAAGAAACTGTCCTTGGTGTGTGCAGCAGAACATGTAATTGATTCCCAAATTCTTTACTTTGTGAGTGTGGGTTGCTTATGTAAACTCCCTGTGCCCTTGCGTGCAGCATTGCTCCCCAGCTTCCACTCTCATCACACCACAAGTACCTTGCAGCGGAAGCACAATGCCCTGCTCCCCTAGCCCTCATCGGCACTTTGACCAAAGGATGTCCTCATGACATTGCTATGTCAGGCAGTCTTCATGGGGATGCCAACAGAGCTGCTGCCTTGTCCTGCTCCCTGCGCAGGATGAACGCTTGCTTGACCATCCCCAGTGTGCATCCTGCCTTGCAGGGTCTGTGCTGTGCAGCGCTGAGCACTCCCGTGAGCCTGCAAAGAGAAGGATCCCTGCCTGGGAGGTTCTTGATCACATGTCAGCTTACCAAAGTGCTCTTTCAACTTCTTCAGTGAAAATGAATGGCCCGTTGTCTGACACATTCTGGAGAAGCAAGAGTTTTGTTCCTCCTGCCCTCAGCTGTGTTTTGGAGCATTGCCTGATCTGGTATGTTAACGTCCACAAACTCATCATGAATCTTTGCCATCATTCTTTCTCTCCTCCTATCCTTCCTCCTTCCAGCCCCCATCCCCAAACTCCCTTATTTGCAATTATAGTCATCTTTAGTGAGGAGCAATGGCTTTTTAATTTTCCACCAGAAAGGGAAATGTACAATTATTATGCAAAACAGCTTTCTTTTAATTCCCCAAAATTTCCGGTGTACACTGTAATCAGTCATTTTCTACTGTACGTTTTACTGCCTGAAATGGTAAGCCTAGACCATTAGAAAACCATAATAAATAATTCAGCGGTTTCCTTTCAGCTTCATATTCTATTTTGCTGAATATGTTTGGAGGTGTAAATATCTGTCTGGAGGGGGATAATTTTAAGTTTAGTTTTCTAATTTGATTAAGGAAGTGGTGCCTGCCTGTTTCATCTACAGGCAGGAATTTGAGTGCACCAGGGAGATGCTTAGATATCTGTGTAGGTGTGTTTAATATGTTCTGCCTAATTGTATTTCCTTTTCACTAAATAAGAAAAGTTGTAATGCAGTGGGATTAATCTTCCCATTTCCCCCCACCTCCTTCTTCCCGGTTTTAATTGTCTTGCTCCTCACAGCCACAGCGGCATGCCCTGGTAATGGATTTTGGTGAATCAAGACACATCCTGGCATGGATGACTGTGGCCAGCACAGGACTCCAGCCCAATGGCTTCATCCAAGTGGCACCTGGTGGGTAGTCCAGGGGTGGAACCACAGAGCTGGATTCAACCCCAAAGCTGCACATGAGTTCCTCATCAAACGTGATGCTTTGCAAGGGACACACTTGAAAACTTTTGCACTGGTTTCACTGCCTCTGAGAAAGAAAGAAGAGATACCTGCATCAAAGTGTACAGCGTGCTCTCTCCATCTCACGAGTAAAGGAGGGACCACATTACATGAACAAGTCTTTAATGAAAGCAACTTTCTTCTGTTTCCATATGGAGTTGTGGCTAGCAATTCACTGTAACAAAAGAACAGATTTCACTTAGCAGCTTTTTGGAAATGTTTTAACATATCTTGAAGAGGTGAATGTGGTAATTCATTAGAAAAAAAAGGCCATGTGATATGTTAAAAAAAGAGAGAAAACACAGTGCATAGCTACATAGAAGTACAGGTGGGCTTAAAATTGTGATTTTTTTTTTCTTACATAAGCTAAGGATTCTTGAGTTTGTTTTCAGAGCCCGTGAGATGAATTTGCTTTATCTTTTCAAGGTATTCTTTGAAACCATGGCAGCTCTAAACCCCAGGTCTTCAAACAAAATATGAAAATGAAAATCCTCATGCAATCTCTTGGTTTCTGTAACTGGAACTTGAAGGGGAGTGGGTAAGACAGCAAACATTGGCAATGAGGTTGCAAATGTTGGCAGTGCTCTTCTGTGCATGGTAGGAGGGGCTGTTGGTGTGGGCAGGCACCTTCCACAAACTAATCCTTGTTCACCTTCTTTTTGCTTCTGCAGAAATTGAAAGGGCAGGTGTGCCTAGCCCTAGTTTCTGATTTTGCAATTCATATTTAGCTATGTGGTCCTCATTCTGCTGCCATCAAAGTATGCAAGGTTTATTGGATTATATGTGTTTTCTAATCTTCACTCTCTCTGCTTCTGTAGACAACATGACCCCAAGTAATTATTTCAGGTTTTGAAACATAAAGGTGAAAAACAAAGTTTGTAGTGATGTTACTGATACCTGAGCCTACAGATTACTCATACATACAAAACAGTTTTGCCCAATTCTTATTTTAAATTCTGTAGCCTTATGAAGCAAAATCCTATTAATGCACACTCAGGCTTCTCCCCAAACCATCTTGAGCTTTTCTGAGACAAAGTAGTGCATTAATTTGCAACAGGTGAAGTGGTGAGGCCATCACAGACAGCATCCAATTTGCATCCCATCTACTCTGCCACTCCTGCTCATGGGAGAGACTATGTAGGGCTGCCTTGTGGCTGAATAATCCAATTTTACTTACATGGCTGAACCTGTGCTGTGCCCAGTTTAGCAAGCTCCATCCACACTGCAGCTTGATGCTCTTGCCGATTGAACAGGAGAAAGACTATTGCCTTCTCCCTCCATTTTCTGTCTTCGGTGCCTGTACTGCTAACAAGCTAGTCACTACTAACCCTGGGTAAGTTCCTTTTTGAAGAGTAATTAAAACATGCCTCAATATTGCCCAAAATGTAAAGAAAGTCTAAATCAGAGCATTTTGGAAAATGCCCAATAATACTGCAGGAAGAATATTTTCTTTCTTACTCATCACCAGGTTATTGGAGGGCCTGGAGGCTCAGGGAATTTGTGACCCTGAGCCCCCACTTACTTCTGTCCCCAAGTACTACACTATTTTTTGCTCCCATGTTTCAACACTGATGATGGCTCCTACCTTCTTGAGTTCACAGGGACAAAATGTTAACAGGAAAGCATGGCATTCCTCACCCAGGATAACCCATCCTGGAGATTAATGTGCTTTTTTTGGAAAGTGTGCTTGACTCCCTACAGCCTATGGTGTGTTGTTTCCAGCCCTTTCATTTCCTTAGCAAGTATGGCCAAAAGCTAATTAGCTGGGCACCTCCACCTGCTATAGCCTTATTTAAAATAAATCCTTCTGAGCACCTTTTGTAAGGAGCCTGGGCCCGTTTGAGGTGTGCTCCAAACACCCTTGGCAGGTGCAGTGCTCCAGGGGATTTAAGCTCAGTGTCTGCAGACCAGTGGAGTTTAAGTGGAAGCTAAAGGCACCAGAGTGAGGCAGCACTTGGAGTGGGGGACACCTAGAAAGTTCAGACCAATTTGAAGGACAGGCATCCTGTCTGGGGGAGGGAGGCGAAGTGCGGAGGAAAGTTCGATTGGGCCATAAGCTATAGCTGGGCTTAAATTCTTTTTGAAGTCAGTCCTTTGTCAAGGGATGGTTCACCCTACAGCTTTTGGCAGGCTCTTGAAAACACCCTGTTTTCTGAGGAAGAGAACTTCCTTTAAGGACTCACCCATTCCCTCTCATAAACCTTTGTATTTCTTGGTTCTGCATAAGGATCGAAACGAGACATGCAGAAGCACCACAAAAAAATGCAACTGGAGCATTCTTGGCAAGACTTGGCAAGTGGAAACAGAGACAAGGGACCTGATAGGCTTCCAGACGTGTTCTGCAGACTCAAGAAGTGCAAGTGGTTGGATAAGCATCTGAACTTTTGTATGTTTATCTGCACTGAAGTCGAACTCCAAGCCATTTCAGAGTTTACCTAGCAGTGGCTAATAATTACTAGAACACTTGTTAAAATTGGAAAGTAATCTCAATAGTGAATTAATTCACAAAAAGACATAGACAACCCCCCTTATTTAAATCATGCTGGCCCAGCAATTTGAAGCAGACATTCCTGTCAGCAGACAGTCTAGAAAAACCTTTGAAGGAAAAGAAAAAAAATATTACTAATTCTCCTCTGCTCTAAAAACTGTTGGGGAACTATGATGCTGAAAAAAAAGGGTATTTGATAAATAAGAAAGCAGTAGACCTGATTCTAGTTCTTGTATATCTTTGTATGTCAACGGCAATACTATGAAGTTACCTGCTGTAGTGACGTGAAGCTGGTATAAGACCAGATTTTGCCTGACATTTCCAAAGATGGAGTTATATTATCAAAAAAAGGGCAGTAAATAGAGGCTCATTACTGTGAAAAATGTGTTTAGGATCCTGCCTAGGAACAACATGGTCAGCTTTCTCAGGAAGATGCATTATTTAATTAAATAAATAAAGCTTTTTTGGTTATGTAGGCTCAGTTGTCATTTACTACCTCTTTAGTGACGTTAAACTTTAACGTGGTAACAGTGTGGTGAGCAGAGAGAACAGTTTCCACCCACATGGATAAATATTGATCTCTGTGATAAAGAAGAACAAACATTCTGATGGAGTGGTAGGAAAGAAATTGAACCTGATACAGGAGGGTTATTTTTACTGCGCAGTAAAAGAAAGTTAGCCTTTCAACTAAGAACAGGGAAGGGCAAGGGGATGGCTTATCAGAGTGATATTACAGGGTAATAAATTCTCTGACTTCAAACTGTAATATTTGCCAGTAAGTTGTGCACAGAAACAAAGAGATGACCAGGGTGAAATTCTGGTCACAGTCAAGTTAAGTGGCAGCTTTGTTGCTGACTTCAGTAGGGGCAAGTATTTGTAGCTGGAGTGCTGCGCAGAGGCTCTGATGCCCTGTGGAAGTCTCCTGTGAGCAAATTGTTCCTTTAAGTCACTCTTTCCTTAGCCAAAATCTGCTTGAAACTAAGCATGCACTTCTCTGCTCTGCTGAACCTGGCTCTGAGGTTGATGGCTAGTCTAATATTTCAGAAAAGTTTGAATCAGTAAGATACAGCAGCTTCATGATCTGTGTGAGAGAGTGTGTCTGGGGTTCAGCAGTGATGCTAGGAGCAGGGAGGGTGACGTGACCTACGTGATGGAGTGATGTCCCCTTGTCACAGGGCATGACTAGGCAGCACTAACCTCTGGAAGGTGAAGCAAATGAAAGCCTTGATGTCTTTAGATCCCCAAAAGTCCTTCTAGGTAAGTCTGTGGATCAAACTACAGGGTCAGAATGAGCAAGCGTGATTTGTACTCTTGAAAAGGGTTGAAGTACTAACCATACCTTCAGTACTGGGGCATGTGGGTGCTTGCAAGGTGGGGAGTTGGGAGGGGGGGGATAGGAGGGGGTTAATCTGACCAAAAGTAGGTGTCTTCAATATCTGTGTCAGCGTTAGTCATCTAGGCTCCACCTGCAGTCAGTGGGGAGGTTCAGACACCTGTAGGGCATGATTCCTTTCTTTCCACTGCACCTATGGATCAGGTCAGATGAACTGCCTCCTGCTAGCTGCTCTCCATTGGCTGTGAAAGGAGCCCCCCTGTGACTCACTATCTGTGCAGCTATCTTACCTGTTGGCATGTAAAGGTAGGTCACATGAAAGCCCTGCCTTTGTTTTGGCAGCTAGCCATTTAGGAAATGTATAACACACTAGCAGGACCAAATAAACAAAGTTCTGATGTGGTATTTTCAAAGTGTAAATTCTCTGCTTTTCTCATGTCTTACTATGTCATCTTCTAGACAAGCCTTATCCATCACTTTTCCTAATCATTCTCTCTCATCAAATCTAGCTTTCTACACAGGGTTTCTACTGCTCAATACAGTGTGTGTGACAGGATATACCGCTACACACAATGTTGTGGTGCAGACATCTTTTTTTGTACAGATCCCCTAAGAAGTGGTTACATGGTCCCATTCCCATAATGTCTTAGCACCTCATATGCCTTAATACATTTTCCTTTAATGTACAGATGCTGATTCCGTTTCCTCTATCTCCTGTCTAACTGTTCCTCTTGGCTTTGGAAGGACCTAGGGAGAATTATACTTAGGGAAGAGTTCCCTTGGCTTTGAGCTCTTCCCAGCAGCTCCATTCGACTGTCTTCCTCTCTCTTTATATGAGCAGTTACGAGTCTGTGGGGGAGGCAAGCAAACTCCAGCTACCTCTGACCTTTGCCTGTTACCTTATGCCTCCTTTACATGACGCAGAGAGGTTTTCCAACTCAATCACTCTCAGCTACCAAGAGCTTTCTGACAGTCAGTAAATCATGCCACAGCCTCTGATCTTGATGGGAGCTTCTGCTGGCTACTGTCAGATACTTACTGCAAATATTTGATGTTACTGTTACATTAAATGAAGTTTTAATCATAGCCATAGCTAATTGTAGGGCAAGGGTTGATGGACTTGTATGCCTTAGAACAGGATTTGTGCGGGGATAATAATACATGTTCATTCCAGACCAATATTTCCTTCCTGAAAGTGATGAATTGAACAGAGAAATGGTTTGGAGTCAGTGGGTCTTTGTATAGCAAACAAGGTAAACAGTATTTGGCTTTGATGGGATTACCTGGAAGAGCTTATCTGTGGTGGAAGGTGTAGCTCCTGCCTCAGGAAGTTTTGAAATGAAGATTTTTTTCATAGCTGTTTGAAAGTCAGGCAGAAAGGTGCACAATAAAATAATCACTTCTCATTCCAGTTATTCCTAGCTAGCTAAGTCACATTCTTTCTCACGGGAGTGTCCATGATGATTAAAGAGCCTTTTGGCCTTGGGAGCCATGGTGGTCTGTAATGGCTGCAGTGGAGGCAGAACTATTGGTCCCCAGGCTGTGTGGACCCACTCGGTGCTGCGAGGGTTCAGCTTCGTTCAGCGCTACACATGTTGCCAAAGTGTGAACGGCAGAGACCCTTGAGTAGCTGCTGGACTTAGCCACCAGGTATCAAGCACATCCATTCACACTGGGATTGCATCCCCTACTGTCTGATGTCTGTCTGGGGGCTGTCAGTTCCTGAGTCTTCGTTTGGCATGAGGTTGCCCATCTAGCAAAATATTTGCTGTCTTCCCTGCTTTCCAGGACCACATACAGCTTTCCCACACACAAACTTTTAATTAAAGGTCTGTCATTTCCCCAGACATCTTGAAGAAATGATTTTGTCTTGGCCTCCTTCGTAGTTTCAGCACTGAGCCAGAAAGCAGCTCTTTGGAGCAGTCTGCTCCCTCACTGCAGTCTCATTCTTGTTCACCTTCAGCATCATAGTGGGCTTTATCTTTCCGTTTTTGCTTCTAATTTATCGACACTGAGAGCTTGCCTGGGTTTTGCAGGCTTTCCTGTAATGAGGCAGCTGGTTTGTGAAAGGCTGTGTCACAACCTGGCTTGTTCATGTCAGCAGCTTTTATCTTCCCTCTGCAGTCACTTCTGTACCACTCCTTTTGATTTTTGTTTTAGTTATTCTAGCTGGTTTTAGCTGAGGTTGCTTCCTCTGTCTGTAGAAAGACTATTTAGTTCTGCTGAAGCCTGGCAATGACAGTACATAATAGCAGTATGTATTTTTAATCTAGATTCAGTTTCTGTGTTTTACAGCACCAGGGAGAGTCTGGTTTTGTGTCTGAGGTGCCACTAAAAGATGTGTATGATTTCCTGAGTGTTGATGATTGCAGTGAATTATCCCAGATCTCTTTTAGAGCTGTTGCTTAGAGAGTTTTTTGTATTTATGTGCAAAGCTAGCCAAAAAACCAGTTGTCTTTCCCAATTCACAAAAAAGATCATCCTGAAGTTAGGTTTGCATCTAGAGTGCGCAGAATCAATTCTTCACCCTCTCTGAAATCTCTGATAGATTTGTGAAATAGGTGCCACATGGCGTTGCATGGGTGTTACCCAGCGCAATTTGACAAGCATGTCACTTTAGCAAACTTGCCTGTCATTGCCAGAGCTTCAGGGAGCCACCAGCCACCAAAGAGTCCTTGTTCCCCAGTAGCCAGGGAGCCCTGCAATTTAAAGGGTTCCCAGGCCCAAGGGGGACAGACCAAGCGTCCTAGTGCTGCTGAAAGCAGTTTGAACCAGAGGTTGAACGAACAGTTTCAGGCTGAGCAAAGCAGCATTTTTCTGAGAGTCTCTCTGCACCGTAGTACTTCTCTGAAGAGCCATAGGGGTAAATTTGGCCAGTTTAGTTATATAATTTAGTGCTAAGACTGCACTCCAGACAGATGTGGTGACATAAAGCCTGAAGAAATCCACGTCTTGAGCTTCTCACATCGTCAGCTTCTGGAACCCCCAGATTGCCTGATCTGGAGGTAGTTTACTGCTGGGTGTGTTCTACACTGCTCTGGAATGAAGCGCTAGGGATTTGGGGGCTGTCTCTGGGCATTTTTGAGGCTTTGCAGACACTGTTTTACAAGTGGGCTCATGAAGCTTATGCGTTAGAATGGTTTTCTAGCAGATAGATGACTCTCACATGCTTGTTTTGGCTCCAGGCAGGGTTACTCTGCTGTCCTCCTGACTTCACCCAGCATCTCCCCAGCGCTCTGTGCAGAAGGAGCAGTGCTCCCTGCCCAGCAGAGCATGTGTTGGAGAAGGGTCCCTTTATACAAACTTTCTGTTTGTCAGGATCGTGTATTATCACGTAGATGGCCAGACAGTGTTTTCTTCATCTACTCTGGTCCAAGCTCTGCAGAGGAAGGGAGCTTGGCCTGATAAGAGCTTAAAACTTGAGTCAGAGGAAACAGCACTGAAGCATTTTAAGTGGAAACTCTGTTGAGTTTGTTATTCCATTTTATATCACAATATGTGGATTACCCTGAACTACAAAATGCAGCAAAAGGAGGAAGGTAATGAGCAAATTCGGGAAAAGAAATTGTTTTTCTGTATTACTGATAAGGCAAAATTAACTGGTGAAGTGAGTCTAAAAGAGTGATTCCATGTTCTTCCTGGCAGCGCTCCCTTATCAAACAGCCTCTCACTGTCAAGCTGGTGATCTCACCTGGGGCCAGATCCTGCTCCTGCTTTCAGCATTGGTGGTCCTGCTCCTGACCAGCAGTGCGAACATAGTGAGCCCTCAGGAAAGCATACACACATGAGCAGGCTAGACTCCCAGAGCAAACCATTTTGCTTGTCTCATTTTGCTGCTGAGTGAGCCTCATTGCAATACTAGCAAGTGGGCCAGAGCCTGTGTGATTCTTCCTTATGGGCTTCCTTTTTCACCTGATCACTGCTGGGGAAGATAAAAGATCTAGCAGAGAAGCTAAGGAGTGGGAGAAATGAGTCTGACATGAAAAAGGCTGCTTAAAGTGTACGTTGAATCAAAGCTCTTTCGTGTGATGCATTTCTGCACAAAGACCTTTGCAGGCCTTGGCTGGTAGGTTGTCACTGAGTTTGAGTTTGGAGCTGTTCGTTAATTCATCACAACTTTGCCCCCAGTGTGGTGATTGAGGATCTCCTGTAAGACTGCTGATGAGTTTCTGTTGAATGTCTTGGCTTCAACAAGTAGAGCAGTACAATATCCGAGGGAAATGTAAGCTATTTCCGTGCTGCTCTGCCAGCCTGATAAAGTCCCATTGAACTTATTTTCTGTAAGTTGAGCAAGGATAAGTTATGGAACAAGAGGAACCAAGTGGCATTGACTAACATGGGAGAGTGTGCAGAAATGAGCTCATGCTCTCATGAGGATATCTTTTTTTTTTTTTTTTCACTGGGAAACCAGAAGTAAAGCCATTTTTTTTTTTTCTGAGCAAAGCAAGAAGCAAATCATGGTGACATTTCCTCATTTTCTGTTTCCTCAAGGACACACTTAGTCAGTCTGATTACTCACTCTGAGACATGTCCTGAGCTTTCTTTGCATTCTAGGAAGAAAAAAAAAAAAAAGAGTGCATGTATACACCCACCCACCCCCAACCCATCATATATATCGTTTAACTTTGTAGATTGATATCCATTCTTCCCTCACCTCTATTCAGAGCATTTTCATTTCAGTGTGGGAACTGATCACAGTAATAGTTAACCTCTTGTAAATCTAAGGCAAGATAACTCCCCATGTTTTCATAAGTCCAGGCCTGAACAAAAGAAAGGTGTATATTTTGTAGAAGGTTATGTAGAGGAAGAAGAACTTTATGTAGAAGGTTATGCTCTCTGGAAGTGATTTAAGCTTTATGGAGAAAATTTGCTCTAATTTCAGAATGACTCTGTCCAGCCTCTTTAATGATATGAATGTATGCTTCAGGTTCTCCAGTAATTTTCCTTCTGTAGAAGTCTACAGAGCTCTGTTTCATCTGCTGTTACCTCTTATTTGACCTAGTGTGGGAAAATCAGGCAAGGTAGGACAGACTGGATGGCTGATCACAACCGTGGAAGATCCCTCCTAAAAGCAGGACTTAGTCCAGTGGGTATGCATAGTAATGTTATCAGTTTTAAGGAATGTCTCTTCTGAGGTGGCACTGCTTATTTTCCATGGTGGTTGGGAAGGGTCATCTGCTATGCTATTCACAATAGCTGTGAGTCTCAGAAGGTCTGGAGCAATACACCTGGCTGGAGGAGTCCAGTGAGAGAAACATTATTCACATCAGAAAATTGTTGCCTTCCCCATGTTTGTCATCTGCCTTTTTATCATATATGTATAGGTTGGTAAAAATCTTCCTTCAGGAGAACTGGAATAAGAAGCCAGATGTTCAGCCCTTTTGTATGTGTGCTGTGTATCTGTAAAATAGGGTTCTTGCTTTGGCTGTATGGCTGTTGGCCGTCTACAGTTTCGTTATATAGTTTTTCTCATTTGCAATGCAATGAATAATAGTGATTTTGCTATGAACAAAGTATCTTTATATAATTGTGGCAAATCCCTGATATTAGCCATATCTCTCAGCAGCGGAAATGTCATGTTTTGAAACCTCCTGTATAACCTCAGCTATTGCTGCTACCAAAGTTGAGAAGGTTTTGGCAACAGCATTCTTGACTTTTCACCATGAAAAAGACCAGGGAAATTTTTATTGTGTGTTTTTTTATGGTTAAAGAAAAAAAGTAAAATCCTTTATTTATTTTTAATCTGGACTGTTTTGTAATTCAGAATTATGGTTTTTACCACAACTTTGGATTTTACTACTTTCCTCCTCTTTCCTATTCTGAGGAGCTACTGCTAAAAGCAGTATTTTGCTTGAAAATGAAAAACTTTTTTCAAGGTAGTTGAGGAAGAAGAAGAGAAGCTGTTAGTGGATAAGGTCTTGGTCCTCAAACACTTTTGCACACAAGTAACTTGGTGTATCTAAGTAGCAACATCAAATGCTCTCATAAAGTTTTTCAGATGAACAAGTGTTTGCAGGATCAGTAACTAAATCATTTTTCTATTTCTGAGTTCTCTCATATTTCCCCATCTGTAAACCAGCGATGTTGCAGGCTTCATTTGGCAAGAGCTTTAAAATCAATTAGTTTAAAGCAGTATATATGAATGTGTCATTTATTCATGTCAGAGAAGAAAAACAATACTGACCAACCAAATGGGTATTTTCCACTTACCACAAGAAAGAATGACAAAGTATAACAGTTAGGAGATTATCCTGGGAATAAATAGTTCTTAAAAAGGAATAATCCCACAAAAGTGATGCATGAAGGAAGGCAAATAAGCCCCTAGAGAAACAGTGGCAAATGCAATTAAAGCAGGAGAAAAATGTTAAGTAACTTTGTTGTTAGCAGGGGAACTTGGTTAGTATGATGTCCAGAGGGCTGCATGCTTATTTTCTTTCCTTCCAATAGGCAGAGCAACCGCTGTGTATGGATATGTACTTTCAGACATATTTTCTGGTTGATTCTCCTGCCACTCTTCCTCCTGTAAACCAGAAATGGTTCTGTTGATGCACGTGGTTTCACACTTCTATGAAAAAGTCAGGCCCTGTATATTTTCATGCAACCCTTGGCCACACAGAAGTCAATGGCAAAAGTGCCACTGCCACAAGAGGAGCTTTCCTCCTAGGTTTTTTATCTTCCTAACATTTCTACTTTATACCCCATAGCAAACAGGCAATCTGTATGTTCCACAAATTGCTGCTGCTGATCTATTGAATATCCTATACATAGATATAGATTGTTGTCCTAGACAACCTGTCACTTAATCTGCTCAAGAAGCAGTTTTGAGTTCAGTGCCCTGTACTTTCTGTGTTTGATATATTTTGATATCCATGCACTGATGTTAGTGGTGTGGTGAGAGAGGTCATCTAGCAGCCCACTGGGATTCCCCCCTGCTATTTGAGAACGGTTTGGAAAACTTGGACCAGAAGGGTAATGGGGAAAGAAAGGTTTTTGGTTTGCTTTTGAAAATATTTTTTAAAATGTGAGACAGTCTTAACGTCTTTTCAGCATGCTGTTCATTAAGCTAATGGTTTGGGATCAGTAACAGGCAATTCACCTATGTTTAGCCATCTGTGAAGGTCTCTCATAAATTAAAAGATGCAGTGCTGTAAAATGATACTGCAGTTGTTACCCTGGTTTATTTTGTGGTTTTTTTCCTCTTTATAATGCCCTTATGATAGCAAGTGCTCATAGTGCCACCGTCTGGTGAGACAGCCACTGTCTTCAAGTTCAGATTTTATCTTCAAATGAACGTTTTGCTATTACTAAATGAAAATACAGACCACTTTTTTGAGATAGCTAACACCCCCTTCTCTTGATTTTTAGTTGTTGATAATTTGAAGACAGTGTGTAAAATGATTGGCACTTGAGAGGTACTTGTATCGTCTATAAGGGGTATGAATAACTTAATTGATCCACTTTGTAAACTGTGAATATTAATCTATGTTAATATTTTAAAGCTGTCATTTTAGCTAGAGTTTTGAAATTTGGCATGTGTTTTTATGTTCATTTAACTTAAAATTCTTCTGTACATATTTAATCATTCCAAAAAGTGTCTATTTTTCTCATTGCTTCACTAATCCAGTCAAGCTGGGCAGTGAAGTTACTTAGTACAGCTAATTTTTCCTTTTTGATCTTTGCTTTTCTACAGTCTTATCCTGCAGCTGTCAATGCCATATGAACAACGATTATAGGATCAAGCATGCAAAATAAGCATATAGTGTTTGTGACACCCTCCCCACTTCAGTCAGATGGATCTGGCTAAACATGGGAGCCCTGCAACAAGCGTCTGTGAGGCAGGTAGGCCTCCTGGCGAATAAGTGTCCTAACAGGCTGGGCTGTTTCATAATTCTACCTATTTCTTCTGCATGTTTGCCATCCCATGGGTACTACAACTCCGCCTATGCATGATGCCCAGCAATTGATAAAAACTGGGTCTGTGCTTGCTGCGCTGCCCTGTACTTCAATCTGCCTGCTGCCAGCGTAGTCTTTCCAGTGCACTAGCCTCAGGTCTTGGTCTCAGCACCGGATCTGAGGACTTCTTCACTGCTTCTTCCCTGGCTGACAACCGGTATTACCTCCATCTGCATTAGATGCCTGAAGCTGCCTAGAACACCTCCAGCAGCTGGGGTGGTTGCTCCATGGCTCTCAGGGGAGTCACAGGGGTACAGAAGTGACATAAGCCCACCTTTGCCTTTGTGGCCAAGTGGAAAATCACTGCCCTCTGCTTTCTTGGGCTGTGCCTTTACCATTGGAGACCCTCAGGGAGGAGGTAAACCCAGCAGCAGATCTGTGCTTGCTCAACAGATGGACCCCATGCAGTCTGTTTCTTTGACCGCCTTTCCTCTGTGGCCAATTCCCTGGCAGGGTCCTGCTGGAGAATTTGGGCCCTCCTATAGGACAGGTTGGCTACATCATGCTGCCTCTCCCAAAGTTGGGAAGACCATTTTGGTACTGTTTGCTGCTACTTGAATCTTCTGTCCTTTCCGTCAAGCACAGGCACATGTGACGGTCACTGGAGGACACAAAGGTAAACGTGTACGTAACCTCGGTTCTTTTATGGGTTTCTTCTCAACAGCTACGTTGCGCAGGTGCCATAAGCAATTACCAATTTTATAGGATACTTGAATGAAACATTTTCAGAGAGGGAGATGTGGGTAATCTCCGGCCCCAAGGAGTTGTCTCATTTTTAACTGTGCATTTTAGGGTCTATGGGGCTCTGATATTTCAAGTTCTGTGCAAACAGCGAGCACACTGCTATCATTGTGTTCCCCTGCTCGGGGCTTGAGGCTGAATTACCTCATGACAGGCTTTTTAAGTCTTTTGGCCTCCTTCTTGGCCTCATATTTCAACACAGCATGTGAAAGAGATGAAGAACGAGCTAAAACTCCCTTCCAACTGTTGCAGAGTTATGGGCTATTTTATTTTTCATTCCATGTGTTTTTTAGCAACCTCTGACTTTGCTAAAGCAATGCAGGCTGGGTGAAGACGGCACAGAGGGAGGGAGTTTCCCCTCTGATATCAGCGGTTTGACATATTTACCTTCATCTAAAGAGGTGGAGTTTTGCTTCTGTTTGCTGCAAACAAAGTGAAGGTCCCTTCCCCAGCATCCTTCTCCCTCTGCAAGCATCCATTTGTAAAGCATGGCCCACATGTTTCCTTGAAAGGAAAATGCATCATGACATTTCCCTAGCTGTGCAAAAGGCTTTGCGTTACTAAATGTCAGTCAGTTATTCATTACAGTAATATTTTCCCAGGGCCTGCCCAGGCCCCTGGCAAAGCTGGCTGTGCCTTGTGCAGGCGTCCCCTGCCTCAGCTGAGAGCTGCTGAGGGCTGCGGCTGCAGGTGCGCCACACACAGCACTCAAAACTTGCCGGAGCTGGTGCCACCAGTCTTGATCTGCCATGGCCTTTTCAGCTTTCAAGGAGGTTTTGGGCTGCCATGCCTGGGATTCCTGACATGATTCTTCAGGAAATAAAAGGGAAATGGAGTTCTAGGGCAAGATGGAGACCTCTCCCCCTCCAGACACAGTCCTGTCCCAGGGAGTGTTTAAGAAGTGTGCCAGTCTAACTGGAGGGGAGCAGTCGTGCCCCAGCAGAAGGTGGGCAGCTCCCAGGCTTCCCACCACATGGCCACAGGCAGGAGCGGTGCTGGTGCTGGCGGTGGTGCAGAGGGGTGGCAGGGCGGCGTGCCACCATGGCAGCAACTGCTGCAGATGAGGACAGAAGGCAGCAGAGTGGTCAAGCACTCCCATCCGCTTACTCTCCAGTGCCAGTGGAGCCCCTGCGATGGTTGCAGCCTGGGAATCACAGAAGTCCTTGAAAGTAAACTTTGTTGTCACTCTGCATTTGGGCAAACCCAGGTGTTCATCTGCTGGTGACCCAGCTCTGACCTTTCTGTTGTTATTTCGTGACTGTATGCATCCACTGGCACAACTGCTCCTTGCCAGAAACCTTTGTCCTTCCAAAATATTAATATTAAATTTCAGTCTTGAATAGAGAACGGCAATTCCCATGGAAACAGTGATAAACATCAGAAAATGGGGCATGAGGGGGAGGGAAAAGAAATGGCTGAATTTGTCTCTCGACCATTTAATCGAAGTGTATTCCTGTGGCAAGCTGCCAGGCTGTTTGAGTTACAAGGCACATGCTTGTGGACACCGCGGCACAGAACCAAGGGAGGCAAAGGCAGAGGATGGAGCTGGGAGCGCTCAGCAAGCCAGAGTGCTGCGGGGCTAAAGGATGGAGGAGTCGGCTGATACATGCTGCAGCACATGCAAGGAAATTTGCGGATGAGCAGATGAGATCTGAGAGAATGAGACCTCACTCCACAGCTAAGGTCCGGAAGGGCTGGGATCTTCACCAGAGTCTGTGAGGAAGAGCCAATTTAATATGGGGAAAAGGAATATTATTGCAAGAAGTGCTTACAGCAGAAGACATTTTTACTGGGTGGTCAGTACAAACTTTGTAGCCTGTTCTCTGTGGTGCAAGTCAGCCCAAATATATAAAAGAAGGTGGCTGTATTGAGCTGGAAAACTTTCTTCCATGCTATCATCTGGAACCGGTTGAAAGCAAAGTACATAAAGATGAGGAAAGGATGAGAGACTTTGCTTCTGTTGGGTAATTAAAGGTGAAAAAAGCTTCACAACCATAAAAAGGAATGAGATAAATCATGTCACAAAGACATTTGTTGCTGTGGTCATAAAAGTCTTCCCCTTTCATAAAAAAGAAGCTAATATGGCTAGGATCAAGCATGATTAGAGCTTAACTCCACTAAGAAAATAAAAATACATAAACTCTAGCAATCATAGAGGAAGAGTGGAGAAAGAGATAAAGGAGAACACAGGAACAAGATGTGGGTAATTTGTAACTTGGTATCGTATTCAAAAAAGATTTAGAGAGCCTGTATCCTCCCAAAGGAGCTTTGGAATATCATTAAAACCTTTAATGTTGTCTTGACAACTCTTCTATTTCTTGTATGTAGCTGACTGATAAGGCAATATTCTTAACTTTAGCATTGCTGCCTCTTTTGTTCCAATAGAAAACTGGAGTTGATCTTGCACTAAGAAAAGAAGAAGCAGGGTAAAAAAAAAAATTCTGGGTCCCTTGAGACACTTATTTTTTTAAGATTGGAGCCAGGAAGCCTAACAAAGCATTAGAGGAGCCTACAGCTTCTTTCCCTGCCCCTCCTCCCCTTCCCCACTTTGCTGCTGGAAAACATTTCTTCAAGATTTGTTATGTACCTTTGCTGCAAAACCTGACTGCATGTCTGGGGATCCATAGGTTATCTGCCCAGGGACAGAGTCGAGCTAGACGGTGAACCCCTTGCTCGTGACTTCAGGTCTTGCAGCCTGCTGACTTCAGTGGGGCTGCTGCTGTTATATGCTGGTTTTCAGCATGAGTAATGCTGTTACAATCTGGCCCATAAATTCTGGGTAATTTGTAAAGTGCCTGTCACAATGTTATCTAAATAGCAATGGCACATTGGAAACCGTTCTGGGTTGTTGCAGGGAGGAGGCTTCTCAATTTGCCTCTCCGCTGCCGCTCTGTTCTTACATATTGTAGTATGCTCCTTTCCAACTTCATATAAAGATCATCTGAATGCTGTTCATATTATGGTAAACCATGATTCCTGGAGGCTTTGTGATACTTAGTGTTGGCAATAGACATAACTGAATAAAGTAATAAATGTTGGAATAGGTGTTATAGAAAGCAGCAGTTACTGCCTGTGTTCTTCTGCGGTTTCCAAATGGATTAATTTTATCTTTCTGTATGCCTTTCCTTTTTTCTGCTTTTTCTTGAGAGTTTTGAGTGACTGATTTTCACTGGCATAATTCCACGGAAATCAGATTTCTAAGCTGCATCTGTCGTTGTTGTTCCTGGTTGTGCCCATGGTGTCCATCGTTATACAAACTCGATAGAAAATGCTTCATTCATCACTTCCCGGTTTTCCATTCACGTGAAAGCATTCATGCCAGAAAATTTCGTGTGCTCCCCCAGCCTGGTGAGCACATGTGAATTACCTGAGCAATTAAATGAAGACACTTGTGTGAACAGTGCACATGGAATATTCTTTGAAGACGTTCTGTGATCAAAGCAGAGAAAGGAAATAAAAATGAGTATGTTTGCTAAATATTGAATAAATTAAATGTGAGGGGACTGCAACAAAAAGGCAGAACATGTGTTCGTGGAAAGAGGCTGTATCCACTTCACATTCATGACAAAATATTTTCTGTTGTCCTGTTAACATTTCTTCCAGTCGTTCCTGGCAGAGGAACTAGAAGATAAAAGAGCCTGAGACATAAGGGGGTTTGTGGGCATCTCTTTATAATTGATTGTGTAATTGCTGGGCCGATGTCAAATTTCTTTTATCTTCAGGAGAAGAAACAGAACTAAGAGGGCTACCAGGCATACAATTGTACAGTGATACCGGCACCAAAGTTCTGGATAGGTAGCAAGAACCATTAAGCATATACCACTTCTCCTTATGTTACCAGAGTAGCAGTAAAAGGGAGAAGTAAAAATCAAGCTAGGCTAGGTTAGAAATTGTTGATGGTTTAACCTTTCTCCACAGTCACCACCAGTTTGCAACCCCTTATAATTTACTTAATAAGCTTTCCGTGGATTGGAAACTGAACTTTTGTCTTTTACATCAGTTGCAGATTTAGCAATAGCTTAGTTCTTACTGGTCAGTAGGTGTTTACATGTAGAATGAAATGCACAGTGGAATACAAACACATAGCCCTCAAATCACAATTTCCACCTATTGTAAGTCCTTATAGATGAGGGCAAACAATTTCACCAGGTTATAATTGCGAATACAGTGGCACAAAACCCAGTGAACTGCAGATCGTATATTCAGTGTCAGAAAGGGAAAAAAATCCTTGGGTCTGTTGACTCACTCCAGTATTCTGTTTAACAATCATAAGGTGCTAGTCTTGTTTTAACTACTACTGGGCAGGCAGCAGTTCTTCAAAGGAAGTACAATATTATTCGGCTTTTCTTAAAATATCCAGTGGCAAGTTTAGTGAAGAATATGATGATGTACACAGATATGAAGTTGTGCTGTTGCTCAAATATGTGATTCTTCAAAGTCACAGTGAATCTGAGTGTGTGTGTCTGTATGTGTAAGAGAAACTCATGAATTAATTTTTCAAAGAAATCTCTCTGGTTTCTTTTTATTAATTAAAATTCACTTTCAGATGTCACTATGTAAAATTCTGAATTAGGCTGTCAACCTATTAGGCTGCTATAAATGAGTTCAAAAAGGCTGAACTTCCAATTACATTTTATTATTATTATACATTATTATTATAATAGTAACTACCTAATTTCTGTGGTTGCTAGTCAGGAAGACATAAAGGTATTCTTGTACTCATCAGAAATAAGCTGGTGATTATATTGATCAGACTTTCAGTCATGTAAAATACAGCAAAAGAAAAAACTTCTCTTTTTTCATAAACTGTTTTCTGAATAGGACGGGCTTCCCGCCTGGTAACATAACCCTGCTCGGTTTTACTTCATCAGATTTCTCAGTAGAGGATAGAGCCCCGCAGCACAGACAGAAGGTGCTCAGGATTCTTCTGAACGTTAATTTCTGTTAATTCTGACTAATCAGGGAGTTTTCAGATTTTCTACTCATTTCTCTTTTAGGTTAACCCATTGATTTCAACTAAGTTTCCCTTAAAGGCGTAGACTTGGAAATCCTTAATTCACAAGAACAGCACCTTTTCCTGCTCTTTGTATGCTATATACATGAAATACAATACTTTGCATGGAGCTGTGCTGTACCTTTCTTAGAGTGCAGTATAGTACTATGGGATCATCATCTATGGGATTGTCAGACCTTGTGATGAAAGCGCAGGTATTTGGCAGCAAAGCACTCCTGAGGCAGAGCAATCGACATACTGCAATGTGGTGTTTCTTGAGTGCGGAAATAAGCAAAGCAAGTAAGATAAGGGAGAGCACCAAGGCCAGATGGGATGATTTCATACAGGATTCCCCATCAGGAAGAAATATGTAAGCTTCCACACTAGTACTGTTGATCTCAATGTGAATCCGAATGCCAGGATCCCCTGTGCTAGTTCCTCTGAGCTCCTCGGGACCTCCATGAGGGCTGCTGGTGACACAGGCACTGGCTGCCTGCAAGGGGGTCCAGCTGGCAGGGGACCACTGGGTGAAATCTGCTGCTGCATTCATGTTCCACTCCCACCAGAAACGAGCTCATGAGCTCCCCTCTCCTGAGCCCTCCAAAAGCTGCACCCTGGCTTGCAGTGAGAGGGTTTAATTTTTGTAGTCTCATCAATATGAAGTAAGGTCTTTGGACAAATTTTACAAAGTAAAGTTTCCAGGACTCAATTGTTTATGCTGGAGCACTCAGATGTGGGATCCTAGCCCATGAGAGATGGATGGTGAGGAGCCTGAGAGAAACACTGGGTGTTCAGCCAGTCTTTGCTTCCATTTATGTTACCACAGCAGCACTGACTAAAGCCACCTCAATTAAATATGAAGTTACTAAGCTACAATCTCACTAAATACAAGGTGATGTTTCAAATCATGCCATCTAAGGCTTGTTATCCAGAATTAATGTGATTTACAACACACCTTCTTCTTCTAAACTAACTAACCTTTGATTGCTGTGGTTAGACTTCATGAGAAATCCATCAGCTGTTCTTAATAGGTGCTTAGCATGCCTCAAAATCTGGTAATTTTCCTTTCTCAAAAACATTGCACTTTGTTGTATACTAATTTCCTTATACATTTGCAAAACTACATAGGAAATGTAAAGAATGCAAACTTTGCCTCCCTTAATGTGCATTCCCAGAAACCGTCATATGTCCCATTCACCAATATGTCAGCATACTTCCTTCTAAAAATATTGCAGATTATCTGCAAATTCTGTGATGCCTGCACACGTGCTCTTAACCCTGTTCAAGTAACTTCAAAAAATGAAAGCAATGCTTCTTTATAGTCTACGTTTAGGAGAGATTTATTAACATGTCTCAATTGTAGACCCTGTTTTTCTTAGAAGAAGTGGCCATTACACTAGATCATGAAGTTGCAACTTGCTCTGGAAAACAATGGTTTGAAACTCGTGTTCCTTTTTGTTTTGGATCACTCAAATGTCTATAAGAACATATATTTCTTCAATGACAAGTTAACACTCAGGAAGTATTTAATCATAAATGCATGCTGTCTCTTCAAAGTACAAAACTTCTTTGTAATCTCTAATAATACAATGGAAAGTGAATAAGAAGATACACCATCATCTAGTTTAAATTAAGAGTGGCAAATAATGTTATACCTACCATCCCATTTTAACAGCTGCACTAAATGGGTGAACAAACCTGTTCTTTATGGCCACTGAGCCATGTTAAGGGTTAAGGGCATGGAACATCTCATATGCAAAGAGAGGCTGAGAAAGCTGGGCTGTTCAGACTGGAGAAGGGATCTCCCCAAGGTGATCTTACCGATGTGTATAAATACCTGGTGGAGGGTGGGTAAAGAGGATGGAGTCCAAGTCTTCTCAGTGATATCCAGTGAAAGGACAAGAGGCAATGGGCACAATCTGAAATATAGAGAATTCAATTGAAACATAAGGAAAGCCTTTTGTACTGTTAGGGTGAAGAAACACTGGGAACAGATTGCAGAGAGACTGGACTCTCTCTCCATGGAGATGCTTAAAATCAAACTGGATCTGCTGTGGCTGACCCTGCTTTGAGGACAGATTTGGGCTGGACAATCTCCAGAAATGCTTTCCAACTTCAGCTGTCTTGTGGTTCTGTGTTTCACATATTTAATAGAGAGGACTGTGCCTCGAGGTCACAGGTTAAATTTGCGAGGATTTCAGAGGATGAACATATGCAATGTCCTCTCTGAACATGCAGTATAGCTGGTTTGGTCTTGCTGAGGGCTGCATGAGTGAGAGGAGGACCATGCTGTGGGAAGCTTCCACTGAGGCAGTGGACACTGCACTAAAGAAACGTTTGGCTTCAGGGGGAGCAGAGAGGCTGGGCAAGGCACGCACTCTTTCCCCTGCCCTATTCCTGTGGAGAACAGAGATTCTCCCAAGTGGTTTCTGGATGTACATGCACCACCATTAACCTCGCTCAGACTCCAGGACTACCTCATCCGCCTTTGCAAGGAACTTCTCTTCCTCCACAAGGCCCACTTAACAGAGGGGAAGGGCTTTTTGGGTTTTGAGTCCTGTTTTTCTTATTCTGTCCCTGTAAGTAGATTCCTGGCACACAGCTGGGAACCTGTGCACTGTACTGGGACATGTTCTACCTTTATGTGCTTTGGTCAGACATCAGGCAAATATTCACCAGCAAAACCTCAGTAATCCTTATTACCTGTCACAGTGAACATACCTGCAGGAAACCATGACTGACAGGGATCATCACTCTTACTGTACACACAGATGTAGTCTGGTTTTTAATGCTCTTTCCCTGAGGCTTTAGTTCATGCAATACCTTGGATGCCACAGTTCTATACATTAGGGGTTCGGTGACCTTGCTTCCTCCCCTTCCCCTGCAGTCTAGTCTTCAGCCACTTGAGATCCCAGCATTTTCTTGTATGCTAAGTGACTGTACATTTCTGTGTGCTTGGTATTTACTGGCCCAGAATTTCCAGTCTCAGAGCAGCTACATTAAGCAGCTAATTCTCCTTTTCTTATTACATCCATCTATTAATAATTGCAGTCTTCAAGAATGGGAACATTCAGTATTTTCCCTAATGCAACACTCTCATTCAATTCAGATTAAATTCCACCCCCACATTATTTATTTTAAGGTGCAGTAGAGAAAAAAAACCATGTAGAAAATAAGAGACTGTTTGTTTAAGCGTGCAGCATATTCTGTGCAGAAATCTTAATTCATGCAGGAGAATTCTTAAAGACTTCTTTGTTATTAAGTTAGAGCCTGAACAGTTGCCATGTCCTAATCAGTCTTGTTCCCTGAGCCTGTCTCCTCTCTACAGTTACTTGCTGGTGATACAAGATCTTTTCACTGCAGAAAATAGAAATCTTTCTTCCCATCCCACTTATCAGTAGCAGCCTTAACCCACTTCACAATGTCTTGCTTTTTTTGATGCTGTGTTTTGACTTCTGTAAAATATCTGCCCAAAATGTTTTGGGGTCTCCAGTTTGCCTTGCAACTTTTTTTCTCCTTCTATTTACCTGGTTCAGGGCTGTAGGAGGCAGGGCCCAAAGGGACTGCTTGAAACATGAGGTTTTGCCTGATGTTGCAGGCAGCCGCTTTCCTAGACAGGTTGTGACTTCAGTTTCCAGGTCAACTACTTGCTTTGCTTCTACCTGAAAGCTGCTTAAGAACTTCACTCTTCTGATGGTCAGCGATCTCATCCCCTGTTTAAGCTTACTTGTGGCCAGTTTATATTTATTTTCTCTTTTGTCAAGGCTATCCTTTGCTTCAGTAGCTCGAATACCTCCCTAATTTACTTGTAGAAGGCACTTAGCCTTTTCCCCCTTAGCTCTAACTTTGTTGGACTAAACAAACCAAACTCTTCTAGCTTCCTTGGGTGAAAAGCCTCTCTGCTTGCCATCCTAGTAGCCATTCTTCACATCTGCTCTCATTTGGATGTTACTTTTATAGACACAGCTGTACAGCAAAGTTTGTGATATGGAAGATGAGGTCTTAATACAAATATGGCAGCAGTAACACTTCACTCTATACTGGCAGGACCTTCTGTTTGAATTTGTCTGTTTCTGAGCTGTACCACAATGTTGTTTTTTGTGAACATAATACACGTAGGTCTTTTTTCTTTCTTCCCTCTCATTTTCAGCTAAGAGCTGCTCAGAATGCATGCTATTTTTGCAGATATTTCTTAAATATTTGAGGGGACTCAGAAAATGTGGGACTTCTGGTTTCCTACATTGTGAACTTTTTTGGAGCCAAGATGAGTTTGGAGATACCCTTACGCTTAACAGAAGAAGAGTCAAGTGGGATCAAGTTTGAAGCCAGCTTGTGAATCCTTTTGCTCTTCATAATCCTCTGCAAACATGGATTCCATTAGATACTTCAAAACATCTCAGCAATTTTGGACATCTTTTCTAGCATTCAAACACAGTTGTTCAAGTGACACAGTTCAGCACTGTTATTTTAAAAGGCCTCTTACATATTCTTGGCCACTTTATTTGTCATGACTGTTTTTGGAATGCTTATCCTCAACAGTCCAGTGCTTTGGCCTTTAACTAATACTTAAATACTCATAGTTCAGCCTTAAAAAGAGCTGCTCTGATCTCAGCACAGACCCAAAAGGTCCCGTTTTTTCTGAAGGCTGACATAAATCAGGTGGAGTCTAGACTGGGTGTGACACAGGACTGGAGAGTGTAGGAGCAACTGTGGAAAAAGAAAAGCTTACCTATCCCCATCATAAACCGAGAAGAAAATTTATCAGAAAGAAACATAAGCAAAATAAATCATAGCTTCAGTATAAAAAATGCATATAATTAAGTGCTTAATCTCTTTGCAAATGTCATAGAGCACTTCAGACAGAGTCAGTGCTGATGTCCTGCATGCTGTAGCAAGGGCTCAGTAAATGATGGAAGATGAAATAATCCAATAGATAAGGAATTTCTTAGCAGTTTAATGGTGTAAGAAGTAGTAAAGAAAAAAAATGAACTGAAAAAAGAAACAGCATGAGGTAGATGTCTAACTTTGGAAGCACTAGAAGTCTTCTACAGTTGCCAAGATTTCTAGTTAGCCAAGATAGCTGTAAACTAGATGTCACACAACCCAAGTGAGTGTGGCTATATAAATGACTGTGCAGTGACTGTGTAAAGTAGCACACAAAGGGCAGATGCTGTATAACAGCACAGCTAGTTTTCATGAATTTCTCCTCAATCTACTGGCTACATCTTCTCTGTAGCAGCTCTGGAAGAATCATTCGGGGATTCCCAAGACATCTAGAATGGCAGTTCTTCTGAGAAGCAGGCAGTGATGAGTTATGCAGCATTCTCTAATAGCCCGGAACAGGGCAAAAATTCTTTCTGGTAGGGCACAGATGGAGAATAGGTAGTTTCTCCAGATTTATTCTAAGTTGCATTCTCTCCCTTCCCTGGAAGCTTGTGATCTGACAGATTTGCAGAATGGGAACTGGAGATTTGCCCTCCTTGGTTTCTTCAGTGTGCTGGATATTTTCTGCAACAGAGTACTCTCACAGCAGCTGGTCTGGTGTGCAGGACTGTAGGTGTTGAATTATTTTGTAAGGGCTCTAATTAAAGAATAATACTGAACTTTTCATTTTGTCTTTATGTTTTTATATAAAAGGTTGCTACAGACTGAATATCACTTCTATTTTAATATCTATCAAATAATTTTATGGGAGTAGTCTGCAGTGGGATAGTGTTTTGCCACTCAAAATTTAGGAATACAGTAAAGGATCCATTCTTCTTCTCAGCAGTCATCAGCTCCAGCTACAGAAGATAATCCTGCATAAGATGTCTGTAGGATTTATTTTCATTTGTGGACCCATTAAAACAGTTACTCTCAGTTCAGCTTCATGAATTTGAACACCGTAACTTAAAGAAATTAGAAACCATCTTCCCTCTGTGCAAATCTGGGCAGTCCACACAGTTGATAGGTTTGTTTTTAATTTTTTTTTTTTAAGTATCGTTATAGTAGTATGTGTTTAGAATACTGAAAATGAAATTCAGAAATGAAAAATAAAGAGTATTTGCTGGGTTTGACAGGCAGATTCAACCTGAGGAGCTGTCAATCTGATAAATGTGTTCTGCATATAATGAAATGGAGTAAATTATATGGTTCTCAGATACTTCACAACATCTTTGTAAAATGTTTTAATGAGTCAGTTAGTTAAAAGAAAAAATATAATAAGCAAACGAAAAGCTATAATGAATATGGAAAGAAAATACTTAATCCTGAACAATATTTGTCTGCAAAGAAACAGAAAAGAAGCAATTATGAGTGTTTATATTTGAGCATGACTAAAATATCAAATATGGAGATGTTATGCCTGATAAAGCTATTTACATGTATAGCAGAAGATTTTGTACGTGTACAGTTTCTTATACAGAGTATAGGAAACTAAACTAAACCATGGCAATATATTATAAAAAACGTCAATTAAGCGTTCTTCCCAATGTGCCTGTTCTGCCTAATGGTTTAAAAAAATTTGAATAATTTAACACATCTTGCTAAAAACTGAAAGGAGAAGTTGCATGGACTTTTAATCTGAATTCAAAGCTTGATAGACCTCAATGGACTTGCGTATTTGTCTTTGGCATTTTGCCTTTTAGTTCTTGTGTTCATTAATTTTTGAACTTACTGTACATTTTCAGTGAGATTTGACACTACATAGCAGGCTCAAAAAGTTTTGTTAAAGTTTGTTACAGGTTTTGTTAAAATAAGTGCCTAGAGAAGGGAGACCCTGTTGACACTGCTGCTGAAGGAGAGGCTTAAATATTGGCTTATTGCATGTTAGACATCAGAGAATTGGCATGGGAAAGCAAGCTTATGAAGGACCCAGAAACAGAAAACCCCTCAGCCAGACACACATGTGGTGAGGCAGCCGAGGACAGGAAGAGGATAGAGGACAGAAGTCCAGATGTCATTAGTTGCTGCTCACAGACCTCCTCAAAAGGACTGCCTGGAGGAGGGTCAACACTTTACACTGCTGCAGTAGGGACAGATACACACTGGTGGCCAACCACAGGCTAGAATAAAAACTGTGGTGTGACACATAATACGCTAAACCCTATGATAAAAGGACCTTTCAAGACCAAAAACTGAGGCACAGGAAGACTTGTGTTAGCTATGCAGAGTAAAGTTTTAACTCAGCATCACCCTGTGGTACTAGCTTTTGGTGCTGCAGTCAAATGAGCCCAGAGCTAAGTGACTTTCCTATGTTAGGGCACAATGGTGGAGTTCATTACTGTGCAGATAGCCCATCAGCCAGCCACCAGGGTCATCTGAACCCAGGGTACTTGGTCACAGCATTATTTTACTTATTATATAGATTAGCAGATGGTGTCTGGACTCACCTGTGAAATAAATGTTGCCTATTTACTAGGGGTTACCATAAACTTTGATAGAGAGAATTTCATTGACTCTTGTTCCACTTAGATTTCAGTCCTTGCCAAATGGTTAGCAGGAGGGTTCTCACAGGTGTGAAAAGTGCAGGAAAAGTGGAGTTAAAGCTCAGCTTTCATTTCACTAATTAGTTTCTTGCCCCTGGTCTACCTTGCATTTTATGAACATGAACCAGTATAAAATCTACACGACCTATGATCAAATAAGCCAGAGAAAGTGGATGTATCTGGGTAGGACAAGGTGGAGGTTTCAGTAGTTCTCACCATCCTCTAGCCTATAAATGCTTCTCATGTATATGGACTGTTTGTTCAAGACATGACCTGAAACTTCTCTCAGCATCCTGTTGCATTACATGTACTGTCCCTGTGGCTGAATAGCATAGCAGCGTGATACAGGTATGCTGGTGTTTGGCACATGAGGCAGACAAGTGCCACATTAGTGACTTAATCAAGCTCCTGGAATGGTGCTAAGGTGCATCTGTCCCTTTGCTAGTCAGGGAACTTAAAAAATGCCAGG
The DNA here is from genome assembly GCF_023638135.1 of Falco biarmicus. NCBI lineage: Eukaryota > Metazoa > Chordata > Aves > Falconiformes > Falconidae > Falco > Falco biarmicus. Next base: position 78,041,207 of record NC_079289.1, on the reverse strand, counting down.
AATTCTTCAAGGAATTACAACTTCTAAAAGCTGCGTTCCACTTGGTTTGCCTTTAAAATGCCTATTCCAACTTCCCTGTCTTGAAGGTGTCAGGGAAGGATATTTCCAAGCCAACAATATTCCCCTGTTAAAAAAAATGCAACAAAACACCAACAACTTTACCATGGATGGCTTACCATTCTGTTCTGTAAGACTCTTCTCAGCAAAGCCCTCTGGTACATGCTTAACTGTACATGCTGGTACATCCATCCCTGTTGGCTCAGAGCACGTGCTTTAAGGCTGTCCTGTATCCAAGCCAGGGACTGGTGCTGTCCTTTCGGCACACTCGGACACCCCCGCCACAAAACGAGGGGAGAGGGTGCAGTCAGAGGGACAGGGCTGATGTGTCAGAGGGGACTTAACCTCAGCAACCCCCCTGTCAGTCCTGCCCCTTGGTTTTGTTCTTAAAGCCTGTAAACACTTAAAGAAAAAGGAGAAGCTAGAGGCCATGCAGGAAGACGCAGCTGCCAGCCAGAGCTGCGGGAGCACATGAGTTACTGGTGGGGCCACAAGATCCAAGATGGGAGACGTGTCACGCTGCAGATCGGTGTGACTTGGCAGGCACCCGCTTGACAGGAGCTGTGGGGCCTGCAGGGTTTTCCACCACTCTTCAGATCCCTGTCTGTCACATTAATCCCCTTTTAAATCCAACCTTCCTTCTCCAGCAATTGACTCTGACATCTTTATTTCATCTCTTGGAGCAGCCAGACAACATCCTGCACAGCTGAAAGCTATTCAGCTCCAGGACCAAGCAGACCCTGCAAGGGAAGCTCGTGGCCTTTCTTGGTGGTGATGGCCAAATATGTGTATAATGCACTTAGTCTTCACTAGGCCACACAGCGAGAGACCCTGCTCCTCTCTTGAACTTGGGTGTAATGCGTTCCCTCCGCCATCGGGCAGGCCAGCTCTAGACTAATATTTTCTGTACAGTTAATTATGGCAGGACAAGTGCTGTACCCCAGTGGAAATTTGCCACTTGAAAAATTGCCTAAAAATATATCCTACAGTAAATGTTTCTCTGCATGATTAAGTGTGCATGTGGACTGCACTGCACAGAGGGTTTCCCCAATACAAATGTCTCGTCTAAGTCTCTTGGCAAGGCCTCCTTGTTTTTTTAACAGTTTATCAGCTTTTGTGTTATTTACTAATGGCAGGAGTTACTCTGTAAATCCTTTCTAAACTAAAAATTCCAAAAGCCTGCAAAGATGAGGGACTGTAAAGGTAAAAAGAGGAGGATGGGGTAAGACAAAGATTTTTGTTCTCCAGAAGAAAAATGCTTCAGGGGTTAAGATATGTTCTTTGGACTATGAAAATTGGGGTCAGCCGTTTGTTTTGCCTCAGCCTTCACACACTCTCTTGGTACCTCGCTGCTGGATTGTGACCACCTCTGTGCCAGGGGACTCTACACATACATCATGGGAAATAAGAGAAATCTGGAGCTAAAGGTGATGTGACCAGCTCAGGCTGTCACCACCAAGCAGCAGGCCAACCACTGCACGCATACTCCACCAAAACCCACCTGTCCTGCTTTTAAGACTAAAAGAAGGGTGCGTGCCAAGATGGTGTCGAGGCTCCAGTCCAGAGCAGGTCTGGGAATAGGATCACTACTTTTGACAGCCTCGAACTGCTGGATTAGTCCAAGCGTTGTGCTAACCTGCCCGGCAAGGCACAAGAGGAGCAGCAGTTTTCTGCTTGTCTGGCACTGAAATGGGATCACACTCCCAGCTGGGAAGTGGGCTCCCGCTGAACAGCTTCTAGTAAATGCAGCCTGGGCTCTGATGCACTTGATGGCTTGCAGATTCCTCTGAAAGAATATTGCATAGCTGGCAAAAAAACCCCAAACACCCAAAACACAAGAAAGGAAGGAAGCAGCACTGATTGTTTTTCAGCCCTTTTCTGTTTGCCTTGTCTCTTCCCAAACATGTAAAGACGTCTTGCAATGCCAAAGGCCCAAGGCGACACAGGGATGAAACATCGCTTGGACCTACAGAGCAAATTTGAGTGTAGACTTCGCCTTTCCTTCCTCAGACAGACTGGTGCAATTTGAAGGGCATAAAACAAGCTGTGTGAGCGAGAGAGCACCCCCCTGCAAAAGCATGTTCCCGTAAAATGTCTCCCAGCGTGCACTGTCTCGGTGCTCCAAGCTGGATGTCTCTGAAGACGAGAAAGGACTATTGCAATTGCATCCTCTGAGACAAATTAACACAGTTCCACTCTGTGCTCATACAAGACTTACAATTCTGTGATCTGCCAGGGCTGTAGCATAGTTAATCTCAGAAGCAGAGTTTTATAAAGGTGCTAACTGGTGTTTCACGGTGCCCCTGTGGTGTTTCGTTTCATACAAGGCCTTATTTGGAGAAATGCTGCGTGAGCATTTAAAGCAGTTACAAGGGCTGTTTGATCAGCCAGAATGGTTCCTTTGGGCAGTATTTTGGAAAAATAATATTTTAAAATTGCACTTTATAAAAATTCCAAGGACATATACTCTGAATTGTTGAATGTCAGCATAATACTGGTTTGAGAAACATTCTTTTCCTTACTTTACATTGTGACAAAAGAACACAGAAGTCAGAAGGAAACCAAGCCGCACAACTTAATACAGTGACATTTTTTAACAGCATTTCCACAGTTTTCTATATATCACAGAACTATGATTTTGAGGTGGGGTGCTTTTTTTTTTATTTTATTGAACCCCAGGACACCTCCTTCCAGAATTAAATGTATTAGGCTTTCGTAAGTAGCTACTGCCAGCGGGAAATTGTATGTTCCTTCAGGGTCTATTCATTTGGAGCTTTTGGAAAGGATGCTCAGAGAAAGACCCTGTTTGTGTTCAGCCCTCAGCCTGCCTTACTGTCTTACCCTTCAGTGCTGTCACCTTTCACAGTGGATGCACAAAATGTCATCCTGCCGGCATCTATGTATTTTAGGAAGTGTGTCATAGCGATTCAGAGGTCCACACTGTTTCTATTCTCTGGCTGCAGAGGTGCCATAGGTTGTGCAGAAAGGTACCCAGAAGGACAGGCTGAAAACAGAAGAAGACAAGTGAGGACACAGGGATACTGAGTGTGTTGATAGCTCCTGACTGTAATCAGTAAAGCTCCTATAGCTGTTCCCCACCAAACTCCCCTACCTCTCCAAATTTTAAAGGTCTACCTTTGGTGTCCTGGCTGTATTCCAGATTGTGTGATCTTTCCTCCTGACCCACAGTTCTTCTTCTGTTTCAGCTAAATAAGCTATTCCTCATTTTCTGTCTGTTTACCTTTGCTGTATCCTGTTAGGGCTCCATCTGTGAGGTGTGGAGCCCTCCTGTGATATCCCAAACAGAAAGAGGTAGCAAAAGCCCTCCAGTTCCAGTAAATGTTATCAAAAGATTTTCCCCATTCTGAAGCTGGAAGAATGGTGGGGCAGCAATTTGATCAGGGGTGTCCCCTGCCCACCTGGGCAACCAGGCACTGTGCAACCAGTACTCCTCTGGGCTGGGTGGGAAATTGCAGAGCAAGTGCAAGAAATTGCACAATGCAGTGGCATTAGTGAAAAAAGGATTTTCTTATGAGAAGTTTTGGTGTCAATGGTTTGCAAATATTTAAGTGAGGTTTTCTGTCATGCAAAAATGCCAATCACCTCAAGCACTGAACTTTCTTTTAACTTCACTAGCAGCAGGCAGCTTTCCCAGCCAAATGGGTTGCTGCTGCTCTTCCTTTGACGGATGATACTCTCACTGGCTTCAGAGGGCTGTGTGCCACGTGCAGTACAGCTCTCTGAGCTGTCCGTACGTACATATGCTCTAACTCTTTGTGCTTTGCAAAGGTAGTGTTCACTTCTTAATCGGCAGGTCTCCTCAATTAACAGTTGGAGATTAAACCAGTTTTTCTGTCAAAACACTTGCCACCTTTCCTTTCTGCTGCTTTCTTGAATCTCCATATGGTGTTATTTCTTCTGTAGGATTTTTTCTTTTTTTTTAGGTCTGCAGTTAGGTCAGTGTCAGGACCCTATTAGCAAAGAGACCTTGATTGCCCAAACCACTCTCAGTCCATCACTGGAACTGATGCACCCTCTGCCCATTGGCCAGGAGCTCCATTTAAGCTCAGCCTGGGCACTTGCTCCTTGCCTGATCTACTGTGCAGGTATAGCCTGGCCTCCAGCCCCATCTCCTGCTGCTCTTGATTTATTTCTTGGGTGAACCCTGAACCTTGTTTGTTACTCGCCTTCTTGGGGTTTGTTGATAGGCCCTGTTATAAGGCTCTGCCTGCCATGTTCAGATGACACGGGACAGCACTCCACTGGTGAGTTTGCAGCTGCTACTTGGGTTGCCCTCAGCTCCTGTGTCATTCCCCCTGCATGGAGCAGGCTCACTCTTGCATCTCCCTGGCAGTCATTCCTCCTTGCTACCTCCTGATCTTTCAAAACAGAGTTCTATTGCTATTATTAAGCTAGAAAGAGAAAACTGGAATAAAACTCTGAACCGAATATGACCTTGGGATCATCTGGATTCAAGTACTTCCTTATTTTTTGGATGGGTCTCTCCAAGCAGATGTTGGGCCCCTTACCATTAATGCCTAACTGCATCTCATATTTCAGGGAAGTCTTCCTACAGGAGCTTTTTATTTCAAGACCTACAGGATTTCCTTCAAGATTAATCCATGGTGCTTACCTCAGATCCAGGATCTTATAGTGTGTAGGCACTGCTTCAGGGAACCAGTGATCACCAGTGCAGGATCCCTGTTTACAGATCCAAATCACAGAAAGAACTGGGATTTTGAGGGGGAAGAGCCCTTACCAAGTGACACTGACATCTTTACAGTATCCTCAGAGCTACAAATGGTTTGTTAATGAAACTGGAGCATGCTGCTGCGCCTGGATTGTAGCACAGCCTGGCAGTTCTTGCCTATAGCTTGACACCCATAGCTCAGTGGTACTTGCCTCTAGGGAAACTCCCTTATTACATGGTCACTGGGACCATGGAGTTGTGTGTTAATGATACCTGCAGCATCTGATGTGTCAGGTCCAGAGCAGCTGTCTGCTTAGCTATTCTCACAAATGTTGGACCAACCATGAGCTGGTCCATGGAAGGAGTAACCCTCCGAGAATGCAACCTGAAAGCAACAAGGATGATAATGAAAGCTTAATGTGCTAATAAACCAAGCCTTGCTTTTTCTTGAAGTCACTGTAAATTGCAAGAAGCTCTGAAGGGGGAAGAACCTGATTCACATTCAGATACAGATCTCCTGGAGTGATCTATGGCAGTCTGTAGGAAAGAGGAGCAATGAAACAGCATTCTGGACAAAATACATGGTGGGGTATCTAAGCTGCCTCCATCCTCTGATCCTGAAAAAAAGAAGTAATGAGTCCTAACCAGTAAAAGCCACAAGACCCATGATTCTCCCAGGGAGAGAAATATGGGATCGCTTCTACCTGACATTTGTTACCCATGGCTGAAAGACATTCAGGTATCATGGTGAGATTTCTGGGGTACCTCTTCAGAGACATGTGAGAGTAAGTTGTTCTAAATGTTTTTGTTATCAGGAAATCTATATCTCCGAAGTAATTCTATTATCAGTGATATTTGTCTAAAATCTCACAATTTTTTTTAAAAATACCTGTCTTAAGGCATTAGGAATGTAACAGGTTGTAGAGTTAGTAGAACCAGCATCAACTTCCAGACAGGATTTGGCCATTTTTAGGTCTTCTTTGTTCGTGTTTGTTTCAGTGGCTTTGCTTCAGCTACAAAGCTAGATGCCAACTGCAGAGCAATGCACAGGCTGAGTGCCGGGTCTAGACTCTTCCCCAGCTGAACACTTGCCAGGCGTCAGAGGATATTGGGGCATGGTCGGCATCTTTAATAACTATTGCAATGACTTTTAAAAATGTCATTGATGTCACTGTGGTACATTAAGACCTATGCTGGTGGATCTCAAGGAATATAGAGTCCTTTGCTTCTAAATTATGTCTCATCCAGACCAACAGCAGATAAACTTGTTGACAGATGAATTTTTTGAAGCCTAAACAAGATGAGTAGGGCAAGTGCCTTTAGTACTTAAGCCACCATCATAATGAATATTTTCACCCTTATTGGTAGTGATGGCATACGTAAAATTCCCTGCCCTTTTCCCCAAACCTATAACAAGATTCTTCCAAACTAAACTCCCATGTTGAAACTCCCCTTGCTCTTCTGTGGAGGAGTGCCTGAGTCCATTCTCCTGAGATGTTTCCCTTGTACATCTTAGGAGAAGTAGATCCACTGAAGTGTGCTTTCGCAAACAGAGAGAAAAATTTTGTGGATGGGGAGAGCAACAGTCCAAAGGACATCTTCTTTCTTGGGGCAAAGATATTTGTTCATGGTAAACAGTAATACTTTGCCTATTATAAAGCTACCTTGGAGTTTCACTTCTGATGCAGAAGAGCTCCATTGAGGTCTTTAGGCACCTAATCCCCATTGAAATAATTTTGAGTTAGGCGTGTAAATCTTTTGAATGGTCAGGGCCCAAATTTATGTTTGTTTGCAATTCTGATCTCGTCTCCATTTATACATAATCTGTCAGTATAAAATTCATTCTTTGTATGTGTGGGGCCGTATGTTGGCCCTAATGAAGTCAGTAGTGGCTGATAACGAATGGTGCTAACACAGTGATGGTGAAAGACATCTGAGTGTACAGAAAGCTTACAGTCATATTAAGACCATCTAATCATCAGCCTCACCTATTGCCACCGGAACAGAAACAGCTGCAATATGTTTGTTTGTTGCAAGCTGCAAGAGAGATTTTTCACACTTGCTTATAAGATTTCCAAATGCATTAATTATTTCTAGATGGTGAGTAAGGTGGTAAACAATTGCAAGAGATCTGGAACCTTGAAAAATATTTGTGGAAAGAATTTCCCTCTGTCAAATTCTTGTCCCAGCTGACCCTGCCAGGAAGGGCCCTGATGTGCCCAAATCTGATGGGTCGGTTTTAGCCCTTTCTGCTAAACACACAACCATGGGTTTGACAACATTTTGAAAAGGCGCTGTTTAAAGTTGGCTGCAGCAAGAAATTAAACAAATAACACTGATAATGGGAATAACCTCAGCGACAGTGTATTTTTGGTGACCAAAGCACTTGGAATAATTTACTATTGTATGAAGTGATGCAGCTGGTTAACTTGAAATATTCCTCTCTTCCACATGGAGAGATGGCTGCAGGAAGCACTTCTAGAAAGCCATTTGCATTCCCCTGTGGCTTGTTTTGCTAAATCAGCTGCAACAAAAAGAGCTACTCCAAATGGTGCGTTTTTCCTGTCTTGGTTTATTTTGTACTTGTTCAATAAAACATATTCCAGAAAAGACAAGGTTGTATAATTTTTAATAAGATCTGTTAAAAATAGCATGGCTGTGGTGAGAGGAATGACCAAAGGAAGTGATTTGTTTCCTGCGATCATTCCTCCTCCTTTACCAGTAACCTTTCCGAATGTGAGCAGAAGAGAAAATACTTTATTTAAAATTCACCACAAACAGCGAGAGGGTAGCAGGGCTACCACAACTCTCGTAAATTACACGCAAGCCTGACCCTTCTGGAAGATGAGGCCTTACTTTGCTGAAGGACTTTCAGAGTTTGTTGCTGCTGCCTCCGACCACAGTGGCACACAAAATACCCAGTGGAGAGATACGTGGTGGAGCGGGGGCCGAGCCGCTTGCTCAGCACCCAAGCCCGGGTCTGTCCGCCTGCTCTAGACCGCTGCAGAGGCTAAGCCGGGAAGGAAGCCCATGCCCACAATGGTTGGTTCCTGCCTGTTCAAAAGGGGAATAGCACGTGCCTTAATGTGGTTGTGGCCCCTGTTGTCCCAGGCAGCCCCAGCCCGCTCCCCAGGGAGGGTTTCCTGCCCTGCCCACCCCAGGTGGGTGCTGCAGAGCCCCTGTCCTTCCATCCCACCAGGCAAAGCAGGATAGGTCCCCCTGGCAAGAGCAGAGCGGTCTCAAAATCATATTCTGTCCACAGTGTTTGGGCATCTTTTTAATTCTTGTGTGACCCGTATTTCTCATGCAGGATTCCAGCAGGCACAGGCTATGCAAGCAGCAAAGCACCTTTTTTTTTTTTTGCAGCCATGCCATAAAAGGCAAAAGCTGAGGAAGGTCCTGTGGAGTATGGTGGTAAAATAATCAGCATAACGAGCCGTTTTCTGACTGAAACTAGCCAGTTTAGTGCAGTTCATCTGCCTAAACTGGGGAAGCTTCCTCCCATATCCAGATAGGATCATTTTTGTTCTAAAAGACTGTTCTGCAGGTCACTTTTGCCAGATAGCTTGGCCAGTTGCTCCGTGCTTAGTCCATTTTAATAACAACAGCAGCAACAAAACTTTACAAGATGTTCTTTCCTCTTTGTCTGGCAGGATTAGCAGTTCAGCCAAGGTCTGACTGGCCGCTGGCTCCAGAAATGAAGGACTCAGCGGCACTTGGAGGGAGCAGTCACGTGGACAGCCTTGTTACCAGAGTGGGCTTTGGGGGTTGCTTTTCCCTCTGTGCTCACCCAGGGTGGCACCAACCACTGCCCAGAGTGCAGAATTGGGCTCTTTTGCTGTTGGAGGAACTCACTCTGAGGAGTCTTCTAGGAAAAGCAAAGTCTGGGAGGCAGACAGACATACCAACAACATTTTTCCCTGCAAATCCCCTTCTATATGTCTCGTTAGCACCAAAGCTGAAATAGCAAATCTTTGGAAATATCTTGGAAAACTGTTTTTTTCCCTTGGAGCTGTCATCTTCGAACATTTGTGTTTAAGCTGGAAAGAAGAGCAGATGTCATTCAAGCTGACTGAAAAAAAAGAATAACACTGTCAAACTTATCTCTGAACTGTTTCAGCTCACCGCTGACGGTGGCGAGCGCATCGCAGGAGTGAGGCAGAAAAGGACCCATTAATGGAGCCTGGGGAGAGGAGGTCAGGAGGAGGTGATGACGATGACAGGAGAGCTTCATGCTCAAACAATGCAGTAAATGAGGTTGAGGGGTTTTTTACCTCCTTGTCCACGCGAACTGAGAAACTTCTCTTCTAAACATTTCATAGGCATGAGAATATAAACACACAATCCCAGGGCCATAGGTACTGCAAACACTCAGGCCTTTGCTTATCTTTACTCCCATGGGCAGCTCCCACTGAAGACACAAATCGCACCATTTGCTTACAGCAAACATGTAAACAATTGGGGCCGTGTAAGTAAAGTCAAGCAGGTGAGCCTGCAGACCAAACCGCGCTCCCAAGGAAGCCTGGTTAAATTTGCCTTTTGGCTCACGAGGAGTCAGGATTAGGCCCTCGTTCTTCTTACATGCTGGATTTTCACCTTCCATGCTCCTGCAGTGCAACCGCCTGCTAAATTTAGAATACCTTTTTTAGGAGTTGTTTTATGAACACACACACACACAAAATAATTACATTGTAAAAAAAATGCAGGCTTTTGAAATGCCATTTGTGAAGCGTTCCAACTATGTACAACTGGCTCAGTTACTAGTTTGCAATTGCCATCTGAACATCTATTTTTCCAAGCATTTAAGAAAAGTGATGTGTACATTTTTCATGTGTAATTAGGCAGCGTAATGTGATCTCTTGCTGCAGTCAAGCTGCCATGTGCCGTAGCCTCACTGAATAGCTTCCAGATTTCAACCCAATCTCTTCTGTCTAGACTCTACGTTGCTATTTTTTTCTGTTTTTTCTTTTCTTTTTTTTTTTTTTTTGCCTAGCTTAAAGCAGACTCCAATATAAAATGCCAAAACCAGAAGGTTTTGTCCCTTTTTCTCATAAAGACGTGGGACAGATCTGGGAGGCCCTGCCGAGAGCTGGGTCCCAGACTTTCATAAGACATGTGTCGTCTGAATCTGACATTAAAGATTGTGCAGGCATTTCAACAGGTCATGCACACGCGGGGGGAAAAAATGCCCAAAAATATGGTTTTCATTAAGAAAGTGAGTATTTTTAGAGAGGTGTGGTTCAGTTCAGATGAAAAGGAAAGAAAGAAAAATGAAAGCGGCGCAAGAGATCCCCAACTGCAACATTATTTATATTGCTGTTGAAATGCAGTGTGTTCTCTTTATAAAGCTGCTTTTGGGAGTGAAATAATATAGACCCTGCCAGAACCAGGTGCATATCATGTAGATTGTTTATAATCCAAGTTAAAGGATAGCAGATTTATACCAGAAAGAACTCTCCAAGGGGACTTTGGAGTTTAAGTGTACTGTCTTAATCTATACATTACCTCCTCAACAAAGCGGTTGTCTTGAACAAAAAAAATAAAATACAGTTTCAATGAATTCACAGATAATTCCAGGGAATTTTATCTGGTGTGATATAGTTTTAGACTGCTTATTCTGTTCCCAGCTTTTTATTTGACTCTAAGCTATTTTATTTCTGTGTCAAGAAAATGAAAAAGATCAGAGAGGGATCATTCCCACAGAAAGATGGTTTTGTGCGATATAAGCGAAAAAGCTAGGCTTTCTCTGCCTGGCATTTCTACCACCTTGTCCTGGGATTTGCTGCAGTTTGCATACACTGCAATGTGTATTTCTACTCAAAGCAGAAAAGTCTCTTGTTTTAGTCAAGAAACAGAGTTGTGCAAATTTTCCCCCACTATTTTTTTAAGTTTTGCATTCTTTTTTTTTTTTAAAAAAAACAACTTATCTTCTCATCTATACCGTTGTAACACCACACCTTAAGGTTTCCTTTTGCTTTCAAGAAAATGGCTATTGTCCCATTGAAAACATGTCCTTCTGCCTGCTTTTCATATAAATGGCAGATTGGTTGGAAAAACAGGAACATTTTCACTCCTTTCTGAAGGGAAGCATGCAGTGCTTGCTAAAAATTCCCATGCTTCTGCAGAGCCAACTGTTCTTTTCATTAAAAAAACCATCCTCCTACTTTAGCAAACTTTTCAATACATTGGCCCATTTTTTCATTACGGTAAAATATGAAATGCTTGAAATGTTTGAAATAATTGTACAAATACTTTCTCATATGTGCAAAGGGAAACTAAACCAAAAAGCTACCTGTTCAAAATGAAGCTTCTTGTGACAATTTAAATGATGACAGCAGTCAGTGCAATAATTTGATCACTGTCAAACTTTGTTAATTACATTTTAAGTCAAATAAAAATATTTTTTCTCATGTGTCTGATATTTAAAATGACCATGGGAAGTGGTTTCCATCCTTCTGTTTCAAAGAGCTTTGCAGAAATAAAGCGAAGTGGTAGTACCATGTTTGGGGAAAGGGAATAAAGAAGCTCAGCAGTGAACTTCCGTAAGGATGCGGGATGGGGCAATGGGTACCTCCTGATCCCCACAGTATGGTTGTACAGTGAAACAGACTGATGTGCAAAGGCAGCTGCTATGGCAGAGACACCCCAGGCAGCTATAAACTGCTGCTGCTGCTGAATCTGACTGACTGACTCCCTGTTAGCAATCTTCCCTCGGTTTTTCCTTTTAATTTCAAGACGGTAGTGGTGTGATGTTTGCCGCTGCTCACATGGTAAGGACTCATTTCACTAAAATAGGGATTTTCTGAGTTGTAAATCAGGTTAGAATTTTGACACAGGGGCTAAGGTGAGTGTTTGCAAGCCTCACATCCGTAACAGCTTTTTTACAGAGTGTCTATCCTTGACTGTATCAATTTCATAAATCTTAAAGCCAGATGGGACCAATTACGATAATCTATTCTGATGAATGGTAGTAAAGACCATAGAATTTCTTACAGTTGTTTTGTGTTGCTGTCTTGCTATCATCTGTTGCACATTTCTGGACATTCCTCTTAGTATTTTCAAGAATGTGGAGGGCCTTGTCCTGATCTTCATTTGGCTCATGAGTGTCACCAAATACGTATGTGTAAGGTGAGCAGCAAAGGCTTTCTTCAGCCTTCATGCAAAACCATCATTGCCCTGGGAAACCGTCATCTTTCAGGAGACACATTATGACAGATCATTATGTCCAGTACACCTATGCTACGTGTGTAGTTTGACAAAATAAATCAGTTCTTGGTCTGAAGAACCTATCCTCATATTTTGCTCTAAAACCACAGTGTCAGAAGCATGAGTGAGAAATGCTTTTAAATAGTTTGCTTTTTTGCAATGAACAGTGCATATGAGCCTGATCCTCTCTTGACCTACAAGCATCTTTCAGTGTTCTCCAGTTAATTCAAGGGCTCAGATACAAAATCAAGGAAAGCCTGTCCCTTTGTGGGATAATCCAAAGTTTTCTGAGGCCGTAAGTCAAAAAATGAAGGGGCTCTGGCATGTCATTTTTTTCATCTGTGACAGCACAAATAGACTTCACTTAATCCAGTCCAAATGGCTGTCCTGAATTAAACATGGTCTTCCTTTTTCATTACTTCAGAAGATCACGTCTCAAAGAAATGTGAAACATAAATTGTTCGTGCTGAACATGACGGAGAAATTTAGTGGTGGGACATACAGGGCATGTGCCACCAACCAGCCAGTAACGGGGGCCTCAATCAGGATGCTCTCTGAGAAGCACCTGCCATGGCATCCCCGTCCCCACCCGCCACAGGTCACCTACATCACTGAGTGCTACAGCTACAGCAGTTGCCACCGTCTACTTTAGTAGCTGGAAGTTGGGGGTGGGTCTCTCCCTTCACTGCGGCTCATCCAGAGGGTGATTCAGTGTCACATCCAGAGCTGAGTCACCTTCTGCAGCAGCCTCTCCCTTCCTCTCCAGCCAGCAGAGAGGGAGCCTTTGGTGAGGCACCTGCGTCGTCGGTGCCCAGCAATTCAGCAGTGAGCCCTGACCTGCCTGCAGCCTACATATATGCCATTTCTAGGGCATATATGTAACTTGTTTGCACCACTGCCACAAGGTAAGTGTGAAAAGAAACGTGTGTGTGTCCATGCATGCATATGTGTGCATAGAATTGTAGCTGTGGAAAATCAAGTATCTCCTATTTGTGTATCACTGATTGTTGTAGCTTCACGTTCTGGGGGAGGCTGTTTTTCTGCCTCTGACTTTAATTTCAGATATTACAGTGTTTTATGAGACAACCAATGAAGACATGCTGCCAAAAACTTGTGCTGAATTACCTAAAAAAAAGAGGGGTGTGTAAGATGACATTATTATATATGGAGTTAGCTGTAAAGAGATAGGTATAGAGGAAGACCTAAACCTGTATGCTAAAATCACATTTCTTAGAGACATGTATGTATGCAGGTCTGCTAGCCAAAGCCATAGGTAACACTGTATAGGCACTTGTATAAGAACATAGGACTGATTCCATAGACCTGCAGGAAAAATTTATTTTTTCCCTGGTACCATGACAAATGCAGAAAATAGATGAGCAGAATAATATAAAGAAGAGAGACAAGATAGTTCACAAATTTAAATCCTGCAAAAATTCTACTTCTCTGGATATTGATTCTCTATTTAGTTACATTTTGTGTTAGGCTATGGCCACCTCAGAGATCACTATACACCAAGTAAATGTAAAAATTTAAGGACATTAGTAAATAATAAGCAAGTAACTTCATGGTATTTGAATTTATTAATTGTTCTCTGTTGAACAATGTAAGCATTTTGCTTTTTGTTGGACTTGTCTTCATGTGTTTTTTATCTGCAACCTTTTATATTAAAGCACCCATTCTGACCCAAGTCATTTCTATATGCTGGCTGAATTCTTCACTGGTAAATAAATGCATACTTCAGAAATTATGACATTTTGTCACCTACCCTAACTTTGTCTTTCTGTTTTTGAAAATGCTTCAACTTCTAGCTTTCTTATTTTTAATTTTCACCATGTGGTTGAAGAATTTCACAGTTCTTGCAAAGATGCACTGCTCAGCATTTCTGTGTTGATTCACTGGATGAGTTATTATTCCTTGAATCTAAGCAGTGATGCAGAAAAATGCCTGTTTGGAGAGGGGAGGGCAAACACTTTGGATAAAATAAGAAAAGGCACAAATTCTGCCCCCCACCCCAAACTGAGAATGAGTCAGAAGTTCCATTCTGCCAGTGGAAAATTGCACAGAAGAGTATATTTTATCATTATTCCAGTTTGCCTTGTGGACTGATCTGCAGCTTTATCTAGTTCAGGACTTAACTGCCAAAATACAAGGAAAAGAGCTGACAGGTTTGCCTTATTCTGGACGTTCAGAATGTTTAGAAGGGATTCAGGCAAGCATCCCAGCTTTCCCATCACTCAGATCAGACCTTTGACATTTTTTAATTTCTTCCATCATTACTTGTGGCCTCATAAAACCCCTGCTTAAATTCATAAGTGTCTCAATTGTTCCCTTGACCTTTCCTGCAAACCTATTGTCTGTTTTTTTAATCCCAGCTATCTGCTTAAGCAGATAGAAATACTAAAAATTAAAAACCCAAACAAGCAACAATTTCCCTTCCCTTTTAGCCAGTTGTTTGGGAAACAGTGTGAATTGTTTTAAATAGATATAGCAGTCCTGAATATCCATTGGTGTTGATTAGTCCATTTATCCAAATGCCTTACCTAACCGCATATCTAATCAGGTAAGTTCCTTTGTCTTTCCAAATGAAATCCTTTATTTTGCTGCCTTAGAGCTTTTAAGAAGAAATGATCTTTTCTTCCCTAAATAAAAGTGATTCTCACCATAGGAGGAACTCCAGTGGTCTTCTCAGAGACTGCCAAAATGCTGTCGGTGTCCAGTCTGTGACTAAAAGAAACCCACGAATGCTACAAAAACGTCATCCATTCTGGTTCTTGAAAACTAGTTGTATGTTCATATCTAGGCAATAGGATGTGTCTATATAACTGCCTATCTCTCTTGGTTTAAATATATTTTTTACATAAAAGAACCTTTATTAATGAATGTCACCCACACCTGTGAGAGGTAATATTTATAAAGGTGTCCCCTTTTAGTTGCCAGACTGGTTCATTTTAAATGGTATTTTCATAGGTGCAATGTTAATCCTTTCCGATTTTACTGAGAAAATCAGATGCTGGAATTGCATTTTGCCAGGCAAAAATGTTACATAGTGGAAAAGATAAAATAACCTCCCCTTTACTCATTTTTTTTAGTATCGAAAGAAATAAATATCATTCATATATTCTATTGCATTGGTAGTAAATATGATAATTAATGTGAGGAACTTTTCACTAATACCCTTCTTTCTTCAGTTCTGTTTAATGAACTGGAGTTAAAATACCTCTAAGATAAATGAGTGCTAGAGCTGTAGTCCACAGAGGGCAACTGGCTTGCCTGAACGCATGTGAGTTTGTGATCTGCCTGGAGCACAGTTTCTGTGCTTCACATTTTCAGTTCTGCAGCTCACAACCCATCCTGATGGCTTTTAAGCACAGCAAACACCTCTCATCTGTTGGTGTACAGGCAACCCAGACGTTACAGGCTGAAAGCACTGCTGAACAAAGCACTTTTGATATATATGCAGGAGGTCAAAGATAATTCCTCCTGTTGTCTTCTTTTTTTTTTTTTTTTCAAAACAGAAACTTCAAACTTCTATGAATCTCAAAGCACTACATGATATTTGCCCAACAGTAATGGAAACAGAGGCATGTTGGTGAAAAATGAAGGCTAGGTGGATCCCTTGTCCAATTTTGAAATCCCACAGCACTTGCCATTGCCTTCCCAGGAGCCTGCAGCAGCCAGGTTAAAACTGTGGTAAGCTTTGCACCCTTGAAGTTCTCCAG
The DNA here is from genome assembly GCF_023638135.1 of Falco biarmicus. Lineage (NCBI taxonomy): Eukaryota > Metazoa > Chordata > Aves > Falconiformes > Falconidae > Falco > Falco biarmicus. The sequence continues at coordinate 78,025,532 of NC_079289.1, read as the reverse complement.
TCCCCAGTGAGGAAGCATATGTTCTCCCAGTAAGGGACTTCAAGGCTGTGCTACATGTTAGATGATAAATGTATTTTCATACATTTGCCCACTGATCTGAAAGAAAAATGGGAATAGAGCTGGTTATGTTTGGGGTTTTTTTAATTATTATTATTTTTCCAGATGTGAAGATTCAGTATTTTTGATTACAGAATCATAGAATCCTTTAGGTTGGAAAAGACCTTTAAGATCATCAAGCCCAACCGTTAATGTAGCGCTGCCAAGTTCACCACTATTGTTTGTTTCAAACTTGTATTTTGAAAACTGTGTTTAAAGAGATGGAAAATGATGTGAACACTTTTTTCTTTCCACGTGACACTCCTGAACAAGAGGCAGCACTCGAAGGCCCACTCTTCATCTGCTACTATCTGCAAGTTTCCTCCTTCCTCTTGAAAGGAAGCTCCAGGAATGAGTCTGCAGGGAGGATCCTGTCCCCACACAGGGCACCTGGGCCAGCTTTGAGGACATGTGCTGCGACAGAGCAACTGGCTGCCAGAGAACAACTGCAGGGCAATGTGAGCTGGGGCTGGCTGCAAGAGGGGCCTTCTCAATGCCACCTTAGCCATGCAGGTTGGTGGCACAGCAAAGGATGCTCCAGGCTCTCACCTGGCTGACCCCTTCCTCTGTCCCCTTCCTACCTTGTGCTCCCATCGCAAAAGTAACAACTTACCTTCTGCAGAAACACCAGCTGAAGACTTGAGGTTATACGTGTAGGATTTAAAGGATCAGCAGAAGACTGGTTTATCGGGCAGTGCTTTAAACCTCGGTCCCCTACTGCAGCTTGAAATGACAATGCAGAGCGGCTTTGCACGAGGAAGTCCACCAGCTCACCCCCTGTCCTCTGTGGTAGTGGCTTGTTTGCAGCGGGGCTGCCTGCACCCTCAGCCTGAGAGTGACTGCACAGGACTCTGCATCTGAAGGTGATGCAGGAAAGACACGGCTGTGTGGGCACACTGACAGCCAGGCATGACCCCCATTGCCTCTGCTGCATCTCCTCAAGGAAAATAGAGGATTTGAGGGCCCTGCCATGGGTACTGTTCCTGCATTCACATCCTCCAGGGTGCAGCAAGAAGCTGGCAGCGTGCTCAGTGTCCCTCTCTCTGCTGCCTCATTCAAGTGAATAAGAAATATGGATCACTTGGTTGCACAGAGCAGTTTGTGGCCATCACGTGTTACTGAGAGCCGCTGCATGTACCGTGTGGCAAAGCGGTGCATGATAGGGGGTCCTACAGCCCTCCTGCCCTGTCTGCTCCCATCCTACCAGACATTTTCTGGCCCCAGGCAAGGGGCAGCTCAGCCCCTGCCTGCCTTTGGGGGTATCCAGCTGCCCCGCTCCTCCCAGCCAGGGGCTATCTAACCACAGCACCATCCAGCAAATCTGGTGCCACTGGCACATGATAAGGATGAAACCACTGCTGGCCTCAGTGTGTTTTGGGGAGCAACTGGTTTTGGGGCCGTCTCTCAGCTAGATTTATGTTCTCTAAAGAGTTAAGTACATTAGTGTGGGTAATCTCACTCCATTACCTTCTATAAAACCGAATCTGTGATTTCCTCCCTGGTGAGCTTTTACCATAGTGAAATAAGCTACTATTTTCATATTTAACTCATTGGTAAGTCATAAAACCAGCTCAAGCTGTCTGCCCCAAAGAGCAGAAGCTGCAGGACGGGAAGGTGGGTTGGAGCTTTTATGAGGCCTGGCAGTGTCGGTGCAGCGTGCTCGGCATTGCCTCTCGCTTGCCCTCGCATCCCTATCGCATCCCCCTGCTTCTGCTTTGAAATCGACAAAATTCAGAAATTTACAAGGCTTTTTAAAATCTGAGATGAAGCAATTAAATCTCCAGACTGGAGGATGTGAACCTTTAAAGGCCCTTTGCAGAATATCAAAAGAAAGAGAGGATTATATTTAGCAGGTGTGACAGCCCACGCAGGACATTTCATTGCAAAAGGGGCTGACATGAACCAGGAACCGATACTTAAATTAATATAAAACATCTTGGGGGGAAGGTGTTTTCTTTTCTTTTTTAAGCATTAGGAAATCATAATGCTTTCTGGCTTCTTCAAAAGCAAAAGGTCCAAATATACAGGAGTCATCTGGCATGTAAAATAAAAAGAAGGGGTGGGTGGGGGTGAGGGACACCTAAGAATGCTTGTGGGGAGGTTGGGAGGTGAATGTTGGGGGGCAGAAAGGCTCTGACCAAATGCCTGGCCAGGAAACACAGCTGAAGTTTTTCCTCCCCCCACTCACTTCAGGCTTTGCATTGCTGCTTGCAGACCCCTGGGTTCCCCTGCCCCAGGGCAGGTTGCTGAGGGCAGCGGTGGGGGCTTGGGACACGGGATCCAGCCCAGCCGAGCGCCCCAGCCATGTCTGCGCCTGCTCGGTAGCTCTCGGCCCTGCAGCAGCATCCTCTCTCCTGCCACCTCTCCTTGTCATTTCTCTAACTCCCCAGAGACAGCCCTTCACTACAGGGGCGCTCTATTCTGATCGCTCTGTTTATTCATATCATAACCTACCAAGCCTTGGAGTGGAAAACTCCAGTTGGTGGCTTTGTGGGGAGTTGTCCGCTAACTTCTTGCTTCATTCACTAGTGCGTGTTCCTAATTTTAACCAAACTGCTCCATTTTGATTTTCCTAAGCTGTGGATTTCATGCCCAAAAAGCTCGAGTTGTTTTCACGCCCACTCAATGAGAGCCACACAAGCACCGCTGCTGCCTCGCCATAGCAGGGGAGGCAGCGGCTGCGGGGAAGGTGGGGCGAGCAGCTGGGGTCCCCAGCCCTGCACCCCGGCCTGCGGGGAGGGCCTGCAGGGGCCTGCCAGGAGATCTCCATAGGTGGGTGTTGCTGCGGCAGGTCTGCAGCAGAGGGTACTCAGTCCCACTTACGGGGTGTTTTGTCTCTTCATTCTGTTAATTTGTGGTGGACGTGCACCAGGTCGTTGCTCGGGACGTTCAGGTTCCTAGTCACCCAAAAATGCATGGGAGGGTAAAAAGCCATATTGCTGCCTTGGCTGTTCCCTGAGCTGGGGAGGCCTGGGGCTGCCTGGAACGGTGCATTATTGGGTACCCTTTGGCATCGAGAGAGTTAAAGGTCCTCGGCACCCACCAGCCCCGGTCTAGGCAGTGTCTAAAATCAGTCCTAGACCCGCTTTATTTTTTCCTTAAAAGCAGGAAATGGAGCCCTGAAGGCTTTTTAACTGGAGAGAGAGTGAGGAGGGGGTATACTTGCTCTGCCCATACCCAGCCCTGAGCCTGACCCAGACTTGGGGGTCTCTGTGTGGTTTTTTTTTTTTATTTCTTCTCCTTACACCCCCCACCCCCCCCCACCCCCCCATTTTGGCAGACTTTTTGGAATGTCTGGGAGCTAAGGGCTTTGCTTCATGGAGCAGAATTCTGAAGCAAGAAAAAGAGAAAGTTATAGACTAAACCACAGAAATGTAAACATGTCTGCAGCTAAAATAACTCCACTTTCATTGAAAACACTCCTTGCTCACAATCAGACTTCTGTGTGCTATGCTCAATAAAACTGCATGCTAATAGCAACCAATTAATACATTATGTAGTTCTGCTTTAAAAACTGAGACGCTTTTAATTATTTTTTTAATATATTTTTTAAATTATTTTTAATTAAGGGACTACTGGGTTTTCTGCTTCGCACGCTGGCTCTCGGCGCTGACCGCTGGCTGAGAAGCGCCGGGAGAGCGGCGGGCGCTGCCCGGCGGTGCGGCGGGGGCCGAGGCGTGCCCGGGGCGGGCCGGGGCAGCGCGGCGGCGGGCAGAAGCGGCGCCCCGGTAAGGAGCCCCGCGCCCGCGGGCGGGAGGGACGGGACGGGACGGGACGAGGCGCACCGCCCGCTTGTCCCCGGCGTGCGCGGCTGGCCCGCCTCCCGCCGGGCTTCCCCGCGGTGCGTGTGAGTGCGGGAGCGTGTGCGAGGTGAGTGCCGGTGCCACGATGGGGACGCACCCCCTCTCTATCCCCCCAAGCACCGCCGGGCGATGGGGCGCGCAGCCCCGTTTCGGCCGAACCGGGTTCCCCTGTCCCTCCCCTGTCCTTTTATTTCCGTGCATCCCGTTATTTATCTCGCTGCCCTCCGGAGCTCCGCTGCCACCTGGTTAGAGGCCAGGCTTTGGCTTCACGTCGGGTCCTCGCAACAACCGCACGCTTGTTCTGCCCCTTAAAACACGCTCTTGTTCCCCGCGCCGGGGGGAGCGGAGCCCCGCCGAGCCGAGCCCCGCCGGGCCCCCGCTAGCCCCGTGTCCTCCCCCCGCAGGTCCCGCTCACCTCCAGTTCCGCCCGGCCCCCCCCGCCGCCGCCCCCCCCCCCCCCCCCCCCCATCCCCCCTTGCGGAGCGGGGGGGCGGGGGTCCGGTGCGCCCTAGGGGGTGCCGGTGCCCGGCGGGAGGCGCGGGGCCGCCCCGACGGCGGCGGGGGAGCCGAGGAGCGCCGGGGAGCAGCGGCTGCCCCGCTCAGCGATTGGAGAGAGGAAGAGGCGCAGGGAGCCCGGGGCCAGCGCGATGGGCTGAGCCCGTCCCGACTGAAGTGACTCACTGCAGTCGGCAACGCCGCCGTCCCCTCGCCCGCTCCCTCACTCCCTCCCTCGCTCCCGCCGCCGGCGGCCGCTGCCTTCCCCCGGCAGCGCCCTCCGCGCCCCGTCCCCGTCCCCTCCCGTCCCGTCCCCCTCCCCGGGACCCCGGACTCGCCCCCTTCCCCGGCCTCGCCCGGTAAGTCCTTTTTCTCCGGGGCCGCGGTGGGGCGGTGGGGGGGACGAACGGAGCGCCGGGCGCGGAGGGGGCGCGGCGCGGCCGTCGGGGCCGGTAGCGGCGGGGCGAGCGAGGCGAGGGGCGGCGGCGGGCAGCGCCACCGGGCAGCCCCACCGGGCTGGGCCGGGGCCGAGCGGGTCCCCGGGGGCGGCGGGACGGCTGCCCCTCGCCGCGGCAGGGCGGCGGCTGGAGCGGGGCAGCCCCGAGGGCTCGGCCGGGGCGCGGGGCGGCAGCGAAAGCCGCACATCGGCTGCGGGCGCAAACCGGCCCCGCCGACTGCCTTCACTTTTCCAGCATCAGTGCTGCTTGGTGGCGGGCAGGCAGTTTTCTTCTCGGGCATCAGCCTCTGAACTTACCCCCCCCACCCCCCCCCCCCACCCCCCGCCCGGGGTTTGTAACAGCAGCCTTGGTGTCTTTGTCATTCTTTCAGCAATTCATCATTCAATTAACTAACACCCCGGTTGCCTGTTCAAAAGCTGACTGGCTCTTGCATGTCGGAAAAGCTTCGGTTACCAGAGTTGGTCTGGGCAGAGCCAGAGCCGGTTGTGGTGCTTTTCAGAGTAAGCGCTGCGATACGATACGCGGGGGTCTATTTTGGTGACCAGACGACTTTGCTGTAGAGTTTGCAGTGTACGTAATGATATTTACAAAAGCTGAAGCTGCAAGTTCTGGCTAACATAAACTTCCATTCATTGCTGTCTTCGCTAGGAACCCACGGTATGAGTAAACTTGCTCTTTCTTTAATGGAAGTTTTTATTTGTGTTCGAAGTGTCATTCTGTGAATTAACACTGTGCTTCAGTTCTGAAGTAATAGTTTGGAAATTACATTCTGCCCATGTAATTTTGAGTCCATTAGGAAAACCAGGATAGGTCTATGAACTGCACATGGAGAAATGTCACATTCCTTTGGTTTAACCCTTTAACGACTTCCCTAGTTTCACTGAAACAAGTGAAGTAGACAAAGAGAGCTTCTTACTAGGGTATGAAATGTAAACTTTCTTCAGGATATATGTGTCAGATATGCAATTTCAAGCACACCTGGACAGGAAAATCAAGGAAGAGAAAGAGACTGACAACTTCCTAATTAAAAGGAAGTAAGTAAAGGCAAAAATGAACTAAGGCATACTCCATGTGGGACAAATACATTTTAATGCTGATTATCTTACCAATTTCTTAAAGGACATTTATAAAAATAAAGATATGGTCGATTGGAGTGGTAGCATCAGTTCTTCTTTTCTCTTTTATACACAATGTAGGCGAACAATGGCAAACTTGCCATGCAGTTCTTTGAAAAACTTTGCAAGAAAAACATCACTACCTCCAAAAGCATTTCAGGGTTTAGAGCTTTGAACAGCATCTGTCCCCACCTCCCACAATTTAGTCCCAAAGTTTAACAAATCATATAGTACTGGATAGAGTTACATGTTACAGTAATTTTATAAATGATCTGTCAGTATGAGTTCTAGGTGTGATTAATTGGACATTTTTCTCCTAAGGTGTTACTCAGTTTGGATTGTAATTTATGTAGCATTTGGTTCTTAAAGATATATTATATATATCTTTAAGTATATATATATATATAAGAATATATATATATTCTTAAAGATACATAATAGGCATATCTTTCTTCCAATGGTTTATGAGAGGTAGTGTAGTGGCAGTGTGGCTTCTCTCTTTTCCTTTTAAGCAAGTTTGAGCTCTTTGTCAGGCACTGAAGAAATGTGGGTGTGCGAGTCCATTGAGGAGATTCAGTGGTAGGAACCATGACCTTAAAATACAGATTGTTAACAACTGGGAAGTAGTGTCTCTTATTGCAAGTATGCTTGTTTGTATGTTAATAGGTTAGACCTCTTCTATGTGAAATACTAAGCTGGATCCCACAGTTGTTAGTGTTCAAATGACGATTCCGCCTAAGACCAGTGCTTTCACCTTCTCAATGTGGATGTGTCTTTGCTACCTGCTCTTCTGTGGAAAGTTTATTTTCTGTGAGTGCATGGAGTTGTATGAACAAATACAGAACCCTGGGAAGACTGTTGTAATCCAGTTGGTTTGAACAACACCACGTGAGCAAAATACCTGGCTACTGATGAGGCAAATCATCTCCTGTTGCGCTTTCTTCAAAACACCAGTGCTTCGCTATCAAAATGTGAGGCTCATGGCACTGGCTCTCCCTCTGCAGCAGGAGAACGTCATTTTGATCACTCTGATGAGGTCCCTGTATACGGCAGTTTCTCCTCTTGGTTAAATGCGCTCCAGTGAGGATCAAAAAATCCATGAAAAGCTTTTGCAGTGCTGATGGCATCTGGTAGCCCTGAAATGTTGCATGTAATGTTTCCTTCCTTTCCTTGCCTTTGCATTACTAAATGCTCCAGGAGTTAGTAGCAGGTAACAACAAAATAATTGAAAATGTTTGGGTTGAATGAACCCTTTCCCTTGAACTATCTAATGTGTTGTGGGTTTTCTGCACTATCAGGAAGCTTGTAATTTTCTTTTAAGTGAGTGGTTTTTATTTTTTCAGGAAAAGGCAGCTCTGCAGGCAAACCGTACTTCTTTTAATCATGCAAATAGCTCTGTCCTGAACTAGAGGTGGAAGTTGTTGACAGGGGCCATGGTCAGAAAGGGCCCTTTGGGCCTGATCCATATCAGCTAAGGTCAGTGGCACAGGCTTAGCCCTGAGCACCTAGGGCTGCCCACTGGTTCTTCTGCTGGGAAGGTAGGCAAGGGATTAGTGTATGCTTTGTACATCAGCTTTCCTACACAGTAGATGTAAAATGCTTTTGTTAAAAAAAAAAAACAACAAACCACAAACATGTTGGTAAGGTATTTTCAGCCTGAATTGTAATGATGTTTGTCTTTGGTTGAAAGAATTAACCTTTTGTGCAATAACACCACTCTGTTTTCCATTGTACCCACAACTGGCCACTTTTCACAGCCACTAGAATATTTTTTATTTCCCAGTGTGGTTCTAGCCATGCACTTTTCGACAGTCAGGTTTCCCAGCAAAGTTGAGCATCATTTTGTCTTCTGGCTGGGAGGTTTGAGTCTCCACAATTTGTATTTCTTTGGCATTTTGGAAGGTAACGATACAAGTGGAGAAAATCTAATATATTTCCTTCACAGCATAGTTAACTAGTGTAGGTAGAAAACTGGCAGTCTAAAATTACTTCGCTAAATTTAAATGTAAGTAAAAAGAAAGCAATAGGAAAAAATTAAAGGGTAAATCTAAATACGGAGTTGCGGACATATCTGTTATATTTAAACAGCATTTTAACCTCTTCTATTTATATTTAGTGGTAAGTGTATAATCTGGAGAGCTTGATTGAATTCAAGAAACGGTAATTTCACAATGGAAACCAAAGAGTTTATTCTGCTGTGGACATAGTGCACATCCTTGTTAATCGGTGTATATAGCAAAACTAAAATGTATGCAGTGAGACATTTTTTATGTTGTTTGGGAGCAAAAGTGATATTTGATCTAAAGTAAGCACGAATGGATTTGCGAAAAGCCTGCTTCCCGTACTGCTGTGGCAAGTGTATCTCCTACTGACTTCGGTGGCAGTCTTTCTTGCGTGGAGCGTGAGACTGCACTGCAGGGTTCATTTTCATCAACTTACGTTTGCTATGGCCCATTCTGAAATGCTGCTTTTTAATTTAGAAAGCTACCATGGTAAGTGGATTGTTCTTGCATGCTGCTTGCATCAGATGAAATCCCTCCTTGGCACAACTTCATTCCAATAAGAAAAAACTTATTCCAGGAACAAAATACATAGTTATTTTTGTTTGATAATGCATCGTATAAATATTAATTGTCTGCTCAAAGAGAAAACAATAAACATATGTTTTCGTTTTAGCTGGAGATACAATGGGCCTTGATAAAGAATGGTTTAAAACTAAGGGCCTCAACTTGCAGCCACACAAGCTCTTCGACTGAACTCCAGGTGACCACTGGTGTCTGGGAGGTTGATGATGTGCACGAGTGGCTGGAAAGCTGGGGGCTTGGGTTTGGGTTGGGGTCTTCTGTTTTGATTCATTTCAGTACGGACACTAAGTGATGTGATACCCAGGCGCTTATGAAAGTGCCTTGACAGTAGCATTGCTTTCAGCCTTCCCACTATCTGCTGAAAGATGCCGTGCTTCTGCTGGTCCTTTTCACAGGGAGAAAGCAATAGCTGCTGGGATGCTTATTGGTAGGATATTAAAAAGCTGCTGCCTCTTTTAGGTGCTGCTCCTGCAAATGAATATTGACTTCTGTTGTGTTTCAGAGCTTCTGCATTTGTCAGGTGGTCTGTAGCTTTGAAATACATGCACCTAATTAGCCGCTGATTTGAAAAAGAAGGGTTGGCTTTTAGGAAATGATGGGCACTGGCAGGCCCTCAGTACTGCACAGGGCAAGTTAAGCAAATACGAGCTTAAATGTGGTTTCAATCAGTTCCATTTAGACACCCAAGTTTTCAGCTTTCTCCAGGAGGTCTGTAATGAAACAGGATTGTTTTCTTTTCACCTCACAAAGAAATAGCAACAGGAGTAAAAATCTGATGGAGCTTGCACTGGCTGAATAGCTGGCCGCTGCAGGAGAGCAATTCGGGGTGCTAGACTGGATGGGGAAGCATAAAGGAGTTTGAGACTGTTGCTGCTAAGTCTGGGAATACGGCCGATGACTAACACACATCTCTGTCTGTAATGAGAGCGGGTTGCAGCCGTTACTGCAGCACCTGGGCTGTGAGCCGGGATGCAGCGGGGTGGCAGAGGCAGGCCTGATGAAGGCTGTACAGGTGTGAGTGGGTCAGGAGTGGGTTACCTTCCCTGTTAACCTCCCCTCATCCCAAATATATTGCCTGCTGAATTAGCATCTTTTCTTTTCTGCTTTTTCCTGTCTGCTACAAGTGGTCGGTAAGGGTCTTTTTTTTCTTTTTTTTCCTTTCTAATATTGTGCTGTTAGTAAATATGCATTGATTTATTAACTGTTCAGGTCTTTCTCGTTTTTCTAGTGCTGGGAGCGGTGGCTTAGGAGTAGCAGCTTGCTGCTCTGTAAACTGCTTACAAGAAAATGTTTTGCAAAATCTGTTTGATTTCTTCTAATTTGGAAGTCATGTAGGCTTACCAGTTTGAGCTTTTCATAATACCTTTTGGCCTTGCCTTGAGTTTATTACTTTATTTTTAGCTTATTAAGTATAGATGTACACAGTATATCTGACCGAATTTGACTGCAGCAGACTCTTCCAAGAAGTCACGTATTTTTTGATATTCAGTAGCTATACTGCGTGCAGTTACTGTGACTTGTTTTGGTGCAATTAAATGTATATGTAAAAATCATGTGGATTTAGAAAATTGCACAATGTATCTCTTTCTGTAAATTACTGTCATTAAATGAGAACAAAAAATGAAATATGACAATCAAACAATTCACTTCAGACAAATTGCATTTCTATGTTTTATATTTTTCTGTATAATTAAAAAGGACTTTATAAAGAAAGAAGTTAGTAGTTATGCAGAAGGAAAGTCTTCTAAGCAAAACCCAGTTTTCTAAGGAGTCTTTGTCAGTTCTGAATAAACTCTGCAATAAATTTAAACCTACTGTTTTAAAATTCTGTTATATAAAATGGACTGCTCTCTCTAGAGTTCACAGATTATACACAAAGGATTTATAGTAAACTACAAAAGTAACAGTAATATGCTGCATTACAACATATACTGAGACTAAACTGGAAATTACGCTTGAAAAAGTAGCTGATCTGCAGGACTCCTGCAAAGCAGACATGGTAAAAGTTCTCTGTCATTTCTCCAAAGAACCGCTGTTACATCAATTGTTCTCATTGTAGTTGGCTCTTCAAAGGCTTGTGGAGAGTTGTTTTGTTTTGGGTGTTTTTTTTTTACACAGGCTTGTGGCTGTGGCATTAGAAGCAGGTTTGGAAAAGAAAAAAAAAAAAAAAGGATTTAGTATCAAGATCTAATTTGGTCCTGGTGGGTATCTTGTGCCTTTTCTTGAATTTCATTAGATTTGCCCAGAATGTGAAGTTGGGAATTTGGGTTAGTTCTCTTCATTCCTTTGCTATGTTTATAAGTTCTCTGGTATTTTTATGTATTTATAGCAAACGGTCTGTAACATGCTCTGTATCTCTTGCAATCAAGACAAGCCAAATCATCTGTCACCAATACCTATGTCAACATCCTGAAACCACAAAGAGCACCTTCTTGGTAGGCTTCATTTCAGCGAAGCAATTCATCACCCTCTTGAAATGAAGAGCATGGAGAAATATGAACCTGACATAGTGGTTCTTCTAGGCAGAGAAGTCAGTTCTACGTGATGAGACTGAAAAATGGTTTTAGGAGGGTAGGATTCACCTCCCTTAGCTGTAGCCGTCTCAAAATCAAGCGTCTAGTTGGCAGCAATGATGTCAGTTCCCTCCCCAGCCAGAGGACAGGTTAATCTTGCCAGTCTGAGGTGATTATGTTAGTTTGGGAAAGTCACTGAAGATGCAGCCTCTGTCCGTCAACTTGGGTAGGAATTGGGGTTTCAGGACTAGGTATCTTGGCCTTCAGATGGCTGGCATTGAGTACACTGAATTCTGTATCCAGGGACCGATCAGGCCCCAGCAGCTGATCTTAGGGAGGCTGAAGGAAAAAACGTAAGTAAAACAGAGAGACCAGATGAATATTTTACAACTGACTAGGAATCAATCTTATTGCTTATTTATTATTTTCATTATAAAGTTGACCCAGTACATAATAGTTTCATTTTTACTGTCAAGATACTTTTTTGCTTTCCAATTTTATCACCAGCAATAGAAACATTAGAAATAGAAGCAGAAAGGTCTTTTATGCTTTCTGTACTGCTGTCTCTTTTAACTTCATGAAAAAATTGAAAAATGAAAATGTTTTTTTGTCATTAGGGTAAGATAGGAATGGATTAATACTGCTGTCTTTCTATTAAGATTCAGTTTTGCTCATGAAGGAAATAGTAGTATCCATTTAAGGTGTTTTTCAAAACCTGGTCCCAGTGTCTCATCCTGGCCCAAAAAGGTTTTACCAACTGTATAGATGATACCCCTGGCTCTATACTTTGCTTGAATTTCTCAAAGCACAACTGTGAAAAGTGTGCTTTGGAGGGGCCACACATAAGCTTTGTGCCTGGCCCTGGGGACGGGAGCAGTTCTTTGGCCCCTGGTCAGTGTCTTGACACAAGAGTTGTCCCTGCAGCGAGTGCAGTTTACCTCTGAAGGTGCAGCCAGTGTTGCAAGGTAGCCCTGCAAGAGCTAGCAGGAGGGAGAGGCGAGCTTTGTGCTTGTTATTGGCTTGTGATTTCCGTGACAGTTTACAGGAAAGACAGTTGTAACTAAACGTGAGGCCAAGGAGCTCACTCAGTCTGTGGCTGGTCTGCGGAGCAGTGATGTGGGGTGGGGGTTAGGTTTGCTGCAGGCGCAGGAGCTGGGGTGAAGGGGGTCTGAGCTGTCCTCCTCTCCTCTCCCTCAGTTAACACCACCCTGTGTGATGTGACACATCTGGTATGGGACAGGGGAACCGGTGGGCAGCAGCGCTGCCCCCTCAGCTACCCGCAGGAGCACATCCAGCCCTCCCTTCTGCCTCTTGTGCTTAGTTAACGAGTCCCGACGGGTTTTGGTCCAGGGTAGGATTTATATAACTCCCTCTTTGCTGTGTTGGTTCCACAGGACTAAAGAGGAGTGAGAAGTAGTAAAAATCTATTTTGGTCACTAAATAAGCAGACATGACTCAGAATACTCACTGGGAACAGATCTGTTGGATGAAAAGGTGCCATTTTTACATAGTCACTTTTCTGACCATGCCCTTTAAACTCTTACAAAAATAGAATACTTTCTCTGGCACTTCTCTTGGAAAGCAGGAATGGGAGTGAGAGCAAGGAGGATGTTTGCTGCACTTCAGCCCTTGCTTCAAAACCGGACAAACTGTGTGTGAGTTTTGTAAGGCATATGTAACATATGTTTAACACCAGGAAAAATAGAAAAAAGGCACTTGAATTTTGTGGGGAGGGGATTTTTGGGCTTGGATAGTTTTACCATTTGTAGTGGAAAAGTGTGATTCCTAGTTCCTGCCTCTTAACAGTTGGATGAATTCTGGCTGGCTGGCTGTGCTGATTTCTGGCATCCTCATGTCCCTGCAGAAGTACAGTTCAGATCAGTAGCCTTGTCTGAAGCACAACGAGGCTCCTTTTGACCATTGACTCTGTGTTCCTCTTGGACTGTGCAAGGCAAGTGGTCTAAGCTAAAAATGAGCCTGAAACCACATTGACGTAAGCCGTGAGTGTTTATGGACCTGTGAGGAAACAAATCATCACTGGCAACCAGAGTCCTGAAGTGGTAATGTTGATGCTCACATGAGATGCAAGTGCCCCCTGCACCGGTGGGCTGAGTGCCCATCCAGGTCTGGGTGAGCTCTTCTGTGCCAGCTGTGAACCTGCCCCAGCCACATTCCCATCCATATTGACTCTCATCTGCATTTCATGGAAAGGGTTAGCAAGGCAAATCAAGTAATTTGCAGCTGAGTAGATAATGAATTTTTGAACTCTCTTTTTTCTTTCTTTTTTTTTTTTTTTTTTTTTTTAATGGTTTGGTAGGAAGCTAAAGTCTGGCTGGTGCACAGAAACTCAAAACCAGTGGTGTACTCCACTACATGTGCTTATGGGTCTTTGTCAGTCTTGTTCTCTTTTGGACCACTGCTGTCTTGCAAAGAAAACCAACAAGCTTGTTTTAATGTATTTACCACTTTCAGATGGTTTTACGTGGAAAAACCCATAAATTTCTCTTCCTCCTTCATTCAAGAATAAACCATGAAAGCATTTGAAAACTCTGGATTTCTGTTCAGTGGATGAAATTTTGACCTTGCTGAAGTGGTTGGAAGCTTCTCCGTTGGCTTCTGAGGGAGCAGAGCTCTTCAGTTTAAGTGTTTCTTCCTTGTGTTTCCACTGAGCCTTGAAAGCCCTGGAAGTGTTTTCACTGTGGTGATTTCCTAAAGCCTTAATTCCCCCCAGTTACTACAACATTTAAAGGGACTGTGTTTTTAGCACAGGAAACAGGCACTGCTTTTTTCTCTTGACAAAATTTCCCCTGTAGGAACTCAGAGAATTTCCACTTTCTCTGTGTGGGCTCATCTTTCATAGATGAGGAGACTTTGGCCATACACCTGCAGTTCTTATGGCTGCCTCCTGCTCCATCTCTGGCCTCCTCCCAGTCCCTTGGCAGCAAGGAGTCAGTGGAGATTTGCTGTCAAGGTCTCCTGTTTTAATTCCTCACAGGGCCCAGTAGCTTCCTGATGCAAGGGAATGCTAATTTTTCTGTTTTAAATTTGAAAGGCGTTTTGGCTATGATGATGTTTACAGCCAAAGCACATCACCTTTTACCTATCAGCTCCTTCTCTTGCAGTGGGACAGGTGATTTCAACGGGTCAGGAAGAGAAGGAAAAGCCAACAGGCTTGAGGGACACGTGGAATGCTCATCGACCTGACATTGAATGGCTGTGAAGATAGTCTTCCCTTCTCAGGCCCACTTGCCTTGTCTAGCAGCGAGCTGAGACCCCCCTGGGGAACCTTTAAACTCCAGTTTTTGAGTAGTGCTGGTTTAGAAGCCAGCGCTGGAAGAGTTTCAAAAGACAAACTCGCCCAAGGAAGAGGCAACACAGCGAAACACAGCGTGTGATGAGCACCTTCACTTGCCTGCTGTCATGGACTGGGCATAGAGGTCTCACCAGGGTGCTGAGGGTCCCACTGCTCTGAGCCCAGCGTACCCTGGAGGGGTGAGCTGGTGGCGTGCCAGGACTAGCAGTAGTGTTTGATACGCCATACACCAGTATTTCCTAACCATTACGAGCTGAAAGGTTACCTACAGTTTTTACAGGCTTAGCCCCATTTTTTTATGTTGTGTGTGTGTGTGCATATCTGATGGTTGTTTGCCAGGCATGGATGGAATGAACGAGGAACTTTTAGGTAAACAAAATGTTACTGTTGTACTGCTATAATTAAAAGCATTTTAAATTAGGTATTGACAGCAGTTCAGAGCCGGTTCTCAGCTAAGCCTACTAGCAGGCGATGAGATGTCTACCAGCTCCTAAGGGGAGCATTATTGCAGGCTGTGAGAATAACTCATTAACCAGTTAGTCTATGGTGGTGTTACTCCACATATGGTCTGCGGGCTGCTGGTGGTCTGGAAGACATTAGAAAGTGGTCTGAGAAATGGCTGCACAAGAAAGGCAAAAATCACCCCACACAGACATACTCACGTTCCCAGTCGCTGGCAGGTATGTCACCTGACGTGCAAGTCACCCTAAGTCAGCACGCTGTGCTGGGATCTAATTGCCTTAGCCCCCTGGCGTGAGCCTAAATGGATGGATCTTGAGTAATTGCACATGAGGGTAACCTTTACTTGACCACGTCGTTGTGGGGCAAATGTTCCTCTGTTAAAGATGATAAATAATTTTCCTCTCCTTTCTTGTGTTTTTAAAGCACAGGATGGGCTATGGGATGCTGCTTCTGCATCCGTGTTGCTAGCGGTAATGAATGCTACAGGGAAGCGGACGGCGGCGAGCCCATTTCCTTCACAGTGGGAGGAAAGTAGTAATTCAGGAGATCATTAAACATTAGAAATACCTCTACAAGGTCCCTACAAAGATGCACTGCATTTAGATTAAAGTCCTGTAGGGCCAATTATCTTGGAAGAACATAAGAACTTAAACAAAAGCTGATTTAGGTATGCTGCCCACCAATGGATCTGAGCAAAAATGGATGCAGTGAGAAAACACTCATGTGTATTATGAAAGTGAGAACATTTAGAGTAGGTCTGTGCAATAACCAACTTTTACTGTTCCCCCCGGATCAGTGTGCACAGGAAATATCTGTGGCATGCTTGCTTTTCCTGGAGATGACAGCAACCCTTTGGCAACCACTTTGTAATTTGTGCTCAATACTTTTAAAAATGTTGGGCTGTTGTTTTATGAATGTGCTTTGATTTTCTGGTGCTAGAGCCTTTATGATTGGCTTTCTACCCTTCCTAAGCTTGCCCATTCCCATTCCAACCCTGGATGTTTCTCCTTTAGTGTATTTGGTAGCTGTGATTGTGCCTCTTTTTCTCAGTGCTAGCACTGGGATAGGTCTTCAGTAAAAAGGGAAGTCAACAAAAGTCCCTTACGCTCCTTGTGTGAAAATAACCTCTATGGCTTGTGCTGACCCGTGTCTGGGTGGCTCTGGACTCCTGGAGATGGAGTGTTAGGGTAAGCAACTTTGAAACACTTTTAAAGTTTTCTAGGAGTAGGCTGAGTACTTTGCACAAGAGAATAAAGCAGAGCTTGATACTAGCACCGGGGTTGAAGTCTGCCTTTGCTTCAGCTGCTAGACCACAATTTTAATTGAATGTTTAGCTATTTACAGTTAGACCTGAGCACTGGAGTGCACTGAACCTTCAGGCGATGGATTTTGAAAATGAGTCAGTTCTAAGACACTGGAGTAACAGGTTCCTGAAAGTGTTTACTGATGCAAATTGCTGACTAGCCTTGAAACGGCCTCTTCCATTTAACACCATAAAAGAACTTTCTTAAGAGAAGACACAATAAACAGTCTGAGGTCTAATAACTGAACATGCAAGCCTGAAAGGTTTTAAAATACTGCTTGCTTAAATAAGAGCCATTAACGTCGTAACTGATAATGAGAAAAATGCTCATGCCATTAGTGGTTTACCACTTTGGTTCTGAAAGGATAAAAACAACTTCATAAAAGAGACCACAGACTGTCCATTTTCAGCCTCAGTGTTGGGCACATGCTTCAGAAAATATGAAACCTATCATTTAAAATAATAATTTAGTATTTGTGTTTGGGAAACATGGTCGAAATGCCCTTTGAACACGAGTGCAGTGATGTGGGTCTCCGTGGCTGCAGCTGAGGGGGAGCGCTATGACTTACTCTGGTGCGGTGCAGGGACCCCCAGCGCCGAGTGTCCTTGCCAAGGTGCCACGGTGGGGCACTGGCTTGTCCTCCTGCAGGTCACAGTGCGGGTGCAGCCCCTACCGTCCAGCCTGCCTTTGGGATCCTCACCTGGGTGGGGGAGTCAGTCTGTCTTGCCTTTGCCTGGTAATGGTGCAGGGCTCAGCGGGTATTTGAGGACATCCTGGGATCTCTTCTGCATTGGCCCCAGCTTGCCTGCTGCAAGAGTAGTTAAACAGTTTAGAAATCACCAAGTTTCAGTCCCAGCTCAGTGTGCTGGTAGAGGAGATAAAAGATACTGGGTCTGGGAGGTGCTCGGTGACTCAGAGCATCACTAGGACTCGGTGGCTGAGGAGCAGCATCAGTGGCAGTGGTGTGACCTCATTTAATTTGTTCATCTAGGCCAGCTGCTCTTTTCTTTGAGGATGGCCCCTTCTTCTTCTGTGCCCCTATTTCCCCTAGGGAAACTAGGCTGGACCCTATCTCCTGGTCAGGTTAGTGGAAGGACCTGTGTTGACCTCAGCCAGGACTGACTCAAACCCTTGAGAAGACCTGGTGTTTCCTCCTAGGAAACTTGAGTTTGGGAGTCAGTATGCTGTATTCTAGCCTTGTCATTAGTAAGGGCAGCTGGAGGTTGAAGTGTTTTCTCAGAGTGTCTCGGATTATAGGTACAACTACACTGGGTTTTATTGACGCTTCATGCAACCCTATTACACCGACTACAGCATTTGCTGTCACATAAAACCAAAAGTTTCCCCAGCTCCTGCCATGAAAATGACTGTTGTGCCTTTTTCAAAATGAAAAATCAATCAAAGAAGGAGCACAGCTGGGTGAATGACAAGAGAAACAGAATGGTGCCAGGGTGGATTTTTATGGAAATGCTTTCTGAATAGTGTTTCCATGAAAAGGCAACTTACTCGCAGATGTAGGCTGCATTTGCATGAAGGAGAGTGTGGTGCACCACACCCTGAATCTGTCAAGGTCTATAAACTTAACATATTTTAAGCTTAGGCAACAGAGAGGCCATATTTAAGACACAAAGGTTTTCTTCTTTACTTCAATGTAATTATGCTACCCCCAAAGGTAGGAAATGTAAACGGGGTAAAAATGAAAAGAAATTTATGGAAGAAACACCTCAAATATAAAGTAAACTTCAAATATGATTAGAAATGTAAAGTAAATTAATCTATCAAGAAGGAAATTTTCAGTATAATGAAAAGATACTGACTTGACCTTTCAATGGCATCCTAGTTACAAGGACTTGTAAGTCTATGTCAGGCTATGTGGTGGTCTTTGTAGTGAAGGAGCGCTAGTAGCTCAAAAACTGCAAAAACCTTTCTGTGTTAAGGGCAGTGAGATTTTTCTTATTCACATTAGTAGAAATAAGATTAGGAGAACAATATAAAAAGCAAGAAATGAAGGATGATTGATGTTAGCATTCAAAAAATGGGAGAGGGGGAAAAAGCGAAAGCATCAGCCCATATTTGAAACTGCCATACTTAGATCTACTTAAACACCTTCTCTGGAGATGTTGTAGCCTTCTCAATGGCTGGTTGCCAGATGGCTTGACTAATTTTACTGTAGGCTTACTGGCTATCAGCAGAGCTCTGGCAAAGGTTGATTTTTGGAATCTGTTAATTTTGCTTTGTTTCTGGGACTTTTTTCATGTCACATCAATCAAGTTTGAAATGTGCTGAGAGAGAAATTCTTGAGACAGCCTTGGAATTTTTCAGCCTATTCTTGTATGTCGCTTTCTGAAATAAAAGGGAATGCATTTTTTTAATTTATGATAGCTTATAACTTGATGTCATTGCTATTCTAAGAACAATAATCAAGGATTATTATACTGACTTGATTGTTTACATTTCCTTTTGACACTGGCAGTGATAAACTAGAGGTAATAATACTAAGCATATTCTCCTGTCATCTTCTCAAAACTTGTCACCATCGAATACAGTATGAATGTGCATGGGTTTGAAAGATAAAGGCATTTCTTAAATGCGTAATGTCTTCATGAAGTTCTGCAGTGGAGATTCCATTACAGAAAATCTTTTAAATGGGTGGCCTTTGGCTCGGGTAGTTGGTAGCAGAGATCAGTGACTGCCATTTTTAAACAACATTAGATTTGCCGAAAGGAAAATAATAAAAAGGAATCTCAGCAGGAGGTTGTGAAACTGAGCAGATTTGGTTATGGCATTAAAAAGAGTTAGAAGATGTGCTGTTGGTAGGTCTGCTGCTCCCCCATATTGATTGATGTCTGTTCCCTGCATCCCAGTTGGTTGTGGAGTTGGGGATCCGTGTTGAGGATGTTACAGCAAGGAGCCATGGCAAAGTGATGGGAAATCACCTGCCAGCAGCACATGGGAGGGCATCCGCCTTCCCTAGGTGACAGTGGGCAAGTGTCCTTGCTCCTTTCTCTAAACCTCCCAAGCTGGCACGAAGCCCATCTAATAAATGCAATAAGCCATGGAAAATGCATCGGTAGCACGTGCTGACATGGGTGGAACACACATGAGGATGGAGAAGGGGATCCTGTTACCCCCCCTTCAGCTGCACAGCCTTTCAGCCAGCAGAGAACTAAATGTTAACCCTTTCAAATCTCTGGCGGTGAAAAGGGAGAAGGCAGTAAAATGCTTCTTGCTTCACTGAAATTTGACTGTGAAAGATCTGTATAAGCATAGCAGTGCCATGGGGAAACACAAGTCCAAGTGGCTCAGCAAATATTGCAAGTGGCGATGGCTGTCCTGGGGTGAGTGAATACAAGGCTGGGTTCAATCTGCTGCAGTCAATAAACTGGTCTGCTACGTCAGAAGAGCATTAGAGTGAATTACAGCCTTCTGTTTACTCTGTGACTTTATCATCCCTTGTGTAGTTGGAGACGGGTTTCGCTACAAGAAGCAAGTCACAGCGCATTCTCCTAAAAAGAAGTAAAATCAGTTTATATCAGTGCATCACTTCCTACTGTCTCTGGTTAACCTCCATGCTCCCCTGCCCCACCCCCATACCCACAAATGTATTCATGCATTGCCTACTTAGCACTGGAAAGGGGATATTACATCTCTAGGTTATTTCCCCGGTACTTTTATTATTCAGCCTGCTACAGGAAGGGTTCATACAGTATATCCAGAAAGATGTTTTTGTTCCCCAACCTTGGGTTTCAGTCCCAAGACTGCCAATTAAATTATCCCATAAATCCTCCATTATAGGTAGTAAAACCTAATTTTAGATTTCCTGCCCACTCTAGTGTCCTGCCTGATTGCTACCAGTTGGATAGAGGCTCAACCTGTTAAGCAGACAATTGCAGTGAATTGACTGTTTCTTTCTGTGCCACATGTGGAGAACTTTTTAATATGTGGCATTTGGTCATAATTCTCTCTGGCTATTTTCTACCTTTTAGTTGCTCAAATGTGGTTGTTTTTTGGTTGGTTTTTTTTTAAGGCTGAAAAGTAGACATCTGTAATTTATTCCTTTTCATTCAACATTTTTGTGAGAGAAAAGGTTGTTACCGTGTAGATTAGGAAGAATGTTAACCTGCATGCCACCACTAAAACATTAATAGTTTAAAATTAGTTTTTATATAATTCCTGTTTAAAAGAAAAGCCCTGGATTAATAGAGCTAACACATTTCTGTGTAAGCTGAAAATATATCAGGTTATCTGAATATAAATGCGTTCTTTTCCTGCTTGTTCAAATACAACTACGTTATTTAGCTGCAAACAGTGCTAATTTTCCTGAGGGCAGCTTCTGCTAACCATATTCTCACGGAGGAGCATTTATTTCAGATACAGTCTCACTAAAGAGTCATATGTTATTTCAAGTATAAATGACCCCTAGATTGGTATTTTTATTCATAAGCTTTATTGAGGAGAAATAATAAATTAAGTTGTCCCCAAAAGTGGGTTTCTTATGTGAATAAGCTGTAAGTATTGATGCATAAGTATCTTGGTCTTCAAACAAAAGGATATTTGCATTCATCGCGGAGCACTTTTGTTACTGAAATTTAAGTAGAATTCAAGAATCTGTATGTGAGGAAAACCGGAACCTAAAATACTATGAGAAATCAACACTGTTGATTTCTGTCTGAAGGATTTGTTGTTGTTGTTAACCTGGAAAAATTCCCAAGTTATCCAAATTACAGATTTGGATACTGTAGAGGTACCTGAGTGTATCCTGTGCCCCCAGAAAGCACTGTCCTTCTGCATGTTTCCTACCTGAATAAATTGGTAATGTTTGAGCAACTCCGTGCCAAATCAGGAAGATACATGGCAGTTGGCAAGGGACTTTCTTATCTGCAGAGTATGGTGACAGGAAGTTTAATTCAGGATACAGGGTGCATATAATCTTATGGGTATTTGCGAAAGGGAAAAATACTGCTAAGAGACATCTCATTGAAGGAGCAAACACGGCTTCTCAGGCAAACGTAATGCATGTGCCAGACCAGGACTTTCCTCCAGGATCCAGCTTTGGTGATCCATCAACTGGCTTGTAGTTGTTGAAAGTAGATTTTACCTGAACCTGTTGGTGACAACTGCAGCATGCGCTGGTAGTGTTCAGATGGATGGCATGAACTTTGGCACCGCCTGTCCTTGTTGGCGGGCGGGACTGCAGGCACAGAGAGGGGCAGCTCTGTTCAGATGGGCAAATTAATTTTTTTTTGTGATCCTGATCCACTGATACCAGCTGTCTGTGAGCTGTGAAATGAACCAGCCCCCTTCAGCAGTGCTTTCCTATGTGGATTCTCTGATGTCTAATTAAAACTGCTCCTTTTTAGCTTTCCCCTCGGCGGAGGCACTAACAGTATATCCCTGCTTCATCCAACTGCTTGCTTCCCTCACTCTTTATGTAAGGTAGTATTTTCAAGTCTATTAACCCCATTAAATCTGGGGGAAAACGGGCAATGATTCCTACACTGATGGAAGAAAAGGTCAAGAAGCACTCATATATCCACACGGAATGATATCTGAAGTCTCATTGCTTGAAGAACTAGGCTAAAAATGGAACCACCATGTTCTCCTTGCTAAATGGATCTTCTCCACCTAGCTTTGTTTATTGTACTGTAACTCTCTGTGGGGAGATTATCATCTGTTGAGTGATGCCTGAAGCACTGTATAAAAAATAAAACATAAACAAAGACTAACAAAGAAAAGAAGAAAGGAATTTTGGCCTCCCAGTCACAACACTGTTCCTTTAATTGTTGATGAAATATTATATATATTTTTCCGGTCGTATTATTTGTTCAGTTTAGGAACCTGGAAATATGGGAAGGGATGGTCACATCAGTGCTCAGAAATGGAGAACCGACAGACAGTAGGAAATGATCTACATGTTTTCTGTACTGAAATTAAGTGCAAGAGTGACAGACAGTGCCCTTTGGGGTACAGAGCTCTGTGAACTGCTGCTGAATTTCTTGGATGTGTAGTTAGCTCCAGAAATCACCCCTTGTAGCAGAACTGTGCTGCACAATCACAACTTCAGGTCCCTAGACACAGTGCCTATAAAGGAAACCTTGAAATGTAATCCAAGTGACTCAGTCACATCTGTATATCTGAAGACAGCATGGGAAAAAAATTCTTTGAAGCAGAGAGCACTTGATTTATCTGTGGAGTATAATTCTGAAACCTAATCATGGTGTGTAAAATGTCAATACTGTAAATTATGTCCTAGTTGAATGTTTGGTATCAAACTACCAGCAACATCTTCATCTGTGTCAGAGGTTCCAGCTCCCCTATCTAGCATCTTCTGCACTTCAATGCATGTTTGTTGTACTCTGAATTTCTAATTTAGGAGCAGAAAGAAATGAAGACAATTTGATACCCAGTCCAGTAACACTAGGAGTTCTACACTGATGGATTGTACTGGGAACTTTCATACTTATCTCATTTGAAAATATTAGCTTTTTACATTGAGCTGAGAAGTTTGCTGAATATCCAATATCTTGCATGGGAATGCTCTTAATTCTAGGTATCCGGCTTCAGAATTTGAACTAGGCTTGTGTCAAGCCTGTGCTGTCTTGAATATGCTACTGTTACCAGAAAAAAAGTCTCTCTGGTATGCTAAGAAGAGGGGACGTGCTGGGGTTTGCAATTTTAGCATTACAGATTCTTTATTATTAATAGATTAGTGGGGATTTTTCTAAAGACTCCTATGAGTCACAAGAGCTCCTGTTACTAAATTTCATATACTCATTTATTTATACAACTATACATGAGGTCTTATGGTCTTTTCAGCCCAGAAAGAGTCAAGGCACTATAAGTGTAAATGCAGTTTATTGAGTTCTGGAAATCATAAATATCTCCTTTATATCTGGTTTGTCTTGAACTATGTGCATTGAAAGAAGCATCTCAAAATTAGGAAAGAAGGAGCATATGCTGCTCCTTTGGACAACCTGTGTATTCATACCCAGAATGAAACTTTGGCAAGGAGTAGTTAGAATTAAACTGTCACCGCCAGGGCAGTTTTACTTTACGTACTAGGAGTTTTATAGGTTCATTTATTTTGCTGATTAACAGTCTAGTCCTGTTCTTGACAAAGACTCTTGTTTTTTTCATTCCCATGGCTTCCCCAAGATGAGCAGGAGAGATAAAGTCTCAGGCAGAGGGAAATGTGAGAACAGGAATTTCAAGGGAAGAAATTCCCCCTCCCAGCGTAAATTTGTCTGGACTTTGTGACAACTTTTTGTTTTCATACCATGCAGAAACCACCCAGACAGATCCCAGCAGTGCAAGACCGCTGTACACAAGGGGGCCAGCTGCAAACAATGCCACATGGAGACTCTCCCATGCTGGTAAATATCAAGCAAAGGGATGCCATCAGCTCAGTGGACTTCTGAGTGTATCTGCTGCTACCAACCCACCCGGCACACTGGTAGCTCCAAAGAGGGCTTGGTGGTCGCAGGTCACCCAGCTGTTTGATGGGTATTTGATCTCCCAGCTGTTTGAATGGTATTTTCCAGAGATTTCTTACCATCACAGTTAGCCTTTGCTGCAGGAGCTCTGGCCACCCATCCTCCTCCTCCATTGCAATCAGCAATGACTTTGGATGTCTCAGGCTCCAAACAGCTGGAGAGAGCCTGGAAAACAGCAGCAACATAGCCATTAAAACGAAAGGGCTCAGAAGGAATATTCTGTTTACTGATGCCATTGAGAACCTCTCGCTTTTTATGTTAAGGTGCTAGCCAGAAGAACTGGAAGGAATGTGTAGCATGTATTGAGCAAAGAAATCAGGACCAGATTATGGTCTATGATCTTTCAGCTTCTCCAGGTTGTTTACTCTGTGGGTAGGAAGCCTCCATGTTTAAGGGTGTGTGTGTCAGCCTGAGTTTCTGCACTTTACTACTAAATTATTTTATTTCATGATTTCTTCCATGCTAAGTGCAAGAAAAATACGGCTACATTCAAACACAAATTTGTATAGAACAAGCAGGTAAATGTTATGTAGATCTTAATAATGTAGGTTAGAGTAATTTTTCTTTAATGAAGTGTAATTAAGCTATTTGAAATAATTAATGAGTTTGGGTGTTCCTTGTTCTCTTGAATCTTTACCTTTATCAAATGGGTGCTAGGCAGTTTTTTTAAAATCTGTCCTGTTTCTTGTCTTGACTGGACTGACAAAATCACTGGCTGACTCGGGAAACAGTATCCTGGACTTCTTGCTGCCATGCAAAGAAACAACATTCTGAGAAAATATTTGTACTAATGTTATCTTTGTCTTTTCTTGCTCTCACCACTACTAAAGTGGAATGACAGGCAGACATTGTTTTCTTGAAAAATAAAGGTGATTAGGGAATGTCCCTATCTTATTTCTTTCAAGTGTAAAAAAAAATATGTGAGAATTAAGAACATTCTGAATAAATGGCGTGGCTAATATAAGTGTTTTCAACAAAACAATACACTGTGGTTTCATTTTCTGCAAGCAAATGAACGTGGTGCATCAAGACATGAAAGTGATGGTTATAAAGATGAGGAATATTGTAACTAAAGGTGCAAAATATGATGACAATATAAAAAATTCTGAAAAAAAGTATTTTGTTTTGGGTTAAACTGATAAAACAACCTGAATACATGCCTGTCTGTAGGCAAATGTGAGACAACTTTGTCTTTTCTTTTAGAAGGTCTGCATGGCCGTAGCTGGCTGTCCATCCTGTTTTAATGAGACAGGGAACTTCCTTCCATGTGCAGGTAGTGCAGAGCTGCTTTTCTACTGTGTTGAACTATGTGATGACTTCCATTGTGCCCTCTGCCATGCTCCCTTTCGACAGACCTTTCATAAAGTAAAAGCTCTTTTCCAAGATAAGAGAGGATTTAAAATGGTTGTAATGGTCATAACCGTTGGGCAACTTGGACATAGAAGGCACGGTGTGCTGTTGTCACTTTATTCTAAAGGGTATAGTAAAGAGCAGACTGGCACTAAGTAGAGTATTGGTTATCCTCCTTAACTTGCTGATGTGACAGCTGGCCAATGTGTTATTCTGCTATTCCTTTGCTATTATCTCGTCTTCTTTCCTGTGGAAAGCAACATCTTTTTTTTTTAAAAAAAAAATTGTCTCCTTCCCTGCCTCTATGTTCCCTCATACATGTTATTCTCTTTTCCTTTATTTGCCTTTCACCTGATGACTGTGTTAGAGACAGCCTGTATCCTGAGGGCATGTTAGTTGAGCAGGGAATCTGCCTATGAAATTACTCCCAGAATGAGTTTTTTCCAGTGTTTATGGAAAATAACAACTATGCACACTGGCTGCACTGTTCACCTGTTAATTTGTATGAGTGCATGCAGGAAGAGCATGCTGGCTGAGGGGTTATCACCTGTGTTAGTTTCCAACAAGCTTGTAACTGGTACCCGAGGTGTTGGTTTATATCTGTAGTCCTGAATAATTTGAGATTCAGTTACCAGAAGTATCAGATTTTTCCATAGCTGAGATGAGAAAAGGGGCAGGAAATTCTCTGTAAGAATTCTCTTGTTCCTAAGCCCCACTTATTGTTTTAAAATCCCTTTCATTTGTTTCACAGACTTCCACAACACTGGGTGGGTGCCCACAACTGTGTTTCAAAACATTTAGGGTAATAGTTTTTTCTTCTGTACACTGTTGTGAATCTGACCATTGGAAGTGTTGTCCCCAAGCTCTTCCTAATACATCCTTAAAAGTTCACAAATTTGATTCCCTTCATCATCCATGGAAATGCATTTTCCAGGGTGCTCTGAACACCCAGACCTCAGTTCAAATCCTTACCATGGTTTAAATAGAGTGTGGATATAAAATGGGATCTCTCCTGTTTGGGATATCCTCATTATAGTATCAGAGGGGGCTGTCAGATGGGTCTCCCTCCATTCCCTCTGTAGGAGTGGGTCCATTTTTCAGTAACATGTTTGGTCATAGGGTGAAAAAGACTGTAGCCCCATGGCTGAGACACACGGAAAGTAGGACACATCCATGCTAGTCCCTGCTACAGTGAATGTCTAATTATTTATGGAAAACCAAAAGAAGCAGTTGAAAGGCCCATTGCATCTTTGACTATCCCATTGCACATCCCTTGGACTGTGCTCCCAGGAGGGCTGGGCTGGGCTGTGGGGTGGAGCTGAACCTGCCCCCCCCCCATCATCCAGGGAGTGTGGCAGCCACCAGCGCAGAGAGAGACATGCAAAGTCAGGGAGAGCGGCCGGGGCTCTTAATGCCCACAAAACCTGTTGGAAGCAGGACTGTTGTGGAAACTTGCTTCAGATCTTCTAATAGTTAGGGGAAGCTGAAAGCTGCATATTTTTTTCACTGAAAAAAAAATAAATCCATGAAGTCATCATCCCTAAATTAAGAAAAGAAGAAGAACCACTCTTTGCTTGGAGTGGTTCTCCCAAGAAATAAAAATATCAGCACTATTTCCATGACCAGTACCACATTGTCCTGTTCTCTGCTCTGCAGGGTTTGAATGTGCTTATGGTTCCTTCTTGCTTGATTTTGATTTTGGAGGATGGGAATATGCTTGTGTTTTCAGGTAAATACCTGTCATTGGATTGTCCTGCCTCAAAGTCAGTTCTTTCTGGACTCCATAGGAATGATCCCACAGCTTGCAACGGAAGATTTGCTGTATATCCCCCTGTAAGGGGGTTTAAGTTAACTAAATGAAAACTAAGTTGCAGAACAACTGCGGCTCCCAAAAAACTTTTATGTTGAGACCAGTGCCCGTTTTCAGCCCCAGCGTGAGTCACAGAAGACTTCAATTAGATTAATTTTACTTGTTTAGATGCAAATTCATGTCAAGACCTTTCCTCTAGTTAATAGCTAAAAAAAGTATGACTGAGAGGAAAAAGTATACTTTGTAGCTAGACATTAAATATTTATCTCCTTAAGTGACATTTCATGTTTTCTTTATATTCTATGGCAAGAATTCCATGGGAAAAAAAATGTTACTAAGATGCTTGATCCAAGCTGGGGATTTGGTTACTGTTTTAAAATTCTTCTCCCCCGGCCCTGCCCCCATCCCTCCCCTCTTCCCCCCCCCCATTGTGTAACTCCAATCCTGGCAGAGACGTAAGGTTTTGTTGCAGATGGTTGTTATACATACTGAAAGGACTGTATACTTACAATATGCTCCATAAACTATTAAATGCTGTAAAAGCCTGGCAGACTTTATAGTTTGCATCCTGCCATTAGATTTCCCTCTGAAGTCTGTCAGAGGGATATAATTCCACTCTAATTAAAGCTATTCCCCTTTTCCAAATGTGAAACTGGCCTAATTAATGACTAATTGTTCCACAAATATAAAGTAGACCTATTTGTTCCTTACCCCCTGACTGTAGTGCCCTGCTTACTGTTTTGCTTCCATTAAACTCCATCAGGATTAATATCTGTAGCCAGTGGAAAAGGGAAGATATTTGGAGCATGTTATTTTTCCATTGATGGTGAAAATTGTGTCCCTGAGATGGTAGTATGTGGGTCCCCAGCTGCCCTAAAGACCTCAGAAGCGAGACGAGAGATGAAGACCTTCAAATCATTGCACTTTGTGTGCTTCTGAAAACACCACATCTTATCTCCTCCTGCCTTTCTGCAAGAAGAGGAGAAAAAGGATGTTGAGGCCAATTCCTTGAGGCAAGATGGAATTAATCTTATAGGATCTGTGGTGTTGTGACATTGTCTGGGGGAAATCCTGAGTCATTTTGAAGTCAGTTGGCACTTTAAAACTAGTTTGTTACAAGTTCATGTGTGCCACTGAGGCCTTAGGAAATACATACCATTTCTGTCTACCATAAAGGAAGAGCCTCATACCCATCGCTAACACCATCCTAGTCAACTTTCCCCACCATGCACATCCTTCTGCTGCAATGGAATTTCATTCTTTTTTTGCTTTCTTCATTTTGGTGTGTTTTCTGATTTCAGAGTGCTCTCTTCTCCACTGCTCATTTCCATATTAGTTTCAGTCAAATCCAATGCCCACTCATATGAGAGGGAGCTGAGCAGGATCTGGGCATTTGATCTTTGTAGTTCATATCTGGGGCTGCATCAATTAGCTACTCAAGAGGTTCCTTTGCAAGATATGAGCTGCTTCAAGGTGAAACACATGGATAATATATAACCAGTCCTGCAAACACTCTAAAAGTAAACTTCCGAGTTGCTGTCTTTAAAAATATGGCATACTGCAACTGCAAGCATCAAAGAGAGTGGAAGTGACAATGCTGATTTGTTTCTTTTTCATCCCAACTATATTTCATTAGCAGGTTGTGCAAAGATGAGTCAAAGCTTGGGGTGGAAAGGATGGTGATTTACTTTTTTAATTCTACTGAAAAAGCAGAGTCATTGCTGTTATAGATCTGGTACTTGACATTTATACACACCTGGCACATAAAAATGTGGAAGAAATTGAATCTACATTTAAAAGAAATATTTTACATCATTCAGTTACGTTCTTTGAACTTACAGCTAGGTTTTCTGGGGGTTTTCTTTTCTTTTAGGAATACCATTGCTCAAGGAAATGCAAGACTGATGTTACAGAAAACATAAATATTAATCTACATGCTAAAATATCTAAAAAAGATTTTTAGTACTGATATATAACTTTTCCTAATAGTTAATAATTTTGGAGAACAGAAAATGGACTTTTAGAGCCATACCAGAACTTTGAACACTTATTAAAACTATGATCATACATTAGTTGTGACATGGCAAGACAGTGGTTTGAAGAACTGATGAGGCCACCACAACCACATGCCTATTCTTTTTACTTCACTGGTGGATGGCATAAAGTTTTTTTAGCGTGTAGTCAGTATGAGGTACCTACAATGCCTATTTGGCCCTCAGAAATGAAACATACCCTAACTTCCTATTTTAAGGGTTCATATGCTTTTGAAATAATGTGTTCACTTGTAACACTACACACATGTATAGACACACCCACAGAGACAGACATTAAATCTCTCTGATTTTTAGCTGAACTGAATTATGTTAGTACCTGACTATTGTAGCAAGCCAGTGTAGCACTGAGCAAGAGATCAAAAGCATGAATGGAAAAGGTGCAAAGTTTACAGAATAGACAAAAAGAAAAAAAAAAACCTGCAGTCTTTGGCTATGTAATGGGAAGGTGTAGAAAAGACAGAGCCATGCTTTTCTTGGAGATGTGAAACAAAAGTCCAGGGGATTGCATTTTAAGTTGCAACAGTGGAAACTGTGACTAGAAACAAGAAAAAAAATTGCTATAAGGGTGGCCACACACTGGAACAGGTGGCCAGAGCAGTGGTGTAATTCTAGCCTGGGAGATATTCAGAGCCCAGCTGGGCAAGGACCTGAGCAACCTGCTGTAACTGGTCCTGCTTTGGGCAGAGGTTGGGCCAAATGACTCCAGAGGTCCCATCCAACCACAATTTTTCTGTGGTTCTCTTTCCCCAGAGCTTACATCTGTTCCACCACATGAACACTGAGGTGCTGCAGGGAGCGTGTTGTAGAGTCAGAAGGCATTGTTAAATGCATACAGCATCTTCTCCCAGCATGAGATAGGATTTTCTTCTATGCTGTAGCAGGTGGAGATAAACTTGGTGCTGTTTGGTATCTGTGCATTTGTGTTAACTTGTGGGGAGTTTCTGTTAGTGAGGAGTGGAAAGGGTGTCGTGATGGGCAAATGAAGAAGGTAAAAGTAGAAGTAAAACTTATCCTACATTGTAAGTTCATGTCAAACAAAAAGCAGTTTAAAGGATCACAGTTCAACACCACACCTGTTTTGGTAGTCCTCTGCCATCTAGATTGGTTCTCCTTTGCAAGATGTCCATGGTGGGTCTGGAGATCACCATATGGGGGACCTGAGGGCAGCACAGTATTTGGAGTCCCACTGGACACACCGCCTCCTTTGACAGCATCTCTGTGCCTGAAACAAAAGCCAGATGCTCACATTGCCATCAGTACTGTTGGTTGTTGTTGGAACTGGTCAGAATGAGCACAGAAGAGTCATGGGGCTTTGGAAGAAAAATTGTTAGGAAAGGTTGAATAATTTTTGGATGAAATATTTGTCATCTCTCACTGAGCATAGGAATGGGAGTGAGACCTGGAAATTAGGAATATTTTAGACATAAACACTGCAAAAAAATGTGAACAGTTCCTAGGTGTAGTTGGCTTTGAGGAAATGTACAGAGTGGTGGTGAGGGCAGGAGGAAGAAAGAAAGGGGATTATTTGTTGAATTAAAACATACTGATGGGTCTTGCTTAACATTGCACCTTTGGGGAAGA
The DNA here is from genome assembly GCF_023638135.1 of Falco biarmicus. Lineage (NCBI taxonomy): Eukaryota > Metazoa > Chordata > Aves > Falconiformes > Falconidae > Falco > Falco biarmicus. Next base: position 77,995,100 of record NC_079289.1, on the reverse strand, counting down.
GTGGCTGAAATCCAAACAAATATGTAGAGATATGAAAAAATTTGTCCTAAACTTGGACTCTACAATCAGGTTTTGAACCACCATAAATTCTCCAAATTGTTATGTGTCTATGTCTCATCATTTTTTAGCAGGAGAATTTGAGATGGGATCTGTTGCTTTGGAGGGAGAGAACAAAAGGAAAAATTTGAATTATAAAAATATTGGAAGAACCTTTTCTTGAGAGCAAAACAATTTCAGGCTAGGCCCATTTTGTGGAGGTATCCTGTGTATGGCTGAACCAGAAGAAGAGGTGGGCAGCCAGCCTGGGGTACAGGAGATGTGTGTTAAATTCCTTTGGCAAAATTCCCATGCAAAAGCACCAGCCCTCAAATACCATCCAGAATGTACCACTTTCATAGGGGCAAGGCATTATTTGGGCTTCCCCTGCTAAAGAAGCAATCTGAATTATTCCTGTCTCTGACACTGCCATCTATTTCTGCCAGTTCTGGAAATGAGGTGTTTTGTGCAGAAGTGTTCTCTGCTAGAAGAGTTGCTGCTTCCTTCTAGGCACAAACCCCTTCAGAAGTGGGTGAAACACATGCGTGTGCCCGCATAGTGGTTGGACTCTGATCTTGCATGGCTGAAGTATGTGATATTTTTGCTGTTTTCTGTAACGTAAATGGGATTGTGTCCTGTGCTAGTTGTGTGCTTTTGTGAACCATCACAATGGAAGGCAAGGCGATAAATGTAGTAAGATAATAAACTTTGGCTGTATTTCTATAGCAATGTATAAGCCCATCTGTATGCCTTATGTCAATAAAAACAACTAATTACAGAATAACTAAATATAAAAGGCCCCACTGCTTAAGCAAACCCTCCCGTATCCCATTCCCAAACTTCCTATTACATCTATGGAAAGTCTGGACCATAAGCTGTATTTTTCCATTAAGTCCTGATTTTGAAAGAAAGCTAAGCAAGAGGGTAACTGCAGCCTTATTCTTGCAAAGGTCTAATCACGTCTTTATACATTAAAACTAGTCCTATTTTCTTTGGGCAAACTACTTCCAAAGTGCAGAGGTGCTTGCATCTCTTAACTCTTTGCCAGCGGCACCTTACAAGGTTCTGCTGGAAAAGCCCACAGGGTGAGCGAAACCCGCCTTAACCCTGCAATTGCTTTTCTTCTCCTATTGTAAGTAAAATGCATTGGAATCGTTAATATTTCTTTTTCACTTATCTACGTGCAAAACCTCATGCACTGCTTTTGCTGTAATTTTGCCTGCTGTGAAATCAGGCTTGGTGAGCTAAATGCATTCTTCTTCCTTCTGTTCTTAAATAGTGTGTGAGGAGGAATGCAGACATTTATTGTGCAATATCGAGAAATAAACACACTAGGAGTTTTCAGTTGATCCTAATGAGTGACTTTTCGATGTGATTTTTTTTTCTTCACATTTCTAAATCAAACTTGCATCTTTGCTTAGCACAGGTTCAATAACGTGTTACAGATTTCATGTTACAGCTTTACACTCACTATTAGGAAATACATTTAGATCCACAAAATATTATTTTTCTAAATGCTTAACTTTAGACTTTACTGTTTCACAAGTCAGTAAAGGTCTGTGTTTCATCTAGCAAACTACTGCAAAATCCAGATGCTGAAAAAATGAGCCTAAAATTATACATTCAGTCAGTATTAGCTATTTATAGACATTCTTCAAATGCATTGGAAATAAAAATGAAAACAAAGCTGTGAAGGTCACAAATCAAAGCATTATTGTAGATGACTTCTATCCTTCCAAACTACTTTCTTGCTAAGGATATGCCGTATTTCTATTTTTATAATGCCTTAACATTTTTTATTGATAAAGCAAGATTCAAGCTGCAGTGGAAGTGCCAGTCTTTCTGATACATACTTTCAAAGTGCTTCTTGCAGTGTAAGTTAACACTTAATGGAAGTCACTTTATTTCTTAAATACCTCGTGTTTATGCAGCTGCTCTGATTTTTTTTTCTTTTACTTTCCAACATCTGAAAGTGCCACAAGTAAAAAAATAAATTAAACCAACAGAAAAAAAAGGAGTTTATGCCAAGGACATACAAAAGGAGAAAAAACATTTGGTAACAAAGTAAAATTAGTCTGAAGAACTTCAAAGTCTCTGCTTAGTTTTCTTCTGTAGTCCAATGACTATTTCCACTGTAAGCTAGCTTAATTTACTGATACGCTAAAGAAAGATCACCACATGTATTTACACTTTGTTTTAAGAATACTTTAAGAAAAAAATGGTGTTGCTAGTCATGTTGGTTGACTTAATGCTGTTCCCTGTGAAGTCCCTTTGCCATCCTTAGGGTGGAGTTTCAGAACAACAGAAATCCTGCAGGAGATTGTGAAGGGTCATCCACACTTCTCCGTCACCCTCTGTTTTGCTTATCCATTCACAGAGGACTTATCCATTCCTTCTGCTGCTGGCATCCCATAAGCTGAACCCTCCTATTTTTCTGATGGCAGGGGACACCCATACCTTGCTGTAGAAGGGAAGCAGGCACCACAAATGTCTTTGAAAACAAAGCTGTGCTGGAGAAACCTGCTTCAGACACCTCAACTGACTATTGGGTCAAGTGTTGTTTCACTTTCAGTGAATGTCCGCATCTAAGTCAGGCCTCCTTCTGGAACGTTTGCACATATGGGACCATTTTCCACACTCCCTGGAACACCTTAGGTCCACAAAGGATGTGCCCAAATCTCTGTTGGGCATTTTCTCTGCGATAGGGTTTGTCAGTATACTTCAGTGAGTAGCCATGGGATGTAGTAGATGTTCACACAGTCTGCTCTTGATTTAACTTGATTCAGAAAAGTTCTTGTTGAGCCCAGCTTAGGGCTTGATACAATCTTTGCTGTCTCTCCAGGCCCAGCACTCTGCACTCCCCAGGGGAACTTCTGAGAGGGGGGTGCATCTACAGCGCCCACCCACAAAACGGACAGCTGAGCCAGTTTGGCACAGGGACCCCTGAAGTGAGGTGCCACAGCAGAAGAAAAGGGTTGATAGGTTGTGACTGGAGTGTACAGGTATGGGCTGGGCAATTACAGCAGTTTCTCCCCACCAATGCTCTGAGACAGCTTCAAAGAAGGCATTCAACATTGCTGCGTCACGGGTGAGTTCCCCAGGACACACAGCTGTCTCTCCTCTTCGCAGCACCGTGGACCAACAAGAGCAAGTCCATATACACAGGGGGAAAAAATGATATTGCTTATCGAAACAATGGTTTTCTTCATTAGAACAAGGAGCATCCCCCAGAAACGCAGGGGAAGAAAAACGAGGACAACTTTCCAGTGCAGATTACTGAAACATTTGTTGCATCCCCAAAGTGAGCACTTGCATGCAACAGATTTGATGCCAGTACATTCTGTTCCTGAACAGCATATATGTTTCTTGAATATGACAACCGAGGAAATTTATTGAAAGCAGAGAAAATGTTAACTATTTTTGATTTCTTGCTCATGTATTTCTAAGCTAAGAATTACATTTTAGTTCTCCCATAAACCTAATTTAAGATTCTTCAGATTTTAGATATTGTTTTTCACTGTAACAATTCAGGACTTTTCTAGGTTTGGCAGAACTATTAGTTAATCTGCAGTAAATAATGCACTAGTCTAATGTACTCAGTAATTATTGAAAGTGCATGGTGTATATAATTTCTGATTATGAAAATTTAATCAAGTAGTTATCCTCAAAAAGTCTGTGAGGTGTTCACACAATTATTTATGACTTTTAAAAAATACTACTGTTTTCTGTTTGTTACGTATATGCCATCAGTCTGTACTAGATGTTTAAATGTGTTTGAAAATGTGAATGTATACCCCTAATGCTCTGTGTCATGCAAAATTCATTCAGATTCTTGCCTAGCACTTTCCATGGGCTTATTAGAAACAGATCTCTTGTGAACAAAATTAAAAATAGAGGCATAGGTATCTGACAGCTAGAGGGCAGCTAGAGCATCTAGTCTAATCTCCTGTGCATCATCCGTCCTTCAGGTTCACAAAGCTACCTCTGGCCTGGAAAATTCAGGTACCAGAGCTGGGTGCAGAATGCCAGCATTGGCTAAGCCATGTATCTTTCTCAAACAAATGTCCTTAAAGTCCAAGAGGCACTAGCCAAGGAAAGGTTGAGGGAGCTGGTAAGATGCACCGTGAGGGGTCGATACGTAATTTGTTATTACTGAATCGTATCTTGTTGTTTCACTTTCTAAAATGCTTTCATTTGCTTTTATCTTTCAAAAAGGGGTATTAGTTTTTCTTGGCTTGGGACTTCAGCTCAAAATGATTTGTGATTTAAGTCTTTTGATAGCAGTGGCTGTATCATCCAGCAGATGTAATTTTAAGTGAAACATTGGTTAAAATGTTTGAAACAAGCTTGGGCTTTAACAGCGGAGTGAATGTAAATCAGAAACTACTATTTGTTACTATATATCTCTCCTGATGTCATCCGGCTTTTGTGCAAGGCACTCTTTTTCTTTGGAAAGTCATTATTTCTGTGGAGCACCAAGGCCCGTAATTATAATCTGCAGACAGAAATTATGTGGTGGTTACTTTGTGGCCAAATGTCTTATTCTTGTGGAGCTGACTGGTGGACACCTTCAGCCAAGCATGGAGTTGAGCTGAATTTGAATACTTAAACAGAGAAATCTGACAGGGCAGCTCTAGCGTGGAATAGAAGGGCAGCAAAGTGCACCAAGCAGGACTTTGACTTCATCTGGGAACTTTTCTGGTGACCTCTGTGGTTTTGCACTTGGAGAGAACAAAGTCTTGAATTCATTCATTAACTCTGCCCTTGGTATCCCATGCCTGTGTGTAAGTATCCTGTAACAGGATAAGCATCGGGGAGTAATCATTATCAAACACCCCTGCCTGGTATGAAGATAGGCAATCAAAACCTTCAGCTATGTAAAGTGGTTGGTGTAGTTAAATGTGTCAGACGTGACTCAAAAGTCTCCTTCCTTTCTGAAGATATTACTTCATTCATGTTAACCACATTTGTAAGTGGCCTGGACTGAAGAGATAGTGTTTGGGGAATTCCAAACTCTTTTATATGCAGTTGGGAGTTTCAGGAATAGCTGCTCTGCATTCCACATTGATATATAATCCTCATTACGGCTTTGAATAAGAACATGGTAATTTGCCAAAAAAATAAATAAAACAAGTTATTGGTCAGAGACATACTATATAGGGAGTACTAATAAAAACAAATATTTTTGGCTCTAGTCTAAAGTTCCTACTGTAAATGAGCTAATTTAGGGCTGTATCCTCCCTTGAGATCATGGGCTGGAACGTGAAGTAAGCAGTAGCTGCACAGATACTTTTGGGTGGTAGCATAGAAATGTGCCTTCTCCACCTCCAAGGGGGGAGGAGCAGGGTAACACTTGCTGTCGCTTCCCTGTAGGAGGATTGAGCCCTCCAAGAAAAATGTATGCAGATCAGCTCTGTATCCCAGAAGAAAATCCATCTTCCATCTTCAGTTTCAATGAACTCCAGGAGAGACAGACATAGACACAGATGGCATAGACACATCTTCAGATAGATGCATCCGTTTGCCCCACAGACGTGAAGGACCTGGAGTGTTGCTATTACTACAGAGCTAACTGTAAACCCTGACCATCTGTGCCTTCACAAACAGGTGGTGACACATGGCTTTTTTTTTTTTGCAGTTACTGACTTGCTTACGGTAATACTCAAGTTGTGGTTTCATGGTCAGCTTGAACCACACCAAGCCCACGTCTGCTGCCGACAGGAGCAAGTCTTACCTACCCACCACCCTCAGCCGGCACATGCTCCCTTCTGCGGTGCATTACCCAGGGGCACCACGGCGGGCTGCATCAGGGAACCGGTGCTGCTGGAAGGGAGTCCCATCAGAAAAGTGATTTGCTGCCAGTTAAACCAGCACTCTGATCTGACTGACAGAAATAGTGCTAACATTGTGTGAGGGAGAGAACTTAGCAGCATGAACCGGTCATAAAACCAGACCCTTGGGAGGCTTTTCAGGAGGAGGGCTGGACAAGGAAGTTTTTTTTTATTTCCAGAAAAAAAGAAAAGAAAAAAACCCCAAAGGAAAAAAAGAAAGAGATTTAGCACTCACATTTAGCACTCATTTTTTATTAAGTTCTTTAGGTGTTTCTCGAAAGTGAAAAATCTAATTTTTCAGCTGCCAGAATTGAAAAAACATCAACCAAACAACCCCACTCAGCTTTCATTTTTCCCACTGATACTTTTTAACAAGTAGTGGCATATTATTAAAAAAACCCCAAACTATCAAGGAGATATACTTGGAAAATGATCAGTGAGTTATTCTTCAATTGAAATTGCTCACAAAGAACTTACGATTTATTGACTCTGCTCATAAGCACAGAAGAGAAGTGTACTAGATTCACAGATTAGGAATCTTTTCTAACCCAGATCTCTTGAACCTAATTTACTGCTGTAACAATCAATGCCACGTAGCATTGCTTCACTCCTGCAACTAAGGACATCAGACGGTGTACAACTCACCCGTTGAGTTCAGTGCTGCAAGGGCAGGATAAATACAAAAAGGTTTCGTAGAGAATGGAAAGTTGTAGAAATGTTGATTGCCACTTATTTTCTTACTTTGGTTTTCTTAATATTGAATTGGATCTTGTTGTTTCACTTTCTAAAACACTTTCATTTGCTTTTATCTTTCAAAAAGAGGTATTAGTTTTCCTTAGCTTGTGACTTCAGCTCAAAATAATTTGTTAAGTCTTTTGATAGCAGTGGGTGGTAATAAATTTTGGTTATTTTATTATTTTATTCATGGTATCCACCTGCAATCACGAAGTCCTACCCTAATAGCAAATATGCACTGACTGCAGGTGAACTGCCTTGGCAGCAGCATTTCATGAGCATAGCAGGATCTTTCCTCAGGGTTTTATTGTTGAGGCTGTTAAAATGCAGAGAGATTACAACAAAAGAAGCAAAAAAAAAAAAAAATCCCCAAACCCTAACACTGAAATGGTTATACCCAACCCCAAGTTAAGCATAAAAGCTTTAAGCCCATGTCATGCAGCTCTGCTGTCAATATTGGCCCTGGGTTGGAACAGTTGTATTTCACAGTCTGCTCATCAGAGCCCTGGTTTGCAAATACTGAATTATAAACATTCTTGTGACTGCAGTTCTGGGCCTTTCTTTACTACGTACTACTGGGCTTTGCTCTTTGAGCCATTTCCCCCCAGAAATACACATCCACAGTGCAGTGAGCTGTGGTCTGCTGCAGCCCCTGGCCAGGTTCCTCTCACCTTGCAAAGCTCCGGCAGCAGCTGACTCAGGCTGCCTCTACAGTGCTTTCCTCTAAACCTGGAAGTATTAGAGAAGACAAAGCGTAAGCTTATAGTACCATGCTATGCAAGAAGCTTGTTGTTTTGTTTGTTTGTTTAGCAGTTCCCAGATTGCATGCTTGTAACCATCTGCTCCCTTCCGCACCTATCAACGAGGGCAGAGTGGGTGAACTGGCCTGCTTCAGACAGTGGCAAAAGTCCGGTTTACTTCAGTGGATGAGGATTTCACCTCTTCTCTTCTTAGTCCTGTTGAAGAACTTAATCTAAAGAACTTCATAACTTAATGTAATAACTTAATTTCCCTAAAGCCCTATGATATGAACAAGGTGGCAGCAGCAGCTCTAGGGGAGTGATTGCACACTGGTTTTCAGTTAGTGGTCCTTGCAGCTCCTCAGATCTGTAGACTACTTCTAAAGTACAGCAAGCCTAAATTTGGCTTAAGTTTGCTATGTAACGGGCTTCCACCACAACTGGAATGATTTTAGGTGTCCACAAATCACAGAAAGTCTGAAAACCACATGTAGGGCATTCATCTATCAAAGAAGTACAGCTCTAAGCTACAGCAGCAGGAGCTTATGCTGTTTCTACACACCTTTGAGAGCAGTTTTATAGTCCTTCTGCCTTTGGAGTATCCCAGCCTTTCTCTTTTACACGCTGTCTCACCAGTGCTGGTAGGACCCAGAAGCACAAAAAGAGATTTCCTGATAAAAGTCTAGAAATGGATGTCTCAAAAGTTCTCCAACAGCTGAGAAACATTAGTTCTTGTAAAATATGTGACAAGTACAGTTGCATGACAGTATGAGGGGGTCTGAAAGTCCTGCTGGCACTCACTTGGGATAGTCTGCATAACTGTTCAGGGATTCACCTCCTGTGAGTAATGGTAAACATCCTAAAGTTGCACTGCTAGATATTCAGTGCAATGCCGCTCTGTATTATTCATCATACCGGAGTGTGTGCCTGTGTCTGTGTGTGTCTGTATGTGTGTGCACATCTCCGGTGCATAGCGTTTCATGCGGTCTGACATTCACATATTTGTAAAGTGCAGGCTCTTACCGTCCCAGCGGCAGCAATACAGAGCTCTTTGGAGAGAGCCGCTGTCCTGCAGGCAGAGCTTTGGTGCTTTTCTCTCCCAGGCAGCCTGTGCTTGGGTAACCGTTTAGTATCATCCTTATTTTCACTGCACCAGGAATCTGGCCCAGCAATTCTGAAACTGTTTGCAACTGATTAGGCAGCCCTTCATTACCTGGTACTGGATATGCATTGTGGCTGTATTTTGAATATAATTCCCTTTGCAGGTGAGTACTTTGTGCCACATTCATCCCCGGCAGATCAGCAGCACGGACCATGTTTCTTTATTTGCTGCAGCCAAGCTCTGCTCTGCGTGGGCGTCACTTTGCTGGGAGTTTGGCCCGCAGCCTTTTTCCGTCAGTTTTGCCGACTGCCCGGTCATGCTCTCTCGCAGCATTTCAGTGCAGGGTGTAGGACACATTGGGAGGAACCTGCTGGGTTTTTTTAGGTGAGCACAGCATGCCAAATTATGGAAAATGGGCCTATGTTCCTGTCTGCAAGGTAACATAAATGCAAAAATGTACGAGAGGGGGGTGCATACTGTACCCCGTATAGAGGGTACATTCAGCTTCTCAGTAATTTGGCAGTATATGTGTACATTAAAAAGGCTAATCCTTTTGAAACAACTATAAAAAGAAAAAACAATGCAATCACATCTGGACAACTCTAGAGCTGTACATAATTCTGTGACCCTTTGATGTGCTTACAAAACTCCAAAAACGTGGGTTGCATGCATGCGTGCACAGAAAGACGACAGACTCCATAGTTTATCTGTCTCCTCGTGTGTGGGGTAGCACAGGCATACCCAAGTTTGGCTGGTTTTGTGCTATAACATTGTTTTATCTTGGTATTTTAATCTGTCCTTAACATCAGTGGGGAATTTGTGTCTCCCCTCTCATGCACAATATCGCTACTTTTCACTTTTGCCATTGGTTTTGTATGGTGTTTTGGGTACGTCAGGCGATGGAAACCAGTACCAAAACCCAGATCCTGTCGTCAGTAATTAATGCTGCCCACAACCTGATGCCAGATATCTTCTTCTCTCGGCGACTTGGGCAGGGCACGTGAGTCTGGTCTACTGTCCCAGCAGTCTCCTGCCTGTCCTCTGTTGCCTTCTTTCCCAGGGTCCTTGGGGCATGCTCAGTACATACTCTGTCCTCCATACATAACTGAAATACAGCTTCTTTTCATTCGGTGGTGGCATGTCAGTTGTGGGGTGGGAGTGAACGTGTGCTCCAGCTCCACTGAGAAGCCATTGCTTCCCCATCCATGCTGCACCATGGCCCCACAGCAGCTCTGTAGCTCCAGCTGGGTGACCAGGCATGCGCAGTCCCCCTGATTACACTGACCCAATGAACAATTATTTGTTTCACGTAGTGGGACAGCTTCCTGTTATGCGACAGGGCCTTTTTCCATTTTGGTCATATGACAGACTTGCACCTGGCCACATGCCAGCCGAAGCTGCAGGGTCCATCCTTTGGGTGCTGCCAGGATTGCTGCTGTGCCTCTGCTCTGCAGTGCCCTGTGAGGTGGGGTGCCACGGGGACCTGTGCCGCTAAAGCAGGATTAAGGAAAGCTTAACTCAGGATGCTGGGAATTATAAGAAAACCTGCTCTGTGGCTACAAATATATCCTTCCAGGGTTAAACCCTAAATCAAGAAGGCTCTTAAGCAAGTGCTTAACTTTCAGTTTGTGTTAGGATGTCCTTGTTTGATTTTCCTGAAAAGAGATGGCTCCCTAAACCAGGCTTTAATGTCATTTTGGCTTGTACATTAGAGTCATGCTAGTCAGGGGATGCAGGGCAAAATCCTCAGCCACGTGCGGACCCTGTGACACACTATCAAGCACAAACATGACCAGCATGAAATTTGGGGTGGGGGTGGCGGAGGTTCTGGCTATAAATACCATCTGGTTCAGCCAGTTAGTACCAGATGTCTGGAAGCTTCCAATTCCAGCCAGTAAAGGTGGATCTGAAATAATTAAAATTATATTTCTGTTTGGAAAAAAGCAAGGAAAACAGTCACAGCTTTTTAAACAATGATTTCCAGAAGTAAAAAGACAAAAGTCGTGGCTTTTTTGCAAACTAGGACATGTCCCATTTTAGAGTAGCTATAAATGAATATCCAGGTGAGAAAGAAGAATGCGCTGCCAAAGGTTGAGTTTAAAGCAGAATTCCCCCTTTTAGGATCACCGCTACACAGCAGTATGGGGGAAAAAATCAAATGGCCAGAACAGTTGCATATGCATCTCTCCAGCTCATATTGGCTAACATTTGCTTGCCTTCGATTCCCATACCATGTGGTGCAGAGTTGGCAACTGGTTTGCAAATGTTCTCTGTCATCTTCTCTTCTATAAAGAATCCGTCTTCTTGGGGAAAAGATGTGATATGAATGGGCCTTGGCATAGTTCAAACAACTTTTAAACCTCAATAGCTTCCAGCAAGTCTGAGCTCTGAAAGAAAAGTCTGTTTCCCACCCCAGAGTGACACAGGGCATTTCTGGAATGGAGTCCACACCTCTGAGCTCAACACGTGCTTCCTAAGCGCAAAATCCTGCTTTTGTTGGGTGAACCACCCAGGCGGTGAGAGTGCAGGAGAGACAGAAATCCCTGCACTGCTGTCAGGCTTTTCCAGCTGAGCGGCTCTCTGAGCTGTGGCAGGCTGGGCGAACTGGGGGTCCTCCATGCTCCCTCTCCACCACAATGCAACATGGCATGCAGCTTGTCCTGGGCAGGGGACAGGCTCCAGGGCAGGACAGAAGCAGCATTCCAGAGGGACAAAGAAGGGGAGAAGTACTCAGCTCTGTAAGGATCGTCAGAGCCCCTCCTCTTTGTCTAGGTGTTGCTGGAAGTTGCTTCCTGAATTGTATCTATCTCCACCTCTCTTCTGAAACGTGGATTAACCAAGTAAAATGCTTGAGTGGGAAGGAGAGACACAGCGCATATTTGCACACTGAGCAAAGACACTAGAGAGACAGAAATAAACACTGATGCGGCACAAGTCCCCTCTTCACTGGGTAGGCTGCTTTGCTGGGGGTGAGGTACCATTATGGCAACATGGTGAAGAAGGTATCCAAACTGTGAAAACATGATCCAGCACTGGGCTTGAAGTATTTTTCTGTTCAGTTTAAACGAAGTTTAGTAGTTTCCACATCCTGTGTATGGTGTTTCAAAAGCTTAAAATACAAATCCCATAAATCCAATGAATAACATGGCAGGCGTTGATTTACTAGGGAAGGAGGAAGGGAACTGAAAGATATGTCGGTGCTGTTAGTGCTTCTGTATGACTTAAATCTGAACAACATTGCTGTTGAAAGTTTGCTTTTACCAAAACAAGTGTCTATTGCTTTTAAAGATATTTAAGTTTCTGGAAAGAAAAATCTTCACTTAAAAGCATGATATCAGTATCTCATTTGATCATCCACAGATAGCTGAGGAGAGTGTACAAAGTGGAAATTCAGCTTCTTTTGGGCTTTCTCTAATAGGCCATCAAATTAAGTATTTTGTTTTCATGGATTTGAAAGGGGCGCAATGCTGGTTCTTTTAAGCAGTAAGGGGGAAGCGTATGAATATCTGAATGGTGGTACCTTTAACTGCACTGTGTACTACCATAGTTTACAAATAGTTCCCTTATGTCATGAAGACTGCTTCTGGGGCAAGCTGCAACTCAGTGGTAGTCTGTCAGTATTTCTCCTGAGTAAATAGGTAAAAGCTACTTGCAATTTGATTTGGAAGTTAGCGTAGATGTAAGAGCAGATAAATAAAAAAACTTAATGCTGAGGGAAAAGATATTATTTTCTCCTGATAGTGCCTTGCTTCTTTAAAAGATAAAAGTTCAAGGTCATGGGCAAAAGGAAATCTCTTGCATGAGAAATGGGAATTTCCAGGCTTTTAGGGAGAATGGAGAAAAAGCCAGATTCCTTTAAATGATATTCATGTTCCTACATTTCCCCACATGTTTTCTAGTTTTCTGACTTACCAGTCCAAATTTATTAGCAGTTATTTGATGTTCTAGTTACTGAGCAGTACTCTACATTATTTACATTATATAATGTTATTATTTAAAATGGTTTTAATGGTCAACCCCCTGCACATGCAGACAAATGCACCCCACCTTCCCCAACCCCTCTGTACTTTATTACCGGACATGCATAAGGGATCCCAGAAGATCCATGCTCTGAAGTGCTGTAATTGAGCGGCTGGACCACATTTGCAGCTCTGGTAAATGGGTGCAACTCCAGTGAAATGATACTTAACTTATATCAGCTCCAGATCTGTCCCAATCCTGCTATGTGTTTCTAAATTGGTAAGAAAGGATTATGGAAATCCTGACAGGTGAATAATGGGGCTGTGCAGGGCAGAGCACATCCCAGAGTTCTTATTTTGGGAAAATTGTCTGTTACAGACAAAGACCAATTTTCCACGAGAATTTCAGGGCCGACTGTTTTCTCCTGTGTGAAGTGTACCCCAAGCAGACTGTATGGAAACAGAAATGCCTTAGAGCTTCAATTGTACTGGTTCTCAAGGTTGTCTGGGGAAGGAAAGATGCTTATCAGTCTATAAAAAGATAAGAGATTTCTATTGAAAATAAACTTTTAAAATATAATCATATGATTTTTGTTTCTTTGGTTATGCAGCTGCCTTGGGATCTGAGCTCTTGGTAATCACACTGGCCTGTTAAAGGACATGATTCAGACTGTCCCAGATCCAGCAGCTCACATCAAGGTTAGTTTCCTGTTTTTTGTGAGACCTCAGATGTCTTGAGAGTCATAAAATTAAAGAGTATGTATGCATATTGCAGGTTTTCTTGAATGTTTGTAAATCATGCTACTGCACAACACTGGCTCTTTTATTCCTTGATATTTACATGCTATTGTCTGAGTCAGTCCTGCAGTCTTTGTTGTGACACCTGTGCTGATGTGCTCTGAAGTGCATGGATATTTTAAGGGTAACTTTTTCTAAGATTAAAACCTCTTGATCATCCATTGATATTTGGTATGCTTGATGAAATACACCTACTTGAAAAATACTGAATTCATATGTCCCCAGTTCTGCTCCATGAAAGCCAGTGGCAAACGTTAAGTTCAACTGCAGAAGGAACATGAACATAATGCAAAAATTCAAAGGCGAACAAGGGTCCTTTTGAAAAGTTTCAGTGCATAATTTTATCTAAGTCATAGGAGTGTAGACATTGAACTGTGCTATTGCCTTAAAAACGACATCGTTTTGCTACATTTCAGAAGGTGGTGTACTGTTTCTTAACGTATTGTTATTATTATGATTACTATTGTTACTGTGGTTTTCTTATCCTTCTTCACTGAAGATTAGGAACCAACTAGACTTAGCAGGCACAGCTGATGTGTTGCTAAGATCAAAACATTTTGGGGTGTTGCACATGAACAACAGCATCTGAGCCTTGCAAACTGACTGGTTTGGGGGACGCTCTATTTCTGCCTCACTATTTCATCATTTAGAAGTTTTGTTCAGACATGGTTTCTTGACTGCTTCTAGAGAAAAACAGTAATTCTCTTCTGTAAAATCAAAATACATCCGTATGGCAATGTCTTAGGTGGGAAAAGCCATCTGATCTTTGTATATAAACAATATGATGAAACTGCATGCTTCTCACTCACATGGATTTTGCCATCTGAAAATGGTAGTAGTAAGTTGGTGTAGTAAGATTGCTGCAATCAAATAAATAGATTAGCCATGCTAAGCAGGCTGTAAGTGAAAAGTTTTATTTTATTCTTTCTGCCTACCTTTCTGTCTGCCGTCTTTCTGTCTTTCCTTGAAGTTATATTTTGTACAACTTCTTTGGTGGAGTTTCTTCTCAGTTGGCTGCTATCTACCAGTCAACAGCGCTTTATAGAAAAGCTTCATTTTACAACTTATTTTTAACTGAATAAAAATGAAATATTATTTTAAACAACTCACGTTTCCTGTAAAAAGGTAGCGAATGAAAGAACCTCTCTATATACCTTCCTACAGTGTTTTTGGATTGTGTTTAGCTACTGGGATGACTGGCAGTAGTGGGAGAGCTTGTCCCTTCTCTCTCTCCAAGTCTTCCAAAACCCAGCACTTTCTTAGTCTTCTCATCCTCGGTTATTTTTACAGAAAGAAACAGAAAAACACAACCCCCATAAGCAGTCTTACCTCAACATGTCTCGTCACCTGGATTTCAACCAGTAAGACTTCAAAAGACTGAAGGGGATTGAGTACCTCTTCATGCTGTCTACGTGTCCACAGAGCCAGAAATAACACTAAGGAGAACTCAGTTTCATGCTTTCTGCCAAAACTGGTATCTGAAGTAGGGGTTTTTTTAACCATGGGAGTTAGGAGTTTGAGAGGGCAAGGCTGGGTATGCATGCATCTTATTACGGCAAGTAAAAGAGGTCTGTCTAAAAATCTCTGTAATGATGTGTTCAAGGGAACTTGTAGGAGCCTGTTTTCAGCAGAACATCACACAGAAGTTGCACTGAAAAAGGGTGTGAGGAAGCAATTACTTTAATATTGTGTTTGGGATAGGAAAGCTAGCCAACTAGACATCAAATCCTTTGCATTTCTGTTTATGTCATTAGGGTCTGCTTTGGTCTAAACAGTCTTCAGAAAGCTGCCATGGTTGCTTTATTCATTTAGACTTTAAAAGTGGACGTAACTACAATGTTAAAAAGAAGCCATTAGAAAGTACAATGCATGGGACATGGGCAAGACTATTTGGTATGATAGGCTTTTCTATCTCTTATTGCTGTGGTGATGTAGAAGGTACAAACTGGGTTCATTACGCTCATCCTTGGTATGGTTTTGTTTCATTAACTGTACTCCATCAGGTAGTCACATGGTATTGTTTCTTTTATTTTTTTTAAATAAGCAGACACAGCCTCATTCCTGCACATTTAAAGCTGTAACTTTGAAGATCACTTTCTAGGAAGTGTCTGAATTATTAATATTTGATAGATTTTAAGATGTATTTTCTGCCTGAACATGTGCAGAAAATTAATGTGAAAGATAAATGAATATGGCAATATGAATATTCAGATACATCCTTTTTGCAGAAAGGGTGATTTCATTTCCATTATGTGAGTCTTTATGTGTGCTATTTTGAAATCGGCCTTTCCTACTACCAGGAGAAAATGTAACCAGTCTCACAGCTTTTGTGCTCCATTCCTGAAACATAGAATCATAGAATCATTTAGGTTGGAAAAGGCCTTTGAGATCATCAAGTCCAACTGTTAACCCAGGACTGCCAATTCCATCACTAAACCATGGCCCTAAGCACCACATCTATGCGTTTTTTAAATACCTCCAGGGATGGTGATTCCACTGCTGCCCTGGGCAGCCCGTTCTGATGCTTGACCACCCTTTCAGTGAAGAAAGTTTTCCTAACATTCAAGCTAAACTTCACCTGGAATAACTGGAGACCATTTCCTCTTGTCGTTTCACTTCTTTTCTGGGAGAAGAGACCTACCCCCACTTGCCTACAACCTCCTTTCATGTAGCTGTAGAGAGCAACAACATCCTCCCTCAGCCTCCTCCAGACTAAACAGCCCCAGTTCACTCAACCACTTCTAGTAAGCCTTGTGCTCCAGACCCTTCACCAGCTTCATTGCCCTTCTCTGGACACGCTCCAGCACCTCAGTGTCCCTCTTGTAGTGAGGAGCCCAAAACTGAACACAGTATTTGAGGTGCGGCCTCATCAGGGCTGAGTACAGGGGGATGATCACTTCCCTTGTCCTGCTGGCCACACCGTTTCTGATACAAGCCAGGATGCTGTTGGCCTTCTTGGCCACCTGGGCACAGGCCAGCTCATGTTCAACCAGCTGTCAACCAACACCCCCAGGTCTTTTTCCACTGGGAAGCTTCCCAGCCACTCTTTCCCCAAGCCTGTAGCATTTCATGGGGTTGTTGTGACCCAGGTGCAGGACCCGGCACTTCTTGTTGAACCTCACAGAATTGGCCTTGGCCCATCCGTCCAGCCTGTCCAGATCCCTCTACAGAGCCTTCCTGCCCTCAAGCAGACCAACACTCCCACCCAGCTTGGTGTCGTCTGCAAACTTAGTGAGGATGCACTCGATCCTCTTGTCCAGATCATTGATAAAGATATTAAAGAGGACTGGCCCCTGTGCTGAGCCCTGGGCAGCAGCACTTGTGACTGGCTGCCAGCTGGAAGTAACTCCATTTACTACTGTTCTTAGGGCTTGGCCGTCCACCCAGCTTTTAACCCAGTGTAAAGTACACCCATCTGAGCTGTGAGCAATGGGTTTCTCCAGGAGAATGCTGTGGGAGATGGTGTCAAGAGCCTTACTAAAGTCCAGGTAGATGACATCCACAGCCTTTGCCTCATCCACTGGATGGGTCATCTTGTCATGGAGATTAGGTTTGTCAAGCGGGACCTGCCTTTCATAAATCCGTGCTGGCTGGGCCTGATCCCCTGGTTGTCCTGCACGTGCCATGTGATGATGGTCAGGATGACCTGCTCCATAGCCTTCCCCAGCACCAAGGTCAGTCTGACAGGCCTGTAGTTGCCCAAATCCTCCTTCCTGCCCTTCTTGTAGATGGGCATCACATTGGCTAACCTCCACTCTTCTGGGACCTTTCCAGTTTGCCAGGACTGTTGATGATAGAGAATGGCTTAGTGAGCTCCTCTGCAAGTTCCCTCAGTACGCTTGGGTGGATCCCATCTGGCCCTGTAGACTTGTACATGTCTAAATGGAGCAGCAGGTCACTAACCATTTCCTCCTGGACTGTGGAGACTTCACTCTACTACTCTTCCTTGTCCCTGTCTTCCAGCTCAGGAGGCTGAGTACCTAGAGGGTAACTGGTTTTACTGTTAAAGACTGAGGCAAAGAAGGCATTAAGTACCTTATGGTAGCACTTTTCTTCATCCTGTGTGGCAATGCTCCCCTCCACATCCAATAAAGGATGCAGATTCTCCTTTGCCCTCCTTTTGTTTCTAATGTATTTGTATAAACATTTTCTGTTATCTTTCACAGCAGTGGCCAGTCTGAGTTCCAGCTGCGTTTTCGATGCTCTAATCTTCACCCTGCATAACCTCGCAACACCCTTATAGTCCTCCAGAGTTTCCTGTCCCGTCTTCCAAAGGTCATAAACTCTCCTTCTTTTCCTGAGTTCTAGACAAAGCTCTCTGTTCAGCCAGGTGGGTCTCCTTCCCCACCAGCTCGTCTTCCAGCACATGGGGACAGCCTGCTCCTGTGCCTTTAGAACTTCATTCTTGAATAATGTCCAGCCTTCCCGTACCCCATGGCCCTTCAGAACTATATCCCAAGGGACTTTGTCAACCAAGCTCTTACACAGGCCAAAATCAGCCCTCTGGAAGTCCAAGGGGGTGTTTCTGCTGACCCCACTCCTTACTTCTCCGAGAACTGAAAACTCTGTCATCTCATGATTGCTATGCCCTAGACGTCCTCTGACCACCACATCACCCACCAATTCTTCCCTGTTTGTAAAGAGCAGGTCCGGTGGAGCATCTTCCCTAGTTGGCTCAGTGACCAGATGTGTCAGGAAGTTATCTTCCATACACTCCCGGAACCTCCTAGACTGTTTCCTCTCAGCTCTGTTGTATTTCCAGTGGATATCTGGTAGGTTGAAGTCCCCCACAAGAACAAGGGCTAGCAATCTTGAGACTTCTCCCAGTTGCTTGTAGAATGTTTCATCTGCCTTTTCATTCTGTTTGGGTGGTCTATAACAGACTCCTACCAGGATATCCGCCTGGATATCTGAATGAGAAATGGTAAGAGCTGGATTCCAGCACCCAGGCAGATCCTATCCAATTTTGGGAATGTTTTGAAAGTCTTAATGTATATGTCCTCATTCTGTTTGGGCAGCTTCATTCCATAGCTACTAAAGATTAAGCGTTACATTTTTCAGCTTGAATGAAGCATCCATAATTGATATGGTGAACCTGTGTTCCTGTTGCTCCCTAATGTGTAGTTTCACCTGAATCACAGCCTTGTGCTTTGCCAAAGCATAAAGGAAAGAAACATTTGAAGCAGACGAGAAAAAGGCTGTATATGTTCAGATCTTTAGTTTCAGTTCAGCAAAATATGGTGAATTTTGACCCTGATTGTTGAGTAGTTCCACACATTTAGTGCCTGTGCCAGGGCTGAAAAATCTCACTGATAAAGTTGAGTATGCCCCCAGTGGCTTGTGAGATCAGCACCCTAGTTTAATAAAGTTTACTAGTCCTAAGGCTTAAAATAGTTTTAATGTGATATTTTTATTGTTCATTTTTTCGTTAAACTCTAGTTCTTATAACAATAGTCACAGAAACACTGTGCAAATGCTACCTGAGATTTGCATGTTTTGTTTTTAGTAATTTAAGCTTTGTCGATACTGACCGTTTGTGGTGGGTTGACCTTGGCTGGACGCCGGGTGCCCACCAAGCTGCTCTATTACTCTCCTTCCCAGCACAACGGGGAGGAAGAAAATAAGATGAAAAATGCAAAACTTGTGGGTCAAGATAAAGGCAGTTTAATGAAGCAATACCAAAGGTCACACGTGCGGAAGCAAAGGAAAAGAAAAGATGTTATTGTCTACTTCCCATCAGCAGGTGATGTTCGGCCACTTCCCAGGAAGCGGGGCTTCAGTATGTGTAGCGGTTGTTCCAGAAGACAAATATTGTACATAACAAATGCCTCCGCCCCCGCTTCCTTCTCCTTTCTGTTAGCTTTTATGTACGAGCAGATGTCGTATGTTATGGAGTATCCCATTGGTCACTTTGGGTCAGCTGTCCTGGCTGTGTCCCCTCCCAAGATCTGGCCCACCCCCAGCCTGCTGGTGAGGGGGGCAATGTTGGAGAGGCAGCCTTGGTGCTGTGCAAACACTGCTCAGCAGTAGCCAAAACCCTGGTGTGTTATCCCCACCTTTCTAGCTGCCACGACAAAGCACAGCACTGGAGGGCTGCTGTGGGGCTCAGCCAGACCCAATACAGCATTCAATAAAAGTTTCATTTTTTAAGGGTTAAATTCTGCTGTCAGCAGCCTCATTTGCCAAGGTCAAATTCTTGTTTGACTTTAGCTAGCTTGCGCCATCACTGTGAGGGGATTTTGTGGAACCATTTCTCAGGAAAAAATGAGTTACTGCTGTTCTTTTGGCCCTCACTGGGAGAGGAAGAGTCCAGGGTATGGCTTGTAGGTAAAGAAATTACTGTATGTATCAGAAATTGTGTCTAACCTTGGGTTAATGGGTATAGTTTTCATTTAATTAAGGCTAATATATGCCAGTGGAAGATTTGGTCTGTGTCTATTTAGATGGTCCAATTTTTCTGTTCCTTGGTGATTATTTTGAGATCTGGGATGACTGAGGGGACTGAACGACAGCAGCTGAGCTGAACAGAGGTGCTTGTGGACTGCATAACCACCTTTTACCTTGCAGAGCTTGAAGAATGGGGACACTTTACATCCCAGATAGCTTAATCAAAGATGATATCTTTTATAAAAAAATCTCAAAGGGCATTAAACACTTTGAGCCAAATTCAGCTGGTCTGTATCTGTGCAAGCTCATTTGTTCTGTGGATGTAACCAGAGGTTGTTGCCTCTGAATCTGTCAAATTGAGGTTACCAAATCTGAAAGCTGTACCTAATGTTACAATGAAGGAAAACCTGGTTTCTTGGAAGGAATAAAAGTATTACTCCATAGCTGTTTCTGCAAATTACTCCTGAATTTAGCACATGAATTAGGTGGCACATGCACATTTCCATGCACAGACTCGTGTATTATCATTGGAAGTATTACAAATCCCGATTCCAGAGCTCGTTTGTTGGCCAAAGAATATGTTGGGTTTCAAATGTGGCAGTGTAGAGATGGTGCTGGATGTGCCTAATCTGTTGTGTTATGGTTAAATCTGAATTTTTAAACTGGTATTATTCAGTAAGGAGCATATTCTGGGTCTGATACAATCTGTTATTTTTCCTGGAATTGTAGTCTTTAAATTGGATCCAAGACTTCGTTATGCTGGGAGTTTTGTAAGCACAATACAGTCTCTGCCTGAACAGGCATAAGGGAAGGAGGATAGAATTACTATTATCCTCCAGGATAAGGAGGATAAAGCCAGGCTTTTCCTCCCATCTCTTTTCAGGATCTTGACTAAGTTAGGAGCCTGGTCTTTGTGGATTCTTTTCATTGCTGAAGCACTTCTTTCATTGCTTTTAAAATGATATTTGGGCAGCTCAGCTAAGAGTGAGAGCATGGAAATCTAAGCCAAAGATACAAAGAGCTTTGCCCAAAGTCACATGTGAAGTAAGCTAAATGGCAGACATATTGCAGCATAGCTGAGTAGGCGAACCATATGGAGTATGTAATACTACTGTGTCACCACTGGAGTCAATTTGATAACATACTCCCATCCCCTCCAGAAAATATGGAGTAACTGCTCCTGTTAGTTGGCTAATAAACCAAACCTCCTACAGGTACGAATCGGTGATGACCCCAGGGATGTATTGCCTGCAATGGCCTCTAGCTATGAGAAACTGCCTTTAGCCCCAGTGCATGGAGGTGAACAGGCTACTGTGAGTTATCTGGGCTGCAAACTTGTTGCCTGACAGCTGCTCCGGGATAACTGCTGCATGCAGCCTCTCATCTCGTGGGTTACAAATGTGCCTCAGTGACAGATGTGAAAAAGCATCAGTATCAGGAATCCCCGAAGCTGAGTAGCTGTAAGTCCCATCCCCTTTGCTTACCCCTCACTGTGTACTTCATTCATTATTCTGGCAAAACTTTAAAAGCTCTTCCCCTGCTTTTGTACTGACAGGGTAACACCACTGTTTCAATTTTACTGTGCTTCTTGCTAATTATGCTAGCTGGATGACAGTTGCTAAATCGCGTTTGAATGATAGCCATGGTTTACTCTGGGTTCCCATAAAATAAAGGAATGGAATTTATCGTGAACGTGGGTGACACTCCTCTGCACCAGCGCTCATTCACTGAGCCCCCAAACTGCCAGGCTTAAAATCTGGTGCATTATTGCCATCCTCTGTCAGCATACATCAGCTGTCTGTAATAATGCCAGAATCACTACTGTATTTGAATACTAGAATCTCCTTATAAGCAGAAATTGTGATTTACTTCTCAGAAGTTTAGAATTCTGGATTGTAACCAAATTATTGCCATAGAGTTTATATGAGTAAACTTTTTTTCTTTCTTTTTCTTTTCTCTTGAACTCAGCCTTTTCTCTCTGCCTGAGCAAATACCTCCTTGCTAAAGGAAAAGAGAGATAATGGCTTCTGTGTACTATAATTGATGAACTTTCAGCAATTCGGAACAAATCCAAGATTGCTGCCAACAGCCAGATGGAAAACAGTGTTAATGACATGTTCAAAGAAAAGTATGTTATTTTGATAGGAGATGGTCTAGAGACTTTAATCTCTATTGTTCTGGGGACTAATGGCATGGATAATTCCTTAAGTGAGGCCATTTTTAAACAAAAATTATCTTTTTCATAAGCAGGAAAGAGCAAACTAAAGAGTACCAAATGCATTTTCAGTGCTCTGGCTGATATATATGCTTTACACTAACCCTCTGTTATGTGGACTCAGATGTGTTTAAATCTCATTTCTGCAGTCTGCCAGATGGTTAAAAGTCTGGACATTTCTACTGCTGATGGGTAGAAATCATAAAATGGATGGTCATGGAAACTAGAGCCAGGGTGGCAGGCTGAGGGTGGGGAGAAGTTAAAAGAGTTGGGAAGGACAGACAACACTGAATGGGACAGGAACAAAGAGAGTTAGGCTTCGGGGAAACTGGAAAAGAAGATTTCTCCCATCCTCTTCTT
Source organism: Falco biarmicus (assembly GCF_023638135.1). Taxonomy (NCBI): domain Eukaryota; kingdom Metazoa; phylum Chordata; class Aves; order Falconiformes; family Falconidae; genus Falco; species Falco biarmicus. The sequence goes on along the minus strand of NC_079289.1, from coordinate 77,972,937 downwards.
CTGCTCTAGAGCCTGGAGGGGGACTGAGGTTCACAAATCGCAAGCTTGTTTTGCTGCCTGTAAATCTCTGTCAAGCCCACTGTCAAAGCTTGTGTCTTCTCCTTCTTAGGTCCTGGCCATCCCTGCAGATGGGGCCAGCTTCGCTAGCCCAAGTGTCCGTGCTGTGTTCATGCCTCCCAGGCCGTGCCTTTTGCGTGCGGCTGCAGTGAGAGCACTGAAGGGTAGGGCTGCAAGAAAGTCTGCCTCGGGGGGCTCCACCAGTGCGGTGCCTGGGCAGCCCTGGGACTCTGAGAGGCTGTAATGACAGTCTCCTTCCTTGTCAAGTGTTTACAGAAACCATCTGCCTAGGACTATCTTTGCATGAATCTATGGTGCAGATGCTAAAGATGTGCAGAGATTATCTCCCAGTGAGTCAAAGATTACTCTAATGTACACTGGATTTGCATTTTGCCCTGATCTGGCCACAAATATCTCAAGTAGTGGGTCATCTTTAACCTTTCTTGAGAGATTATTCCCCATGACTCACTATTGTGAAGCATTTCCTCATACTCAGCTACCCTGCCCCTGTCTTTGACCAGCCTTTGTATATCTGCTCTGTACAGATCCAGACTCCTTAATTTCACACTGACTTTGCTCCTTCTCACCTTAAAGAGGTAGATTTGTAGGGAGAGCTCAGGGGAGGTTGCCAAGCATTCTGCAGCCTGTCCACATTAGTTCTGGTCACAGTCTGTTTCAGGTGATGGGGGCCAGACAGCCTTCCCCACCTCACCACTGCAGCTGCATCCAGCCCCCTACTTTCAGCTGTACTTGTTGCTTGGTCACGAACCACCACATTGTTATCCTCCTGGTAACACCTCCTAGAGCTGAAAGGCATACTCCAGGGGCTGTTGCTCCAGCAGCCCACAGACAGGGAGAGATGCTTCTCTTGGGCTTGGTGATATGTTTTGTCTACTAAAAAAATAAATCTCTTCTCCCTCTGTCTCTCCTTTTAAAAATCTCATATTGCATACTTGTACTGGCAGCCATCCTCCTCAAATTGGAAATCTTATTTCATTATGTCCTACCCATGTTCTAATCTCCTCAAGACCCTTTTGAATTATTTCACCAATCCTGTCGGTGTCCCTAATTTGACTTTAGGATGTAATATCTTTTGCTGATGTGTTGTTTAATTCCTTTCTGTAGATTATTAATGTAGACATTACCTCATAAACAGTTATGGGCATTTGATTAGATACCTTCCACCAACTTGCTGTTTTATTGTTTGCCATAAGTCTTTGCCCGTTATTCTGTTGGACATTTTCAGACTGTCAGTGTTCTTTTCCAAGACAATTCAAATTCTTGTGAAAAATATTTCTTCTTTGTCTCAAGTGAGTAGCCAGTATTTGTATATTCCCAGGTATGTTTCATTAGAAAGAGTAACTGTTTCTATACCTTATGTATATTCTTGGTGCAATTTTTTTGTCTTTATCAAAAAAACGGATCTGTCCTTCTTGCCTTAGAAGAACAGAAAGGATGAACAGCAGTGGTGCTGTCCCCCTAATATCCCATGCCTGTCTTGCCAGCGAGCTCTGTTCCCAAGAGGCTTTATGGTGTGCTCCCTTTGCTACCAAGTCCCATTCAGAAATACACCTTTTTGCTGCCTAATAACCTAAAACCCCCTAGTGTTACCCTCCATATTAATAACATGGTTTTAAACTCAACTAATGTGGGTGAGTTTTACTGTATTACATCCCCTACATCCCCAGGCCAGTACTTCTGTTGCTTCCAGTGTTGGTTTTTGTTTTTTGTTTGTTTTTTTTTTTTTTTTGTGAAACGAAAGGGATCGGTTTGTTCTGCTGCTGAGGCCTGAAAAGAGTGTTTGGCATGTGCATTATATATTGCATATTGTTGGTGATTACCTTGGATCAAAGATAAACTTGCTGGCAGTCATTATCACCTCCTTGCAGAGCAGTAAAAGTTTGGTAGGACGCTGTAACCTGCTATTTCAAATTCAGCAAAGTAGCTCTCAAAAGGAGGCAGATAAATCTGCGGTGTGCTGCGAGCCGTCCAGGATGAGCTGACATAATTATTTGTCCATACAATCTTGGTCATATAGAGAGATTTTCCAGGAACTCAGAAACCTGGCGTGTCTGGGCTGTGATTAACGTGGGAGGAGAAATGCTGTGTCTAGCACAGCTAGCCTATAGGCACTTTTCGGATAGGTGTCAGAAGGAGCATAGTGTGGTGTGTTGGCTTAAATCAATGGTAATCTCACTGCAGCAGAAATCTCAACATGCACCAAACGTTGTTGCCACTGCCCCGGAGGGAACAGCTGGGAATAGGAAAGGGAACTTTGTTCCCAAACGTGTAACCCTTTTTACCTCTGTGTTTTTATGTTTTCTGCTCTGTCATGGTGCTTGGTGTTGTGAACCTTGCTTTGTGCCCTTGGAAAAATAACTTTAAAATGGCAAATGTTCAGGGAGAGCCTGAGGATGTGCTGGATGAGACACACACCTAACTTGAGCTGCTTTTGGTTCGTATTTAGTTTAAGCAGTTTCTGGGCCCCCTCTTTAAAGGACTGGGGGAGACCTATATTAGGGAGGGGTGAGTTGTCCTTGGGAAGCACCTGTGTCTTTCCACTGTTAGCATGGGGACTCAGAGTAGTTACAGGAAGCACAGGGGGACTTGTAGATAGCTCTTCATGAGATGGACTGAATCCCATCTTACATGGTGCATTTTCAATACGTAACACAGAACTAGAGGTACACCCAGGCCTTTTTGAAACAAGCCAGCTCCAAATCCGAAAGAAATATGATCACATCAAAATCACATTTTACTCAAGTCTAGTAATCCTTTGGAAAGCAGGGAGTAGATGGCAGGCTGTGCAGGAGCAGTGGTGTCCTAAACCTGAGTTAGTGTCTCTGGATGGCAGGGTGGGGTGGAGATTTGTATGGCCGGACCGCACGTGATGTCTGAAGACATTTGGGGCACAGTCCTTGCTGCCTTGTCAGCAGGAGACAGGCTAAGCCGCCTTCCTCCCAGCCCCCAAGCTTCCTTGCAAAGGAACCTGTGTAGGTGAGCAGGCAGGGACCTGTAGGGTCCTCCTGTAGGACCCCTCTACAGAGAAGATCTGGGGACAAGGGCTGCAGAACACAGCATCCTGCGTGGCAGGGACCCAGCTGGCACACTGTCCAGGTCTAGGACAGCAGAGCTTCCCTGCCCCATATTTAGACTAAGAAGCCATGAAAATGAACTCAGAATGAACAACAACAACAACAAAACGTTTGAAACTTAAGTGGAGGCCAAATGAGATTTCAAATTCATTCAGTTAAGGGAAGCCACCTACTCCTTAGTTAGTTTCAGAAAATATTTCCAATTCTCCCTGAGTTCTGTCCCAGAACTGCAGCCAGTCAGATAGCAGCACGTGAGCCATCACAGAGATGTTATTAGCTCAGACAGAGAAAAATATACTTTCAGTTATTACACGCTAATAAAGCACAAACTAAACAAATTTAGGCAACAGAAGCAATTATATCATTAAACATTTAACTGCAAGATTGATTTTTAAATTGCTAATAATTCAAGGCATGCACACAAAGTGGAAGGGGGAGGAAGGTAATTTTAACAATTGAATCTAATCAGTGCCTCAGTTCAAATGCATAGCTATAAATGTCAAAATACGTAAGATCTGATGCAAGAAGAGAAGTGGAACCAGAATGGATGAGCATTCCTCACTCGACCAGATTCTTCTAATTGGGAGGAAGTTAAACACATGGAGTGGGGGAACTTTGTGAGCTGGGTTAGCTCCAGAGCTCCCTTTAGATACCAGTCTATGTTCCTGAACAGCCTTGCAGAATCGGCAGGAAGCAGTGAACCCAGGCACAAACTGCAGGATCAGCCTCGTGCTTGCATGAACCCTTCCACGTTCTGCTGCTGTTGCCTGCGAAGGTGAACAAGCTGGATCCTTACCGAATCAAGAGAGGGCTGCTGTGAGGGAATGAATTTTCCCTCCTCATCTGAAAAAAACTGTTTTATTTTGCTTTTTGAATTGCATGGGAAGGAAGGGAGAGACTGTCCGGGGCTGCAGCAGAAGGTGGGTTTGATGATCAGTGCTGTTGGGGTAAAGCAGGGTGGGACTTCTCTCAGCTGCAGGGTTGCATTTGTTTTCATAGTTTATGGCAGGGCTGCTCCCTCTGAAAAAGTATAAATCTTAATCAAATAAAACTGATGTGCTGCCATATTTACCCAATCTCTCTGGTTGTCCTACATCATGTTTTAACATATAAGTTACATGACAGAGTTATCCAGGGGTTGCCAGCTGACACAGAAACAAACCCTCATGTTAAATTGCCTGCAGATGTCCTCTTCTAACTCCTGTAAGGAACTTCTACCAGTTCTCTCCTCTCTCCACTTTTTTTTTTCCTCTGTGTGTGTGTGTGTGTGTGTGTGTTAAATAAAAGCAGCAGAAGAGGAGGAAAACAATCTCAGTTGAATCTCTGTGCTAGTGCCTCTGTTTGCAGGACAGGAAGCCTTAAGAAGACAATGCAATTTATAGGCAAACACAACAAAAAACCCTGTATGGATTTCCATGAACTTTAGTGGACCAAATGGGTCATGGTTATTTTTAAGACTGGAGCTGACTGAGTCATGACTGACATCTGATGCTGCCAAGGTGGGCTTTTCAGAAGATTCAGACCTGAGGAGGTGAGATGATCTTTCTGTTCTGTTGGCTGTAATTTATTTGATACTAGAACTTACGGCTTAGGGTTTTGACTAGACATCCCTTTTGTTTTTATATTGATCTAAAGAAATCAGAGTTTTATCTGATGGACTTAAACTCTTGTTCTTTTGGCAGAAACCTCCAAGTAAGATTGTGACATTCTTGAAAACATTCACTGTTTTCATTTATATAATTAGGAATTTTTGTTTTGTTTTTGTTTTCATTGTACGAATTTACTGAAGTTTGTGAACTTTTTGCCTGGCTGTCTCCTGTGGTTGGGGAATCACAGAATGTTGTTTCTTTTTCCTGGCTGGAGGAGTATGGGCTATTTATGCGTAGTTTTAAAATATGCTTTCTGTGAGTGCTTACACCGTGCTTCGCAATGTGATATTTCTGGATGATCAGTCTAGCCAAAAGCAATTGCAAAAGGTTAGTGGAGAGCAGAGCTCCCATTTAGACACCTACATGAAATATCGGCCCTTCAAAAGCTGTGAGTGCCAAACAACTCCCACTTGGAACAATGGAAGCTGGTGAGTGCCGACAGCTTCCGAAAACCTGGCCTCACACAGCTTCAAAAGAGATTGATTAGCAAGTCCAGCAAACTGGGGTTTTTTCTGTACTTGCTTAGCTCTGCATGGAGAATATTATCTGCACTTGAAGTGTGCTCAGCAGTTGCAGGTGATGCACAGAGAGGAAGGTTCCTTCTGGGAAGGTGGAGTTCCAGGTGGGTCAGTGGGTGGGCAAACAGGTAGCTAGGTGGGCAGGCAGCTTTTTGCCAGGTTTCCTTCAGGAGAGCTTTGGCCAGGAGTGTTGAACTTCCCTAGGCAGGTAGAAGGAAAGCCCTGGGGAGCTACCTCTGTAACTCCGCCGCGTGGATCTTTTTTAGTAAGATAACAAAAGTAGTTTTCCCATTTGTCTTAAACTGCTTCAGAAGTGACATAAACAAAACCAGAAAAGGCCACTCTGACATTACTGAAATAGGGATGTCCAGATGGGAAATTATAGTATTATAACTCTTGTATTTAAACTTCATGTCCTGTGTAACTTCCATGTGTGGGCAAAGGAGATAAATTTGCTCTCTGGAGCTACACATGCGCTTCTTTCTTTTGGTTAAGCCTGAAACACTTTACTTTTGCCTCCTGTGATGGTGGAGTGAGGTCCACAGGAAAAGTAGGATTAGAAATTAATGTTCTGGGAGCTTTATTTTTAAACTAAATTATCTTTGTGGCTTTCTGAAATGTTTGGGGGTTTTTTTTGGTGTTTTGGTGTTTGTTTGGGGTTTCTTTTAATTCTATCTATCACAAATAACCAGCCATTTTTACAGTAAAGCAGACCTTTCAAATATGAGAACAATAGGACTTTGCTAAAATGAGGAAAGATTGATTCTGAAAATGAAAGAATGAGTTTTGGTTATTGTTGCATTTTAAACATGATAAACAGGTTGGGGACCAGTATGCTTGCAAATGACCTAAGTCTTCCTTTTCAGTGGTAATCTGTATTCTTTTGAAAAGCTAATAAAAGTGGTGTATGAAAGAAATTCCTGGGGCACTGCAGAACTCACCCTCCTAGGGAGAGAGCCAGATGTGCTGGGTAATAACCTAGCAAGCATTCAAAGTCAGGGCAGTAACCACTTGGTATCACCTAAGCCAGACATTCTGTATTGGTGCAATGCAATATTGCATACTGGTCACATTCGCAGCAGAGAGCTGGAAGACATGTGCAGTCTTATTAAAGGAAGGGGAAAATAAAAAATAAAAAAAAAGGAGGGGACAGGGAGAAGGAGAGAGAGACAATGTGTCTGTCCTGAGAAGCAGCAAAGTAGCAGACACACTCCTCCACATGTGTATTAGTCTGTCAGCCTGGATTCTGTTATCCAGATGTTGGAGTGGATCCTGTGGCAGGGACCATGAAGGAAAAGGCTTTTAAAAGAAATCATATTTCAGTGGTGAAATTAACGTTACCAGATTTTTCAAATGCAATTGCTAGTGTAATTTTTCAGAATGCTTTAGCAAAATAACAAATTCTAGATTTAATGATTTTTACAGGCTTATTTGGCAGTGTCTCTTCCAAACACAAGCATACATGTGTGAAACTGGTCAATTGCTTTTAGAACCAAGATGCCTTAGAGTAAACAGCCCATTAAAATTGTTCGAAACCTGTCCCACTGAAATGAAAAATGTTTGTGGATGGGGTCCCAAAGTCTGATGGGCCTTTCTCAAGGCTTCACCCCTCAGCATCAAGCCCTTTGAGAGCTTTGGCCATCACATCAGAATGGTGCTTATGCATAATAAAAGCATATGCTTGCAGTGGCAATCAGAATACATCAGCATCAAATAAGTTTTTTTTAAAATTCCAAATTTACTTTGCCAGATGCAGCAAAAAAATAAACTACTTATGGCATTTATGGTGTATTTGTAACTTGAAACTGATGGCTTCGTGTTACTGGGCATAATGTACATGGCATATAAACAAACACTGCACAAAAAGACAAGTCCCAGCTTTGTCTCTCTCGACACTTTGCCTGTGTGACTGGGGTCCCACAACGAATGCCATGTGTATTTCTGCTGAGCTCGTGTTTACATTTAGCTCAGCTCAGCTGTATGCTGATCTTGCCCACGTGTGGCAGCATCAGGGCGTCTGATGGGAAACTGGGGTGCGGTGATAGGAGACAATGTGCATGCCTGACCAGCCATGGTTATCACAAGGGGAAAGGGAGAGCATCTGTGAATAAACATTTATTTGAATGTGTTAAACAATGCAGTTGTTGTTCCTGCCTGTAAAATTTTCATGAGGCCTCAGGAGTGCAACATTTACATAAAAAGATGGTGAGATGCAAATGTTACTAAACCTCATATTCATGACTGATAAGGAGCCACTGCTTTCAGCTATTGCAGAAAGCAGAATGTGGGTACATGAAAACTTGAAGAGCGGATTTGTGATTATGTTGCAAACAGAAACAAGGCAATTTTATATCAATATTAGTATAGTGCACTTTGGAAGCAGTCTGGGTGTTTTCTTACATAATTATGGCTTCAGTAAAATTGTAAGTTTATAGAGACAGCTGGTGTATCTTTTCCCATGTTGGAATAGTATCAGCTGAGTAGGTCTTGTGAGAAATCTTTAGTCTGTAGTTTTGGTAAAAGTCAGACTCTCGGAATTAGATTTCTTTGTGGCATTTCACCATTGGAGATGATCTTGACTCTGCTGTGAATCTCAAAAGTTAGTGGACCTCTGCAGTTCATTCTTGCATCAGTCCTACAAAGTACATGGGGAAGTACAGCACCACCTAACTGGGGTGAAAAAAAATATTTTCCTTTCTAATACAGACAGGGTGTAGCTCTCAGTGCCTGGCAGAGATAACCAAAGTAGCCAGGGGTGGTCCAGCTTTGGTGCTGCCCACAGCAGAGGCACACTGGCACGATGCTGACAGCTCACTAGCTCACCCCGCTTGGCAGCCATACCGTTAGGATTCACCAGTGCCTGTTGTGCTGGGAGAAGGGAGGAAGGGGTCCATGGCTGCCAGCCCCTGCCCTACGGGGTCTCGAGGAGCTGAGTGTTAACCCAGACACCCATAACCTTGCAGCCTGCCCTGGTGCTGCGCTACACTTCAGGCAGGGCTGGGCTGAGAGCTTTCCAGGCGAAGCAGCCCGGCATCGCACCCTGCAGTTTGTCAGAGTGAGAGCCTTGGAGCCGGCAGGGTGTGATTCATCCATCCCAGCAAGGTCTCTGAGGCAATCTGACATTATTCGGACTGATATCATTAATTAATGAGGGCTGAATGTTATTCTTAGACACTGGATTGAGTATTGGGTAGAGAAGCCTGTGAAAGGGCTCTTTGATTTTGGAAAATTCCTATGGCGCTGTCAAATTTGCTAACAAAATTAAATCATCTGCCAACTTTCCAAGTTAAGGAGCACATCCCTTCTGGAGGCCTGACTGAGTCTCCTCAGTGCCTTCTTGGGATCAAGGGATTATTTGATTAATGCCAAATGAAAATGATAGATAGCCTCCAAAAAGCAGTCATATTACGTCTATCAGGCGGGCTTTGGAGAAAGCATTTTTGTTTGCTTCAGCACAGATTTGATCCTCCCCCACCTTTGTTTGGCTGTGTTTGGTTTAACACGCTGAAGGTGGAAGGGAGCCAAAACCAAGAGGTTTTGTGCAGCCTGGGGGCTGGTCACCAGGTTGTGCCTGGGCTCTGCCCCTCTGCCGGGGTGGCCCACAGCCTCCCACAGCGGGAGCAAGGACCTGTTCATGCTGCTGTGGCTAATCAGACAAACCCCAAATTTAATGAGGTTTGGGTCTGGTCTTGAAAATGTCAGGGGGTGCTCCAAAGCAAATGAAGAGAGCAGCTCCCCTTGCTCCTGATGCTCATGTCCTGGGGGCTGGAGCTGCTCTTCACTCCTCCTGACACTTTTCTCCCCAGAGCCACCTCTTGCCCTAGTGTCAGCTAGCCGCCCACTTCATGGACCTTGCAGGTGTCCAGAATTAGCAAAGCCTTTGCGGGCCTCTGGCGGCAGATATATAAATATAATGCTGTCATTTAAAACCCCAGCCCCGGCAGGGCTGGGAGCGCAGGAAGCACGGCGCACATGTGGGTCAGCCGGTGATCACACATGGATCCCATTGCAGCCCTAATAATGCTGGGGTGGGGGGAGAGGGGTGAGGGGGGGCCGCCAGCAGGTCAGCCCCCCTGCATAGTCTGTCTCCAGGCTGCTTTTGGTCTTTGTGTAAACAGAGAGGTGCCCAACCCTGGCTGGTTCCTCAGTTTGCTCTTGCTGCCATGTTTTTGAGCAAGGAGGTGGCACGCGTGGCCAGCTGGTCTGCCCGTGTGGTGGGAGCTCATTTAGTCATTGCTGCATGGAGCCCAACACTTTGTGGCAGGGTTAATGAACATGTTATGTGAGGTAGGCATATTTGGGATGATACCCACGTAGTGACAGTGATCATGTCACCAAGTGTTCATCTGCACTGTGGGTCAGGTTCATCTTTCAGCTGTAGCGTGTTGTCCTCAGGGCAGCTGCTGCAATACGTGTGCATGTGTGCGCACACATGCACAGCTGGGAGCAGACCGGCAGCCCATTTAGCTGAATAAAGCACATGAATGCTCACCATTTGGGACAAAAAAAATAAAATCTGTTATAGATTGTGCTAATTATAAAGAGGTTTGACGTGGTACCATACGTTCAGCAGCAGAAAGGCTTGAGTTATTTGAATCCCCTGTTTGGTTTGGTGTGGCTTGTGTCCATGAACCAGGCTGTAATCTGTAATTCTGGCTGCTGGAGTAAGGATTTTTTTTAGGGATGTGTGAGTGACTTGCTTTAGATATCTGCTCTAGAGGCGCCCTTAAAGCATTTTGCTTCCATTGCCAGGATCAACAGACGAGGTGCTGGAACAAACTGATAAATTAAATAGCAACAAGTTACCCAGACCTGATGGTATTAATCCAGGAGTTGTGAAAGGCCTGAGGAATGAAGTGCCTGAGCTGCTCACAACAGAAATGTAGGGACTCAAGGGAAGTGGAGAATTTAGGAGCGACAGTCTTTGTACTTACTTTTAAAAAAACAAACATGAGAGTGGTGCTGGGAAGCACCTCCAAGCCTTACTGCAGGGCAAAAATAACACCTAACTAGCTGCAATAATAAACAATGGTGAAGTTATAAACACACCTCCTACATCAATGATATGAAAGGGACGAAGTGGGATGTATTTTCCAAAGGAAAATTGGAAGTCTTTGTTGTGTCACAATTTTTAGAACGCACAAAAAAGCAGATTTGGAAGAACAGGTTAGTTTTTAAAAAAAATCTCAAGGACCTTTCTTGTCAAGGGAAAAAGTGACATTAAGTCATCCATTAAAAATGCATATGGAAGAGAAAAAAAGAAAATAATACTAAACATTCAGTTTTCAGCCTGGTACCCAAGATCAGCAGCAGGGTGTCTCAAACTGCATCCTAAATCTGATGTTGTTTAATACATGTAGTAACGTCCAGGAACACATGAAGTGAGGCCCCAATCAGACTGGAGATATGCATGTTCATATATTTTTTAGGTTATTCAAGACAAACTGAAGGAAATAAGGAATGTTTCACCAAGCCAAGTAGAAAGCACTGTGCTATGACAAATCAATACGAAAGTGCATATGAAAAAGTAATGTAGGTAGGAAAAAAATACGTGCCATTGAATAACTATCACTGTGATTAAATAGAGTGAATACTGCTTTTGAGACACACTGCATTACTCTTTTTTTTCCATGCTGAACACTGGTCTGGTACTCTTTGCTTATCAGTTTTTAATTTATGGCGAAATATGAACCTGCATCCTATGACAACTGTTCTTCTTTGATAACTTTCTTAAAGTTATTCTGAAGAAATTCCTGAGCTTCTGGTACACTTGCATTCTGTCCAGACCCACCAGTGATACATGTGGTGCAGTGGCTGACAAATGGCAGTGATGGTAATTAATACCATAATCAGCTGTTGTAGCTGCTATGATGGGCCTCTGTGCTTGTGACTGAGCACGGTGGCTGGGGTGGATTCAGGATTAATATGTGTCCTGGTACTGCTTCTCCACAGAATCATTCTTAGTGCTGCTGCCATTAGTTTTGGTATGGAGTTTGGTATCGGTGTATTTTTGTGACATATTTTTAGCTGGCTTACATTTACTGTCTCTTGCAGTATAAAAACGTTTTTTAATTTGTAGTAAGAGAAGTGAGACAAGTTCAGTGATTTCAGAAACAGAGAAATGGAATATGAAAAAGAAATACTGGAAAGTTGATGCTCAGTGACATATTAGAAACCCACTCTATAACTCTCCCCTAGCCAAGGAAATCTCTTATGTTCTGAGACTGTAACAGAAAACACCCCTGACCCTATCATCAGGTGGGGTCCTTGGAAAAATGCTTTTAGTGATCCTCAAGACTATCTGCAGCCCCACAAGATGCTGTATTATTCTGTGCAGTTTCTACTCAGGCATCATGTCTACTTGCATGAGGACTGGGCACCGGGAAGGGACTGTGGGCCCTGATGACTGGTGACCCCTTTTGCCCAGAAGAACCGTGCAGAGCAGGAGGAAGCCAGGTGAGCATCCTTCCCGCTACATCAGTGCCTTCAGGCATGGCCTTGAACATTTACTTGCAAGATGAGAGCATAGTTTGGTCTCCATCCCTCTAGGAAGCCTTCTTTCCAGAGGAGACTGCCAAGGTTAATATGGGTGTAACCTGAGGTGTGGTCAAGGTCTTGTTTTTTGGGACCTGGATTAAAACCATAACTAAATAACCACCTTTCTGCTGGTGACAACTTCTGGTTGTTTCTGAGCTGGGCTGGATTTAAAATGGTCGTGTGGACGACCCAATTCCTATTTACAGTTTCCTCAGTTCCCCAGTGCTCCCAGATATATCTTTACTCGGGGAACTACTTAAAGCAGTTGCCACATAGTTCTTTCAGAGTTTCCATTAGTATCAGTTTGTGCAGAGGGTGCCAAGTCCAGTTCTCACTTATGTCAGTGGGAACCGAGTGCTCTTTGAGTTCCCTCAGATCAGCAGACTGGCGCTGGCTGCCCAGTACCGTGCATTTTGTAGGAAGTGTTTTCTGCTTTACCATCTCCCACTTTCTGTCTTCCTGGTTTCCTGTAGGTACCCTCCTCCGACTTACATGCCATGTCTTCATTACTTTGTGTCACTCGGGTCAAGGTTCATCTCACCTAACTTGACTTGTCCAAAAGCTAAACCTATCTTCAGAGCTAATGGAAATAGAGGCATAACCCAAGGGTATTTAATCCCATTTAAAAATAGATTTCAAAGGAGCCTAGGGAACTTTAGTCTAGATGTTAAACTTTAGAGCAGCTAAGGTAAGGTAAAGATAATCTCACTAAACGATTTACATACATTGCTGATTCTTAAGTCTGTAGTGAAAGGTGCATTCACAGACTTGAAGAGCTTCCTTAAACTTTTAAAATAAGGTATGACATGCCAGCTTTATACAAATGGATCAGATGGGAAAAAAGTTCTACCAAATATCTTTCAAACTGCTATCTTGGATTTACAAATTACTAAATTTTTTTATGGCTTCTGTGGCAGTAGGAGGGCAAAACTTGTTCATGGCCTCATGGGGCTGTGACTTTTTAAAGTTTCGTAACTCACTTTTGCATGCTATTTTTCCTTTAACCACACTTGTAGGATTACGCATAATTTTAAAAGTACATTTAATCCTGTCTTTTTAGAAGTTTGGTGAAATATTTTGCTTTAATGCTTTGTGTCTGCTTGGCTCTTCCTAAAAATTAAATACATGCTAATCTTTATTCTGCCCCTGCCCCAGAATGAAGTTCTTTTAAAATAGGCTCAAATGTCCAACCCTATTACCCAAGTTGATGGTATCATTCCCAGCTAGCATCCCTGTGCCTCTTGCAGATTTCAGCTTTTGCTGACAAGGAGGCACAGCATTCCCAACTATTTGCACCATATGGTGAATAACTGCAGCTTTTATCGTGAAGGAATCCCTGAGTGCTCTTCAAACAATTTTTATAGGAGTCACTTCACTCATCACTGAAGTCGAGCCAGTGCTAGGATAAGACATGGCAACCATTCAGTGGTAACTGGAGTCTGCAGCACTTCTGGAAAAAACTGGGACCATTTTGCAAAATGTCAATATTTTTGATGACGTTGGTCATGGGAGGCCAGGTCCTCAGTATGAATAAATTAATTTTTTGGCTTCGCTAGCGTCTGTAGAGTTGCCGTGATTTCTACCCATGGTGAAACTGGCCCTGCTTAAGTGCTTTTCACTCTCTGGAGCATTGGTTATATAAAAGCCACTTCTGTGTGATTTCCCACTTTGTAAATCTTGAAGCAGCTGTCAGAGGAAGTGTCTAATGTTGTCTGGGAGGGACACCACCACTGCCTCTCCCTGGTCCTTTCCCTGCTGCTCGCTGATCTCCCCAAGCCCTTTGCAGAGCAATAAACTGCAGTGGGTGCATACCCTGCACCCTGCTCACTTGAGGGTGATGGGAAGAAAAACAGCCTTATCCTTCCTTGGCTTATCCTCATAGCCAGCACCAGGTGGAAGTAATGACCCAGGTGGCTTCTGTATGTTGATCTGTAGGCAGATCTGGCAGCTCCACCAGTTGCCAGTTCGATCCCAAGCATGGTATGAGGTCTCCCTCTGGTTCAGTCTCCTGCTGTGCAGCGAGGAGATAGCATCTCACCAGCAACAAAGGAGGCAGCAGTGTTTTCCCACTTCATGCATCTGTTATGAGGATAAATTAACCAAGTAACACGGGCAAAAAGTTGCAGATTTTAACGGGCAAAAAGATGCATAATTTAAAAACAAACAAACACCAGGCAGAATTCCTGAGGTAAACAATGCAAGTCCATCTCAGATGCCTAAAGCTAGAAATCACAGCTTTCTGCCATCACTTAAGACAAGCAAAATTAGAGATTTTCCCTGTGAAGGTTTTTGAAAGGAAACTATCTTCTCATGCAGTCAAAAGCCCCTCTTAAAACCTGTGGGGTGTTTGCTTGAGTCAGAGCCATAGGATCTGGCCTGGCATGCATTGCCCTTGCAAATGCAGCACTCTTCATCAGAGGGAAACATCACATTGAAGAAATTAAACAGGAGCTCCAAAATAATGTGGTTTTTCTTTAAGATGTGCAAATTCTCATGATCTTGTAAGTACATACCTTAACCAGAGGGTCTCCAAGACAGGTTTAATGTGAACCCTGGGATCTGGTAATGCAGGACTTCCCACGACATCAGCTGGGCTTTTCTGAAAAACATGATAAAAATGAGGGCCATGACATTATGGGTGGAGTTGCGTGGAAGAGAGCATGTGTCTGACAGCATTTTTTCCAGGAAACTGGACAGTGAGCTTGTGGTTTCAGATGCTTTACTAGATACTGCTGGTGATCTTGATGAGCAAACCAGGCTGCCTCTCCGCTGAGTGAGGTTCAGATAGTGCCCAGCCACACTGTTGCATGCTTTCATGTGGTTTAGATATAGAACATTTACGTGGTTTTGAATGAGATAGACTTTAATGAGAAGGCAGTTTTGGAAGTGCTGGCTGTAATAGCAGCACTGTTAATATTACAGTTTTTGGCATGGCAGACACAGAAAAGTCTTTCTAGAGCTAGATATCTGACAGGCTTGAGAGAAGGTAGCATCTCATCTATCTGTCTTGCTCTCATCTATCTGTCTTGCTCTGCATGTGGCTATAACTTGAAACCATTATTTCCTCTGTGACAGGCAAACGATTTTAGCTAAAAATTGACTTGGATGGGGGAGAGAAGGATTGGGTTCACACGTGTAGGCATAACCTATGGCACATCATCTTCCTTCCTATTCCAGAAAAAAGCTTTGAGATAGCTTCTTGAAATGTTTCACTAACAGGAACACGAGAAAGGTTTTTGTAAGGAGAGGTTCTTGAAGGGAAGGAATCTGTAATTACATAACTTTCATTTATGCCAACATCCATTTTTAATGCTTTTCATTTTCAGCTATCAAATCAGCCATCCATTTTCAAATAATCTGTTGGCTGCATTACACTGAAGCTTTAAATTTTTCTGTATCCAATCTGTGTATTTACATTTGAAAAAAAAACCCTCTATAAGAAATATCTTTACATTAGGGTTGGGTTGGTGGTTTGTTTGGGGTTTTTTTAAGAAGCAAAAATGGTAAGTCATTTAGAAGGGGCTGAGTATATGGATATTGTTATTTTTAAGCTATGTATCACTGAACACATTGTCAGTAAAGCAATACAAAACGTTACACTTCTCCGATTTGAGGAGATCTGCTCTCTGAATGGAATGACATTGAAGTAATGTAGAAGAATTACCTTGGAAACCTATCAAGAAAATAAAAAAAGATGTAAAATAGCTTCACAATACTCAATTTAAGTATAGTGACACTTCACAGGAAAAGACAGTCACATGCCATCTACTGTAATACTTCCAAGTCTGCTTTCTTGCACACTAGGCTAATCTTCATACTTTTGGGATGCAACAACAAAGACCAGAACAGAGGCACCCCAGAGAGGCTGCCAAGCCTCTGCCTGCCGTAGGTATGGATGGAGCAGGGGAGCTGGTGAGGTGTGACCCACGTAAGCATCGCCTCTGTGAACGTGTAGGGGAGCTCAGCACCAGTGCAGCATGAGGCCTGTTGTGTGGCCACAGCCCAGGGGAACCATCCCAAGGCTGGGATCAGCCAAACACTTCCAACTCCAGAGGCTGCCCTCTTGGGTACAAAAAGCTGGTGTGAAGAACTGGAGCTGGGCATGTAACAGTCCCATTGCAGGAGAGCAGGCAAGCAGCGATATGTGGGGGCAGCTGCCCTGTTCAGGAGCAGAGGACCTTGCACCCAGGCTGGTCTAAAGCAAAAGTGCTTCTTCTCAGAGAAGCTGCCTAACTTTAAAGAGCTTCTCCAAAAATTTTATCCTGGCAGGCCTGGATTTCTCCTTCTTCTTTAACATGAGGGAATTTAAACACATGTCTTACCCTCCCCAGGACATTGTTCAAACTGCAGGGTCACAGGAAAGCTTAGGATGTGGTGGAGAGCAGGGCAGGGGAAACACTCTCTCTTCCAGGGAGATTGATCCACCCTCTCATGGAGGATTTATGGAGCTGGAAGGCTGGGTTTAACCATTCTCGGTGCACCTTGTGGCAATGATCAGCATCAATGGGTACTGAGTCTCAGAGATGCAATTTTGCAGCCAGGTCTACACTGGCAGAGACACAGCCAGTCCAGGTTCAGGACTTCACAGTAAAGTTTCCATCGGTAGGAAATGAGGGAAAAGTTCACCTTTCATGGTATAAATTTTTCTTCAGAGTTGTGTGAAGCATTTTTTCTACCTGAAACTGGACCTTAAATCAACATACAGGCACAGAAATAACTTCATTTTCTGAGTGCAGGTTGGTTACGTGGGTTGGTGGCCCTTGTAAATTTTAAAAAATCTGGGTAGCCTGAAGTTAACACCTTAGAAGATGACTGCAGAGGGACTCCACTGTCTTCAGAGGGAGCCAGTCTGACTGGCCTAAAGCTTTCAGATAGCTAGCGTAAGCAGAAATTTATCCCCTGCTTAAACTCAGATTTAGCCTGGTAGGCCAAAAATTTCAAAACTGCCAGATTACTTTCAGCACTGAAGTTGTTTTTAAATCTTCCCCACTCACACACACACACATATGCATTTTGGCTGCTATTTATCGCTTTAAATTGTTCCCTATCAAATACGAGAAGTGTTATGAGTAGCTAGGATGAAGTGCAGTCTCTAAGGAAGACAGTGACAAAACTCCCCTGGCTTCAATGGAGACAGGCTTTAACCCTCGCCATTTTTTTTTTTTTTTTTAGCTGTATGTATATACTTCTGTTTGTTATGAACTGTATCACTTTTTGCCATTTTATTTTAGCAGACTTTAATGCTAGATAATAGTGTGTATTTTTTTAAATCAAATTTCTAGCTTTGTAAAAGGAAATTATTTACTCACTTTCAAGCATTATTAATCTGTTGAAAAAAATGGCTTTATTAAGGTGTTAAAAACAGGAGACAGAGCCATCCAGAGGGAGATGACAAGAGCAGGGCTTTTCATAAGGCAAAATGTGTGAATATTTTTTAACAAACTATTCAAGTTTTAAGTACTGTCTTTTTTTCTTCTGTAGTTGTCCATGAGCACAGAATTATTTTCCACACATTTGTATGCCCTTTGAAGTAATTCACACATTGCATCAATGCATTCAGGCTGTGGCTTGCTCAAAAGCTGTGAATTCAGTGTTGATTTATAAACCTATAGTCAAACTTGATGACCAGTCCGCTCCCTGTATTTCCTGCAGTACATTTTCTGAACAGATAATCAAAACTGTCTAAGCTACAGGGCCAGAAACAAATCTGGCAGTGCTCAGTTGTCTTTCACTGAAGTCATCCTTCAGTACAGAACTTCTGCAAGTAAAGACGCAGTGGAAAGACACTTCCATCCTTAGCTTCCAAAGCACTTCAAGATGTGCTACATGGAAAACTAAAAATATGTAAATTTTTTTACACCTGTAGGATATATGGATTAGTAGCAGTTATTTTCAAAGGCTGATGTAGCACAGAGCCTGGTAATTCCTATTCTGTATTGATTTACAATTACAGTAACTAATTTGCTGCATTTTAAGGGAGTTTGTAGAAAATCCTGCTAGATCTTTACGAGCGGTGGTTACTGAATCTCGAAGATAAATGATTAAAAATGAGCTTGCGGAGTGTCAAAAAATGCCAAAGAGAACATTTTTTAAAGTATGCAAATATTTGCATCAATGTCTGCATTAATCTAAGTATTTTGACACATAATGAAAAAAACATTAGCATGAGGAATGCATTATACAAAACCACAATAATCACTGAGATTCTATAGCATCTTGATGACCTTCCAAAATCTAGCCAATATAAACTTTGTTAAGCTAGTAGGAGTAATGATGTAATTAGTCTTGTAAACAGCTTGAGAGGTTTGGATGAAAAACATCAACCTTGGCACTTGAGTTTTTTTTTACAGAACCACCAAAAAAATTGTATATACAGCAAAGTCACATATCTCTGCTTTTTTAGTAGGCTTCATTTCACCTAGCTTCAGACGTCTGTAGTCTCTGCATTTAAGCTATTTATTTGAAGCGTCCTTTACATGACTGCTTCTCTCCAGCGCAAGGGAACCAGCCATTTTTAAGAGCAAAAATAATTTCAGCTGAAAATTAACTAGAAAGACAAATATTCATGCAGAATACAGTCCTCCTGACTCCCTCAAAAGATGCTTTTGTGGAATTGGAGTCTCACTGATGAGGTGACATCTGCAGAAGGTGGGGAGGCCTTGGGGGCAGAGGGCAGGCTGTCGCCACGCAGGTTGTCCCCGGGCAGGTGTCCCCCAGGAGAAGCGGAGCTGTCCAGCAGCTCCGGCGCATCGCGCCTGCTGTCCCTGGGGTACAGCCGCTGCTCTGGCCCGCTGGGGGGACACGACATGCACATGGGGAGAAGGACCCACCTTTCCCTTCCGCCAGCGAGGGAGCACTGCCCCTGCATGCTCCGCAGCTGCAGCCAGTACCGCTTTTGAAGCCTCCTTGTTTGCAGGGGCTAAGAAAGTACCGAATGTGTCTGACATCATCCACAAATGTTAAACACAAGTGTAGCTGGGTCGACGGAAGTTCTCCTTTGAAACATGCTTTTGAAACACTGTGGTCTTCAAAGCTGGCTTACATACCCTGCGCTGATACACAGACTTTTGTTTTGCATAAGTGTTTGTTTTAATGAGGTAGTGCAATGCAGCTCATCAAAATCAAAAACATATGATGCACCCTAGGCAAGAGAAAGGCAATAACTATACAGATTTTTGAAGAGGGCTAGTCATACCACAGGCTACCATTATAACAGAAAAAACAACAAGAATTTTAATATAGCTGTCTGGCCAAATATATTAATTTAAATTGAATGGCTTTTTCTGATATTATAGCTGTGAGGCACAATGTTCTACTGGCAAGCATCTTCAAAACCTTTTTTAGAAGATTTGCTTCAAATTATTTCTGTGCACCAGATCTTGATGGTATGTACATTTGGGAGTCTAACCAAAGGAAAATAGCTTTTGATTAAATCAATGACCTTTCCTGGAGGTTGAATGAAATGGAGATTGTAATATAAAAAGCTCCCTCCTCCAAACAGAGTTTTCTTCAAAATATTTACTCTAAGCTTTGCTCCATTAACTTTGCCCTAACTTTTTTTCACAAATGTTCATATCCTTGTGCCAGCACAGAAATATACTTTCCCATTAGCAAATCCTTTTAAATAAATTTTAGTCATTTCCATGATTGCTTCCCCAAATGGCTTGCTAGCCACTGGTTTCCATTCTTTGCCAGAGATGACTGTTGGGTGCTGTTTAGTCATGGTAACTTGGTCTTTATTAAGCTCATGCTTTGTTGTGCTTCTTCAAAACCCAGTTTTACTTGTTGCCCTCAGCTAATTGCGTCTTTTGTCACTTGGAAAACTGGAGCCATTTTCCTGCTGATGTGAAGAAGAATGAGGGTGATCTTTCCTTAAAAATTATTTTCTGTATTGATTTCATTCAATAAAAAAAATGGTGTCATCTTATTCTGGCAAATATCTTCACACTTTGTTATTCCATGAAGAGCTCTGGGAACCCACTGAAGCTGAGAACGACATGTAACATCCTCCCCAGCAGCTGATGTTAATGAAAGTTGCCCCCACAAGGAGACTGACAGATTGTGTGATACTAGGCTGCCTATTATTAGATTAGGCTTGCTACAAAGCCATCACAGTTTTCACCAAAAGGCACAGGCACCATAACTACTGTGCAGAGCTGGTGGAGGAACATGATCACTTTCCTGCTCACCTGGGTGGCCTCTTTCACTTGAGTGTGGGGCAACCTACAGGCAGCCCTGACACAGCTTGAAGTGGTCTCTTTGGTTTTCTTCTAGTGCTGTCTGGGGTGGACACATTCTCTGCAAGCCAAATTAAAGATTTCTTCTGCTGTAGAAGACAGTGACCCCTTTAGGGAAAGATTTTTTTTATTATTTTTGGCCTCTGCATGTCTGATGCATCATAAAAGACCTGATCAGGATTTGACAGTCTGGCTTTATGCTGATAATGCAAAGATTATTTCAGAACAGAAAACAAGTCTTTGCTATATACTTTTCAGAAATACAGTCTAATGTTTTTCACTCCCAGAACAACCCTGTGTCTCTCAACATGCTTTCCATAATTTGGGAGCCATAAGAGTGATTAAAAGCAATTCTGATAAAATCACTTAAGGAAACAACTTTCTAGAATTTCTCCCATCCCTTTTTCATCACGTGTTACATTGTGCTGTAGTTCTAAAAAGTTGGTGGGCAATTCCGAGCCCCTCAGAGGAGACAACAAAATTCTTCAGTACGTAAGGTGATGGCATTTTGCTTTCTCTTAGTAGGCAAGATCTCCTCTACCCACAAAGGGTATGAAAAATGCTAATGGACATACTAACTAATTATTTCCATTATAATATCTCTGATGCTCTGAAACACTACCCTGGAATAGTGGCCAAGTACCCTTCTCCCACCCTAAGCCTGTGGTACCTTTTCTGAAGTCCCCCTGCAGTTAATACAAGTGCACCATCGGGGTAGACCCAAGGGGCAGCAGCATCCTTCAGTGAGCCGCAGGGAGATAATTTTGTCCAGACAGTTTAGTAGTTCTGCCTTGGTTTCCAGGCTGCATCAGTTGTCTCCGCAGGAAGGTCTGGATGGAAATCCTGCTTGCAGAGCGCCACTCATGACAGCAGCACACAACCAAGGTGTGAAGGGAGCGTAGGCATAGCACTGCTGGGCTGAGCCCGTGCTACTGCCTCAGGCATAGTTTCACACTGCTTAAAACAGTGCAGATTCACACTGTTTTGGGTTTTGGTTTCTTTCTCCAGTTACTTCCTTTGCCTTGAGATGCCTCCTTGGAGGCAGGTTACCATCCATATTTGTTTTTCCTGTGTCCAGATGAAAATTCAAGATACATCAATTAAACCCATGGGATTGAACATGGATTTATGGTCAGTCCCCACAATGACATAAATTCCCACTCTAGATTAGAGGACTGAATCTAGAACTCAACAGCAATGCTCAGGACTGGTTCTTTCAGCTGCTGTCACACATGGGCAGCACAGGGCCCTGATCAGTTACATACAGTCACACTAGCTAGAAGCCTTTCAAATGGGAACTTCTCAAGAAGTAGTGCTATGTTTCAGCATGATCAGCATTGTTTCTTTAGCACAGCCAAATAACTGTTTCTTAAAGCGGTAACTTCATTTCATTATGATGCCAAAATAACCTACTGCATATCAAATGACTTTTCATATCCAGAAAATTTTTGGTACATTTGTCCACTTACCTGAATGCTTCTCTGAGTTTCTGACTCTGCCATCATTCATCTGCTATGGCTAGAGCTTGGCAAAGCCACTTTTCTTCTGACTTACATGCATTTGATTACCTGATTTGCTGTTCTGTAAGTGTTGGAGGATGTCCAAGCCTGTGTCAGATTTGAATATTTTCCAGCAAAATGTTCTCATTTATAAGCCTAGCTTTTATGAAGCAGAGATGTATTTTTCTTTTATCAAGGTCCCCAGCTGTAGCTCTCCCAAGACCCGACCTAGAGAGGTGCTGGTGCCTCAGGACACACCCTGATATCAGATATGCCAGTCTCAGCATAGCTGGGGACTCAGCCTGCAGCATGACAGCCCTTTTATCTCTGGTCAGAGGTGAGAGGCGATAAGAAACAGCTGATTGATGGGTGTGATCAGGTATCTCCCACAAATCATCTTGTGGTAGCATGGTGTGTCTCTGTTCTGCTGTTCTTTTAATGCTATGTGCAGGGATGATGTTTGTGATT
Organism: Falco biarmicus; assembly: GCF_023638135.1. Taxonomy (NCBI): domain Eukaryota; kingdom Metazoa; phylum Chordata; class Aves; order Falconiformes; family Falconidae; genus Falco; species Falco biarmicus. The sequence goes on along the minus strand of NC_079289.1, from coordinate 77,950,877 downwards.
TTGGATAAGAGATCACTTTCATTCTAGTTCTGCTCGCTTAGGTTTTCTCCCTAGTTTTCTAGAAACTTTCCTAATAATAATTGACATTCTATTAGCTCCCCATGTGAGGTTGGTTTTATTTTTATTTCCACCGGTTTCGGCATTTACCAGTGGCAACCTATATTTCTACCTGCATTTGCCTACTGACCGTGAATTCAGGAAATTGCCTAAGTGCATGCTTAGCTTTGAGGGTAAACTTAAATTTCACCATTTTTAATGGGATTTAAGCATGTGCCTAAAAGTGAAACCTGAAATAAAATGGCCTTCCTGAATAAGGATGTTCTCCTGAATCAGACCCTGCATGCATTGCCTTAGAATAGATCCTGACTGTACCTCGAGTATGTTAGACATGCCAGATGCTTTCAGAAGTGGTTAATCTGATGAAAGAATTCATCTCAGAGTCATAAAGAAACCACAAGTTTCCTTCACTTTCAGTCTGCTGCTTTGATATCGTTGGTCTGCTGCTTGTGCTGCAAGAGCATTTGTGTGGAAAGTTTCATAGTCTCATGGTTGTGTAGGTAAGAGATCTACCCAGTTGCTCACATATAAGAAGCTGGTGTGACTTTTATTTCTTAACTCTATGCAGATAACCCCATTTGTGAATACAGATTGGGCTTGTGCCCTTTGTGCACTTTGCAAAGTGAAAGTTATCACATGAAGACCAAAACATCCAAGATTCAAGAAACAGGAACAAGGTGCTAAAACACAAATACTGCAAAACAGAGAGAGGGCAAGAAGTGCAAAGGACAGGTACCTTCCCGTGATTATTCTTCCTTGGACAGGCAACATGCTGAAAACTTTGAAAAGGGAAGAAATATAAGAAACAATGTCAATATACAGCACAGCACCATATAAATGTAGTATGGGAGAAAAGCACCACTATTTCTGCTTGGGCACACTTGTAAATGGGACACAGCTCTGAATACATAGAATAATTTTGTTTTAGAAATGTTGTACAATATTTTGACATTTCCTAATTTTCATATCATTTTAATATTATTTTTATTAAATAATTATTTAAATAAAAATAATAATTAAAAATTATTTTTAATAATCCCATGCAACTCATGGGATTAAACTCAAATTTGCAAATATTTCAGATGGCTCAGAATTTTATTTTATAAGATAGATATTACTCACTTCACTCCAAAATGTCAGAATATCCTTATTATGCTATGTTTGGAGTTCTCCTCAAAAACCATTCTCCCATTGAAGTCCTATTCCCTAATGATCTGCTTTACTTAGCATAATTTATCCAGTGCGTAAGGATGTTTTTCACCCTACTGTATCCTTTGCATTTCCTGAGTACATTGTAAATATTTGGGGAAGGGGGTTCTTTCCATGTCTTGCCCAGGGAATCACCACATAATGAATGAGATTGAAGGCTAAAATAGCATGGTGAATAGAGGATGAATTGATGTATATAATTTCCATATGGTAGTTTAATGCATGAGATTTCTTTTAATCTGTAGGTGTTCCAGCTTGAAAATGTCACTGTAACTTCAAATAAAAAAAAAAAAACCAAACCAAACCTGTAGGAGGAAAACCCCATGATAAGAAAATTAGCCCGAGGGAGAAAATCCTTCAAATGAAACTTTGCCCATAGCAGCTGAATATTTTGTTAAGAGCTGAACACACTAAAATCATCATTGTAATTGAAGAGTCAACTGTTTTGACTTCTTTTGTACAGTTTTTAAAATTAAGAACATAAATTATCATGTATGAATCTGGCTATTCATAGTGCACAAAGTTGTTTGGGATAGGAAGCTTGCAAAAGCAATCCATTTGTTTTCCAACCTTACTTGAAATAACATGTACCATTTTATTTGTTATCGACTTCAATTTTGTTTCAAAGGACAATTGCTAGAATGACAGCTTAGTAACATCGGACTTGCCGTAACTTTTGCATTTTTTATTTTCCTATTAGAAACCTAAGCCAGAAATATACCCCACTTCTTGGCAGTTGATTAGAAGCATTTACTATATTTTTTGACACTGAAATTATATGGTTCTGTGTCAAATAATACATCCCAAATTCTTTCCTCATGCAGAGAGCTGTGTGGCTGGCAATAGCTAGATGGACTTCTTTGGATCATACTTATGATATTGGCAGATACACAGCTTTGGTTCTGCATATGCTTGGCTTGAACAAAACCTACACAAACATAATTTGAGAGAAATGCATTCTTTTATAACATTATTTTTGTGTGTTATTTGTACTACAATGGCAAACAAAGCTTCTCCATCCCCCAGATCTGGAGCTGCTGTTGTGCAGGACCCAAGAGGAGTCTATGATTGAAGGTTCTGATCCAGGAAAGCATTTGACCAAATGTTATATTGTAGTTCAGTTGCTTGTAATTCCTTCTGTTCCACTTTGCAAAGGACAATTAAAGAGCAAGCGAGAGGCTGAGCTGGGGAGTGAGTGACTGAATGTTGAAGCTGCTGTCTTGGCAGGTGGCAAGTCCTGCTGGCAAGGGATGGAGGTGATCTGAGTGCTGTGCCTGGTGACGTGCTGGACTACGATGGAGAAAGGGGAGGGGGGCTTTCCCTCCTTGAAAACACTGAGAATAGTGCTCTTTTCTTCCTTTGCTTTCATGACAAGTGCCTTGAAAACAAAGTGTTGAAACCACTTAAAATATCTGTTCAAGGGAATGTCCAGTGTTTTCATAGCCTGCTCTTATTTTTGTTCAAGCCAGAACTACTCAGCAAGTTTGTCCTGAACTAGCAAATGGATTCAGCTGTCCCCAGAACACATTCTTTGGCAAATAACTGTATTGCCCATAAACAAATACAGTTTCACCAAACTGTGATGGAAATGATGCATATGGTAAGAGGTCTTTGCAAGAATGGAAATGTAGCTTGGCCTTGGAGGGGAACAAGCACTGTGCTTGAGTGCTAGGGTGTTAAACAGCCTGGCTGTCTTAAATATCTGTGACTAGTTAGGGAGGTAGGTTTATATGCTGAGCAAGTCCTCATGGAGTACTGGCACTAATAGTAGTGTCAGAAGCTCAGAGCAGGAACATCATTCCACCAATACAGGACTGTTTTTTCAAATGACATTTTTCTATATTCTTGTTAGGAACATTAGCAATATCATGTTTAAAAAAAGTCTGTTGAAGACTGTTTTCCACATCAGACAGGAAGGTCCAGGTTTTCTGAAAACTGCGTGCATTATTTTTTTTTTCATCTGCTGTTTAGGTCTCCTAAAACTCTGAATATTTGATTACTCTGTTAAGTCTCACAGTTACTAACCTACATTGGACATACAAAACAGTGGCTTCAAGCATTTGTGCATATGGTGTGTGAAGACATGAACAGAGGATCAGTCATAGCTAGAATGAAACTTCTGAAAAAAAGGAAAAATTAAAAAAAAATGGTCACAAGCCTGCAAAACCACATCCATAAATTAGTTTCTTACATTTCATGTAGTCTTCACTAAAGTCAATGACAGCGTAGTGTTCAATTGTGTAAAGATAGGCCCATATAAAAGTCTTTGCAGGACTGAAGTTCACATCTGTGGTGTTACTTTCAACACCAAAATGACATCATTAAAAAGAAATCCAACAGTTACAGTTGCTAAGTGACAACAACACAGGTACCAGTAGTGTCCTTTGTTGAACCTAAGGACTGAAAAGCTATAAAATACTAACATATTTCGCATTGCACTGGGCTGCAGCTGCCTGGCACATGGGTACCTGCATGGAGCCAGACTGGCTACAGCACCCTGACTCTTGCACAGCATCCGTGGGTGACAGGAGGGAACAGCATCGTCCTTGGCAGTGGGGAGGAAGGATTAGGGGGCAAAGATGCAAAGGAAACCAAACTGCCTTAATGCCACAGCTCCTTTTTGAAAAATGCGGTAGCACTTTAGAGATAAATGTTTTAACAAAGAACTTCTGTAGGTAAGTCACAGTACATTGTGGGAAACACTGGGCTAATGCTAGAGTAAGATCAAGTTATTCCAAGTCAGATCCAGCCCAACAGAAGAAGGGATAGTTTAAACGTTTATCTTCCACTTGATACAGTCTTTTGAGAAAATTGAGATGAAGACGACAACACCCCATGCAGTTGAGTGCTGTGAACTAGAAAATTTTAGCAACTTCCTGGGACAGGCCCAAAACAAGATCTTTTTAGGATAAGTGCCCTGTTCTACGGGACTAATGCTGCATGCAAAACTTCTGTTTTACTGGATCCCAGCTAATTGCAAATGGTTGTTCGGAAAGTCACAGGCCACCAAGGTAATTGAACACACATGTTTTAGCAAGTTTTTCACACATGTCTGGCAAGCCTTTCATAGTAGGAGAAGGCTTTAGGGATTCTTTCCTGAGCATTAAATCATGCATTAAATTTTATCAATTATTGCTTACCTCCCTGTTCCCACTTCTGCTTATTTTCTGTTATTGTACAGTACTCTTTGTGTCTTGTAACATGACCTACTTATAGCCCTTTGAAACTCAGAATTTCCAGTTTTCAGGAAACTGTGATAATGTGTAATTTTGTTTAATTTTCAGTGGGCTGAAGCCTTAGTCCTATTGAACTGAAAGGAATTTTGCTATCCATGACAGTGGACGCAGGACATTGTCTTTAGTTTTCTTAAAACTGTGTAACCTACAAAATGCAGTAGATATGGATAAAAAGATTGTGACAAGTCCCAGGTCTGTAAAAACTATGAGTTAGAATTATCTTGGCAATTATCTATATTGAATGCTTTTTTTTCAAAGTGATAAGTAGTCTGTGCCCGCAGTTTTTATCCATTAAAGTAATTGAGAACTTCAGTCTCTCTCTTCCTGCTGTATTTAATCCCCAAGAGAAAATATTTTGGTTTATCCTTGCCAAGTCCTTTGATTTCACTGTAGTACTTTTAAGATTACAATCTAATTTTCTTGTATGTTGTTGGAAATGTCTTACTGTAAATGCACTGAGCTTTAGAAATGTGGCCATACAGAAATCAGATCAGGTGGGAATTTATCAATATGGCATTTCTTGGGTGTTGGAAATACTTGGTATTTGCCATCAAGCTTTCAAGTCCAAGATATGCTGTTACTCTTTAGACGATTTTGTGTTAGCAGTAAAAATTTATTTTATAAACTTGCCACCAGGCACCAGGTAACACCAACTTGCCCACAGGTAGTTCCTGGGTCACCCAGTTTCCAAACAAATGTTCTTTCTCCTACCCAGACGATCCTGTGTGACCACCACTGCAGATAAGGGGTAAAGCTCCCAGACGTGGGATCTAGCAGAGGGGAGGAATGAGCTATTTGTAGCACATCATCATGCTGTGATTTGAGAACTATCCTCTCTGCTCTTCAGAAAGCCACAAGAAAACTGCCGTCTCTACAGGCATTCTAGTTATTATTTCCTCTCAATATATTTGCTCTGCTTTTCCAAAATGTGATAAATATTTTTAGTTTAATTGTATAGCTGAGTTTCAAGATAGACCAGCATTAGTTAGCACTGATTTTTTTAATTATTTTTTTTTCTCACAAGGCATGTGGTATTACTGGGTCTTGGAGAAAGCCAGAAATATCAGACAGTTACAGAATGTGTGAATCTTAATTGGTTTTGGACCACACAGCCTAGCCTCGGGAGTATTCCTAGATGCACTATCACATTTTCCAAGTGCTTAATTTGTATTTATTTTGTTAATCTCATTGCAAAATAATTTTCCAATTGTTATTGTTTTCATGTTTTCATTATTTAAAAGGGCCAGCCAAATTTATTCTTCTGTCTTAGGCAGAAAAAGAGAGGAGAGAGGAGAGAGGGGAGAGGGGAGAAGAGAGAAGAGAAGAGAAGAGAAGAGAAGAGAAGAGAAGAGAAGAGAAGAGAAGAGAAGAGAAGAGAAGAGAAGAGAAGAGAAGAGAAAAGAGAAGAGAAGAGAAGAGAAGAGGAGAAGAGGAGAAGAGGAGAAGAGGAGAGAAGAGGTTACCAGTGCAGTCGAAGTAGTTTGCTTTTACTGTGGATGTATGCAGCATTAATTTAGTGTTTGGAAACAATGATGGGAATGGTATCTTCTGCAAAGTGAATTTCTCCTTCATAGTTTTGATAAAAGAAGACTGTGCATGGAGAAGTCTAATTAGTGCATTGCTCCATCACCCCCCCCCCCCCCCCATTGCTCTTCTAACCATGCCCTGTCACACAAGAGATACCTAGTGCAGACAGGGCATTTATTTCAGTTTTAATATAAGATACTGTGAGATATCTGGCATGGATTGAGACATACTAAGTAGACCAAAGTTTTATTTTTATGTCTATGATTTCTTTTACATTTCCTCTCTTCCCCACTGCTGAAGAATTCACCTTTGGTGGGAGACAGCTGTCTAAATGGAAGGAGACTGCTAGATACTGGGGAAAAAGATCAATGGGGAATCAATTTTTTTTTGCTGTTGTTCAAATCTTGAACTACATCTGAGTTCATAATTAGCATAAGGATGTATAGAAGTCCTGAGAATTTCTATTTGTGTCTGTCTGTCTGCTGGGGTGGGGGTGGGGGTGGGGGTATTCCTGGGTATTGGCATGTACCTCAAGGTGGTCAAAGGCTGGGCAGATTTCAGTTATTAAGAATGATCTGGATTAGCCCTGGTCTTTCTGGGTCACTAAGTTTCAAACACAGATATTTCACATCTGTTTCTTGTTCACAGCCACTAACAAAGAAGTACAATACCAAAAGAGTCCCAATTTTAGATGTGTGTCTGGTCCTTTAAGGAATTCAGCTAGTTACTTAGAGAGGGGGGAAAAAGCACAGCTATACCTCCTATTCAAATCTGCAGATTAGGCAAAAGCCCAGAGGTGAAAGGTCAAATAAAACAGTTGAAAGCATTTTCTATAGACTTCCTGGTCATGGAGGGGAAAAAGAGCACACAGTCCTCCAAAGCATGCTATAAAAGTCAGAAGAGTGAGAGACACTTTAATAGGTTTCATTCTTGATGAAAATCTTGAAACAGCCTCACTAATACAGTGTAGAAATCCAATATGCCAGACATATTTGTTGTGTGCAATGCCCATCAATCTAGGGATGGTAGGACCTTGAAGGACAGTGTAATAACCTGTTCAAACTATTGTGTAGTTCTGTTAAAACTCTTTAAAACATTTGGAAGAAAGTGATGAAAAATGTGGCCTTTGCGGTCACAGTTACTTTTTTTTTTCCTTGCAGTGTAGTTGCTTTTCTGAAGTGTTTTGGTTTGGTGGGGGTTTTGTTTGTTTGTTTGTTTGTTTGTTTGTTTGTGGTTATTTTTGTTGTTTGTTTTGTTTTGTTTATTCTGTAGTATCATTGTCACTTAACCAGCTTTAAAATAGCTTCAAACATAAAACAAGTAAATTTTAAAAAAGCTTCAAATATAAAACAAGTAGATTTCATATTGGTGGCAAATTTCAGCCAAAGTTTTTAGCACACTTTGATTAATCTATACAGCATTCCTTTGGCATTTGATGGTACAATTGTTAACATTCTGCAGATGGGATAATTAAGGAAGAATGTAAGGAAAGTTCAGGTGAGATTCATCTCATGTAAACAGTTATCCAAAAGCTAGGTGTCTCAGGTAATGGTACACATTCCCTTTGTAGGTAATGGAGAGAGAGAAAGAAGTACTTTAAATGTGTGATTCATCTCAGTTCTTTTAAGTAGCTGTTGAGGGTCAGACTGAATGACATGATGAAAACAGGTGTATTGGGGACTGCAGAAGTCTTGGAGAACTAGCTTAGTCTTGACACCTGCATTTAAAATCATTGAAGCCTGATGAAGTGAACCACACTTCAGCAGATATTCAGTTCCTGTCTGCAAATGAGTTTGTCACCACTGCCCTTTTATGAAGTATGTGTTAATTATTGCAAATAATTGCAGTGTCAATATAATAGTGACTGTGTCAATGTAATTCATGTGAACGGAGCTCCTGTTTCACTTCCTATTTCTGTAGTATTTTTTTAAGTAGAGAGTATAGCTGGTCTGCAAAGATGATCACAACAGAAAAGGTGGGCAAACAGTGGTGTAGTCAACAAAAAATATTTTGGCTGCTAGAAGTTTAAATTGCTTGAGTCATGGTTAGGGACACAGAGTCAGTAAACAAAGCGTTTTGACTTTCACTTTGAAAACTTACAACATTCCATTTCTGTCAAGCTTTGTCCACTGGGAAGCAATTAATTCTTGATTGCTAGCGTTCCATGAAGCGAAATAAAAATCATGTTGCCCCAAAATCGAGTCCTCTCCCAACTTCTCAGTTCTGCCAGTGAGTGAAGTGAATTCATTGCTATGACTGGAAGAAAGGTCGTGATGGGGAAAAGATGTGAAAGGACTAACTGCCTGCATGGGCTGGAGGAGCTGAAGACAGTGCACGGGGTGATTGCAAGGAAGGAAGCAACGGCGGGAGAGAGGGAAGACGTTAAAGCCACAGCAGAAAGAAACCTCTTTTAGCTGCTTCTGTTCAAGTACTCCTTGTATTAAAAGAAGTGATTTCTGACCTTAGAAGCAGCCGTTCCTCGGGCGGGCCGGGAGAAGCAGCCGGCGGCGAGCCCCGGCGCTCCCGCAGAGCGACAGCAGCGCCCTCTAGCGGCGGGCGGGGCCGCGCTGCCGCCGCGCCGCACCGACGGGGGAGCCTCGGCGGGGGCAGGACACGTCCTCCGTCCTCCTCCCTCCACCGCGGTGCAAGACCTGGTGGTAAGGGGAGCGAGAAGCAGAAAAGCTTGGAAACAGTGCTGGGGGAAAGGGTGCTTTTCACGGGATGCATGCTGTGTTGCCCCAGTGGCCAGGTAATTGGTATTAATTAGGCGGCTTTATGTGGGCTGCTTGCTTTGGCATAGTAACTGGAGTTTGGCGAAGGCAAATGCCCTACTTCACTCAGAGTAGCGCCTTCCTCCCAGGGCAGACCTCCATGTTTCCAGCCATGATTCCATGGGCATGAGCCTACCGCAGAAATGGACCCCATTTTTCCCAGGATGGAGTTTGTCCTGTGCCCTCAGACCTAGTGCTGCACCAAACCCACTCAGGGGTGGAAAGAAGAGGTCCCTTCAGCAGCTCCCAAGGCCCAAGAGTCCTGGGGACAGCAGGGGAGGAGAGTCCATCATCCCAGAGAGCAGCGCTGGAGCTGCTGGCTGGCCCCGCAGCCCCTCAGGGCAGGTTGTGAACTCCTTTCTTCTCCCGAGCACCAGTTTGTTCCCCTGCTGAAAGCAAGCCTACATGTGAGAGCTTTCCTTGTGGTGAGGGGAACGTTTCCCCCTCTGGGAACAGATTTATTGACATTTTCTTCAGAGCCAGCTGAAAGTTGTGAATTAAAGGGAGGAAGTCCTGCTGAAGGGCTTGTTGACAGCTTTCTAAGAGTGTATTTGGCCCTCATACGCTGAGCTGAGTATGGCCAAACTGGTGTTTGGAGCTACATTTAAGCAAAATACTACATGATTTAGAGACAATTAAGACCTTTGCAGATGTATCTTACCGTGCCATGAAGTAGCATTAATTTGCCTGATTTTCTTAAAATCTGCTTCCAAAACCTGCAATGCAAAGTCTTTTATTCTGCTCAAGTTTTTTTGATTTGTAGCATGGTTCTACATAGAGAAGAACCTTCTTTTTACCCGTCATTTTGGTGAGAGGAACAGTGCTTATTTCTTCTTTTCTTTTCTATATTCTCTTAGTTTCTTTTAATACCCACATCTGCAGATGCTGTATGTACTCATACTAAGCATAACACACAAGGTATACAGGTCTCCAGCTCGCCCAGTTATTTATCCCAAGTTATTTATAATGTAAAGAAATCTGTACAGTTAAAGGGATGAAGGCCACATTATTAGCAGTACTAACAACATATTGATAGTAAAAAGGAAAGAAGCTATCCGGGCAGACTGCTAAACAAGTGTTGTGAAAGTAAAAGACATAGTGGAACCAGTGAGGATAGCAGCCTGCGCCTGTAGCCTGTCGATTGGCCAAGGCTGAGAGCAATGTTCTTGGTTTACCTCCCAGACAGCAAGACGGATTGCATATCTGTTTACATAGGGAATATTGCAATATATTTCATACACCCTAACGCTCTAGTGGATATGATATGAAAAAAAAATATCTCAGGACAAGATAGGTTTTTAGAATTAGTGGCATTCCAAATAGCATGAGAAATGGTCTTTTTGGAAATATTTTACATGTGTTTAGGTGAGTACCTGCATATTGAACATATTTCTAGTACATCCTAGAAAGGATGCAACAAGCAAACCAACTTTTTTCTTTGGAAATTCATCTTTGTTTACAACCTAGGCTAATCACTTCTTTTGCATGGTTGGACCAAATCTTTAGGTCTGTACAGGGCCCTGTTGCTTTAAGCAAGCTTACGATCAGCATAGGCAGGATCCTTCATCTCCAGTTTCGAAAGTGCTTCTCTAAAGAGGGAGCTCTTTAGTCCTAAACATAGAAGGAACTTAAAGCAGTGTTTAAGCCTGCCTGTATTCAGGAAATAACTTAAGCACAGTTGTAATTCCAAAGCATGTGCAAAACCCCTGTTTTGATCAAGAAACTTAAGTACATGTGTAATGTTAACAGGTGCGGTGATGTTTTGTTGCTCTGTGGTTTCTAGATGCAGGCTTGAATGTGAAAGAAGATTCTAACAGAAAGGACCCAGACAAACTAGGGTGCCAAGCTTGACAGAAAAATTAATGGGGAAGGGAGTGTTAGGTTACCTGTGTGGATTTTTAATAAGTTTTTGTGTTTTCATTCTGTTTGTTGATCAAGCTGCATTTTTTCAAACTCACACATCATTATTTCAGACAATAGCACATAGTTGCCTAACATAACAAAAATGAATTTTCTTTCTATTTAACCTTAACAAAATGCAGAAAAGAGAAAAATAGTAAAAGTGTTGGTACTATTTTTCTTTTGCAATTGGATGATGGTGATTTGATAACCCGATATTTTCCTTTCCTTACAATACCCAGTTTCTGTCTTGCAATTGGATCAACATAAATGTAAGCACTCAGAAAACTGCCTGTGGCTATTAGTTTGAAAGTCAAATAAACTTCATTGAATTCTTTGGCACAGAATGTGTGCCAGTTTAAAATGACAAAATCCTTGCTGGGTTGTGAGCTCTGTAAAACTTTAATAATAATAATAATAATAATAATAATAATAATAATAATAATAATGCTCAGCAGAGTCTGATATTGCCTGCCTTATACTTTCAAAAGTCCTGTATAAATCAAGAGGAGGTTTGTCTATATGGAGGTAGGCTGGAGAAGGTTCATTAGTAAAATCTTGTGAATTAATTTGTTAGATCCCATCCACTGGAGAGCTGGAAGTGTTACTTCATGCCTCTCAATATATTTGAGAAAAAAATCAAAATATCATGGGCTTAGCTGTAGTGGAAGTCACCCAACTGAAACATTATACAACCCTTTGAAATGTCAAGAAAAAGGTTCCAATCTTTTGGCTGTCTTGCTCATTGTTTGGAGATGAAAAGGGAGGAAATCAACATCCCCATGAAATACAATTACTGTAAATTGCTTTCTTTTCATAATGTTTGTGATGAAAACAGGAAAGTTACCAGAAGTTACCTACTCTGCAGAAGCAGAGTAATTTGGCAAATGTAGGCTGCAAGAAGACATTCAGCAGTGCAAGACCAGATTTCTGTATGAACCAACTAATGGAGAATCATCTAAACTATTGCATGGCAGTGCTGTCTCTGGCTTGCTCTGAAGTGACCAGAAGTAATCGTTACAGTGGAAGAAACCAGAGCTCCTTACAGGGAACTATAAAATCAAGCCAAACTTGTATGGGGAGTTGATCCTGTGGCACCTCAGGGTCCAGAGCAGGGAGGAAAAGCAGTGTGTCAGCTCTCCCCTTCCCAGTCTCTTCACTGGGATCTGGAGTCAGCTGGAGGCTGGCTGGCAGGCTGACGGGGCTTGTGAGGCAGCTGGAGATGAACTGGGCACAGGCTCAGCTGGGTGACACACAGCAGACTTGAAACAGGGTCTTCCTTGGGGCAGCTCTGCCAGATCCCAGTCGCACTGGTCCTGTGTCACTCTGTTGTGTCCAAGGATTTCTAGCTCTGCAGTCCCCACGGGGCACCTGGAAATGAGGATTTCCTGGGACCTAGTGCGTGGCAGAGCCATTGCCATGAGCAGTGGCAGGTGGAAAAGCCTTTCCTCTTGCCCTGCCTCAGGTGAGATGGAGCAGTGCCTGCAGGATGAAAGCCCCAGGGCCAAGCAGGCAGTGTTTCATGTCCTCCGGGTGTGTCTCTGGAAAAGTGCATGGCCATGTTTCATCTTCTTCAGGTCTGGATAGGAGGGAAGAATAAACTGGGACTTAGCGCCGTCATTGTGTACCACTTGGAAAAAATGCATGCCGAATGCCAGCAGTCGTCACCAGTCACAGAAAAACGCTCCAATTTCCTTTTCTTCTCCTAAGGAGCAGGAGAGGAAGGCATTGGGAGAGAGTGAGGTCATCTGCTTCCACTGAATAATGCTATGACAAGCCATCACTAGTTCTTGTTCTTTTTATCATACCAGAGTCCCTTGTCAGAGGGCAGGACTTACTACAGCAGGAATTGTCTACCCAGTGCTGCAGTGCTTTCTAGCAATGTGTCCATGGTTTGCTGTTGTCATAGGAAGCACTGAGAAATTGTAAAGTGGTTATAGTAGAACCAGTTTTTAAAAATTACACGGTTATTAAAAAAGTTATACATTCTGACTTCTTTTAATTTTTCCTTCAATTTTTGAGGGTCCTATTTTCAAGCTTTCCTCTTCTAGCTGAAAGCTCAGAATCTCTACACCAGGAACTGTGTCTTTTGCAAAAGCATAAACTGTTGTAAGACTCAAAAGAGCAAGGGGGTTGTGCCAGCACTGGATCCTGAGTGTTTCTTTACATGTGGACTTTCACACTGGCTGGTACTGTGGAAACACTTCACCTTACTTATTCCCATCCATTTAGGTGTTGTGTTTTTTTAGTTCAGCACTCCTAAGCAAGGGTCTGGGACAGGGACGGTGTTTTGTTTGCACAGCTGGTACTTTTGGGGTGGCCTGTGACTGCCAAGTGCTTCAAAAGGACAAATAAAAATATAACACTGCATAAAAAATTACTATCACACTCCAACTGGGACAGGAATTGCCAGTGAAACCATCTCATTTTCATGCCTGGATAGAGCTGTGAAGTACAGGAAGAGTGTGGAAAATTTAAGATTGTTTATGGCATTCAGGCATTTGCTTTTGAAATGTATGTCTTTTCGTGACTTCCTTTCCTCAGTAAGAAAGAGACATCAAAAAGAAATTATTGTCTCCAATCTACTTGCTCCTTCTCTACGAAAAATGCACTAGGTCAGATCGGCTAGAAAGTGTCAATAGCTCAAGAATCCAGGAATGAGGTTAACGGACAAATATAGATGCGGTGTAAGTGGGGCTAGGCTTCATTAACATATTTGGAGATACACCCGCTTACACCAAATCTGGCTTTGGCCCTGAATCAGCAATTCCTCAGTGAATAGACTGCATGAAACTATTGCCGAATTTGGCCCATTTCATCTGACATCTGCATCCTGCCTCGAAGTTGCATGTCACACTTACTGCACATCAGATCACACCTGCCCAGGCAGTCACAGGCAATTGACTTTTTTGTTAAAAAAAATTAAAAAAAATAAAACAAAAATTAGTCACATATCATCAAGAAAAACAACATTGTTTTAGGACTCTTATCTCTTCACTCCCAAATATCCTGTTTCTTCGAGCTGCGGTGGCCAGGACCAATAGAAACCTCTTCCTGCCATTGGCTGACTTCATTTCCCAGAGTTAGCACAATCTCATCCGCTCTAAACAACCTCATCAAAACTTCTTTCTGGTCAGAGCGAAGCAATAATTATTATTAGCAATTATTAGCAATCAATAATCTTGATCACATTATGGCAAGCACTATTAAGGTAAGAAGGGGGTACCTTTTTTGTTGGAATTTTTTTCAGTGGTGTGTTCTTTGGTTTCCTTTATCAACCTAGATAAGTTAGAATTGGGCAACACCCCCACTGCCACAATAGAGGACAACAAGATTTCCTTTGTACTGCCTAGTAAATTTCCTTTTTCCTACTCCAACCATCCGCAAGGCTTAAAAACTTCAAACTCGGAAAAAAAATTGGGTTTTTTAAATTCACTGTTCAGTGCTGTGGATTGCATATGCGAAGCCCTTTTATGAGAGCTTCTGAAATTTCTTGTAGGTATCATTCTGACAACTTGGATGTGTTTGCGGACTGCCATAAGGGGAGAGGGTGTGCACTGGAAGGAAAAAAAGGGTTCCTAAGAGCGCTAACGTTTTGGATCCTTTTAAATGTTTCTCTTGTTGATGGGGACACAAATATTAGCAAGTGGGAATGAGAGGCACCAGCTCTTGTTTCTCTCTGATGCAGGTGTTAATTATGTGCTTTTCTAGAAACTCTTATCCTTACACGCGGGACCTTTCTGAATGTTATTTTAATGGTGTCAGCGAGATCTCATGGGTGTGTTCTTTTTTGTTTTAATTTTTTGGACAATAAAATTCCCTTACTGGCTTATAAATTGATCTCGGTGCATGTTTGGTTTTTTTAAGAATGGCTTTGCTGAGTTTTTCAGGTTGTGTCACTTAGTTGAATAAATCTATATGTCTATGTATCTAGTTTTTGCTTCTCTGTATGTTGCAATAGATAGCAGTTACAGATATAGCAATAGCTGTGATTAATTGCAGAAGTATAACTGTAAATAAATGCTTTGTGATAGCGAAAGTAATTTTACATATGGAGCAAAAGAGCATGTACAGTGAGGACTCTGCGGTATTCTATTATCAGATTTGGGATCAAGGTATTTGTTTTCTTCGTGGTATTGTCTATTTCTGTACTTTCCTAATTATGCTGGAGATTTAGTAAGAGATACAGAATATCAGTGGTGCCTGGCCATTAGCTAAGTGGAGCTGCAGTTCGATTTCTTGGTATTTTCTGCTTACATGTTTTATTTTAAAGATTATTTGATGCTTTTTTGTTGTGGTTTTTGAAATCTGAAAGTCTTGCCTGAAGACAATGTGATTAAAAAGACTAATGAACTTTCTCTTTTTATGATCACTGATGCTTTCAAGAGGCTATCTATAGAGACAAAGATCTGAATCTCCTCTGCATTGCTGGCCAGTATCTATTATATACTAAGTAGCTCCTGAAACAGCTGAATTCCCTTTGGTTTTGCCACGCATTTCAGAGACACAAGACATGACATGAAAATTGCTATGAAAATCTGGAGGCTCAGGGAGTCAAGTGTTGCATTGCTAAAAGAAGGGCTATACGCTGAGATAGTAATGCTGAGTTTTGCGTCTATTAATCAGAATGCACTATTGATGTCGATGGGAAATTCTTTTCAAAAATGATGGTACAATGAGATTAGATATTGTATGCATTTTGAGGAGCTCTTTTTATTTATTTTTTGATGTTTTGTATTGGCTGAATTATAATAGGGTAAATTATTGTAAAAAATATCTCTTTGTTATTTTACCTCCACCATACACTTAAAGAGGTGAGAAGAAACTGGGTGCAGTTGTGTATTATACAGCCTGGTCGTTATACACTGCGGTTGGCAAAGCCTCCTGAGTGGAAAAATGTACATTTTTTTCTCCTCATCTGGGAGTGTGAAACCTGCAGGGAGAAATAGGCACCCCAAAACACTGAGGATTTTGGTGCCCAGGGTGCTTGGAAAGCTGAAGCAAGGATTTTATTTATTCAAGTGCAAAATGTAAAATGTCTGGAGAGGAATGACAGGTGCTTTGTAGTCCAGCTGCAGAAAATGTACTCTGACATGAAGCTAAACCAGTCCAAAGAGATTCAGTTCTTCTTCTATATTGAGTACATAAAGAAGTCATTTAACTGGGAGGTTTCTGAACTAAAGATATCCCATTTGAAGGCCAAATGGGTGTTTTTGCTTTTGCTAAAGTTAGGTTTAGCAAATATTTCTTTGCAATTTCAACATAATGGCCTGTGTTGTCCACGGACAATGGGTAGCCAAGCTCTCCCAGCGCAGGTGACAAGAGGCTGTGGGCAAGGGAGGTGGAGAGCTTTATGTGGGATCTTTGTATCAAGAATTAACTGTCTTTAGGGAAGCTTTAGAGTTATTAAATGCCAAAATTGGGTTGCAGATAGCTATGCATTTGCTTATAACTGAGTAGAAATTGCTCTAAAGGTACACGCTTGCAAAGGTGGCCTTCCGGTAGACTGTCTGATTCATTCTTTTCCTGTCACAAATGTGTAAACAGACCCATGGGACACTCAGGACTCAGGAGAAATCAGGCTGTCTTAACTGAGGCTGATTGGTATCTATGAAGTTAAGCATTTGTGTAAGTTTTCTGGCACTGGGTTTGACATCATGAGTGTGGCTTTACCAAATGACATGTCTCTTATCATCCTCTGCCCTCCTCCTGCTGCCCTTTTCACCTTCTCACCCATGATGGGAAAAGCAGCGTGGTGGAAGGTGTTTCTCCTAAGTAGGAGGACACAGCAGTGCCTTTTTCCTGGGCTGTGTCATGGATGGCTTATTTTAATTCTGACCTTTATCCTGTAAGAGCAGCTGCCCTCACTCTGGCTGAGGACCTCTTCTTCTGACCGGGAGCAGGACACGCTCCCATAGAGGGTGGAGTAAGAAAACTGCGGATAGCAGTGGCAGAACGTGTGCACCTCCACAGCCAGGACTTTGGTTTCGGTATACAGTCAGAGGGCTGATATTTCTAATGCATTTGCTTCCCTATACTTGGTGCACATGAAGCTAACCTCACTGTGAAGTTTTTTTGGCATTTCAAGGATAAAATGTTTCTTTCAAGTGGAGAAGGTCTCCTAGCAGTCAGGATTTCAGCACTGATAGAAGATACGTTTCCTTCTGGCACAAGTAGTATCTGACAGCTATGTGCAGTAGCTCAACAGTGCAGAGCACTGAAGCTGAAGACTATCAAACCAATACAGCACTGCTAATTATAAGCATCCCACTAGTTACTGTAAATACAATTTTAGAAAATATCAAAGGCTTCTGAATTAGATCTGTCTTTTTTGGTGGTTTGGGTTTTTTTTGGTGTTTTTTTTGGGTTTGTTTTTTTTTTTTTTTTTTTTTTTTAATAGAATGGAACAAAAATTACTCAACTGTTACCTTGAGATGAAGTAAAAATACTTACCCTGAAGGTCATTTTGGTTTTTTTGCTATTATCTGATAGTAAAGGAAAGAACCCTAAATAGAAAAATACAACCAGAATTCTACGTCCTTGCCATATAGCAAGCCTTGTTATATTTCTCTACCTACCTGCAAATGCAATTATACTTATTCTTAGAAAAGCTCTTCAGTAAGTTATCTTGACTGATTACACTGCAAATGTTTCTTACTCTAATTTACTTCTAAATATGCACACGTTCACTTTTTACTATTGATTTCTAATGCAGCGTTCACATGGAAGCTACAATTTCTGCGAGAAAAAGTCTATGCATTTGATAAAGGACAAGAGAATCTTTGTGGTTTCTAAGGCTTAAAAGAGTATGACTATACTGATTAAAGCAGTACATAGTGAAAAGATTTTTTTTTTTTTTGGTGAGGAATCTTAGTCTGTGCTTCTCTCTGTAGTATTACTTTTCGCTCACTTTCTCTTAGAAAATCTAAGTACTCACTCAAATACTTCTAAAGGCAAGGAAGGATGGAAATAGTTAAAAAAACGCACCCTGTTCATGGCATATGGAAATGTTTAAGTCTTTGTTTAGAGGACTGCATCTGCACTGAATCCAACAGAAATAATATAGTAATTTGTACTTCTGCTCCTTACATTAAAAAAATTATAAAGATTATTCTCTTTTTGTTCTCATCTCAATTAGGAAATGATCCAATGGTATATTTAACTTTAAGCCTGTAAATACTTCAATTTGCTTTGGTGATATGACACAGCCCTCTTAAAGCTAAGCACACACCTGAGTGCTTTGGTGAATCAGAAGCAAGAACAGTAAGAGTGCCTTAAACCACTTAGCCTAATCTTGCACTCCTTAATTTAAAGTTTCCACCAATTTCATGAAGATTTGGATCCAATAAAGGCAGTAGAATCAGACTTATAATTATTTCTGGATAAATAGTATTTGTGGCTCGAATACAAATGTACAATTTCAAGGAAAAAATAGTCATAAAAGAACAGAAGAAGACATTTTGGGGATTTTTGCATTGTTTTCTTTTGCTTTTAAGCAGCAGTCATTTAACTCTATCTGGTTTGCGGCTACACATGTCAAAATGAAGTAAAATATAAGGATTTTGCTTTCTAGAATTAAGTCCCCAGGCAAGGAACAACAGCTGAAAAATTTGTTATGTTTGACCGTCTCTGTTTGTTTGTTTGTTTGTTTTTTCTTAACAAGAACTATATTATCTCTTAACAAATTATTTTTCAGCAAGTTCCATGATATACAAAAGGTCCTTCAGAAATAATATTAAAAGAATCAAGTGCTATTGGAGAATGACTTGCTGAAAGATAAATAGAGATGCAGTTTTGACAAATGTCAATGCCAAAAGAAGATACTTTTTTTCCAAATGGTGGTTTATAATCCAGTAAAATATATATAATGCTGTCCGCTCAAAAATCAGCAGGCCTCATAATGCAAGTTTCTAGGTTAAGCCAACAGAATTATTTTGAAAATCAGCAAAGTGGAGAAAAGTAAAAGAAAAATCTGGTTTCTATCATTTGTATTATCAATTTTAATAAAGTAAAGGTGATACAGTAGAAAATACCATGTACAGTGCCAAACCTTGTCAAATTAACAAAATTCTTTTCATTGACTACAATGTGGTTTCTATCAAATTCATCATTAACTATTAAAATTAATTTATTTTGATAGATAATGATACAGTAGGGAAATACTAGCAACTTTTCACATTGTCAGTAATGAAAAACCCATGGTCAGAAAAAATCGCATGTGTTCTGGTCATCTTGCTGTCCTTAATATATGTGTATTATAGAAGAAATATTGACTGTGTTCAAAACATCGACAATGATAGAGAAATTACGAAGTGCTTATATGAAAAAGTCATGAATCCTTTCCTTAAAGGATGGATATGTCTTTATGTTTTAAGGGGTTATTTTAAATGTTGTAACCCAGCCTGCCTGAGGTTGGATAGTGCTGTGTTCCTCAATTTATTCCCTCCCCCTGCTCCCCTTAAAAGAAGGACTGTATTATCCTGTAAACAACTTGTCACAGTGAACAGAGGGAGAATTTTCAGGAAATCTGGCAAGATTCAAGTTGCAAACCTGTATCACAAGGAAGCTAGCTATCCTTGGCATGTGTCCTTAGGCACTGGGTTGCTGATTTGTACTATGCACATAGTCATCCTGTTAGAAATCATAGACATTGCTTTCAGGAAAGGGATATTAGTGGGTAATAAACAAGCAATATTAGTAATGGTTTTTAATAACTACTGTGTAAAAACCAGTGATTACCACTTCTGGTAATTATCATGTCATGAATCAAATTTGTTTCAAAGTAAAAAGAATAAAAGGACAATTGTCATAAAAATTTCATTGAAAATAAAAAGTTAAAAAGTATCATGAGTAATAGAAGTTTTTTAAGGCTAGGCTGAAGGACAGACCAAACAATCACCCACATAGAGCAAACCAGGCAAATAGTTCTTTTGGAATGGTGGATTTTGGAAATTAATGAGTGGAAGGAATGCATATAATCCTATCTCCTTTCGCTTGCAATTTGTGTTTATTTGGAGTGTGTATCTCAAATGATGAGTGGGAAATGGTGTCACTAGGCTGGCGTAACCTTTTCACACTAGGAAAAGATGTGACTTGCTTAGTTAAATGTGTGTGTTGCCAGGTTAAGCAGTGCCTGATGGATGGGAAGGAAATACAACAAATTTTAAGGACTGGGTATATGCAAATATCTGCAGGAAGGGGTGGTTCACTATTTACGGGAAGTAGCAGAACTATTTAAAATTACCTACCTGACTTGAGATAGATGAGAGAGGGAGATACAGAGAAACAGTGTTGTAACTGGGGAAAAAGCCACGGGAGACTAGAATTGTTTTGTTTGACAAATCCCTAATTACAGTTCTGCTGAGAGGAACAAATAGAAGTATATTAATTCTACATGGAAGATTTTGTGTAACTGCAATGCTAGCCTGTAAGGTTTTTTTTTAAACCTTGTTCTTTAGAGTTTAAAAACATCTTTTTTTAGATGATATGTTTATTACCGCAATAAACAGTAAAATGCTACCACAGCAATTACCTTGATGATAAAGAGTCTGTAGACAGATACTTCCTGTGTTCATTTCCTACCCAGATAAGTCGCCAAAATCAGGGACTACCAATACAGGAAATGCTTTCAATAGGAACTTCCTATCTGTTAATATCTAATTCACTGAAAAGATCTAAGCCCTTCTTGTTTCATGTAAAGGTACTGTTCTACCTGTTACTATTTAAACATTTAAGCTACAGTATGATACATCTGTTTGTCTAAAAATTTAAGACCAATGTTGTTATGTTGGACTATGAAATATCAGGGTTTTTCTCTGCAATGGTAGGAAAAATGCCCCTGCATTTTACAATACTGCATATCTGGATGCTTCAAAATACATTGTCATTCTGTCAGATGAAAAGCAAGCAAGCTCCCTCCAACTCCTTGTTGCCTGCATCCTTTCCTTATTTGTATGCATCACCAAACAAAATATGTGTTTCTCTAGCCCTTGATGTGGACTTCTTCAACAAATAGTTCAGAGCATGTTCTGGATATATTAAAGAGTACGGCCACCCCTTGCAATCCACAATGATATATATATATTCAAACAAAATGACTAAAATGGAAGTTTTGCCTCACTGTACAGAGAAATGAAAATATGATTAATCTGTATGTTTGAATTTCTGCTAAGAAAAAGAGAAACCTAGAGCAAAAGAAAAGTAAACAAAGACAGAAAACTTCCATTGCTAATCATATCTTCAGGGCACATGAGTTGACTGAGTTTTTACAAAACCTAAAGTGAAATTGGCCAAAATGGAGTCAAAAGTCAATGGCTTGACTGGGGCCAGGCTTTCACTGAAGTTATTCAGGAGCTCAGCCCAAATTTTGTGTGTTGTTTTGCCAGCGATTGCCCTGGCGTCGTTCCAGGTTTCTGCCGCTGTAACTGAGATTGGTATCTTGGCCTTTGCCCATAGAGTTGAGTAGTCCCTTGCTATTGTGGCTTCACATATATCACACCTTTTCATCTTGAAGAATAGACCCAGGTTCAGTTATCTTCTCAGACTACGGTGGGAAAGGCAGTTGTTTAGGTTCATGTTGTGGTTTAACAGGCTGGGAATCTGAGGTTGGATTTACAGACCCTTTAGAGACCTCGGTGAACATATCACTTGGAGCACCAGCTGTCAGACAGGAGGGCCAGTCCCGTGGGGTTCTGCAAGTTAAAGTTGGTTTTGACAAGTAGTTTCCACAAGGCCATAGGTGAAGTAGCACTAGAATGTTGCTCGTTGGATTTAGGTTCACAGGGGTGCTGGGGAAATACACGCTTTGTCCTGAAAGCAGTGTTCCTCAGACATAGTTAGTCAGCTCTTATCTACTTGCATACATTTTTATTATTGTTAGTCTTTGGCGTATTCACATCAGCTTCCCTCATGCATAAAGTATTCCCTTGGAAGTGCTCAAAATTGTTGCTTTTTACTAATCAGATCAACTCACTAAAGTGGTGGCCAGAGACATTTTTCACATTATTTCCATACAGCCATTACCTTTAAAAAAATTTTCCTGCAGTTTGTCATCAGGGCACCATTACATGTACCATTTTCATGGAATTCAGAATCTGATTGTTTAGTCTATGTAAAGGGGGAAAAAAGAGGGGGATCCTGTGCCTTTAATGTTGTTTATAACGGTTGGACAGAGCTTGTCAGGTGAAGGTTAATTGCTCTCCAGTTAAAGCAGTTCTCTGCACAGATGGGTTATCAGGGCTGAACACTCGTTACAAGATTAATCTCATTTCCGACAAGACTTCCCTTTCCTTCAACTGATTTTTGCTCAGCCATTGGACCTGTCACCAGCCGTTAAAAGAAGGGTGGGTTACCTCTGGGATATTAATGCTTGTGTGCAGTGAAACAATGCAAAGTGTGTGTCATATCGGTAGGGAACATCTTTAGGAGACAGCACATTTCAGTGCTGTTCTGAAGGTCGAGATTCATAAACAACAGAAACAATCAGGAACATTTGTATTAACCCTCTTAATGAACACGGACTCTAGCTGAACCATCCATCGGCTTGTTTTTCATGTCCATTTTCTTCTAAATATGGTATATTTTTAGTTCCAAAGGTGTATTTTTGATGAAAATTTTAGTCAAAAAAATAGCCACTTGTGAGCTGTGGAAACCAGGATGCTTCTGTCTGGTTAATTAGTTGATGGACATAGTCACTTCAGTTAACGCTTGCTTCAGCAGGAGGAAATGTACCATGGTGACCACTGAAGAAAACCAAACGTTGGGAGGTTTGTCTCGGGCTTTACAGTACACATGTTGAATTTTCCCTTTTTTGTAAGCTGGAGTAAATCAGGACTGGATCCACTATGTCCAGTGGGCTACAGAGGTATAAGAAGAATGTAAAGTGAGAGGAGAACTGATCACACCATATTCTTAGCATAATATTGCCTTGCTAACCAAGACTGCAGCAGATCTGCCAGTCTAGGCTGATCCTGAATGGCTGGATGGACTGAGTTGAAGGAGGCTACAGCATGAACGCAAAAGTCTTACTGGAGTTTTGGGTTTATTTCAGGAGTTCTGATACAACCAAAATAACACAGCTAGGCAAAAGTCTCTGGATGCCAGGTTTCTTCCATGCAGCTTTAGTCAGTAAATTCCGAAACATGAAACAAATATTCAAGGCAACAAACAGGGTAGCTCTTATGTTTCCTCAGAGTTTCCTGTCCTGGCTTCAGATCAGCGTGATCCTGTTGATAGTGCTGAGTCTCTTCACTGACTTCAGTGAACTTTGGATCAGGCTGCATTGTCTTAGCCAAAAAAGCAAGCTCTGTGGAGGGTCACAGGCAGAAGCATAGTATTCATTGAGTGGTCATTGTAGATGTGATCCATCAGACCACACAGACGCGTGCTGAACTGAAAGCTTCTGAGCTGTTCCACTGATGTTTTAGGTTAAGAGTGTGCAAAAATGCCTCATCATGCTGGGCTCTGCAATGGTGAGGTGACACCCCCCACCTGCTTTTTATTGAACTAGTAAGGCAAATCCAACACAATTTATACACCTGTAAGGACAGAGGTGTCTTCACATGTACAGCATTAGGCAGGTTAAGTAGTGAGGAGACTTACGTCCAGGGAGACATCAGAAAATCATATTGTTTCTTCTGATTTGGAGTGAAAATACAGAAATAGGATACAAAGAGAAAGATCATTGCCCTTGTCTGATAGATGCACAACAAAGTCGTCATCCTCATTCCCATGTATGGAGCTTCTACATAGTGAGAAGAACAAATTTTTATGCATAATTAATAATACTAGTCAAGAAAAAGTTATTCTCCTGAAAATGTTTCAGTGAAGGTCTTTATTGAAAATGTTCCATTTTAATTCACATTTTATAAACTTTTTTTAAAAATTAACAAATTATCTTTAAAAAGTTTTTGTTAGAAAACATCTATCTAAAAGCTTCTGACAATTTATTTTCTTTTTTTTTCAATCATCAAAGTAGTCTAATAACTTTACTGCTGAATTCTTGGGTTTTTTTTTTTTTATATTGGTGAGATTAAAAATAAATTTTCCTTTGATTAGAATCCACAGGTTTTAGAGAAATGTACTTACTACAGTTATAAACCTGAAAGGTAGACAGGAATGTAACCCCTGGATGTCATGCTCTTCAGCATGCATTCAGAGCCAAAGAAATTCAAGTAAGTGGATTCCATTAGAAATTCAAGTAAGTGGATTCCATTACTGGTTCTAATAAGATAGGAAGAGTGCATAGTAAATCTTTACAAACCCAACTAAATCATTGGTGCTTTGTGCCAGAGGAGGCAATTTTAGTAGAAGGTCTTTAAATGGACCAGGTTGAAATTTTGAAAAAAGGGTCCCTAAGGTTATGTTGTTACATGTCTGCTTAGAGCCCTGAATAAGGATCTTAATTTTCCAAGGTGCTGATCAACTTGAGAGTTCCCACTTTCTGCTTAGTGAGGCTTCAGGTGGATTTTTGAAGATGAACCACTTATCATTAGAAAGTGCTATTATGTCATTTACCTGCTTTCATTGATGTGAAAAAACCTCTACTTGTCAATACTTTCTAGAAAAAGTAAGAAAAACCAAAAGTGGCTAGGTCTTTTTTGTCTATCAAAAGTCTTTAGTAAAATAATGTAATTGAAAGTTGAAGAAAGACAATCACATGGGAGATCAATTTGGGCAAAGTAGCTTTGCTGTATTCTTCTTTCTTGCACCTTCCCCCAACCAGTAGTTTAAACCAGCTGAAATGCTAGAGAGATACAGTTTTTCAGAACTTCTATATTTTCCCCTCCCACCTTTAATATATGAAACAGAGGCTGGTTTTGTTTTGAGAATTAGTAACTATTGCCTTTTAAACTCTTCAGACCTTTTGCTTGATGGTGTTGTGTGAGGTTTTCATTCGCATGGGTATCAATGACATACTTTCAAACAAAAAATTGTCATTAACTATTGCTACTCATGCAAAGTTTTTGTTCTGTCACTTAGGTTGGGAAGCTTTAGCTCCAAACATTCCAAATGGGATAGCAATGAACTACAAATTGAAAAACTGCTTGGTGGGCGAGTGCATTGCAGATTTGGCAACTATAGCACCTTTTTTAAAAAGTGTGTTGAAATAGATACTAAAAATACTTTGAAGTAAAGCCTAAATATTAGCTGTCTTCAGATTCACTTCTCCCCCCCCCATCTTCATCACATACTAATTTAACCTTTTAGAACGCAGACTAGACTAAGTAAATTCTAAGTATGTTTCTCTTCTGAAACTGGGCCTTCATAGTGCTGTTTTCCTCTTTCATAGTGGTTTTTGTTTGGCCTCAATCTCTCTCAGTCTCAGCTGAGAGACTTCATGGAAGATCAAATTCTTGCCAACTCTCACAATTTTTATCAGGAGTCTTGTGATATTTAGTGTTTTTCTTAAAGGGCAGTTACTTAAATTATATGAACAACTGAAGTCTTCAGTTTTCATTGACAAAAGACTTTCAAGTACTAAAGAATCTACTTTAAAGGCTTAAAAGCCAGGAGGCAGACCCAAAGTCTGTGGCTTTTAAGTACTCTCTGTTTTTGAGGCCTGACTTAAAAACTTGAAACACTTCATATAACAGGGCTGAACTCTGCACAGGGCAGAGACCCTGCAGAATGGCTACACACGCTGCCTGGACGTTGCTTAACCTGCTTCTTAAGGGGCTGCTTGTGATGTTTGTACCACTTACGTCTTGACTTCATCCTATGTGCAGAGGTAGATCTCACACAAAACAAGTACCTTGCCTAAGTGTCACGTGCAGGTGAACACTCAGTAACCTGGAATTTTAGGGTGGACTTTTTAATTAATTAAAAAAAAAAATTAATCAAACACATTTTTGGTTATGTTTCTAGTTTGTAAGCTGGCATTCAGATGGATCCTTGCCGTCAGATGTCCAATATTAAGTCTTACTCCTGAAGCTGTAAAAAAATAAAGCTGGCAGTCTAACCCATTGGAGAAGTGTATTTTTTGTATAGAAACTGAGAAAAGCTTCAGCTCATTTTTGAAAATCTGAAAACCTCTAATGTTTGTAATATCACAAGTAAAGATAATGCACCTCTGTATATCTTAGTAGGAATTTTCTTTCCCAATATTGCAATTTAGGGGTCTTGAGAGATTTTATGACACTGGAGAGGATCAAGGGAGCTGGTAGGTTGCTTGAGAAAGGTCAGTGTTAAGTGGGGTATCTATGAGCCCCAAAGCACTGTTTTCCTTCTTTTTTTTTTCCTAGCTGCTTTTTTGTTCCTTTCCTTAGTGAAAAGAGGAGGACTCAGGGAAATTCAGAATTTTGAATTAGAAGATGAATTAAAATGTTACAAAAGGTTTTATGTGAAAATTTTGAGGTGGAGGTAGAGAGCAGTGGGATGTGATACTGAAATCAAGGTGACAATAAAGGATGTTAGAGTTTATGTCGGTAAAAAATATTCAGAATTTGGAATTTGTAAGAGGATGATGTGAGCTTAAAAATAATGGAATTTCAAGGGATAGTATGTTTTACTGTTCATCTTATCTGCTTTTTAAACCTTAGAATTCACAATTTTTTAGCTGAAATGACAACTACCAGTCTTAACTTTTCAGCTGACGAGAATTTAGGTCCGAAGGAACCTAAGATTCAGTAAAATCATGAAAGTTGGCAACTACTGTTGTTAAAAAGGAAGTTTGATAACTCATCAGAATTAATTGTTTTAAAATCTTAAGATATGGTAAATAGGATTGGGGTGATGCTGAAAATGAAACTTCTAAGTTTGTTAATGACACTAAGACTAGATGCTGAGCAGAAGCAGGAGCAATGCAATTTGCTTCAAAATATTTTACAAACTACTATATAAGCAACTGAACCAATAATAACCAGTGCCAGCCAGTGCTGGAGAAAACAAAGTGAAAGGTGGGAAAACAAAATCTGTCAAGGAAGTACTTTGGGTCATGAAATACCCTAAGTAGGACAAAGTTGTAGAGTTCTTGAAACTATCAGCTTAGTGTACAAAAGGATACCAGGAGAAAAGAAAAACAAAGTCATTATACCCTGAATTTTCATGACAGTGAGTATAAACTGTAATCTTCACTACTTCAGAGAGCATTTACAATCACCAGACTTGTGTAAATAAATGAGAATATGGCTAAGCAAAGGAGAACAGAGTTCCAAACTTCCAAAAAAAGTCTAGCTTTCCAGGCAGAGAAGTCCTGTGCAAAACACCACCAAAAATTCCTGATTTTTCCTGTGTGTTAGGCAAACGCACAGAGAATCCAAAGCCCACAGTACAACCTAAAAATTTGCATTTGCTTTTACAGAACGTGGACAGTTGTAGAAGACTCCTTTTTTTCTGCAAAGACCCTGACCTTCTTTTATTAAATGCTGTGCTCAAGCAAACAGCTCTATTGCACTTGTCAGCCACAGCCTGGCAGGTGCCGCGCAAAGGCCACTGCCATCTTCTGGGATATCACCACTGCCAGATGGGCTGCCCTCTGCAATGAGGAAAAGCCTTACTTTCCAGGCCCTTACTTGTGTCAGGGCAAAGACAAGCACTTCCCTACCTGTCTTGTACTTAGCAAATGGCAGAGCGTTGCATCCCTTTGTTCTAGGAGATGTGAAGCCTGTGGGAATAATACACGCTGAGGACTCCTCAGTTCACACATGTGAATGCATTCTCCTTAACGCATGTATCATTTGTGAGCAGGTCATTTAACAAAATGCTAAGTATAACATGTTAGACTATTTGTAAACTCAGCTAGCTCAGGAAGAAACTGCACTGTGATTCCCTAGTTTGTCCTACTGCTAAAATGCCCCAACAGAGCTGGCATGAAAAAATTATTCAACCAGCCACTGTTTTTTTAAGCTGTATCTTCTGTATTTGCTATAGTATGAATGTGTTAATAACTATCTGTTCTATTTCAGTCTGTTACCCAACGTGTCCGCTAAGTACCAAATGCTGATTCTATCGTCTTTTATGCGACAGCGGAAATTTAATGTAAAGCTTGCAATAGAAGTGTTCAATTCCCTGACCTTCAATATCTTTTTTTCTCCTTTCTCGGTTAATATTCCTTTCTGATTCACTTTCTAAGCTTCCTAGAGCCTGTGGATTTGCTGATCATGTGTCAAAACACATCTCTGAACAAAAATTAATATTTTTTTAAACTTAGTTTTGTACACTGCTCCCAAAAAACCCCACTTCATTTGTCTCCGTATATTGAAGTCTTACAACAATGGATAGTCTGTTGCACAAATTGTAAACACACTGGGTATCTTCAGCACATCAAGTCCTTCATTGCCCCTGAATTTCTCAGTTTCTCTGGTTGACTTTGTTGTACTCCATGTTTTCCCAGTGCTCCAGCCACCAGCAGAATCTTCCAGTCTCACAGACTGCAGCCAATTTTATAAACATCCATATTCTTTCCTTTTCTAGATTCCTTTGATCTCCTTTAGGACTACTTCATCTCTTCCTATGTTTTCTTTTTCATTCAGAATGATTGCAGTTTCTCTGCTTTATGTAATCCTCAGTTGCCCTCAACTTCTAAACATGTTTCTGAAGGACAGAGCTGGTTTCACACTGTTGTCCTGCATCTTGGTACAAACATCTTACACCCCTTTCCACCAGAAACACAGTTCACCTGACTGTGTTGAAGTCGTTCTCAAGGTCTTGTTGAAATGCTCATAAGAGTAGCTTGCTCATATGGAAGAATCTTTCTCTCTGAATAATGAAATTAAAGGGAAAAAGTCCCAAACCTTCCTATTTCTATAATCATTAGCCTGCTAATTACTCCTGTTGTTGCTTGCTAAGTACAGGACGTTTTGCCATTTTCAATTCCCATGTTGTAAGCCCAGTGGGAACAGAGTTCTGTAGCATTGATGAATCACAGCAAGTTTTGTACGTGCATGATCTGATGGCTAATGACTTGGGCAGAAGGCTGGAAGGGAGGCTTTTCAGTTACATCTTCAGATCCTCAGTGTTACTTGAAAAAATCACTATGTATTTTCAGAAACAGCAGCTTTTTTTCAGTTTCCCATCTGAGACAATTTCATTGTGATTTTCAGAGCTTTTCTATTTCCCACAGAATTGGTGTCATTACTAAGCTCTCTGCACTTTTAATCTGGCATGAAATGGGACGTTATACTACTTAGCTGCTAAAATTTCATAGGCTGCCACAAAGCTCAGTTAATGCTGAAGTTGTTCTAGTGCTCTGCGAAACATCTATAAATTAAAGGTTGTTAGCTCTTATTTGCAAATAGTTCTGTTTTTGTCAATAGAAGTGCTCGTATAAAAGATCAGTGTGGAATGTAAAATTTTTAGCTACCAAGTTTTCAAATGAGCAGTGTAGTTTTCATTGCAAGAATTGATGATTTCACTGACACCTAAAAAGATTCCTAAGAGTTTGAAAAATAGCCTCAGGTATTTCACTAGAAATACAGAATCGGGAACTCCGGACTTTGAAAACTGCATAAATAAGAGTTGAATTTTCAAGTAACTGATTAAAAACAAATTATTTGTGGATGTGACAAATGTAAAATTTATGTACTTGACATACAAAGCCTATCTGCAGAAAAACTAGAATACAAGAAGTTGTGGCAGGAATTTTAAATGCTTCTAGCAAACTTTTCCTCCACAGTTGTGACTGAATTCTGAAGCTTTGGAGGGTAATAAACAGCTTTAAAACATGCCTTGTCAGTGATGAAATATTCAACATGAGGAAGCAAAAATCTTCCTGAAGCCTTAGATCTGTTTTTCATATTCTTACAAAAGAGTTGGTTTCTAAAGATCTGGTTTAGATTTCAGTCTTATTGGAAGTATTTTATAAGAAAGCTTTTATATATTTAAAAGACATTCAGAAGGGTCATCATTCTCTTTGTAAAACCAATTACGTGTTTCTCTTAACTCTGATGGAGCAAAATTATTTCACATTGAACAATAATTTTGTTTTGGTAAAATTAGTGTTTGAAAACCCAGGAATCAGTTTGTATTTGACTGGATGAAGAATTACAGTCTTGAGAAATTCATGCTTTGAACAGATGCCTAGTTCAAACATGGATACCTGAGGCTGGGCACCTATATGTATGCATGCATTGTAATTATTTGCTTGGCGTGCAAATGTTTTGAACACCCACAACTACAAAAGCCTCATTAACTGGATGTGTTCCAGGTGAATTGAATGATATATTACAAAAACTGTAAGACTTCCCTTGGTCAAATTGCAACCCTCAGTCTGCCAAGCCCTCAGGAGGAAAATAAAACATAAAAAGCCCACCTTCCTGCTCTCTTGTCAAGTGCGCTTAGTGACTAATTGTTGCCTTTGGCTTACCTCAGTTGTTGGCAGGTCCTGCCAAGCCCCATCATTGCAGTAGGGCAGGAGGATTCTGCACACAAGGGGTGAGAGCCATCTTCCCTTTGGTGGGACATACTGCATTAGGGAATGTACCCCAGCAGGAACCTGCAGGGATATTCCCTTCCACCCTGCACAGGTATTTATAGCAGGGAAGATTCGGAGCTGATGGGGGACAGGGGGAGTGCAGGAGGTCACCATCAGTATTCCACATTGCATTTGCTCTTGAACGTTCTCCCCACTGTGAGGTCCAGGGATGGTCCTGGGCAGTCAAAGGACATGTAAAAATGGAGAAATACCTTCACTTTCCCCTTTGCCACCATGATGTTGACACAGAGAGGGAGATCTGCTAGAGCAGAGCCAGAGAAAGCAGCTGCAGAAGGAGACTGGACAGGGATGAGGTGTTTGTGTGGTTTTAGCTGGGCTTGCTCCAGGCTGTGCTGAATAGCTCTTTGCTTTTCCTTCCTTGTCAGTCTTCTCTTCACCTCCACTCCACTTCTTGCCTGCCATGCATAGTAGCCTATAATATTTTATTATCTTCTGTATAGCTCATTCAAATTGAAAAATAACCAGTGGCACAACTGTGACAGTCATACTGGTCACACTATGCACGTAACTTGTGCTTTGTACAATTTCCCTCAACTTGCGTCCTTTCTACGTTAGCTGCAAGCACTTTATTACAAGGTCTATCTACTGCTTTGCCTTAGTGTTGTGCCCAAAATAGCATGAGTCCATTTCTTTCTTGCATGTAGCACTTACAATTATTAGCATTCATGGTCAGTAAATACCATTGAGGCATTTAAAAGGTCCATTTAAAAGTAGTATGCCAGTTTAAAAGTTCACAGTAGGAAGACATCACATCATGACATGAACTGTTGCCCTGTATCTTCTCTGTAGAGTACAGCTTTCATGGTAATACCAGGTCTTGCTGACACATGATATCGTGTTTTGGACTGTGGGTTTTAATTGAAAGTGACTGAAAAGTCTGTGATTTTGCATCTTCTATCAACAGAAAAAAGAAATTAACTACATTTTTTCACTGCAAAAGCAGTATTTCTCTACCCAAAGATTTTAAAGCTGGTCAGATTCTTGATTTGGGGAAAAGCATTCCAGTTGTTGTGTTGAATCTACAGATGTTTCTTTCTTACTTGCATAATTGTCATGGACAGCAAGGCTGAAATAATTTGTTCCTTATTTACTTTTATTCCTTCTTTCCACTTTTATTCCTTCTTTCTACTCTTATATCCTTACAAGCCAGAAACTGTATT
The DNA here is from genome assembly GCF_023638135.1 of Falco biarmicus. Lineage (NCBI taxonomy): Eukaryota > Metazoa > Chordata > Aves > Falconiformes > Falconidae > Falco > Falco biarmicus. The sequence goes on along the minus strand of NC_079289.1, from coordinate 77,919,586 downwards.
TTAAAATGGCATGATGACATTTTTCATTGACTTTTATCACATGTCTCAATGAGTGGTAGGCATTATACCTATAGGACTTTAGTGTATGGGTTTTCTTGGTTTACTGAAAACTGGAAACTGGAGATTGCTTAGGTCAGCCAGGAACTAAATCAACATGATCATCTGGTTTTCCCTTCTTGCAGAACAACATGTATCATTTTGCTTTACTTAGTCCATGCTTTCATTTGATTAAATTGCAAAGAAACATAAATGGCGTTTGTTTACATTCTGTACTGATTCAACTTGAAATTATGACCAAGTATGACTTGAGTAGTCTATAAAAAGATATGGTAGTTTCTGGCTCTCAGACATATAAAGGTGTTCCTGGAAGCTCAAAACCCAGAGTGCAAATCAGTTAGCCTTCTCGATGATTTTGAAACCTCAAATCCTTTGAAATAGTTGGCAACTTGCCTGTTGCATATTTACAGTTACACAACTCTTCCTCTCTGTGACTTTTAAAAGTTCCTCCTTCCTTTTAAGTCCCTTGGCAGCATCAAAACAGCTTCTCCTGCTCTCTCTCTTTCCCCTCTCCCCAGCCCTCCCCCCTCTAGCTCTCCCTCTCCTTGGTATGGCACATTGTTCTGTGGAAATGGGTTGTTTTGAGTTCACACTTTGTTTTCCTGCTGTTTTTCTGGGAATCTGGACATGGCACAAAAGATATGGGAACAGCTTGTAGGAAATGGGTTTGTTTGGGGAAACAATAAAAAAGAAACAGCCTGCATACCTCTCCTGCATGTTTGAAGGCATGGTGTGCAGCATAGAAAGACATTTCAGGGATCATTTTTCAATACAGTCCAAAGAAAAGTAAATAAAAATCTTTTCTTTTAGCATACCTTAAGCTTTGCCTCCAGACAGCTTCATTTCATACAGTAATATTTATTAGACACTTGATCTTACTAGTGACGTATGGGGAAAATCATCTTTTTCTGTTGCAGTAGTAAATGCATATCTTGGGATTCCAGACTTGAGAATGTCTTTATTGGCCTTGACATTCTCAGTTCACTTTTCATCTATGGCATCAGGTGGTCTTTTTTGTCCTTCTGGAGCTAAAATTTTGTCCTTCTGGAGTCATTGAAAAATACAGTCAATATTGGAGCTGCAGGGCATGGTTTTAGTAAGAGTCATAATAATACTGGTAATCACTAGTCCAGAAGATACGCTGTTACAGGGAAAAACTGCAGGATTTTTCTTGTTGCCACATCAAAGATATCACCATGCGCATCTTCCTTTTCTTCTTCACGTGTACAATTAAAAATGGGCCACAACTTCTTTCTGCTGCATATGAGATTCAGCAGAAAGCACGGTTGCAGAGCCACAAGTTGCACAATAAAGATATACATTGGATTTGTGAGATAAGTTGCCTAAAAAAGGGGAAAATAATGAAGAAAGTAGTAAATTTTCTAAAGTAATTGTTAGTATTTTGTGATTTTGGACTGACAATTTTATTTAGAAAGGCATTGCTTAAAAAAAAGTAATAAGAACTCAGTTTAAAGGCAAAACAACAGGTGTAATCGGGATTTTTTTTTGACTGTCACAACACATTTTTTTTTGTGTATGTGAGAGTTTATTGTAGTGGGTTTTCTATTTATTTTGGCAGGGGGAGGGGGGACACACAAGTAACGAACATTCACTCCAACCTTTGTCTGTCATAGGTATGAAACAGCATTTTCCTTCTGATCTGTTGGTTTGGCTGCCTCTCTAACTGCAATATATCACCCCCCCCTACCAGTCTCTTTAACTAATCTCATAGTTAATGTTTCAGTTAAAAACCCCAATATCCTTATTTTGTACTACTTCAACAGAGCAGGTTAAATATGCTTAAACGTAACCATGCACTTTATTACTATTGTACTAAGCATTCTCCTGTGTTAATCTTTACACACACAGAAATGACTTAATACTGTGACATTCAACCCCATATTAATTTCATTAGTCATGCTTTGTGGCAAATGGCTAAAGTAACGTGTGCTGAAGTATGAATGAAGATATTCATTAAAAACAATTATAGGAAAGTATGTTAGGCTATACACTGTAAAGGTTATCATGACAGGAAGTCATATTTTACATACCCAGTGGGCATACTTGGAAAGTTCATTCTGAATTTAGAAAGATTACCCATCTGAGCAATATTCCATATGCTTGTAAAATGGGGAATACCATGAGAAGTATATAATGCTGTATATTTATATATTCAGTGTATACGTGGAAGATCCAGAGTAAAAGGTGGGTAAGGAAAAGGAAGGGAGAACAATGTAAACAAAAGACTTTCTGTTATAGTGTTGTACAAAAATGGGGGGCACTCTTCATGTAGTGAATTTTTAAAAAGCAATAGCAATTTGCATTTTAATTCCAGTTATCTAATGCAGAGAAGTCAGTAAAAAATATCAAGACATACATTTGGAAGTAAATAAAAACATCCATACAAATAAAGATGGCTTAAGCAGTGTTTGTAAAAGCTGTCAAGCAAGGAAATTACTGTAATAAGTGCTGGATGTGATAAGTGTTCTCTAAATGAGAAGGTAAGAATTTTAAATATGTATGAAGGTGAGCACAGGGGAGCATCTGAGACCTTGTCAACCTGATGCAGCAGGCAAGAGGATCTCTAGCTCCAAGGGGTCCCTGAGGAGGAAGCTGAGCTGCAGGAAAGCAGCTCTGCAGATGCTTGAGAACGGTTCCCCCTCCCTTTCCTTAGGCTGATTTCTGTGCCTGGCTGCTGGTTCGAGAGGACCAGCCAGATTTATCAGGTAGCACATCTAGTGGACACCCTTTTGTTTTCCCATGATTTCTTTGGGGTAGTAAATATTGCATTTGGAGCTAAGATCCCCTGTAACTGCAGTCTTTCAGAAAGTGAGTGACCCACTCATCATACCCACAAGCATACACACGCACGTGCACAACACCACACACAGAGGCATTGCAGGGAAGTGATGGGTCACCTAGAAGTTCAGTTCATGGCCATTGTCCAAGTGTTATTTCCCTAATGCTGTTAGGTATTGATAAAATCCAAAGGTTCATTGGAAAGGAAACTAATTTGGATGCTCTTTTCAGTTTTACCCCTAGTATTTAATTCTTTCAATGGAATAGCTGAAAAGATCTCTTCATTCCTTCCTATACATTTCTCATCGCTTTGCTGATGAGTTTGTCTTTGGTACATAGTATGCCTTAGAGAAAAGAAAATTTAACAATGCCTGAATTATTTTCACTTTAATATTTGCTCAAAGATTGAGGATGGGTTTATCTAAAATGTGTCTGTGTACATATACTCATGTGTACATATATAATGGGCATATATAATTATATATACAAATACATATGTGGTGGGTCAACCCACCACAGTTACCAAATATGAAACTTGGTGTCAATGTAATACATAATCTTGTAGTTTTGGCTAAATGGTAGGAAAAAGAGCTGCAAATGTTTCCCTCTTGTGATAACACTGGACAAATCATTTGAATAAGGGAGAAAAAAATCATGGTATCTTTATATTAAGAATTTTCTCAATAAAACTTCCAAAACCTGAGTACCAGGGCAGTTACCATGTTCAAGCAAAGCCATTAGTTCAGGCCAGATGACGAACTCCGATAAACATGCAGTAATTCTTGAAGACATCCCATTCAAACTGCTGGAGCTACCTGTGATGCCAAAGATTTTCAGAGGAAACATGGAAAGGATATGATTGAATGTCTGGAATGGGACTGGTGTCTTGTTTTGGGCAGCTGTTTTGGTCCCAAGACTCTTTCCCGATATCGTTTTGATCTATCAGCACAAGTTCACAGCAGGTGTGGCATGCGGCCTCGGTTCACTTCCGATTGGGCTGCGGGCCACTTTACAAACCTGCCACCTGTTTTGCCAAACAAATCTTTGCTTGAAATATTGCTGATAAACCCCCCAGCTGTTTATATTTTTTAACTAAGTAGAAGGTTGGCTGCTCCTTCAGATTGATAAAGTCCTATACTAGAAAAGCAAGGTAGAAGCAACAGGCTAGCCCTGTGATGAGGCAGAAATGAAAAGGAGTTTTATATCCAAGTTTTTCCAGTTTTCTAGACATTTTGAAGCCCTAGAAGTTAACAGCCAAGCACGAAGGAGGAAAAAACTTCAAGCTTTCACAGTTCATAATTGACAATACTATCAAGATGAAAAGGGAGAAAAGTCTATTGTATTGACTGAAAAAATAGTCATTCAAACTTCAGTGTTACAGCTCTTTATATGGATGGAAGTGCTAAAATAAGCATACAAAGCTACAGTTTCTTTAAAAATGCATATACAATATACAATCTGCAGGATACAGTTGTATTCTTTTTAGTACTGGTGAATTAAGGTTGACATAATAATTCAGGAATACATATTCTGAGCCCAGCCGATCATTGTGGTGCTCCCGCCCCGCAGCCACCTAACCCTGGTGGTTTGGCTGCTGGTGTGGTAGATAAAAACTGGTGTTGCCTCAGTCTTTAAATAATTTACCAGCACTCTGCTCATGCAGGAGGGAAAATGGAACCAGACTCATAATTTTATAGCACTAGATTGTCTGCTGTATTCCCTAATTTTTTTTTATAGTCTTGTGAATTTTGAGGTCCACTTTCATTCCGAAGCCTGATGCAGTGCTACAGTGGTTCTGTGTGGGCAGAGCTGCTTCCAAGCATACCCCTCTTGAAGTCCCTTGGGCATTCACCATGCACTGAAGCAGATGCAGGGTGGAGGCTTTCATCACTGCATTTGAACAAGCCCACTGTGTTGCTTTGATGGTGTCCAGGGCATGTGATGTGTATGAAAGAGTTTCCTATTTCCATTTATCAATTCTTGGTGTGGGGTTAAACTATTAATTTGTGTTTTAATGACAGATAAAGACTGCAGATGAAATAATTGGTTGTGAAATGACAGGTCTTTAAACTAGATGCTCATGGACACTTCCTGATCTCTGGAAGTTAGTGTTTTATTAACTGTACTAGTGTGTGATTATTTTAGTGTGTGAGATGCAGGGTACTCCCAAATATGCTGTGGAGCTTGGCATAAGGGAGATATGTTTTCTAAATCAAGACCCATTTTTAATCATTCTTATCAAGGTATCCCCATCTGCAATAGTGGAACATGATTTTTTCTTATTTTATGAAGTACTTGGAGACCTGGAGTTGAATACCTGATGCTACAAATGTTACCCTATGATGAAAGGAGGTGTCAAAACCAGCTTGGGCAAAAATAAGGTTTGCTGACATTTCAGGAATGACAGTTGATATATTATAAATTATGATAAAGCACCACAGTCTACATTTGAGCTTATACTGTTTCAGAATTTGTTCATTAAGACACAAAACGTTAAACCTTTGGACTTAGCCATGAGGCTTCCGTTCACGTTACCAGTCCTGGTGAAGCCAGGAGAATGACTTACACAAAAAGGGCTGCAGGATCAGTCCTTAAACATCTGCTGTTGTTTCCCAGAAATGAATTTAGCCTGCAATTTCATAACATCATCTTGATGGATGCTTGGTTATTCCTTTTTTCAAGTGGTATTGTGGCAGTTGCTCTGCTTCCAAACGTCCTTCATATTTTTCTCAGCAAGAGGTGAAGATACCAGATAAGTGGCAGCACTGAGCCTATGTTTGGATTAACATGGGCTATCCAAGTGCTTTTTTGCAAATAGGTGGAGGATGTTAGCTGAGCTGGCAATAAGATTCTTATGGGTGGAGGTGAGGACAACATCTGTCTTTCCTATCTTGTACTTGCCAAAGCTTTTTGTTGTTCCTGAACTCTCTCATGAATATAATATGTGGATTTTTGTCTGATCTAATGAATCCAAGACTCAGAGATTTAGAAGGAAAACATATTCCAGATGTGTGCTGCAATTCCTGACTCAGGTGACTGCATTTTAAGTAGTAACCTTTTCCAGTATGTTCCACACACCATATTGAATATCTTGTGAAATCGCTTCTTTTGCAAATGGTCAGAAGAGAGTTGTAAGAGCATCATGATTAATAAGTTATAGCGAGGGTAAAACATAAATCATTTGTCTTTAGTTTCACCGATTATTGCTGGATGCAATGAATCCAAGGCTCAAAGACTTGGCTTTAAAGCAGGACTGCAAATTTAGGCTAGAAGCTCTTGAAGCAGTTCAACCACAGCTTGCTTTATCGTGCAGTGATGCCTGTTGCAGACATGAGAGGAGTTTCAGACTGGAAGACTGCCCACTGCTCTGCAAGGTTCTGGTGTCCAGCCTTGCGTGTGCTCTCTGTTCCAGTGTGGAAATGACATTCCTGGCCTGTTTGAAATTAGGCTTTCACTCCAGATAAACAACTTCCTAAAGCATCAGAAGGTACAGTCTGAGGAAGAACAGAAAGAAGAGTAGCAAGTGAGAAGAGTGACTTGGTAAAGTTTGGAGTGGCTGTACCAAGGTGCATACTGTGCGCTCTTTTGCACCTTTTACCTGTTTTTTTCTTTCAGTTACAATTGTATGTAATTTGATTACACACAATTTCAATAACCAATGTTTTCAAGTATATAAGGGATAGCGAGTGCAAAAAAGCATGGAAACAATAGAGCTAATTGCATGGTCTTAATCAGAGCAATCTTCTCTCAGAAAATGCAGGTCCTCTCCAAATGTAACTGTTTATTAGAATGTTTTAACATCTGCAAAACACACGCCAGTGAGTTACATTTGATCCTTTTAATAAACATTTTGGTGAAAGTTTTCATATAACAGCTTTTTGTCTAATTTAAAATGCAAATAAGTCCCAATATATCAGAATTCTTTGTAGAATGGAGAATTAATTTTTCTGACCAACTGTAGACATCCGACAAGTGATAGGAAACAGCCTATGTCTGAATGGATTGTGGCTGTATGGAGGTGTAAGCTTGTGCTTATGTATGTATAATCATGTAATCAGATTAAAGAAGTAAAAGTTGTTTACATTAATGGGGAGTAATATCATAAAACTGGTGTCAAAAAAGAGATTATATAAATGCAATGACACATGGCAATGCTAATTAAAAGTTCTTCAGTCCCTCATAGTCCAGGGTAACAGGTCCTCTTTGGAATGTAGGAGTGCTGACTTGACAAGTAATAAATGCATTTTACTGTCTGCAGCATCCCTCAATGTATAACGAGGATTCTTGCTGTATTTGTGTCTCCTCATGTGTCCTTCTCTTTATGTGCAGTTCTCACCTAGTGTCCTACTGGTTTGTGGCCAATGTTCTTCATCATACTAGAGTGCTGTTGCCTGCTAGGATTTTGGCAGTTCTGGCCAGTAAGTTATTGACTTTCAGAATTATTGATGCACTTTTTTTGAGCAGTGAATCACTTGATAGACTTTGGATAGCCAATGGGGATAAAAAAGATCTACTAAACCTTTTCTGTAACGGATTAAGCAATAAACCATTGAAATATTTGAAAAAAACCCAAAAAGAACAGAGCTGAAACCATTGAAATATTTGAAAAAAACCCAAAAAGAACAGAGCTGAATATTTTGAGATACACATATATACACATACTTACCATGAGTGTACTACTGGGAGACATGATTCATTTAGATTGTTGTACAAATGAATGGAAGTAGTGTCATGTCTAAAATGGGAGCTGGGTTGGTGACATGGAGAGACAGTGCACAAATATATGTCACACACAAGCCAGAATGTTCCCTAATCAGAATTAACTTGAGAAAAAGCATCACCAGGTTAGAATGGCCTCCAAAGTCTTTTAAAATCCTGCTGCAGTATTTTTCCCCAATAACTCTCAACACAAGCAAATTATGCTAGATAACTGCATACTTTATTGTCTCCATTAATTATTTCTTAAGTTTGAGCAAGCTTTAGGAAAAGTCTTTGTCCTTAGTTCCTGACATTGCATATAAAGGACAGGTCAGCTTGCATATACTTCTTATGATGGGAACTACTTCAATCACATTTCCTGTAACTTCATGCTTCTAGGCCAAGTAATCTTGCATTTGATTAAGTAAACACCTTTGTCCTAATGACTTTATGCCTACTTTAAAGGCGTTGCTGTACCTATTGTTCTACAAATTTGTCAGTATGATATTCTTTTTTTCTTTAACTTATCAGTGAAGTGTAAGTCAAAACCAAATAGAAAAGTAATTTTGTTCTTTTATCATTAGTATGGAAAGTCCAAGCGAGAAGCCAGGTTTTCCATAACAAGCGATTAAAAAACAACAACAAAAAAACCTTAATGAAGGAACAGATTTTTATGTTTTGCTGGTGATGTCATGGAATTCAGTAGGTGGAGAAAGGAAGATGAAATAAAGAAAATCTGTGTTCAATATTGACCTCAGATAATATTTCCAACAGCTCTACTTCACAGACTTGCATGAAATACCTCTCCCACCTGCCACTGTAAGCTGTATGTGTTGCTTTCTTTGTATTATGTTACCCCAGACACTAGTTACTGGAAATGAGAGGCTTCAGTTCTGACATGTCACGAGAATATGCTATTGTCATGTGAAAGCCAGGAAGATGACCCATCCACTACTAAAATTATTACCATAAAGGTACAAAACTTGGCAAGATTGAAAGGAGCTTTATAATGCAGCTATTTAATAACATTTATTAATGTTTACCTTGCTTTATCCAACTTACTGACTGATGTTGCCAGACTGCTCCAGAAACAACATTAATATGGATGAGAAAAAAAGATTAACATGTAAATGAGTAATGAAGAGTATTTCCTAGAAATAGAACTGGCATCCATGTGTAAAAAAACCTTGCCAAATATTGTCAGAATTAATAGTTTTGTCTACATTTATATGTGGCCTGACCATGAGGCTATTCTTCCTCACAGTGAATGCTGACAATTTTTATGTTACATTTGGTCCACGAGCTTGCATTTAGAATTATAGCAGAAAGTACATTTTTAAGTCCCTGAGTTTAAGAAACATCCATACTGTGTACTGTCAACTGTTCAGTATAGTAGTTCACTGGTAGAACTGCCTTTTCACAGCTTATGTAGGGTTAAGGTTTGAAGGCTTTAATTAGTAAAGAGAAATCGGGGAAAGTCAAGATGAAATGATGCGTGCAAGGAGCAGCTGAAGGACATTTTCTATCTGGTTTTGGGGATGCCAAATTATGCCAGTTATCAGACATTCCTGCATAGCTGAGAAATGCTTCATATTTCTTGATGCTATTTCTGTGCTTTTGCACAGTATGAGTTTCACATGAGGTTATATCAGGTTGTATGAGCTCTGATTGTTCAGCATCACTGTGTCTTGCAAGGTCAATGGACCTTTTCCAGCCTGGGCTGGAAATCCTCAACTTCAAAGATTACTGAGAGGAAGAAAGGCAGCCATTGCCAACCCTGGACACACAGCTCCCACCTGTGTGTTACAGAAAACTTTTCCCTGTGCATCAGGATATGCAAGGACCATACAGGTATATCACCTGTAGCAGTCGCTGGTAAATTGACATCGATGATCCTGGCTGCATTTGAATGAGAGGACAGTCAGTATGACTGCCTGAGTCCTGGCTGACAGGAGTAGCAGAACAGATGCTAAACATAGTTTCTATGTTTCCCACGCTGAAGCCTCAATCTCACTTATGTGTGAGAAGAGAGAAAAGATGATTAAAGAGGAAGTAAGGCTACTTCTAGTTTAGACCATGCTCCTTAGTTATGCTGACTCCTCAAAATTATGCAAAAGATTAGATGGCCAGTTCAGCTTTTGTAATGTGCTCAAGGGAGCGGTGATACATGTCCTACTGTCCTTCAAGGCAGGCCAGCACAAAGATCAGTGAGAACTCAGAGGAAAATATCAGAGATATGCACTGTCATAGGGTACACATTAATAAACCTTCCACATAAGGACCAACCCAAGAGCATGTAAAGTTGGCAGAAACTCAGTTATTCCTGCAGAGCCTTTACAGACCTGTCAGCATGCAATAGCTGATAACTAGCGGGATGGAGTACAGATGAGTGTTTGCTGTTAAACCAGAACAAAAGGCTAGCTAGCAAATTGAGCTTTCTTTGTTGGTGAATAACTCGGCATTTTTTCCTGCAATGTGAAGTCTGAGTCTGTCTCTTGGGTTCATTTATGTTTGTCTTGGTTTTGCCATAGTCTTTTCGATATTCACACAACCCCTATTAATTTGGCTCATATTTCCAGCATTTGCTGTACTCCTCAGGAAGTTAAAATGCGTTTAATTTCCCTCTTTGTGCAGCATAATTTCCTTCTTTATGCATCCATAGCACAAGCAATATTTACTCTCATTAGTAACGCAAATAAATAGAAAACCCATATTTGTTTTTGTTTTCATTTATACTTACACTAAGTATTCATGTATTAACTTACATTAGGTGGAGTCAAGCTTAATAGGAATTAGAACAGATTTGCTTTGTTTCACTTGTGTGGTGGAGGATGTGAAATATAGCCATTATAATAATGTTTGATGCCTGTTTTGAAAAGGTCTATTTGTAAATGTTTTAGAGAGTAAACCAATATTCTGCCTATTGTATTTGCAGTTTCACATCTGCTTTCTCCTGTATAATTAACACTTTCATGTATTTACTGGAGCTAGCTCATCCAAAATTAACACTTCATTACATGTTTTTGTGGCTCATGTATTAGCTCTACAGTGGGGCAGAAAAGAGGGAACTGTGGTAAATAGTCTCAAGCATGGGATGCATTGTGATCACCTGGCCATGCCGTGTGTCTGTGTGTGTATATATACATATATATGTATATTTAAAAGGAAAACTCTCATGGACTGCTGAGAAAGAACTTTTTATTTTCCTTCCGGTGTAACATTTTCTTTCTTCTTGTGATATGATCCCTGCTACTTTACTATCCAAGCACATCAAGTCTCCCTGCTGTCTCTCAGCTCAGTGTAGCCAGGGAGCAGTCTTTGGGGAACAAGGGACCAGCAGCCATCTCCCCCCGCCCCTCCTTGAAAAGCAAGAGCTGCTTGCAGGCTTTCCCAGAAATAGCTCATTGGAAAAGCTTCAGACCACCAACAGCAGCAGTTTTTAGCAGGCCAGAGACCCACAGGAGTCTGAGAGGCATGGCAAAAGGAGGGGTGTTATTCTGGCATCCCTTTTGTCTCATGGAAGTGTGTGAGAGCACACCCCCAGAGAGCCAAGAGGCAGCAGTTCCATAACTGGGTGCAGGCTGGTGGAAGAGTGTGCAAAGCAGGGGTGCTGACTGGGAAGTTAATATTAATGGTGGTAGCCTGGTGGTGACCTTTGCATTCAAATGGTATCTAAAAATCAGTAATGAAATGGTGCAGATCACTGTCTGAATTTTGCATCCTGGCCTGTGGTGGGAAGAGTTACTGTTTGTGATTCAGTCATGAGTCTTGTGGCATTTGGAGGGCTGCTTGAGATCCCATTCCCTAAGTCCAGAGATTAAAGGGTGATCTCAATTTTCATGAGAAGTAATAAGAAGAAAATTATGTTCCTGCCCTTGCGGTTGCAAAAGAAACCTATGAATATTAACAGAGTGCACCCTGAGGGTTTACAAACCAGGCAAATAAAAAGAATGATAAATATATGCCCCCTTAAAACGAACAAATACAACCGCTGATTTTTAGGGCAGCGTGTGACTGCTGGAGCTTGTGCAAAGCTGTCTTCCAGCAGCTGGGGAAGGCAGGAGCCTGCAGGCAGCCACCGGCTTCCCAGCATCGGAGGACTTCCACCGCTCTGCCTCTTTTCTCTCTCCCCTCTCCATCGCGTCCTCCCCTACTGACAGGGCCACGTGTTTTTATTGTCCCCCATCGGCCGGCCGTCAGCGGCAGGGCTGGCAGCAGCGGGCCCACCCACGCTGCCGGGGTGCGGTCACACGCGGAGCACCCTGCCCCGACCTCGCTGGGGCTCCCCTCCGGCCTGGGCTCCCCTCCGGCCTGGGCTCCCCTCCGGCCTGGGCTCCCCTCCCGCCTGGGCTCCCCTCCGGCCTGGGCTCCCCTCCGGCCTGGGCTCCCCTCCCGCCCCGCCCCCGGCCCCGCGCCTGCAGCCGCCGCCGGCAGGCCGCCCCCGCGCTGCTGCACGGCCGGCCTGCTCCGCGGCCGGGGGCTGGGTGCTGGGGGCTGGGGCTGGGTGCTGGGTGCTGGGTGCTGGGGCTTGCTCCCCAGCCGCCGGCAGGGGCCACATGGGGGAAAGGGAGGTGCCGGCCTGCACCCCTGCGCCGCTTTGCCTCGGGGCAGAGCCGTAGCGCCAGGGCGGGAGGAGAGAGTCGCGCTTTGGGTTACTGTCCGTTTACACCCTTATGCCCCACATTCCCCCTAAGTAGCCCCTGGAGAGTGGGGCTCTCCTTGGAAAGCTGCTTTTGGACGGGTAGCCCCTGAGCCTGTGCAGTGCTGGGGGCCAGCGGGAGGGTGGGAGCCCAGACCAGTTCCCATGGCCGAGGACCCTTGGCTCAGGCAGGATGGGTCCCTCCAGCAGCATCAGCCCCTCCTGCAGCTTCCTGATGGGCCTGGTGGGCACGCTGCCTTCCCGAGCCAGGCCAGTGCATTTCCCTGCTTCCACGGCTCGGCTCCAGATAATGTGGGGAAGGAATTGGTGCCAAAGTGAATGCATGGCCATGGAGAGAAAGGGTGGCCTTTGCTCCCTCTGGCACCTGTCCAGTCTCCAGCCAGCCACAATGGCATCCACCCCGCCACTGTAGGGCCTCGTGATCCCTGCCACCCTCAAGGGCCATAACCACAGTGCTGCCACGGTGTGGGACGGTGGCCAGGGAAGCCCTTCCTGCAGCCAGAGTGGGATGCCCAGCCAGGCAGCCTGCCAGGAAGGGTTGCCATGAGAGACAGGGAGGCAGCTAGTGGGCATGGTGTCCTCTCAGGGCTGGTGTCAGGCACCTTTGCTGGAGCTGGCAGCAGATGCTGGCAGAAAGAGCAGCGTCCCTGGATTGGAGGTTGAGCCCAGCTGTCTCAGCTCCCTGTCCAGAAGGGACTTGGCCTGTGTCCCAGAGGAAGGAAGAGGAGCTCCCAGTGAGTCAGCAAGGCCTGGCTTTCAGTCGCTCTTTGCAGGGGCAGTTAAAACAGCGATGGCAGCTTGCTTACGCCCCCAGCAGATCTAGCGCTCTGCATCCCTACCTGGAATGCCGGAGGCCCAAGCTTTGCTGCCTGTCCTGTTCCCTCCTTCCTCCCAGCTCCTGGCCTCTGTTCCTAGTGTTTGGTAACGTGTTTGTGCATCTTCTCAGCCACTGGTGGGAGTGAGTCCTCAGTTCCACCGACAGCAGTGGTGTGCCTAAAAAGTAATAAAAAAGTAATAATTTAAAATAAAAAGTAATCATTTAAGCAAGTGACTAGCTTCTTGTGAGATGGACAAGCCCTTTTTATCTTGGGGGACATTGTAATATCTTCTCTGAAACATGGTCACGCTGACTCCTCTTCTCTGGTTTGCAGGAAGCGTTATCAGTGGTGAGTGAAGACCAGTCCTTGTTCGAGTGTGCCTACGGATCACCCCACCTTGCGAAGACAGAGATGACGGCCTCCTCTTCCAGTGAATATGGGCAGACATCAAAGATGAGTCCGCGTGTTCCCCAGCAAGACTGGTTATCACAGCCCCCAGCCAGAGTCACCATCAAGATGGAGTGTAACCCAAACCAGGTTAATGGGTCAAGGTAATAAGGCCAGTGTTGTGGCTCAAGTACGTTTTTTCTTGTGATGGGTATAGCTCAGTTGTCTAAATCTGTGAATCTAACACCATTTTAGATGCCCCAAGATATCCCACCTGGCCACCAGCTCCCGTCCCAGAAGCCTACAGATCTCCGGTACATTGTGGGTCATGCCTACCAGCCCTTTTCCTGTAACCAGGCGTTACAGAGGGCCTTAGATGGTGCTACAGGCACACTCTTCTCATGAGCTTGCGCAATACCTTTCTGTGTTTCCTTGACTGTGGAATTTTGGATGTGAACTTGCATTGCACATTGGGTGAAAGAGCATTTATTAAAGGTAGCAAAACATGAGTTTGCTGTAGTTTGGGGCAGCACCATTGATTCATTTAAGGGTGTGGTGTATGTGATCTAACACTTGATGGCAGTTGTCAAAATACAGTGATTTGGCATTTAGAGCGTTTGCTTTAAATACAACCAGAGAAGCATAGGAAGTCAATCCTTCTAATGGCAGAGGGAGTGAACTATTGATGTTTACTTTTATATTTATTGTAAACATAGTGCCAAAAAGCATAACGATGGACTTGGATTTAAGAAGAGCTCACAGTGAAGAAACAGCATATATATGGAGACAAGCAGGAGAGTAGAAAGGAACAGGAAAAGAAATTACTGAGCTCAGTGGGCAGTAGCCACAGCATGTCAGGGCATTAAATGTTTTCTTGAGACTTTTTTTATGAATGTTGCTATGAAGGAGAATGTTTGATATCTGAAAGAGTAATGCAGTGAATTCATGGATATTGACTTGTAGCTCTCCCAAGCATAGGAGCACTCTATCAGATTTCTTCCATCTGAAAAAGCACAGTGGAGATACTTTTGTTTTCAAGGAAACTATCCAAACAAGTGCTTTCCTGTTTAAAACGTCTGACTGTCAAAACAGTTTTCCTTTGGTGTTGTTGAAGGGCAGAGGTCCAGAGAGTTGGTTGCTCACAGTTGTTGGTGATGTACCAGTGAAGACTGTGCTTCACATCTCACTGTCATAAACACCTGCCTACTAATCTCATACCCCAGGATCAGTTGTTTAGAAAAACCTCAGCCATAGACGCTGTCGTTAGTGTTCACACTTGCTGTGCTAATGTGATGAGCATCACAAGGAGAGCAAAGTGGCTTGACAGCTTACCACACCTACACTTTTCACTGGTAGGGATGGAAATTGTGCTGAAGTCAAATCAGAATTCCCAGTGAATAGTCAAAGATTTGAGATACATAGAAATAATTGGTGAACTGAAGTTACAAAGAATTAGGGAAAGTCTTCTCATAAACACACTTATTCAGAACTTATTTCACAATCAGTTTCAGTGAGGGTCTTTTTCTTTTTCTTTTTTTTTTTTTTGTGTGCTAAGCAAATGCACAGATATAATCACAATTGGAATATTGATACAAAACCAGTTTCACCTGCTTCCTAAAATTACCTGTAAGTATTTGTGCTGGTGTTTCTGTAAGAGAACCAATCACAGTTTTTCTCAGTGTAAATTCCATAAAGTGCATTAGAGTAGATAATTAGTGTTAATTGTTACAGAGATTAATGGTAATAATTTGTACTGTTACACGCAACTAAAGTCAGTCATAAACAGACTACTACTTTGACATACACGCATATCTTAAGGAATGAATCTAGATGATACAGATCCATTTGAAATTGTTGGTCAATAACATTTTTTAAAATAATCAAGCCAGAATCCTGAATTTTCTGACTTGGATTCCTGAAATATGTAACTAGCCTGAATATTAGAGCTCGGTTTGTGAATTACAAGTATTTGGCTGTCACTGTGATGGTTTAAGGAACAAGCTATAGGCAGTAATACTGTCTTTTATTAGCTGAAACCTTGTCCTCTCTAATCCTTGTTAGCAACCCTGTTAAGGATTATCCTCTGATGTAGGAGGTCAGTACCCTTACAAAGACCAAAATGTGCGCCCATAGTCTGATCAGCTAAATTGGGTCTCCAAGCAAACCTGTATAGCCTGGGGGTGAGAGCACAGTGTAGAAAATGTGCTGTCACACCCCAGCATGCCCCAAGCCAGCAGAGATGGGTAGGAGCCGTGGGGAACACAGACATCTCCAGGCACTAAAGCACCTGGCTCCTGCAGGGGCTGCCTTGGTCCAGAGAGGGCCAGGCATCCTGAGGCACCCCTGCTACCGCAGGGTGCCTGGGCAGGCAGGCAAGCCCTGCCTTGCTATCCAGAGGGTCCCAAAAGTGTCGTTGTGGATGGATGTGTGTTTGGGGTGCGCAGCTGGGAGATGCCCTGTGCTCAGTGCATTTGCTTCTCTCCCAGGGTCTGTGCCATCATTGGATAAAAACAGAAGTGACCCAGAGAGCAGGGAACCACAGTGCACCAGAACAGTGTCCCAGCTGCAGGGTTGGAGTTAGGCTCCCCATCTCTTTACTGAACCTGTAGTTCATGTGTTGCTGCCTGCCTGGACTTCAGCAGGCAGGACAGGGCAGACTCGTGTCCAGCATATTTTACAGCCTGGTGGCTGGGGGCATGCACTCAGGTTGGGGGGAGGGCGGGCTTGCCACCCATACCTCCCCCAATCTAAGGTACCTTCACCGTGTATGTGTGAACTCAAAATAGTTTCCAGGCACAGATAAGCATTCAGAAGCCCTGAATTAAACAGGCTATTTGGAAATATCTTTATAATGCCTATCATTTCCCCTTCCTTTATGTTATTTTCAATTAGTGTGTGCATGCATTGAATCACTTAGGGTGATATTCTGGCTACCTGAGGTAAAGGAACAGGAACTGGCAGGTGTTTTAGGCTGCCTGAGTTGCCCTTTGTGGAGAGATTTATATGCCTTTCTTTCAGAGGCATCCTGGTCTCCACACTACCTGCATAAAATGGTTGGGTATATTGTCTGTACTGTTACTAGCAGAGCAGGCATCTACTTTTGCAAGGCTGTATAATCTGAGAATCGTGGAATTTTCCTTGAATCAGTCTTTTTTGATTAGTCATGAGGCATAATTTTGATTCATACTTTTCCAGCAGAACTGTTAATTGTGACATGACACAAGGCATCTGGAACACCAGTGACACACTTTTGCACCATCTTGACCACCTTTGCCACTGTTACAGAAGTAAGGGGCTGAAAAGAAGTATTTTTGTATGCCTCTTCTCTAAAAAAATGGCATTAGGTCTACCTACGCTATCATTTAGACTTGGAGTTTAGTGAAAATCAGCTGAGCAGCAGATGAAAACCAAGTTCTTCGTTTTTCTCTGGACAGCATCACTCAGAGGTCCTTAATGTGGCCATCATTAGAAAATTAACAGCTCAGCAATGGCCATTCTTTCCCAATATGAACCAGCATGTGAGCTGGCACACAAGCTACACTCCTAGAAAAGGCTGTACAAGTTACTGCTCTGAACTGCAAAATGTTTTTTATCAGAACACTGGTTTTCTAAAGGGCATATTCTGGCTGAAAATATAATGGGAAGGAATTTAATTCTTTCTGTATTGAATTAAAAATAACCTGCAGCATTGGAAGCAGGGTTTCGTTTATTAATCTTGGATTTGACAACCTCCCCTATTGACAGAGCAATACAGAGCTGCTAACTGGAGAAAACAAGGAAAATTCATACTTCACTACAATTCCTAAGACATGACATGATAAAAAATAAAATAAAATAAAATTTAAAAATCACTCACAGACTACCAAAAAAATAGATTAACAGAACAAAAAAGAAAATCATGCACATATTGCATGTTTATACTTAACACAAAAATTAAAAAAAAAAAAAAGTTATTAAAATACACTGTTTATTTCATCAGAGAACCATTATTTTGTAAGGCCTAACACATGCCTGAAAAAGTAGATCTTAATGTTACACTTTTAATGGAGAACATTGCCAAGTAACGAATATAAATATGTTGTGGCGTTTCTAGAACTCACATACATGTGTGTTATTGGACTTTGGGAATTAGAATACTTCCTAGTATGAGATGTTCCTGCCAGCTGTAGAAAAAAATGTGTATCACTCAAGCCTTGCATACAAAAAAATTACTTATCAATATTAAATTATTCCTAAATAACCATACTAAATATTCTGATGTGGTACTGATAAGTACTGTCAATATGGAAGTCACTACAAGTAAGTGCAATATATGCATCTCCTACAAATCTGAAAACGGATTTTTCCTTCCTCAAGTCCTCCCTTTGCCATTTGTATATTGGTGTTTCCTGACAGACTATCTGCTGTTCATCACATGCATAATATCAGCCACACTTTACACACTCAGATTAGCAGTACCCTGCCATTCTGTAGCTTACTTGGCATTTTCTTTTCTGCAGAAGCCTTCCCCACCCTGCTCATTTGCAGTCCATAAATTTATTTCCTTAAATGAAATGATCAGTTCTTAAAAATGCTTCATGTGTTAAAAATTAACACATGCAGTAACTAGAGAGCTTAGAGATGCTTTTCCTTCTTAGTAAAACCGTACCTGCTCTGTTTACACCCATTTAAAATCTGGGTTGTCCCAAAGGAGTCTAAAATACCACAGCCACATGGCAGAACTGCAGAAGTACTACCCCTAGGATCTCCAAAATATCCTCTGCAATCTTTTTCCTATGTGGGAGCCTGGGTCTGAATAATATGGTGTAAAGAAGAGGATGCAAAACAGGGTGCCAAATCTCACAAAGTGGTAACCAGAGAATAGTTAGCATCACAATTTTTTTTGCTGTCCAACTCTTCTTTCTCACTGTGTTAGGCTGCTTCCTGGCCATATATTCTGTCATCTGGAAGGGGGTATAAAATTTCAGGAGCGTACTGAACCCCTTACACATCAACGATTAAGTACCCACTCAAAGCAGAAATGTACTCACTCTGCTAAGACTTTCCCCAGATATACTTTGGCTGTAATTGCCCTACGTTAAATCTCAAAGCGTAACAGTTTCAGAACTGGCATTCCTGAAGAAATAACATTAGAATGAAATTAAAGGGTTATTTTCAGTGTGCTGCAGAGGGATTAGCTGCACAGTTTTCTTTAACAATAACAGTATTTTTAAAGCTAAACCCAACTGCACAGCACCAGAAAATATAGCCTCAGGGCCTAACTTAAATTAAATAAAGCAAGAAAAGTTTAAATTAAATCTGTCATTTACCTTGCTGTTGTTGTATATATAATGCAGATTGTCACAGGTGGTATCAAATTGAGTTTCTTAAATCCATTATGTTAGTACAGCCATTATATTTCTTCCAGGTACATAAATCTAATCAGACCTTTTGTGCCACCATATAGTCAGACAATTCACCTGTTTCCGGCTATATATTGCTTTTGAGTCAGACCAAAAGATTCACCCTGTTATAGTAAAGCACTATGATATAAATCCGGAGATTGCATATGTCACACTGTTACTTACTTTCTGTTTATCGTACTTTATATATTTTATCAAATTAAGTATGAGCAATTCTATTACAATGAATGAATGCAATTCATGTTATGCATTTAGGGTGAAATTCATTCCTGTGAAAATGCTCTCATGAGGCCCCAGGTACTGCTTAAACAACATTTAAATCCATGGATTGCTCAGTGTTCTCTGAATACACTCACCCATGGGACTCCACAGTGCCCATGGGTGGG
Organism: Falco biarmicus; assembly: GCF_023638135.1. Taxonomy (NCBI): domain Eukaryota; kingdom Metazoa; phylum Chordata; class Aves; order Falconiformes; family Falconidae; genus Falco; species Falco biarmicus. Next base: position 77,900,379 of record NC_079289.1, on the reverse strand, counting down.
ACTATACAAAGTTAGCTTGGAAGAGCTACATTTACTGGTAGGAAATCAATCTTTTTAAGGGAGGCTGAAGTGGAACACAGAGTCTTATTCAGGCCACAAATAAATTTCACTTGCCGTGAACAGTGTGATGATTTCATTTGAGGAAGCATTTTGAAAATTAGCTACAGTGAAAGCACAGCAGAAGGTTTCCGACATCAGCTTGGCTGATACAGAAATTTTAAAGAAATGCCAGAAATAATTAGTTATCATTAAGATTTAATCATGTGCAAAATGTTGATTTAAGTGCTACCAATTGTTGCTTGAAGAACATTTGAGAATGAAATTATAACTTAATGCATCCTTTGTGCTGGCTCTTTTGGGAAACACCGCTTTTCTTTGCATGTTACTGTTCTAAATTTTCATCAAAGAGCCTCTGTACTAGCTGGGTTGAGTGCATCTGACACACATAAAGACTTTCCAGAGTCCAGAGTGACCTTAAGTTTTGGTTTTTTTTCTTTTCCCCTTGATGTGAAGTCTATTAAATGGTAGCTATCTTGTGCTATACAAACGAGCAAATTTGAATGGGTAGTACCATTAAGGTACCTTGTGCAATCTAACTATGTGCCAGCTGATGTGCCCAGCCACTAAAGAGGGTGCTTTCATCCATATGGAGCTCTTATTGACACCATGACAGAACCATCCTGCTCCCAGGATCCAGGCTTATGTGCTTTAAGCTAGATCAGGCACCTCTGCATTGTGCTTCAGTCTCTGGCATGATACTGGTGGATCTAGTTAGAGCATTTGCACCCCTTGTGTGTGTGTGATGTGGAGAAACAGGATTGATCTGACATCATTTGTTTTTCAAGGGCATGGCTTTTTCCATCCCTGGAGCACAACTCCATGGCTGAGGCTCAGTGCCATCCCTCCACATCTGGTGGTGTACCACCAGCATGCAGCCTTGGTATTCTTGGTAAGCCTCAGCTCAGACTAAACAACAAGCGTGGTCCAAAACCCACTGCAGTCAATGGGCTCTCCTCTGTCTCCAAAGGGCTTGAGTCAGCCACTATGTCAGTCCACAGCAAAGCTGGGAGCTCTCTCTTAAGAGGATGACTTTCCTAACGCACTCATTGGAGCTGCCTATATAAAGTAACATTAATCTTGTGTAAAAAGACGTGGTGTTAGTTATTTCAGACTGATAATCTTTTTTCCCACTGACTGGGTGGTTGGTGGAGTGACTGCCTACCAAACTGAAAAAAACGCAGATTCAGGATCTTCTCCATGTAGGGCTTTATGTGTCACTACTTCAAGAAGTTCCTCTTTGAGCTGAAAATCTACCAGCTTAATATTTGTGTGTGTGTATGTCTCTGTGCGCGCACACACATGGTTTGGTTCTCTTCTTGAGGCAAACGTTGCCAAGGAGAAAAACAAACTCGGCTCACCACCACTACAGCTACTTTATTGCAGCTTTTCAGGGGGTGCTGGCCTGGCAGGTGCTGGTTAAGAAGCTTTCCAGTCTGGGTTGATCAGTTCATTCATAATTGGCATGGTTACATTTTGGATCGACCACTGATGTTTAAATTGTGTGCTTAGCTTCAGGAGTTTAAGAAGGAGATGAGGATAGTCAAAATTTCCAAAGTGCTAAGCAACCAACATCTCTCATCTGGGTAGTGAAATAGAAAATTAGTCTTCAAATAATGACATAGGACCTCACAAGAGTTATGATCACTGTCATTATTTATGACTATTGCTATCATTACTGCTTTATTTCCAGTGCAGTAATTACTGTGTCTAGAGCGCTTAGAGCTGGTGGTTGTTCCCCCAGTCTTGCATGGCACAGGCACTGTGACTAGGCAGGTTTTCTGTGACCCAGTGTGTCTGGAGATGAGTGTTCTCCTCTTGCCCTTCATTAGTAGGTGTTTTATTTTGATCAGGGTAGTATCAGTATGGGTATTCGGTATTTAAAGTTTGAGAATAGCATTTTAAGACGAAGCAAGAGGTAAGTAAGAAAAAGAAAAGTGGCTAATCATTGGCTTTGCCATTTCGCACCCCTCAGCCTCACAGCCCGATAATGCTAATCGTGAAAATCAGCAGACATTCCACAGACATGGGGGATTATGGTTTCCATACAAGATGTCACTTCTGTTTATGCCTGGCATGCTCTACTTTGCTAACTTTCAGTATGATCCCTGCCCACAAAAGAAGGCATATGTGGTTTGGGAAGGGCCCTGTCTCCCAGTATTTCATATTTTATGAAACCACAAATACAACAGTCTTACAAGCTCTTGAAATGAAATACAATTTGAGAAATGTAATCCATTACCATTATAATAGAATTTCTATAAAAATAATAAAAGAAAAACAAGAGAAAATAGGTCCTGAAAGTTATAGGCCAACTGGGAAGTCATTGTGGCTTTGGCCCAGCTATCACCATGTCAGACTTCAGCCTTCTCCCAGGCAGCAATCTAATTGTAAATTATGTATATACAGAACATCATTTCTTAGCTTTGGCTTTTAGTGACCCCCTTCCCTTCTTTCCCTTTCTTCACTCCAACCTGACACATAAGAAATATTGAAGTGTTTGCACTAATGGAGAAATGACAACGTGCAGTCAAACTTAAACCAGCTGTTTCCCCACACTGTGAACACAAAGAGCCAGGCTGGTAATATTTATAGCTTGACTGGCCTCTAGTGAGCCAGACGCTGACTGCCTTAATTTGCCATGATGGCCTTAAGGCTTGAAGCAGCTGTGGACTACAAGATAGATGGGGAAAGTTAAGCAAAAGAAAAAAAAATTAAAAAAAATATTGTTTCAATTAGCAAAAGTTATTGTTTGATTGAAAATGAACGGCTGCTGTGTATACAACTCAATAAACAGCATCTTTTGTTTTGCTTACAGAAAGCCAACAATGTTGCCTGTGTTGGCATGTGGTGTTTGCTTTCTCCTTTCGCTAGAGGAAGGAACAGGAGGCACCTCTACATGCCACACTGTGATATCCCTGAGTGACCCCAGCACCAGCCCCGTGCAACCTGGAGCACCTACCAAGCCTGGGGCACCCCACACAGTGATGTCTGCGACTGGTTTGGATGCTGCAGGGGTGTGTTAGCATGGGGCTGCCCCAGTCCCAGTCCCTCTGCAGCCCTGGTCTGTTGGGGCTGCTGAAGACCAGGTTTTTTGCCCATGTGTAGCCCTGCATGGAACTGTGCACTTCCATGACTGTGTGGCCCAGTGAGGGCTTTAGTGTTCCTTTTTTTTTTTTTTTTTTCCTCTTTTGTCTTCTTGGGACTGCTTTTGACACTTACCTTCTAGCAAAGATAAACAGGCTGTCACTGTAGCTTCAGCATCAGCTCAAGCCAGCTTTAGTGCAGGTCCTGAGGGGCTTCCCTTCCTTCCACAGAACTCGGCAGCTGGCTCCCACCCTGGTCATCCCCTTACCTGTGGGCAAGCATTTCCTTCACACAGCCACCCCACGTGGGTGGGGAAGTGATTCAGGTTATAGCTAAGCACTGAGTTACTTACACATCCACCCATTTACTTACTTTTTTGCATACTTGCTGGGGAAGCGGCTCCCCAGCCCAGTTTGCTAAGCAGTTGCACAAGTGCCTGTGTGAGCACCCCAGGGACATTCTGACCTATGTGCATTTTTTGGCATTTTAATGCCTCTGCTATACTAGAGTCGTCTGCAGGGAATTTTATGCTGCATTCACAAGAAGCCTTAGAAGGAGAAAAAAACCCCTCTGTTTTCCTTGCAGCATGTTAAGTGTAGTGGTGGTCATGCAGTAGATTTAAGGGAAGGTGCCTGTGCAGGAGCAGAGGGCTTGGTGTCCTTCCAGGCTTAGCCTGGTATATGTGCGGAAGCTGGGCAGCAGCACCCAGCTGCAGTGCTGAGCAATGAGTGTGCATGGTGGAAGCTGAGCTCTGTCAAAGAAAGTGTTGGGGCCTCCGATACCGTCACTGAAAGTGCTTTTCAGAGTCCCACTGAGCACCCATGGGGATCACCACTGTGCCAGGGAAGCAGCCCCTGGGGCCCTGCAAAGCTGCTGATGCAGCCACAGTCCAGTGGCTGGGGAGCATGGGCTCCTCACCGGGGAGGGTCAGGCTGTTCCCAGTGATTGCTGCCAGAGGGGAACCCAAAGGGGGATCCGCAAGGCCCATCTTTGTGTGTCATTGCTGTAGCAGGTCTCAGCAGATGTGATTCCCATTGATTCATGAAGAGCAAGAGGGTGTAGAGAGGGGCAGGAAAAAGAGTTTAGGGCTGTAGTCTAAAAGTAAGTCAGGTGTGCTTTAAGAAACAGCAGTGTACCTCAAAGTAAGAAATCTAAAAGTTGTTTTGTTTTTCTCTTAATGGGCCACTTTTTCAGTGACAAACCATTTTGAAGGGGGAAGCGCTGACGAAATTCACTACAACTTGAATAGTTGCAGTGAATGAAAACGAGCCTGAGCATGCTTTGCAATGTACTAGGTATGAGCTGACCTTTACATGATGTTATTTTGATTAAATATAAATTTATATATATTGGCCCAAATTAACTGAGGGAGCTGGCTTTGTGGAGCTCTCCCTCTTGTACACAAGACAGGGTGGGAACATTGCAGCCCTGCTGGGGCTGTTTTCTTCTTTCTTAGATCAGTGGTGTTACAAACTGGGAGAGGAATCTGTATCCTATAGGGCAGTGTTATGGTTTGTTCACTACAATGTCACAGAAAAAAGTTCAGTGTGTCCTCTGACTGGACCAGCCATGGGCTGGGTGGGGACCACGCATATAAAATTCTCCAAAGATGTCCTTCCACCACTGTACACTCCTGAGACCCCTTTTCTATAAGTAGCCACTGTAAGGAAGTTACCCAAGCTGTGGTTATTAAATAAACTTATAAAGATACATAGTGATTTGGAGAATAATTTTTTCTCATTTATTTACCTCTGAAATTCAGAAACATTTGAGGGCTTTATATGATGGGAATGCCACAGAGATCATGTAAAATTTTGCTGATTCCTGATCGGTGTTTCTCTGACACCTTGCATTTTAACACAACACAGGTGTTTTATGTCACATGGAGAAAATAGTAGCATAGTAAAGAGGAAAAAATGTGTTTCATACACTTATTTATGAACTTACATCTGCTTTCATCACAGTCAATGTTTGGCAAGACTCCAATCAGCTTCAGTAGGAGTGGGTGCTAAATTTAACTGTCAAATCAGCTTGATTCTAAATAGCCCTGAATAAAAGCAAGGCTTCCAGGTCCAAGACCCATGGAGGAATATTTTCTTCGACAGACATTTATCAGCAATCAGAGCTGAATCAGCTCAGGAATGGACAAAGTGCTCTTGGGTAGCATGACTGTAGTTTTTCCACATTTTTTTTTTTTTTTTTGTAAATTCCAGGTGTAACACAGTATATTTACAAAGGGTAAAAATAACATGCAGCTGTGAAGAAAAATATCTCTGGTTTCATTTCAGACCTGGAGCTGAGGATGAATCACTGCAAAGCTGCACCCTTTGCATTGGGCACACTTTTCTGAAAGCTGCTTTTCCACTGCCCCTGTTCCCCTGGTGGTTCAGAAATAAAGCAGACTCACAGAAAGTCCTAAAAAAAGCCTTTGCAGACAATCACTCTCTTGTTTTTCTGGGCACTAAAAATACCCTTTTCTAGTGTCTGCTTGCATTTTCAGTTTTGCTTTCTATACTGTAGAAGTCCGTTCCAGCCATTTGAATTAAGCCTTGGTTCAGTGGTATGCATAAGCACATGCTCAGTTTGAAGTACCTGAGTAGTCTGTTAACTCCCATGGAGCTGCTTAAATGCTTGAAGTTAAGCATGGTCTTTTAGAAGATTTGCTGAACTGGTGATTTTCTTGTCCACCCAGTAAACTAATGGGACAAAACCCTTGACCATCTGCTTCTGCATTTTAATGAAAAGTTATGACTTATTTATGATCTTCTTCCCCACCCCCGTCTGTTTGTATTCAGATCAGAAAACCAGCTCAGAAGCCCTGTCAGGTTGCCAAAAGCTGTGTGCTACTGCTGGATCTCTCACATCATTTACTGTTCAGTGTTTACAAGAGTGTTTTTAATGCACAATTGCCCATAGAAGTGGTGTAGGCTAATACTGATATGATATTTCATGTCAGCAGCAAGACTTTGATGTGCATATATCCTAAGTTCCTTTTCACAGAAAAACAAAACAAAGTAACTGTGCCACTTAAGCCAAAGGATGCTGCTAGCTTTCTGTTACCCAAAGACATCCCTAAAAAGTCAGTGAATGCACCAAATGGTTCTTCCTTTTGCCTTTGTAACATAGCTGACCTTGGGAATCAGGGTGGGCATCTGCACAGGTATAAAGGCAGGAGTTGGGGGATGTTTCCAAATATACATGATTTAGTATGCAGGCTCACTTGTGCATATATGCCATTTGTATTTGTTAAAGGTAAACAGAAAAAGCCAACATTTTAGTCACAAGCAATCATTACCAAAGCTCTTTTTCAACTTGTTTACGTCTGAAAGGAAATGTTACTTTGTTTTACTGTTTAGACAGAAATAAGCTGCATCCCAGAATTATATTCAGAGATATGTAGTGGGATAGAAAAGTTAAACTGGAGAGAATAATGCCCAGGTACTCTGGTTCTGAGAGGAAAGGCTAAATTCACCACCACTCAATGACAGGCAAGACCATGTGCTGACTGTATCTTCCCTTGTGGTTATTTTTCAGTCCTGTGGATGACAAAGCAGTTGTAAGACCTTTACATAAGGCAGATTTCATATGTAATATGTTATGCAGCACCCAGAATATCTTATACCTGAAAAAGGTATGTGAAGCCAACATTTCCCAGACAGCATTCAAGGCCATGTTCCTTCTCCTAAAGAAGATGACAGTACCCATTGAATGGTTTCTGTGACACATCTTATTTTTAAACTGAAAGCCATCGACAGTTATTTTTTTAAAAAATGTATACATTAACACAACATAGTAAAATTAGCAGTAACATGGCACAGAAAAAAATGGATATACATAAAATGTACTTTCAGTATTTAAGATGCATACTAATTCTTTTCAGCTTTGCAAGTATTAGTTATTTTTTGAAACAGATGTGAGAATTTTAATGGCATTACTTCCTGACCTATGGCAGTGCTGAGCAGTCAACTCAGCCAAGTCACTTGGGCACTAGATAAAATATCTGCCACATCCTTTTGACTTATGTTGAGCAGACAGTCCAAACTGTATATTATTTTTCCTCTCCTGTCCTCAAACAATAGCAAAACTCCTCTGGGAAGGAACCTGTATTTTGACCACTGGTGGGCTTACAGTGACATTACTGCCCAACGCTTGCAGCAAGAGCTGGGATTTCTAAGCTGGGGAGAGCAAGAGGCTCTGGGTAAAACACATTTTGTGGGGCAGGGGACAGATCCTGAAACATGCTTCCAGAGTCTGGGTCTTGGAGGGTCTCTTGGTTCTTTAGTCTACAAAGTAGTTGGTTTGCAAGAAACCAAAATGGAACATTGCAACTTGACTTGCTGCCTGTTCAGTAAGACCATAGTACAGTTTCAGGAGTTAAATGGCAGGACTAAAAGAAAGCTTGTTAGTAATGTAGTATCACTAAAGAAACCAAAACCCAGCTAACACCCTCCTTCCCTTGCCAAACAGCCCCTTTACATTTAAAGGTATTCCCCGTGGCTCTGTGCTTTGTTTTGATTTTTGTAACAATTATTCTCTCTCTGATGAAACACGTTGTAGACATTAAATTAAGGGACAAATATGTCTGTGTCTGCCAGAAAGAAAACTGTGATGCAATTAAAATGCCATTAGGGAACCCCCTGTGGGATGTTAAACCTAAAGACTCTATTCAGAAAGCAAAGCCAAAATTAAAGAGGTGTCTGGTTGCAGATCCTCTGCAGATTTCCATTTCTTGACTACAGTTCCATGGAGACTGTGTTAGTCAGGAGCTGAAAGGTTTTTCCAGTCATGCGTGTGGTATTTTGAATCATGGCTTTGGCAAATGTTCCTTTTCTGTAAGCCATACATAGAAGTGTGTCTACATTGCAAGTTATAAAGTGCAACAGAGCGTGGCCCAGATGAAACAGTGACAGCAGTGGAGATGGGAAGCTGTCCAAGGCTTGGACAGCTTGTCCAGGATTGTCCAGGATGAGGCTTGTCCAAGGCTTGGACAATGGCAACTAAAAGTAGTTCTCCCTCAGAAGAATTGTGTTAATTGCATCTCTGTGTTTGCTGAGTTGTCTGTGAGATGTTTGGAGAGAGAAGTGCAGCTACTTGCAGCCATCAGGCTCAACAAGCCCATGAACAAGCCCTCCATTCTAGCCCAGTCTCTGGAAATAAATTGTTAGTGTTTATATGTTTGGAGACATATAGAAGCCTGATCCTTTGAAAATAAAAATACATCTATAGTCCATCGAGGCTGGTCATTTTTCCTGAGGCAACTGAATGAATCAACAGAGTCATTGGGTGGTAGGTTCTGAGTTTTCCAATGACAGCCCAGTGCTGGTGCTCAAGTTTCCTTTTTTCCGTTTCATTCAGCATGATTCTTTGCTGAGGATATTAGTAGGGGCTGGAATAATAATAGAAACACACCTCTGTTCTCTGTCTAGGAATTCTCCTGATGACTGCAGCGTGGCAAAAGGAGGGAAAATGGTTAGCAGCTCAGACAATGTTGGGATGAACTATGGAAACTACATGGAAGAGAAGCATGTTCCACCCCCAAATATGACTACCAATGAACGAAGAGTCATTGTGCCAGCAGGTTAGACTCTTTACACAAAAATTTCAAGGAAAAAAAATGCATTTCCCCTAAGTCTACTAACATTATTTAAGAAGATTTGGAGAAAAATGGCAATGTGATACAGATGATCAGGAAGAAAAGAACAGTAATTTCCCAGGGTTATTGAGAAAATGAGCTGAGAAATATCATAGTGAAGCCACCTCCTCAACCTGTTCTTCCTATTTCAGCAGCAGAATTGGCTGATTACAGGCACTCAGATCTTATCTGACTTTTCTAGCTCCTGTTGTAGTATTTCATCCTAAAGTGAACAAAATGAAGAGCCACTTCCATTTCCTAACACCATGGACTAGCTGGGTGCAGAGCATGTGGGAAAGAGAAAAGATCACTGTATCACATCATATCCCTTCAAATATCAAGTGCAGCCTGGCCCTCAGCATGCTAAAAACACTATAGCTTCTGTGAAATCAGTGCATGAAAAGCATTTATCTAGGTTATCCCCTGGGTTTGGGTGGTGTGAAACTTTTTAATAAGTAAATTAACAACTCCACTGCAACATAAGAGCACAATTGAGAAATTCTTGGTTAGATTTGTCAAGCTTGGTTGTGGGATTCAGCAGTTAATTGAACAAGAAGGCGTTCACTCCTGTGTGTCTTGTCCTTCAAACAAACCTGGACCATTTGTTGCCTCAGTTTGCAAAATAATTGGCATGCCTATTTCTGAAGTCAAAGCGTTAGACCATTATGACATATGTGGCTGTTCATAAACTACTGAATATACACAGCCTGGACACAACACCTGAAACCTGCAAACAGAAGAAGAAGTTTTGCTGCTAGTTCCTCTCAAAGAGATGTGCCTATTTGACATATTCCTTCTACTGCTATGTTGCTTAATATTCTTACAGTTTTTCAGTTGCTAAGATATGCAAGAGTACTAACTGTGGCCAATTTTGCAAGCTGTGATTATTTCAGTTATTTGTCAAGATATGTGTGGACAAATACGTTGCAGTATCCTCTGCAATGGTATTGACAGTTCTATTCTGAGGAGGATGAAGTGTTTCTGATTAAGTGTCCTGCCAACTAGAAGCTGACCACACTAAAATTCATGACATTTGAATGTTCTTCTGAAACATTTGTCTTCTTAGTGTTTGGCACTGGCACATTTTTTAGCTCAGCAAGTTCTTTTTTTTCAGTGTATCAGATCACTTTTTCCTCAATGTATTCCTGGAGGTGTGTTTTGAGGTGGATTTGAGTGACATTCAAGGAACGTGATGGTCACAGTCACAGCCTTGCTATTTTGAGGTCCCTAGAAGAAAGGTATGGGTAAAAATCAGTTGGTTTTGTTTGACTGCGACATAGGCAGTGTGCAGCTCATGTGGCAATGTTTAAGAATTAAAAAAGCACAAAATTTACAGTTCCAACTATGGTAACTTTCTAGTTATCATAAATAAGAAGCATTTAAAAATTATAGACGTAATCAAAATGTTTTAGTAAACTTCCTGGTGTTTGGTTGTTTACTTCAAACCAAACTGAATATAGTTGGAATTCTCTTCTGTAGGTGTGGGCAATCTCATTCAGACCCTAGGTGTACCACAAGACTTGAATCCCTCTAGTTTGCTACATATTTGATACCACATGGAGGGGTTCTTTTGTGGGTTTTGGTGCACTTCAGAGAACAGAAAAGCCCTCTGAATCTCCAGAATATTAAATATTCTGACTTGCAAGGGCTTAAAATGCCAAGAGAAGCATCAGAAAGGGGGAGGCACTAATGGGTGATGGCTTGGGACTGAGCAACAGCGTGACAGACTCTGAATAGTTGCTAGAATGGAAAGAGGTCCTCACCTCTTTCAGAGCAGCCTGAACAGCCATCAAAAGGAAAGGAATGACACTGAAGTTAAGCCACAGAAAAGCTATTTAGGCTGTCATTCAAGTCCCAGCCCTTCTATAGACTTTCATGTGATGGGCTACAGCCATTTTTCCTCTGTGCACTCCATTCTCAGCCTTCAGGATATCACAGAATCACGGAGCCATTTAGGTTGGAAGGCACAAACTCTGGAGGAGTTTGGCTCCCCTTGTCTTTAACCTTCTGTCTGCAAAAAGTATAAATTCTTCATGGCAGGAGCTGTTTTCCATTGTGGGGATGAGCACTGCAAGTCCTTAGGGACCTTCATGTTGATAGGTGCTTACTATAACTCAAGAACAGGGAAAAGCAGAATGAAAAAGAAATAAGGAGGAGTTTAGAGGAAAAAAAAAAAGTTAACATCAAGGATTCATTCAAAAGCACAAGTTGTTTGGCCTTATGTTTTGCTAAAAATCTGGACTAGTTCTTGTTTTTTTCCCCCGATGGTTTTGCCAATACTTCAGGTAGTAAGTAAAAACCCATGCAGGTATAGCAATGTGTACCAGGACAACAAAGCAGTCTAGGAAAGGAAGTGCAGAATATTTTAGTATGACCCACTCTAGTTTATGAAATAATTAGCTGAATCTGTGAGTGCTTACTTCCACTTGAGTGGAAATTTCACTTGCAGAAAGATACAAATTCAACAGAGAGCTTCAAAATTTGTTCATATACAAGTAGCAGTGCTGTTAGTGGGCTTTCTTAAGTACTCTTCTGCATGGGGACAAAAGCCTATGTTAATCTGTGGATAACAGTGCATAAAAATAACAAGGCAAAAGAACTAAATGGGAGAAAGACCTCAACAGCAGCGGGTTTGTTGTTAATAATCAGAGCTCACAGCTCTTCCCAAATAGTTTTTCACAGTTACTCTCTTTTGCGCTCAACAGGCCAAAGTAATTCCTCATGTGTCTCCAGCAGTCAGTAAACAGGGGATTAAGGTCTCTCCAGTTTGACTGTGGTCTACATTTATTTTGTACTGGTCCAGCACTCTTCCCTCTCTGTCTAATTTTATGCTTTGTGATACCACCAGATCCTACGTTATGGAGCACAGACCATGTACGCCAGTGGCTGGAATGGGCGGTGAAGGAGTACGGTCTCCCGGATGTAGACATCTTATTGTTCCAGAACATCGATGGGAAAGAGCTGTGTAAAATGACCAAAGATGACTTCCAGAGACTCACCCCAAGCTATAATGCAGATATCCTCCTGTCACACCTACACTACCTCAGAGAGAGTAAGCTGGTTTTCTGTTACTATGGTAGTGGCTACAATCAATCTGTGGTTCATATCAGTCTTAGATTTAACGGTGTGGATACACTCAGCTGGGTTTTCAGATGTCTGTTGCAAATGTTGCTGTTCTTAAGAACATAGCAGGGAGCCTGGTCCAAAGCCTTTTGAGTTTGATGGAAAGATTCCCATTAATTTCAGCAGGCTTTCACTCATGTTCATTGAAGAAAAGAGTTAGGGAATGTTTCCATGTGTCCATCTCGGAGAAAAATCGAATTGAAACCCAGCATATTCATCAGCATACTCTAGGAAGAAAATTATTTGGAATTCAGTGCTAATGTTTTTTCTGGTCACATACTCATTTCTTTTCATTTTAACAATGAGAACGCTAAATGAGAGTGCAAACATTGATTCATAAAGTGAATTCCAGGCATGATTCTAAGGACTGACAGCAGTTTGCTTTACTCTGAATAGGGTCAGGTAGATTTCACTGAATTGAATAAAAGTTCTGTAAATTCATGGGAAAAACAAACAGTCCCTGAAGTCCAAAAGCAAATTACTTGTAGTGCATGGCTAACATTTCAAAGGGAAAGAAGGGACTAGTGAATTCCTGGCTTGAGGGCTTTCATCTAAGCTTGAGGAAATTTTGCAGGTTTGCCTCAGTTTAAAGAAGTTAAAGTGAACATGGTTTTTAAAGAAAAACCAAGCATTGCAACACCAGTGCGGTGCAGTCTTCTCCACACGCACACTGTCAATAATCAGTCAGAAATATGATGCATTCATAATGTCAAATAAATGAATGCCCTAGTTTAAGCTGTAGCGCATACACCTCCCTCCAAGCTGCAGACTGAAACTGACTGTCAGTAAACTCACATTCAGACAATCCTGTCAGGGGAAAATATGGTTTAAAAAGATAATTCACTTTTTTTTTTCATTTTGGTGTTGCTTTTTGTTTTGTTTTGTAGCTCCTCTTCCACATTTGACTTCAGATGATGTTGATAAGGCCTTACAAAACTCTCCACGGTTAATGCATGCTAGAAACACAGGTAATGCTGGCACTGCTCCCATTGCTATAGGTCATCTTCTAAAAGCACAGGATTCCTTTTTATGGGTTGCTTGCTAAAAATGGAAATGGTAAATCAGGAGGGAGACAAGCGTATCGTCTCCTTGCTCTGTGTGTGAGTGTTATGCACAGACACACAGAAAAAAAGGTGAGATCATGCAGGGACAGATGATTCAAATATGGTGTCCTTACTGGTAATTTCTTTTGTTCCACAAGAGAATGGGGTCCCTGACACATGATAAACTGTAGGCTTGAGGCCTTTGTCTTGAAGGACTTTTTTTCTCATTCTGTCTCATTGTACTGTCAGATCTACTCTGTGGATCCCTAGAAGGCTGGTGGAGCTCAGAAGTGCTTCAGCACTTGCCTAGGTGCTGTGGGCTCTGGTGAATGGGAACTGTCTCCCCTTTTGTGCAGTATATATCATATAATTCAATAAAATTGCTATTTAGGCAGTTAGCTCATCTCATTTGTCAGCTATATGGGACTTGTGCTGGAAACTTCACTAAGTTTGATGTTGTAATCTCCACTAAGTCTGATCTGAATGTAAAATGGTTTTTGTTAATATTCACCCTTCTGTTAATTTGGCCTAGAAGAGTATTTAGTGTAGGTAGCAGAATAATATAATACATGCCTCAAAAACATCTGTATTTCAGTATATGACTTAAAGTATTTATGAAAATAATTCAGAATACATTTTATCTTGCTCAGTTATGCAACAGAGGATGGCATGGGTTTCTGCATACAGTATGGTATACATACTGATTAAAGATGTTTAGAATATTGCATGATCATGCCTGAGGGTATTAGTTGCCTACAGTGACCAGAAATAACAACTCTTTATGATAAATGAAAAAGATAATACAAAGGATAATGCAAAAGAAAAGAAAATAAACCAATGCCTTTTTCATATTTCATTTAGTGTTTCACTGTGGTAAATAGCAGTGAGTTTCCTAGAAAAATTAACTAGATTAGAAGATCTCTCCCCAAGATTAGACATCTGCCACTTGACATGAAGTCCTATGGTGGGCTGTAGGCCTGCTGCAAACCCTACCAAAAGCAACAATAATTTTTCCATTGACTTTGACAGGGTTTGGAATAAGTCTTAAGCCCTGTCTAAAAATAGATGGACTTGACGGTCTTTTCCATCTCTGGCTTTCCAGATTCTAATTTGCCAAGCAGTTTTCACATACAATTAACCAAGTGCTGTTCAGCAGTTCTATGTGTTATCTTTTTCTGTATTTGTGCACTGACAATGATATTTTGAAATTCATTTCACAAAAAAGAGATTGCTTTTCTGCCATTGGGAGTGTGAATAATATCATGCTGTTCATCAGCATAAGGAAAATCAGTTATTCTGTTGGCATAAGAACTTTGGAGTGGGATTTTGAAAGGACCTCAAAAGAATTAGAAACAGGTTCTTCTTGAAGTCAACAGTAATTGCACAAATCCTTATGACCCTTTCCTGTTCCTAGAGGTGGCCATGAGTAGTTTGTTGATGTAGTTAGAACAATTTCAATGCCTGAGATAAGTGAGATACCATTTTCTATATCAAGCTCATTATTTTTAATTTTTTCACTCTGTGAAGAGAATGAGATTTCTGAGGGTCTGACTCAAAGCCAACCAAAGTCTGTGAGAAGATTCCCACAGACGCCAACAGGCTTTGGCCCAGACCTACTTTGGAAAAGATGAACCTGTTTGGGAAGTGCATGCGCTAATGAAGAGAAGGCAAAGAAGTTTTATTTCAGAAGATATGGAACTACCTGCCTGGGTGGAGGTGATTGTGTTGAAGGTAGAAGGGATTCCCTAAACTTGACTGTCTCCTCCCTTAATACAGATTTTGCACAGACTTCTATCCAGTAATTTTAATGGAGTTACACAGGTGCAAAGGCTGTCAGAATTAACTTTTATATAGAACTGTCCTAAGATAGAAATTAGTTATTCATAGTCTTCGTTCAGACACACTAAAAGAGGGAAAATTTCATTGGATTTAGGGACTGTGAAAATGAATCTTTAGGTGTTATGTTGTCTTCTTTCTCTTTAGGAGGTGCCACTTTTATTTTTCCAAATACATCAGTTTATCCAGAAGCAACACAAAGAATTACAACCAGGCCAGGTATGAGCAATGACCACTTTTTGTATACTGTGATCTTGTTCATTTCATCTCTTGAAGTATGTCATTCTTTTTCTCCTTCAACTGTCTTTTCATAAATACTAGGGTATATTTTGAATACACACACATATTTTATACACATACTTTACATATATGTGTGTATATATCACTGTGTAAAGTGAGATGGTTAAATAGAACGTTTAATAAGTCTTTCTCCCACATATCTCTCTTTGAAGCAGTGCTATCTACTGATTAAAGCACAAGAGAATCAGAAGACCTGAGCTTTACTGACTTGTTCATTTTCATTGTCCCAGAGCAGTCACTTTTCAGTGTCCTTCAAGTCTCTGTAAAATGAAGCAAGAATACCCTTTTTTATAATGTTATTTGAAGTATGTTGCAAAAAAGTACATATCTCCTGCTGTCTACCTTTTATTTATGTTTGGGGCTAACAAACACCACAATATCTGATGGTGAGTTTAAGAGACTAAGTAAAATCAAAACATGAGGAAGTTTTTATTGCTGAAAAGTTTGAAGCCTATGGAAGTATCTTGGGTGTGCTGGTTTGTGAAAGGCTAAAGAGAATAAATAAAGATGAGGACATTGTTATGAAGCTAAATATATTCTTTCTATCAGTCTTCATTACTAAAGATGCTGGAAAAATGCCTAATCTGGACATTCGCTTTTCCAGTAGTAAGTGCAAAGTACTGTGAGACAGTGAGTTGCAGCAAAATACTAACTTTAAAGGAAGTCCGTTACCGAGCCAGAGGCGTACATCCAAGTGTTCTGAAAGAGCATACATAGGAATTAACTGAGCTCTTGTGAAAAGATACACTTTCTCATTAAAAACAGAGGAGGCTTTGGGTAGGAAATATTTCATCTTATATCAATGCTCTAGTGTATAATCCAGGACAGTACATACAAGTTACTAATTTATCTACACTTGTATACAAGTGTACATGCATGTCTGTAGATTTGTTAATTGGTAATTAAAAAAAACAGATAGAGAAACAGCTACCGTGCCATTATGTGTTCAAATCCACCTTGCTCAGTTTCTAGGAAAACAAACTCTTCTTCTAGATTTATTAATCTGTAATAGTGAATACAAGGAAGCCACTTATCCGATGCATATATTTGGCATTCGGCTTTCATAAGGCCTTTACCAAAGTGCCCCACAACTATTAAAAATAAAAGTTAAATTAGCATATCATAAGAAACAGATCAATAACTGGCTAATTAACCTGTTATCAAGGCTAAATAATGGACGTGTTATGTCATAGGCACGTTGGTATTCTCTGCCATGATCTGTAGTTAATAATAATTGGAAAAAGGACACAATAAAATTTTGTATAAGACTCAGAGATGGCACATGATTTTGCTATTACTTAAAACCAGAGATTCCTCTAAAGGATCCCTGTTCAGGTGCCCAGAAGCCTTATTTGAGAGAAATGGGCTTGCAGTAAGTTAACAGCTGAAAATACAAGTTAACAAATGCTGTGTAAGATACAAGTTATTTGCATATCTTATGGATTTCAAATTACCCCTTTTTACTTGTGGAAGAATAAGTTAACAGACATCTTTCTTAATGGCACAACGAAAACCACAGCTCTAGTTGTTGGCCAAGGTGAAAAAAAGTAAACAATTGAAGAAATACAGTGGAGGATCATATGGGAAATCTGACCGTGCCATTAAATAAGTAAGCAGTGTGGCCTTGTACAGAAAGCTGTGTGAGTCAACCCTTATCAAAAAGGCTATTTGCAGAATAAGAAAGTGCTTAGAGCAAGCCGTAGGAATATGGAACATCTTTTGAACACGTTGAAAGATGCAAAAGTTTGAAATTGTTCAACTCAGGGTCTGGGCATGAGGAAAAATGATATAATTATCAAAATGAAGTGCTGCAGAGCACCTACTTAGTCTCAGTATAAGAAGAAATGATATTCCAAAAAAAGTTAGACATTTTCATGAAACATTAAAGCAGACTGTGGCCCACATGGTCACAGGTTATAGTAGCAACCAGGACTTTTAAATGGCAATGGAGGAATGTGGGCATGAATATGGATGAGAAGAGAAAGCATAGCTATAGAAACAATGACCGACTATGCAATGTATAACTGGATGCCCAAAACTCGAACTAGTTTCCAATGGAAATGAACGTGTAATGTAAGACCAGAGGGACCTGGGTGTCCTGCAGAAAATAACAGTGCCAATTGAGAGGATTTCAGGCAAAGACTTAAATGAGTCTGCTGTGAAAGAGTACTGTTTTATGGGTATGTTTCCACTATACATGAACAAAAGATGGATTGTTTTTATCCCAAGAGACATTCTATGATTTCAACATTTGTTTCATCCTGACTTCTGACAGAAAAATAAAATACTAGCTTTCTCTGAAGTGAGAGGTTCTAAACCACATATCAGACATGTCAAACTCCTTCATTTCAGCGTTTTTATCTACATCACCTTTACAGTGATACTTACGAAACAAAATACTTTGTCAACATCTTCCTGCATTTACACAATTACTTGTTGGAGTTGTAGTTTGGATGTAGGGTGTCTATTCTTCTGTGTAAACCAGTGTATCCTAACTAAGCATTTCCTACAACTAACTATCTTGTGATTTTGAAAGTATTATTTTATCTTTTATAATTCAAAGTTGACAAACATCTTTAAAGTCAGAATTTTCACTCAGAAAAAAAAATACTTTTGTACAGAAATTCAGGTTTCGTGCAAGAAACTATTTTGTTGGCTTATTCCATGACTTTTCTTTTAGTTAAATGTCACACTTCAACTAGACTTCAAAGAAGCTGTACCATAACAGAGCACCCTTCATATCAGAGCAATAGCTGACCCTGGGGAGAATCAGTTGATGACATGAAAAAGGTCAAAAATGGGTGAGGGGTGGGTTGATAATGTTAAATGGGAGTTAGCCAAATCCTGGGGTGCAATTCTGGAGACAGTAATTAAGCATTGCCATTGTTAAGGCACTACAATAGAGAATAGGAAATGAGCAAGCTTGTAATAAACAGCAATGACAAAGGCATATTTCTTTGGTCACCTTTACAACAGAACATGAGGTTTCAGCAAGCCGAAAGTAGTACAATGAAGCTATCAGGAGCTCAGGAAGACCTAATATAGGTTTGTCTACATGTCTCATCAAACAGGAGCATTCCCATCAAAGATCTGACTACGATAAGGACATGTTGTACTAATATTACTTGAATAAGAACAGATCTGCTTATCTAGGACAGCAACATGTTTATCGAGGCACAATACTGAACTAAGAATGAAGTTGGAAATTTGCAGTATTTCAAGAAAATCTGGTAACTGGATTTTTCTTCTAATGAAGAGGGCATAGTCAGAAAACCATCTTACAACGTGTTAAATGTCAAAACAGTTTTCTCACAGTAATAAATTTGTATCAAATATATTTCAAGGCTTCAAGTGCCACTGAGTACAAGCACACAGCATCACACAGCCCTCTCAGTGTACAAGTGTCTAATATTTTGGAGACTCACAAATAGAAGGAGAGGAGAGGAGAGGAGAGGAGAAGAGAGGAGAGGAGAGGAGAGGAGAGGAGAGAGGAGAGGGGAGGAGAGGAGAGGAGAGGAGAGGAGAGGAGAGGAGAGGAGAGGAGACGAGACGAGACGAGACGAGACGAGACGAGACGAGAGGAGAGGAGAGGAGACGAGAGGAGATGAGAGGAGACGAGAGGAGACGAGACGAGAGGAGACGAGACGAGAGGAAACGAGAGGAGACGAGAGGAGAGGAGACGAGAGGAGACGAGAGGAGTGGAGAGGAGAGGAGAGGATTGGAGAGGAGAGGAGAGGAGAGGAGAGGAGAGGAGAGGAGAGGAGAGGAGAGGAGAGGAGAGGAGAGGAGAGGAGAGGAGAGGAGAGGAGAGGAGAGGAGAGAGATTGTGGGTAGAGTTGCACAGCCTAATCACAAACACATACCTTCTGTGTATTCTTTCTCCCCTCTTTGTCTGTAGTCTTTCTGGGTAGGCAGTAGAAGAACTGAGGGGGAAAACTAGGTTCCTTATGTCGCCAGTATCTCCCTGGCAAGGCTGGCATGGAGGTAGAAAACTGGCCAGGTAAGGCAGGTCTGGAGAAGATACATGCAAGCAGCCCACAGCTAAGCCATGTCCCCCTCTGTACGGACAGAACTCGGAACCCCCTGGAAGCATGACCAGAGTCCTTCTGTATTTTTTTGCCAGATGATAAAGTCCTCAGGCCATGAGGAATCTCTTAACTACAAGAGTTAATAGCAATGTTGTTCTCAATCTGGTCAGGACATTTGTATGTTACAGTGACGCACCTGCACACCAGCATTCTGCTCAGAGATGAGAACTTGTACTTTCCTCCAAGTTTCTGAAGGACAAGGCTGTGGAATAGTTCTCAAGAAATCAGGGGTAAAAGATCACTAGTTATTCAAATGCAATACAAACATAAATTGCATATCTCAGCAAAAGCAAAGTTTTTGATGTATAAGATCCCTGGGAGATGACAGCACTGGCAGTGCCAGTCTTCTTAAGCCAATAGACTAAATAAATTAAAGGCAATTTTGTTGTGAATTTCACATGATTACACTTTATTTCCATTAGATACTTCTGCTCATAGGGCTTGGAAATGGGCAGAGATACATCTGTTCTGCACAGAGCCAGTCTGTGACTGTTTCTTTACTTACTAACTCGTTTCACTTCCAAACGTCATTTCTAAAATAAAGCACCAGCAGTTACAAATCAAATCATCCATACTAACTTGGTTCTGCCAGGTGGGTACTGCTACCTTCCTGATATCCTAGGCAGCCTACATAAGTCTCTGATTTTGGCAGCAATTTTAGCTAATGTGTTAAAGTCAGCCATAGAAAAGTGCTGACAACTGCAAAAAAATTCAAAGGGTAAACCAGACATTTGAATTTACTAATGTACTTTATGAAGAAAGCTTTTATGTTTTAGTACTTTTTTTGTATGCTAAAGCATATAAATGAAATAGAAGTATGAGTAAGTGAAAGAAAAGGCAAATGAAAATTTAGATACGTAAAGTTGAGAAGCTTGTCCTAAGAAGCAGAAAGAAATATTTAAATGGGGGAAGCAGGAAAAAAGCTATCTACATTTTGGAGCAAATATGATGTATATACATATATATGCTTAATATTTAAATACGTTCACTGTTTTCACATCTTATGTTTCTAAAGATCTGTAAGGATAGTGCGATGTGAAAGGGAAAGTGAAGGAAAAGGAATTATTAATAATTTGAAATTACTAGTAGAAGGGAAACAAATAAGACTGGCAAAGCACGGCAATCAGTTATTCCAAAAAGTTGGATTCTGAATAATGAGAGTGAGATCGGAGGGTGCCTCTGAGGAAGGGAGCGCTTGCAAGCACCAGGAATAATACCATGGGGAGGGCATAATTAACTGTGATGGCAATGAGAGCGAGTTCATACATAAACATACAGTAGTGGTATAGAAGAAGCTCCAAAAGACAAACCCAAGACTTTGTTGTCTCACATATCTCTACCTATGACCAGGTGGCAGAAAAGGGAACTCTCAAACGCAGCCAATAAAATTTGATTAATCTCAAAGGATGACAGCAACAGACTAGCAAAGAATGGCACATTAAGTTAAGTCTTACCTCCTTAAAAGAAAATACTCTTACATGCTGTAATTGGGAGGGAATGGTACATAGTTTATGCTTAATCTGAGCTCTGACCTCTTGGGGTACTTTTCTTGCAAGACTAGGATAAGTTGTCCATGATGTGCAGTGTGTGTCATTCCTTGGTGTCCTGGGATGAAGAAGGGGACCAAAGGGAATACTCTGAGCCTTTGGAAATTATGGACTTTATGAGTGTTTGTACCAGCTATTTCAGTGCAGTTCAGGTATCTAATTAGAATAAACAGCTCTAAAGAGGAATGCAGAGGGCAAGGTGGTACTGTCACTTTTGGAGACAATAAAGACAATAAAGGTTTTAACAAGGAGTATCCTTCCTATTTCAGTAATTTTTCCAATCCAGAGAGTCCCCTAGAAATGTGCCCTTGTGGACGTAAACACTTTATGCCACATCTGCATGAATCAGTGTATTTTTCCTTCACAGATTTGCCATATGAGCAAGCCAGGAGATCAGCGTGGACGAGTCACACCCACCCCAGTCCTCAATCAAAAGGTAAAAGCACCTGCATATGTCTAGCCTGCGGGCCTAATGCACATCTGATGCAACCTGGATAGACTCTGAAGCGAACCGGTAAGAGCTACCTCAGCATTCAGCTCTGAAGGATTTTTACCTGTGCCTTGGCTGAAAAGCCTGTTATCTGTGTATAGGCAATACTGGGACAGCCACATCCTTGAACTTAGGCTTCATCAAATCTATGTCCATGTAGTCTTATAAAACTAAACCCTATTGTGACCATCATCAAGTGGTTAGAAGCAAGAGTTTCAGGCCTGTGATCTATCACAGGTTTGGTGACCAACTTTCAAACTTGAAAAATAACTACCTGGGTGTTTGCATTTTCAGCTACTCAGCCATCATCCTCAACAGTTCCCAAAACAGAAGACCAGCGTCCTCAGTTAGGTGGGTATAGTTTTGTTTGAAATATGCCTGGGTGTGATGGGGTTTGTTGAACATGCTGAGAAGGACAGCTCTCACCTACTAATCAGAAGCAAATTGCAACATCTCATTCAGACCACTAATGAGATCTCCAGCTGGTGACCACTAAGTCTGAGTTGGCTTTACAGCTGGATCTGACATGAAGGCTCCCATGGCCATTGAAAATTGCTTTTAATAATGTTTAATGGCAGTGACGTCCTTGCAGCTGTTAAATAAAGTACCTAGGTAGAGTTTAGGTACCAAGGTGGAAGGTAAGGATGTCAAAAGACCATATACTCCACAGCAGTTGAAATGCTAGCAGTTGGAAAATGTGCACAAGCAAAGAAATGAAAATGTATTACAGCACACAGAAACCTATTTGAATTGGGCTCCTGAAACAGGAAAACTAGAAGGATTCTCAGTCTGTCGGGAAACTGAGGAGAAAGTAGAAGTTTCAGTTTGTAGACTAGTGGTTTTGTGAAACGGGTACATTTTGTGCTTTCAAAGCAGCTGATCCAAGATGTAGGACTGAATCCCTTATTGTGAATTTGACTGTGTTTTGGACAGGTAGCTAGAAACCACTACAGAGATTCTGAGTTAGTTATGGCTTTTGTTAGTAACAAAAGGGTAGAAGTTGGAAATAAAAGAGATTTGGAGGATATCCTTAGCTCAGAAGACTCTAAGCCTTTTTTTTTATCACATGGACTTCAAAAAATTATTCTGGTTTTCGTTATAGCTAAATAAGACTGTGCACATGATTACATCTCATTAACTCATATGCATGCTGCCTGGGAAGTATTGTGCTGCTTTTTGCCCAAATAGCATTTTATCTATTCTGGCCTTCTAACCATGAGAATCTTTGAAGAAATATACTGATGATTTATGTAAGTCCTTAGGACCGTTTAATGGCTCTGTGTGAGCTGCACAGATTATTTAAATGTATAAGGAATGTAACCTGATTATCTTCTTGGCTGTAAAATTGGCAGCCGTTGGAGAGCAGCTGTCCAGAGACGAGGCAACCTAGTGACAGGGTCATTCAGCGAGGGGCTCCGGGCTTTGCTAGCAGCCCATCGCTTTGACTTTTGTACGTCTGTCACAGCCTTCCCTTTTCGCTGTTGTACTTCAATTCAGGCCTAAACAAGTTTTCATTTTTGGAAGGAATCCCTTGAGGAAAACATTGAGATGCTACGGGCGTTGCATGGCTGACACAGGCTCTTCTAAAAACCCTAGATGCAAGGTTAATACAGGGGATCCCTAAGTGGATACTAGCGACAAAGAAGAATTGACCCAGCTACATTGCAGAGGTTCAGCCAAGTACTCTCAGCCCTACTCTGGAGGCTCTTTTGGCCCAGAAAGAGTTAGCAGTGGTGGTGGGGAAACGAATGTGGCCTCACAAGAAGAGAGGCTGGTGTCCTTTGCGAAGTGGGCTCTCACCCCATTACCTGTCTGTGCCTGTGGGACCTGGCTTGCTGCAAGAGCTGATAGCACCAAAGGATGCCCTGTGTGTACGTGTACATTATTTAAGCAGGAATCAGGATACTTCCAAAATTGCAATGTGTCTGAATATATGTTTGTGCACATTAATACGGTACAAAAGGCAAATGTGTATCGTTGCAATTGTTCACTTGCACAACAAGTTTAAAGGGAAAACATGCAAATATTGCAATACAGAGAAAGGAGTCACTTTCCCCAGTGTTGGACATGCAGTCCCATCAGGCAGTATACACTACACTTTACAAAGTTAAACCATAGGTCCTAAAATATTTGACATTATTGTTACATGATTTTAAATCTTTCTATTCACAATTTTATAGATCCATATCAGATTCTTGGACCAACCAGCAGCCGACTTGCAAATCCAGGTGAGAAGGGATTTTGCTGATTTAGAAGGATTTCTCTTCACTGCTAGTGTCCCCACTTCAGCTTTAAGGCCAGACCTGGAAGGTGATGTGACCAATTTTAACACTCTTCAGTATGACTCAGTGGGAGCTGATGATACCCAATGTGTTGCAGGATTAAGTTTCCAAATTACACAAGGGTGGGACGGAGGCCACAGATTAAGACACATAAACTCATATATCTTAGTGTAGGTGCCTATATGTGAGCTAGGTGTCATATTTCCCATTATATTCATTGGAGATGTAGTTAATATAGCTCTCCACAGAGAGCTATTCAAATCATCCTGGAGTAGATGGTTACGTTCAGCCAGTCAAATACCTCATTAGAGGTATCTGAACTCCTTGTATCAATAGGAGTTCACTCAGTTCCTTAAATGTCAGGGTTTTGTTAAATGCTGTAAGATACCCCATATGGCCATTGGGTACCCCTCCAGAAGGGCATGAGTCAGATTGATCTGTGTCATGTGTCCCAGATTCTGTTAACCCACAATACAATGCCATACTGACCTTGCCAAATACAAAATTTTGGGATAAATAAACCAAACCAGCAAAAATATATAGGGAAAAAACAGGAAGGCAGAATCTATTTGCAAAGAATAACTGGGTTAAACATTTCAAACGTTCTCCTGCTTTAAGAAGGGAGCAGTGGGGTGCATTGTGGACAGGGGCTTGTAGCATATTTTAGCTAAAGACAAGGAACCTTCTCGGTGAGTTAATAACACTGATTGTGAACTGTGCAGATTTCACTGTTACTGGTCTGAGTCTGCAGAACACGCTGTGGCCATACACCACCATAACCAACATCATAATCTGCCACGGTGGATTGACACTGTGCATGCCACTTCCTATTTCCCTTGGCTTACAGCCACAGGGCAGTGTTCCTTGTTCCACATTTCAGGTCTCCTCAACCCCCAGTAACAATGTTTCTTCTTACAAGGATTGTATGGATTTTCAAGGCATGAAATTGCCAAAACACAGATCCATTTCCTTTCATTTTATCCAAAGTGACATCAGGCACCGTTCTAGATTAGCTTACTTTCTAAACAGTTTTGCATCACATAGGAAAGCAATTAAATAAGTATTAAGAACAGGATTTTCCAAACGGCCTAAGGCAAGTGGGTTTCCAGGTGATACTGATCTTAACTGGAAGTGGAGGCCTACCTCCCTTTAATATGATCGTAAACCCTAGCTTTTACAATTTTGTCAAGTGTCCTTTTAGTAGACTTTGTTACTGTGGAAGGCACTAAATCTGGATTGGGCCTTTTTTTTTTTTATATTTGGATATGGAATTCCTACACACCATCATTCCTGTGCTTTAACATGTTTTGTGTGTTTATAAATTGGTGGAATTACTTTCTCATTAAAAGGAAATTGACAGCAACCATTTATTTTCATAGGACTATATTTTACATTTGGAAGGCAAGTGTTTATGTTAGAACATATGTTGGATTGCTTATTCAAAAATTTGTGTTTTGTCCAGTGCTGAACTGTTTATTGATTTTCAAGGGCTAATCCTCTTGTTATGTTTTGTGTATTAAAACTTGCATGCCTTGCTCATACCATGGATTCTTTTGTTTGTTTGTTTACTTAATGCATGTTAATGGAACAGAAGAAATTCATTAAGGACAGTTCAGATAAATATCATTTAAAGGAATATGGGTTTCAGTTGCACTGAAGTATAAACTGCTAATGGATTTCAGATGCTACTCTAGCTTGATATTATAATTTGCTACTATAAGCTTTCTAAAGAAAAGCTTGTTTATTATACCCACATATCTGGTTTGGAGAAAAAAAAAAAAAGAAACCCAACTGATTCCTGGTCAGAGACATACTTAGAAGTTAGCACATACAAGCTGGTTGGCAAATTCTGCTGACATTGTGCTTGTGAAACAGATTGCCTTGCAAGCTGCTTCAGTTGTATTTTGCATCATTTCAGCACCGCTTTTTTAAGAAATGCTAAGTTTTTAACATGAATATCAGTGGCAAGGCCCTCTGAAATCTACTCTCAATTACCTAAAATGGTCAAATTTTGTTCCTATAACTCTGGGCAACACCCTTCTGCAGTTGACAGCAGACAATAATTTTTTTTAAATATGAAATTGGCAGAGGAGCGAGAAAGAAACAACAACATTTTAAGTCTTAACTTCAATAATCATTTAAACTCATTGACACAGAAAGATGACAAAAATGTATTTTATGGACCTTTTCACTGTTCTTGCAAATGTTTTGCCCTATGGTTGTATGCAGTGCAACAGCAAGCTAATAAGTTTCCGTTCTGCATTTCCCCGAATGCTGCAAATGGATGATATGGTTTGGCACGAGCCCAGCTTTCTCTAAACTTCTTCATTTTGCGTAGGTTTATTCCATAGCAGAGAACATTTAGTTGCAACATAATGCTCTGAGAACAAGCAAAATGTTACGCAAGTGAAAGCTGTTTGTCCTGAACTTTAGAGATTAGTTTCCTAAATGAGCGCTGTATTATTTCCTCATCAATTGTCTACACTGAATGACATTAGGTAGCTATTAAAACTCCATGTAATGGCATTCTGCCACTCAGATGAGGGAAAACATGACACATTACCATTATCTCTGCTCTTTAGGATTTCGTGAGACAGGGCTGGGAGAAAGGGGACTAGTTAAGAGTAAGAAATAGGAACTGAAATTGCAACATTTCCTAATAGGGTCCTATGTGAGAGCCTGGAAGAATTGATGTCTTAACATTATTAGTCACTAGTCCTGACATTTCTATTTTGTTTCCCCCCCACAGGGAGTGGGCAGATACAGCTATGGCAGTTCCTGCTGGAGCTCCTGTCAGACAGCTCCAATTCCAACTGCATCACCTGGGAGGGCACCAATGGGGAATTCAAGATGACTGACCCTGACGAAGTGGCTCGGCGCTGGGGGGAGCGGAAAAGCAAGCCTAACATGAACTATGACAAACTTAGCCGTGCGCTTCGCTACTACTATGATAAAAATATTATGACTAAGGTTCATGGTAAGCGCTACGCCTACAAATTTGATTTCCATGGAATCGCTCAGGCTCTTCAGCCTCACCCCCCAGAGTCATCCATGTACAAATACCCATCAGACCTCCCCTACATGAGCTCCTATCATGCACACCCTCAGAAGATGAACTTTGTAGCTCCCCACCCCCCTGCTTTGCCTGTAACATCGTCCAGCTTTTTCGCTGCCCCTAATCCATACTGGAATTCACCAACTGGAGGTATCTACCCCAATACCAGGCTGCCAGCTGCTCATATGCCTTCTCATCTTGGCACCTACTACTAAGTGGGGAAAAAAAGAAACACCAGAAAAAGCAAAGAAAGACTTCTCGCTGGGATACAGTCCCTGATGAATTGCAATGAACTCTATTGGAGTACACAAATTAAAAGTGCCTAAAGAGACAAGTGAAGGTTTGGCTGGGGAAAAAAAAAAAAAAACACATGAAAAAATAGATGTCAAAAAGACTTTTTGTAGTAGGGATTTAAAGGAGATATTCAAGAAGTATTAAGATACTAAAATGTAATGTATATGGGCATCGACTCTGTGGACTAAACAACAATAGACTATTGTAGGTAAAAGCATGAAATGATAAGGAAAACCTATGAAAGCTAGCGGTCTTAAAAAGTTGATAAGCTTATGTGTAAAGTTTGATACCTTGCTAGTGCAAAACTGGGTCTATACTACAGCAATATAAGAAAAGTCTATAGTGACCTAACATATGATATAGGAATCATTACAAAAGAGAAGGGAAAAAGGAAAAAAAGGAAAATAAACCTACCTGTATTTAAAAAATAGAAACATATCAACAAAAAAGGCTGGTTTAGTGTGGAAGCTGATTTGGAATATGACAGCATTGTTTTGGTTAAAATCAAATGCATTCCATTCATCAGAGTGTTATCAGCTACTCAAACTGTGAAGACAACCCAAACTTTAAGATTCCTTGACAGTATTACAGGAACCCTGAGCCAAACATTGGAAATGAGAATGTGCTGAAGGGCAAGTGTATGATTGTGTATCAGAGGCCTGCACCTGACAGAGGAAGCAGAAAGGAGAAAGGGGAGGACAAAGGTGGTGAGAATGGGAGAAGAGAAACTTCTTTACCAGTAGAGACTGAAAAGACTGAAAACTTAGTAGCGTTGGGACTACGAAGAAACACTCGTTTGGACTTGTGAAACATATTGCTCAGTATCACACCATTCCCAGTATTACAGGAGGGACAGACTTGATTTTATAGTAATAAAAAGAAGTGGAAAAAGGGAAAAGCAGAAGAATTCAGAAATCAGAATATGCATCTCTTTTTAAAAAAAAAAAGTGAAACTGGAATTGTGTTTGATATTTAAAAAGTTACCAGTTAGAACCTCATCATTATTAAGGGAGTTTGTTTTCTATTGGTTAAAGCAAGAGACAACCCCTGACTGCCAAAATCAGAAATCATCTAAGTATTTTTGTTAGGCGGGCGCCAGTTTTTCTTTATCGAGTCGCGAACGCTGTGCGTTTGTCAGAATGAAGTATACAAGTCAATGTTATTTTTTCCTTTTTATATAATTATTATATAACTTATGCATTTATACACTACGAGTTGATCTCGGCCAACCAAAGACACAAAAAAGGGACAATCAAAAATATTGTGGCCTTGAATTTTAACTCTGTATGCTTAATGTTTACATTATGAACATATTAGTACTTAGAATGCAGAATGTATGTAATAAAATAAGCTTGGCCTAGCATGGCAATTCAGATTGACACTGTAGTTTGCATTTGCATTTGCATTTTTAGTGCCTGAGACGTCTATCAGATCTCCTACTCACAATGTTACAATACAATAGGCATTTTGATTTAATATTCTGTTTTTTGAAATCTGGCAATAATGAAAATGTTGGACCAAATAGCAATGCTTACACTAAATTCAAAGTGGACAGGTGCTGTGTATCTTCTTTTCCAGACAGTTCTGCTAAAATACTTGCAGCCCATCTTTAACAGTGCCTTGCTATTGCTGTCCTGAGCTTCTTTTGCCCAGAGATTGCAACCATGCCCAGTTCTTTAAGAACTTCACGGCCAATGAAGTCTGAAGGAGGCCTCTAAGGAAGAATACTGACACCCAGAAATTATCTTTTGTTGCCATCAGATTACGCAGCATAATCTCAGCCTGAGATGTATTTTCATACTGAATCATATGATGAATTACTATGCCCCCTTGCTATTAATACATACTGTATCATTATTAGTAAATAAAGTGAATAATGAATAACTTCCATTATTCCTCACTTTAGAATGGAGTGTATGGTAGCTTGTTAATTTGTCATTGTAGTCCATCCTGGCAGTTTACAAAGGACAGGATGTTTTCTCTCTCTTCTAGATTTAGAGGCTTCCCACACTGTACCCTAGGCCCCAAAACTACATCTGGTGCCTAATGGCATGACTCCATTTTTTTTGCAACACCAGCTGAAGAACTGGTCTGGAAAATTAGCACTGATACTTATGAGTGGTTCTCCACAGCAGGCAGTGTTTACTGCAGAGACCCCAGACAGCTCAGACCTCCAACTGTATCCCTCTTTTTTGCTGTTCTTTTGTCTCTTTTTTCAGACAAAATGGGTGTGGTTTCAGGTTTTATAGCAAATGTTCTGCATATCTGTTTTGAGGAGCATTAATCGGTGCTGTGCAATGGGAGCCTACTTGCTGGACTCCCATGTTATGGGTGTCTTGGTGGTAGTTTATAAGCACATGATTGTATTACTAATGTTTGAGACCTGAGCAGTGGCATCATAAGCCTTGTGATCATTTGGGAAATAAGCACTGTAAGTCTAGATCTCTTAAAAAATAAAAACTCTTGGAAAGGTTAGAAAAACTTAACTCTTGGAAAAGGTTAGTCACTCACTATTTTAGAAAGTTATGGCAGGCACACCTACATTCTGACTATAACAATAATAGTTTGCCTTTCAGTGGAAATACACCTACAGACACTTGCTATCTATTTCATGTGTACTTCCAACTCAAAAAAGCGTAAGTACTTTGTTGAACGAGCTTTTAATTAAACACTTTAAAATCCAGATAAAACAACCATCTTTGTTTAGATTGGCAAGGACATGCCTGGAGGCCTCCAAAGCATTGCCAGTGTTCTGCCTGCAGATTTCCAGATTGTGTTGCCTGGCTGCTATCATGTGCAATGGGAACAACATCCCGACATTAAAATAAAGGGTCCAAATCCTACGACAAGGATGGAGTCACAGCAGATGGCTTGATGGAGATCATTCATGATGAAGAGCAAAATCCTATAGTAGGCCATGGATAGGTCACTGGCGAACCAATACAGGACACCCATCTTTGAGCTACACCTTTTCCCAGGACCAATTCACAGCTTCCCAGGAGCACTGGAAAATCTGGATTTTGCAACCCTGAGGGTGAAGAGAAGATTGAAGGATGGAGAAACCCTATTGCTGATGCATTGGGATGGGTGGCTCTGCTACTTGCAGGGCCTTCCTACCCCCAAGGGTAGAAGCCACCCCGCAGGGTCTTAGTGCTGGAGGGCAAGGACCAGCCCAGTGACCCAGATCACTGGCAGAGGCAAAACAGGCTCTGCTGCTCACTGCCTGCCACTCAGTCTGGGCCTGCTACTGGGAGCCAGGAAGACCAGAGTAAGGCCAGAGTTTTAGGGGCTGGTTCCCAGTTCAGACCATGACAAGGCATGGGCCCAGCACAGCCAAAATGCTCAAGGAAGCTGAGCAACTCAGCATCCATACCATAAGAGACATTCACGTGAGGCTCAGCCAGACCCCAAAACCTCAGCTGAACTTGCTGTCTGTTTGCCATTTAAGCATTTGGATGCATGGACAACATGGCCCTGATGAGTCCACATTTGTACAAGTTGGTCATGTTGATAACTTCATCACTTTGTTTAAATTAGGACTTCTTTTAATGTCAAGTCTCATAGCATATGACAGCACTCTGAGGACTGCTCTGAAAGTAGAAACTTTATTTTCCCCTGAAATTTAGAGATATACATATGTGCTTATCTTTCACCAAGAAATATATGTCTGAGAAGCTACACTGTAAAATGGGTAGTGATGGTGAGAAAAGTTTTAGAAGTAAAACTAGGAAGCTCAAATTTCACTATTCTCAATCAAGATATTTCCCCGATATTAAAATGGTTTTAGTGAGTATATAAAAGATACCTTTGAAGGATGTATTTTGCAGCATTTATATTGTGAGTCTTAAGGGAAGATCAACAGAGGTTAGGACAGCACAACACCAACTGTACTGAACTCATTCACTCCCCACACTTCCCACACTCAGAAGAGTCCATGGTGTGTTCCTCAAATGCCACATCAACTACACGCAGAAACACAGGAATCATCAGTGATTTAGTCTTTCTTCTGCAAACTTCCCTTGCTCAGACTGTTTCCTACTCCAGCTAAGATCTAATTTTAAAATAAATTTTAATTATAGATACATTAAAAAAGGTACACGCACCCCCACACTCTATATTATATGCTTAATGATTCCATGATCTTTTTGTGTGCATTCTTCTCAAGTTTTGGTAACATCAGGGGAATGGCCCTGAAAATAGCCTCTGCCTGCCTAAACTGTTGTTAAGTCAGAACGGCATCTCATCCATCCAAAGGATTCAGTTAACTCATGCCTGAATTTTAGCTGCCTCCTAAAGCAATCCTGATGGAGCACAAGTGCTTTGTTTCTTACCTGGTCAGTGCAGGAAGCCTTTGGATATCTTCACAGCAGATCCTGCATGCCTTTAGGACCTTGTCTTAAGGAGATTAGGTGCTACCATGAAGGCTCACAATGGACTGTGACTAGTCCTTAACTTGGCTGGGACCTTACTGACCATCAGCAAGACAAGCCTTTTAATGAGTGACAGGTAACCCAGTTACATGGCAGCAATGCCAAGTGGAAAAACCCCAGAGCTCCCTTGTGCTTTCTTGGTAAAGATACTCCATCTTCCCCCCCCCCCCCCTCACTGTCACATCCCTTGCTGTGTTGGGGTGTTCGGAGAGCCCTTCCTTAGCAGAGCTCAGCTAAGAGCTCACAGCCCTTAGGGTTCAGAGGAGGCCACCCTCCAGCACTTGGCATTACACTGAGGAAGGCAAGGGCTAAGGAGTCCATGCAGCCTCCCCCTTGGTTAATTAGCACTATGGCTTTCCCTCCATAATGAGCGCTGCATGTATACACACCTGGTCAAGTCATGAAGCTCTTGGCTATGAACTCCCTCAATGCCTCTCACCTTGTGGTTGTGTCTTGACCTCTGAGCAGACCACATGAGTGGGCCACACCAGGATTTCAGCAAGAGAAAACATGAAAATGAAGACATGTTGTGTAAGACACAACGTTTTCAGGAAGCACACGAGGCTGCTTCTGGCTGTCCTGGCTCCCTACTTGTTTCCAGGCTTCAGCTGCAACCTTCAGAGTGGCTTGGCTCCACCACTGCCCCTTGGGTGATGTGACTGCTCCTTTGAGGCACTGGCAGCTGAGACTACATAAGATGAATGACCCAGTGAAAGCCTTGCTTGAAGAAGGGAGCTACTTGGTGAGCTGGTTCATGAGGACATTAGGCCAACTGCAATGTGGAAAGTGGTTGCAAAATGTAATGGCCATGATTGTTTAAAAAGGCACATATTTTCAAGAAAATAAATAAAACAGCTGGGCTCATTAGGCTAGGAATTGCCCTAAGCTGTAGTTTTAAATTAGTGGAGTGAGGACATCTCAAAGTCAGGCTCCGAAAATTTCTTGGATTGTGTACCAGAATATTGGGCCATATATATTTTATAAAAGAATAAAGGGCAGGATATTTTTCTATGCACAATCTTAGAAAAAGTTGTGAAAAAGCCTACTTGGGAAACCCCATCCACCCCCCTCACTATTATAGAACTGTTTTCCATTGTATACTTACTGATGTTTCCTTAACCACCTTCTCATTTGAAAAGGTCTCAATTCCAGGGTATTTCCACCCATTCCCTTAACACAGAGGCTAATATATCTCATTGTCAAAGGTTTTTTTGTTTTCCTGCTATTTTTGTATTTTGCAGTTTCTTCTGATTACGCTCCCCATGCATCACACTCCAGAGTTCCTAGCCTGCCTCAGTGTTTACAGATTTCCAAATATTTGTGGTTTGTTATCACACTCCCTTTGACTGGATGTTAGCCAAGCTTAGACGTATTCCACTTCACAAACCTATCCCTCTTCTTTGATAACTGTTAATGGACCCTTCTTATTTTTCTTATTTCCCCCCCCCCTCCCCCCCCCCTCCTCAATCTCTGTACCTAGCCAGGACTGATGTCTTGTGCTGCTTAAACCATTTCCATCTATGACTTTCCTGACTGCCACCTCCTTCCTACTGGAGTCTGTACCACTCTCCCCAGTCAAGCAGCTAATATGCTTGTAGCCTCACCTGACTGAAAGGTCTTCCTTGAGCAGCTAAAAGACTCTTCATCCCTTCACCTCTGAATGAAATCTTCTTTGTTTGGAGCAGTTTCTTACTCATGAACTGAAAAAACTTTGTTCCTCAAACCTTTCTACCAACTGACTACTAGGAAGGTTTTTTCCAAACTATGCTTGTGAACTTGCTACACTGATTCCACCAGATTATCTCACACAACTTTCCAGTGTTAACTTTGGCCCTGTTCTGTGTCCTGGCCAGCCTGAAAACTGCTTCAGGCAGAAAATGCACATCCACAAGGCACCCAGTGGTGTGTTGCTGCTTAATACTAGATAATCATGACTGATGTTGCCAAAAAAAGTGCCTATACTTTTGTAGTTTTCATCATGACGAGGATGTCATTCTTCTCCACTGGAAACTTGAAAGCTGCTCTGCAGAAAACGGATACAGGGTTCTTAAAACAGGAGCAAGCACTTGGGCTAAGTTATTGCCGTGGCCTTTTTAGGCTTCAAAGCAGTCCTAAAAGGATATGAAAGACAAGTTTTAATTTTTAGACATGTCTTTCACTCATTTTTTTTCATTCCTTTTTGCAAAATTACCAGTTTGTATCAGTAAACCTGCCATGTAGACCCTTTGGCCACCTAAGACATGAGCGCAGGACTGCCAGGAGTGATATAGGGCTTCAAAGACCACCTTCCCACACCCTCCTGGAGAAGAGATGGAGGGCTTCTGAAGCTCTCCAGTACATCTGCAACAGCACTAACTACTGAGATGGTCAAATTAAAAAAAAAAAAAAGTCTCATTTCCCTTATGGTTTGGGGAGGGGTATGTTCACCTGCATTACGGTAGTTGAAATACAAGGGAGGTGGGAGTGGAAAGAAATTTAAAAAATTAATTTTTTTTATGGTTGAAAAATCACCCCATGCTATCTAGTTCTCAGAAAGACTAGTTTGGTACATCAGTATATTTCAGTTTCCTGGTATGAGAATGGCATTCAGATGACCCAGCCATGAGTCGGATCCTATTGTGCTAGATATAGTAAATACAGATTGTGACTAACAGGTGGTGCTTTGAAGTGTTCATATCTTCAAGTACACAAGACTAATAAATGCTGGAAATGGCTTTTGGAAATTTTCTACCAAGAAATGGAAATTTTCTACCAAGACTAGCTGAAAGTTTTCCACTTCAGCTCTTTCCTCTTTCTTCAAGGAGGGAGGGTCAGATTGTTTTTTTCTTCTAACATGCTCTGAGAATAAATACAGGAAACCTGTAGAAGGTGCTTGGTCATTGCAATGGGCTCATATCCTGATACAGACAGACAGCTCACAGCCTGGCTCCCCAAGGGACTGAAGTGTCTGCTGTTTCTCTGAATAACTGCTGGAACAGCAGGTATGGAAAAGTTGTAAGTGGCTCTGTATGGTTGTAAGCAAGTCGTAAACCTCCCACCATGAGTTTCCAAGGAAAAGACAGAAAATTAGGACTAAAGCAAGTGGCACACAGCCTTTGGAGCAGAGCAGAGCTTGATTCTCAAAACAGGTGTGAAAATAGAAATTATTACCTTGGCTATTCCTGGAAGATTAAAGTGGAGGAGGTGGCAGGAAAGGAGACATACAACCAAGGATGCATGGAAATGACAGAGGTATTATCAGTTTGGCTTGGAAAAGGGAAGGAAAAATTGGAGAAGGAGGCCAAAATCAAGAGGGAAAGAAGAAGAAAAAGTTATGAGTGCTGTCAGGGGGCGTAGCAAAGTGTCGTGACACTGGCCCTCTTATTAGCAATTTATGTAAGGGGATATAAGTGGACCTTTAAGCCATTCTTACAAGGATTATTAGGTGCTAGGTGTTAGATGATGATGGTTTGATGATGGTGACATGAGGTCAGATCTGAGTCATCAGTAAACAGAGAGCCGACCAGTGGATCAAAACATGGGCTGTCAAAATGAAGGGAACAATCAAGGAGGTTGACTTAACCTCCCCTGCCTCTTAGGGAAAGGGGAATTGCATGTGTTTAGGGGATGCCAGGGAGGCTTCAATACCTGGGGAACCCAAAAGGTTATTTTCCTGTATAGTCATGGAACGTGAAAGATGGATCCAAGGGATGTGGGGAAGGAAAAAGCATCTGGATATCAAGAGGTTAAAAGAAAGAGAGGTGAAAGTGGAAAAAAAGAGGACTGTAGACCCTAGGGAATTTAGAAGTTCAAGGGAACCAAAAAAGGCTTAAAAATTAGGTAAGGTCAGGTTTAATTCAAAGTACTGAAAGCAAAGGAGGTGCTGGAAAGCAACTGTGATGTGCAATTCAGTAGGAGGAGGCAGGCTAGCACATCTGGGCTAAAGTAACAGCTGAAGCTGCCTGAGCTGAGGAGACAGTGGAGTTTGTGAATGTTATACTTCATTTCTCTTTCTACACTTACCACTTTAGTATATTTTCAGCTAACATTTCATTACAATTTCCACAAACATTTCATGTCACAACTTCATTACAATGTAGACTGCACACTGAACAGCTGTAAAATAGCTTTGCCAATGCTGGTAATTTGCACTGGGAATGTAGTATCCAGTTCCAATCACTGATGAGTGCTATGCAAAATGAGCTAACCAGCATTTTTCATTTCTTTAACCACTTACCTCAACAATTAAATGTATTGAAATGCTAAATTTATAGTAGATAATAAATCATTCCAGACTGTATAAAAGCATCAGACGATACATCTCTGTTGTTTTGTCATAAGCTGTATAAAATGCTGGCTTAGCACTCTGTAAATGGCTTTGTTCACTCTTGATATTTTAATTGTATACCAAAACCCAGTAAAGTTTCACGCATACCGTGTGTCTCCTGCTATGTGCCAAATCCAATATGCTTTCCTTGGGGTGGTCTTGAAAAGAAAAAGAGCTGGACAACAGTGTAGATTGAAGGTTGTGTTTGAGTCCACCTGTCTATGAAGTCTACAGTCGTGGTCTGACACCTGCATGTTGATGTGGAAATGTGGCCTTCTCTCCCCAAGCAAGCTCTCCCACAGAGATGGAAACACAGGCCTTACGGCTCTTGGACCTCAACAAAAAAGTGCCCATGCATTTTCTAACCCATTCTGTGGGGATTCTGGGGCCTTTTATGGCCTTCAGGATAGTAGCAGCCAAGTGTCTGGGCAGTCACCTATTTCAAGGCTACCACACATCTGTGTGGAGAAGCACCCTCACAGACTGTGAAGGTACTAATAAATTTCCTGAACAGTAACACAGTGTGAGACACTGACGAAGGTCAGTGCTTGTGGCATTATCTGACTGCTAAGTGATCTGGGCAGGGTTGTGATTCATTGTGAACCATATGGAGAACTGACAGGCCTCCAGAGAAGGAGCAGGGCTTCCATACACCTGCTAGGCCTTGCAAAGTTTATGCAATTAGCCTTATAATTAGGCTCCTGGAGGCTCTCAGGCTTAGTCCCCTGCACCTCCTATAGAAAGAGGTGACCTGAACATTTTCTGGGAGTAGGGAGTCGTATGGTTTGCTTGACTGTTGAAGAGTACAGGAGTGCACGCTGGGCTTAGCCTGCAAGTACTTCATGCCTCCACTTTGACCCTCCTTTGTGTCACACAGTGACTGAGTCAGCTCCTGCAGCTCCTGTCGCTTAGCTCAGACTGTGAGATCCAGAAACCACGGTTCCAGTGGCAGCTGGACATTCCAAATGATGAGTCCCTACAGGCAAGGTTGCTCACAGATGTGCGTGTGCAAGGCACCAGGCATTTTTCTCTTTGCAAGAGAAATGAAAGATCTGCTTTAAAAGACTACAGGAACAGGTAAGTGAATTTGAAACCCACGTCTTATTGGCAGCAGCGTGCCCAGGGTGGACTGCTGTTGCAGGGCTCCTCTGGCTGTGCTCTAGCAGAGCAGTGGATGAGATGGGTTGCCAGGCCAGGACCAAACCCACTGCCATGGCTGTGCTGGCAGCCCTGGCATTCAGCATCTCTGGGCTGTGGGCAAAAGTTTCGCAGGCTGCCAGTGCAGCCCGTGCCAAGGGGTGCTGGGGCCGAGGGACACCAAGTCAAAACCTCCTGCTTTCTCATACTGCATGGCCACCACACTCTTCCTGTGGCAGGGTTCATTTTGGGGTATGAACCTGTGGGGCTGGGGCTTTTGCAGGCAGTGATCCGATGAGCAGCTCTGTGTGCCCCCTGCCTGCCCCTGTCCCCCCCTCTCCCCACAGCTGTGGAGGGAGGGCTTGGCACCTCAAGCACAAGACAGGGCTTCCCTCAGACACCAGCAGAAGAGTGTGTGCATGCATGTGTTTGTGTGCACACATGTATGTGCAGTTTCCATGCCCCTAATGCTCCCTGATAAAGTTGCCCCATGATCTCGTCATGCTCACACTGGTATTCTGTAACATTGAGTCATCTGCAGGGCTTTGCCAAGTGGTTTATAACCAGCTTTTTGAGGGCTATGTTTTGTGATACGTGTCATATTCAGTCTCTTTGCCATCTTCCCTCGTCTCTTTCCTCCTGGGCTACAGCTGGGTGGCCAGCAAGAGCTGAAGGCACAGGACATTTTTGGATGACGTCTGTATTTCAAATGTTCCCTGAGGTTTCCGTGTGAGAGTCTGGGCTGTGCCCCTTTCCCCAGATTGGAGTAGTCTGCAGTGCAGAGCCTGGTCTCCCCAGGGCAGCTGGAGGAGAGATGGAGGTGCGTGAGAGTGGGAGGTGAAGGCAGCTTGACTTGGAAAGGTTCTGCAGACCATGCTGTCCCTGCTCTGCTGCCCCAGCCTGACTTTACACTGCTGCTCTACCACCCTACAGGTGGAACCTTGCTGCTCCTTCTGGGAAAAGCCTGCATGTTTCTCATCCCCTCAGCCGGTCCCTGTGCTGTGGGTGACTGTGCACACCCCAGGGACAAGTGGCCCCTAGTCCAGTGCCCGCCCCTTGCTGCAGTGCTGGCCTGAGCCCTCTGTAGCCTTTGTTGAATGCCACACTGTCCTGCTTGGCCTGGGACACTGTCCTGCTCACAGAAGCCACCCCTGGTGTGTCTCCTCAAGCTGCTATAATAGCAAGGGACCCAGGACACCCTGCACCTCCGGCAGGTGCCTGCAGGCAGCTCGGCCCGAGGCCTCTCACTCCCCTGGGAGCCAGGCACCTGCAGAGGAGCTGCCAGAGCTGCTGTCCTCAAATGCATCAGGGCACATTGGCTGGTCAAGGCATATTCCTATTTTCCCCAAAAGATGGCACTAGGATTCACCAAAAGTGAACCACTCGGCACCCTGAATATTTTGACATCTGTGAAAATGCCACCAGGGCCCTCCCCTGTGCGACCCTGGCCCACTGCCCGGAGCCGAGGGGTGGCCCCTGCGGAGCACTCAGCCACCGCCTGCCCAAGGCAGACCCTAACGGGG
The DNA here is from genome assembly GCF_023638135.1 of Falco biarmicus. Taxonomy (NCBI): domain Eukaryota; kingdom Metazoa; phylum Chordata; class Aves; order Falconiformes; family Falconidae; genus Falco; species Falco biarmicus. Next base: position 77,862,149 of record NC_079289.1, on the reverse strand, counting down.
CTTTGGGTTATGGGCAACAACAACCGAGTGAAAAACGAGTTGCCACCTGCTCAGGGAACATAGCAGGAGCGGGTGTCTTTGGTAGGATGAAAATATCACCCCACCCCACCCCCGTACATCCTGTGGTTTATTTCTAAGGCACTGAGAAAAACAAATATGCAATACTGGAATTAATCTTCTTGTATGCTAACATTATCTGCTGTAGCAAAATTGACATCATTAGGATTTTTACTGAGAAGTTAATTATTTTTTTGTTTGTGCAACACACCCCGTAAACTTATGAATAGAGAGGCTGTCTGGTAATTTAGGCCATGTTTTAAGTTTTTTTAATGCAAATGTGTTTATATAACGATAATTATAGAAATATTTTCATGATTAAAAGAATAAAGCTAATGGAAATGACTTCTGGTAATACTATTTTTCCTTGCAATTTTTAAAACATATTGAAGAAAGCATTTTATCTGTCAGTGAGGGAATAGTTTTTTGCCTGAAAAACAATCCTCATTCCAAGATAATGGACTTTTTGTATTCGTTAATGTCTCTAATAGTGCTATCACCTGAATAGCTGGAAATATTTTTTTTTCATTCAAGAAAATGATAGGATCATAACTCTATAACTGAAATGAAGTTAAAACATGCAGATGAAGGATTTCTAAAGACAGCAGAACTCTAAGGCTGAAAGTGCTGCCTCGGTACATTTGAAAATGAAGTGAGCACCTTGTCGAAGAAACTCACCTTCCTGGGCAGCTCAGCAGCCTCCAAGGACTATTTGGTCCCACAATTGTCCTAGCGAATAGTATTCATTAGCAATAACAAGGTTCAGCAATGACACTCCTTGCAAGAAGGTCTTTTGTTTTGCAAATGATGGTGTCTCCTGAAAGATAGATGTACAAGTCCCACATACTTCCAATTTTTTTTTGACCAGAGGGTAGCATACAGTCGTTCCCACTGCTAGCAGCCAGAAAGATGCTTTTGTTCCTTTGCATGTTGCTGCCACTAAAGCATGATTAAAAATGCAAGTGTGAGAGGCTGTCTGAAGACTGTACTTCCCTGTGGGCTGAAAGTGACCTGGGGAAGGTGAGGTCCTTGCAATGCAGGGGTTCTTCTAAGCACATAACCTTGGAGGTGTCTGTTGAGTGTGTTACTGTTCCTGAGCATTAGTCTATTTTAACAGTGCAAAGTATAATCTGTGTCCCACTTATTCTATTTCCTACTGCTTTTGTTGTGCTTAGCAGCACACTTTTGCTACTTGTGTCTTTTGGTAGGAAGCGGGTCTATTCAGTGGTCTACAAATTGCCGTGCACCATTACAGCACAACTACTAATGAAATAGTAAAGTGGTAACAGCCTCAGAGGAAAGAAATTCTACAGCCTGGATTCACTCATAGACCTTCTGGAGGGCAGAACTCAGGAGGCTCTGGACCAAAAAAACCCCACAACAAAACAAAAACCCAACGCCTCCCCACCCCCCCCACCCCCCCAAAAAAAACCCCAAAACAACAAACCAACAACCAAACCCCCAAAAAATCAAGAACAACAACAAAAAAGACTTTACAAAGCAGACCCTGATTGTGGAAATGCACTGCATAAAAAGTTTGTAGTTAGGGTGCTTTGGAACAAAGCACATGGGCCTGGGGGAAGGGGGTGTTTTAAACTGTCCTGACACTAGATGGTGCGGTGGGTTAGAGCAATGCCTTCTTTGCAGGAGACCCTGTTTGAAACATATTTCAGGCCTGTCCTGGGGTTTGGCAGGACCGTGCATGTTTGTCAGCCTCTGCTCAAGAGGTGCGCCAGGGTTTGAAGGGGCCGTGTGGTTTTGGGTCAGGACGCAGAGAGGTGCTCAACTGTTTGCACCTGTGCCAGCCCACTCTGCAGTTCTGTTTCTCCTTTGCGCGTTTTCATTACTGGCATCATTGCCCAGAAATTACGGAAAAAGTGAAGCTAATTACCAAAATTAATCATTCCCAAACAGAGAGGAGGTAACCTCTAGTGCCAAAATAGGCACTGGACTGAGTCTGGCTTTGCTGCAAAGGCTGATTCCCTGCAGCCCATAAGCACAAATCCAGCTCATACCGACACTGGTGGGGCTGGCTGTGGGTGCAGAAGTCGGCACGTGTGCATGTGTGTCTGTACCAGGGCATTGGTGCTTCATCTGGCAAGTGCTGAGCTGCCACGGGGAGCTGTGGGTGCTTGCCGCACTCGCTGATGTCAACGGCAGCAAATGGGACTCAGTGCTTTGAGGATGGTTTGGCACCTCGCAGGCAGGAAGCTTTAATGTGGTTTCTTGGGTGTAACTGAAAGCAGCTTTTGGCCCAGGGGTATGAATATTTTTTGCCTTTGTATATGCCCTGATTTTTGTAATCATGGTCTTAAATATGTCTTCTGGAGAGTGGTGATTAACAGAGGATATATTTTAGTTACCTCTTTAGAAGCCATTGAGTATGGTTGTTCAAGGCGTGATCTTCTTTTCTGAATAGGTGATTTTCTTTTCATTAACACACATGCTGACAGCACAGTGAGGATCAGAATAACAACTTCTGGGAGGATTTTCTTTGTGACACCATGGATTAGGCACATGAAATCCTACTGACCTGTGCTGTACTCTGTGGTCTTGAGCCACTTCAGCAGTTTTGGTTCCTCTCCCACTACCCCAAGAAATATTCTGAGTGCAATTTAAACCGGTTCTGGTGTTTCATACTTGCCTACTTATTAGACCTGTCTTCAGTTATATGCATTAGTGGTCAAAACTGAGACATCGTGAGAGAGCAAAAAGTGCCTCCAGTTGAGGTTCTGCTCTATAACTAATGAAGAACTGAAAAGCAAGAAAATGTGATGTATTATCATAACCAAGTAAGGCTTTCAGCACAATCCATCATAACTGCTGTTCCTTAAATGTCTCTTTCTGTGGTCCTTGTGATGTAAACCCGAGCTTAGCTTCCCAGAAGAATAAAGTTTCTTCTAGCATGTGAGTTTTTCAAAGCTTGAGCTTTTAAAGCCTGTGGAAAAACAGACATTGAAATGATACAGGAAAATAATAAGCCTGAGGAGGGAAAGAGGTGTAAGATAATGATCACAAGAAAATGGTGACAAGCATGATTTCATTGTTAAGAATGCTACAGCCAGAATTTGAGATTTTTTATCATCATCAAGAGGGACAAAACTTAAACAATTGGCTCAGGAATATTTGTATGAACAAAGAAGACAAGTAAGTTTTCTGTGACTCCTGGATTCTGTTTTGAGGTCAGCAGGGACCAGTTGCTTGTCTTACCTGACATCTTTCATTAGCAGAAGCCACATGATTTCTTCCAGCTACTCCTGTAATGAACTTGACACTAGGGGAACAGGTTCTTAATTTTTCATCAATATCCAGACAGAACTACAAGAACTCTGTCACTTTCATCAGTTTTAGCACAAATGTGTGTTTATGCCAAATGTTCGGCCACTACTATGTTTGTTGCTCTTTAATTCCTTTATTTGTTTACTGTCTATAGCAAATATTATGTTCTCCCCTGTATAAGTGCCCACATGTCAGTCAGGGAATAAGAAACAATCCCACATCCCTGAGCTGACTCACACACCTCGTGGATACTGAATCACCGTTAAGATGAGGTGAACATGTGGTGTACAAAGCAGAGGCTGGAATGTTTTCAGCCAAAACATTCAGAAAATACTGGTATGCTTTAAGGAATTCATGGGAGGGGAGAAGAAGCAGCTTGTGAATGATTATTTACAACCCAAAGGACTAAACTAACAATTCCCAAATGCTTCTGGCCATCACCCCCATAACAGACCATTCATTTCTTGTGACCCCCAAACCAGAGAGAAATACAGAAAATTCAGCTGAACTTTGTCCAGCTGTAGTCCACAACCCCTCCTCAACAGTTCCCACTCCAAGTTTGGGCACTGTTGGGCTAAACTATTATTTACTTACACTATGGGCACTAGCAATACAGTGGTACACTGTCATCAACCATATACCACCCAAAACTCCCTTTGCAGACTGAAAATAAGTCTGTGCTGACTCTGCCATTCCCAAGAGAGGGCTGGAATCAGTGGCACTGGCTCCTGTGAAGAAGATACCACTGAGCTGTGATTGGCCTCCTCCATCAGAGTTTCTATCCATGCCCAGGTTGAGGAGGAACAAGGATGATCCTCAATAGCTCTCAGACAGACTTACCCCTTGCCTGGGCCTGAGGCAGGTGGAAGCCATGTGTGTGTCATCCACATGGTACCAAGCAAAGGCAGCTACTCTCTGAGGTCTCAGCATGTGAGCTTGGGGGCAGCCTTGTGTTGAGACAACTGCTGGGCCCCCAGCAGCACTGAGCACAGACAAAGCTCACTTGCAGCAGCACAGCATGGCACAACGTAAGCACCTCACAGGGGCTTTTGACACTCCATTCTTGAGTGACCTGGTCAAGGCTATACTGGAAGCACAGTGATGTAGGAACTGAGGCACAGATCCAAGCACATGCATTCACACTGGATGCTTTTATAGGTTAAAAGTAAATGCTTTTCAAGAAGCTTTTTCCCCCCATATGAAGGTAATTTGGGGTGATTGTTTTGTTCAGAGTTGGATGCATGATGTTTTGTTGTTGCTTGAACTGAGAAGTTCATGTGTTAAATGCTGTTCCGGAGTTGTACCCGATTGTGTCCAGGTTAATAGACGAGCCTTTGTCAAGGACATTGTGCAAACACATTTCCACAAGACCTTATTGTCTGAACACATGAGCAAATATTTGCCTAAAAAGTGTAATTGACTATTGTTCAAGAACTGCCACCTGCCCCTTGGTTTTCTGGCACTCTTGTAGAAGGGACTACGCTTTACAACATCGCCTTCAGCCAGCATTTCCACGGGAGCCAACTCTTGGCCAACAATTAAGTAAATATTCAGCTTGCTGACTTTTTTCCCCCCAAGGCTTCATAGCCCTTTTATAATAAAGGAAGTGTTGTGAAGAAAAGAAGAAAAGGCAATGAGCTTTGCTTCAGTAATAGCAGTACAAGGAAATTATATACATGGGAAATGTCAGTCTAACATGAGGGACATGCTGGAGTAGTCATGAACAAGACCAAACAGCGACACAAAGGACAAGCTCATCTGTGTAGCCATGCTCATTGTGTCAGCTGAAGCTATTAGAAGCGATGACAGTCACGATGCCAGGGGGTGGACAGACAAAAGAAGACTGTGCAGCTGTCCTGTAATATGTGGTGCGTGACATGCCATGAGGTTTGAGCAGGAGCTCTGCAACCCTCTTTTGCATCTCCAGTAAAGCTGCCCCAAACTGCAAAGAAATGACTTCAGAGATACTTGCCCACCTGTCTTAATCTTAAAGATATATTTAATCAGAGATATATTTTGGAAAGTTACACCCAATTTCAAAGTGGAAAGCTAAATATTTCTGTTTGATAATCTTGACGTTAAATGTTTTTGTGGTTAAGCATTGTCTTCTCATCCCTTTCTGGTTGAAGTAGTTCAATGCATTTGATGGGGATTCACAAAAATATTTGGTCAATTAAACTAGACGTTTTTCTGATTTAAACCCTTTTGTTAAACATGGTTTCATCCTGTTCTACTTGTGAAAACTGTATGATTATCAAAACTGATCTTTTTTCGTATTTATATCACCTTTATTTCAAATTTCTTCTCGCAGAACCAAGTGATGCTACTGCCAGGCTAAGCTGTGCCATGGGTTTTATGGAGGTAGTGACAGGCTAGAAATATGAAATTGCACGAGATGCATTCTCTTTTGGTTTGCTCAGTGTAATAAAACATTTTGCTATCAGTTAATAGAAATTAGTATTTCTTTTTGCATTCATCAGATTTCCCAGCTGAATGGCCCCCATGACCCTGGCTGTTGCAATTCTGCTGGCCACAGAGCTCAGTGGATGAATTTCTTTGACCACTCCTTTGTTTCTTCCCCTCAGACCGCTACTACCTGCTGAGACAGTCCTGTCTTCTGAGAACCTCACCAGAATCATCCTAATCTTGACCCTTATATTCCCTTTTGTCCTTGTCTTACTGCAGAAAATATGGCCCATGAAATCTCTGCTCTGTTAAGACCTGACTGAACTACTGAAATAGCTTGACTTCACCCCGTACTCTTCCTTCTGCATTGTCACTGCAACCCCGTCAGCCCAGATTTCACAGCTCTTCAGAGATATAGTCCATGCATCTTATTATATACATGAAGATTTGTGGGATCTCTGTGCTCATCATCCTTGCTCAGAAAAAATGATTGTCAGGTGAGGGACAGCCAGCCCTATCTGAGTATGACAAGAGCCAAGTGGAGATACCTGTGTTTGCACGGTGGGACATTCATACTGATCTGAGCCCCTTGGCTACCATCATCTTTTCCATTTGATTTGTCACTGTACTTGTGTTATGGTAACCGTCGACGCTGTTGACAAGAAGAGTAAAATAATGCCACCAAAACTTCCCCAAAATAGCCTCCTCTCCATCACTTGAGAAGCCCTTTTTCAACACCAGCTGTCAACTGCCCACAGCAGGAAATGCTTCCTCCGGTGTGTTTTCCTCCTGAGGGACTGTTAGCTGTGAAACATGTCATTGTGCAGAGCATGGATTCAATACACAAAAGGCTAAAAACTGCATAGCATCCTGTCCTTGCTATTCATAAAGAGGAGTCCTTCTCTTACTCTGCGACAAATTGAGGGGCCAAAAAGAAAACCACAGGTGCCTAAACCAGTAAAGCTGTTGTCATAGCAGACTCATAGCCCTGAAGGCTAAGTCCTATATCAAAGGTGAGCAGGCTGAAAACAGAGCAGTGGTTAGAGAGATGACATGCTCGTCACTGCCTGGAAAGAGAGGGAAAGGAGACACTAAACCATTTAATTGCACGAGGACTGCACGATCTGCTAAGCTGAAGGGAAGACAGGTACTAATGAGTTACAGTGACTTCTGTTAGCAGATTGCCACCATTACTTTGGCTATTTTCTGAAAAAAATAATCACACTTGTCCTTCACTCTGCAGGCAGCTTTTACTGGTATAGTGCTCTAGGTCTGGTATGGCAAAGGCCTTGGCAATGTCTCTGCTGTCTAACCCTTTCGGAGAAGGGAGCAGGGGTGAGTGAAGGTGGGCTGCAATGAATTACCATTGAGCCATCAGGAGTGTGAATGGGGTAAATGCCAAGAAATATCCTCCTGCTGCTTACATTTAGTCACTGATGAGGCTGTACTGGCCCGGAGCATGCTGTGCCCTTTCTTGAGCCAAGGTAAATCCAACAGTGTCTTTCCTGCCAGCTCAGGAGCCAGAGGAGGCTTGTGCAAAGGTTTAACTGATGAAAGAGGAAATAATTTCTTGATGCATGCCAAGGTTATAATTGGGGGGATTTGCGCAACTGGGAAAAACCTAGACTTTTCTTCATCTCTCATGAGGAAATTGAGAAGCTCGGTCGCCAAGTATCTGTTGGGAGAATCAAGAGGAAGCAGAGGTGTTTATTCGCCGAAGGAAATGGGAGGGTTCAGCGGCTGCAGCAGTGACATTATCTGAGCACGGGACATGCATGGGGCCGTGCTGGGACTCTCATCCTGTTGCCCTGGAGGAGCAGGAAGCTATCACCACCGAGCCCTCCATCCTGGCGGTGCCCATGCTACACTGAGCCTCAGGGGGTCATGTGTCCCATGGGATTCTTTATTTTAACCTCTGCTTCAAAGACCACGTCTTTTTCTCTCTCTGTGTGTGAGAGACTTGCTTCTCACCCATGCCCTTCACAGCCCTCTTATTTAACTTTTCCTGTTGACTGAAGGTTTGGCTCCACTCTGGAAAAAAATACCCATCAGAAATGGCTCTCTGAGCATCTCACCCATCTTCTACTTCAGCTTAATGGAACTGGCTCTGTGAATTTAGTGAATAGTGCTGTTCAGGCTGTTCTACTATCCATAGACTGGGGTATTTTTTATTGTACTGCTTTTCTTTTCCCAGGAGCTGTACAAGATTCCAGGAGTACGTTACGTCACATGACTAGTATATGGTGCATGTGGTTTGGTTTTCCTTTCCCAGAGGAAAAATTACTGTGCAATGTTGTGTTTTGATTTAGTGCTTTCAGGGTTTTTCAGATGCACTTTTTAAAAAAAATACTCTCATTCCTCTGTGTGTGTGTATTAGAGGGTGACAAGGACTGAGATAGCCCATGACTTCTGTGGGCAGATGTTTTCATAGTCCAGGGCTATCTTCCAAAGCAACTTTTTCTCCTGAACAGAAGTATATTAAATTTATGGAGGGAGGTTATTGGCAGTGGCAAAGTCATTCTTCACCTCAAAACTTGAGGCAGTTTTTCAGACTGCTGGGCTTAGGCCTGTGGCAAGTCTATGGCAGCCAGTATTGTGAAGCAGAGCTGCCAAAGCTTTCTCTTGCACTTAGTGTTCCCATGGGCTGATGGTTTTGCTGTGGTCTACACGATAAGCAAGGAAGTCAAGGGAGTGCAAATGGCCATGTCAGAAAAGAATGGCAGTTTCTGAACAATGGGAGTTGAACAGAAGTGTTGTTTATTGCTACCATTATGCATTACTTATCACACACAGAGGACCTGGGACGTCGTCGAAGCTGCAGGCTAAATGAATCTGCTGCAGTTCTGCAGATTGAGCCCCAAATGGCTGCAGTAGAGCCGCAAACTCTTCCAGTCACTGCCCTTGGCCAACCAGCACCACCTTCACCCTCCACTTTGACATTAGGTCAGAAATTGTGCTTTTCCCTGGTTATACCTGGCCGTCTGGTCTGAAGAACAACACCACTTATCCATCATTGGGACACCTCAAAGATCTGTTAAATAAAATGTAAATGTTAAAGAAAAGACAGCTATCTGGCATCTTTTTTTTTTTTGCCTAATGCTCCTCTGGGAACTGTGAGCACTCTGTGAGGACAGAAAGGGACAGAAGAGTGTATAGGGTGTAATTACCCTCCTGTTGAATGGGGAACTAGAAGGACAAAGCCTCTGTGATAATGGAGGTCTAGGATACATCATCTAATTGCTGCAGATGCACTTGGTTTTCATTTTTTTTCTGAGCCATCCCAGTCTTTGAAACCCATTAAACAACACAGGGGTGGTACCCACAGAGCTCTGCCTGGGACGGCGCATGATCTGCACCAAGTCCTCAAGGTGATTCCTGGCAGGCCTGCCCAGCTGAGCAATGACAACTTCAGCTCAGGAAAAAAGACCCACAAAAGCAGCCTGTGTGTTTACATGCCTGTATGGGGCTGAACCACTGCCCAGCACAGTCAGTGGGCAGCTCACCCGTGAGCTGTGTGTATTTCAGACAAGTCTCAGGGTGCCCAGGATCAGATACCTCTTTCTTCATGTGTGCATGGAAGATGTGTTGCCCTCCATCAGCTGGCTTATGCCCATTCCTACAGAGCCTTTCTAGCAGAATCAAAACAGGCTTTTAAAATATCTGCTCATTTACACATTAAAAAGAAATTACATTATTGTTGCTTTTATCAAAGTCCAAGGAGTATGGACAACAGAGCAGCATGATTACTCCTTTAAACAGCAGCCCTCTTAGTAAATTGAAAATGCTGCAAAGGCAAAGTCTGGTGTACCTAACTTATTTTACTTGGGTAACCATGGGAAAGGAGAGAGCTGAGCAGGAAGGAACGGGTACCTGCATTTGCAGCCAGCAAGACTGGTAGCAGCCCTGGAAAAATATCTGAGTAGGGATCAGAGGAAAACTGACAAAGATTGTCCTTTGTGCATGATCTGCAATAACAAAAGGAGGTATAAATGCCTTCCAAAGTAAACAGTAGACCTCTCTTCTTTCAAGACAGAGCCGCGTGACTGGTGATGGCAGCAGCTCGTGCCCGAGATGGCGGTGAGGAGAGGGGCAGTGGGTGAAGCCATGTGGCTGCTGAGGCCCAGCCATAGCTGTTGTGTTGACAGGGAGCAGCACAGCCCCTGGAGCTGCCATGACAGGGGCAGGTCTGTGTTGGGGTGCAGGGAGCACACTTCGGCCCATGAGAAGCACCCAGAAGAGGAATATTTTTCAGTACAGCCCTGTGGCTGCCAGAGTTAGCAAACAAACGATCTCTCTGACCCAGAAAGATCCCCACACTCTCTGAACCCCTCTCCCACACCCTGACCCCCAGGTCTCCCTGTGCTGGAGGAGGCCTCTGTCAGGTCCCTCAAGGTCCCCCAGGCCCCCAGGTGCTGCCAGCTGCAGTTCCAGTATTTTCTGCATTGGCCAGTGACTCCGGCCAGATGGGCTTGTTTACATCAGCTGCTCCGACTTCAGTCCCACCAGGGCAGTGAGGGTGCTCTTCGGGAGAAGGCACAAACTACAAAGCCAATGGCTTTTGCTTAAAGCAAATCCACTTCAGAGAAAAGAATAAAACAGAAAACCTGGTTCTAGCCCCTTCCTAGCAGCTGACCCTTCCCTGCTCCTGGGGCGACCCATCCCACCCTCTTCCTTTGCAAAAGCAAACTTGCCACTTGCTTGTGCTTACCCCTCCTCTTACCTCGTATCAGAAAGGGGTTTTAGTTCTGAAATCCTTTTGATCCCAATCTCCACCAATATATCACTTTCAGTGTACTGGAGACAAGATTTCTGAACCCAACAGCACTGCATACTATTTTTGATACAACCTTAAATTACCTTATTCCAGAAAACTGGAAGGTTACTTCCCTCTTTATGTTTTCCACAGATTCCTTTATATTAATACATACAATATATATTCCTGGACTCTGGTACAGTTTATACAGTTTCTCTTAATAACCTTCATAAAGTCATTAAGTTTATTACCTAATAATATATAGTTGGAAGTCATAAAAATTATTTACATCAGATAGTTTTCCAGGTATGTAGAAAGTAATTCATCACCCCCAGCCTGTGTTCTGATAAGGTCAGACGGAATCCTTAGAATACAGGAAGTTTACCAGCAAGACAATTTTTTTTAATCAAAGTAATATTCCTGCCAGCTATGAGATATTTCTCTGTAATGTGTTGACTTTCAAGAACACTGTACTTTGTTCCTTTGTTCCCGTCATGCTATGGTAAGCAAAGCTGTTCATGTTTTTCTTTCCCCCTGGACCAAGACGAGCTACTTGAGAGCCAGCAGCCAGTCGTCGGACTGTGCAGGGAGCCCTTGAGAGGATGGGGGTGACCGAGCACTGCAGTTCACACTGTGCATTAGCCCCGGTGGTGCCTCCCTCTGCTGTGTCTCAGGACAAGTCCTGAAGTCACCCTCAGGTCACAGCTCACCTGCCAGGGTCTGTGCTACAGAAACATGCTTTTTGGCACCCAGGGACCCCCCTCTTGCCTCAACAGGGATCCCAACCACCCGGGTCCCTCCCCTGCACAGGCAGTTGTGGCTGCAGGGGAGGCAGAGCGGGGCCTGGTGACAGCCCATCTGGTGGTGGGTCACCTCAGGTTGCTGTCTGAGTGTTACTACTTTGGATTTTGGTTGAAAGGAAGGCTTTGCAAATAAGGCAGTCGCCTGGAAATCAGTGTCTAGGTTCACTTTTGAGCTCTGCCATGGACTTCCTGAGATAGCGTGGGAAAGATATTTCATCTCACTGTGACACAGAGTGTCCGTCTGCCTGTGAAGGGGGGCGGGGGAGAGAATCTCTCTTTTCTTCCTCCCTTTGTTCATCTTGTCCTTTAAGACTGGAGCTTCTCAGGTTAATAGCTGTTTCTCATAACAGCTATGAGTATCCTGAGTTTGGCCAGAACCCATAGATGTGACTCTAATATAGACAATAAATAGTAATAAAAGTAGATATGAACCAAAAAGAAGTGAAATAAATTGCATGCAGCTGAGCCTCTGTGGAGTAGAAACTTTGCCTGATCCCTCAGTTATGTGGAGCTCCTACGAGAGGCCAGTGTGGCAGGTTCTTGTAATGGCACTAAAAGTCTCCATATTTGAGTTTTGCTGAAAACTTCATGTTCTAGTCAGGTGGTTACAGCTGAGTTTCAGCTTCAACAGAAGAACAAGTTTCTGTGCTTCTAATGGTCCAGAGAAAAGCTTTAAAATATTAATCCTGTAGGAAGAGAGAGAGGTGGAGAGTGAGAGGTGTAGGAAAGGGAGAGGGGAGAAAAAGCAAGCAAGCAGGCAAGCAAGCGAGCAAGCAAGAAAGAAATGAAGAATCCATATTTTCTTGTTTTTTAAGGTCTCATGGTGTTTATGCCAATCTTAAGATCTCTAGTGGCCTGATTTGTGGTTTCTGAATGGTTATCTTTGGCAGCACAGGAATCTCATTTAAGACTTTCAACAATTATGTTCTCAGAATCTCCAAATAAAATGCTTGTGCTTTAACAACAGTGGAAAAGTGAAAGGTTTGGCTGCTTTCCCTTCAGAATCAGCAATGGAATGAATGGAAAACTGGTACTGTTTGCTGCACTGATAAAATGCACACAGATTTGTTTCTAGCAATGCTGGAGCACATCAGCTAGGAAGACCTGAAGCATATTTCATCTTACTGTGCTGGTCTGTGGACAGGTTGTGTTGCTCCTGCTAAAAAGTGCATTTCTTCTATAAGCTAAGAGAGATGCCACCCTCAGTAGTTTTGAAGACCCCATCTTCCCCCTCTTCTTTTTGAGTGTGTTGTTCAATGTAGTGTTGTAAGGTGCTGGAGAAGGAGGTCTCCAAGAAGTGAATTAAAAATTCCGATTATAAGTATCCTCTATTCAGTCTTGCTACAGTAGAATCAGATTCAAAGGGTAAGCAGCAGTGCATATTTATGGTACAAACCTGCCAGCTGGCACAAGTTCCTTAGCCCAGCACCCCAGCCAGTGCAGCAAGCATGCTCACCTGCGTAAGCCATAGCAGTGGAAGTGCACCCCTGCAGCAAAAATAGGACAAAGTCCAGCACTAGCCATAGTCTAGGTATCACACAGAGGCTAGAAGTCACAATATTTTTTTGAATATCCAGGGCTTTGATCCCCACAATCAAACCTGCTTCAGCAGATACTGTTCAGAGCAAGAATCAGAAAATCATAAGGCTCTCATAGTCTGGTTTAGGGCTTGACTGAAAGGTTTTCTGGCCGTACCATGGAAATCAGTGGATGCTGAGGGGATACTCTGTATCCTGCTCTGATTCATGTGTGCCCCAAATCCAACGATAACAGCTGTTTTGGTAAGAATCCTCATGAGATAAATCCATGAGTTTTCCACTCCTCAATTATGAATATGAACTCTAGTCCTGGTTCAGCTTTGAGCCACAAACCAAATCTAAACTTAATCTGGATGCAGAACCAGCCCCTTCCCCCATTCAAAGCACACAGGAATTCCAAAGGCAAATTTTGGAATTTTCCATGGTTTGTGATAAGTCTCTGTGGAGCAGAGTGTGGGCAAGGCAAGCACGTAACATGGCTATTGAAGGCCAGATGAGTGGAAGCAGTTGTTTGCTTTGTGGGTAATACCTTGGAAGTCAATGAGGCTGCTCTCTAGGGAAAACATGGGAAATCAATGGCAGAATACAGCTCTGTGCCTGCAATCTTCTGTAACTACAGGGTTCAGCAAATGCAGAAGAGACAGAGCTAGCAGGGAGCACTATGGGGGCTGCTGCTAACCCACTGCACATCTGCTTTCTCCAGGTTTGAAACCTTAGGGAGGGGGAAAAAAACCTCAAAGAGTGTTAGCAATATCTTGTCTGAGATTACCGTCCTTTGGATTGTCTGCCTCTAGGAGAATTTACCCTGTGAGCATCCACCAAAGTAGAGCAAACTTTTCAAAGTGAATAAAAACTCTATCCTTTTCAGAGGGCTTACACAAAAGGTTTACCCAGGCATCGAAGCTCTGCAAGTCCCCATGCTTGAGCCCTGCTAAGCGGGTTGAGTGACCGGTTGGGTGGGCACAGGGCTGCCTCATTGCCCAGGAATGCCTGTTACCCCATGAATTCTCAGCTGTTTGTAACCTAAATGCCACTTAGAGTGTTTTCTTCCCAAACATATTTTGCAAAACTGTCAAACTTCAGACATGTAAGTGTGTATGAAACCCAGTGATGGAGCTGGTTTGGGAAGCACTGGCTGAAGTTCGCCTAGCAACTGTTTCAGACAAGTATTCCAGTTAGACAGCACAAATGTTCAAATTCCTTGGCTGCTTTCTGGAGTCCCAGGTCTTTACCTTGGCTTCAGATCTGGATCAGACCAGAACTGCTTGGGAGGGACTTTTCTTTATCAGCTACTTTACAGATAATTTACTAGCAGTCCAAGCTGCATATTTACTTTGAAGAGCAGAAACTTCAACTTTCAGATAAGATTACTCTCTTAGTAGATATTGGGCAGAACACAAGGAAGGGATGAAAATTGCGGACAAAATGAAAAGGAAATGGCAGATCAGGCCATTAGATAGTTCAGGTGAAGTACCTTCAGAATCAGTCGGAAAGGAGATTAGAGAGGAAAATAGTTCATGGCTTTGTATGACCAAGTGCAATGCTCTACGCTGGTTTGTGATCCTTGCAATGTATTCACCTGGCATGCTCAGTAGATTTAGACACTGAAAATTAATTCAGAAAGGGTCTAAAGTTCCAGTGTAAATACTATTCAGCTAAATGTGGCTGTTCACTGTAGCATCCGAAGTCTGTTGCATGCTAGCCCAAATGCTTGAACAGAAAAATCAAAGACCTGTCTAAAAGCCTTTTCTCTGTGGAGGGGATGCTGCACTGCAGGGCAGCAGGTGCCAGGCTTGCCTACGGTTCCCACGAGGGAGCTTTTGGAGGAGCAATCATTTGTAACAAGCTGTTCTGGAGCAAATGCCATGGGAAGCATGCCAGAGTGAGGAACCTGGTAGAGACAAAACGATGATGAGTTGCATCAGCTGCAAACCTGGGTGCTGCATTTCCATGTGGTGCTTGGCTACCCTGGTGACAGACACGTTATAAATACCCCAAGACAGACCCATTTTGGAGGGGTGCCTGCAGCTGTGAGGAAGCTACAGATTAGAAATTCCAACCAACGCATCACAGGCATGAAAAATATTTCCCAATAGTGCTCTGTGCTTGGGGAGTTTTCTTAAGCAGATGGGACTTCACTAGTGTCATCAAACCGCTGTTAGAAAGGCTTGCGAAAGCTGCATGCAGCCTGAAAACTGATTACTGCTGTTGTCAAAGCCAGTGTGATGTAATGCTTGCCCTTGAAGCAAAATAAGACTAGTGGAGAACTGATTGTGGTTGAAGAGACAAAGGCTTGAGCTGGCTCTTTAATGCCATCACTGGGTTTTGAAATGGAGGGACTTGTAGCAAGAGCCCACATGTGCACCTAGCCACTAGGTCACATGGGCCAAAATGCGCTTGTAGGGTTTACGTCACCCACATGACATCAGTCAGCTGAAGGCTGCAGGCAGGATTACATCACTACTCCTATCCCAAACTATATTCAGAGAGACTGTGTCTGCCTTCAGTAGCATGCTTTACATGACATTTGACATGCAGGACAATATCTGACACATCCCCACCCATTTGTTCCTGTGCTTTGCACTCCTGAAGAAGTGACCATCACACAAAACCTACCTCATGGTAGGTCATCCATGCAGGTGACTACCTCATGGGTGGCAGAAATGTTGACAGCACTGTTCACCGCATAGGTGAAATGTGAGACAGATTTTATCCTGAATTACGAACCTCCCAGATCTAAAACCTTTCCTGTATAGACTGGTATTACTACAAATGCAATTGTGAAGACCCTTAACAGGCTGAACACATTTTCATTTTTGAAATATAAACATTTATCATTCTGATGTTCCATTGAGCTTGGTCCCAGGCAGTACAATACCCAGAACACAATCAAGGACTTCTTCCTGTGCAAACAACGGGAAGCAGAGGAAATGATGCAAAGCCATGCTGGAGCATGCACCTTCCCCTTCATGAAGACGTGAATGAGAAATTGCCAGGCTGAATCATTTCTTTCTGATAAAACTCTGTATTAATTAAACCTAATCACTCTAGTGCAACTCCTTATATGGCTGTTAAATTGTTACTGGCTTACTGATGATCATATTTATGAAAAGTAATTGGGCTACCTTTTTATTGGCATTATCAGAAATTTCCACCCATCACTAACTTGTTCCTTCCTCCACCACAGATCCTTTAGATGTGCCAAATGCCAGATTAACCATTTATGGGCTGCTGCCTGCCTGAAGGGGAAGAAATCTTTAAACTGAAGAAGGCAGGTGCAATAAGCATTTTTAATAGGGTTTTTCCTCTTTGTTGGTCACTGGCGGTGCTTATAAGGACAAACGAGCAAACAAGAATGAAATGGTGAAATATTCCTTTGCTTCCACGTAAGTGCCATTATATACTACCATAAAATGCATCCTGTCCAGACTGATATTAATGGGCCCTTGATTATGTTCTCTGCCTCATCTTGCCAACATGTAATATTTATATATATATATATATGTTTTATGTCTTCATAAAATGTTATACCCCACTTGACATCTGTTATCTGGATTAAGGCTATTCACTCAGCTGGCCAAAAATGGATGGAAATCTGTGGAGCATTTAATTTGCCACAATCCACAGATGATGGTCATTTGTCAGGTTGATAATACGAACAAATCCAATAAAACAAGCAATCAGCCTGTGGACTTAAATAATACAACAGAAAGGGGAAGAAATACCAGGCTTCCTTCATAATGCTCTCCTATTTATTTTTTTTTTTTGTCTGTTTGGTCTTGTGACCATAAATGTTGCCATTACAGTCTACATTACTTTCTTGAGTGTATCACTGAGCAAGGGATTTATCAGCAAGACCTTCTAGTAAAGAGAAGACAAAATACAATGTTTAGAAGATCTCTGAATTCAGACATCTGAATTGAATATGGCTAGTACTGAGCAAGCTTAGAATTACTGCTACATTTACTAGAGCTGGTAATGTCCAGAACTATTTCCTCTCTGTTCTTTTACAAGTCATGTCATTTCATTTCTCCTCTATCAACACTGTAGTAAATGAAAACCAGACTCATAATAATACAATCAATTCTATTACATTGCCACTGTGTGAAAAGGAAAGCTTTAAAGATTAAGCAGCATTTTAGATAAGGAGAGTGAGCAAACTGTGACTGCTTCAACACCACCAAGAGGGAGCATTTAAATAAAAAATGGGAGAAAAAAAAATGTAATTGGGTACATAACATGGCTGATACACTGATGGCCATGAAAATTTAATTACTTTCTGAACCATTGAATGAATTATGCCATCTCTGTCTGCTGTAGAACAGTTTATAGGCCAGATTCATTGTTGGCACAAGCAAACATGGGCTTCCATGGAATTGTCATCATTTGTTCCAGTGGTGAGCTTGGCTCACCACCCCTGCAGTATGGATCCAGAGTCCTTTGAAGTCAATGGAAAGGGCCCTAGACTTCAAGGGACTTTGGATCATGTCTTGTGTACCATGTGTTTTGCCAACAATTGAATTAGTTATACTGCAGATCACCATGTACATACATATTCAGTGTCGTGACATGTACCAACCTGGGAGTGGGACTGGAAATGCATCCCTAGCAGCAAACACTCTATTTCTGTAACCCAAGCCCACGTTTGGAGCTGGTCTCTTCACATTTAGAATATTTCCACTTAGTGCCCAGTTCCTCACTTTGTGTACAGTTTAATTGCTTCTAGCATGCTATTCCATCAGCACCTCAAATCACTCAGTAACCGCCTGAAAATTGAAGCTATTTTAGATGAAGCTTCATCAGAAAAGATGTGGTTATAAGCTAACATATTCTTGCCCTGCACCAGCTGTCTGTTCTCTAAACCTAGCTGTGAACATAATTTTCCCAAGAAAGCTCTCTGGCAGAAGTTAAGGAAGAGAAGGATGGTGGAAAGCAAGATCGTGCATTTTAACCACCAGTTAGCAGAGTTAAGTTGCAGAGCTTGCTCTTCTCAAATCCTTTCCAGCCTGGGTAGAGAAGGTACATGCGAGCAATGCAGGGGTCCATTCATCACATAACTAAAGAAATCCAGAGAAACTCCAATGAAATACAAAGCTCTTTATAGGCTCCGCTTCCCAATGACTTGTTGGAGTGCCTCAGATGGCATCTCTGGACAGGTTCAGGATGCGTCGCCCGGATGGCTCTCAGTCAGACCTGTGTCCTGTCCATCCTGGGCCTGGAGATCAAGCCACAGGTCTCAGCAGCCACAGTCCACCTTTCCTGAGGTGTAAATGGATTTCTACTTGTCTATCTCAGCAACAAATATTTGTGAGAGAAGGAGATCAAGGAGAGAGGGAGACTGACTAGATATACAGAAAAAATAACCAAAAAGGCTGTCCTAATAGGCAGGAATGGCAACATGGGCACCCCAAGAGAACTGAGAAAGAGGACAAAAAACGTGCCAGTAACAGTGGTGTTTATCTTGATGGACAAACATTAGTGTGAATGCGAACTGTCTCCTGGATGATAAGAGGACAAGATAGAAAATCTGACACATACCACTTCTCAGGTAGCATCAAATGTCTTAAAAATGTTTACAAGCCTAATGTGACCTTATTACGACCTCACTGAACTAAAACTTAGGTCTCCAGCTTTGACACCTGGTGTTGACATCAACAGCTTCGATCTGCTGGGTTACCCTTGCTGTTTTGCTATTCTGTGTCACAGCTTCTCAGTGATGGAGAGGAATGACAGTAAATCATGTTGACTGCTTTAATAAAGTACTAAAGAACCTCTTGCTCTAAAGAGAAGCAATAGCAAAATAGGCCCATTTTCTATTATTTAGCAGCTGTATACAGGTATGAGATGGATACTTGGTAATGGGATGGTGATATCAGATTGCAGGTTTAAAATAGAGACTTTCAGAACATGGAAGTCCACAGACAAATTTGTGAAATACCAGTTGAAGCACTGACCATGGATTAGCAATGTAGTCTAAGTTCAAATTCCAGCTAAAACGCCAAATTTATGGTTGTAAATTTTAATGTTTAAACAAACCTGTATCTGACACCAACTGAACATCACAAAACAGAATTAGAGCTGGCTACAGTTCTCTGGGTTAGCATGAAACTACTGGAAGTTTAAAACTTTTTCATGTTTTGTCACAATCTTGATAATGGGCTTATTATGGGGGTTGTAAAATTTTATTACAGCACATTCGTTTCTTGAACAAAATGAGACTCATTTTTCCAGTGGAAATAGCCTGGTCTTGACGATGCTTCTTTCTGTGCCAGAGAAAAGATTCAGCTGGCTTCTTGGATCAGCTTTACGGCCTCTTTGCAACGC
Source organism: Falco biarmicus (assembly GCF_023638135.1). Taxonomy (NCBI): domain Eukaryota; kingdom Metazoa; phylum Chordata; class Aves; order Falconiformes; family Falconidae; genus Falco; species Falco biarmicus. The sequence continues at coordinate 77,842,989 of NC_079289.1, read as the reverse complement.
CAGGCTTCTGCAGAAAGGGGAACCGTGGAGCCAAGAAATTGGCCTCTAGATTTCACTGACATTAACACCCAGAAAGAATTCCTGGGAAGGACCACTTCCATGAGCAGAAACTGGAGCCATTCCTTGCAGTCTGGGGCTTGTCTGCACATGCAAATAAATGCATCTGGAATAAAAGAAGCTGTAAATTTAAAGTGGGAGAGTGGTAAAATGGAGTAAAGTCATGTGGCAATGGGATCATTTCTTTTTTATTTCTGATGGAATCGGTCATGAAAGTCAATGAAGCTGATGCAGGGAAAGACACCCACATTCTCGTCTCACAGTGTCCACGTGTACTATTGCTCCAGGCTGAGTTACTTGGAGTTGTTAAACAATTATGCTGGAATAACTCCATGTGCATATAAGCTCCCATTTTTCTGTAGAACTGGGGAACAGCAGAAGTCTGTCAGGGAATAGATTCCACTTGCTTATTTCCTTTCAGAATAAAAGATTTTCCCAGGTTTGTGAGGTTAGTATAAATAAAACTGCCAGGATAAAGCAATCAGTGTTTCATTAATAGACATTTCACAGCTGAGCAAACTTTTTTCAACATATCAGCTGGAAGACCCACAACCACTTCTGATTTTTAAAACAGAGGTTTTGAGTGTCTGTTCTAGCTTTCAAGTACTTTGGTTAAATTTAGGAAAAAAGATCAGCTATGATATTCACCCAGATATAAGTAAAAATACGGTTTTAGAGCAGTTTTCTAGAAAAATTAGCCAACTTGCCTCATACATAGGTGCAACTTATTTGAAGAGGATAGCAAGTCTCAGTTCTGAAGTGCTACCCGCTTAAAGAAAGTATTTAACTGTACCTTTTTTTCTTGCCTGTCTTTTGGTGTTTTGCCTGTTACTTCAGCCATAAACTGTCATAATATGAACCCGAGTCTGCAGCTTTTAGAGATGCTTTACGTTCGTACTCGTAGGGATGCCGTTTGTTACTTAGCGCTATTTTAGGGCACTTAGTGTACAGAACAGATAGTCTCAAAATGAATCCATGGAAGAGAGCAGAGGAGAGAGGGAGGAGGAAGAAATGTGGGGGTGTCATTGGGAATTGCACTTAACCTACATTCTGACCTTTCCCAGACACCTGATGGTACTGCGCTGAGACTGAAATGAGTGATTCTGTTACACGAATATCAGTTGGACATGCTTTGGGAAATGAACATTGCCTAAACCTTTGTTTCTCACAGGAAAGCAGCTATATGTCTGCAGCTTTACAATGAAAAACTAACCTGACCTACAACAGACATCTTTCAAAGGCTGCTATGGCACATAATCTTCTTTCCAAACTTTGTCTACCATCAGGGTAGCATTAATGGTACTTTTTTTTTTTCTGAAAATAACAATGTTTTTTTCCGATAAATAGCAAGACTGGCCGTTTAGCATGAATCACCTAATTCATTCCAGATCTTGGACTTTGATATTTATTTTGAGATATTTCTTATTTTGGAGCACAGCAAAGGGTACATTTCACAGACCGTTTTAGCAACTTCATTGGGTAAAGAATGAATAACAATTCCCTAACTTGAAAATTATTGTTTAACCACAGTTGTTAAGTGAAATCTTACTCTGCTTATGATTCAAGTATATATCTTTGTTGCAAAGGAAAGATAAATAAATTGTGATCTAACCAGCATTAAGTAATTAGATGCTTAATATGAGCAGTAGAAGGGAAAAGACATAGAAATTGGTCTATGGGAGGTGAACAATTTGAACTGCAAAAGTCATTAATGAGTATTGGAGCCATCTGATCTCTGTTAAGTCTTTTCCTCAGATACCTCAGACCTTTTTAATGTATAGCAACTCAGACTCACTGCATTTTGGTTTGAGGCTAGCATGTTCCCAAGAGAGAGTAGATATACAGCAAGGGTGGCTGAAGACAGTTTCATGTTGCTGCCCCATCAGACACTTTTACTCCGCATGAAAGTCAGCAGAACAGAACACACATCTTGCACCTCCACAGTGCAGGATCTTAGTGCCAGCTTACCTCCACGAGCTGGCTTTGGTCTTATCAGAGCCTGCCGCACATTTGAATCTCAGCTGGAGCCTTGGTAGTACAAGGCAGTGCTCCATTCAGCTCTTGGTCCTGAGGGTGCTGATCCTGGGGAAAGGAGAGGAGCAAGCAGGTAAAGCAGTACAGTCTTTGTCCATCGTGAAAGATTCATGGCAACGCGTGTCAGAGTCATAAATCCTATGTCCTTAAACACTTTCCTCATCTCAGTATCACTAGTGTCAGTCACCACGTCATATTTTGTCTGGATAAACATTTACAGGGGATAGTAAAGAAGGAATGTATTTAACAATCATGTGATATGGTGAGGTGCACAGTGGCCATTGTGGAATGTATTGTTAAGAGGAGATGCAATAAAAGCGTACGTATGTTGTGCTACTTGTGGAATTATGTTGTTTTGCTGTGTGTTCTGTGTGCTGACATAAGACAGGGTGGCTCTGAACAGTCTCTACTGAGGGAATATATGATGTCCTGGAAATGCTCCAAAAAATCTTTCGAGCCATCTAGGTACAGGATGTTCAATGAGTACCTGCTGCATTAAAAGGGAACTGTTCTGCTAATCTAATATTTGCAGAGAGTATCTGCTGAAGGCTGAGTAGGCAAGCCAGGGTATCTTTCCTTTATTCACGTAATCCCAACAACATGAGGGTAACCAGGATATGACTGCTTTGCAGTCAAGCAGTATATTAGCAATGAATAAACAAGATCAAGAGCATACACTATGCTTTTTTAAGCTTCTCTCAATCATGGGTTTGATAGAATCATCACAGAGTCTTACCTGTTCTTTTTCAAGATCAGGCTGTCATCATACTAAAACTGAGCAAACACATTCAGAAGGCGTCAGGAGCATTTGTTCAAATACAAAACTTGCTTTCAATTTTCCCAGTCCTTTGAGACGTCTCAGCAAATCTGAGTGAGTTGTAGGGTTTTTTAACCTGGCGTCCTATGGAAGTGGCAAGTGGTCAGTCATACAAATCAGTGTGAGCATGCACAATTAGAGCTTCTTTCTGTGTTTCCATTGTGCACCCCCTCCCCCAGTATATTTAAGACCTAATAGCTACTTGCCCTCCTACCTCTATTCAGAAAATTAGAGAACCAAATTTTTCTGGAGACTACTATGATCCCCTGTCAAGTTTTTGGCTTTCCACAAACATTGTCGTCAGTTTGGAAGATGAAGTGAAACATTTGTGAAGGATGGTGGATCTGACTTTGGCACAGTCAGCCTGCAGTCTCTGCGAGTTCATTTCACCCCTTCCTAAGTCATTGCAAAAAAGTAACAGAAGTGAAATTATGCTTTTTCAATCACCTACCTCTACAGAAAAAAATCATAAAAAGAGAAAAGGGAGAGAAAAAAAAAAAAAAAGAATAATGAAGTATTGAAGCCAAAGCAAATAGTTCAGAAACAGTCCACAAGCTGAAATAAGTTCCCATTCAGCTGTATGCTGTACAAGTCCCAAAGACTCTAAAAATGTTCTGCTCACTGATAACTCATGAACAAAAGAAAAGTATGTCATCTTCCTCAGTAAATTTTTAAAAAGTAGATTTTAATTTATTTTAATTTAATTTAAATTACTATGACTATTTTCTTCAGAATGATGTAGTGACTGGAAAGTAGGATTTACTTTACAGACATAATCATGCACACAGGGCCATGGAGCTCCACCACTTCCCTTAGTCCCTGCAATTTTAGATTCAGATTTAATCTAAATCTATTCATAAAGTTTGTACATTCTAAAGACTAGTATAGTCATCCAACTCAGTAGTTCCCAAAGCAGTGTTTTCCATTTGTGGGGCAGAGTGAGGACTGAGAAGGTGCTGCTGCCAGCTGTGTAGGGACCTGATCTGCTGGAGTTGTGGATGCTCTGCCCCAATACCCTTGGGACAAGCAATTGATGCACAAGAAGGGTATCACACCCTCAATCACCATGTGGGCAGGACAGTTCTTACTCATAAGTAAGGCAACTTCAGGATGGCCATGGAAGTTTTGCCTTCTGGTTCTCCATCCTGTCAGTCCTCAGCTGAGGTAAATCACCATAGCTGTATTTACACAACCAGAAGAACTTACCACAAGCAGTGAGAGGCTGTGGTTTGCTAGTGATTCATATCAGATCCACATGTCATGAGATTTTTCCATTGCAGTTCAGTACCCTGCAGCTAAGCATGCTTCTTAAAGGCCACTTCTCTTCTTAACTTGCAGATAAAGCAGTGGAAGTTACACTTGCATGAAGGCAGGATTGAAAAGTACAGCTTATTGCAGAATAAGACTGTGTTCTGAGACTGGAATGAATGAATAACAGTGCGTTATGTATTATACTAATGTATGTATGCAGTACATACAGAGACTGTACAGTCTCTCACTACCTGATGAAGGTTTGCTTTGACTTTGATTTTGCCAAAGACTGCCTTGCCTTGCCTTGCCTTGCCTTGCCATGCCTTGCCTTGCCTTTCTTTGCCTTGCCTTGCCTTGCCTTTCTTTGCCTTGCCTTGCCTTGCCTTTCTTTGCCTTGCCTTGCCTTGCCTTGCCTTGCCTTTCTTTGCCTTGCCTTGCCTTGCCTTTCTTTGCCTTTCCTTGCCTTGCCTTCTCTTGCCTTGCCTTGTAGGACTGAAAGTTCAGAGAAAATATAATCTGTGATGCTTTCCTTCTTTCCAAGGCTTTTTCTTATGATGTCTTTTCATCAGGATAACCTAATAATTGGAATGGCCTAGTGAACATAGCAATGGAACCTTGGGACTGGTGTACAAAGGGACTTAAGTCTCTACCTGCTTCCTTAGCTGCCAAATTGAAGATCCTAAAAAATGACTGCTCAGCAGCAGTCAAAGCCTTGAGCAGCCTGGTCTCTAGGCTCCTAACTGACTGCCACAAAAGGCCTCACACAGACACATCGCTGCAGCTGGGTACCCACAGGACTTCCTAGATCTGACACTCAAGAAATATGCAGGCCTGTTGGGACTTGGCACGTGCCTACCCTACAGGGCTAAATGCACTAGGATTTCTTAAAATACAACCAAGAAAGTGCAATAACAAACAAGTTTATTGAAATCAGTGGAGCACTCACCTGAAAGATACAAATTCATATGTCTCTCTTTGTTTCTGGGGATGGGAAGAAGGGGATCTGTTGATGATCAGGTATTTCTGGAGAAGAACCAGCTCACTTGCTGTTGGTGAAACTGTTTTACAGCCGATACACAGCTAAGACAAAACTTTAGGAATGATTTGAGCACTTACTCAGATAAGAAAGAATTGGAGTGTATGTTTTTTTATCAAAACATGGAGGCTAAGGCTTAGCAGAAGGGTTAAGACACCTGCACTCTCCCCTCAGCATCCCAAAGCAGTGTTCTTTGAGCTGTAGGACATGAACCTCAGGTCTATACATAGTGACTGCAAAATTTCATGGAGCACACACGCTTCCTTGCAATGAAACAAGTGATCAAAGTGAAGGAAAATTGAAAATGAGCAATCAGTAATGTAAACTTTAACATCCTCTATATGTGATTACAAACGAAAACTTGTGTGACAACACAGCATAATACCACCTGGGAATTCTTTCCAAAAATGCTAGGCGGGACCTGCAAGTACAACTGTTTTAGAAAACTTGCTCACGTTGTAATGGGTAGGGAACCTTCTTGGATTAAGTTCGGTCTCTCTCTTCAGACAAGTACCTGGATTTCTGACTTCTCACGCAGGAGAGAGAACAATTTGCACACATGAGCAGTTTCAAGCCTCTCATGCTCCCCCTTATCACCACCACCACACACCTTCAGTATGTACTTCTTTCTTGACCACCTTCTTGGTGCCACAGGCATCTTCATGCTCAACTTGCTGCATGCCTCTTTAGGCACCAAGCCAGGATTTTACACAATATTTACTGTGCAAAATATTGTATGGCAGACTGCAGAGCTGCATTCCACTGGTGCCAGGAAGCTAAGCATGGTAATAGTAAATGCAATGATGCCAAAAGTCCTTTCATCACTGCTAACCCTGGTGGCTCTCAGACCAAGACCTGGTCCACAGACCCAAAATCATATTTAATACAGCTTTTCCTTGGCAAAGCTTTAGAGGAGAAAAATCTCTAGAACTCAGAAAGCTGCTTAAGTTGTATGAGTCGGAAATAATTTCTAAGTCCCATTAACAAAGCCGACCTATATATAACAGGCATGCTACACGCACACCACTGCTACCTGGTGTGCTACCTGTAATCTGATGGCTTTAGTGATCTGCTGAGTCCCTGGGTTGTGTGCTGGATGCAACTGCCTATGCCAAGCACTTGGCTCTTTAAACATCTCCAAGGTACCACACCCTCTCCCCATGCCATAAAGAGATCAGGAGCTGCTCAAATTAAATCCTTTATTAATGGAATGGTTTTAATAGACCAAAAATGAAATGAATGAAAGGAATGCTTGTCCTTTATGGTTGCCAGAAAAAGTAAATATTGTCTACAGACATTATACAGCTTTCTTTTAACCAAAATTAAATATGGTCCTTAGCAAAGCAAGCAATCTGTAGAAATGTATCGTCATGCTGCTATTACAAACTATTTACATTGGATAAAAAACAGGTGCCTTAAAGCCAGCTTTAATCATAATTGATTACTGTTATGATTCTGTGTATCTTGCCCTCATCTCCCCTTTTTGCTAGTATATATAAATCAGGCATTTAACAAGGTTAAAAAAAATGAGTGATCACAAAACAAGCTCTGAGTAGCAGAGAGCACGCTCCCTTCCTCACCACCCATCACAACTACTTTGTCACCCTCCTTCAAGATTTAAGAAGTTTATCACCTCCCTGCAGGCTCTTCCCCTATCTAACCACTTGTATCTCAAATAAACTTACTTTCAGTGCCAGGGATCCCCACAAAGGCAATACCTGGTGCGAGAATATGCATTTTAAATATACATATTTTAAAGGAGCATATTTTCTTCTAGCAGTACTGTGTGCTGCCTCTGTGAATGCATGCTCACAGTAAAGCCATGTCAAATAAATATTTGAAGGAATCAGCACAGTGCATCCAGTTTCACTTTCCATACAGAAAGTGATGTGTCTGCTTTTAGTGGTCGTATAAGGCAGAGACTTAATACAAATCCAACTTTGCTAAATCACGATCATGAACAAATAAATCCTGCCTAATTACAAAATACTTAACAACTCAGTCAAAGGGACAGTTTTACTATACACCAAAGCTATCTGCTGAAAAGGACTTCACTGCTGGTTTCATAGCAGACATACAGCACAGACAGTATGATTTTTCAATTTGCAAAAAGGATTAATCAGAATAGTTTGTCCATTCAGTCAAACATTGCTCTGCTGTAACAACATCGTTCTCAGTTCCCTCTCTCTTTGATCCTCCTGCCTGTATTTCTCCTCTAGTTTTTGTTTCTCAGAGTCCATACTATAAAAAGTAGAATCTGTGCTTCTCCTAATCTTCTCAAACTGACTGAAATCTGCAACGTACTTTCCATTTGGAGACAGAGAAACCACAGGCACGAACTCGTAGCCCCAGTGGATCTCCTCAGGGATGTAGGAAGTCCTGCTTTGGCAGACAGCACTGGTGGACTCCACCGTGGCATTCAGGAGCACCACAAGCTCAAAGTCTTTCTCCTTGAGATTTTGAGGTGTGAGATCTCTCAAAGGGCTGCTTTCATCCAAAATGTGGTAGAAGGTTAAGGGCAAAATGAGAAATGGACTCTCTGAAGAGGAGTCAACATTGAACTTGACACTGGCTTGATTCAGCAGGATCCGCTCCCCTTCTTTCGTTTCATATGTCTGGAGAAGCTTCCCAGAGAGCTGACACTGTATCAAAAGGCTCTTCCTCATATTTGCTACTCTGATCACCAGGCAAAGTTCTCCGTTATGTTTAGTGATGACGGCACAGTGGCTGAATTTAATAGTCTCTGCCCTTTTTTTAGGTCTTGCAATTTTGGCCAGAAAGGTACCTGTGATGAAGATTTCAATCAAGGTGGTGATGACCAGCTGGGCCACAAGTAAGAAAATGGCGTGAGGACACTCCTCTGTAATGAAACGAAATCCATAGCCAATGGTTGTTTGTGACTCCAGGGAGAACAGGAATGCCCCCGTCAGAGAGTCTACATTCTTGACGCATGGCTCGCGCTTTGGAGTGAACTTGTTTATTTCTAAATCACCATGAAGAAATGCAATGGCATAGTAGATAACTCCAAAAAGGAACCAGGTCATAACAAAAGTAGCAGCAAATAAGGTGAGTTTGTACCTCCACTTCATGTCTATAACTGTAGTCCACAAATCTTGAAGGTAGAGTAGGTAAATGCCATCAACTTTGTCTATCCGCACGTTGCTGTGACCACTTTTGGACATCACACGGGGCTTGTGTGCCTTGAGCATGGCAGTGTCGATGCCACCGTTAACCAGTGGGATGCGCGACATATTAATCTTCGTGGTTTCCATTCTCACTGCTTCAGTCCTAAGGAGAGAATAAAACAAGACAGTTACTTAAATGAAATCAAAGCACATAGCTGATTCTGAAAACCATTTGAAAATGTCATTGGAGAGAAGGTACAAACATCATCTAAACACAGCAGCAGTGAATAAAAGCAGCTGGAATATAAAGTTACCATCACACAATATATCACATTACAAATAATTTGAATTTCTTTTTCTCAGGAAAAAAATAACCATTCTTTGATTCTGGTGACTGCCGAATATGGAGAAGTAGGTTTCTTTTATGATAGCCTGCAAAAGAGATTTGACAAAGCTGAAATTTTATGTTAGTACTTTATTTCTGTAAAATGAATTAAATTGCTTTTTTCCTTACGTTTCTCTAGAGAAGAGGCTCTTTTTGATTACTGAGCAGGTTTTCTTTAATGCCCTGAAGAGAGACATCTGATCAAAATTAAAGTCGCGTCAATGCTTGGTTTAGAATGCAGATCCAGCACGCCACTTCTGTCTCTTCCTGCGACGGAGGCAAAATGAGCCAGACCAGCTTTCACTGTGAACAATTAACTTCCACAAGTGATTTACTCAGTCGGATCTGGCTCTTTGTTACAAACCTACAACTAACCTAGAGGTAAACAAAGCAGACCTGAACACATCGAAGTCGAGTTTTGGAAGGAATATTTACACCTGAAAACACTTTGAAGCTGTTTGCACTGTACACACTCCAATTTTAAGCTGTCTAAGGAAAAAAAAGGAGGTAATTCACAAAGTCAGCATTCTAGCCATGGGCCCTGACCTGTGCAAACCCAGCAATCATTGGACCACCCGACTCCTGAAGTTTGTTTACTGTGCATCAGTCCGAATGAAGAGTAAGTGTGCGGACACTCAGGGCTGAACAAAGCCCACAGAGTGAAGCAGAACGGTGCCTGTGCCAGTTTGATGAGGCAAGTAACAAGACCCGGCTTGCAGGACCAGACAGTGATTACGTAGAGCAAGGACAGTGCATGTTATAGTCGTTCCCAACAACAAAACTTCCTGCTGACAAAAACAACAAAGAAAAATAACATCCCATGCATCCTTTGTGCTTTGGCAGGTCATACAAAAAGCATTGTTTTGTTCCATTGTTTTCCTCAAAAAGAGCCTTAAGTAAGTAAGTGATTCGCTTTCGTGAACCACTGGAAAAAAAAAAAGACCCCAAAAAAACCCAACCCGTCTTCCTTATAGCTACTTAAAAGAATTTTGCAGGAAGTACAAGATATATTTGTGGCACACACATGTGCCAGTCCAGGACATCAGCATAATTGCTCACTGAAGTACCCTTCCTGTTATGTCAATTAAGGAGAATTTTTGTTTATGACTATACCCATCACACTGTTGTAGGTTTTCTGGTAAAGGGTAATTAAACTTTACTCACATTAACACCTGTAGCTCATTCTAATTTTTGTTTAATCACCAACATTTCTTTTTAATAGCCTAGGAGCCATTGCCACACATAAATACACACACACACACACACGCACACACACACACACAAAGGAATGCATCAATGATCCCAGTAGGAGATTCCTTATGTGACAGTCAAATCAACACACAGTGCACAGCATGTCCGGATAATAAACAGGAAAAAACCTTCAAGTGATCTGAAAAAGAACAACAGGAGGAAATGGTGGGGGGGGTGGGTGGGGGGTGGGGGTGGGGGGATGGGATGGGGAGGGTAGGGTTGGAAGGAGTGTACATGCAACTGCTCTTTAAGAAAACTCAAAATCAAGCGCTACTGTCAGGGTGTGGTAAATACATGCAACCTCTAACGGGGAACCTTTTAGGAAAATGCATACCGCTTGGTGATAAGGCTCCATTCCCCACACTGAGCCTCACCCTGGATAAGCCATGGATATAAAATGTGCGCAAAAATCTGTCCTGAAATAACTGTTCTTGCTCTCAAACACATTTTCCCTTAGCCATTACTTCCAGGCACAAACATTACATTGTCAGAGCAAATTTCCCTGCCACAGATTGCTAGGCCAGGAGATAACTGGCCTTTCCAATTCAGCACTGGGGACATGTCCCCATCCCATCCCTCTGCTCAGCCTACCTGGATGCCTGCTCCTGGGAGCAGCTCCCCAGGACTGTCGGCTCCTCCTCCTCTGGAGGCCAAGAGGATGGAGACAGCCAAGGCTCCACCTTCCCTCCTTGGTGCTCCATCTGGTGGGCTTGAGCTGGTGGGGCAGGGAAAGGGCTCATGAGCAGACTTACCTGGTCAAGATCAGAGGTGTCTCAGGGCAAGGACAGTACGTACTGGACACTCAGTACACCACGCTCATCATGGCTCCACCATGCCCCAGAAACACTGGCTTCTGCACAAGTGGTTGGCATATATGTAATAAATCTGGCATGTTTGGGATGCAGCGAGCCTGCAGTGCACAGCAGCTCTGCCTCACACTTGCTGTGGCCCTGACACTTCCTTCATATGCCAGACTTGGTATGTATGCACTGCACTGTTCATCTGCAACACCAGCTGGGTCCATGGTTTCAACCTGCGCAAGGATCTGGTAAGAGTTCTTGCCATTGCCTCTGCTGTGCCCTGAAATACATTGTTCCCTGGCTGGGAGCCCGGAACAGAGAAAATTCTGACACCGCAGCCTGCCAAATTTCCAAAACTGGTGGAGAACACCTAACATCACAGATGTACCGAAATGCCATAGTAGAAGAGTTCCATCCACAAGATAGGGAGACAATTGCACAGCACAATGTCATCCCTAAGCTACGTCAACGGAGAGTACAGATTAAAAATTTGCCATTTCAGGCTTAACCTGTGAAGTAAAGCTTTGCTGCAGCCCTAGGCAATGTCTGGCACACTCCAGACTGTTTCAACTCACAACCAAAGCTGTTTTTCACTGTACCTCTCTACTGTCCCAAATGTGTGAAGTTTGATCTCCACTTGTGAGGTCAGCATGGCAGAGATGTTTGGACTCCACCATAGATGAAAGAGGCTGTATCGGAGCTCCACTGTCATCTTTTATGTCCTCTCTTGATTTGTATTTCTGCATATGACAAAGTTAGTCAGCTTTACAGTGATTTCCTGAAATGGATCCCAGCCAATTTCTGGTCCTTTTTTTGGTGGTAGGATATTTTTTGTGTTGATTTGCTTCCTTTTTTTCTTCTCTTACATCACTTTTTCCTGCATGATCCTGAATTCCTCTCGTGCTCTTTTCTTCTCCAGGGAAATTCATCTTGGTTTCCTTTCCCTGCAGAAATACTTGCCTTCTTCTCTGCCACGCTGATATGGGGAGAGAGGATCTGTCACACTGCCTTAGGGAAGCGCTGGTTTTATTCCCCTCCCTTATCACTAGCGGCAGCCAGCAGGAGTAATATGGGGGAAGAAACTCTGATGAAACCAACAGTGGGACAAAACTGGGTTTTAGAAGAGGTTCTTCCCTGCCCTCCACTTCCCCACTGCTTCCTGAGTGAAATGACCACTACAATATCCCACCATGAGTGATCAGTGAGTATTTATGTGTATAAAACCCGTTTTATAACACCTCCATTACTGTTTCCCTTCTTATACCTTACATAGGCACCTCAGGTACTCCACACCCTGATGACCATCCTTAGAACCCCAGCCAAAAGGTTTTGGTTTGTTTGGTTTCTATTCCTTTCCCTCTAAATCTGAAAGCATGTCTAACCACACTAAGTTAACATAAGCAAACAATCCTGAATAATAATAACAGTATACATTTTTAAATCAAAAGAACCTCTACTGCCCATTCTCTAACTGAATTTACTCTGATAAAGTATTTTTTATTAATGCAAAAGAAAACCTTACTCAAACTGTAGCTGCAAAGAAAAGTGAACTGAAGTACTGTTAAGGAAACAGATACTTCAAGAGGGAAGAAAACCAAATTGTCTCAGACTTGTCTAGCACTCTAATGTCCTGTGAACTACCTCCTCTTCTCACCAGCCCTCTGGAACACCAAAGGAGACTCCCCATCAGAGCACATGCTGGTAAGGAAGCTTAGTGCAGACAAAGTCAATAAAATGTAGAGCTACATACCAAACCACCAGCCATGAATACCTTGATATTAAGGCAATTCCAGCAGCCAGGGATATAACAAGCACATTAACACTGCTTCCAGAGACCACATTATTAAGAAGTCGAAGCCAGCTTGCATACATGCAAAAATGTTCCTGTTTCATGAAGCCAGATTTGCTTGTGCAAGATCTCTTGGCAGACACAACTGATTAAAAGTGTACAGAAGCATGGCTTGTTCAAATGGCCTCAGCTGTTTGCTTTTTTTCAAATCAGATATGATTTGCCACTTGAGCAAAACCTCACGCATGCTTCGCTGCCACTCTGATTCAGGGGCAAATCTTGAACTATTTTTTCAACCAGCGTAAAGCATTAGCAGACTTGGCATTAAAAAAAAAAAATATCAGGGGTGAGGAAAGAAAATAATTGAATATTGAAAAGAACTACATAATCTTTAAATCTTTCCTACATCTGATGTGGTTCAGTAGGTTATAAAAGTCCCTCCTGCCTCCTGAATTCCCAGTGCTCTGCCTAGCATGAACACCCTCCTCCCTCTGGGCTATGCACCAGGCTGTGCTGCACAGTTGTCAGCCAGCAAAGTCATCCTCTGCAGCTGAGCTATGGAATATGAAAGGGAGGGCAGAGGCAGAGGGAGGGAAGCAGTGGCTGCAGAAGGGTGCTTCGCCTCCACCACCAGCTGCAGACACACAGTTGGACATCGCTACCCCGGACTTCCTAAAAGAGCCCTTCTCTGACAGGACTGATCATCACTGAGAGTGGTGATAGGTAGGCAGGCTGACAGGCAGTCACATTGTGAAAGATACTGACTTAAAAAACTAAATTAACACTTTTTTATTTTCTTTCACAAAAGGACTGAACTGAGAGAACTGTAAATACCTCCTTATGTCAAAATCCATTCCCAAAGCTGCGCCTTTAGCTCCCCCACCCCTCCACAGCTGCCCATCGCTGTGGGCAGCTCTGTGAATGGTGACACATCCCAGGCCTGGGCACCCAGGAGCGGATGAAAACAGAGGCACAGCCGAGCCTACCAGCAGGGTAGCATCCAGGGGCTGAGAACTGGCTGCACCAGAGGCGGGGGCAAGTAGTGCCGTGGGGCATTTAGCAGCATGTTTTTCGCCACTCGGCAGAGCCAAGGCAACAACAATTTTCAGACCACTGTTAATGAATTAAAAACTCAAATCCATCTTGATGTCTCCCAGGCTGCTGCCTGACATCTGGCCATGGAAGATGAATTAAAGCTGGAGAAGTCTCATGATACACTGTTTCTGAGGAATATTTGTACAGGCATCTTGTTCTTTCTAAGGACAGGATGCAAGGCTTTGCACTAACTCTTGCTTTATGTAAATGAGCCTTGGAATCTAAAGGGATGGAAGCAAATAGGAAAACAACCAAGCAGGCAGAGAGAAGGCAAAAGACGATTAAAATCTTATTGAGGTTAATGGAGAAGCTTCCAGTGATGTCACAGGTGTCTGGGTCGGGCCTCCAAGTGGAGAAAAAGCACATGCTGAACAGCTAACACACTGCAAGTGAGCCACCCACCCTTCCAAAAACCTGCCCTCCAGCCTCTGCCGTGGGCTCTGAGGGTAAACAGGGACGTGGTCATGCAGAGTCTTCAGTCTGGGAACCTTCAAGAACACCAAAGTCTCCATTCAGAAAGAAGTATATAAATTGACCAGTTTCCAAAACTTTCATTTTTTCGTTTGGTAATATGGTTTATACAACACTGCTGGAAAAGAGAGAAAGGTTCCCCACAAACCTGTTCTGCCCTTTTGTATTTACAAATGGCTTTCCTGCAGTAGTGTAACATTCAATACTTTTGAATGTCTCCCTTTCCGGCGTATTGTTGCTTCAAACTCTTTCAAGTTTCAAACACTTCATGAGCACAGTTAAGCATTCAAAACTTACCTCTGATGTGATGCTTTTCCCACCCACTAAGCCCTTGCTCGTTCTTGCTGTTCAAACCTTACCTGGCTCTTTCTACATGGGCAAGTCTAAACAGACTCTCAAGAGCCTGTCCTTTCTGTTTCTGGGGAGCTGGGTGCCAGAACTACTCTGCAAGGCTGAAAGGGCCGTTATTGTTGCATTAGGCTTATCAAGCTCACAACCTGTACTTCCACTTTCATTTACATCTTTGACCTGCTGTAGGAACATTAGTGACCCCCCACCGCAGGTGTCTGGCACAGGCAACCATCTCAACACCACCACGGAGATGGAACTGAGCTAAGGGATGATGGGAGCAATGTCCTGTCCCAATCAACGTTAGCAGTCAATACTAAAGCCAGGACTGGACCTTCAGAGAGCTTACCACCTACTGTTGTCCTGTTTTGTAGTCCCTGCCACTATTTCTTCACTCTTTCTTTCTAGGATGCCTTTGGGGGTTTTCAGTAGCTATATCTTACCCTTCTTTCTCCTTGAAGTATTTCTTTCCCACGAGGGTATCTCTCATTTTCCTGGTTTCCCCCATTTTGTTTAGTATCCCATTCCTCTCTTCTTTGCCCCTGTCTGTGAATCAGAAGATCCAACCCTATTGTGCTTACACCACTACCAGACAAGTGTGTAGCTGTGGCAGCAGAGCTGTTTCTCAAAAAACTGAATACTATTTTATGTTCTGCAAGTATCTTACGGTAGGTTCGCAGCACCTATTCCTGATCTTTCCATTATATGAATGTTTTCAGTGGTTTCAAATTTTGCAAGGCTTCAAGCCTTTTGGCTGAGGTTTTCCTCAAGACTGGTCACAAGCGAACACACTTTTTTATTCGTTTGCTTAATGTGTCAGTCAAAACAAAATGAGTGTTTCCAAAATCAAAGCCAAGAAAATATGTTTTGGGAATATTCTGCACCCATGTTAAGACAGTTTTGGTGTCTTTTCTTTCAGGAAGTCAGAGTGTAAACACAAACAATTCTTGGTGCAGAAACTGAAACTCACACTCTTTGTGGCCAGATGAGCATCCTAACAGCTTGGCCATAGAGTAATGATGATGCCTCCTTGCTTTCTGGCCTCATCCATACAGTGATGCAGCTTCATTAGGAAGTGCATCTCCCCTCCCCATCTCCCCAGTTTCTTACCAGTGAACTCCACTGCAAGGGTGGAAATGTGGGAACAAATCACCTCAGACACAGAGAAGAGTCTCACCTCCACCTCCTTCGATGGTCAGATTTGAGAACACAAGTGGAAGCAGCCCCACACTTCAGGAAGTCTTGCTATGCAGGAGGAAGGTGGAGAAGGAAAGGGGGTATGTTGGGAGAAGGCTGAAGACAAGCCAAGGAATGTCTTGTTTCTGGCTTTTCTTGCTTAGACACAAGATCAACTAATCCATTTGGTATCTTACAGGGTGCTTTGTGTTATGCTGAAATGCAGAGCTGTTGGGTGCCCAGCAAAATGAGGGTCAGAAATGGAAACACCTGTACATGTCAAGCACTTCCAGCACAAAACAGAAACAGAAGCTGGGCAGGGATTTTCTGCAAAATAGTTTTTCACTTAGTCAACTAAGACCTACCTAAGTCCTACTTAAATGCTTTATTCCTTTTTTGGGAACGGGCCCTTTGCCAGCCAGCTGCTCCAGCTGCTGTGAGAGCATGCTTCCACACATCTCCCACTACCTTTCCCGTCCTGGCGTGGGGACGGGCCACCTTGCTGGAGCACAGCTCTTGGGGGAGAACCAGCCAGGCAGAGGCAGCCAGAGGGGCTGTGCTGCTCTTTTCTCTGTTTTCAGGGCTGGGACTCAAGGTGGTTGGGTCGGTTTACCTCTCTTTATGCTTATTTATATACTGCCTGGTATAAATCACCTGGCTATAATCTGACTGCACAAGCTCATGTGCCAAGGCAGTTTCATGTTTCTGTACACAGCTGAGGGATGACTGTTTCCTTCTAGTATTTTAGTCACATTCTGGCAGCTTTTATAGCAGTATAGAAAATAATGAGTGTGAGCCCATCTACTGCTCAGGTATTAAGTTCGACAAAGTTTGTAGGGAATGGAGTTTCCTCCCAAGTCAGTGTGGAGCACAAACGTCCCAGACTGGACTGCTAATTAAGTTCACTGGGACCGTCATTCCTTGCTCACCGTAGGTTGGCAGTGTCCTTGTCTTCCCTTCTTTCACAGCAGGTAAAGGACAGCACCTTGTTTTTAACCTCCACAGTGTCCACCTATCACTTCACAAACTGGCAGAGACCTACTTTACCACTGAATAATGGTGATAATAATAAAGTTAAATTCATAGTAACTGATTTGCCAATTTGCAGTTGTTTCGAAATTTGCTGCTTTTGTTTCAGACCTGAAGAAGGGTTAGTGGGACAGAAAGCTTGTCTGGTCTCTTTTTTTGTTTGTTCACTTTTTTCTCCAAATTAATTTCTTGGTCAAATAAAAATCTGGTTTCATTTGAAAGCAAACAAGTAAACAAAATGAAAACCAGACACTTCCTATATTTTTAATTGAAATTGTCAGCAGGTAGCTGAAAATGAATAGTAATGTGCCTAGTCATGTTTATGCAAGAGGCAGGGAGAAAAAATAGCCCTTTGCTGATAGTCCGTGAAAGCTGGCTAAAACATCTTCAGCCTGCCTTTCCCAGGGCCACTTCTCCCTGTTTCTCAGCTACCATGGGTGGTACATGAAAAATATTTATCAGGCATCAGTGAGATATTTCAAATCATTTAGAGTGGTTTGTGCCTCTTCCCTTTTGTGGGCTACAAGTACCTGGAACATCAAACCCAGCCTTGGACACCAGGTCCCAGCACCAGCCGCATCTCACTCTGGTGGGCAGAGACATCAGTTCCTACCTGTATGTCAACCTCACAATATTAATATATCCAGTGGCTCAGCAGCTCTCTTTTTAATTACCATTTTGTGATGCCAATTCATTGCATGATGTATGCACTGTATGCCAGTCAAGTTGGGTTTTGTTTTTTAATTAGTCATTGCACACCAGGGCTCTCATAGCTCAGCGTAGGTGTGGCTGTGAGGTGAGGCTCCCTGCAGGGTGTCAGGCTTCTGCTGTGGCAGATGAAAGCTACTTTTCCCGTAAATCACAGCACTCCTTTAGCCCATACCACAAGATATTACACTGGCAGAGGAATGACCTTAGTAGCCCACAAATATCCCACTGTATGTACACATTTGCAAACACTGCCGAAATAGGCATGCTTATAATTCTCTGTTGCTATGCAGTCACTAAATCTGAGAACTGAAATACCAGTCTGTGAAAAGAATTTTCCACCAAAAAAAAAAAAAATTAAATATGTAAAAGCCTCAATAGTACTTTAAAATAAAGGTAGTGCTGCAAAAGGCAAGGAAACTGGCAAGGGAAAAAGCTTTTTATTTAAAGGTCTGTATATCCTTTTGTTCATCTAATACCTAACGCAGATAGAATCAAATCTAACTGGGGAAACAGCACACCTTGACTCAGCAGGAAGAGGGACCTTGTAACACTAATAAAGCTTTCCCTCTGTGACAGTTTCTGGGTCTCTTACTTGTATGGTGCAGCTGTTTTGTACTGTTTCATCAAGGCAGAGTAACAAGAAGGGCAGAATAACCTGCTAATTAAGCCAAATTTATGGCTTCTCTTCATGGCCAGGGCACACTAGTGAATTTGGCCTTGTGATTTTTGCAATACTAACAAAGCACAAGAAAGGAGGATGGGTTTGTCTTGGTTTCATCTTAAAACTTGTTACAAGCTGATTTTCTCAGGAAGTTATTTGGTTATGAAGAATTGCTCTACCTGTGTGAACAAGTTCATACGGTGGAAAATGTTTTCAGAAAGTGACTGGTCTTTCATGCTAGCAAAATGCAGCCTGTGAGACAAAGTATCCATTTCCCTCACCCAAACCTAATGACTTTTAAATTGCATGTCTTTCTCTCTTCGGCAAAACACAGACGGTGCTACCAGCATAACAGAGACACATACAGATTACTTGAATTTTCTTTATACTGTATTGTTGTGTGGTCAGTGTTCTCTCTGAGGGACACAACAGCTTCAAACCTGTTCATTCCTACTCCATTTTCTCTGCACTACAAAGATGTCAGATTGCACCAAGCACCCATTTCCCTTGATTGTCCAGGTCTGATAAACAGAGATCAAGTTCTACTTGATCTCAAACAAATATTTGGTAGCTATTAACAAAACCAAAATGTTAAAACTTTTAAATGCTGGAAAGAAAATTCAATAGTGTCCAATAAAATCAGGACGTGGTATTTCACAGGCAAAAATCTATATGCACTTACATAGAAAACATAGGTTCATTTTTACTATCTAAAATATTGCTTCATGATATGTGTGTTCTTATAATAATAATAATAAATTTTTATCTATAATAAAAATTAAATAATAATAATAAAACTTATAAATATAGATGATGCATTGCCTATTCTGTAAAGCACAAGCAGTTGCAAATACAGAGTATCAATGTGGGAGATTTTGGTGATCTCGAGTTAAGTCGTGAATGTATCTTCTACATATGTTTCCCTTTATGCCATTATTACCCTTAATAAAGTCAACACAAAATAATTTTCTCAAATGGCAAGTCTGGGCCACATCCACACTGACCAGTAGCCGCAGCCCATAGCTATGGTCTTGGAGCAAAGTCCTTACACTATCAAGTCTCCCCTTGAGCTTTGCTCAAGCCATCCTGGGGTTCATGCAGGGTGTCCCCATCCCCATCCCCATCTCCATCCCTGGCCCCATTCACAGTCTGGTCCTGCTACTGCCCCAGCCAAGCATTTCCTCCTCACTGGCCCCGCAGGAGATAGCCACAGCTCCCAGATGGACAGAAATGGTCACGAGGGTCCTATAAAGCATTAAAATGCTGCACTGGTGTATAAACTGGGGGCTCTCACCTGCCTCTTTGAAGTGGTCTCGAAATACCAATGACAGTTTCATGTTGCAGGGTTACTTATTCTCAGTACTGCCCAAAGTCTAATTTCAGGGCAGCTTTCTTGTTTTTTTCCCCTCACCAATCCATGGATGTGGTTAATTTAAGGTTTAAAAGGCTTTTTCTCACACATACACACACACACCCATATATGTTTTCCACTGAAGTCTGTGCTTTTTCCTAGACCCACCCAAATTCCAGTACATAGCTCACTTGTGTGCCAAGCTTTCATACTCACCATGCAATGAATGGAAAAATGCCCTTTTTTCCACTTCTGCACATTTTGGGGGAAGGAGGGGGAGCATGTGTAGAGGAGACGGAAGAAAGGCCTCCAGAGGAGTCCAGTTATACCTGTTATTTCAGAGAAGAAACAGAGAAGAGTCCCAGGGTTGTCCATGGGAACACTGTTTCTGCCCACCTGTGGAGGTGCATGGGGTCCAAGCCTGGTTGCTTGGTTGGGACTCTGAGCTGTATTTGTGGAGTGCTAACGAGATTTTAAAATTAATAATTATAAAGTAAAAGTAGCATAAGCTGCTAGCTGATATGTTTCCATTCTGTTCTTATAAAGTACGTTAGTAACACTCTTGAACACATCGATATTTTATGAGAGGGATGAAAAAAAAATCAAAGCTTAATGATGAGAAATGTTGGGGAGTTTAAAATGGAAGTGATAGTTTTCAGCTGCGTCATCCTGAGCTCCCTTTAATAGGGTATTTCAAGCCATGAGCATCCTGGTGAAAGGTGGTGGACTGGCTGCAAAGGGCTTCTCTTGTTGGCCACAGCGGCCTGGCAGAGAGAAGGCTGCAGGGCTAGAACCTTTCCACCCCTGCCCATGCCTGCCTTCCTACAAGAACTTCCATTGTAGTTCATGGGGTGGCAGGAGACCCCAGACCATGGGGAAGGAGCCAGCAAAGCCCTGTCCCCTCCTGCTGCTGCATCTCCAGGGTGAACCCCAGGGCTGTAACAACACGCAAGCTCCATGCAGTCTATTTCATTGCACTCACTTCCATGGGGATTCTCTGATGTCTGGTCAAAGCAGGTCCCCCTTGATTTCCTCTTCTCAGTGAAGGGATTAATGACATCTCTCTGACTTACAGAGCCACCTAGTTTCATGAAGCTTGTTGGAACATAGTTTCTGAAGCCTCTGTTCACCTGCCAAGTTAAGCTGAAATTAGCCTGTGGATTTAAGTATGCGGGCTGTTTTTTATCCCTTTGTTGTGAAGGAATATGCTAGGTTAATTATTTATCCTTTCCATCCACAAAATTTTATCGTTATACAGAATCTTATTATCACTCATATTGCAAAAACTGGAATAAAAAATACATAGTGTTTAAGAAAAAGCTGTTTCCTGAGTTTGTTGACTGGGAGGTTACACAGTCCAGGTTTGTATGTCTTCCAGATAAACTCCCAAGGAATCAGAGGGAAGAGAATATTTGTTTTCCTCATTGCTTTCCCAAATTACTCGATCCCTGCCAATTTCCATGACACAGACCCCTCAGTCTGCTGCAGAGACTGTGGCTTCTGAAAGGGAGGAAATAGCATGAATGTACTGGTGCACATCAATGTTTTTTTATTTTCTCGCCAAACCAAAAATACCAAAACAAACAAAAAAAAATATGAAAAAGGTTTCGATTTTTTTAAAAAATAGTAATAAAAAAATCATTCTGGACTGAAGATGCTGTTTGTTCAAACCAAAACTAAACCTTTAATTTTGCTTTGACGTTTGTAGAGATATGTGTGTGTGTGTGTGTGTGTGTAATGTAAATCAGGTGAGGAACAAAACATTGCTTGAAGTGACAGGTTGCAACATCTTACTTTCACAAAGTCAAAACAAAAGTTTTTACTTTTCAAAATTATTTTCAGACTTCTTCAGTCTAAGGTGCTCTATCTTGTTCACATGAATTCATTAGATCTTTCATCTGACCTAAATCAACATTTGCAGCCGTTAAGACTTTTGGCTGGAAATTCTCAGCCTTCTGTAGCTGTAAAGACCACATGAGTTTCCTGGCTGGTTTGGGAGCAAGTGAAACTTGTGCAATGAACTGTTCCTCTAGGAGAACACAGCAGAAGCAATGCCTGTCCCTGTTGTTGTGATCCGGGGACATAACTGTGTGATTCACTTGTCGTTTTCCTTTGTCCTATAGTTTCTTGGGAACCTCCATAAAAGCTTTGTGGTGCTATGTTACAACAGGGTGAAAAAAACCCAGCAGCAATGATGTGCCCAAACAAGAAAAAAACTTCCTGCTGTTTTTCAAAGTTACTACATTTCCTTATACTCAAAGGAGGCTATTTTGCTTGTTTATTTACACATACCTTATCTTTATGACGGTTCCTTTATGAACCCATGTCATCTCAAAAGCTCCGCAATGTTTTACAGTTGGGAACTTGGGAAGGTCTAGCTTTGATCACTGAAGTGATTAGACTGAATAGAACATTGTTCATGTTCTGCTGAGAATAGTTTCCAACTACGTTCAGAATACCACAAACTTATTTTTAAAATTCTACAATATTCAGCAACTTCTACCTTGGTTTTTGTAAGTTTTACAGATGCTGTGAATTTCAGAAGTCACTTTGATGTTTTCCAAGCAGCCTGATTTATGAGAACAAAAAATACCACCATTCCCCAATTACTTTCTGTCGCCTTGTTATAAGGCTTGATACATCAATGGAAATATTGTCTGGCTGAGGAGGCCAGGCATAAAGAATAACTGGGGTATGAGGAAATCAACTACATCTCCCACAAGAGATCATTCTTTCAGTGGAAAAATCAAACTTTTTGATCCCTAACACTGTGCTTTTCCTGTAATATTTAATTTAATAAAGCCTCCATTTTCATTGAAAAACACACTTGATGGGAAACATGTAACTAGACCTAGTAGACATTTATGTTATTTTAGTGCTGTTTATATGTTGTTTTAGTGCTGTTGAACAGAATTCATATTTTGTAGACAATTGCTAAAGATAAGTGGTTGCAAAAAGTAGCTAAGCAGGACCATGAATATATCAAATTGCAGCAGCGTATTTCAAATGGGGTTAAGATAGTGCTATTGCTGGAAGTCGTACAGACCATGACTCCAGCAGTCAGATGACAGCTTAATGGCAATGCAGAAAAGTCCTTCATTCACTGCTCTAGTGACACACTGTCAAACACAATCTTTCCCAAAAGGACATGCCGTTTCTGAAAGCACTTCCTCTGCTCCACTGCTGTATGCTTGACTTCTTGTCTGCAGGCAGCTTGATGCCACAGCATCTGCAAGATCCACCTTTTCAAGTCCAGAATTTCAGTTTATTAATTATTTCCCAATGTGCCTCTTGTTCACAGTCCTTCTTATCTGTTCCATGACCAAATCACTCATACTTCTAGGGTAAAGATCTTATTTCCTTTCTGCTATTTTGACCATAATTTCCCCTTCATTAATGCAAACACCTTTTCATTACTTCATACCCATAAAGCTCACAGCCTAACCTTTCCACAGCTACTGCCCTGCCCCCCATAGCTCTTCTTTCTTTTACTCTTTGTTGGTATCTCATTCCTCTGTCTCAGCAATGCCTGTTTTTTGTGACTTTTTGCCCCCTTCATGGTTTATACTTCTCTTATGCCATTCCTATTTGACATACACGAAATTCCCCCTTTCACCAGATTCCAACCAAATCCTGAAAACACACCTGTTTTGAAACACATTACAATTTCAACAAACATCTGCTCATCTTTATGTTCACCTAGCAAGTTCCTCCTTTGTGTTGTATCATGTCTCACTTGCTGTTAGATCTGTAATCATTTAGAGCAGATCTAAAGTTTTCCTCTTCTTTGTTCATCTGACTGCAAAGCGTGTTGAGGACCTACAGCATGGTGAGAATTAACTTGTTCTGCTTACAGGCTATGTTCAGCATCAGCATTGATAACAAGTGATTTCTTTTTTGGAGGAATTCTTTTCCAGGATGGCTCTACCTACTGCACACCTGGGATACCTTGAACGATGCTTCTTTATCTAATAGTGAGTTTTCTCTGAAAGAAACTTGGAGATACACTTTTTAAAAATTTGCCTGTGAATACCAGACATCTCGAAACCTCACTATGAGATGTTAGTTCAGACCTGGCTGCCAAGCATCTACCAAATTGAGACATTTCTAAAGTATATCCACTGCAAGACCAATTGTTGGATTCTGTAGGCTGAAATTTCTTCTTTGTTCATGTTAGTCCTCTGAAAGGTTTCTGTCTAGCCTGAGCTAGTTTGCTAAGGCACCAGAGTCAGCGGAGAGAGCTGGGTACCTCCACACAGTGAGTCTGCCTCTTCTTCCTCTAACGCCTGGAGGTGCCCAACTCCTTGCAGTGCCTGATAAGCTGAAACTAGATCTTTAACTTTTAGACAGCTGAAATTATCTTATCCTTGCATCTGTATAGCAAGGCTAGTGTTCCTGAGGGGTGCCAAGTTTATTGCTTCTATAGAAATCAACTATTCCAGGGTATGTGATAGTACCCCCACTCTTCTGGGAAGCATGAGGCTTATGTACATATATTATATAGTACATGTGTATATTTCAAGTTGGAATATCCTAAATAAATACATGCCAGCCTGACTCGTACTGATGAAGCCTTTTGGGTTAAATCCCATAGAAGATGCTGTGCAGTGTGGAATCCAATGCAAGATTACACAACATGATGTACTCTTTCCATCACACATACAGTTCAGTTATTGTTAAAGAATGTAAATTACACACTGAAGCAGATGAACAAGGTTCTTTTATAAAAAACATGCTATCTAGGAATCTAAAACAAGATAAGGGAGATGTCTGCTCTGTTTTATAGGGCTTTGACTATGACATTCCCTACCACAGGTCAGCTTGCTTGTCTATGTCATCAACATATACACTGCCACCACGTCTTTACCAGAGTACGGATGCATCATGCTTATACTGTGAAATGCTTCCTCATCCATGTTGTTTTTACTTATGGACCTTCAAAAAATGTCATCAGGGCCTGCCTGTGAACAACCTGCATCCTACACCTTTGTCACCACTGCTTATTTCGAATGATCCCCTCTTCACAGTGTGGCTCAAATCTGCCTCTGCTTTTCAGCATGCCTAACCTGCCATTCAGCAAGATGGAGCTAGTAATCAATAGAAAAAGATAACTAAACCAGAGCCATTCAGTGGCACATATTGTCTTAAGCTGATCAAAGTAAGATAAAAGTAGTTTCTGTTCACAGCACCTGAAAGTTTTAGGAACTCGACAAATTCTGAATCTTTGACCACTGTTTTCTTCTGAGGCTGGGAAATGAGGATCTGGTCCTTCTTCCCAACTTTTTTGTGGATTTCAGTGTTAATGTTTGAGCTCATATAGTATGTATTATGCTTAAATCAAAGTTTCTAGTGAGAACACAAAGGTTATTGACTTCTGTGACACTGTCAGTCTTTATGTGACAGCTTGGGTTTCTTAAGATCGTATAAAGCAATCAGAAATAGAAGCTTTTCCTTGAATATGTAATCATATTTGTAAGACCCAAAGAAGTAACGCAGTAATTAAAGGCATAGTGCCCCAGTCTTACATTTTCACAGTTTACCAATCAGAGCTGTATCTGCAAAGGCAGAACTCCGCACTACGGTACAGTAGTGGAATATATCACTGGAATTGCTCCACTGAAATGATTTCTTGGATTTCTGTACATAAAAACTAAGAAATTGTCTTAAATTAAGATTTTATGTTCCCTATCACCTGAGACCTTGCAAAAGGGAGGGAGATTTAACTACCAATAAATATTATTCCGGGTCATGATCAAGTCACAGCTTTGGTCATTTTACACTGACAGGAAAAGACCTCAACACTAAATTTTAGAGCTTTTTGTTCCTAAAATGTATATTTAAGGTTCAGGACATCTCTTATGGATTTTTTTGTTAGTTTGTTGGTTGGTTTGTTTTTTTAAAAACTGCAAGAATAGAGCAGAGTATGAACAAACTTCAAGGACCAAGCACTTCTCAAGACTTGGGCTGAAGCACCAATAATGTTTTTACCTGTATTGAAGACAGGGAGTGAGGCTTGTAGCCTTAATTGTGTTGGCATAATTATCTCAAGAAAAGCAAGAGTATGAGGAAAAATTAGATATATTTCTGGCAGTATGACAGACCTTTAGACCTCTGCAAAGCTAGCTGAATTATGGCATAATACTACAAATTTTACTTGTTGGAATCTGTTTGCACAGATAAAACCAAACAGACCTCAACTTAGAGCTCACGGTGTGATGCTGCCAGCTGAAGAAACCTTTCTGGCCTCTACATTTCCCATTAGAGTATAAAAGGGCCACAGTGTGAATGAGAACCAGACCTGAAGCCTTTTGTTTGTCCATTATATATAGATAAAAATATCATTGTTAGCTTTCCCACACCTGCCTGAGTTGTATTCACTACTCTTGTGGAAGCATTTTTACACAGCAGGCTATTTCAGTTTTTGACTCTTTACTGTGATGTGATAAAAGCTTTCAGCACCATTTATGTAGCTCATTTCATGACAGGTAATGGACACTGAAAACTAGCACCCATGAGCTGACATTTGCTATGTTAATTTATGATTCATAAACAGAATCCCTTATAACAATTGACTTCCTGCCTAATCTTAGGGGAAGAGGAGCTGTGATCTAAAAACAGTAAGCTGGGAAGAGTCAAAGGACCAGCTGCCATGTATGGTAGAGGCCACCAAGTATGACAGTTAATGAAACTCAATATGGTAATAAAATAAAATATTGCCTTAGAAGTTTTTCTTTTTTTTTTTTCATCCTAAGCTTTTGCATTGTTGTGAGAATGTTTTGACATTTGCCTAAAAAAATGAATCAGAATTGCAAGTGCTCTGTATCACTCAGACACCTCCTCCCACATGCTGGTATACCTTTGGTGTGTGAATGAAGCCCAGCCTTGCTCAAATGCTGTGAAAATCACAGAAAGCACATCTTTGCTTACCTTCCCTTAGTCCCTTTATTCATTGGTGCAGTACACAGTCTACTATGGAGAGAAGGGACTGTTGATAGGTTTGGTGTTGAAGTGTTTGAGGAAAGAAACGTTTAGGAAACATTATTTCTGGATAAGGCAGCAGGAAACTGAAGCCTGTTTGCTTGGCCGAGAGGCTGGAGGGGGTTCAGAAGAAAATAGGTGGCATGGAAGTTTCCAGGAGTAAGTATAGGCAGCTTTGAGTGAGATCATCACTGAGCAGAAAACAAGGGAGTGCTTAGGGGGATCTTTACAGACAAGGTCAGAAAAATTCAGAAACACTTTTTCCAGTTGACATTTTCCTTGGAAAATGTTGACTGAAATAAAAATCATTTAAGCAGGAAGAATTTATTTACTGGTGAAAGTCTATATTATTGTATATTTTTATCAGGCTATGTAATTCTAGTGAGAAGGGGAAAATTTGATCATAATATATTTTTTCCCTTTTCATCAGTTCATGCTAAGAATATACCTTTTAAGTCATCTAAGTAGGTGTACTGTTATATATATTGCTTCATTACAGATTACGGCAATTTGTTCAACAAATAAACATTTTTATCATATAGCCTCTATGCAAAAGTGTGAATTGTAGATAAGGAAAAGTTCATAATGTAAACCCAGAGAAGTATCCTGCAAGCTCCAATCTAACCAAGAGTGAATCACTTCAGTTAAAGCAACAGAGATTAAATTAATCTAAGCAGGTGATAATTTTCTTCCAGTCAAAACTTGTTTTACTTTATCACTTTTGATAGAGACGGTGGCTTACCCAGGCTCTGTAAGCATGGACAACTCTAGGTGACACTCTCCATGAGAAAAACAAACCAGAAAGGAGTCAAGTGTGGTTCTAAAGGCACCAGACTGCAGTTCCCAAGGTTTAGACTTCCCCTCCACCTTAAAACCCAGGTAAAATGCATTATGCCCTGAAGGTCAGATTGCACAGGCTACTTTGAACCACGTGGAAGAAAGACATTTCTTAATCAAGAAGCCCTCCTGGGAGGCAACAGAAAGGCAGCTGGCTCTCATACCTCAGCAGACACAGTGCAGGGAGGGAAGGGGCTTTGCAAGTAACGAAACGCCTAGATCAAAGTGACCAGATGCTTACCACTGACACCCACAAAGTGAGCCAGATCTCCTCAGCAAGGACTCCAAGGAGATTCTCAAGCCTTGGTCAGCAAAAGCTTGCAGGGCTTCCCAGTATCCCCAAGGGTGTCCTGAAGACACAGGGAATCTGCACAACGCTGTGGTACTTCCCTGAGATACATGCTGGGTCCAACTTATGTCCCAGCAGTTTGGTTTCAACCTTTCACCAAAGACAGCCTGAGGTTTGCAAAAGGCTCTGCTGGAAGGTGGAATTTGCCAGACACATTTCTCCACAGTGGGTAAAAATGACCACAGATGTGTTATGTCAAAAATATGCCAACCCTCACTATGTCCAAACATTTACTTTGTCCAGTAAAGTATGATAATACTTAGAGCATTCATGTCATTGCTTGCTCTCTCTCTGCCTGACCATGACCTCTAACTTGCTGTGAACTTCAGATGGTGCTAGTCATACAAAGATAATTTCATACGCTTAGGAGGAGGAAAAGATGCTGTGGCTCTTGCCATTTTCCTTCCTTTCTCCTGCC
This sequence comes from Falco biarmicus, assembly GCF_023638135.1. NCBI lineage: Eukaryota > Metazoa > Chordata > Aves > Falconiformes > Falconidae > Falco > Falco biarmicus. Next base: position 77,815,020 of record NC_079289.1, on the reverse strand, counting down.
CAATTAGTAATGTATCCGCTGCTTTTGGCTGCTCTCCATGTGTTTTTCACACCATTCAGGCTCAACAGGTATAGAATGAGCAGGCATTTCAATTCATGCACCCCCAATACAAGGCAGCTACTTTTTTCAGCTGTGCCCTGTTTACTCCAAGAGCATGCACATGCTGAACACCAAGCTATTTACCATATTAATGTTACAAACACATTGAGTGTTAAAATGATCCTCAAACCTGTAGTAACTCATTCAAGTAAGTCATGAATGTTGTCTCATCCCAAGGGGTCAAGGATAGCTCAGCAGGAAGGAGGCTTTGAATAGTTAATACTTAGTGAATTTGTTTGGGCTGAAAATGTTGATTTTAACTATTTGATGCTCTAACCAGTATTTTTTGTAATTTCCATATACACAGTGTAGCCAACAAGGTAAAGACTTTTTCCTCCATTAAAAAAAAACCACCACCACAACAACACCCCCCCCCCCAAAACAAAACCAACAACAAACCAAACACAACTCCCCCAAAAACAAAATAAGAAAAGCCCAAAACAACTGTGCCATAATCTGCTTTGTTTTTCCTGGAAACAGAGTGAATCAGAATTTATTTCAAAATGTTCTGAGGTTCAGCATGCAAAACAGTTAAGTTTCTGTTTTTCTTGGCCCCTCACAAGAGTACTGCTTGGTACTTCACAGCTTTGGTATCTACCTGTTCCCAAAGAACACAGCCTGTCTGTGTGAACTGTGTGTCTTAGGAGAGAGAAACAGGAGAGCAGGAGGGAATAATAGTCCAAACTGCTTTAATATATCCTGGACAAACAAAAATTTCAGCTCCCATCAGGGCTGTGGGTCGTTGGCTTGTTTGTTTCATTGCATGAGGAGCCAGGATAAAAAAGAACTGTTTGTTTTCATTTGAAATTCTATAAAAAGTAACAGGACTGAAGTATTGTATGTATGTTGGAAGACTGAAGCCCAAGTCATCTGCTGCTGTTTTTGTCTCTAGGCCATGCCTCATTTACTGGGATGAAATTCTTGGGGAAGTTTTTGGTCTCGTCTACACTCTGCTTTTCAAAAACGATGCCAGTTTGTACTGTACAACCAACACTATGTTACATTCCAGGCTTGTTTCCCCCCTCCTATAAGCTGATTATTAGAGAGTGCAGAGAGCATAGTGACATTTTACAACCAAGGATATAAAGAAGACATTTCTGTAATAGCAAATTGCCCCCTTTCCCCCTCAATTTTAAAAAAGAAATCACAGGTAATACAGGAGAACACAGACAGGTAGGTAGGCAGGCACTTGATCAGAAAGACCCTAGAAATGCCTCTAAATACAGCCAAAGGCAAGCGAGGAAGTGAGCTTAGTTAAAAAGTAATGCAGATACTCCTGGTTCACAAAGGAAAGCCAGCTTTGTTCCTTTTTATGATCAGCAGGGAGAAAAAAGGAACTTATCTGTAAATCTCTTTACAGCCTGATCCCTGTGTGAAAACAAAAAGTGAGGCAAAACCAAGCTACATTGAAGTAGAGGGGAATTTGCACCACAGGCTCAGGCTGTGATTACTGAGGATAAGCCAAACCTGTTGTAAACAAGTAGTTTGAAGACACATGCAAAAGTTGGAAGAAAATGAATAATGTTCTCCAACTCAGACATGTTTACATTCTTTATACCTACCATAGAAAACTTACATAATCTTTTCTTATTCAGATAGGTAACAGGGACTGGATAAAGTTCTAGGCAAGCTTTCCCACTATGTCAATGAAAACTTATTTTTGCATTGAAAAAAAGAACCAGAGCTGACTGAAAGGTATGCTTCTAAGACCCTAAAAAGCACTACAGATTTCTATAAGAAAAAACCTCTGGCAGTCAAACATTTACAGAGATAGGTTCAGCATCTGCCACCCTCCCCAACATATAAAAATATCAGCCACATACATTACAAACCTCACATTCAGTAGCTTGCATCAGTGGAAAGACCAAACCATGACAGCTTTTGCTTTATCATTGCTAAAATGCCTGTATCTCAAAGTTCACAAGAAGGCATAATCTTATATACATTTTTCTTTTACAGACAGTTTCTAAATCCTTAAATTACTAATATAAGAGGAAAATAGGAAAAGAACCTACTCATTAGCTTTCAGTTCCGCACAGTCTCCAAAGCACTGTTAAGCATGTATGCATTTCTGACAAATACCTCTTACCTGTAAAAGAGCAATGTTCAGATTCCTTACTAGATGTTATCGTCATGACAAGTCAAACAATCTTTTTTATAAAAGGTTGGATGTCTTTTCAACAAAGCATGTGTGCATGGTTAAAAAAAAACCAAAACAAAACACAACCCTCAGAGAGTCTCTCTTCCCTCACTGTCAGTCAAAAGCAAGTTGGAATAAGTCTGAGTTGGAATTACCTGAATAAAGAAACTGGAGAGAGGGAGGGAGGAGAGGGAGGGAGGGGGAAAGAGAGAGAGAGAGAGAGAGAGAAGAAAAAAAAAATAGTCTGAGAGGAGACTCAGTGATGTCAGCAGTATGTCTTAAGGAAACCTACAGCTGAGCCCGGCAAATTTTATAACTACGTTGCACTCAACACCTAGTTACGTGGTAAGCAAATACCTGCCTAAGAGGAAACTGATGTACTTTTAAAGAACGTCAGTTAATCTTTGACGGAACTTTAGCCAGGTTGATCAAAGTCCCTCAAAGGCCTTATTGCCTAAATAAATAAGGTTACAAGTGGCTGTATAATGCTAAGAAAAGAGTAAGAACAAAAAGTCAACATTATTGATTACCCCTTTCCTGTTGGCAAAAGGGAGGCTGAAACTCATCTGAAGCAAATTCATACTATGGTTGTAACACACTGAGCTGTAACAGCCACGGACGCAGCTGAAATCCCTGACCACCAAAGTTTCCAATCTGTTTCGCCACAACACTCTTTTCCTTTGATGACTTACTCTGGGTTTGCTTCAGTGCCTTTCTGCTCGTTTCCTAGATGCAGAAAGCACAGAGAGTGATGATTTGAATTGGGGAAGGTTCAGCACCCTGAACACATCGAAGAAGACATGTGGATGTTTGCCATCTGTAAAGCTTGTACACTGCTGTTTGTACCACTTGGTATTTGACGGGACTCCCTGAACTGAATGCAAACAGCAGCAGTGAAAGAGAGGTCACTGCAGTACTAGAAAGGTTAATGTGATAGCCCTTGCATATCATTCTTCTGTGTCCATGTTCCCAGGAATACTGCTTCCAGGAATTACATAGCTCATTAAGCTAGTCCAATACACCTGTAGCTCAGCATCACCTGCAGGGACATCCCATGGTCCAACCGATGCCAGGTTAACTTCATTCCTTCTCACTTGTGGGAAAGAGGAGATCAACACACGATGAATTGTTTACTAAAAAAATTCTGACCACCTCAAATTCACAGAGAACGCATTATCAAAAACAAAATCTCTCCTTTCCTCAGCAGTGTTGGTAAACAGACATTTAAATGCCATTAACAGACATTAATAATATCATGATATGCAACCATAGGAAACTAGAGGCTGGAATTCTGCCGTCAAGTGGTCAGCTGTGTAGGCATTCAGGCAGTGCCAGCAGGCAGCAGCTGTTTTATATTTAAAAGGATAACAGTTAGATGTGATTTTTTTTCCCTTTGCCAGAGACTAAAGAATTTCACACGACTTGAATTCTTCCCCAGATCCATGAACCTGTTGCACTGGTATCTCTTTCTCTATATTTACTATGAGGGAGACGGCAACAGCTCCTATCAGTTTTCATTGTATATATATAGATATATATATATAAAATGCTTGTGGATGTCTTCTTCTCCTTTCAGAGAAGCTCCTTTGTTTGCAGAGCCCTCTGCAGTGTCATGGGATAAAGCACCTATACTAGAAACTCTTTTTTGCTATCTGATTAAATTATGTTTAGCTGTAACTGAATTATACATTATTAAACCCCCCCAATTACACCTTTCCTCTTCTTTCTTTGGACAAAGTTTGGGAAACTGCCCAAATCATAACTGAATATGAATATTCTCATGTGCTAGTCCCATACATCCCCCAAATCAGCATCCATGGCAACATGGTGCTTGTGAAATCATCTGCAGTGTGAAGGGTGGTTGGGAGAGCGTAATATGAGGATATGCTCTGAACGATGCATTTCACATTTTGTGCAACCACACTACAGTTCAGTTTTAAATTTTTGTACTGTTTTGCTAATACCCTGTGGATTCTTATCCCATTCCAGAAGACAGACCAGCAGAGCAGAGGGTAGAATTTAAGTTGTATGAGCATTTCCCAGCTTTGCACGCTTGACTTGAAAATGTAAATACCTTTCTTTGAACACGATTTTCCATTCATCCATTCAGCAGAGAGCTCACAGGTGATCAGGGCTCTGAGGACGAAATGATGACTACAAAACCTGTCTCCCAGGAAGCTGTGAAGAGGCTCCAGAAGATGACTGAGCTGGCTACACTGCTTATGGACATGTAAAACGGTCTTCAAATTTCTCATCCCCCCATTTTCTCTCTGCTTTAATTGTGCTGCTTCTTCCCCAACTTTGCACCGTCTCTGGTTGTTTGTACAAACCTGTCAGTGAATCCCGTCAGGCTGCTAAACCAGACAGAAAGTGTCATGTGTCTGTTCCTTTCTGCAGGGTTACTTTTCTGCCAGTCTAACAATCTGAGACACCCCATCTAGAGGCCACCTGAGTTTGGGAGCTCCTACAAAAGGAGTGAGAGGAGTGCATGGCCAGCAGAGGAAAAGCAGGACATGGGTTACCCCAAGTGAGCAGCCTGCCAATAGCTGTCTCTGCTCAGCTCTGACTCCTCCTTTATTACCAGCAAACTATCTCAGTCAAGTGTTTACTGGCAGGTGACCACATGCTCCAGGATGGTTCCCACACTGCTGCTGAGGTGGGCCAAAAGAAGAAACTAATTTGTTAGTTCATGCCCTCCAAAACATGTAAACTCATGTGTTCTTTCTTCAGCTTTACCTCAGTACCGAAACTCAAGAATCTGCCTCCTTACAGCAACAACAGGTAAGAGTTCAAAAGTTTGGCCAAGATAAGTTGAAATACTTATCCAAAATTCTTCAATCAATAAAGCTGAGCAGGAAATCCCATGATGATAAGGGGCTTGCTCAGGGCATTTTCAGTTCTTATGTTGGCTCTGGTTAAATTTAAGTTAGGAAAAGAGACAATAAAACTAGAATCCCTGGTAGTAAAGTTAGTCCTACACATCAGATCTGCACCTCCAACTTAACCTCCATCAGAAAGTTAGTTCTTTTACTGAAAAAGTTCTTTGGGCTTTTCATGTGGAGTGTGACCTGTGTGGGGAGCTCATGAGGATGTCTGCAGTGAGAATGGGGAAAAGCCACAGCAACAGTGACGCTGGCACTCTCTCTTCTCCTTTGTTTCTGTGAGCCCCAAATTCATGACTTAAAAATTAGACACAGGATATAAAGCAATTGGGATTGGTATATAAAACCAGACACAAGACTAGAAATGGACCTTGCACAAAGTAAGGTTAAAATGTCCTGAGCAGAGATGTCACCTGAGAACCGCTGAACACCTATTTGTACTTTATGTACATATCTGTGTAAAGCTGAGCCTTGTCTACTCCTGCGCAGATTCTTAGAAGTACTGAGGAGCACAGCTCCCAGAGGAATCACACTGGTGACTGGACACTGTTGCATACATGATCTCTCAGGACTCAGACTCCCTCTGTAACACTGGGATAATAGTACAGCCAAACCTTAGAACAAATGCAAAAAAGATGGGAAGGAAAAGCACAAAAAATTATCTCTTGTAATAGCGCATTTATTTTTAGTGCACCCTCCAAGTCAAAACAATTTCATAAAGTGTTCAGTTCTGCTGGCTGGAGGCCAGAACTGTTCTGCCATGATTCGTGGTGCTCTGCATTCTGCAGCCATTTCAGTCCTGCAGCCCAAACACTGCTTTTATATTTCAGTACTAAACTGATAGAACTTAATGTTTTCTGCATGTACCAGCTGGCTTTCTACCTTCATCTACACAAGTTATTTTTTTCTATTTTTATTGTAGGCTTTTGAAAAACTGCATCAATAATAGCAAGGCTTTCAGTAAGCAGAAGGGTGAGTGAAAAGCTGGCAGGAGTCCTGCCTAAGTTGTCCATGGGCTTATTACTTCAAAATGTGTCTTCATTTGAAAGCAAGTACTGTAAAACCAATGCAACAGAAACTGTCCACTTCATATTAACAATAACAAAGTATAACACACAATGCAGAACTAATCCCAAATACCATTTTGTCAAGAATTACTTGAATTACACCTTGTCGTTCAGTATGTGACATGTCCAGGATTAAAAGTACATTCACTAAAAAGGGTAAAAAAGCCACACATTGTTATGCACATGAAAGAATTTGATTTTAAAAGTAAGAAACTAACTTTAAAATTATTTTCCTGTTCATGAACTTACTAGAAGACACCCTGCAGCTAAGGTTTCGGTGACTTTCTTGCGTGGAAATAGAAATACATACTTTTCAAACCAGAAGATTGAATAAGAGACATTCAAAGTATTTAATCCAAAACTGGTTCTTGTTAAACACAAAGAAGCTCTCCTGTGACTTTGCGCTCTCTTTACTGTCTGTTTTCTTGAATTGCTTTAAGATATTCTCCTATTTTTTGGTTTTTTGCCCTGTGCATTGAACTATTCATCTAAACTGTAAATCAAACCATTCATCTGCTTCTTATTGATCAGGTTCTTGATAAAAAAAAAAAGAATTGAAAGGGCTAAAGTTCATTACACAAATTCCCATGAGTTTAGGAAAACATAGGACCTAAAGGTGCTGTAGGAAATGCAATTCTCCAAGCACATGAATGCTAAGGGGCACATGAATCTTCACACTCCAGCGAAATCAGAAACCATGCTCTCACAGCATTGTGTGCTCTTAGGACAGTCAATACACATTTTTCCATCTTCTTTCTTTTGTTGCCTCTTTGTTGACATTGCAACAGCATCTGCACCAAGGAATTCATAGCACATTACCTAGGCTGCTACGGTTTAAAGTGGTGGTTTGCGTACAAGCACTCCGCCATGTGTTCTTTGCATTATGAGAGGTTGTGGCTGAGACTGTCGTTCCAAAGGAAGATTCGTGCACATGAAAAACATATAATTGGAATGGGGTTTTATTCCACTTGATGAGCTTCACACGGAAGGATCTGGCTGAGGAGGTCCCAGCTCTGTTCTCAATGAAGCAAGCAGTGACCTTTGTGGAAACCCTGTTACTGCAGCAGTTAATGCTTTCAAAAGCTTCAACTTCACCCCAAGTAATTTGGATCTGAGAGGACTGTAGTTGCTGAGATGTGTTTTATCTGTTCACATTAGGGAAGGTGGTTGTTCTTCATCCAACTGGCTTGGGGTTTCAAAGCCTCAGCAAAACTGCTGTCCTGCTGGGGATGGAAGGACTTTGACAGCAAACCTCAGCTTCCAAATTTAAGCTCCTGCCTAGGGGTGTCGCTTCTTCATGACAAAAGTACTGACAAGTTATTGCCCAAGATGTCAAAAGGATTACCAGGTAGCAGAAAGCTCTGGAGAAAAAGCAGCCCCCTGAGAAAAGACACTCATTCCCAGGCATGTTTGGCTGCCTTCTCCCCAGCTGCGGAAATGAACATCCTCCGGTTTTGGTTCTAGCCCAGAGTCAGGGCAGATGCACAAGCAGGAATTCAAATCCAAGCTGACTTTCTACACTAGAGTGAAAATTACAATAGGCTTCAGATCCAAGAGGGATTTTAATTTCCCCTCCCCCATGAATCTGGCCAAAATGTCCGAAGCAGTCAAAAATCAGCTCAGATTCCTGGAACTGGGCCACATGACTTCACTTTCTGAAACACTGTGGTGGGTGCATGCTCAGTTTGCCACATCATGAGACAGCAGGATGCATAAAGCTATCCATACGGATGATCTGCTCACATTGCTGGTAACACCCCAGCAGGCAAAGATGCTTCCTGTAGCGCTTCTATGCTCATTCTTACGAAAGCAAGATCAGACAGCTTTCCAGGTCACTCAGGTTGTAGCTTTAACATGACATTGGTTTTATTGCAATAGGATCAGATCCACAGTCATGGAGAGCTATGCTCTGCAAGACCCAATCCTGAAAATTGCTCTTAGCTACAAGCAGTATATCTGGCCTAAGAAATGGCCCAGGGTTATGGTCCAGAAGAGCTGCTCCAGGGGATGTTGGGAGAAACACGGCTGAAAGCAGTCAGCTGTGAGAACCACTGACTCAAAAAAAAGGGAGACAATTTTCTCTTATCTAGCACTTTCCTCCACTTGACCCATGATGGTTGGTCCCCCTGGTGTGCCTGTGGCTTCTCCTCAAGTGTGAATTTCCCTAGTTAGAGTTGTCCTGATGACCAGAAATCTTTCTGGAAAATGCTGGAAAGCCCCAGCTTCTCAGTTGTTGCATCCCTTCTTCTATTGATGTGTTTTCTCCGGCACAAAGAACATTCCTCAGTCAAAGAAAAACCTGCATATGCAATACCTCCTAGCTATATCCTGTCACATATCTTCAGTAGCACACTTTGAAGGACAGCAAGGGAAAGGGAAATCTCTCCTAGTCAGATTTCAGTTTCTTAGGGTCACTGAACCTGCAGAGTCCGCTCTGAATTTTCCACCATGGGGCCTCAATCTCTAGTTCTGAAACACATTTCATAGCAGTCCACAGCAGGTAGGTTAGTCTTTTTCCTTACCTTTAAAACTCAGTGATATTTTAATGGAGCTCTGCTTTGGAGTGATTTGAGAAGTACTTGGAATGGGCAGCAATAAAAGCCTTTTGAAAATACACATTATGTACTTTCTTCACCGAATTTCTTTGAGCTGTACAAACCTGTGATTCTTTGGGATAAAAACGTGGCATTACTATTACCAGTTTCAGATGCCAAGACTAGATGGCCTCTCAGGAAGCAGTACTAAAAAGGCAGAACAAATTAAGCAAGTAACTGTGCATTTTAAATGTCTTCATGGAAAATAACTGCTGGCTTGAATGAAAGGAAGCATAGACTTTTTCCATACTTTATCAAAGAAGATTATGAAGCGAACCTACAAACAACTACTGAGGTTGTTGGCAGAGCGTATGACACTACTAAAGTGCATGAAAAGAAGGTAATAAAGGGAAGGGTAAAGAATTTTCAGTACACAGTGTATGTACAAAGACTACCCCCAGGCTTACTATCACCAACATAGATCATGGCATCCCTACTACGAAAAGGTTAGGAAAGCGGTCTTCCAAAAGCAAAGGGCAAACATTTGTCCAGACAGTGCTAAAAAGCCTCAACTTTAAGATTAAATGTTGTAGAAAGCAGACTTGCCATCATTTAATCTACTGAACTCAACTCTGAGAGGAAGTAAAATATAATCCATGATATTACAGGGGAAGAAAATGATTGTTTTGTGAGAAGATGATGGCACAGGGGTGCTGGCTGCACCCATTGTCACTGTGATTGCACCACAGTTTCCATCGCAACCTCCTGTTTTCATATACCATAAGCATTGCAAAATGCTGACCTTTGGGGCTGCATTTTTCCATGCTTGCTCCGTGCCCCAAAGGTGAATTCTTTCGGAAAGTCTGAGCAAAATCTTTTCAGGGACCGTGGCTGTTATGTTTTGGCTGTTGCCAGCATGGCTTCCCTGGGGCAGATTGTATAGCAACTTCTTTGTTCCTCTGAGCTATAATAAATCCTACCATCCATCATGTAAAGCAGAAAATGAAAAGCATGAAAAACAAATCAGAGCTCTCCTGATTTCAACTTTTGCAAGGACTGTTTAAGCTTGCAAATGGCAGCAGGTAAAGAGAAGAGAGATTTAACTGGGAGGTACTGAACCGAGCAAAATTCTTCTCTAAAGATAATTGCTGACTACCATATTCACATCAGGAACACTTGGGTTACAGAAACAGCTATTGACAAATGATGTTAAATACAGTCTTCAAAACATGGCAACGTGACAAACCTGTGACAGGAAACTGTATTTTGTCCCTTCGGGTGTCTGTTAGATGAGACACTTGCTTTTCTCAAGCAGTTCATTAAGAAGTAAAAGGGTGCATGTTCCCATGCACTGCCATGTTAGCTGGTTTCCTAAAAGGCTGGGTAAGTCAGAGCCAAGGGCACTAGATGCTCTAGATTTTTCAAAAGTAGGACACTTGAAGGAGCCTTAAAAGATGGGCATAGATGCTGAACTACAGGTACCCATGCTCGAAAATGCAGTCTCAGGGCTTTAAAGACCACAGACTATGCATTAGGATAGAAATGATGGGCAGCTCTTAAAGCCAAAACCAATCCCAAAACAAAAGAATGTCTACTATTTAGCCATAGTGCCCAGGTGGCCTCATATACCCCCCCGCATTCTCATGATTTTATCATTCATGGAAAATATGTATGAAAGGTACTGTACAGACAGGAAAAGCCAGTCTCCTTACAGGCCGCAATAAAGACTAGAGCTGCCCAAAGGTCTCTGGGAGTGCAAATGTATTTGTTTCAGTAGGTCTACTCTATGAGGATACACACCCTCCAGGTTACAGCTTAATTTGGTGCCAAGTTGCTGGTAGAGAAAATCTGGTTGCCATATGATCTTCCTTTAATACTGCTGAACAGTTGGTTAATATTCAGTTCTATGTTCATCTCACATGATTTAGTCTTATAGGGATTTCAGTCACAGATTTTAAGGTACAAGCTGCCTGAAAATCTGGGATAGGCTTTCTGGAAACAGATAGGATGGCTTCAGTAAAACATCACAACCAGTGTACAGAAGACCAAACAAGTTACAGTGAAGCCTTAATTTATGCATCAAAACTTTTGCAGGCAATCATGAATGATTCTTTAAATTCCTTCTTTCTCTGCATCTCCCAGGCTATCAGCAGATATGGGGAAGAGAGCAGCACTGCTGCTTGTCCCTGTCTGGGGACTTGTTCCTCCACTGAGTCCAGTTTGGCTACATCCCTGCATAGTGCGTCAGCCTGCTTAGCTGGAACCATTCAGACCAACCCTTTCAGTCTGTTTCTTGTTGAACTGACCTTGGCTGAATTTGCATGACTATCTCTGGTGTTCTGTTATCTGTTTGATTTCTGCAGTATTCCCACCATCATAATCTTTTCAGATTCAGTCGTTCCCATGCCTTGATTTCACCTCTTATCCTCCTTTCACTTTCCTCATTTGTCTTCAAATGATTGCACTTTACGTCTACTATTGTTCCAACTTCAGCCTTTGAGTGCCTGATTATCTGCTTGCCTTGACTGTATTTTTCAGTCCACAAAAACATACTGTTCACAGGCTGTCTTGATACAGTAGTATTTGACATTAAATATAATGCTTTAATGCAATACTTTTAATCTCAAACACAACAGAATGACTAGCAAAGATGAAGTTTACAAGGAACACAAAATAATCTGCTTGTTTTATAACTTCCTTTTCCTAGCTGCAACAATTAATCTACATGACAATTATTATTAAATAATTCCTCCAGTTTTGTATGCTATCTAAGAATGTGTGTCAGATATTCAATTACACCTGCACATGGACCTTAACATCAGACCATCTGTGGCTTTGTTCTCTAATACATCTAGTATTTGTAATACCTGATTAAAAGCAAAAAGAACGATGGTGAATTCATACTGTTTTGTCATTCACTAAAGTTTTATATGAAGCAATTTCTTAATGCCCATAAAGCCTTATGACACTGTTGTGTAGGAGCTCACACACAGCTTTTATCAGTGCATTTATGCGGAGCACCCTATATTTCTCCTGCTTCCCACAATATATCTCAGCTGAATGCTGTGATGAATCCAGCAGAAACAGTGACTGGAGTCACAGTGGAGTGTCTCCACCCTCCGTACTTTTCCATGTACTGCTGGAGTATTGATACCTTGACTACTGCAACATACCCTGATTTGAAGTCACACTGTCTCTTTCCCCTACTCTGCAGCTAACCACAGCATGTTGACAATTGATTTCACCAGGACAATCAACTCATACCTCTGGATTGCTTGGAATGAAAGCAACTCTTTTCATCAGGGGTTCATTCAACTATTTTCTCTATTCAGCTACCTTGAACTTCCACTTGCTCCAATATACCTTTTCAGATATTTTTTTATTTTCTGCTTTGGCAGAGTTTGTCCCTAAAAGGCCAACTGTGATATTTATCTCTTCTTGGAGGACATCTGCTTTTAACTCTTTCTTGGAGCATAGTTTTCTGATGAAGGAACTGAGCCCATTCAGGAGTGTCTACTATGTTTGCATTGCAGGGTGGATTGCAAGCTTCTAAGGCTGGCTAAGGCAGGCTTCAAAATACATCCTTGATATTTACTTCACCTTTGTGGTATGTGGTTCACCACTCTTTCCCCACTCTAATTGTTGGTGTTATTGGCTCAACTGCATTTCCACAGAAATTAACCTTTAGCACACTGCCCTTGTGCCTTGCTTTCTTGATCTTCCCTCAGATCTCTCCCTGCTTGTCTAGCCTCAGAGCTCAATTTTCTGCAGGATACTTTTACTTCTTTTGTTTCACTTCAGCCTTGGCTTGTTTACATTTTCCCCATATTGCCTTGTTTTATTGCTCCTCTAGACTGTTGTTAACTATGCGTACTTTCCATTAACTTCCTTCATTTTGTTTTTTGTCACTTTGTTGAGTATATATCACAGCTGATCTGTGGTGAGATTTCCTCATCCTTGCAATTCAGTGGCCTGAAAAGTCACCAAAACCCACCTTAGAGGACTGCCTCCAAGAGCTAATCTTTAACACAGTCCTGTACTTGGACACAGGCGGTTCGAGGTGCTTTCCCCAGGAGAACAGATGCAGGGAAGCCCTGTACCTTGACTGAAGCCATAAGGTTTCCACTGAATAACATGGATAAGATGGTATTGAGCCAGGTGTGGGGGACACACAGACTCCATGCAGGCAGCTCACAGAGCTACACAGGTGACTTTGTGTCAGAGGACAGCCTGAGTTCCCACCTGGGTGATGGAGTCTGGCTTGCTTTGGACAGCAAGAGTGCAACATCTGGCCCTGGCCACACAGTGGGCTCTGACGTGGCTCTCCTTCCTGCTGGACAAAATAAGCTGACCAAAAAGACACCCTCTCTGTCCAGAAGAATGCAGTGAGCCACACTGACTTTTTTTCTGGAGCTTAGCCATCAGGCTTAGGCCATGGAAAGGGCTCTGGATTTCCAATAAGTTGAACCTCCAGGAATCTGGAACTATCAGAACTGAGTGAGACAATTTAATTCCAGCATTGGCAAGACAGTATTTGGATGCAACACATTACAAGATGTCCTGCCAGTTCTGGTTTTGGGCACACACTCTGAAGCAGGTGAATCCTTCCTTATTTGTAGTTCCACAGCAAGTAAAGTGTTTCACAGAGCTCTAGCAAAGATGAAACGAGCTGGCTGCTAGAAAGAGAGGGCTGAGAGAAGTGGTCCATCTAAAAGAGCTACTGTACCTGTTGCCAGAAGTTTCTGAAATGAAAGCAAATTACATTAAAATAAGTGTAGTCTACATCTATATCTGCATTGAGATAGGTACCTATATGTACATAAAATGTGAATCTCTATACATTCATTTGTACTAGGTGCCATGTGTTCTGTGTGCATGTGTTTTGTGTGCATGTGTAGTTTCCAGAAGTGAACTTTTCCTACTTTCCTTGGCAGACCAGATCACTTTCACCTCCTGTGATCCAGATACCATGGTGTCGGAGAAGGAATGAGTCCTTTCTTCTACTTGGTTTCTGGAACTACTTCACTACAGACTATTTCTCATTTTTATATATCTGTTCCTGACACACTTGCTCATCAAAGTACATCTCTATCTCCCTCACTCTCCTATTGTCATGTTAAGAGTAGGCTGAGTGTTGTGGACTTTGGCAAATGAGTCTTGAAAAATGAATCTTAAGAGCTTTGATATACAATAAAGAAGGTTGGGCTGGATGGTGTTGCCAAGCTTTGAAAAGCTTCTGTAAAAATGTACGTTTTCCTATAGTGCTACAAAGCCTATATTTACCTAATGGACTGTTGAGAGTCCAAAGGAGCTTCTACAAAATTTCTGGTAAATAGTATTTGTTTTAAGAATTGATATACATGCCAAAAACAATACACTACATTTATCAGCTTGGAACTATTACAATCTTTTCAGTAAATAATATCCTGGTTTCTGAAAAAGCCTAAAATGTGTATCTAGTCCAATTGTGTCACCTCTCATTTCCTTCAAAGAGGGGGAAAAAGGCAAAGCTAAGTCTGAAATTCTGGTTTGAATTAACTGCCACTTTATCTCTAAGTGACCTCTTCGTGCAAAGCTGTTACTGCAATACTGTCTCTGAGATCATTCAGTCATCTCCGACCCCTGCAATGTGTGAGTACAAGGTAGTTAATACTATCAGCACTATCATCTTGCATTTGTGCAGGACTTCTCATCCAAAATGTTCTAGCTCCTTGCAGGGTGATCCTCCTGTTGGGGACTAGGCTGCACTTTTCAGGGGCAGACTCATACTGTAGGTGCTGTATTAAGTATTGCAAATTCCCCAACAATGTCAGGTGGAATTATACACTTTAACTCATTTCAGTGTGCTACTCTTAAAGCAAATAACCCTTCCTAAGGTGAAAACCAGCAACAAGTGCTCTGAAGTGCTGCACAGCTATTGAGAGAAGGAAATCAAGAATATTCCAGGTCTTATTCTTAATTCCACTCACGTTTTTTTACACCTCTCTGGCAGTATGGAGACATCTAAAAGCAAGAAAGGTTCAGACCCTCTAATAGAAAATGCAGGGCTACAAAGGGTACTTAAACAGAGAGACTTGGTTATTCAAGCTGTGATAGAGCCCTAATTCTTGTCAGGAAAATCTGGTGTGGTAAAAGGTTGAATACTTCAATTGGGATGGTTAAAAATCTGATTAATTTTCTTCATTACAATGAAGGTAATTTAAACTCATTACACTATTCCTTACTGTCAGTCATGCCAGCCCCTCACTCTCTCCTCTCAGCCATGCACCCACAAATAAATACCTTTCCACACCAGTCCATTTATTCCTGGTCACTCCTCCTCCTTGCTTTTCTCAGCAGACAGGGGCTCTTCTTCCCAATGGCATCTCCTGAGTGTGTCAGCAGTCAGTTGCTGAGGACTGAGAAGCTCGTCCCACCTTCCTTCTGCCCCACTGGTTACTGAAGCTCGGTCGTTTCTTCTAGCTGGACCCGTTCCTGACTGCTCCTGCAGCTTCCTTGCTCTCGGCTGCTGGAGAAGGTTGAGGTGGTGAGCCGGAGAGCTGGAGAGCAAAGAAGAAAGAAGAGAATTTATACTTTGGTATTTTGGAAGCTGGAATCCAGGGAGAAGCTTAAGAACGTGACTTGAGGCCAAAATGCTTGGCTCTCCAGTTACAGAGCAGAGCGAGACAGGTTTATTTCTATCGCAACACTGTGGCCCATGTCTTGTTGAGAGCTGCCAGCACTGGTGATGCGTGGTGGCTTCAGAGGAACCTCTCCTTCACTCATCTGTTTTCTGCAGCACTGTGGGAGGAAAGGGATAATAGGAGAATTAGCAGCACTGCAAGAAACTTGCCTGAGATAGAGCGGTCTAGTGTGGAGCATAATACATACCACATTATGAGATTGTGTGCCTGGAAGTTATTATCGGGACATCTGGAGGTTACAATTCCTCTTGTCGTTGTCCTCCTCAGCTGTCCTCCCTTCCCCTCATTCCAGCAGAATTGTGGCCCTCAAACTGTTAATTTGGTCTTTGACTACTATTTCATTTATCCCAGCTGCCGAGTTAGGAGGAAAAAGAAAAAAAGCAGCATCTCACTGAAAACAGATGCTGCCTCTGTACTAAGCAGATAAATTGAATACATAAAACATGGGTTGTTTACAATGTTGATTCTTTGTAAAGTTTTAGTGTTTCTATCCTTGATATTAAAATTCCAAGTACATTGTATCACTTTAGTTTTGATCCATCTGGATTAGGGAAATAGCCCGTTGGCATTTCTTATGAGTACTGTAAATTAAATGGACTAAAAATTTACCACAGAGATGATAGTAAGGAGAAAAACCCCTGAGAACTGCTTTTACTCCTGTAGAACATATGCAGCTTTTCTAGTCCACATTTCTCCACTGTCATTTACATTTCTATGCAATTTCTTTCTATATCCAACATGTATAACTTTAATTCATTGAACTAAACCACACACTCCCAAGACAGACCTGCATACACACACAGAGGAATACAGCTCCATGCAGAGAGGCTGGATTAAAGCTGTTCCAGCATACTCTTTCTCAGAGTTTGCTGACTCTCCAGCAAACAGCAACAGCATTTTGCCATCTTGTTAGCAGAACTGGGACAAACACTTACCTTTGTTTTACTACAGTGCAATAGTCAAAGCTGACCCTACAGACTCTGAGATAAAAACTGATCTTTTTGTTGGAAACACCTGATCAGTGTTTACAGTTCTATGGAAATAGAACAATGTACATGCTACAATAACCTTGAAAAGTCAAATGAGAAATGCCTGTGATTTTCAGATATCGAAGTTAACCAAGGAATGATCTTTGCAGCTTCTTAGATCTATTGAAACAGTCTTTTCCTTAGGAAAGACAGACAGGGAGTTTGCGGTCTGCTAGGGCCAGCAGAGTTTGGAATTTGTTAAAGTTTCTAGATTTTGTGCCTCAGGTTACGTTAAACAGAATATGTATATGAAAGCATATTGGTGTCTACATTGATGTATGCTGATTTTCATCTCAGTAATAGGAAAAAAAATTACAACAAAAATGGTCTGGCAGCAAAGCTCGCTTCAGACATGGTTAGGGACATGTAAGTGAAAGAAAGAGCTAAGGTCAAAGTCAAAGCATGGCAACTGCAGAATTTCATGCACTACATGTTTATACATGTTTTCATCTCCTTCCACCTCCTTTGGCACTCATGGTGTCTCCCCCAGGCAGATCCAAGCAAGATGCCACAGATATCCTGGCAATCAGTCCATCTGGGGGTCCAGGCTGGAGTAGCAGTGGGATATGGGGAGGGAGTGGTGGTGGATTCTCACACCACAGGGCAGCTCCAACGATGGATCCTTGTGATGCTTTTGTTAGGTTTTCTGCATAGGACTTAGATGGCTCAGTCACTGTTTTGCCTGATTCTGTGAACACTGTCTGAATGGGCAGAGATGTGAAAGGGAAAGTCTCTCACACTTCTCACAATACATGATGGGGCAAGATTTGCACCGTTCTCTTTGGAAAGCAGGTGTAAAAGGGAGCTACGTGCTTGAAGCAGGTCAATTGGCTAGTTTTAATTTGCAGATAGGCATCTGGTTTTCTTTGTATAGCCAAAACTGAGATCAGAGATTGTTACTGAAGTTAGGGAGTTCGGAAAAGCACCCATTAGAACACCCTTGCATGCTCTCCAGGAGAGAGCAGGAAGGGAAGCCCTGACCTTTTGCATTCTTCTTGGGGAAATCACCTAAAATCTGGAAGTCTGGTGTCATCCAAACCCTTCTGGAGTCAAACCTAAGTAGCCTCAGAAATTGCTATAGCCCTGTTGGAGATAAGGCCTTTCTACTCTGTCCTGCTGCTTTACCCCTGGTTTACTGGACAGCATGAAAGAATGTGCTTATGGGGGCATCAAAAATTTAGCCCTTGGGAGCTCAGGCCGTCAGAAGTACCCTTTTGCAGACCTCTTCTGAGCACAGTCACACACTTTTTTTGTGCAAATGAGGCCAGGCTTTTGCAGTGGTTGGAGATGGCGCCTGTAGTTTATATAGCTGTCAGCTGACTTATATTCTCCCTCAAGAAGTGGGATACCTGAGTGGCTCTCCTCAGTCACAGAAGGCTCTCCTCAGGAATAATACCAGACCATGCAGAAGCAGGCTGAGCAATGAACTCGTGTGTTCCTCCCTCCTGCACAAACTGGCTGTTGAAAACTGCCATATACTAAAATGAAGCATCACAGGTACATCTTGTGAGGGGGCCTGATTCTGTAAGGGTGTCATAAGTGTCCCGACCTAAACACTGACCTGAACATTAACCTTGTGGCAGTATAGGTAAAGAAATTGCCTAGTCCTCTGTTAGCCTAGGCAGGAACTCAGGGCTTAGCTGGTTACAGCAGGAAAATGCTGGCTATGTGCAGAAGCAGACCTGTGTGTCTAATGAGTTGCTCTAAACTAATTACAAGCCTAGTTGAGTTGCATACCAGTCACTTCAAAAATAACTTCACTTGTTAATGCACCTGTACTGGGGAAGGGAAATGGATTGCCAGGCAAATGATTTCCTGGAACCTACTTTGTGGTGGTCTGACTTGAGAGTGGTTAGTGAGGCTCAGTTTTACACATGAAGAAATGAATTCTTTCCTGTTTGGATTTGAGCAACAGCAATTGTTTTTCCCATAGATCACTTGGTTATAAAATCAATTACTCAGACCACTCCTTTATCAAATAAAACTTTTTATTTGCTTATATTCTCCTTGTCTCAGTCACTGGGCAATTTTTTTCAGCTAAAACGGCATTTAATGAGACTATAGCTATAGCATAAAGACACTCTTGACAAATCCATTAACTGCAGTGGCTGTTACAAAGTCCCTTCCTTCTGCTTCTTGTGAAAACTAAAACTCAGTGCCAGTGTGACACCCTAGCAGGCAAACTCAAGAAACCAAAGGAGGCTGCAGCAGACAACTGAAATCTGGTATTATTTTTACTGATTAAACTACATTATGTTTTCCAAAGAGCAAAATCTATGCTTGTTTTTTTGGAAGATATTATGCCAATGGTAAAAATTGTGACTGAAAGCACATGACAAATCACTTCTGGTATCTCAAGGGCCAAGATTCATCACTTGTTCATCCGACAACCTGTAATGTGCAAGTACAAAAGCTGTCTGTGATGCAGCAGGAACCACTGTGGTATTAAATCTTTGGTTCAAGAACATAATCTTCCACAATGTTTAACACAACAGTAAGATTCCTGTTACGTATGAACTGTATTCTGGCTACTTTTTAACCATTCTTAGTGAGCAAAATCCTGAAAACATATACAGAGTCAGCTGTTAAGTAATCATAGGATGAATTCCTACCCTTAAGCAATTGCCCTCACTGTTCCTACATCCTTCTTCAGCAATTAGAGGTTCAGAGTTTAACTGAGGATCTAACCAGCTTTTTGCAAATGTATGGAGACAAATCCTGTTCAGTGGCTCATTCACTGACAGACCTGCATGAATCAAGCCATCATGATCTGCCTGTTATCATAGGGACTGAATGAAAGGCCATTCAATTCAGTCCTGAGTGAGCACTGCTATGGCAGAAGGTAGTGAATTGGGCTTTTATCTCAGAATAAATCAGCACCATGCAAGGGAGATGGGAATGCAATTGCCAGTTTAAACTGTAGTGTAATTTTTATTTTATTTGACAGCTTTCAAACTATACACCCTGCAACCTTTTGCAAAAAATCAAGACTTGACTGTCATACCAGGGTCTTGGAAATGTCTCTCAAATAATACCAGAAATAATTAGAAAGTGTAAAAGTACAGTTTGCACTGAGAAAAAATAAATTAGGGTATAGTGATCAGATTTTCTAGGTGTCAACATGAAGATCAAGGTCAGAAAACTGAGTCAAACATCCTCAGCTATCTTTTAACACAAGACCCTTTTTTTCTTGTAGTGCTGCCATAGCAAAACAGATGCTAGAAATTCTCACTCCAAAACCCTTTGCTTTTCATCCAGTTTTAAAGCTGTGGTGATGTTCCAAGTTAAACTCACAAAGGAAAAAGAAATATGCTGGTGTTTTCATTGTAAAATGAATTTTCCATTGAAGATGTGGTTGAATTAACAGTTCATTTTTTAACTATTACTTTAATTTGCTGCTTGTGGTCAGCAAATTTTTTTCTTTTTATAAAAGTCATGCCTGAGTCTTATGCCTTTTGAGACACCTCGGCATAAAATGTTTTAAAGGGAAGGGAACTGTCTAATTATATGTCTGTAAAGTGGCTAGAGAGCTTCATTTGTGTGGAGTAAAATAAATAGAAAATGTGGAGGAATGTGCTGCTAAATGAATGTGGACATACGCATCTTGTTCCCATACATGGGCAGTAATATTAAGGTGTTGGGAGTGATTCTGAGTCTAGACATCCATTATAGGCTTTATATTTTCAACCCCTCTTTTAACTTGTGCCTGGAGTAACTGATGCATTCACGCACTAGGACATTTAAAACAAGGCAGAAGGAAACATTTCCCCCCTGCCTTTTTTTCCTCCTTAGCATATAGAAAGTAAAGAGAATTTTGTGCTTTTTGATTACAAATTTCCCCTGCTTTATTTACCTCCCAAGTCCTATCCTTTAGGGTTCTCCAGTTCTGATCAACAGTGGGGTTTCAGAGCCTGGGATGCAGAAACCCCTTAGGATATTTTAAATTGTGGACCATTTTCAAAGAGGTAACTCATAAAGAATTCAAGGCTCCTGGGTCCTCTTTAGCCGGACAATCAATGCAGAGTTGTAATCTTAATGCCAGTGTTGGTCTCTGTGAGTATGTGAGAGGGACAAATGCAGCTCACGAGCCTTTTCTTTTATGGAAAGTAATAGAAACTGAGAGAGGTTAAGCCTATGGCACACTGGAGAGAGAAGAAGCTGGCAGCAGGAAGCACAGAGAGGAGGCAGCCGACTGAGACCCCCATCTCGAAGCTAAATAGGAAAGCAGTGAATTTGGCTTATTGAAAAAATGGAAGGGCCAGTAAGGCTGTCGACTGTGAAAAGCGGGGAGTAAGGGCTCTGGGGAGCAAAGATGACTTTTCCCTCTTTCACAATAATAGTTGTCTACCTCCAAAGAAGGAGTGTTGGACAGGAGCTGCACTTCAGCTCCTTCCAACCTGTTATATCCCAGGGTATGGCTACTAAATATATATATATATATATATATATATATATATATATATATATATATAGTATGCCAAGGCAATATGAAGAAACCTCAGGTGCCCTGTGCAGACCCTGACGGAATAAACATTTCAGCTACATTTAATGAAGCTAAGGCTATTTAGAAGCAGAAGCAGTTGTTGGAGACTTAGAGTGAAAGCACAGGCCAGCAAACCTTAAAACAGCCCAGTGCCTTTCCCCAGGGTATGCTTTCCCCAGGCTGTAGTAATGACACTAGACTGTAACTAATGAAACAAGACTTTTTAGTGATGGCTGGATAAAGTTGCCTGGGGGTTCTGTTTTCTTGCCTAAGGCAGCACCAGAGGGAGCTCAGATAAGGTTGTCTGGGTGGTTTGACTAGGCATTTTCCCAGGTTGTGTTCTTTTCAGTTCCACTTAGAGTCTACATTACACAGATGTTTAGAGTTTCCTGCAATCTGCAATACTGCTTCAGGAGCTTTCTTGCCTAATAGTGGTGCACGTTCAGAAAGATTTCCTTTACTTGATTGCACTGGAGTTTTTAAAGTTTTCTGAAATTTAGTTTGGGCTTGAAAGTTATTTCCCTTTTCTCTGTGCAATTGCCAAACAGGAGTGTGAAGAAAGAGCCCTGCAAGGATCCCACTGCCCTTATGCCATGCCTGACCACAGAAGTTAACAGACTTCAGATAATATACTATATAGGTACACAACACTTTTTCAGTCAGTCCTGATACACCGTTTAATCTGGGAAGAAACAGGACACTGCTCTAACAACATAAGAAAACCACACACAGTGCAATAACTCATGAAGTGAAAAGCATCACTGCCAGGTTAAAAATAAGCTTTGGAAGACAGACTTCTGCTACTTTTTCTGTCATCCATGCCATTTCTGTATTTATAACTGCATATATAGGTATATATGGGCCTAACAAAATAGTGTCTTTTGCCTTTCAAAACTTAACCCATCTTCCATACTACAACATTGTAATACTATTCAGATCAGTTACATCTTAATCTAGATTCTGTCAAATACACTTGTACCAAAATATGCTTTGATATCAAAAAAGTAAAATAACCTTGGCTCCTGAATTCCACTCAGAAGTACTTCAGTTCTCAGAAGCCATTGATTCTACAGCCCCCTTTTAGTCTTTGTCAATTTCTTCTTCACAGCTAAGAAGTGGATTTTCAAGAGTTTTTTTTCTGAAGGGTATCCTAATGTCTGACACTGGAGAAGTGCATGAAGGCTCACTGCTCTTTTGGCAGTGCCTCTTCAGCCATATTCCATAGAATCATTTAAGTTAGAAAAGACCTTTGAGGTCATCAAGTCCAACTGTTAACGCAGGACTGCCAAGTCCACCACTAATCCATGTCCCTAAGCATTGCATCAAGGTATTTTTAAATATCTCGAGGGACAGTGATTCCACCACCTCCCTGGACAGCCTCTTCCAATGCTTGACCACCCTTTCAGTGAAGAAATTTTCTCTAATATCCAATCTAAACCTCCTTTGGTATAACTTGAAGCTTTTTCCTCTTGTCCTGTTGCTAGTTATCTGGGAGAAGAGACCAACATCCACCTGCCTACAGCCTCCTGCCAGTAGCTGTAGAGAGCAACAACATCCCCCCTCAGCCTCCCCTTCTCCAGACTAAACAGCCCCAGTTCCCTCAACCACTTCTTATAAGCCTGGTGCTCCAGACCCTTCACCAGTTTTGCTGCCCTTCTCTGGACACGCTCCAGCACCTCTACATCCCTCTTGCAGTGAGGGGCCCAACACTGAACACAGTTTTGGAGGTGCGGCCTCGCCCATGCCAAGTACAGGGGGACGATCCCTTCCCTAGTCCTGGTGTCCACCCTGTTTCTGATACAAGCCAGGATGCTGTTGGCCTTCTTGGCCACCTGGGCACACTGCTGGCTCATGTTCAGCCAGCTGTCAGCCAGCACCCCCAGGTCCTTTCCCACCAGGCAGCTTCCCAGCCACTCTGCCCCAGCCTGCAGCATTTCATGGGATTGTTGTGACCCAGGTGCAGGACCCAGCACTTCTCCTTGTTGAACCTCATACAACTGGCCTTGGCCCATCCGTCCGGCCTGTCCAGATTCCTCTGCAGAGCCTTCCTGCCCTCAAGCAGACCAACACTCCCACCCAGCTTGGTGTCATCTGCAAACTTAGTGAGGGTACATTCAGTCTCCTAGTCCAGATCATCAATAAATATAATAAACAGAACTGGCCCCAATACTGACCCTGGGGAGCAGCACCTGTGACTGACTGCCACCTGGGTGTAACTCCATTTACTGCTGTTCTTTGGGCTCAGCTGTCCACCCAGCTTTTCACCCAGCATAGAGTACACCTGCCCAAGCCATGAGCAGCCAGTTTCCTACCCGGAATCCTCCTCTGGCCCTTGTAGTCTGTAGGTTCAGCTCCCAGCCCTCTCTCTCCTTTAATTTTTCCCTAAAGAAGCTGAATTTGAACTAGACTCCGTTCTATTTTAGTGTAACTCTCTAGATATGAATGATGATTTACAACTGTTACTGGTTTAACCAGAAGCAAACTGTGCCCTCATGACTGGTGATTTTTATATTATTTGACTGCAGTGAGCACAGTTGCACTCAGGGAGTAATGACTCATCTCAGTCCAGTGAAAAGGGTTTCCTCTAGAAAGAAAGACTCAAGGCTGAGCTGTAGATTTTCAACCAATTAAGATCCTGGTTCAGCATCAGATTTGAGCAGGTACTTCACTTGTACTTAATGTATCACCTTGTTCAACAAGGCACAGAAGCTTGTGACACTCTCCACTGAGATTAATTCCATAGAAATATATGCCTAAGTACTTTGCTAAATGTGTGGACTTCAGCACAGATGGTATAATTACATGTTTATCCATATCTAGGCTTCCCAAGCTGTAGGAAACAAACTAATTTGAATATCTCAGAGGTGCATGTGGGAATTTAAGAAAAGTCTGTGGGCAGATAGCTGTGGCACTCAGATCGTAGTGGTAGGAAAGGGAAATAAAAGATACAGCTGGAAGGTGGCTGATGACATTGAAGAACAGACTTTGTAGTAAAGATGTGCCATCAGTGACCTTGTCTGTGTGCTGGGTCTCAAGAGCTTGATGCTGCTCAGCACAACCTCTACATGCTCTTGGTGATCCTTGTAAGCCAAAGCTAGTAGGGTTTAACAAGAGAGAGGCTAGTGAAGCCCCTTCTTTCCTTGCTTTCAGCACACTGCTCCAATAAGCCTCAAACCCCCTTTATTTCCTTTGTGTTGAAAGAAACCACCACCTCAACATGTCAGTGAATAACATACTCTGCCTCTTCCTGTTGCTGCATGAGAAAGATGACTGTGTACCTACCACCTTTGGGGAATTTTTTCTTTCCCAGCTTTGAACTTCTTCTAAGAGGCCCTGAGCAAACCCATCTGTCCCTGAACTGTAACTGTGTGGACCTGTACTACTGTATTGCCATTACTTGTCACAGGCCATAAGCTTGGTACCAAGGCTGCAAAGCTTGACTGAGGCTTTTGAGCCTTGCTCAGGCTGAACTGCAGTTTCACTTGCCTGCAGCTTTCTTTTATTTGGTTTAACTGTGACAATAATTACTGTAATTGACCAGGTGTCTACGGCTAATTTGTTCTACTTTTGTTCATCTTCGTGTGGTACAACCATAGATTTAAGTGAAGTAACTGCTTGCTACTTCTGTCTATACAGAATGAGGTATTTACGACTCCAAAATGATGATGTCCCATAAATAAATAGTGTCCTTATATGACAGCAGAGGCCTTGAGAAGTGGAGACACAGGATGCAGCATGAAGGAGTACAGGCATGAAACGACAAGAGATGGGGCACAGGCTTTGCATTGGCTATAAACAACTCACCAATGGTCAGTTAAAGACATGCCAGACCTGGATCTGGACACACACAATTTTAGGATAAACAAAGAAACACTATCTAACATATGTAAAAGGCCCTATATATGGTATATTCAGATGTATCAGGGTGCTGCAGACCAACACAGACAGAGCAAGGGTGCAACAACATGTTAGCAAACACAAAAGTGATCCCAAGTGGATCCTAGAGTGAGGAAGAAGAAACCACCAGCACAAACATCACTTTCCTTCCAGAGGACTCTGCATGCTGACAGTTCTCTAACCCCACCACTACAACAAGGAAAGTGCCAACTTTAGTACCCAGAGGAATGGTGGAGACGTGAGCATAACACCAGGAAAACAGGCAGAAACTAAGAATTATATAGAAGTCAATTTGAATCCACGTTTGTTATTTCTTCTTCTGTAACTATTAGATCTGGACTACTTGTGATTAGATTCTTTAGTTTTCAGTAAATTCATGGATTTATTGCTACATAAGTGTGTTTTCCCTTTGCCATAGACAAGATTTTAAAAGAAGCTTTGTCAGCTGAGTCTTTTACTCCCAGCACAGGTCTCAAGTCAAGAGGAATGAGATCTATGAATTC
Source organism: Falco biarmicus (assembly GCF_023638135.1). Taxonomy (NCBI): domain Eukaryota; kingdom Metazoa; phylum Chordata; class Aves; order Falconiformes; family Falconidae; genus Falco; species Falco biarmicus. The sequence goes on along the minus strand of NC_079289.1, from coordinate 77,789,704 downwards.
AGACATGTACTTCAAGTTTCATGTAAACCAAATGGACAGATATATATAAAAATACACATATTCAGATCAAGCTTGGGGATAAGTGTTTTCCCTATCAGAGGTCTAAATGCAGCATTAGGTTAAAGACCCGACAGTGCGTGCTATAAATAGGACATGGGGCAGGGTTCAGCTCCAGCACTGGTCAGGTCCTCTCTCCGCTGAGCCCATGCACAGGGACTTGTTTTGATCAAACTTTCCTTCCCATAGTCCAGGGGTCCTCAAACTTTTTAAACAGGGGGCCGGCGCATGGATGAAGTGGCAGGCAGTCATCTGCGGCTGCTTGGTTTCCCCCCCCAAACCCCAGCGGGGGGGGGGGGGGACACGGGATGGGGGGGTTCTGTAAATACCGGGGGCCGGATTGAGGACCCTGGGGGGCTGTATCCGGCCCACGGGCCGTAGTTTGAGGACCCCTGCCATAGTCCATCCAATTCTCTTCTTTCTCACTATAGTTCAGCATCCATGCAGCTGAAATTGCACCAGAGTGGGCTGTTCAAGTAGACTGGCCCAACAAGAGCAGATCAATAGCACTAAACAGTCCATGCCAGGGACCTCACTGTCCTTGACTATCCAGTCAGTGAGTTCACTTTAGCCTGGGTCTGCAGAGCGAGCGCCATCAGTGACTGCATACCCCATGCACACCTCCCAGGCAGGCGCCATGCAGAACCAGTCTGGTTTGTTCATTCTGACCCCTACAAAAGCAGGCTAAGTGTAGGTTCTGGGGACACCACCCTCAGCAGCATGTTCCTGAGCCAATCTAAAATGCCCATACAGGTGGTGGCACCCTCTAATAGTCCTTATCCACCACGACCATTTTCCTAAGAAAATTACCCTTTCAAATTACTCCTGGGGCTTTCCACCTCTTGTTAGCCTTTGAGGTTGCAGTCTCAACTGTTCAGCTGCATGCTTTCTCCAGCCACTGACTCCTCAGCTGTGTACACAAGCTCCCAGGGAAGTTGTTTTGCTGTTCCAACTGTTCCACTTGAAACGGTTGAATTTTGGTGATTCCTTCATGGTTTAGAAACGGACAGTCAGTGGTTTGATTTATAACAGTAAATTGTTTCAAAGGGTGAGCAGCATTCCACTTGCTATCAGGAGAGTATGAGCAACATTTTGGCAAGCAGTAAACATAACATTATTTTGTTTTGCCAAAGTTTAAAATGCATCAAGCCATCTCTGAATTGGTTGGAAAGGTGCACGCATTTTAAAACTCTGCATCAAGTTAATATTCTTTTTTATATTCAAGCCTGCTTGAGGAGAGTGCTGTGTTTAAATTACAGACAGGTTAAAATTCACATCCTATGTTTAAGGAGAAATCAGCATCAAACATTTTGTATAGACTGTTTACTGGTCAGTCTTACAAGCAATGGGGAATTTAAAACACAAACCAAAAGAAAAGAGACTTACGAAGTGAATTTAGCTTCATAAGGCAACATTTCAGATGGAAAAGCCAAGTCTACAGAAAGGCAGAAAGCCAAAACTAAGTACTTTGTTAATGTAAATAAAAAAATCAGTCTACTGGTGATTTGTGATTAACTAACTGAGCGCTGAGGCACATGAACTCAGCAAAAAAAAAAGATGCAGTTACAAAACAGTTATCTGTTGGCACAGTTATTTTCATTTTCACAAAGCTACTGGATAGCGGGGATAATTATTTACTGCACAAAGTGCTGTCTAAGCTTCAACAAGTTCACCCTCACAGCTCCAGCAGTCAGCGTGGGAATAGGCAGTTAATGGCTGGACAGCCAAACCTGCTGGAGCTCCTGGTTAGTGCCACATGCCCTCACACGGTGACACTGTGGAGGGTCTGGGGTCTCAGTGGGGGCAGTGAGACTGGCCTCAGGAACTCCCGATTCCCCATCTTGTGCTAAATCTCTGTCTCTCAGGAGGCTGCAAAAGGGGCTGGCTGGATTACCTTTCACCTTACTGGAACATGAGGGGCCTGGGCAGCCAACTGTCCAAAATGGATCCTGTTGCCTTGTATTCCCATTTATTTCACTGAGTGTTCTAATCATTGCAGAAACTGAAAGCTTTCATGGTTTATAGTTCAATGGTAACTGTATTAGCAGTGGTACTGACATCGCTTTGCTGGCATTTAGCACTTACTTCAGTAACTTCTTTCAGAGGCCGTGGAAAAAGTTAGCCTTAAATATTTCCTCGTGGTTTCTTTTTCTTTTTACTCAACACATCCTCATTCCTTTACTCAAAGACAGAATCAAGCAGAGCTAGAGATTGTGACTTTGCCTCAGATTATAAGTAGTTTTTCATCAGGTTATTTCAAACTGGCCTGCTTCAAGCTAACCCAAGTCAGTGGTACGATTGTCCATGAGGAGCAGAGCAAACATCGTTCTTGTCCTGGAGATGTATGAGTCTTACCATGCTCCTGTCAGAGAAGCTTGAATGGCTTTGTGGAGGTATTTTGCACATGTGAAATTTATTCATAGGTTGGTTGAAGGAATGATAAAGGAGAATTCTAAACTGACATGTAATTATGATGAAACTTTAATATAACAAGCCAATCAACAAACATTAGAGGAAAAAGGTTGTAAAGACAGGAAAGGGAAACGTGCTCTTTCAGTCAATTGAGCTGTAAACATCACAGAGAACATGCACCAATTGGTTTAAGGCAGAATGTGCTGGGGAATGCTATATATGAGCCCAAGACATTTATAAGGCCAGCTACATTTACATGGAAGAAACTATATGATTTGCTGGAACATGGCCATTAAGTTTTATTTTATAATTATGCCTTTAAACTAACTTATTGGCATTTAGTTTTATGTTTAGTAGTTTTACTCCAAGATAGTAAACTGAAGAGTCTTTTAAACATGAATTCTGGAAAAGCAACAAAAAAGCAAGAAGTGCAATGTAATGTCAGAATTAGAAGGATTTTTTCATTACTTGTGGTTAATTATCTCTAGACTTGCCAGGTCTATGCCATTTGGACAAAGAAGTGGAAATTTGTTTCCTCTTCCATGAAACAAACACTGCATTTATGCCTCCTGAATATAGAAAAAGGTTTTGCAACCCTAATTATAAGCTGTTATTTATTCTTAGCTAAGAAGCTATATAATCTGTTCAGTAACAGCAAGTAGCATCACTAACAAATAGACTGATCCCATACTGAAAGCTTCAGTATTAATGATAGAGCAGAATATCACACACTTTGATTTTGGAAGGGGAGTATGACACTGGTATCCTAACTTGAAAATGATACTGTGCTTTTTAGAAGATAATGTTATTGCACTTTAAGGTGATGCTCAATTATCGCAAAGGAAATAATAAAATCATAAAAGACAGGAGAAGAAATAGGTCTGGTTTCTTCTTCTTTTTTTTTTTTTATTCTGCTCAAGGAATTGTGGTTTTCAAGTTGAACTAGACTGGCTTCTCTTCCATCAAGCAGTAGCTTTAATTATTTACCACAGAAAGTGCTACAGGTTATAACAAAGATTGGGGTCTAAGTGTCTTTGACACCATATATGAGAGCTAATTAGTAATTCTCTACCAACATCATATTTCTGTGGGGAAAGCTTAATTTTCCTGATATTTTCTGATTTCCTAGCAGAACATCCCAAATGAAATTCCCAAATGAAATATTTCATTTTGGTTGGCCTTGAGCTATTTGCTACAAAATAAGCACCTTCCTGGCAGCCAGGTTTTGGCTGGAGCCCAATACAAGAGGGGTGTAGTAGGAAGGCCTGTTAGATCAAGCAGATCACAGGTGAGATGTGTCTGGAAGCAGCCCGCCTGTGAATGCCAGCAGGGCTTAGCCATGGGATAGGTGCTCAGACCTGTCAAGCTGCGCAGGACTTTTAAGCACACAGGGAACATTTTTATAAGGAATGTCAGCATTTCTAAGAGCAGACTTCAATGGAGAGAGTCTTTGGGAGCAACCTAGGCTGTTGGTACTTGTCATGCTTTATGACTCCAATTCTGGCTGACTGGTCCCTGCTCCTACACAATGCTGCCATCAGAGCAGAGAGCAGTTTTCGAGATATATAGTGCAGTCTCTTTCCACTAAGCCATCTCTTGTTCACTTATTTCTCCCATCATTACACAAATCAAAGAGCTATACTTGTGGTTATAAGTAAAAAGCATGGGGGATAGAAACATTTTCTACTTTTTAGAGAAGGGAAAACCCCATCTTTGCTTTTTTCCAAGCTTTCTGAATCATGTCCCAGCCTGAGGACTAGAGGTGGGTGTCCAGTCCTAACCCCATACAAAAGAAGATGCAGGACCTGATGAAATAGCATCTTTCCCCTAATGACACAGATTAATTCTTACCACAGTTTGCAAAACATGGGTTTGTGTTGAACCCATATTAAACATTGTTGTGACTTTCAAGATATTTGCTTCTTGATGTGCCTTCACAGAGCTCTGTGTCCAAGATGGCTCTATCAAAGGGATGCTTCTCACAAGTGCAAAAGCCACCCAATGGACCCTGTTGCAACAAGCAGAATTTCTTCACTGAATTTTGAATTCCAGATCCTTCCCACCCCAGTCATAGCATGAGTTTCCTTTTGAAGTGAGAACAGACATTGCAATGGCAGAAAGCAACACCTTTGAAAGGACTTCAGGAGATCTTAGGATTCAGCAGTGTCTTTCACCCTTTGCAAATTGTTATCACCACTGCTTTCAGTCTCTGTGTATGAGCAATGTTTTCCTCCATTTTGGAGGTAATGACAAAACAGTGTGACAAGTTACAGGCTACAGTATTAAGCTCTAAGTAGAACACTGTCTATAACTATATTTTATGCTGAAAGCTCCTTTAGTCAGGTGTTACCTTTTCATTCTGCCTCTGTGCTAGTTCTGCATTGATAATAATAGAGGAATTGCATAGAATATTTTTTTTCTGAATAACGGAGACTTGGCAACACTAAAAACATATGCCTATTCCATCTCCTTGTCAATGCAAAAAAGATAACAGCAGCACACTTAAAAATAACTAACTTAATAATTCCCTTTATTAATATCTAATAAAGCCACAATTACAATCGTCCACATGCATAACATCTTAATAATATCCAAAGAAATGGCTTTCCTTTTCAAAACCTTTTCTGTCAGAAGCTATTGACAGGCAAGCAGGTTTTCCTACCACTGTGTTTTCCTTACAGACAACCTAAATTTTGGTTCAGACCCTTCTGCTCCTTGCAGCCACTGCCTCTTGCTTTTTGTGGGCTCCAGCCTATGCAAGAGGCTCCTTTCCCTCCCTGGCAATGCTCAGAGCTCTGCAAGTCAGGGTCCTTACACTTCCTCACAAACCGGTTATTCTGTCCCTTTTCTCTATGTATTGATATTTGCCGGGGTAGTTCTGCTGAGTAAAAGTGAAGTTATGTGAAATTTTCCCCTCTTCTTTGGCTCCCGCACCGCCCACCCCCCCCCCCCCCAATGGCATTTAAAGGCTTTCTCACACCAGGCTTGCTACATCTATGCCATCTTCTGGATGTTCAGTGAATCATATTTATCCCAGAGCATGTCTGGCAGTTGCATGTTCTGCCTAATGTGTAAATCTCTTTAACAAATGTTACAGCTTCCTGAAATTGGTAAAGGACACATTAATGATATCGGGAGAGGGACAAGGTTTTAGGGCCAGGGTCACAGCTTCAGATGTGTTTCCTTTGTTTACTGTCTGTATACTAGGAAGAGTGATTGCTCTGTTGCTCAAGTGAACTGTCACTTCTGTGCTAAGAATAGTTACTGAATTTAGCAAAAATTCCTCTTTAATAGGGAAGTTACTTTCACTCAGTAAAGTATTTATCAAATGTTGTGGTTTTTTTTTAAACAAGTACTAAATGCCTGTTAAAAGTTTCCTTCTTTGCTGCAAAATGTTTAAGTTGTAATTTCCTTTCCAGTATTTTCTCACCTCTTATGTCTGGGTTTTATGTCACTGTTTCATCAAGACCTATAGCTAGCCTTATTTAAACTGTTATAGAAACAATTGTATCTGAATGATGTATAATTTATGATTTCCCTGGATGATGAGGGAACATCCTGATACTGATCATTCTCCTGCTACTATTTATATATAGATTGAAATTAACATACTACTGTGGTTTTCTTTGACGAAAATTAGCTAGAATTCTTCAATAGTCCCTCTTGTATTGAGCTTAGAATTAGTGAGGACTTCAGTCAATAAACTAATTCTGTCTTGTGTATTTAAACATTAGCAACATGCTTCAATGACTTGCTAAATCACAGCCTGGATAGCAAAGACTCAGGGAGATAATTTCAGCTTTAGACAGAGACATGATGAATAATACTCATTACTTAAGTTTTCCACTTAATCTCCTCCATTGTCTAAAAAAGTGTGAATAATTCGTAGGAAAACCAGAAAAACAGTAGGCAATTTCATTATTTTAAGTGCTGCTTTTAGCCAGGCGATTCTAGGCTGATCAGTGAGGCTGTGCTGCTGTATAATAATTCCATGATTTCAAAGTCAAACATTAAACAATTTTTTCTAGATATTAATATCACAAATACTACAAAGTGAGACTTCTTATGAAAGTTGGCTATCTAGGATATTAAAGAAAACATATCAAGAAATCAAGCTTTCATTGCCAGGAATCAATTACAGTAGGTTACTGTTGAATGGTACTTTCATAGACTGCTGATTCTTACTACCAGTTGAAAAAAAGTCATTTTCAGTCAATCATAGAATCACATTATGGCCAGTGGTGAAATTGCTCAATGAGAGTTATGCTTTTTCCCAGATTATTGGGAGTAGAGAGCATCAAGACATTACAATTCCATCAATTTTCTGTAGATTAATGATTTCAGCTATTTATCAGAGGCCATACATTCCTGAACTGCTAGGGACTTACATAGCCAGAAAAAACTTTGAAATCTTTTTGACTTCATGAATGGTGGTGAGTGGAAAATACCAGCCTGACATACCAACACAAGGGCTGTGTGATCTCATTTGACTTCCTAGGGAAATCCTGACACAAAGATGGCAGAACCTAGGCAGAGCTCTGGGACCACTAAAATCCAGACCACTGGAGTGGACTTGGCAAGCCATATGTGCACACCCTGGGTTATTAATTTGATTCTTCTTCTGCGTCCATGTTTATACTGGTTTCTCCCTGAACACCTGTGTTTCAGTTTCACTTTCCTGTCAAACAAATTCCAGAAATGAGAAAGATTCATATTCCAGCTCACGTTCACCTGCAAAGATTCAGAATTGTATATCCTACTTATACTACTCCACAGATGAAGGTAAAGATGTAGACATAAAAATATTCCTGGCCCAAGTCCTGAATCTCAAGCGCAAGCATGGACAACTACAAGCCTTAGGACACTCAAAATGATTCTGCTGTTGTCAAGTTTGCTGTTATCTCAAGCAAAAGCCCAAACCTTCTCTCCAAGGAGAAGTCTGACAGCAGGCTGACCTCTTACACATTGTACTTACTCTTTTTAATACAGAGATTGGCTAGGGTGAGATAAATCACGAGTAAAAAAATCAGATATTCTGGCTGCAATTCCCAATGTGCACAGCTACAATCATGCTAAATCCATCCAAAACAAACTCCTTATTATGTCTTACAGTATTATGACTAGCACAATGTACTTTGTGTGAGGTACATCACAAGCAAGAGATCTTGCTAAACTCTGGCATATATAACCTAGTTAGTGTACTTGCACACCACAGCAGTTTGTAGCTAACAGACAGGAACATCATAGAATCATAGAACCATAGAATCATGTAGGTTGGAAAAGACCTCTAAGATCATCAAGTCCAAATGTTATCCTGGCACTAAACCTTGTCCCTAAGTACCACATCTACACGTCTTTTAAACACCTCCAGGGATCGTGATTCCACCACTTCCCTGGGCAGCCTGTTCCAGTGCTTGACCACACTTGCAGTGAAGTCATTTGTCCTAACAGACAACATAAACCTCCCTTGGTGCAACTTGAGGCTGTTTCCTCCGGTCCTGTTGTTTGGGAGAAGAGACAGACACCCACCTTGCTACAACCTCCTCTCAGGTAGTTGTAGAGAGCAATAAGGTCTCCTTGGAGCCTCCTTTTCTCCAGGCTAAACAACCCCAGTTCCCTCATGAGACTTGTGCTCCAGACCCTTCACCAGCTCCATTGCCCACCTCTGGACACCCTCAAGCACCTCTACATCCCTCTTGCAGTGAGTGGCCAAAACAGTATTAGAGGTGCAGCCTCACCAGCGCTAAGGGCAAGGGGACAATCACTTCTCTTGTCCTGCTGGCCACACTGTTTCTGATACAAGCCAGATTCAAAGATATGTGAGAATGAAGTTGAAACTGGCCATAGCACACATATTCAGGATTTTAAAACACTTGACAAACTCCAATTTAGCTATCTGAATGCTGTAGATGGAGAGAGCAGACAGAGCTTAAGGCCAGTATTTCTGTAGCATGCGCTTCTTTTTATGGTCTCATTACTTTTAGAGTTCAACTTGGGGTTCACATGCCAGGAACCTAGACTGGAAAGTGGAATTCAGCACATCACACACGTAGTTTTCAAAAGGGCTGAGCACCCACTCTCCATTTATGAAGTAGAGCACTGTTGCTGACTATATCTGAAGATCAGATAGGTTCGTGGACATTTTGGAAGGGTGAAGCCTGGGGATGTACGACCATTCTAGTAAAGTGCAAGGAAGGAGAGCTAGCAATTTCCCCTCACAGTCCATACTAGGGTGAGATTCATCTTACCTAAAATGTACAAGTAATAGTGTGAACTGCTGATCTTTGCTCTCTTCAGAGACAATGCAGACAGGGAACTCCAAGGGGCAATCCACTCCACCTAATTTAGACATGTACTTCAGTGTGAGTTTACCAACCTAGTCTAGAAGCTTAACAGGTCATTGTCAAAAGTTAGATGGAATGGGACTTATCTTGTACAAATTTACCTAGAGATTTTAATAGTTTATGAAGATAAAATTGAGAAAATAAAAGAATGAATATCAGTGCAGACCAATAAAGTTATTACACTTACAAAACAGTCTGGAGAACTCAAAGATAGGTGAAGAGGGAGAACCCCCACCTTCTGCCCTGCAAGAGAGAAATTGGGAAGGGGACAGGCATAGCAGAAGTTTGATAAAACCCAGCTGACTGTATCTCTTAAAAGAACATTAATCCCCCTGCTCTGAATTGTGTGATGTCTTTACCTAAAATGAAACAGGCCCAGTTAGCAATCCACCGTTATTATTTGTGTTGGTCTAAGTATAAGACTAATCCATTTAATTCCAAAATGAGTCATAAACTTCTGGAAGGAGGACTGTAAACAGGACCATTCAATGTCCAGCCCTCTGTACTGTTCTGTAAAGAACCATCTCGAATCTAATGATCTGGTCCAGTATATTTATGGTGCTGCTCCCAAATCCACTTTGTATTGCTAACAGATTATTTCTAAGTAATGGGTCAGTCTCTTGTTTGCTGCTTATTCATTATTTCTCAAGTAATTAATGATGAACCCACAGATTTTTGGATGAAAGCTGTGATAGACCTGCTCTAGGTTTGCCAACAAGTGTTATAATCCCCTGAATACCCTTTTATTTTTAGTCTACACGATAAAGCTGTGCAGCTACCTCCATTATGTTCTGCAGTAGATACCCATGTTTTTAAGGCCCATGCAGCAGGCATCAGTTTGGTCACAGCTGACTAAACACAGAAAATGACGTGTCCTGCCCAAGTTCCCATGCTAAGGGCTTGATCCTGTGAGGAGGTAGGTATGTCTTCACATGCGCTGCCACCAAATAAAGCATGATATATGCTTACATAGAGGTTTAACCCAATTTATTCTTTCTCTTAGCTTAAAATGCCCAGAGCACTAGTGGACTATGGGAGAGAGAAAAAGTGAAATATAGATGAGTGAGAAGTGGAGATTCCTCTCGTAGAAAGGTCTGTATTTGTATCTGGTTAACCAAAGAGATCAAAGTCACATTAACCAACCACTGGTTAACACACAAACCACAAACAAGGTTTCTCTAAGAAACCCAAAGGTGTGAAGGGGTTTCTTGCATTAGCAGGAAGGAAAGGTTTGGGTGTTGTGCAGGAAGACAGCTCTGGACTCGAGTTCCTCATTGCTTTGTTCCTCAGGGAACCGTCTCTATCAAGGCATACAGTTTGGTAGCGTCAGATGCCTGCTTTGTATCAAAATGGACTGGCTTAAGCAAATGCACAAGACAGAGAAGCTGACCCAACGTTAACTTGAAGCCACCCTGATTACCAAAGAAATCTTCATTTTCATGTGTTCTACAAAGAGCAAGTTTGTTAAAAAAATTGTTGGTATTTGGTAGCAAATGTGGGATTTTAAGCTAACAATCACACTGCCCTTATTTCCACAAGGTGAACATATATATATGCAAAACACCTGCAACATTTCTGCTGATAAATTCGAAGGATGAGGACCGTTCCTTGGCATGGGTGCTAAAAGGCGAGGGACAGCCACGTGCTAATGAGCTCTCAGCCTCTCTGTCAACTCAGCTAAATGCAAACTATTTATTGGGAACTGCCTCTGGGACATGCTAACTCCCAAAGAAGGGTCTAAGAGGTATTTGCGAGTCCTATCTGTCTGATACTAAACCGTATTAGGGACTGCTCTAAAAGTTATACTGAACAGGAGACAAATTTATGGTAGCTGAGAATGTTTGCAGGCACTGTTTAATTTACTGGTAGAGGTGTAGCCTCTATAGAAAGAGATGATTAGTAATATGAATAAAATATACCCCACAAATTTAATGTTACAGTAGGGTTTGCAGGAAGAGATAAATACATAGCAGGAGTGACACTCAAACTGGATTTGAGGGATTGTTTTCTGCTTCTGTTTTAGCTTGAACACCTAGTGTAATTTCCTTTTAATGATTTTTTCTTCACATGAAAGATGAGATTCTGGCTACAAGACTGTTTTAACTGGAAATTAGTTTTACATACTGCGGCGCACTGAAACTCATTGAGTCTTCAATATAAAAAGAAAAAGAGATATACTCAATTCACCTTAGCAGCAACCAGTGTATTTCCCTTTGAGACTTGCAAACCTGGCTAGCTGACATCCATGCTGTAATAGCTACATTGTGTTTAAAGTGTTTGTCCTTCCTCATTACCCAACACTGAAGGAGTAATTAACTACCTGGGTCTGCTGTGCTCCTAGATGTATGGTTCCCAGCTTAATTTTTCATTGGTTTACAGGGATTTGGAACAAGCCCTGCAAAACAAAACTAGGAGTCTGCTGCTCCTCCTATCAGGGGCAGACTCCTAGGCAGTCACAGGAAAAGGGTAGCATATTTTATGATAAAATACTTACAATACAGCATGCAAATACATACACAGACGTCAAGTTTTATCAAAACCTTCAACCACTGTGTAAGATCCAGAGAAATTCCTACTGAACAGCTACAGGGCTAAGGCTACTGAGGACTTCTTGTGAGGAGATGCTCTTAAAGCCCATTTTTTGGCATTGTAAACACTGCCAAAGATGACACAGTCTATGCAGAACAGGGAAATGAAAGCAGCACCTGGACATCCCAATGTCCTTATCCTTAGCTCTGTTGGCTCAGCAGAAATCAGAGCAAATCAGATGAATGAAGTATCCCTATTATTCTAAAAGCTAGCTACTGATCCATTTTTCTATAGCAAGCGTAAAAGCCCATGGAATCTTGTGGAGAGCTGAAAGATCCATATTTTAGTAAAAGCACTTTTTTTTCTTACCTTTTTCATCAAATCATCTGAGGAGGCTAAAGAACCCACTATTTCCATAAACACTCCCTCCTTCAGCATTGAGTAGTAGCTGGAGGATAAGATTATTTCTTACATCCCTTCTTAAGAATTTATTATGGAAAAACCACATAGACACGTAGACATACACATAATATACATCTTTCATGCACAAATACACCCTGCAGTGATCAGAAAGGGTACATAAGCGCCAACAGGACCATTTGCAAGCCTCAGAACACTGATTTCTTAATGCAAATTGACTGAGGTCAGGATACAGCCCTGAAGCGGTCCTACATAGCACCAGCCCACGCCAATACAGTTCAGTGACTTCGTACACAGCTATATGCAGCAGAGGTATGAAAAGTTGTCATACCCCAAATAAGGGACTACCACTGATTTTTTCCACCTGGAATTACACCTGTGCAGTTGCACTGTACTCAACAAGGACAGCAAGGGCTAACTAGAGGCAGAAATAAAAATGCCAGCAGATTCCATCAGCCACACACTGATATGCAGGCAACAATGTCCAGTTTTAAAAAATACTTTTGTTTCTTAATTGAAGGAAACAGAACACAGTTTTAAAGCCAGTGGCATTTGGCAATAGTGCTCTGATAGTGCTGAAGCAAACAAAGCTAAATTTGCAATTGCTTGAAATAAAGTCTCACATTCCTTTTCCCCCTCAATTCCCTGCACCTTACAAACTGCTTTTGTATCTGATAAATAAAATCAATTTACCATGTTTTCTTCCCAGCTTATTTAAGTACATGAAACAGAGGACGAAAATGTTATTCATGTCACCCAGCTGCTGTTTTCCTTGCTACTCCAGGGCTGGCAGCATCTGAACTGCTGTTGTAACCGCTGACAGAGCTTTTGTCAGAGAGGAAAGGTTACTTATAGCAAAGCAAAATCCATAAGGTAAGACAATCTACCCAGAGTGCTTAGACAGCACTGTTCACTTCTAGGAGGAAGCTTCAAAGGCAAGTTATGAGAGGAAGCTGTGAGACAAAAAAAGAATTTGGTAGTTTTTGAAGTTTATATAAGCTACAGTGACTGGAAAACAAAGCTTTAGCTAATCAGCAGTGGGTGTAAAAATGGATGGGGCACCAGTTGGTGAAGAGCATTATTCTGTGTCAGCATTATCATAGAGTGCACTGCAATAACAGCAAAGCAGCTGTTGTTGAAAACCTCTGGATTCATGAAAATTTCAGTATCCATGTGCAGCTGCTGGTTCAAAGTAGCCTGTTTTGACAGAGCATTTGCCAGTGTCTTACAGGTATTGTTATTATTACTATTACCACTACTTTGCTCTTGGGGTCTTTTGCTAATGATTCAAAGCTAAGACTCAATAGCAGCTTTTCTACCTAGTTATTGACCCAGCTGGACATACTGGGCAGACTCATACACATGACTTACGCTGCAGAGCATTTTGGCTTTGCAGTTATTTTGCAAACTGAGGTGTTTGTTGTTTTTTTTTCCCATCAGCATCAGCTCAGGCTTGACTGCTATATATCTTGAGCGACAACAACAACAATAATAATAATAATACTGAAAATTCCTCCCTTATATTTATAGTACAAAGTTTCCAGAAATGAGAAAAAAAAGCCAACATCCATCTCTTTTGCCTCGCTGTTTTTTCCCCCTCTGTACATGAAGTGCTATTGATCAGTTCTTAAATAAATGACCTGGAAAACACCTTTGCAAGTTTATGGTCAGGCAAAGGATTGATCCACTTTCAGCAGAGAAGGAAGAAGAAAGACCAAAAGAAATAGCCACAGAAGGAATAAAGAAGAGCTGTACTATTGCAAAAGCAAACAGAGCAGACTGAAAGAAGCAGTCTCCACTGTCCAGGCAAACAGCAAAGTATAAATAATACCTTTCACACAGGAGTCTGCTGCTGAATGAACTGCAGCAGCCACTGAGCGAAACAAAGCTTTTAACAGAACTGGAAAAAAATCATCTAGGTCTAGGTCTATCTGCTCTTGGAAAACAACCTGCTACTGACAAGGATATCAGCCTCAAAAATCCCTCCAGTCTCCCCACTTTGAACATCTCCCAACCATTTTCTTTTCAACTGGTGTTGACAGTGACGTGGTTGCTTGAGTCAATTGGATGGAAATAATTTTCATCACTATTGCAAAAGACTCATCTAGCAGAACAGTACTTAGTACCCTTTATACTTTTCAGTCTCCTTCATCTTAACAGTTAAACGTTTCTTCTATGCCAACTGTGGGGAAGCCAGTTGCTGACAACCCATGTCAGCCACATGTCACTCTGTGGTGCAGCTGGTTTCTGGAGTTTTGCTTGTACCATTGGTAACATAGGCTCAGCTATGGGAGATGATAAAATAAACTGACCTTTGGCTGACACCACCATCTCATGCAACAGGGTATCTTATTCATGCTCAGCAGAAGTTTGGAGCATCATGTGAAACACCAACCCTCTACTGCAACCGTGGGGGCAGCAGTTCACTTGTCTTAGGAGCTGTGCTGGAGATGTTCTGATGTAAGCAGCCATGGATGACTTTTGCAAAATATCTTTAGTATGGGTGGCACTGAGTTGGGGAGTTCTTCCATCTTCAAAGTTATTTGACTGCAGAGATAATTAGGGATTTGATCAACCTGAGAACATAAAGGCCAATTCTACAAGAAATTTTGCCATCCTGAAGGCACAAAATGCATTTAATGTTTTTAGTGTCTGACTCCCACAGGTGAGATCTATAACCCCGTTTTTGGTATCAGTGCCCTCCCTACAGAGCATAGAGTGTCAGAGTCCTGCTGAAATGGACATTTTCCAGTGTAATGACTTCACAGAAGAAATCACACAGGACCCCCAATCCCAGCACAAGGAGCCTGAAGATCTGTCTCTTGTGTAGAACAGCAGAGCCAGCCCCATTCCCCTGCATCCAGGTCTTTCTGCAACTGAAGTCAGCACATTTAAACTCTTGGCAGACAAAATGATTAGGCTTTGCTGATAATAAGAGCTGCTCTAGTACTGCTTTGGGACCAGGCACTCAAGTAGCTATTTATAGATGAAAGAAGAGCAGCAACAGGGAAAAGGAAGGAAAAAATGAAAGTGGCTGAATGTGTGAGCAACATTTTTCATTTTTAAATTATACATCTGCAAAGTGATCTCAGGAGCTAGCAAATCACATTCTGTTCTCCAAACATCTGATTTCTTCAAGAAGTTTTAAGGACATTATACTCCCTTCATTCACAGTTGTGGGTTAAGAATAAAGACTAAATATACACATAATATATGTACATGGATCTCCTGGATCTTCAAAGCCCTCAGTGACTGCTGGTGCAGTGACCCTTGCTATAGTATTTTCATGTAGGAAGCAAACATTGATCCTGTTCAATGGTCAAGAATCACATGGAAACGATCCTGTCCTCAAGACCAACTCTCACACCTTGGGTCTCCAGGCTCTAGCAAGGTCCCTATGAGTAATTCAGAGCAAAGCCTGTGTTGCTTTAAACTGAAGTTGATGAAGCAGCCTCCCAGAGACTGATCTGGAGAGGGGAATGGTGAGGTAAGAGCTGAACTTTAGGGCACTTTTTCCCAGCTCTAAACCCATCCAGTACCTCCTGCTACCTCACCTCACCTGTCTCACATCTCTGCTACCCATTGGGGTACTATGGTATATTCCCTCCTGTACCCTGAACAGCATGGCCCAATAAGGAGCTATATCTTCAGCACTTACTGTATTATAAGGGGATTAATTGGATCTTGCAGGCATCACACCATCAGCTGTTAACATGCTTTGCCAAAATAAAAAAAAAAAAAAAGAAAAAATAAAGAAAAGGTGCCACACTGAGATACTAACATAAGGCTGAAAACAGCCCCATGACTCCCTCCCCTTTAGGTGGCTCCTTCACAGCCAGCTTTAGCATCTCCATACTTCAATCCATTTCATGATATAGATGTCCATTGCCTATCACCTTTCCTGAGAAGGTGGGTACTGTGAGATGGACACCCTTTCATTTGCTTTGGTTGAACTTGTTTTGCTTGTCATCAGCCCAGAGGAACAATGTAGGAAAGGGAGGAAGAGAATGATTCTCTGAGGTTGGAATTCCCCAGGACTTTCCACAACAGGATTCCCCTCTCAGCCCCTGAGTACCTCTGGTTTCCAGTACAACTGTCAGCAGTTCAGGAACCAGGGAAAACACAAATTGCTTTTTTCCCATGTTATTGAGGGCTTTGGCACTCGGGGACCTAGTCCTGTATGTCCCCATCGCAGGGATGCGTGTGGCACTGCGGCGCAGCTGTCGGCATCTCCTGACTGTGGTGGGAAGGGGACGGTGACCGTCCGCAGCGCTGTGCGAGGTGCCAGGGCCATCTCCCGCAACGATCCTGCAGCTGTTTCCACTAGATGGCATCTCCCTCCCGCAAACATCTCCGGCTCCGGTAGTGTTACCTAACTCCTGGATTTACACGGCTCATAGAACGTCGTTCTACCATTTAGCAATTAAAGATGGGCAAATATTTCATTAGTCTACATCAATTTCTGCTCCCAGGTATCACAACAAAGTCCCACAGACTAGCGGCATTGGAGCATCTTCCTTTCAAACATCACTTCCAAAACACTGTTACTGCTGTAAACGACCTCCTGGTGCCAAAGTTTGTTCTCTCGGTGCTTCAGCACATTTATTTCCAGGTGTGCTTCCTGATTAGGGCAATCTTTTCAATGCTGATAGCAAATTTTTGAAATTTGTCATACTTGTGGGCTAATCCATCATATAAAATGACAGCAGAACAAGGTATTTATTGACACTGAAAAAATCCGGCTGTGAATTGTATTATAACATCTGCAAGTTATCTAGTCTGGGCTGTGACTAGTGTCATGAACAAAATATCAGCTGCAACAGACCTCTCGAAGACTCCTGTGCTACAGCCTTTTCAGAACGTGTGCTGTCTGAAACTTAAATGCCCAAACTGATGCATGTAGAGCAACAAGGGCAGCTCGTTGAAACTGGCTCTGCAACAGCTAGTCTGTTTGGTGCATCAGGAGGACTAGGGAGCCTTCCTTTAGTTCACTGGCTTTGTCAAAGTACCTGCAGCTCTGCTGTGGCTGATAGACAGCACTATCCTGGAGGCAAAGTTTTGGTGAACACTTTAAGGGAATCCAACGCACCATGTACCTGCCTTTCTCTACCACATTGTTTATATAATCTGGGTATCAGTGAAGTACAGCTAGACTAACAGAAGAGAAGCTGATCCAAAGAAACTTGAAACAGATTCATTAAAATTACCTGTCAAGGTAGTATAACACATACAGAAACAAAACCCCAGCACTGCCACACAAAACTACTCTTCAATAACAGTCCTTCTTGGGAGAGTCAAGGGGTTCAGATGTTAAAGTGAGACACATACACACACACACACATATCCCATCCTATTCAATGGCTTTTCTTTCAGGTCCTAAGTTACGCACCCTGATTCCTTCCTTGGACACTTCCTAAGTGGAATCTTCCAAACAAAATTTCTGATTTTTTTTGAGGCAAATGCACCAGAAGGAACACCAGGTACCAACCCAATAGCTGGCGAAAGAAAGACAGATTTGTGCTTAGGGAATTCAGCTGTTTCTGCAGCACTTTTCTGGAATCACTGGCAGCTGCTGTAATTGGGAAAATGTGTCAGAGACTAGATTAGTTTGGTATCCAATGGAAGATACCACTAAGGTGGATATGGTGATAGCAAGTTGATATGTCATACCCACTGAGATTCACATTATTTTTACAGTATTTAAGTTAGACTCACATAGACCAATTGCCCTTAATAAACTGAAAACAAGGAATAGTGCAGAAGCCATATTAACGTCAATAAAAAAAGAGTTTAAACTGTAACAGTTCTCGTGACTATTGCATGACTAGAAGGGCAAGGAAACAATATAGATGCAAAAATACAACATTGTGGTCATGGTGGGGTGGGCACAGATTATAAACTATTGAACAGAAATAGTGGATAAATGTCATTTGGTATCATGGTATGTCTATTGATTTAAGGATTGTGTACTATGCAAGAGCCCTGGTAGCCCCAGCTTCCTCGCTCTGGCAGATCCTAATGAGAGTGACAACAAAAACATTGTGATAAGGAACAAATGCTGTTCAAACCCTAGATGCTGGGTGACAGCCTAGTGAAATGCCATCCTCGAGCTGCTGAAACATCAGGCAGGGAGCCTCAGGGCCTATGTTTGTTTCTCCTGTGCCTCTGGCAGATCCTGTCCCCTCAGGCATCTCTTATCTCTTCCTATACCTCCATGCTGTGGTTTTCCAGGAGCACCTGGAATGTCCAGCACATCCTGTGCCCTAAGTGTGACTCTAGCCTGATGGGCACCTCTCCCACAAGTGAGGATGTCCTGCTGTACTTTCCTCGAACATGAAGCACCCACATTATCAAGTGCAGAGGGGACAAAGCTCACACAGCAGCAAGTAATTTTCCAGTTGCAGTCTGAAGGCCTCAACAGGTATGGAGAATGTTAGCATTCCTTTGCACAGGCTCACATCCCTGGGAGGGGACTCGGAACATTCTGACAGCTTAGCGCTAAAATTTTTCATTACTTCTGCTGCCTCCAACAGGGATCCAATGGATTTGTTATGAAGAGAAAAATACATCCATTGAGCTTACAACCTTGAGGGGCTATCTAAGTTAGAAATCCCGGCAAATCAACTCTGTGCTAGTGTATCGGTAACATCTTTGCTCAAAGAATGTTTGCTTTAAAGAATTGCTTTCTTCTGTAGGGAAGAGTGGCTGGGAATCTGCCTGGTGGGAAAGGACCTGGGGGTGCTGTCTGACAGCCAGCTGAACACGAGCCAGCAGTGTGCCCAGGTGGCCAAGAAGGCCAACAGCATCCTGGCTTGTATCAGAAACAGTGTGGCCAGCAGGACAAGGGAACCTCATCCCCCTGTACTGGGCACTGGTGAGACTGTACCTCTAATACTGTGTGCAGGTTTGGGCCCCTCACTGCCTCACTGCAAGAGGGATGTAGAGGTGCTTGAGGGTGTCCAGAGGTGGGCAATGGAGCTGGTGAAGGGTCTGGAGCACAAGGCTTATGAAGGAACTGGGATTGTTTAGCCTGGAGAAAAGGAGGCTCCAAGGAGACCTTATTGCTCTCTACAACTACCTGAGAGGAGGTTGTAGCAAGGTGGGTGTCTGTCTCTTCTCCCAGATAACAACTGATAAGGACAGAAGGAAATGGCCTCAAGTTGCACCAGGGGAGGTTTATGTTGTCTGTTAGGACAAACGGCTTCACTGCAAGTGTGGTCAAGCATTGGAACAGGCTGCCCAGGGAAGTGGTTGAGTCATCATAGACATGGCGCTCAGGGATGTGGTTTAGTGGTGGATTTGGCAGTGCTAGGTTAATGGTTGGACTTTTTGATCTTAAAGGTCTTTTCCAAACTAAATGATTCTATGTTTCTATTATCTCTACTGTGATGGTAATACCGATTTGATACAGATAAAAGCATAAGCACTTCTTCGTTCATATGTATACTTCTTCTAAACAATATGTCAGGAGATTTCAGGTATGTTCTTTTCTGAAGAAAAAATGTGCCCCAAGCCCAGTGTAATTGGTTTGACGTTTTTACTTGGGTAGTCAATTCCTTAGAAAAATTAGAAGTATAATGAATTAAAATGTCACCATCTGTCTGAAACTGGCATACAGAGTGAAATGTTTAAAAAATGCATATTATTCCCAAAAGTATTTTCTCATTTTGACCCAAAGACAAAGAAAAATTACTATGAAACTGGTATTATACTAGTCACAAAATCTGTGTCAAAGGCTTTGAAACGTTTTGCTTTTTTCTAGACATTTGCCAGCACCTGCTGGCTGATGTCAGTGCCAGCAGGAAAGCACTGCAGGTGGAGCAAGAAACAGATAAATCGGGAAAAGCAAAACAGAACATGGGGAGTCTGAAACTCCCAGCTCTTAGCATGACACTGACACTTCCCCTGGAACACTTCCCCATACCAGTAAGGTCTGTATGCAGCCTGCTGTGGGATGATTTGTGTGGCCTGCTATGCCCAGGGAAGCTGTAAAACTGAGGTGGAACTTTTGCAACGAAATCATGGCTATAGTTGCAGAGACAAACAAGTTCTGATCAAATAAGAAGTCAGAGCTCTTCATAACTGCTGCCTTGTCGTTCCTTTTCAGTGCAGTAGGCTTTGTGCTTTCCCTTTTTTCCTCTTCTTTTGATTACAGCCTAGCTGAAATAATAAACCTCTGTGTGGGAAAGCATTGGTAGGCTTTTTATGTCCTGTCCTTAGTGACACAACATGCTGCGAAAGTTATAAAATATTATGTGGGAAATTTTGGATTCAGTGAAGCCTATGGACATCTTCCTGTTAATTCTTAGGATCACCCTTGATTTCTTCAACATGCCAGAACACCATATCTCTGACGTCAGAGGCCATTTCTAAGGATAATGACTTAGAAAACCATTTCATTTCAAGATGAGGCTTCATTAGGAAGAACAGTCACCATTCCTAGTGTAAGACACATGGGAATAATTGCACCACAAGAAGTCATGCTCAGCTTTGCCATGGTGGTGGGTTGACCCTGGCTGGATGCCAGGTGCCCACCAAAGTTGCTCTGTCACTCCCCTCTTCAGTTGGACAAGGGAGAGAAAAAATAACCAAAGGCTTGTGAGTCAAGATAAAGACAGGGAGAGATCATTCACTGATTACCATCATGGGCAAAACAGACTTGACTTGGGGAGAATTAATTTAATTTATTGCCAGTCAAATCAGATTATGATAATGAGAAATAAAAACTAAATCTTAAAACACCTTCCCCCCCCCCCCCCCCCTTCTTTCTTCTTGGGCTTAACTGTACTCCTGATTTTGCTCTCAGTTCATCACACATTGTCTCTGCTGCTCCTTCCTTCTCAGGGAAAGGGCTCCTCAAACTCTTCCCCTGCTCCAGTGTGAGGTCCCTCCCACAGAATACAGTCCTCCATGAACTTATCCAACGTGAGTCCTGCCAATGGGCTACAGTTCTTCACAAATTGCTCCAGCGTGGGTCCCTTCCATGGGGTACAGTACTTCAGGAACAGACTGCTCCAGTGTGGATCCCCCATGGGGGTCACAAGTCCTGCCTGCAAGCCTGCTCCAGCCTGGGCTTCCCACAGGGTCACAGCTTCCTTTGGGCATCCACACGCTCTGGTGTGGGTATGGTGGCTATCTGCTCCACTGTTAACTTCAATGGGCTGAGGGGCACAGCCCACCTCACCATGGGCTTCACCACAGGCTGCCAGGGAATCTCTACTCCGGTTCCTGGAGCACCTCCTCCCCTCCTTCTACACTGACCTCGGTGTCTGCAGAGTTGTTTCTCTCACATATTCTCACTCCTCTCTCCAGCTGCAATTGTTGTTGCACAGCTTCTTTCCCTGTTCTTAAATACATTATTCCAGAGGTGTTACCACTGTCGCTGACTGGCTTTGTCTGTCTTGGAGACAGCTGGCATTGGGTCCATCGGACATAGGGGAAGCTTCTAACAGTTTCTCAGAGAAGCCACCCCTGTAGCCCCCACACTACCAAAACCCTGCCGTGCAATCCCAATATAGCCACATGTCACCACTGCATGTTGTGACCAGTCCTCTGATTCTGTCAGCTCTACCGAAGCTATAGACAATAAGGAAATAACTTCAGGAATGTATTGATTCCACAGCAGCTCTGCTTGAATTTCTTCCCTGTTTACTTCCACATTCTGAATTTAGACCAAAATACATACACAGAAAGGAAATAAAAAGAAGAAAAATAAAACAGAGATTAATAATTTCTTACGCAAATTCCTGCCCACCCACAAATCCCACACTGAAACAGAGACAACACTGGGAGTCTCAAGAACGCTAGCACTCATGTATGGCACTTACTATTCATAAAATCTCACTGAGCTTTACAAAGGAGGCAAATTCAATCCTCAGTGTTTTATACATGAAGACAGTACAGAAGAGAAATAACTCACCCTAGAACACACAGCAAGTAAACAGCAGGACTGAGACTAGGACACACACACCCTGTGGCATTTCCCACCAACTCGGTTGCTCTGGCAATGTGTTGCTCTTCCACAAAGCTCCCATTGAGCTCCAACCGCCTTCAGAGCCTGAGGATGATTCAGGGTGGTTATTATAGGTTATCACTACATGAACATTTCCATTCTGACAACAATCTTCAGACACTCATAACTCTCTAGTGCTTCATGCTTTGTGTTGATTTCTTCACAGCTCTGTTTCTGATTTCTATCAAGTTTTGTATCAGTGTACATCTGTCATCCATCAGGAATTTTGCCACAGATTATATAATTCACAATTCATAAATCAGGTCTTTAGAGCCTTCCTAGAAGCAAGGAGGCTGAGAGGCGTCCCAGCCAGCAGGTGAGAAGGGTTGTTTGGATGACAAGGTTACTGCAGCCACCTCTGGTCTGCACGGACCACATCCCATCGGATGACCCCAAAGCGTCAGTGGGGGCCTGATGGTCTGGCCTATGTGGCAAAGAATAAGCAGTACCAAGTAAGAGATGATCAGGCCTATGAGCATTTTTGTTGCAGTAGTCTGTCTAAATCTGCAGGAAGCAGGTCTTTGCCTCTGCTCAGATCTGAAGCTAAGTCCCGTCACAGGAGAGAACTGTGCCTTTATGAACAGCTGCTTCCCTTGCACTCTCTTAGCTTGCTGCTTTGCTGCCAAGATGCTGAATTGCTTTAATCAGATGTATAACAGAGACTACGGATACCCTCCCAGAGCACTCCGGGCTTGTCCTGCCCTAGAGCAATCACCTACAATCACAGTAGTCAGGCACTTTAGAAGCAGAACTGGGACTATATGTCTTTTTTCTTGGAAGTTTCTTAAGAGAATAAGGGAGCAGGGATGGAGGAGAGCGCAGGACTGCACAGCACAGAAGGAAGCAGCAGAGGAAGAGAAGATGCACTCCTGTCATTTTCTTGGGCAGAAATTTTGGAAGTTGAGAAAAGCAAAGGATCATAAGCTTTGGATTCAAAGCCAGTTCAAGCTGTCTACAACTGCAACAGATCTCTGCTAGCAAGCAAGGGAGGGGCAGAAGCTCCCAGAGCATATCTGAACCCAGTCTGAATCAGGAGAGTCGTGCTGGCTTCTGTCCAGGCTGCATCACATCACAATTTGCCTCTGAAACGCGGCCTGCAGAACTGGGACTGCGCGCTGCACTGGGGGTAATTAGTGTTTCTTCCAGTTTTTCACCTTACTGCAGTGCCTGCATGGGGGCCGTTTAAGGTACAGTTGAAGCAGGAATGTTCATATTAGAATGCCAGCAGGTTTTCCTTCAAATTTCAACAGGGGAGGTGCAAAGAAAGCTATCCCAGGCAGATTACTGAAAGCCTTCACTACTCATAACATCATTCTCATTTGTTCCTCAGCTCCCAAAACTGTCTCTCCTGTCTTCTTTCCTCATCAGTCCTTTGAGAAACTCCATCTCTCCTCTGCAATGGGTTTAATGTTACTCAGGACAGACCTATGAATCCTGCAGACAAGTCTGCTGTTTCCCTCCACTTTCATGTTGATCTAAAATCATAGCTGCTCTGAAAGGTGACCCATAGCTAAACTGTAAGCAACGCTGAGCCTCAGGTTGCCAATGGTAAACAGAACTGTCCATCCAGATACATGGTGGGAACAACACAGACTTTGCCATTGTCTTTTCACTGTCATGCAGAGACTTTCACAGTTCAGGTTCCTGCCTTAAAATCTCACCTCAGCAACTAATAAACAAAAATAAAGATAAATTAGCAAGGCTATCTTTGAAGTTGGCTCACTAGACCTTGAGATTATTTCTACATTATTTTATTTCCAAAAAAGGACTGACAGCAATTAAGTATGGAATGAAAAAAAGATAAAATCAAGAGGAGTTTACAGAAGGGAATTCTTGTCTCTCACACACATGACTTTGTTATGAGCACAAAGGATTTTCTCTGTTAAAAATCAGACTTCATCCCTAGATTAATGTAGTAAAAAACATCTTTACATACACAGCTCCAGAGGGGTGTAACCATATACAGACTCTGAGAAGGGGAGTTTTAAGGGATTAAGTTTCTTCATTGTTTGGCAGTCTGAAATAGGTTTGGCAGGAGGAGTCTTAAAGACTTTGCATAGCTTCTAGGGATGAAAGAGGGGAAATCGTAACAATTGGGAGAGAAGATGAGTCCAATTTTATCAGTTACACAAGAACATTGGAAAGGTATTTCACAGGCAGAACATCACCTGTTGTGGTGGCTGACCTTGTCCGCCTGCCAGCCGCCCACCCAGCTGCTCTTCCACCCCCCTCCCTCTGCCTTTGTGCTGCAGGATTGCTTCTCACACCTTTTCTAACTCACTCCTCTCTCACACAACCACTACACCATGTTTTTTACCCTTTATTAAATTTGTTTTCACAGAGGCACCACCAGCATCACTGATGGGCTCAGCTTTGTTTGGCCAGTGGTGAGTCCATTTTGGAGACACCTGGAACCAGCTGCGTCCAGCATGGGGCAGCCCTGGCCTCTTCTTGCAGAAGAACCTTGTCACATAAAGCCAATACACCTGTAAACTCTGCAAATCTTGGAGACAGCAAAAGCTGAATGGGTCTCCAATATTGGGTATGATGGATCGAACTGTTTTCTTCTACGTTATTATGTCTTGTATCATGTATCTCCCAAAGTCACCTTTCAGAGAAACAGATTTTTTACCTCCAGTTGTTCTGCTAAATGAAACTCTAATGTACTTATCCCAGCACCCCTGCCCACTGCCAGGGTGCAGTAAATCACCCTCCAGCAGCCAACCAAGAAACAGGCTCAGTGTTAACCAGATGAATAGCTGGATCGCTGTGCTTTTCAGAGTCTGCGTGTGTGTGTTTGTGCACATTCACATGCTGCCTCAAGAAAACCTAGAGTTTCTAAACCCAAGGGGAGATAACACCTACAACTCGGGGTTACTATATGAAATGGAACAGATTGCTGGAGATGGCAGCAACTGTCCAAGTCCATCAATGTAAGCGATTCTATAGTGAAATTGCTGCTCAGATTGGTGATTTACAAGCTGGTCCCATGTTCAAGAAAAATGAATCTAGAGTTC
Source organism: Falco biarmicus (assembly GCF_023638135.1). Taxonomy (NCBI): domain Eukaryota; kingdom Metazoa; phylum Chordata; class Aves; order Falconiformes; family Falconidae; genus Falco; species Falco biarmicus. The sequence continues at coordinate 77,764,913 of NC_079289.1, read as the reverse complement.
ATTTTAAGGGCAACTAGCCTCATCAAGCAAGCAATGTGTACATAAAGCAAAAAGAGAAAGGGCAATCAAAAGTCATTTTCCCTCATGTTCAGCAATCTTTTTCTGATCTACTGAGATGCATTGACCCAACTTGTACCTGAGCATGGACAGGTCCCAGGGGAGAAGTTACTCTGCACAATCTGTTATAGACAGATCAGTGATCAGACAATCCAGGATGATTAGCCAGATTTCTTATGAGCATGTCACTCTTAGTTCAGATGTTAAAATGAAGACTGTGCAACAAGAAACAAAAGGCTACAGTCATGTCTATTTTTTGGCAAAAACTACAGTCAGATGAATGTGCTTGGAGAGGGGGAGATGTCTGTGAAACACATGGGATTTCAGACTCCCCCTGGTGTTTAGCAGCCTTTTCCAGTTCAGCAGAGTCCAAGACCTGCTTCTGCCTGAAGAGCAAAGTGGAACCAGAATGGTGGGAGAAGAAAGACGTGGCTTGCCCAAAAGCCACCCAGCTTCTTGGCTGTGTTAGGTCAAGCTTTCAGCCAGTAGGTTTTCTCCCGCCAGTCCCTCCTGTACTCTGACTCCTGTGCTTAGAAAAGGGCAAAGGTGGATGGAGTTACATTATTACTAAACTCCCATTTCAGTCAAGTGTGACTTTTTGTTACCATCGTATAAACTACCAGGATCTAAGCCAGATAGCTCTGAAGTAACTTGTGAACTAAATTCTCACAGTGGACCAGAAGGCATGGATGTAATGTAAAAGAGTTTAAGAGGAGATGAGGTGATTCCCTAGACAACAGATCTGGATTTGAACAGCTTAAGGATGTTCAGGATTACAATTTTTTTCTTACTTTTTATTTCTGTCAAGTTCCAGGAAAGAGAAGAGATTCATTTTGGGTGGAAGGAGAACTCTGCAGAACTATTTAAAGAAATATGCATCATCATCTGAAAATTAATACAATTAAGTTGTATTGCAGGCTTCCATGGTTGTTATCTTTCCTTGGCCCCATTTCAAATTTGCCAGTTTTCCCAGCAGAGAGTCTGAGGTTTTTTTCCTCTCATCCTCTGTACAAAACAACTAAGCCGACAAATCCAAACAACATTTGAGTAAAAGAAAACTCCAAAGTCAAGCTAGAAATGTTCTGCCCCTCCAGAAGCCCCAGACTAAAACTCCTGCAATTGCTGCTGCAAGAAATGAAACAGGTTTCTCTAACATAGCTTGTTTTCTGTACAGATGTAACCCTGTTTTCTAGAAACTCTCCCGTTACCCTGGAAAACTATTACTATTCCTGGAAAACTAAAGATAAGGCCACAAATGGGAAACTTGACATGGAAATTTATAGATGTCAGGGAAAATAATTAAAAATTCAGTATTTTAGCTGATTATAAATACAAGGGGAAATGGGGGTGGGGGTGGGGGCAGAGCAGCAGAAAACCACGTCTGTCAACATTTTAAAATAGAATTTTAAACAGCAGCTGAACAAGGAGGTGTTACAGTCAACATTGTCCCAAAACTCAGTGCGTCTTCTACCCCCGACCCACACAGAGGAAAACCCTCAATATATTTGAAATGAAAACCAAGCCCTTCCAGCCTGTGTGTGGCGGAGCTCCCAGGGCAATGCCCCAGTGCTCACAGACCCAGACCCTGCTCCAGGGTGGTCCTTTGCATGGCTGGTGGGACAAAGGGGACCAGAGCTCTTGGGCCAATAAGAAATAGTTCTAGCACCACCTCCATTTCAAGGCTGGGAAATACACATGCACAAATCACAGCTGAGCACATGTCTTAAAAGATAAGCTCTCATATCCATCCATCCAACCCATGGTATCTCATCTAGCTGTGTCTAAAATCATCTAGATTCCTTCTGTGGTCATGAGACAGGTAGAAATACCTTTAGAGTGAGATTCATTTAACCTGATTTTCTTTTAAAGATGGGAGGAAATCCCACTGGAAATGCCAGTTTCTTTCTCACAGAAGAAACTCACATAATTGCCTTACATGAAACATCTACCTTGCCATTGGTCATGATAAATCCCACCAACAATTATGATCTTAAGAAGCCTCACAGGAAAACTCCTTCCCTCTTCTGGGATCACCAGGTGTAATTAAAACCATTCCCTGAGTTATGGAAATATATATCCCACAGGGAAGACACTCAAGAGGCACAGCTTATGTACATTTGTAAACCACTCACATACCATGGCCAAATCAACTAAGTGCATAAGCCCTTGCTCTGACAATGCAGATTTTTGTTAAAGACTTGTTTTAACAAGAAGACTTGTGAAATCAAGTATGAGGTGAAGAATAGAAGCTACATACAGGAACCATTTGTGTGCAGACAACTCCTTGGTTTTCCTACATTTTCAAACATTTAATAGATGGTTATATTTTAAGTCCTAATTCCTTGCATTCCCTGGGAATTATGAGCACATACTCTACCAGTTTTGGGGGGAAAAAATGTAAAGGCACTTGAGTCAATTTCAAACTTCAGTTGATGTTCACTTAACTCAGTGTTCAGCTGCAAAGTCTTAGCTTCCTAGGATACCTGGAGGGAAAGTTGAAAGTAATTAAGACTATGGTTGTATTCCTGATAGCTTTAGGGAAGCTGGACTATGGGCTGCTTCCATCAGTCTCATAGTTACTTGTTAACCTCCAAGTCCCTTTTGTGAAAGGGCTGGATTTTTTAGCTGTGTGACCATTTTGGGTCATCAAAACAGTGTGAAAAAGCACGAGGACATCTGACAAGCTGGTTCAGAGCTTTTGTGAAAGGTGGGTGCAAAGTGTTATGACTTCCGTAAATCCAGTCTTCTGGGGACTCCAGAACAAACATGGCACAGACTCACCTTTAGCCAGAGGACAGGCTCTAGCATCAATGCAAATGTATAGATTTGCACAAGATATCCTAGCATGGACAGGCTTTTAAACCTGCATGCTACAAACCCAGAAATTCTTTTTTTGTCTTGAGCAGACAACTAAAATATCAACTTATTTCCTGCATTTCCTAAACAGAAAGACCACAGAAGGACTAATTTGTTTAAAAGCAGCCTGAATTGCCCAGAGAAATATGGTACAGTACGCAGCACAGGAAGCAGATAACATGCAGAGACACAGCTTTTATTGAAAAACTACGACCCACTGCAGCAAGCTGCAGCAACAGAAAGAGGGAGAGAGATCTCTTATATTGCTCACAACAAGAGCTGCGTGCAGAGGACTGAATCTTTCCCTATGAGGCTGAGCACCTTAACAGGCCAACACTGTTAACCACTTCACAGCTGGCAGCACGTTAAGTAAAGCTGACTGAAGGCTTTGTCGAGGGTGGGACCTGTCTCAGCAGGTAAAGCATCCTGAGGAAACAGCTAGCCTAAACTGTCTTCTGCTGCAGTCAGTGGGGTGGGATCAACAGCAGAGATGTGTACTGGTGCCACTGGCAGAAAGAAACCTGATTTATTTCCCCTTAAAATCAAGTTGTTACACCAAGCAGAGGGTCTAAGGGAAGAGGGATGCCAAGTTCAGTGAATGTGGCAGGTTTTCTATGAACTCTGCTTAGTCCATTGGAAACTGTGGTCCTTTTTTTAGCCAAGGGAAGTGGGATGTAGCTTGATTTTATATATCAGGTAGTTAGGTAGGTATACAGATAAAGATGTGTATCAAATAAGGAAGATGAGATAAAAATATATTATTTTTTACCTGCTTGATTTAATCCTGGCCCAGGAGCAACCAAGAGGGGAAAAAACATCATGCTGTCCTGCAGCACAGCCAAGCAGAACAAAGCCCCGAGTGCTCTTTTGGACTGAAAACTAGAGGAAAACTGAACAGGTTTTCTCTGAAACATCTGCATTGCCAGCACTGGAAAATGCTCAGGTTTTTGTGGATAGTTTGGCCAAAGCTGGCACTTGCAAGACAAATCACTCAGTGTAAACAGGCATTGTCCTGAACTTTCAAACTAGCTTATCCTGGGAAGCTGATGGATAAGCTGAACATCAGAGCAAAACTAATAAAGGAAAGGTGAAACTGAGTCTTTAACAGAGGGTTTGCACAGTGGCTGTGTGACACAGCCTCAAAACAGGGATTAGGCAGGGTTTAAGAAATCCCTGAACTTGATGCTGTGTGTCTACACAACTGCAAATTTCTCCCTAAGCAGTCTGGCAGTTACAGAGGAGACAAGTGTCCTGTCTAAGAGAGTAGATTCAAGTGTTGCGGTAATTCAGCATTTCATATACACTGTCAAATAATTTTGTATGCCTACTAACTCCATTTAAACTACGGAAACAAAGCAATACTTGTATTATCAAGCTGATAGCTAAAGTGATCTGATTTCCCTTGTGTGACCCAGAGTTCAGCTTTGGTAGAAATTTAGTCATACATAAATGGATTTAATGGATTCAGCCCTTGTGCTGACAACCCGCTAAAATCAGTGTGGAAGCATACTTACCTGTCTAACTGTTGCAGTCAGATACAACTACACAAGAGCATTCACCTCCCCAGAGCTGTACCATTTTCACTGTATCTATGTAAAACATATCTCTATATATAGCAACAAGAAAACATTAATGATTTAGAAGGAACTATCATTAGGGTGTACCAAAACTTAGTAGGCTAAACTAACTTGAGCAAACATTCAAGGATAACATGTAAATGACAAATGTTTCATTTCTACAGTACTCAGATAAAATTTTCTTCCCACCATCTTCAGTACTGAATCTGTCTTTTCCCTTCTCCAATTTTTATACAACCTCCTGTGCCATCTGAGTAGCTCCTGGTCTACCCTGAAATTGCTTGTGGAGTCCCTTCATTTTTCCTTAGGTCTACAGAAAGCCATGAAAAGTGCTTTTATTCATCAAGAGGGATGGTAAGGTTTAAAACCAGCAATTAAACCAAATCCAAACCTACAATTTCACAATAGGCAGGAAGCAAAGCCAGAAAAACAGTCTAGAAAGCAAAGGAGGCCCCAGTCTTACAGTGGCACCAGTTCAGTCACATCGCCTGCCTAAGGCAAACCCTCAATTATGACATGTAAATATACATCTTGATGTGCAGTCCTTATGCAGTTGACTTTTGAAGTATCAGCCATATGTCCTAAGTGTTAATTGCACCTTCCTGCAGATTACTATAGCTTCTTTTGCTGATGTTTTGAAATTTGGATTGTCCTAAACTTCAGAGTGTTTGTTTCCCTGTGTAGTCTGTATTTTTCATGGTTTTCAAACACCTTCTACTTTCTTTACAGTTCTCTCTCCTTTGGAGAAGTACATTGCTTTGCTGTACAGTGGTATGCTATTCAATCTTTATATCAAGGCAAACAGGTATGGATATTGATGCTATTATTTGTCTACCAAGGAGCCATATAATTAGAGCCAAAACCACAAACAAGATCAGCTGGGAACCATGATATATCACACACACTACTTCTTCAGGGACATTGCCATTTTTGATGTGGTGCCAAGCAACTGGGCATTTAGACTAGATAGGCACACACAGTCTCCTTAGAAAATATACGCAGATCTTAAATGTATACCTAAATCCATGTTCTTCAGTCATCCACAAGGCCTTCATGTTTTCACTCTGGCCTTAGTCAAAAGAAAGCCCGTAGGCTCTTCAAGCCAAGTTGCCCAGCTATCAGGAGGGCTGGGTTGAGCAGGGCTTGCAGCTGACTCCATAAGAACAGTGTGGCTGTGGATATCTTGAGTCATAGTGGTCTCAGGAATTAAACCCAAGCTTGTCCAAAGACAATAGAAGTGTAGTCCCAATGAACTACATAGAACACACATCAAAGATCAGTCTGATTCTCAGTGACAAACACACAGAGCCAGAAACCAATTTGTTCAAGCAAACCAGGTCTCTCTCTCCCCCTCTGTCTGTTCAAAGTCCCTCCACATAGCTGTGAACAGCTAGGTGAGAAGGAGGATGGGCAGCACACATGTGTTAGCACTATCCAGAGCAGGCATGCTTCCCTGGGGAAGCAGAGCCAGCTGAGCTCAGGTTAGAGCAATCCCCAGGTTGCTGCAACCAGACAGAAATCCTTCATAATTGGCTTCCTGGCAACCCAGCCCCAGCAGATCTGGCTGCAGCAGAGACTCTGACCCCAAATGCCCCTACTTTCCAAAGTATTTCTGCATCTGAAAAACTTCAGGTGTCATTTTCCACCATTAACCCTTTTTTTGCAGGAGATACTGTCCAGGACAGAAGTGTATTCGCTATCCAAAAGCTACTATCTCTTTCGAGTAATACTACAAAGGAAATCTACAGTCTTCTGTGATCAATGAAATTCATGCCACCCATAATATGATAAAGTCAGCCTTGATAAAACAGCCAAACAAAATCTGAAGGTTGATGGAGCCTGTGAACACTACTTCATTTTCCTGGTGTCGTAATACCTGAGACAGAGCTAGCAGCAAAGAATTCTAAGAAAGAGAGTTAGGAGGTGAAAAGGAACTAGTTCCAGTCTCCATGACAGATAATAGCTGTGATCAGTAAACATTTCAGATAAATGAGGGAATGAAAGCAAACCAAATATTGCAGCAACATGAGCTCCTCTTTCCTCAGTAAGGGATGCCTAGCATTTTTCTGCCAAGCCCACAGGCTCCTCAGTGGCACACAGTATGGATCTCCTTGTTCATTCATGTGGACAAGCAACGATTATTGACAATTAGCATCTCTCTTGATGAAGGCAAATTAAATGCTGTGAAAAATTCAAATGCCATGCTAAAAAAGAAGAGGGAAGAAAGGAAAGAAAGTGCACACCGGCTAAGCTAGCGTGCATGTCACTTACACATTTTGTAATTGGAAAGCTACCTGGGTTTTGCTTTCTGACTTATTCAACCAAACCATATTAAATAAGGCTCCAGGTGAAATACTGCAGTGATTAATGCAATGTCCCACTGTGACAAAGCATGGAACTGTAGGGAGGTAGGGAATTATTAGGTAGCAGCCACATTCTCAACAGTAATATCCAAGTTCAAAATAAGATTTCTCTGATTGATAAACAGTGTTCCAAAGGAAACCATTCAGTAGCCCTACCTTTCACTGCTTTACCGTCCTCTAGCATTCAGGGAAAACAAATTCACAAAGTAGTACGGATGTATTGCCAGCACTCCTGTACTACGCTCATCATTCCAGTTTCTGAGCACCTGATTCACCTAATGCTAGGTGAAATGTTAGGACAAGATGTGCAGAGAGGAAGGAAGAGCAAGTGAAGACAGCTGGTCTTGAAAGCAAAAAGAGCATGGTGGCAGCCACCACGAGCACTCAGCCCTCCTTAATGGTGTCACCAGTTGGGCTCCACTTGCATGGTCACAGAGGCTGAAAGTTAAAGGGGACGGTAGCAGAGGGAATGCACTCACGTTTGTCATGTATCAGGAGGACTGGCATACATCTGAAGCTAGGGGACTGGTGATTTCCAAGGCAGTTTCTTTAAATGCAGGTCCTTCTAGGAAGTGTAAGGATGCAGGTGCTCAGCAGGGCCATGGCTTCCCCTTCTGTTGGGGGTGGTTGACCAAGCAGGTCTCCCTGCTGTACTGGTACCTGCCAAGAAGCAGCAGCCAGTCTCCCAGAAATGTGTGAGCTAGCAGCACCACAGCAGAGGATCAGGAGATGGAGACAACCCCCAGAAGATCATAGATCAGTATCTGACACTATGCCCCTGGTCAGAATGCTGTGTTAGATAGTATTCCTGCCCCCAGTTCAGGACTGCACGTCTAGACTTTCTGTAGACCTTTGCTATTTTGTCTCATTTGATCAAAGCTGAATATCTCTGCAGCCCACAGAGGAGGAAGAATATCTAGTCCTTCTAGGTGAACTCATCTCACCCTCAGTGTGCAGTTTAGGCACAAGGCAGAATGACAACGGACATCCAGAAACTCAGGACATGAAGACTGGAGCTAGCAGCAAAGAAGTGGTGGGAAAGAGTGCCACATATGCAAAGCCAAGTGCACCGCACAAGCCGCTTAACTGACTTCAGCACTGGTTCATACCATCCAGGAGCGCTCACACACTCTGCAGCTGCATCTCAGCTGAAGTAGTAAACTAGCAGACAACAGTTTAAAGTGAAGCCTGAGTCTTGCCAATTGTCTTATAGCTTCAATTTCCAGAATTGCCAGCAGAAGTATTTGGAACATGATTGCCAGTCATATACATGCTGGTGACAAAATCTGTTCTGAAATCTTCCTTTTCCTGCAGGGAACAGCTCACCAGCTGCAGCTGTGCAGGTCTTGGCTTGGCTGTTCCTTGGGCATGTATACGTGTGGTCCAGACATAACAGCAGGTTAGGAGGTTTGCTGGGCTAAGGTTTGCAGCCAAAGTATACAATGTAGGGCCACTTGTGAAGTCTCACCTCTATCAAATCTGTATTAGAAACCTTGAGAAGGACACCGTGTACATAGAGGAAGTTAAGGCATAAAAGGTTCTACAGAAACATAACCTACAAAAACCAAAATACCAGCACTGCCTGAAAGCTCAAGTAGACCCACTGGTTAAGCTACAGTGTGTTCCATCCGTAAGAACACATAAAAGAAAAAAAACATGATTCAACACTTCAGAAGCACTCTTGTGGATGGACTCTGACCTTGGAAGGAAATTTGGCTCACTCTGTGTGTGCCCAGCAGTGAGAGGACATAGGTGTCAGATTGCTGGCAGTCAAAAGGTGTCCTGTACCGTGAACACCACAGAGAGCGCAAGCTGCCTGGTTTCCACAGAGCCAGTGCACTCTGCAGGCTGAACCCGCCTTTCAGAATTGCTGCATCCTCTCAATGTGGTAACACAAGAAGATGGTGCTGTAGAGTGGTTAGATTCACGGACCATGCTGCTTTATGTACACCCAGAAAAGCATGGCCCGTGCAAGTGGAAGAGGGGATAGGTGGCAGGCACCAGGACTCCCATGTCCCTCTCCTCAGGCACCATCTTCTCTACCATCCTGCTCTCCAGAGGGAGGAGTTCTACTGGATGCAGGGACTTCAGCAGTGTGGGCACAGTTCTGCAGTAGGGCACCGCTGGCAGATGCCACCAGGATCAAAGGGCAAGATGAGATGCATTAACCTCCAGTCAAGATCTCAGGCTAAGGAAGCTCCTGGAACATATTCATGGGAGGCAAGCTGAAAAATAAATGAGAAAATGTGCAAACGTTAGCAGAATAAGTATCCTTGAACTCCATCACCCTCACACCAAACGCCTCTTTCCCCCCAGCCAAGCAATCCTGTCCCTGCTTCTTTTCTCCATGGGCTCTATCCAGGTCTGCCCAGTCTGCCCTCAGCTAGTCCAGGCAGCAGCAGCACAACTTACAAAGTTGGCTATATTTGCCCTCATTTTCTATAGGTGAGAGGGTAGGTAGGTTCTCTTCTCAGTCTCTGTTTTTCCAGATTCTTCAGTGCTCATGCAGGCTTGCAAGGGCTGAGGTCACCTCCTCCAGCAACCTGCACCCATGTCCTGAGCTCACAGTCGCAGGCCCCAGTGGCTACAGACCCTCAACGTGATTCATGTGCTGGGTGACCCATCAGACCTCCTTCCTCTCTGCATGTCTGCGTGTGCTGGTGTCATGCTAAACAGTTGTAATGATCAAATGGAGCAGGATGAACTCACCGTGGGTATCAAGTGTGTTTGCTGTTGGGTCCTGGAGCAGGGGTAATGGTGGGTAAAATCATTCCTCTTTCCTAGAGATTACTTTTTAGAGCTCTCAGCATGAGAAAAGGATCAAGGGAGCATGCCAGTACTGCTTTGTTATTCGGCATGCAGTCTTTAAATTAATTTTCTGTTTTGTTTTACCTTTACATTCAATAAAAAAAAATACAAAAAAGGCAGAATCATCATGAAAAATACTATGGTGAGTTAGAAAATGGATCCCTATTTTAGTCAGGAAAAGATATCTCACTATATCTAATAAAGTATAGTGATGATCTTTCCCATTTCAGCGTAACAAAATGCCGGTTTCTGCTTAGGAGATGGGGGTTTGTGCCCAGATTTAATTCACAGACTAATAATTTCCTTCTTACATGTTCATAACAATTGAGGAACGGCTGCTGCCTAATTCAGAAAAATGCACCCCCAGGAGTTTAGATTTATTCATTTGGGGTTTTCTGAACACAGAGGATAGTCTTTTTACTAAAAGATAAGCTAATTTCTTGACAAATGGGAGTCCTCATTAACCATGATTCTCATAATTTCTGAGGAAATTAATGTCAGTCAGGTATCTAGGCAAATTCTCTCAGAACAAGATCCTGTTCCTTAGTTAGACTATGTCCGTGTTGTGTTCATCAACAGCAGAAGCTTATATAAGTTTATATAGCTTAGATCTGATATTCTGGGCCATATGGTACTATCCTTTTATAAAGAGAGGTCTTCACTGAAATGAAGTTCTGCCTCAAAACTGATGGCATGTATTTTGCAGATTTCTGTAAAGTAGCTTTTGTGCTGTGAAGCTTAAAATACCACCTTTTGCACACTGGGAAATAACAACAGGTGCGTTGGGGAGTGTTCATTGTACCTAATAGGCACCTATCCTTACTGTCTGATCTTCTCAGGCCGGCCCTGAGTTACTGAAGAAAGACAGGCTTCTCTCAGGGTGATCCAGAGTGGCTAAGCTGGGTTTCAACTTGGGCTTGCTCCCCCAAAACGATCTCTTTCACTTTGCAAAAGACAACTTCCAAAAGACAAACAACTTCCAAAATTAAGCCACTTCACTTCTTTGGATTGGCTTACTTGCTTCAGGGAAAGCTTTCAAACCTCAGTGTCTAGCAATATCTCGTTACCTGTACTTGGGCATGAAAATATTTATTCTTCCTTTGAGAAATGTGTGCATGTTCAAGTCTCATTTTGCAACAGAGTAAAACCAGGCTTCTTCAGGTCTTTCAGGAAAGAGAAGAGAGAGCAGGTCCTCTGAGAAAGGCTAGCTAATCAGTGGCATGGGGTGCAGAATAACTGAGGTTGACCCTCTTTACTGTGTATGCTCTGGACTAGACACTACACTTCCCAGGTGACAGCCTGAACACTTCCCTTGGGATATTTTTCAGGGAAGGGATGCATTTGTTCTTGGTATCTTCTCTTTTACCTCTTCTCATCTATCCCCCAGATTCCTTTCTGGACTGGAGATACGTAGGCTGATGAACACGTGTGATTTCTGAAAGCAGTGCATGCTGAAAATGTCCCAGTTTTTCACACATTTGACAAAAACACTTCCAAAACCTGAAATACTCCAACCTGTTCAATTCTGACATCAATATTTAAATATTCAATGTCCCACTTTTCAGAGATAGTGAACAACCCAAAATTCAGGCCAAGTAAGGTACCTAATATTCTTCACTTGAACACATCTAGGAAACTGAAGTCTAGGACTTAATTGTCTTGGGAGAAAAAAGGATGTTAGAATGTTATTAAACACAAGAAATCACCAGGTACAGTAAATCATTGTAGAGCACAATTCACTAAATAAGAGGTCTCTTGGTTTATAAAAACAATAGCTTTAAAAGATGAAGACTGTTTCTGTTCAGCTCACGTTAAGCTGTTTTATGGTTCTACATCTCAAGACATTTAATACAATTTTTATCATGCCAGTATAGCGTTAGTGTCATTAGCTTCATCTATTCCTACTTGCTATTCAAACCCCCTAACTGACAGCTTAAACCCCTGTGAGTAGGAAAATGTATGAGGCATATATGAAATGTCTAATAACCATGTCTACAGAGAGAGACAATAAATAGCATTTTGATGGAGAGTAAAAGAATATTTTGAAGAGACAGGATTTTGAAATGAGTGGGAGTGGAGGCTCACGATCATATTTGATTCTTCTGAGGTTATGACTGTGCATTCATTTTATATTTAAAGATGCAGGAATAGTACTGCAGAATAAGTGAATTAACTTCTGTAATCACTTCACTAATGGAAAATGCTGAGCAAGGTTGCTGTGATTTTGATCACTAGAATGGAACTAGTATAATATGTTAACAGGTCATCAGTCTGTCAGTTGAAATGAGTTGAGCAATCCCAAATGATAAGCCTAAAATGAGGCCACAGCATTATATTATTTTTCCAAATGGTGTAGGCATAAGCTATTCTGATGTCATAAGAAGATAAACTAAAAACAACTCTCTACCTCATATCCAAGTTGCTTGGTAGATTTATTAAGGTGCTAAAACAGTTCCAGGTAGTGAACTGATAAACAATAATCTTCCATCCATCCTGATTAAAAGGTGAATCAATTAGTCTTCCTTAATGGGATTCTGCTTTACAAAAAACCACAGCTGGTTTATTTCAAAATAAGTGAGCATGGAGCCTGAAAAACACTCTGAGCAGAATGAAACACTGGCTGCCACAAATGTTTTTTTAATCCCAGGTCTGCTTCATGGAATTTGAAAAGCAAAATATACTGATACAAGCAAACTCCAAGTTTGAAAGATATGATTATTTGTATCACGAGAAAGTATATTCCTACAGCACTAGACCCACTGCACTTTTATAAGCTAATCAATCTACTGGGGAACACTCGCTCATTAAAAATATAATTTCCAAACCATTAGGATCTGGACCTGTTTTCTCATTATACAGTGAGGCCTGTACAGTACATTCAGGCAGAGAGGTTCAAATAAGCAAGCTGCCTTTCTTTAAGCTTTATGCTGCTGTTTGTACTGGGAGTCACAAGTCACGCTTTGCTTGCCTTGCTATGCTGGTTCTCAGCTTTGGATCAATAAGACAGCTCCCCTCCTCCCTGCGGTGCTATCACACGCAATAGTTAGGCTGACCCTTGGTGTTTCTTTGCATCCTATCACAGGCTATTTTCCACCAGCTTACTCTTTTTTTGTCTCTAGTCTGTGTAAATGCAGTGCACATTTTCCCATAGTTTTCTGCACTCCCACTTCTGCTGGTGCACAGCAGAGAAGTCTATGCACCCTTTGGGCTGGGCCTCCCCGAATGTAGACATATACACTATTTCTATCCTATATACGACATATATGCCTTATAGTTAACCACATCTACAACAAATGCTCTTTCATGTGACTTAATTCTTCTGTGTGAGGTTATTGACACCCTCTCCAGGAATAAAAAAAAATTTCAGCCTGCACCCCCATACACGTATATGCATGTATTTGGTTTTGTATATATAAGATGCTTGTGTTAGAGCCACCATTGAGAGAAGGGAACATAAGAAAGGTTCAATCCATCTTTATAGTCACTGGAAGATGACTCTGGAGTTGGATGGTTTCTCTTCTGTTAGCACATCGCCCCACCACCCACCCTCCCCATTCTCAAAGTTGATGCACTGCCCGCTGCTGCAGGAGACCAAATTGATTAACACAAGCTTGCCCCTTGGCTTACCATGCATGATAAGATGGCTCATTGGGAAGGACAAGCCAAAGGAGCACCAGAACGTGCTATCAATCAGCTCTTTTTAAACACTTACAGGAGTTTCTCAGAAGCTGACAGATAGAGAATTTCTGGCTTTTATTAGTATCTATTAGTATTAGTGAAATAGTGTAGTCACAGCTCACCCACAAACACTTGCTCAGACACTCACCCCTTTTTCCCATGTGTTGGTAAGCTTCATACTATCAAGTCCAGGTAGATCTTTTCCAAAACATTTTGCCTTTCAGTTCCCTGTGGGCTTCTTATGTGAAATCTATGATGTTTTACGGTCTAGGATGTGAAATCTAAAATTGTATCCTGATTTTAAGTTCCATATTCCAGTATTCTGTCTTGTACTTGAATATATACTGAAGAAGCCTGGGTGACTCCATTGGCATTATCTGTGCAGAAGGGTGCAATGTAAAGCCACTTGGTTCCTTATCTTTTTTACCTAACTTATTCGAAGTTATTCACTACTGTACAGAACAAACACTGTGGGTAGCTATAAACTCATGTATCTCTGTGTGCTGCTTTTGATGATGAACACAATTAAAACAGAAGGGAATTAAAATATTAAATGATTTGCTCTTAAAGACAGGGACACCCACTGATGGAGAGCTTCTAAATGAAAAAAGTAAGTGGGTTAGAAAAGAACATAAAATTAGGGGCAATACAGCTTGAATTTTAATTACCGGGGATAAAATGTCATTACCACATACCACACCAATATTGGAGTGTTACAGTAATAAACCAGAAATTACTCTCGCAGTGGAGACTGTAGCTGTAGCTATGTATGTACATCAGATACTAGGTGTGTACACTGAAACCAAGGTCTCCCCAGCCCAAAGGAGGGCACAGGTCCAAGGTATGCTTCCCCAACTAAGTGAGTTGGTTGTTCTCCTTTGCTAAGTCAAGTAGCTTCAAATGAAGGAAGAACTCCTTTCTTCTTAACTTTCCTTGTGGCCTGGGATGGCACCAAGGGAGGAGCTGGAAGTCTGAATCCCTGAGGGTATGGAAAGTACACAAAGCTCGGGCTTCCTGCTTGCATTTGCTCTCCATGGGCAGTGACATCACACCCATCACTATCACTTCCAAGGATGGTCATGGCTCTATATTGTTCTCAAGACAAAAAGCATTTAGATGTACCTCTCAGAGCCAGAGAGAAGCATCTCTTCTTAGTGCTGGTTGAGACACCTTTGTCCCAGGTTTGAGACATACCCTTCTACAAGCTTTTGTTATTGACTACTTTGGGTTGTCAGTAGTCTGTTATGAAAGCCACCGATGTCCTCCCACCCAGCTTTCTGCGTCTGCAGTGCAAGAAGCCATGGTGCCTCTCCCAGGCTGAGGGGTTCCACTGAAGCAGCCAAAAGCATGGGGTTTTGATGTTGCCTGGCATTGCTTTCCCCCTTTCTCAGGGGCAGTGGCTGGCTGCCAGTGCCTTTTCTCAATGAGCATGACAGTTTTCTGATTCCACTGTGTTCTTGCTAGTATAAAAATATTCAATCTGCAATGGGGACAGCGAAGGTCACACGTGCCATTGATGAAGAGTATTAGCTACAGCATAATATTTCATGGTGTAGAAACAGGCATTCCTTTTCTTACTGCTCCTTGTAAATGTCTCCAGGTCCATTTCCTTGGTCTATAAACTTTTTTGTACAGCTCCTGTACAGCTGGATCTGGCTTCAGGGCTGGGATACAACAAGTACAGTTGGCATTTCTCCTGCTATACAGTGTGCTCTCATAGAAGAAACCTTTCTACTGTGCATGGACTTTTACAGAAGCCGCCTTCTGTGGCGTATGCTGTATGTACTGTTTTACCTCATCTCTGAGAGAAATACAACCTTTCTGATATGTGCTTATTAGCTTCATTACACAAATGATATTTCTTGTATGCACGAAAGATAAAACTTTGACAGCTGAGTCACAGAGATGCACATACCATCCTATTCTTTTTGTGACAGCCAGCCCTTTGAGAAAACAATGCCTTTTGTGACAGGTTCTTGCAAACACTGGGACAGAGAAATCCTAACACATGCTTTATTCAGGCTAGCAGTTAACTTTGATAGGAAATAATTGGCCATTTCTCCTTTTCTGATGGAGCTGCTGTAAACACACACTCAGCACGGGAGAGGGGAGGGAAAATGCTATATGCTATGAATTAGTCTGGATCTGGTGCAAAATGGAACCTTGTCAGGGCTATGCAAAGTGGCACTTCATCTCCTTAAAATGGACTTTCTAACACTGATAGTCACCCTCACTAGAATGTCTGTCCCTTGGAACTGCTGAAGTCATACAAGGAAGCAGGGGAAAGAGTCAAGCCGAGCGATTCTTCTCAGTAAATTATTTTATAACAAATGAAGTTTGGAGAATAATGTACTTCCATACTCCCACTTCCCAGCAAGTACTCATGAGTCATGGGTAGAAATAAAAAACCAAGGAATTAAACCTAGGTTGGAAGGTTACTAGAGCAATTCCTAGCATTTATAAGCTACATAAGATAATGTCACAGGTTTCTGAAAGATTTTATTCTCAGCAGGTGAAGACTTACCAAAGCACAAGCCAGGAGTCCCTTCCATCATGTGCACTTAAAAACAATTTAAGAATCTGGCTATGAGGACACAAAAAAGGCAGCTAATTGCAAGAAGTGTTGAGGTTACTTGGCATAGTGTTGGTTCAAAAGATTTCCTACAAAAGTCACCGTAAGGCTATTTCAACCCCTGTTCCAATGGCTACTCAACACCTCCTTTTAAAACTACAATTGCAGATGACATGAAACCACTGTGCATTTCACCCAGCTTTCTAGACATGTCACAGAACAATTATTAGCACCCAAATTGCAATGTGACCACAATTTCTTTCACTGGTTCTATTAATATACCTCATAAAAATTATCATCAGTCTTTACAGTTTGGTTTTCACTAGCACTACTTTAACTTCAATGACTGATTAACCTTTCTGGAGAAAAACAGCCCTCTGTAAAGATGTAACACTCTCACCCGAAAGTGAGATCAAACCCGTTCAGCACTCCCACTCACACTGCTCTTGGAAAGAACCAGGGAAGAGAGGAGAAAATATGTTTTAAAAACATGCCCAGGCATTTCTTAAACAAAGTAAGGTGACATAAAAAGCCAAATCGTTCAAAATACTTCACACATCACTTTTAATAACAGCTCTCTCCTTTGTGCGTGTTCTCCATTCAGATCTATTCTTTCCAGAGCAGGAGAGGAAACACTGGTCTTCTGTCTTGCTGGATGCCCACTCAGAAGTCCATGATGGGGTGGATATTAGGATCACTGTGACTACATCCCAGAAAAAAGGGGTCCAGAGCAAAACAGAGAGAGGCAGGGCTGAGGCTGAAACAAAAACCAGGGCAGGAGTTGAGAGGCCCAGGTGGAGAAGGGAATTGGAGCAGGAGGCACACCATGGGGGAATGCCCCATCCTCCAGGGGACTTCTAGTAGGAAGAGCTGGGGAACTTTTCTTCTCATAAGGCACCACTTCTGCATTGCAAGCAGTTAGGCATGACAACACCACTAGGTACAGCTGCTTTGGGATCAGAGCACCAGCCTTACAAGTTAAAAAGTGGTATCTACTGTATTTCTGATAGGAAACCAGGAACCTGACTGGTTACACTTTCTGGGGTTCTTGCTGCCCTTTAGACCAAAGCCCTACACAAGGAGATGGAGGCAGTGCATAGCATGATTTATTGCTGATATCGGCATATCAAAACTGCAATGGAATATTACAAAGCTAGCAGTCACGGACTGCAGATACTGAGCAAAGTAGGTCAACAGGTAACACCTGGAATGGGATGTCAACCTTTCACATAAGCTCACCTTCAAAAGCACAGCACTCCCATTATCGTCTGCATTATTGTATGGCAGCCAAAGCCGGCTTCATGTTCCCATCTCTAGCGTAAATGTCATTTCAGTTGTAAACACTCACTTAGGCCCCTTCTAGTCACCATGAGGCAAATTTCCTGGTCAGCCCATGGTACTGCACTGCTCTGACATGCACAACACCTTATGATGAAGGTGGCTTAAGCTTTCCATGTGCAGACCAGGCTCTCCAGGGCTGCATGAATCATGGTGCTGAGAAGTGGGGAAGCACTGCCCTCTCCTCTGCTGCCTGCAGCCAGCCTGCCTTTGCCCTGGAGGTCTTCCTTCTCCTCCTCCTCACATTCCTTCCCCTCCATTCACAACAGGCAGGACCAAAAGCCCTGGCTTTCCCCTCTAACTCTCACACAGCAGCACTGGGATGCCATGGTGCTGGACGCCAGGGACTAACCACTTAGTAGGGGTGGCACTCAGTTTGCCCAGCTCTAGGCCCACAAGAGTGTCTGAAGGGAATGATCTTAAGAGGAGGACTTGTAAAAAGCCTCTTCCATGTTTAAAATGAGGTATGGAGTGAAAATGATAAATAATGCCATTTTGTATTCATACAGTGATAGGGAGGGAAGTCATATAAAAAAAAAAAAAGTAATTTTACTGTTCCTTTCCAGATTTTTAGATAATTAAATCAGCAAGATACTTTAACTAGTCCCTGAAAATTAACTTGAGCATCAACTACCCAATATAAAGAAGCAAAGCAAGAGTCAGCAGTTCGGTATTGCTCAGCGTGCTTTTGCCGTTGCCCTGACAACGAGTCAGCTCTTGGCTCTTTGGCAGCTGCTGCGGATGCAACAACTTTTAGATTTGTCATTATAATGTTATTATTGTTATAAGACACACACAGAAATGCTAAAGGAACAGTTGTGTCAAATTTAGCCTATGCACCCAGGTAAGGAACACTTAAAAAGTCTGACTTTTAAATAGCTCCTAATGACTGGGAGACAGCCTAATTTTAGAGCACTGACAATCAGCAAAACTGTCTGTAGGTGCTTTGATTCCTTGATGGTGAGAACCCTGTAACTACCTAGACAGTCAGATGTTGAAATGTGATCTCCCCATCTGGATTTCTGAGCCTGGGACATACCCTTCTCCTCTGAGGCTAATTTACTTCCAAGGAGGTAGGTTGATTTTCATGCTAGTGATCCTAGTGGCTACATTTACTTGTTCTGCAGAGCTTAAAGAAATCTTTGCAATCTAATTTCTGGACCATAACAATCCTATCCCAAGAATCCAAAAGAGGAGATTTTTAAAACTGTGAGACTTGACCCAGAATGAAAACCTAGCTTTTGCCAAGGTACTAATATTCCTAAATTCAGACTTCACCCTTTCCTTTCACCACCAAAAATCTTTCCCAATAAATTACAATTCTGCCCATCACCATCTTCTGGCCATCTAGGAAAACAGTTATTTTAAGGGTTTATCCCAAGTGGAGATGTTTCCGGCAATACACATAATAATCTAAATGTAGTCTGAAAGCAGCCCAAAGCAATGCTGCCTGCCTTTCTTTGACTATCACCCAGCCCCCACTACTGTCTCCCCCCCCGCATCCATGAGCAAGGGTGAGCCAGTAATCAAAATGCTTCTGGGACATGTTATGCTCCCAGCTGCTCTGTTGTAAACCTGGAGCCATTCCATCAATTTCCCATTTTAGATAATTCCACATTTATACCTCTGCATGAGAACAGGGTTTGGCTTTCTATGTGCTTCTATCCAGCTCTGTCCAAATATACTTGAAAACATAGTCCCTTCATCAGTCTAACACATTACCAGATATGGATTATAATGTGCCTTATAGACTTTTGGCCAGAAAAAGCAGACATGAATCAGCTGTGACAGCATGTCTTCTGCTAGCACGCGATCATCCACAGACCATCGGCACAGCCAGAGTACGGCTGCTGTTTACATCTTTACAGGTTGTGAAGTTTAGATGTCGTATGTATGGAGAAGGTTTTATTTCACTCTCATTGTCTCTTAAATAACCCAGTTACCAACACAGTCCGTGTTCATTAGCATGCAAGCAAACATATTGTCCTGTCATTCTTCTCACTACTATTTATATTCATTACATTATTAACAGCTGTACTGTTTATTAAATAGGAGCTTTCATGGATCATGCAGCAGAAAAGACAGATAAAGTGATCATTTAATTGTAACTTTTAAGCTCAATTGTTACACACTTGATTTAGAACCTAATGGGTTTATTAATACAGCAGAACAAACAAGACCAAAAATACACAGCCTTTTCAATTCAAAGTACACCTCACAAAAACTGTCCTTTGAAACATGCTCATCCAAACATATTATCCATCAAAACACTATGGTATTGAAAGGCTCTTGGCCAAGTAACACAGAAAATGAAAAATAATCTTCTGGTAAATTCTAGTTAGGCAACCATTACAATGAGAGTACACTTCAGAGTTCAGTCTGCGATCTATTCCTCATATGAAGTAAATTATTTTGTAGGATCCTAGGATGAGTTACAGAAGGGGAAAAATGTACTCAATAGCTATCCAAGTTGTTATATAGCCTCTCTAGTATCATCACTGTGCTCTGTAGACTGACAGACTGATTACAGCTTCTTTGCACCTTCTGTGCCAAACAGGTTTGGACACACAGGGTCCACACACTTGTGGTTCTTAGGGATGGTCCCCTGACTCTTTCAGGCATGGTATCCCATCAGAAAGCCAAAAGGGGAAACCAGTCTCAAGGCAATAATTTCAAGGATCATCAGAATGATGTTTTAGGCTGAAGAGGAAGAAATGATCACATCTCTGTCCACATCTTAATGAAACCAATACATGATGCTACAAATTCTCATGCCTCTTTCTAAACTGATCATAGTCGAGAAGGCATGAGGCATCCCGTTACCCAGACAGAACTCCTCACTGGCTTCTAGGCAAGCAAAACTTGAGAATGAAATACTGGACAGCCATTATGTTAGACATATGTTTAAATTAAGTGCTACAAAAATGCTCCTTGATTGTAAAATGAAGTGATAGAATTACTCCTGTTGGCAGTCTATTTTTGGACTTGGTACAATACACCAAGAATGAACACATCAGACTTCCTCTAAAGCTTAATTTCCTAGTGCATTATAAAAGGACAGAAGATAGTATTGCCTGGTGATGTGTATATTCACTACCTTGATGAAGTACTAGTTACAGGTACTTTCCTACTCAAAGATAAAAACATTGTATGAGTTGAGGAACTATTTCCAGGCTCCTCACTGATCAAAGCTCACTGGTGAACAGACCTTGCCTCACCTGTCTAGATGATGGTGTAACCTGGGGATGAAGACTTTTTGTCTGTCCATGTGTACCACTGTCCCAGCACCTGGGCACCAGGCTGACTGCTTTTGTGCATCCCCAGCTAGCACAGCATGCTCCAGATCCTCTCCTGACAGATTACTATGAACACATCCAGCCTGTCCTGGGCTTTGTCCGCTGGCATCCCATTGAAATGATGGTTAAATTAGAAATCTTGGTCCCCTCTGTAGAGATGATCAGTCATCTGCATTCAGCATCTCAAAGTTAGCTTGTAATGTGCAGTTGAATCTTTCTGTAAGCCAGTGTGTTCCCACAACTCAATGGCATTTCCTTCATAAGGATGAAGATGTGGCACATTTCTTCCACCTTTCATTCACGACCATGTACAGACAGCAGCACAGACCTTCAAAAACAATTTGGTTAACAATTTGCTACCAAAGTACTATACAAAGAAGACAGTTGAAATGAACCAAGGAAAGCAGATGAATACTGTGGTAGTGAGGAATGGTGTAAGGACTTTGACAAACTAGGCTAATAAAAACAGATATACTTGGAAAAAGTAAGAGAGAAAACTCCAGGTTCAGATAGTTCAAATAAAGCTTCTTCTGAAGTGCAAACGACCAAATCTTTTGAGCATGCACTTCCTTTTAAGTTTATAACTTTAAGCATAACCTTAAAGTTAGACACAAATTTAATTGCTTCACTCAGACAGAACCCTGGAGAGCTGTTCACCCAAATGTGAAGTGTAAAACAGAGTTTAATAGACACATTTTCAGGCTCTCTTAATTGTCACTGCCATAATTCAGTTTTCCCTTAATAACATGCAATGACATTTTCACATCAACACTGCATCCTACAGCTTTCAAGAAAAGCACAGACTAGCAACAAAATACCTTAAAAATCCTGTTCAAAAAGCAAGGTGTAGTTTGGAGGACCAGTTGTTATATGATTATTATCATTACCACCATGATAATTATGATTAGTTTTTATTAACCAGACAGAAGATATAATCAGAAAAAAAAAAAAAACCCAAACCAAAAACACTTTCAGAAATAAACCCTCCTTCCATCATAGTATCATTTCCAATGCAAGGACAGAGACATTGCAATCCATTACAGGAGAAACACTGGACCGTGACAGGACTGTCTTGGAGAAACCAAGGCCCCCTTCAAAGACAGCACAAAGTAAAATGCCAGGAGACAGAGAAGCCAGGCAGCATGCTACCCCTGTCTCTGGGCTGTTGAAGAAGCTGCAACTTGCAGATAACACAAATACAGCAAGTGGGGTGTTCATCAGCTTTACTTGGTGTTTGGGAGAAGCGGGAGTAAAAGCAAAGTCCTGACCTGCAGTACTTAGATGGATGACTGAATCACTGTTGTTTGTAACCAGGTGTTGCCCTCCATCTCCCTGCGCCTCTCTTCCCCACAGTCAGCACCAAGCTCAGAGATGGGAGGCAACCCTGAGCACAGGGTGAGTGTTCTGGTTTCAGCTTGGATAGAGTTAATTTTCTTCTCAGTAGGTGGTGCAGTGCTGTGTTTTGGATTCAGTATGAGAATAATGTTGGTAACACACTGATGGTTTTAGTTGTTGCTAAGTAATGCTTATTCTAAGTCAAGGACTTCTCAGTTTATTAGGCCCTGCCAGGGAGAAGGCTGGAGGGCCACAGAAGCTGGGAGGGGACACAGCCAGGACAGGTGACCTGAACTGGCCAAAGGAATATTCCATGCCATACAATGTCATGCTGAGTATATAAGCTGGGGGAAGTTGGCTCAGAGCCACCGATCGCTGCTTGGGGACTGGCTGGGCATTTGTCAGCAGGTGGAGAGCAATTGTATTGTGCAGCATTTGGGTTTTTTTCCTTTTGGATTTTATTCCTCTCTCCCCCTCTCTGCTTTTCATGACAATTGTTATTATTGTATTTTATTTCAAGTATTAATTTATTCTTATTTTAACCCATGAGTTTTACCTTTTTGCTGATTCTCCTTCCCATACTGCTGGGGCAGGGAGGAGTGTGAGTGGCTACATGGTACTTACATGGCTGGGGTTAAAGCATGACTGTGAGTGAGGGGGAGGTGCTGCAGTGGACATCCAGAGGCAATGTGCATGGAGCTGGGGGCTGCAGACCCCCAGCACATGCCAGAATGCAGTGTGCTGGGGCACCAACCACTTCACCCCTGGCCAGCACATCTCCCCAGTGCAGCACAGTCTCCCCACAGCCACACTAAGTGGGTCAGCACCAGAGAAGTCCCTCACTGGGCTGATTCTGCCCCCCTGCACCAACCAGTCCTACACACATAGGATTTTGCAGCTGCAGCTTTTAAGGACAGTGCAGATTGTGGCGTGCATGTTGGTTGTTGTATTCAAGTCCTTGCTAAGCTCAGTTATCACAGTTTATTGAATATTAGCCTGTTCTCTCTTTCTCCACTTTAGTCCCCAGAAGGCAGAATATAAGGAAAATACTAAGAATATGTGATATAGACAAACATATAATGTGCAAAAAAAGTCCCTCACACAAATTGATCCCCCTCTGTGTAGCGTCCCTCATTTATCCTTGTGCATTTGTGTGCTAGTAATAGTTAATACCCAGCCCAGATTTCCCTTGTGTCCTAAATTTTTCTGTTCTTTTTTAGGTAGACATGCCAAGGTTCATAAAATTAGAGGTCCCCACAATTAACTACTATACGAGCACAAACCTCTGCACTGCTTTGCTCCCTGCCCAACTCTCCCCATTGGAGCAATGATTACTAAGGTAAAGCAGAAGAGAGACTATAAATACCGCATGCGTGTGCGTGTACATCTATGTGCACACAAGGTAATAGGAACTGTGCTCAGCTTATTCTGTGGAGACAGACAGAGATAAATTCAAAACAGGACCTCAACAAAGTCATGCTTCGTAGTGAGTTCCAAACAGAACGCCAAGACCATTTGCTGCCTGGCATATCTATCATCAGCTCAGCCTTTTGGCCAGCACACTTCTTTGCTGTCCCTGGATGTGATGATTCCTGCTCTGCTTGGCATAACTTCTGTGAGATGCTCTCAGTTATCCCAGCTGATACAGCTGCGCCCTTCTTGGATCACTTTTGCCTGAGAATGCTAAGTGCATACATGGTTTCTTAGGTTTGGACAAAATCTCTTGGGGACTTTCTGGTACTCTGTCTTACGGAGGTTATGAACACCTATATGGTCTTTTCACTCAAGAGAGGAAACAGCTGCCTGAAAAAAACAAAAAAACCAAAAAACCTCTCACACACAAAAGGACTGTAACCTCCAAGCTCAGAGACTGTTTCCTGCCTTTTTTGTGCGTGCTTACTTTTGGATAACATATTTGTCACAACCAGCTCTAGTGTTCCCTAGGTAAGGATAAAATAACCCACTTCTAGAGCCTGCACTGTTCTAGCTGCTTGAAGGAATAGGGACATGCACTGGGTAACTGCAGCCTTTACATATATGCACAGGAGTATGGTTAAACGGAATGATTTAAACATACGCTGGTGACTTTTTCAGATGAAAAAACCCACTTCTCCAGCTCCACTGAAGTCAAGGGAGACAACAACTCGTCATTCCTCATGGGCATCCTAGGACATACCACATTATACATTTGCAAGTTTCCACTGTTGTGCGATGACACTGAGCATCAGTTAAGGTTCTCTCCCTGGCTGATCCAGTCCTGCACAGGTGTAAGTTATTGTCATTCGAACAAAGTAGCCACAGGGATTATTTGGACATCAGGATGTTCAGGTTAAGCCACGGCCATATTCCTCTCAGACATGTGCTGTAGCACTTGGAAAGATTCTAGCCAGTCTGTACAGTCAAGTCTATGCCTTGCATGGCCTTTTGCAGAAAAGGTACTCAAACAAATCCCAAACTGACATATTTGTACAACTTTCCCCAGTTGACAAGGATAAAATTTAATTTGCACTAATTAGTTTGAAGTAATGGGACCCTGAAATTAACTTCACACTGTAATTTAGAACCTGATAGTGTTTTGCGTCTAACCCACACATTAGATACTGAGAGCTAAATTCAGACTTCTCCTTTTAGACACCTAAGTGTAGCATTGCAGCACCTAAAATTTAGGCTTCTCACCCCACTAGGGTGATTCAGACTATCTAAATTAGATGCTTATGTGATCTTGGAAAAACAGTCAGGTGCTTCTAAAAGCCTTCAGAAGGCAGTTCAGTAAACCTAGATTGGCAATGCAAAGTCTGCACTTTCTTCTAAGATGGTTCAGTGGCCCCACAAGGTAAGCTTTGCAATTCAAAATGCTGACTTCTGAGTTCTCTTTTGGCCTTTTGCATGGAGAAAGCAGATATGCTTTATGAGTTAGATTATTAGACAGTTTAATTGCCAGAAAAGGCCACTGGGTCTGTCAGTCCCCCACAGCCTGATGACTCCAGGACTGCTACTGACACACGTGGTTTTTTTTTCTCCAAGCAGGGCATTGGATGCTCATCCTTTTGTTGCTAGTTGTAGGGGCTGCAATCCTATGTCATGCAATCTGTAATCCAGGACATCCGGTGAACATCAGTCTTAGCTATACTGAATATTTGGGGTTGGCTGACCAGGGCATTGCATCTGCAAGAGGCATTTCACCTGCTTTTTACACTTGCTGAGTGAAGGCCAAGTCCATGTTCACCAGCTACCCTGGACTCCCTTCCACTGAGTTCATGAAGCACACTTCCAGGAGTCTGCCAACACTGCTGAATCCTGGTGGATATACACCCTTTCCTTTCTGTCCCATCTTCAAATAATGTTCTTATTTTTTATACCAGCTTGAGGAAACTGGAATTATTTGGCTGTTACACTCAAAGCATAACATTTTAACCCAGTTTTGATTATCACCAGGCTCTGTCTGCTGCACAGATCCTCAGCTCTGGATTTCCCAGTGCCTCAGTAAGGCTATCCAACTCTTTTTATCAAGACTCATGCTTAGCTTTATAAACAAAATTCAGTCCCCTCAACTCCAGTGCTGCAAGTGCTTAACTAACATGAATGGAGATAAACACATGCTGAAACCCTTTGCTAAATTAGTGTCTCAGAGAGGAAGCAGATTAAGATTCATGTTCATTGATTGCATGTGATTTTAATCTATTGTAGGTTCTGCTGAACTTTCTCATTAGAAAGCACAGCAGGCCAATCACTTTGAGGAACACTGTTTATTTTATTTCATTATATCAGAATGCAGTTTTATTTTTTCAGTTAGTCCATGAAATTGAGCCTGAATCCTTATATGGACTCTATTCAGCTTTCTCCATCTATGACATCAGCAGCTTTCTATTTGCTTCAGGGGTAAATAAACCACTAAACTCCAACCTAGAGTGAAATTTTGGAAATTAGAAACCTTTCCAGGCCTTAGCTGAGCCAGTTTGTCTTCATGCTTGAAGCCCTTCAGTGGGAAGTGGTGCGCGATATCCTGAGCTGTCCAAGGTGTTTCAGGACTAGAGCACTGAGCGTAATTGCAATGGTTAAAATGCCTACTTAGCCAGTCCTAATTGAATATGCAAATTGCAAAACCTACATTAACATCTCAGAAATGTGTGATTCTGTACCCACTAGTGTTTATTTGCAGTTTGAACAGTTTGTTTCTGGAAGAAAAAGAGAGAGAAAAAAAAAAGCTTTCAAGCTTGTCCATTAAATTATTCTACCAGCTGTCACCTTATTAAAAAGTCTGCAGTTATTAATAAAACTACTTTAAACCACTCACCAGAAATTGTAAATTTAAGAACAAGCTCCCTTCCTCCAAGGCTTCCTTGGAAAGGTTCTCAGATTCACTCACAACCTCCAATACGTATCTCTCATCCTGCCAATCTTCCTGCATGCAGTACAGCAAACCCTAACAAGAATATGAACACAGGTTTTAGATCTGAAGTTGAAGGAGAACAGTATGGATTTGTTCTATGATAAAACCTGCCAAATCATAGTACAGAAATTCTAACAAAAATTGAAGTTCTAAGTAAACATTTGTCCTTTTGTGTATTTTTTAACAAATGGTGTAAATTAAGAAATATACCAGGAAGAAACAGAGCACATAATCTATAGGACATGGGGGGAAAATGGAAAAAAAAAATAATAAAAAAAGGAAAGTAAACGAGGCTGTGTAACTCTCTCTTGTGCACCACAGAGCAAAATATCAAGATTTATCTGAAAATGTAATTTTAGGTCAACAGGAGTCAAAGTAAAAATTTGTTACCAGCCTCCATCATTACAGTTCCTCAACTGAAGAAAACACTTCTAATGGAAAAAAAACAAATGACAGTAGATAGGCAAACAAAACTAAACTCAGAAACAGATTATGATGCTGAAGTAATCTATTCTGCACCACGCAAATAAAGATGAATTGCAACATCAGGTTAATAAGTTGATACAACTTAAGGTATTGGGCTGTTGTCAAAGCCCTGTTTGCTGGGTTTTGCTAACGCTGCACCTCTAGTTTATTGGGTTGCTATCTAGAGCTCATCCAACTGGATTTGGCACAGTTTATGTCCATTTGTTCTGAGCAGGAAACAAAAATTAAACTACTGCTGGATTTGAGCCATGGCTATCTCAAATGTGGGGCAAATGAGGTAAACACCAAACAGAGACCCAGAACACAAGTGCAAATGAAAGCCTGGAAACAGGGAAAGGAGACAAGCTTTCCCTTTGTAGCACTGTTATCAGCAAGAAGGAGCGGGAAAAGCTGCTATGCACCTCCTATTTCTGAACTGGGAAAGCAGAATCGCTGCAATTATCTCCAGTTTAAAAAGCAAAAATAAATTCCTTGAAGGGAGAAAGACAGAAAGAAAGAAGAAGAGGAAACAGAGGGATTTAGCACAGGTTTTTAGACATGTCTCTGTGGGTTTTGCCCGTGAAGAGAAAAATTACTTACCTCATCCAAAATGAGCAGTTTGATCCCATCTATGTGGAAATACAAGCAGTTAGTAGTTGAACGACCAGCGTGCAAACTGGTTAGACTTCCTGGCCGTATGTGTTTTCCACTAGACAGTGACAAATTTTTATACGTTTTTTCTTCAGCATCTTGGTCATTTCTTACTGAACTTATCACAGAGTTCAAATTGTATTCCGTTGGTGCTGCATAGGATAAATATTACTTCTAATCTTGTAAAAGTTCACAGTACTCTTGTCCAGCTGATCAACTGTCTTGTCTGTGATGATGCTTCCATCACGTTCCATAAAGAAAGTAACACCATCAGACTGGCATGAAAAAAGGGGTCTTCCACGTGAATAACCAAAAAGGAACAAAGACATTACATCCCACAAGGCATGTCTCTGTCTTTCCATTTTGGAACCACCCCCAGACTTGTCATCCATCTACTTGGATGCCCAAGAGAACCATCCCACCATCCTTCTTCCAGTCTTATATCAGTTCAAATTCTTTGCTCTCTATTAAGCAAAACCAATTAACATCAAAACTCACATGCAGTGCTTGCAAACTGTAGCCCATCTAATCACTCCAATTTATTTCGGTGCTTTGAGAAACCATGAGTGTTCTTTGGTATCCTAATTTCAGTACACTTTCAAAAGGCCAAGTCTGCCCTTTTCTGAGATCCCTACTGACTGTCACTGGAACATGGACAGGCAGATGGAATAACACTCCTTTTCCTCACACTCAATTCTGAGAATGATAACATTTGCAGGAATTATTTAACAGTAACCACAAGGCTTGGAATATAAGGAACATTAATACGAATCTATATTTTTATAGTAATGATGATATGAAAAATGTCTCATTTGTAAGGTGACCAGCTTCTTCAGACTCTACGTCAACCAACAAGGCTTCGTTCAGTGGTGTGGTCAGTCCTGGGGAATTTGAAGAAAACTCATTGTTTACATCTTTGGATGTTACAAATTCTTATCTTGATACACTGGAAATGTTTGAGATTAATTAACTCTACTTTCTTTACATGGTAATTCTGCTTGTTTTTTTTTCCAACTACTTCCTTCGATTTTAAATAGTTTGTCTGATAAATGTGCAGAGTGATGTCTGACAACCATTAAGCACTAATCGCTCATTTGCAGCATAGATCAACAACATTCAAATTCAGTCAAATCAGAGGGAAAGGGTGAAAGAGCTGCCAAGAAAATGCAAAAATAAAAGAACAAAGAGAGAATAAATAAAATTAGATCACCAGTTCTGCAGAGAACCACACTGTGAGATGCCTTCTCCACATGACGTTGTCATGGACCTGAGTAACCCAGCAGGCCTGACAGCCAGCCTCAGCCAGGACCCCCACCCACAGGCCCAGGAGCCCCATTTCATCTCAGCCTGGAGAAGTCAATGTCTGCCCCAGCAATGCCATAGGGGGTCCCCCAGGCGCTGCCCCCTGAGTGGACCTCAGCCCTATGTTGTGGTAGTTCATCTCCTGGGTGGATCCTTAGGACAGACGTTGTAGCTTGTCCCCTGCTTCATCTCTGGCCCTGTCCCCTGGATGAGCTTTGGCCTCACATCACCATCTTGTCTCCAGCTCCGGCCCTGGCTCTGGCCCTGGCCCCAACTCCTTACTGGACCCCCAGGATGGAACCTGTGCCCAGTTCCTCCCCTCACTGCACTGGACCCCACAGCCCCCCAGCTCTGCCTGCTGAGCTCAGACCCTGCAGGACAGTCCCCTTTGGTAAGGGCATGACTGGCACTGGGGTCACTTTGGCCCTTCAGGGGCAGCCAGCCTTTTCTGTGCCCAACAGACTCTTCTAGACTTGAATGTACTAACTCTGAGCTGCACACCTTCCTTGAACAGTTGAGATGATCCATTTAGAAACCATGACAAACTACTCTGTTTCTTTTTCCCATGTAGGCTTTTATAACATTTTGAAATACAGCAGCACCAGGACATTTTCCTCACATCCTTTAACGTTGCTCAGCATCTTGTTTGTAGCCATGGGCTACAAAGTTTGGGTAAAATGTGTATAGTAGCTAATTCTTTCAAGTATGCAATGTATAGAGTTGAGGTTCACACAAAACCTGTAACAATAACAAAAATCAAAACTTGAAAGAGGAGAAAGTTCCTCCAAAAAACTCTTTACAAAATAAGGCATTTGGGGAGTTCCTTCCAAAACCACCTACACCAAAAGCTCCTGCATCTGCAGAACTTCCCAGAATAAATTTACCAGCTACCTCTCCTTGTTCTCCAGCCCACTTGCTTTTTCAGCCTCTCTTATTGTCTCCAGCACATTCGCATGCCCCTCTCCAGAACAGGCAGCTTGTAGGTCTTTACAGTCCACAGCCCGGAGTAAGGTGTTGATCACACAGTGAGTCCCAAAGCAGGGTGAGTTACCACGAAGGTGCAGATGGGAGACTCTTATGCCTTGCTTGTTGCCCTGTAGTCCTTCCTTGTAGTCCCTGGTAAGAGCAGTATCTTGAAAAGCAAAACAACTTTGTTCACTGTTCTGTTTTCATCAGTCAGCTAGGTTGCATAGAGCCTATAGAGGTAAATGGAATATTTGGGCTGTTGTGACTTTAGACTAAAATGTTTCTGTAGCAAACCTGTATTTTTATTTTTATTTTAATGTCACTACCAGCAAGACCTTGCATGGTAATTTCACAGTACTATTACAGGCAAAACCCAGAATATTACAATTAAAGCTATTGACCTACAAACTCTTAACAGAACACATAGCTTTACTCATGTGCACTACTACTTTACTAGAGGTTACGATTATAAAGAAATATGTGAATCAAAGAAAAGTATCAATTTTCCTGCTACTCTTTTTAGCAGCACAGAATCTGTCACTGTGAAACCTGAAATGATTAGGCTTTGAATAGAGTAATAGAGTGACTAAACTTTTTAATACATACAATCATTTTCAAAATGACAAATCTAAAATTAGGCTCTTAAGTTTGCATACAAGGGATTTTCAAAAATACTGGTGTAATTTAAGAATCTCACTAAATTCAAAAGACATTTCCTAATAAAGAAGTGCAGTTTGATTAGCTCTCATGACTTGCCAAAGTTATTAGAATATGTTACCAAACAGATATGACATCGACAATGTTTATCAATTTCATTTTTTTAAGGAAATTTTACTCTTCACTGTCTTCATGGCAACTATGAAACTAAAAAAACCCATTTATATCAAAGCTTAAATTCTACTAGGTATTAGAAATCTAATAGAACAGATACAAGACAAAGAACATTCAAAACTTACAATTTTGAAGTATGATTAAAAACCTAGCTGTATATATTAAAGCTGATTCTTCAAAAGTATACGTACAGGCATGGAGTTTCTACCAAATGCCTGACATCAGGCGGTGGAAGAACAGTTTGGTAAAATGTTTTCCATTGTTCTAGGTACATGCTCTCTGTGCTGACCCAAGACTAAGTCAGCCTAAATAAAAATATATCCGGTATCAAAACAAGCTCCAACACCATATGTTTTTGTGCATGTAGGTTGTCATAAAAACTATTTCCATTAATTGAAATAGCAGATATCCCGTATAATCAGATATCTTCAAAGGATGAACTAGATTCAGTGCTAATCATATCACTCTCATTAGCTGCTGTGAGCAGCAATGCACTCCCTGTGATCCAGGAAATCTTGTTCTCCAAAAATGCATGCTGACATGGCAGGTATTGAGTCCATGCAGATCCAAATCTTACCTGCTTCTGAAGAACTATGTATATAGAATACTCCATGCTGGGACCACCCAGCTGGGATTCAGCTATTTCATGACACATCCAATCTGTGCTGATAAAAGAAACAGTTCTAATTTAAGATGCTTACACAAGGATGGATAGAAAATAGACTGTAGAGAAGCTACAGTATATCTTTGATAGCCTTTAGGTGGTTTCTTCATGAGGGAACTCCTTTCTTTTCACAAAAACAGTAAAGAAAATATGCAGTCTTTGTAATCACAAACACCTTATCAGAGCAGACATATTTGCATTCTGGTAGAAAATATAAACAGTGAGTAATTTCTGGGACTGGTGGGCTCAGTTCTTCACTGTTGTCAGATTGAATTAGCCTCAAAGGATCTACTTGAATAAATATACCTCAAAGGTAACCACAGGCTTCTCAGTGTATTTGTACAGTGGATAAAGACCTTAATTTTTAATTTTTTTTCTGTATATGTCATCCTATTTCTTTCATCTACACACACCTAACATTTTCCTGATTCCCAGTGGAACATACTGCAAAAATGTCTTTTAAGCCCACTTTACTGCCTCTAAAGACCGACCAGCTGGGGAAGTCCTCAAATACATTCATGTCTGAAAAATGAGTATTAAAAACAAAGGGTATCACTATAGAACAACTTGTCAGTATTTTCTCCTTGATGTAACTTTTCACAGGGAAAATTCTCAAACGTTTCCTTGACCGTCTCAAACAAGAGTGCCCTGCCTTGTTCTGTGACTAAGCCTGGCTAACTTCTGTAAGAGAATATCATCTAACTCATCTAATGTTTAGATGTTAGGCTACTTGTTCACATTCTCTCCAAAGTCAACAGCAAGCTATGTGCTGCCAGAAGGCGACTCAACCCATCCTTAAACAAACATATCGGACAGACTGGCTGAGTTGCCACCTGCAGCTGCCTCTGTGGGTAGCCTAGGCAGCGGGACTCCACCAGGCACCTGCAGTGTGAAACATCCAGCTAACCTAGGTCTCCGGTGCCAGCTGAGATTGACTGTCATGTCCTGCCTGAATGTTGCTCCAGAAGGTCCCTGGCTGTCCTACAGCTCCCATGTCTTTACTGCCAGCCTCATATGGATGCCTCAGACATCCTTTGGTGTCTCAAACCTCATTACATGCCTATACTTTTGCAACTGAATCACCCTCTGCTTAGATGCTGCATGTTTAAAGTTTAGCATAATCTATTACATGGGGATACATGAAAATTATATCCACTCTGCATCATTCCCATTGATAGAACTACCAGGACACATTTTGTTTTAAATAGAGGCTGTCATAATATTCTAGTCAGCACTACAGCTGAGCATGCACAAATACACTTAGCCAATAGATCTTGGGGTTTCTGTCCTCTGTCCTCTCTTCACTCCCAGTCTCTAGGCAACCTCATAAGCAAACTCTCAGCCGGGCTGTCTCCTTTGTTTCTTCCAGTAGCAATTCTCCTGTTTTAAACTTCTTGCCATTAGAAGCAGTGGTAGTGGTACCGTCGTGGTCATGACTGACATCATCACTGCTTTTGTAGTTATTGCAATAAGGTCATCATTGTTGTCGTCACAGCTTATCTGTCCTAACGCCTCGAAGCTTCAGTTCAAAACGGTAATCTTGTCCTACTAGTTTCAAGAAACAGTAACTTGTCCTGGAAAGCCCAAAATCTAAACAAGAGACAGCTAAGGAGGCAGAAATTAAGAGAAAAAAAAACCATAATTTGAATACAGACATCCATCTTCATAAGAACTGTCTTCATCATAATTTTCATTGAGGCAATTTTTTCTGAAATTTTAACAAGGCTGTAAATGGCATTAACTGTGCTAATATCTGTCCTCCAGCATACACCCTTACAGTCAGAGCCCCTGCATGTGATTTCCAGCAGCAGGGAGGACTCTACTGCTAAACCTACTAGGCAGCTCTGGATCTGCCTGCCCCTAGTGTATCCCAGTTTAAGGTCAATCTGTGACAGATTCTTTAAAAAATGAACAAATAAACTGTCCTGGTTTCAGCTGGGATGGAGTTAACTATTTTCTTAGTAGCTGGTGCAGTGCTGTGTTTTGGCTCTGATGTGAGAACAACGTTGACAACACACGGATGTTTTTAGTTGTTGCAAGGTAAGGTTTACACTAAGCCCAGGACTTTTCAGTTTCCTGGGCCCTGCCAGCCAGAGGGCTGGAGGGGCACGGGAAACTGGGAGGGGACACAGCCAGGGCAGGTGACCCAAACTAGCCAAAGGGATATTCCATGCCATGTGATGTCATGCTGAGTATATAAGCTGGAGGAAGAAGAAGGAAGGGGGCGTGGGGGATATTTGACATTATGATATTTGTCTTCCTGAGTAACCATTATGCGTGATGGATCCCGGTTTCTCTGGCGATGCCTGCCCATGGAAAGCAGTGAATGAATTCCTTGCTTTGCTTTGCTTGCATGTGTGGCTTTTGCTTTAACTATTAAATAGTTCTTATCCCGACCCCTGAATTTTACATTCCTTTCCGATTCTTTTCCCCATCTCTCTGGATGAGGGGGAGTGAGTGAGCAGCTGCATGGCGCTTGGTGGCTGGCCGGGGTTAAACCATGACACAAACAAAACTCTACATGTATCTTGAGAAATTCTTTACCCATGGCAGGATTTAATAAAGTTGACAAGATAAAAAAATTGATCAGTATGAAAAGGTGGTAATAAGGTAATATAGACATAAGCGTATCTTTCACCTCAGTATTTTTAATTCAGTGGCTTAATTTAATATTTTAGGAAACTAATTTTATATTCTTTGCTTCTGTTTTGTGGATCCATCAGCTTGTTTTAATCATTGTGTTTGACTTTCCATTTTCCATTAATTTCTGTCAAACTGCTCTAAGATTTCAATAATCTAATCTGCTTGGGGTTTTTTCCTTGTTGATTTATAATTTCAATTTAAAATTTGTTTTGGCATTTGATAATTTAATCTGGTTCTTAAATAAGTAATATATGGTACTGGAGTCAGGCCTCTGCAACAAAAGACAATAACCTTCCTCTCTTTTCAGAAATCATCTCTGAACCTTCACAAAGATATTATAAAAATGAATAGGCTGAAGCTAACTTCTTTCTTCTGAAATGAGCTCTCTGAACATCCATGCAGGGAAGGAGAGTTCCTCCTGACACACTGCTGACTCCTGCAAGGATTACAGCAGTACTTCACAGTGGATCTTAGAGTCACAAGTCTTCAGCATCCTTATATACAGTTGTTATTTTACTCCATGTTTTACCTGACATAAGTGAACACATGAAAACATCACTTAAAAGCAAAACAGAATCCCTACGTCAGCTGATGTCAAATAAATAAAATGGAGACAAATATACAAACGATCTAAAAATGAAGGTTCGTAGAGATGTTGTGACAAAGAAAGAAGCAAAAGGTGAACAGGAAAGTTTTGATTTGCCACAATTAAAATTGACTGGACCATTGAAAGAAGACCTAATCTACTAAGTTTGTTCATATTTACCTCCATGGGATACTTCAGCAAGATATATATTGTTGCAATGACTTGTCATGGTTTAACCCTGGCCAGCAACAAGCACCACACAGCCACTTGCTCACCCCCCCTCACCCAGAGAGATGGGAAGGAGAATTGGAAAGGAATGTAAAACTCAAGGATAAGAAGAATTTAATAGTTAAAGCAAAAGCCACACATGCAAGCAAAGCAAAGCAAGGAATTCATTCACTGCTTTCCATGGGCAGGCGTCCCCAGGGAAACCAGGCTCCATCACTCATAATGGTTACTCGGGAAGACAAATATCATAATGTCAAATATCCCCCACCCCCCCCTTCCTTCTCCTTCCTCCAGCTTATATACTCAGTATGACATCACATGGCATGGAATGTTCCTTTGGCCAGTTGGGTCACCTGCCCTGGCTGTGTCCCCTCCCAGTTTCCCATGCCCCTCCAGCCCTCTGGCTGGCAGGGCCCAGGAAACTGAAAAGTCCTGGGCTTAGTGTAAACCTTACCTTGCAACAACTAAAAACATCCGTGTGCTTCAACGTTGTTCTCACATCAGAGCCAAAACACAGCACTGCACCAGCTACTAAGAAAAAAGTTAACTCTATCCCAGCTGAAACCAGGACATTACTGAATATATCAGTCTTGCTGAGTCTCAGTATTCAGTGAATGTAACATTAGAAGAGAGCAGGAAAAGGAGCACTTTCCACAAGAGTTTGGTCAGGACAGGGAGTTGAAGTGTAAGAGCCTTATTGTGTACCATCTCACCTATTAGCAGACAACTGTGGACCTCTAGTTTTAAGTCAGGGCAAAATCATTGAGTTAAAACCAGACTTAATTTCTTGGAAAAGCTGTGCAGGACATTTTGACATGCGCTATAACATTATGGGAAAACTGAGCAACAACACAGAGGCAATTAGTGACCAAGAAACAATGATTCAGAGCAGCGTGAGATGATCTAGGCATCCAGTGAACTTCAGCGGTAGCTAAGATAATTTAGCCTGCATAAAAAATTTCAGAGAGTTCAATGTTCTACATCACAGCAGTACAACCTGCAGTGGTTTAATTTCTGTTAAATCATAGGAAATTCTATATCAGGAAAATGTCAGTATTTTTACTAAACTGCTAATCATTTCAATTGCAATGGCTTGGCCCATCAAGGATCCCTAGTCATCTTCCCTCACTCACTTCTCATGCCTGCTTCCAGTCCAGTTACGCTTGCCTAGGCAACATCTGTGGCTGCTGAGTCTTAGTATCATCCACCAGGCTCCTCCAATTTCTGTTGTTCTTCCCACTGCATATTAATCAGTTTTCAGAAGTGGAAAATATGTTTCTAGGTTCTAGATTCAGCAGCAGAGCCAATGAGAACATGTCCTTTCTCTCCCCAAAGAAGCATGGACCCCGAGTAGCCTGCAGGTGTCTGAAGTTGTACTTACAGGAAAGATCCTGCTTAGCCTAGCTCTCAGCTGGAACAAGATCATGGTTGTGAAATTGCAAAAGGATACCTCTTGCTAAAATCCATGTTTGACACCATCTCCCACAGCATTCCCTTTGAGAAACTGGCTGCTCATGGCTTGGGCAGGTGTACTCTATGCTGGGTAAAAAGCTGGGTGGACAGCTGAGCCCAAAGAACAGCAGTAAATGGAGTTACACCCAGGTGGCAGTCAGTCACAGGTGCTGCTCCCCAGGGTCAGTATTGGGGCCAGTTCTGTTTATTATATTTATTGATGATCTGGACTAGGAGACTGAATGTACCCTCACTAAGTTTGCAGATGACACCAAGCTGGGTGGGAGTGTTGGTCTGCTTGAGGGCAGGAAGGCTCTGCAGAGGGATCTGGACAGGCTGGACGGATGGGCCAAGGCCAGTTGTATGAGGTTCAACAAAGAGAAGTGCTGGGTCCTGCACCTGGGTCACAACAACCCCACGCAGCACTACAGACCTGGGGCAGAGTGGCTGGGAAGCTGCCTGGTGGGAAAGGACCTGGGGGTGCTGGCTGACAGCCGGCTGAACATGAGCCAGCAGTGTGCCCAGGTGGCCAAGAAGGCCAACAGCATCCTGGCTTGTATCAGAAACAGGGTGGACACCAGGACTAGGGAAGGGATCGTCCCCCTGTACTTGGCATGGGCGAGGCCGCACCTCGAATGCTGTGTTCAGAGTTGGGCCCCTCACTGCAAGAGGGATGTAGAGGTGCTGGAGCGTGTCCAGAGAAGGGCAGCAAAACTGGTGAAGGGTCTGGAGCACCAGGCTTATAAGAAGTGGTTGAGGGAACTGGGGCTGTTTAGTCCGGAGAAGGGGAGGCTGAGGGGGGATGTTCTTGCTCTCTACAGCTACTGGCAGGAGGCTGTAGGCAGGTGGATGTTGGTCTCTTCTCCCAGATAACTAGCAACAGGACAAGAGGAAAAAGCTTCAAGTTATACCAGAGGAGGTTTAGATTGGATATTAGAGAAAATTTCTTCACTGAAAGGGTGGTCAAGCATTGGAAGAGGCTGTCCAGGGAGGTGGTGGAATCACTATCCCTGGAGGTATTTAAAAATGCATAGATGCAATGCTCAGGGACATGGTTTAGTGGTGGACTTGGCAGTCCTGGGTTGATGACCTCAAAGGTCTTTTCTAACCTAAATGATTATATGATTCTATGCTTAAGTTCCAAGCACATCAGGTGAAGATTTATCTCAAGAAAAGATTATTAAATATTCCACTGGAGAGAAAAATCACATTTTTTCCATCAACGTCCTATTGAAAACAAACAAATTATTTGAGTAAAGGTTTCCTCTGTCCTTCAGAAATATCCATCTAAGCATATTTCTTGTCTGGAGAAGTTTCATCCAAGTGAAATTCAGGTTCAGTACACAGATAAGAAATAAATACATGCTCTTATGTGGGAAGTATTAAACAACCTGAATAACATTGAATGGTTTCTCCTCCACTAATAACATCTATTTACTTTCTCTCAGTTGTATGAAGAACTATACCATACCCAGCAATTTCCCAGTGATATCAGGCTTTTATGAAAACCATGTTCTTTATTTTTTTCAAACAAATAGCCAAGGAACAACTGTGAATATTTCATTCACTTACAAAAAAAGAAAGAGGGTCTGTCTCCATAAATCACCTGGCCATATTAAGTTTGTGAACCAGTATTGTTCTGTATACAGTGCCACAATTCCTACTACATCTGCATAGGACAGTCATTACGTGCTACTTTATAATCATTTAAATGAGAAGAGATATATGGATTAACAACCAATGGGTGTTAAGATTAACAGTTTGTTGACTCCTATAATTAAGGTACTTTCTGTTGAAGTACTGAAGAGTGCATATGCAACACAAATGGTCTTGGAAGTAACAGCACCTTTTACAAACTTGGTGAGATTAAATTGCAATACAAATTGGCTAATAAAGAACTTAATTAGTAATTCTTTAAACTCAAACACGTAATAGAAAAAAAAAAAAGAAAGAACAAAAGTGACTGCTGCCTAGCTCTTCTGTGAAAACCAAAATCAACACTATATAAATAAATACAAAACCAAATCACTGTAGAAAAGCAAGTATGCCTTGAGATGCAAAAAGTACGTCTACTGCAAATTCACAGATACCTATGCAGTTTAATCAAAGGTAAAAATACCAATGCCATAAACTGAAATAAAACATAATTCAAAAGAATATACGCTATTCACAGCCTAAGAGATATATTAGTACAGTTTCTCAATATTTGATATTCAACATGACCTCAGTAGCAACACATGGTCTATTTTTCTAAGGCATCATTAGATAGATAGATACTTTTCAAGAATCCTGGCCCCTCTCTTTGGGAGTATAATTCCCATAATTCATAATTAAATGAACAACAGTATCCAACAAGTACTTAAATTCAGTGTTTGGATCCTTTTAGAAATACCTTTATGGACTAAAGTAAACCACTCAGAACATAAAGCAGTATTTACATTTCAGAGGAATGGAGGGAAGTGTAAAATAAGTGCTCAGACCCTAGTCTCAACCAATGTAAACATATGCAGCATTTAAACAGCCACTCAATTCTAAGGAACTATAAACAAATAATTTTATGGTTGGTTTGGCTACTGTCCTTCAAGGGGAACCCAAGACAGCTGTGCAGCTACTTGCCCCCTTTCACGACTCCATCATGAAGTCCATTCAGCCTCTCTTGGCTCCCCAAGCAAAACATAGTCAATGATTTTTGAGATTGCATCCCTGCTTTCCCCGCAGGAAAAGTCAAGGGCAGGGGGATCTCTCCACCCATCAATAGTGGTCTCAGCCCACCAGCAGCTCAGTCCCTATTTCATTCTCCAGTGATGTCACTCCTCAGTTTTCAACTTGCTGGTGTACATAAATGCTTGCTACTAAAAAAATAAATATTTCATTCTTCAGTTCCCTCTTCAACCACGGAAGTTAAAAAAAGGAGGGAAAATCAGGTTGCGTCTTTGCTTTCAAGATGTATGCAAAACCAAACATCCAATAGGGGGTGTTACCATACATAAATAATGGGCATGAAACACTATAAATGGGGCTGGAGAGCATAAACACAATTTGTTTGCATTCTCAGACATCCTCTCCTGAAGGCTTTTCATGTTTAGATGCTATAAATGCCATCTAATGCCACCATTCCCACAGGCACATTTGTTCCTTCTACTGGCCAGTTCAATCAACGTGAGATTCACACACAGGGCCACAGACTGGGAGATGCCCAGTCATGTAACAGCAGACCATATCCGCCACAGGAGCAGGGGAGGCCACAGGGTTTGGCTGCCAGAGGGGAGCATAGGGATGTATGGAGCACAGTGCCACAGCTTGCTCCTGCCCTTGTGCACCACACACCGTCGGGGAACAGACTACAGAGCTGTCAGTCAAGAGAGTGTGGAGAGGAGCCCTGGGGGAAGGAAAGGTAGCAGCGGCACTAATGTGTGAGACATGGCATGGCAGTAGGCAAGTGTGAGGAGACAGGTGCTAAAGGATCTTGCACTCACCACAGGAGACTTAACAGGCCTGTTTGACATCTGCACAGTACAGAGGAACAGCAGAAGGTGCAACAAATCCATCTGGGAGCCTTCATGCAGTAGGAAGATACAGATCAGGCAAAAAGCACCAGAGAAAGGTCCAATTCCTTGAATTCCAACAGACTGAGAATCTGCACCTTTCACCACATCAACAGGACAAAACAGGAGTGGAGTGAGAGTTGTGCCCAGCTGTCTGCTCCATACACCTCCCACCACCAGGCACCACATGCAGTTGTTGGTAGGTAGCAAAGGCTACTGCTACCACGCGTGGCAGTAATCGCCACTAATCTGCAGTGCACTACAGTTTCTGCACAGCTGTATTTCTGACTGGTTCGAGCAGGCAAAGAAAAGCTCTGCTTTCTTCTGTCTTACAGGGGCCTACAAAGGGACCATAAACATTCCAAAACAAATTCTAGGGTGTCTCCATTCATCCTATGTGCCCCTTCAGAGCTTCCCACAAATCTATGCACTGACTGGTGGCTTCTAACCATTGCTAACTATCCCGTAAGTATTTAATAGTATTCCCCCAAACTGTTCAGCAAGAAGTTGAGTTGTCACAGAGTTCCATGTCCCTTTGCTTTGCCTTCCTATTTGACACACACCGAAAAGTATTGGATTATGGATATAGCTTCTATTTACACATAGCAATGCTGCGTCTGTTCTGGAATCATCACGTTGTTTCCAAAACAAAGAGTTCATTACAGGTATTTCTACAGACGATGCCTGTTGTTGACACTCACAAGTATCCCTGTGGAATTGTGTACATCCATAGGTGGGTGTTAGTTGCAAAAGCATTTTAATGAAGCTGCTCCCAAGCCTGATGAAAAAATGCAAGAACATCTTATGTTTAGAGGAAGGCACCTCTGAATTACCCATTTATGGAAAGAGCAGTCCTCTTGCAGAGATACTGAAGTGTAAC
This sequence comes from Falco biarmicus, assembly GCF_023638135.1. NCBI lineage: Eukaryota > Metazoa > Chordata > Aves > Falconiformes > Falconidae > Falco > Falco biarmicus. The sequence goes on along the minus strand of NC_079289.1, from coordinate 77,724,430 downwards.
TACTTCTGAAATGTGTAATAATTATTTTTCTACAAATGCCCACTATCATGATCCATGGCAATTAAAATAAAACTAAGCTCTACAGGCCCAAGCCATCACCCCCTGTTAAGTAACTGTGAAAGGAAGAACATTTTTAGCATATTAAGAATTCTTAAAGTTCTAGTATCTCTTACAGCTGACAGAAAAAGCAAGTTATGGAAAAATATAAGATGTCCTCCTAAGTGAGCATGTGGAATTTCTTTAGAAGACTATGTTTCTTTACACTTGAGAGAAGATTTTTTGATTACAACAGTATTAAATAGTAAGGATCAGAAAGCATTGAGAAATCATTTAAAAAACTCATTTATTTTCAGTTGACCACAGGAAAGGAAAAATCATTTTGGCTTGGAGGGGAAGAGAAAACTTGAAGAAAGAAATAAAACTAGAAAACAGGAAAACATCATGTCACCAAAGATAAAAGTTTCTGACATCTCATTTATCTTGATAACATGATAAAGGAATATAACGGATATTTATTTCCAAATTTAATTCATACATATTTGTTGATAAGGATGTGATCTTTTGACTTTTTCATAACATACTGGAGATAAACATCCTTAAAACAAACCCTCCAGCACTTTCAGAAGCTAGCCTTCCATCTATAATTAACAGTGTTTTCTTCTTCTTAGAGTTTCAACCTATCTTCTATATGGATTTCAACAATACTGTTTATTATCCTCTTTATTATGTCGAATATGTCAGACAGTCTGTCATAAACACAGCTTAAAATGCATTAATTGGGAAAAGAAAGTCACTAGCTTTATCAAGCAATAACTCCCCAGTCACAGCCTGATCTGAGCATGTATTATTTCATTATGCGATCCAAAACAACAAGATTGGCAAGGAGAAACATAAAAACTCATCAAATATTGCCAGAAACAACAGATACGATAAAACAGTACACATTAGCATTTAAAGCCTGCCAAAGACTTAAATGAGTGAGAACTGGTGAGGTTGCCAACTAGAAGTAAGATGGATATGAGAATTGCTCACCTGAATGCTACTTTTTTTTTTTTTTCTGGTGGAGCAGAACTTAAGGGGAGATGGCTCATTAAGTCAATGTGTGATTTTGAATAAACTAAGTTTCTTAAGAGTGGACTCAAAGTTCACTTTTGGGCCTTGTGGTGAATCCCACTTTCTAACTTTTCCACATGAAGCAGAACAAATCAAACTCATTCCCTAGAGATATATGTCCTTCTTCTCTTGGTAACTGCCACAGTCCCTCTTTCTGTCACTCCTTGGTTCTTGTATGACACCTCTCTAGCATGGGGAGGCAAGAAGTGTGGGTGGTAGAAGTACAAGCCACAGTTCAAGATGTGGTCAGTTAATTTTGCCTGTCGTGAACATCTGTTAGCAGCTAATAGATTAACAGTGCAGAAATGCTGAATCGTGCCACACTGGTGCAATAGTTTGGGTCTCTCTCAGACACAGTGAAACTTATTTTCACCAAAGTTACAGAATTTTAGTTATCTTAACGACTTGGAGGTTAATAGACCCAACAGATTTAAAAGGTATGAGAGAGTTTGACTGACAGGTGGGTAATACCAGACTCATTTTATTTTGGAAACCAGGCTAAGAAAAATAAATGTGACTTGCTTCTGGTGGAATATATCACTGGAATTCTGATATCTGATTTGTAGTTTTGACATAAATTGGTAAAAATTATTGGTGATCTTTAATACCCCGTCCCAACAGGTGTTCTCTTCAGCTGGCAATGCTCTAACGCACAGATTTAGGTATGATCTATTGAGTTCATACTGGCTGCTGAATTTTGTCTACTTCAGCAAAATTCATTACTAATGTCTACTTATGCATTTGTTGCACGCAGGGTGTTGTTATACTCCAAAGCTTTATTAGCCAAGCTCATAGCTGATGGCACATATCGCTTCCCACAAAGGCTCACCATAACAGCACTACCTGGGTTTGCAGGGCCCCGGAGGCTTACACCATGAGGACAACAGCACAAGACCTGCAAGGGAAAGGCTACTGCCACCAAGGCCCTGGAAAAAGCTGCCAGAGAAGCAGAGCTGAAAGGGTACAGAGCTACAAGCAGAGGGAAGGCTGCAAGATTGCTAGTGGAATGCCTTTAGTACTGCAGGGGTTAATTCATCCAAGGAGCTGTGCAACACATTGAGCTGTTAACATTCAACTTGCCATTTGTGGAGGTTGCTTGGAGCACTTCAGAGTATGAAAGTCAGTAAACAAAACCAAGCTATTAATGCATTCTGCAGCATTGTCTGCTCCCCAGCAGCACAAACCAGTGTCAGGAAAGATAGGCAGTGCACTCACAGCTATAAGAGCTTAAAAACACAGAACTTTCTCCTTCCTTGAGCACTGATTTCAAGGCACCAAACTCCAAGTATCTCAGAGTGTGAGTGCCTTGATAGCACCTATAGCTATAGTCAGCTCTATACAATGCCTCTGCAGGCTCACACCTTCTCTCAGCCCCTCCAGTTTTAGCTGTATCCTTGTGATGTAGTCACAGTTGTGGGGCAGCATCTAGCTCAGTGTCTGATTGCCAGGTGGCAACGAAGCCCTTTATACATGAGCCATGAAAAAATATATATTGTCACTTACAAGAGGAACAGACTCAGGGAAAAAAAAAACACCTGCTTTTTCTCACAAATGAACCATCCCACCACTCCACTATTCATGAATGTGAACAGGAGATGCGGCCTGCTGAAGGCACTGCTTGACTGGAGATGTGAGAGCATACGTGTACGATGAACACATGACACAATAGCAAGTCTGGTGTCAAAAGTCTGCATTTATCATCTCACTTCTCAGATGTATAGGGCTTGGTGAGTTTAAGCCCAAGACATGCTGTGGCAAAATCATTAACATGCATGTAATGTGAAACCAAGTCTCCAGCTCATTTACCACAGGTGGAATTATTCTATCCAGTGCAGTTGAAGACCTGGTCATGTTGCAGAATAAATGAGAGCAGATGACTTCAGGTTGTCAGTCAAAGGGACGACTCAGCTTAGTTTGGTCACCTGCTAGGATTATATGCTGTTTGGTCTCACAGCTATACAAGAGCAGGCAGTTCTCTGGTGCAAACATCTCCTTTTTCTATGTAGGTTACACGACTGCCATGCCCAGAACATGTCCCCAGAGCCTCTATAGCTGAAATCTGGGTAATTGTAGGGCAGGACACAACCAGAGTCTCCACTCAGACTAGAAATTTCAGGTGGTTCCAGTGAAGGGCTAGGCTACTAATGTGCCTCCTTATGAAATCCACCTGCATTTGTGTCCCAATTAAGCTAGTACTTTCCTCCATCCTGTCAATAGGACACCTGCAATATTTCACTTATGTCAAGGAAAATATCTGGAAATGCTAACAACCTTGAATGATAACTTTCTAATGAGAAAAGATCCTTATGCAGGATAAGGGGGTCATTTTAGATGAACAGGAGTATGAAAATTCCTGACAGACTGATTAACTGAAGGAAAGCTAGAGAAGGAAAGCAGAAATCTTTAGCAATTTGACAACCAGAAAATTTTTAGAGGAGTGCATTTTTTATATCTGAAGCCGAATTAAAAAGAGACAAATCCTGCATGCCTTTTCCACTGGGTAACTTTTCTGTCTCCATGTCTCCATTACCCACAGATTCCACTAGGCGAGACATCTGGTAGACACCACACACTTTCCCACCATGTCACCTGGATCTACAAGCCATGCAGTTCCCTGATCCCTCTCCCACTCGGGCTCCCTATATCCTGATCTGTGACCCACAGATCACTTGTCCCCAGCACAATGGCCATGAAGCAAGAGAAAAACTAGAGAACTGCATGCAGCTGTGGTGCTTGTGCCTCTCACAGTGTCCCTTTCCCAAGGCACCCTAGACAGAAGATGACCTCTTGCTGTGGTCTGGTGCAGCAGTTTCTTGCCTGCAGTGTGATCCTGCAAGCCTGTGGGCATGCTTCCTTCCCTGACACTGGGCAGGCAGGAGGCTGTGAGTCTGGCTCAAGCTCTTTAGATCACTGGCTCATGGTAATATTTCTTATGGAATCCTATGAAGGAAGGCAAAGCAATTGTCCCAGCCAATGAACCCTGCAATCCTTCACAGTCCTCCACATAACCTCCAAAAGGGACCCAGTTCTCAGTCCCACCTTGAACCAGGTGTTGGGCAGGCTCTTATTTCTAACAGAAAATGGTTGTATGCCAGTGGGACCAGACAGAGAGAGGTATTGCTGTCAGTCCTGCCCCCTGAAGTGCAGACTGACGTTGCCTCACTCCTGATCCCTCCACACATTGACAATACGATGCGCTACCCTGGAACACAGTTGCCTTGGAAGAAAAAATGCTGTAAAAGATGAATTTCAGCTAAAATTCTTAAAAAGCAGCTGGAAACAGCTGTTGTGATCCTTTTGGAAGCATCTTGGTCTCACTCTGTAGAAATCAGAGCTAGTTCCCAAGCTATCCATCAAGAAGCAGTTTTTTCCAGTTCTATCCCTCTCACTATTGTTTCCTTCCACAGCAGCGAGCTGTCTGTGTTTTGTTCAACACACAACTCTTTTCTCTACTTCTTGCTGCCCCCTGCTTGGGCATGGACCTCAAGTCCTCATCTGATCTGCAGCAGGCAGTCCTTGCTGGGTTCCTGGCCCCACACCTCAGCTGGCAATCATGCTTTCCTTTTCCACCCTTCCACTCAGGTGAGAGCGGTTTGGCAGGAGGACGCTCCTGAGACACTGCAGAAACTCAGGTCCAGCTGTGTCATGAAGGGGAGCAAGCATGCTGTTCCAGCTAATAGAAACGGGCTGGGGGTCTACAGCCCTCAGTCCTCCACTTCTGGTGTTTTGTGCTTGAGAAGATAGACTGTCTTGCTTCCCGTGGCCGGCATCCCTTACACACCACGGACAAAGTACTGCTGTAGCTAGGAGTGCCATACTGGACAGGTATCTAACTCTGCACAGTGTCTAATGGAAGAAATGGTTACAGAGCACAGAAGATAAAAACTGTCCATGCTGCGTACAGTGCTGTTATAAGTAGGCACCTTAGCTACTTGGTGTCATTTATCCCAGTGAGCTGTGCCCACACGGAGCTCAGCATGGACCAAATCAGTCTGTTTCTCCTTCTTCAGATTCATATCTCTATATTTCTCTCTGAATGTGTCAACATAACATGAGAGGGACAAAACCAAACATTTTTTTGCCCCTCAGACACCTCCATTTGCTAGGTCACCTATATAGGTGCTGAGGCAACACGATAATGATGTCCTCAGTGCTGGCTTGTGCTATGGGCTGTGGTCACTTGCAATGAACTCTGTGGCCATAGCTCCACAGCACAATGCAATTTATGAATTTTTTCAAGAGAAGTCTCTCCTCAGTCATCTGCCAAGTTACAGGGATAATCAGCAATTCATCATTCACAACAGTCCCCTGTATCTATATCCCATCTAACGGTTTCCCATTCTGCTGTTTTATTAATCCCTAAGAGTGCATCAAGAATTTGTCTTGGATACCTTCCCAAAGAAGGATGCTGGCTGCCAAGAGGATCTCCTCACATATGGGCCTCCAGTCCCCTTACACTCACACATGTATGTTCCCACATGTCCGATGAATCAAAAAGCCTAGAAAAGAGTGGGCAGATTCTTCTGAGGTTACTGTACTCAGCTGCACTTGTTGAAGTTAGAATTACAGATTTATTTTAAAAGCACCTACAGCTGAATTTAAATTTTATTTCCTCTGGCAGCAAAGTTAATGGGGTATTTTTTTTTTCCTCAGAGCTCTAGGTTTCTTACCCTTAATACTTAGCAAACATGAGATTGCTTGCCAGGTAAATTGCTTCCTTGCACATCCAGCTCTCCCTCTGCATCACATTCCCACAACCCTCAGGCATCAGGATGGGAGACAGTAGACAGTAGATATCATCCGTAGGTCCCTTTCTGAGGACTTTGAACCTCTCAGAAACACTAAACTCATGTTAGTGCCCCAAAATCTGCTGCACAGATTATTTAAGGGCATTATCTAAGCTCCTGCTAAATCCCTGCATATAAATATATAACTCTGGCCATGGGCAGTACCGCTTCTGTCACTGAGAGAAGCAATGTGCAGAAGAGGACTGCACATTGCAGGGGAACAACGCACACAACTCATGCTATAGGATGCCCGCAACGCTTATGGGCTTCTGCCTGCAAGGCTGATTCTAATGCCTGAGCAAGCCTGGGCTTTGTAACACAGGGTGGGTTTTTAAAGAACCATTTGCTAGTTTCCATTTTGTTTTCATAACAAAACCAGCTCCACATCCAGCCTTGGTTAGTCTTAATACCTAGTATTGTTTTTGTTGTGCAAGGAGATTTTATGATTATACTTTCACTGTTTTAGTCCAGAACTAATGTTGAACTGTTCTACAATTACCCAAAGATACACATGCACCAGGCTCATAATTAATTCCATTTGCTCTTGGTGATCAAATTTCTGAAAAGGGCAACTGAAGAGCTGAATAGGTTTGAGTGATTTCTTATGTACGTTTTAGTACACAATATTTTCTAATGAAATCTATCATATTCCAGCTTGGGACCAGCCAAAAGTGTTCTTCCTGCATCACAAGAATTTTTGAGACTGCAAAAATTATGTCTGTCCTATGTCAAGATACAGTGTAGAAATATAAACACTAACTCCAAAAATGGAAGAAAGTCAACTTGAGTCACACTGTGTGGTTTCTGAGTTAATAGGGTTTTTTAATTAATCTTATTGTCTTCTTTTATTTTATTTTATTTTTTAGTTAGTGCTTGAAACTTTCAGGGGGAAAAAGATCAGAATAGTCACTATGATCCAAAAAGATGAAGTTTTCTGAATTGAAATAGTCAAATATGGTGCTGACAATTTTGAAAGCCTTTTCCAAAACATTTACAGTTGGGCTACTCATTATCACCATATCTGCTTACAAATTAGTTTGAATTTTTTGGGGGAAAATAAAGCAAAAACCCAAAATAAACAAAAATGAAAAAGGAAGTAAGAGTTGTTCAATGAATTGCTGACAAGCCCAAGTGACGATATTCAAAGCACAACATCTGATTCCATTCTGCATCACATCACATCAATATTCTGCAGCCAAACCTGCCTATTTCTACAGATTGCTATGAAGGCCTTATTTCCGTAAGAGTTGGTTGAACCGTGACCAAAAATGCAAAAATATGGGATACAAACAGACAAGCCAGTAGAAGATAACTCTGCAATATGAAACTTTTTCAAAAAAGATGTCAGGAAAGTATGTTTGTCTCAGCAGCCTTTATACTCGACCAGAAATAATCTGTCCCGCAGACCCAGGCTGAATCTAGCACAAATCTGTATCATATGCTCAGTCGAATTTGAGAAAATGCATTTTGTTGCCCATACCTGATCCAGTTGAAACTGAGACTGCCAAGTCAGTGCACTGTCCAATATAAAGAGCTTGAATGGCTATTTCAGGCCGAAACAGTCAAAATGCAAGGCGGTATCACACGTACACTGCCGCATTGCAAAGCATATGATTTTAATAAAATGCATCTCATGTTCCAGCACACTGTCAAATCCCAAGCTGAAATTTTGGAAATACCTGTCTAATGACTGAACACAGAAATGAATTCACAAGTTCTATGCCTAGCATTAGCAGTGAAAAAATCTAACCATCTAGTGTGGATGGCTGACAAAAATATTCCCTTAGCCCCTTCGCAACAAACAGGGAGTGAAGGCTGCAAAAACCATCCTTCCTGTGTTCATTCCTAGAATGTGAAATGACAATGGAAGATTTTTGCAGCCATCCTCCAAGCAGATTTAAAAAAGAAAGTCTGTGTGCTTCCCCTGGGAAAGAATATACAATTTCCAGTCAGGATGCATTTGCACAGTCCAGGAGACTCTGGGAGTGGGGGACAAAAGCACAAGGTTAGAAAACAAAATTCAAGTAAAATGAGAAGTCTGAAAAAGACAGAGGAGACAGTTAAAGGAAAGCCTGTATAAGTAGGGAATGTACTTTCAAAAACAAACTGTGTTTTCTGCTTTATGGCTGTGTGGCAGAGTGGTACCTGCTTTCCTTCCACTCCTGACTGCAGTAAGCTGAAGGTGGTATGGCAGGAATTCTGAACGCCAGGAGCTGGCAAGTTTTGCCAGGTCTTTGCTACACAAAGAAAAAGGAGCAGGTCATTAAACATCATTCAGAATTGCCACTGATGAAAAAGAAAGCATTTTTGTGTTTAGTGTTCTTGCACGGGTGCAACTCCAGATAAGATATAGGGTGCAGGAGGTCGACAAAATCCTATGTCTCTGACACTGGTGCCTGACATGAGACAATACACGACACCATGACAATGGGAATAGGGGACAGAATCAGAGCCATTTAAGCATCTCCCGATAAATCAGTTCCTAGCTAACATGCATCTTTTTGTGTATGCCATTTCTGTAGCACAGCTAAATGTCATCATGTTCTTTGCAATGAATGGATACAGTTTTGATAGGTTCCTATGGATATTTTACATGTAAAATCAATCAATCAATAAATAAATTTACTGACTCGGGGGTGGGGTGGAAGCTTTTGCTAACAACTGTTAGAGTTTTCCCATAGTTTCCAAGGAAAACAAGGTTTACACAATTGTGCAGTCTGCCTGTCTCTTCCCTCTCTCTGATTGCTTTTTAACCGTTCACATCAGATCATCTGCATTTGGTAGCACTGGGCAGCCAAACAGTGCACCTGTGGTGGTTGGACAGTCACCGTATCCCTAGCTGAAGGAGAAGGGAATTAGAGGCATCTGTAACACATACCTGTTGGGAAGTAGGTTTCATCAGGTTAGATGTGACTACAGTTTTGCTACCATCAAAACTCTGAACACTTTCATGTCAAATATGCAGGGAGTCTTTTGTCAGCTCTCAATCCATCTATATACCTGCACAGTACTCTACCAATATGTTGCCAGCATATAACCAGCGTAGCATCCTGTAACCAGTAACGCTATTCTGGAAAGCTAAAAAAAGAACCCTGACATCACTTCTGACACTTTGAGCTGGAAAATTGTAAGAGTTTTAACATTTGCTTCTTATGTGCTTTGTATGGGTCCCAGAGGATACCCAGGCCGAGAGGTACACAGTGGCCAACCCACTGCAGAAAGGTCAGAAGCTGCCCCACAGCATTTGGCCTCTGGGTCAGGGATTGCTCCCTGGAGCAGTGAAACAGAGCCAATTTCAGGAGTGAGAAACTGAAAAGACATACTTGATACCTGTGTTTACAATACAAAAAGAAATATGTCAATGAATGTATTAACCACAGAGCTGCAAGAATCAAATGCTGCAAATGATAGTGATGTCCATAAGAGAGGAAAAGGTGAATGGCAGGTCATTTTCAGGTGCTGTGATGTGACTGAATAGCTACTGCAGACTTCATTGCAGGCATTTTGGGGTTAGGGTTTAGCCTTTAGTTTTGCCATCTTCATACTTCATCATCATCACTACAGACTACATTCACAAACAGAACAAATCATGCCGATCAGCTTCTGCAAGAAAAGTTCCCAAAATATTACATAGTTTGTCAACAAATAATTAGCTCAGTGGCTATGAAAACGAAGTGACTGGTATACTCTTGCCTTAGTGAAATTAATTATTATTTCCTAGTTGCATCTCCATATTAATTTCTTGAAAGAGGTTTCCAGTGGAGGTGTCTTGTTGAGCAGGTATGAGCTAAAGGTTTTGCTTCCAAGAGCCTGGTCTGGAGGGAGGAGGTGATGGAATTTGACTCGTCTGCCCAAAAGAAGGTACAAATGTGCAACTCCCTGGGGACTTTTTTCTCTGCCAGCCTGCAATCTGTGTTAATTTATTAAAGTGTGATATAAAAAATACAGCAATGGTAGGGCTAAGGAGGAGACCTGCTGGAAATTACAAATTGTCTGTGACAAGTGAACACAGCACCATGTTTCATGGAAACAGTGAATTGGACACTTGCCTGATTCAGCAAAGAAGCTGTCTTTATAATTTGCATTTCACTTAAATTTTATCTGTACCCTAGTTTTATTTCAAGAATTTGGCTTTAAATACTGATTTTTCTTCACTCTCTCTGAACTTCATTTCCCTTGAAATAATTTTTAAAATTAGAATTCTTATTTATCAGTTGTCAAGTACAAAAACTAATTTGATTCAGCATGAAACACAGTTCTGATACAGAACAAAGCTGAAGGATTGAATCAATAGTGAAAGCTGAACAGCTAGTCTTCAATTCACATTAAAAGAAGATGAAGTTTTCCAGTCTATTAAAAGAAAAGCTGACATTTGGGCAATGAAAGGCACACACATAAGACCCTTTTATTGTAAGAAATTATCAGGAGTCCAAATCTTCAGAAAAGTAAAATAAAATATTACCTGTGAAAGTCAAATCCACAGGAAACAAATCCAAGATAAAGATGTACTCCATCTGTGGACCCTGAAAAGGAAGAGAAGGTGGTGGGCAGGGGAAAATGTTTTCAACATGCTTCCAGTTACCAACCAAACCCTCTTTATACAGCTGGCCTTTGTCTCTGTGCTCCTCCATGATCGGGCCAAATGCCATTGTATGCAATCACTGGGTTGCATATGCCAGAGGTATTAATCTAATGTAAATGTCTGGTAAAGTTTTGCAGCTGCTTTTCATTCTTGGAATGTTGGCAGAGCTGATTTGGAGGACTGATAGACAGATGTTCTGTTTGCTCCCAGGTTTGTCTGGCTCTTTCGCTTAGCAATGCAAATATGCATCGTTTATAATGCACAGACACATCTGAAACCACACAGAGCCCTTACGTGTTCATGTTCAATAAAACTGCTTAGAGGAAGAGATGAGCCATTGCACTTTAACCTTGTATAGTACCACTTCTCTTGATGGAAATAGAGCAGCTAGCAAGAGTTGTTTGGGAGAGAACGGAACCAGCTATGTGATATCACTTCATAATGTTTAAAAAATGGTTGTTATAAAAAAATGAGTGCATGCTTCTGATTCTTCACTGTTCAGCAGGGAATACAGTACTTGGCAATGTGGATGGGAGATAGAGTTGGGAACAAATATAAAATGAGAAAAAAGACCCTAAAACCAACCCCCCCAAAAAAATCCCTAAACCAGCAAAAACTAAAAAAAAAACTAAACTGGCGAAAGAGCCAGACAAACCTGGGAGAAAACCAGAAAAGTGTTAAAATGGCTGTGTTTGATATGAAGAGGTACTTTATGTAAGTAAAAATGAAAATTCTTGATGGTTGGACAAATACTTCAAAATTATATTTTGGGTTTCATGAAATTGCCACTAAAGAAAAATGACAGCAAGTATTTTTACTGCAGTAAGGGGGAAATGTATAAAGAGTTGACAGACTCAAAAAGCATTGAATATTGCAATTTCTGGAATTCACTGAATCTTAAGGAGAAAACAGAAAAACCAAAGAAGAAATTCTAAAACTAGATGGTGGACAAAGCTATTACACCATGTTTAGATGAATCACTGCATGAAAATCCATCTGTGACAGATAAAGCTACAAGACTCTTTGGTACAAATTAGAAGCACAGAAGAATTAAGAGTAACATGGGGCATATTTTTTAATCAAATCAGTGAATTGCGCAACAGCCTGTAAAATCCTTTTAACAGGAGCCTAATTCAAACCCAGTTTTGATCACTGGAAAAATAACAGTGGACTTTGCATCAGGGCCCAGGAAGTCAGCATAGTATTTTGAAATATAGGCTGAGACAGTATTCAATATGTTGTGTAAAATCAAGAATGACCAATACCATCTCAATACAGCACAGTCTAGGCTACATTTCTGGAGCAGGGCAGAGGGAATGCCTGTTCAGCTGTACCACATTGCCAGCATGCCTGCCTGCAGTACCAGTGGGGACCCAGGGAGGAGATCCAATGATGTCACTGTGAAAGCAATTCAGCAATGACATCACAACCTGCTGGGCAAGGATGAATTTCACTGTTATGTACAAAATAGAAACACTCTGTGTATATTTTAAATGAAAAATTATAGCAGGGTTACCTTTTACCTGACACTGAAGGCCTTCCACAGGCAAGAAGTGAGGACCTCCAACAGCCGTGAACTCAGGGGGAGATAACACACTGTGAGAACCTCTGACGTCAAGTAAGGAAAAGACAAGTGAGCTTAGCAGCAATAGTATTAATTCTACTTTTGGATTACATTCACTTTCCAGATCATTTGCTTACACTGTAACTTAGACGTCCCCTTTTAAAAACACACGGTGTGGTACTTGATGTTGAAATCCATTTTTCTCTTTTAGGTGGAAAACTTTGTTGAGCAAGGGTAGAACGGAGGTTAGAAAACATTGTAGTGAATAATGTTCTCTGGAATTCATGGGAAACAAACATCACAGGGCTATAAGTCAGTAAAATGGTTATGCTACAACAAAAAAGAAGCTCACCATCCACTACACTGGTCCAGCATGTGTGTGCAGTATGTCCAGTGTGTGTTTACACTGTTGTGACTGACACTACCAGTTTGACAGAAGAGGCTCAAACTAGGTTGTGTGTATGTCCAGACAGTGTAGTGAACTCTGTAAGGACAAAT